>NC_058524.1:500666262-501916262 GCF_904849725.1 Hordeum vulgare subsp. vulgare | reverse complement strand
CTGGACGCACATGGCCAGCTCGCGAGGCCGACCAGGGCGCTTGTAGGTGCTGGTGCAGTTGCGGACGAACGCCTCCTCAAAGTCCACCCAGGAGTTGACGCTGCCGGCCGGGAGGCTGTTAAGCCAGGTCCGGGCCGAGCCGGCCAGCATGAGTGGCACGTAGCGAACCACTACACGCTTGTTGCCCCTGGCGATGCCTACGAGCGTGGTGTAGTAGATCAGCCAGTCTTCTGGCTTGGCCGTGCCGTTGTATTTTGGCGTATCCCAAGGCAGGGTGAAACCTCGGGGGAATGGCTCCCCTCGGATCCGGGGGTCGAAGCAAGCCGGACCGACGGGTCCGTCCTCCTCTAGGAGGGCCGAATGGGCCAGGGCGATGATATGCCGGCGGGCGTCCCGCTCGTCCTGGGAGGCGGGGGCGCCAGCCCCGGTGGCGAGAGGGGAGGCGCCTCGGGAGCCGGAGGCGTGAGTTCTTCGCGGGGGAAGGTCCCCGTACTCCGAGTCGCCCTCGTTGCCTCCGCGATGTAAGCCCGAAGTGTGCTCGCTCTGGTGCTGCGAGCGCCGGCCTTGGCTTCCCTCGCCCCTCCAGCCGGAAGGGCGATGCGAGGAAGATCCTTCGGCGTGGTGCTGGCCGCTAGGGTTGCGGCGAGCCCCCAAGTTCGGTCCCGGGGACTCTGAATGAGCCTGGCCGGGGTCGAACGGAGTGTGCTGCTAGTTAGCGGCGTCAAGGAGATCCTTAACACGCTTCTCCTGGAAGGCGCGCTCCTCGCCTTCCAGGCTTGCCATTTCCTCCATGGCCGCCTGCGGTGCCCGCATTTTGGCCGCAGGAGTCTCGTAGGTGGTCAGGTCCCCGCCTAGAACCTCGGCGACGAACCGTCCACGGCTACGGACCGATCCAAGCCGGCTGGGGGGCTCGGAAATTGGAGTAAGACCGTATGGGGAGTTATACTCACGATGTGTAGCCTCCAACCGACGTTTTGCGGAGGCCACGGCAATGCCCTCCTCCAAGATACGCTTGCGAGCCTCCTCAAGTGAGGCCCGAGCGTCTGTAGGGTCGGCGGAAGCGGTGACCAGTGTCTTCAGGACAGCGATGGCGTCCCGAAGAGTGTCAGCGGCGGCCGCAGCGGGCTCGCCAGCGCCTGCAGAGGCCTTGCCGGGAGCCGTGCTGGTGCCGGCGCCGATAACCATCACCTCCACAACGTTGGAGACGGCAGCGACGTGGTACGGGGTGAATAACCCCACCGACGGCGGAGGGCCGTCGAAGATGAGGACGTTACTGGGGTAAATGTCGTGGGCAGGCATCTCAGCGATAGAGAGCCTGCTGAAGCTGGCGCAGAGCGCCTCAACGTCGTAGTCCTCGCCGAAGTAGCGTGGGCCGTCGTTGAGGCGAAGGTCGCTGAAGAGAACGCCGACATTCTCCATAGCAGTGACGATGAAGCTAGGAAGCGCCTCATCATCAGAATCTTTGTCTGAATCCGCATGGCGGACGGGGACGTCGATCATCATGGGCGTCGCCTCGTCGAAAGCGAGCTCCACGGGCATGCAACCTGCTCCGGACGCGATGCATCCGGTGGTGTAGGTGCGGGGCCCCGCCCAGCATGTAAAGCCAGCCGATGCCGCGATCGACCCCACGGTGGGCGCCAAATGTCGGTGAATACTCACAACATATGCCATAGGTAGGCTAAAGTCGGTGAGAACCGAAGGGACAAAGGTGGGCGCTGGGAACGAGGTTGGTACACGCATGGGACGCACGATGTACCCAGGTTCAGGGCTCTCCGTAGAGATAATACCCCTAATCGTGCTGGTGTGTTTGATGTATGGGAACAGAGTACAATGTTGCTCCTGGAGCTGTGTTGGGAGAAGGAAGAGGGGAGCGGCCGGCTCGTCTCTACCTCGCTCTCTGTTGGTTGGTGAGTGTGTGGTGTTGAATGACTCGTAAGTGATCGGCCCCTTTGCATGGGGGCGGCTGGGGGGTTTTATAGACGAACCCACCAGCCTACAATATGGATAAAGGGTACACGCGTGGGACCCGGCTGGCCGCTTCGCCGGCTAGCCAGGGGCCCACGAGGGTCTTGTCTTATCGATGAGGGTCCCGCCGGCTGCATGGTCTCGATTGCCTGTGGGACCCGCCGGCTGGCCAATGGGGCTCTCGCGTAAGGCTGACGCTGAGCACGCGATGTACGTTGAGTGTCGCTCCGCGAGATTCTTCATGGGCAGGTAGTACGACCGCCTCCACTGTTCCCCACACCGAGTGCAGCAATGGAGTGGGAGTGTGACGGCCGACACTATGCTAGGTGATGGATCAGAGCCGGGGTAGGTCAGCGGCGTGGTTGCTGACGCTTGTACCTGCCGGGCGCCCTGATCCTGTACCTTTGTTGACGCGTAGCTACCATTAATCGTGAGGTCCCTTCCTGACCTACGATCTGATGTGACTTGTGATCCCCAGTCGGCTAGCCTGCTTGGTCAGCCGGCTTGAGGGTGGCCGCCTCCTCCCCAGTCCGACTGGCGGGACCAGGCCGGCTCTGAAGGGGAGGCCGCCTGCATTCTAGCCGGCAGGGGCTGCCTGGCCGGCCTGAAAGGTTGCTACCTCGTCTTCCAGCCGGCAGGCGATGCCTAGCCAGTCAAAAGACTTGGGCCTTGGGAATCTCCATACCTTCATGTCCATTGGGCCGGAAATGAAGGAACAGGCTTGATGAGCCTACCCCGGGGTTATCCCCCCGACACCTTTTCTCTCTTATTTTGCAAGGTTTACATGAAGAGGGAGAATACCGGCAACTGGAATTCTGGCCTGAAAGTGGAACAAACTTGAGATACCTATTCTGCGCAACTCCAAACGCCGTGAAAATCAACGGGGATTTTTTCCCAATTTATCAAAAATACTGGGCCGAACAAGTGCCAGAGGGGCACCACGGGGTGCCCACAAGCCTGCACGGCACGGCCACCCCCCAGGCCGCGCCATGGGGCCTTGTGGGAAGCCCACTGGCCCACTGGCCCCCCTCTTTGGCTATATGGAGGGTTTCGTCCAGGAAAAAAATTAGGGCACGGCCCCCCCTTTTTCGTGGTTTCGCCGCTGCCACGAGGCGGAACTTGAGCAGAACCAATCTAGAGCTCCGGGAGAACGACCCTGTCGGGGAAACTTCCCTCCCGGAGGGGGAAATCGTCGCCATCGTCATCACCAACACTCCTCTCATCGGAGGGAACTCGTCACCATCAACATCTTCATCAGCACCATCTCATCTCCAAACCCTAGTTCGTCACTTGTAACCAATCTCCGTCTCGCGACTCCGATTGGTACTTGAAAGCATCTCTCAAGCTTGGGGGAGGCTTAAATCAATGCTATATTCATGCCCCAATCATGAGCTCTCGAGAGAAATTATCATTCAGAACTTCTATGCTCGGTTTTCTCATGATGATCGCACCATGCTTGACAGTTCTTGTACCGGTTCTTTTATGAAGAGAGATATTGACTTCAAGTGGAATTTATTGGAGAGAATTAAACGCAACTCTGAAGATTGGGAGCTTGAAGAAGGTAAGGAGTTAGGTATGAATTTCATGTTTGATTGCGTTAAATCCTTTGTTGAGACAAATACTTTTTGTGACTTTATCGCTAAGTATGGACTTGACTCTGAGATAGTAGCTTCATTGTGTGAATCCTTTAGTGCTCATATTGATCTCCCCAAAGAGAAGTGGTTTAAATATCATCCTCCTTTAGAGTTCAGTGTAGTTAAACCCACTCTAGCTGAAGAGAAAGTCATTGCCTATAGTGATCCTGTTGTTCCCAGTGCTTACATTGAGAAACCACCTTTCCCTGTTAGGATAAAGGATCATTCTAAAGCTTCAACTATGATACGTAGAGGCTACATTAGAACACCTACACCCCCTGAGAAAATTAGAGTTGAACCTAGCATTGCTATTATCAAAGATCTTCTGTCTGCAGAAGTTGAGGGACATAATATTCACTTCTGTGAAGATGCTGCTAGAATTGCTAAACCTCACGCTAGAGACAAACATAGGCCTGTTGTTGGCATGCCTGTGGTTTCTATTAAGATAGGAGATCATTGTTATCATGGTTTATGTGACGTGGGTGCTAGTGTTAGTGCAATACCTCAATCCTTATACGATGAAATCAAATATAAGATTGCACCTGTTGCGATAGAGCCCATTGATGTCACTATTGAGCTTGTCAATAGAGATACTATCTGCCCTGTGGGAATTGTTAGGGACGTTGAAGTCTTGTGTGGTAAAACGAAGTATCCTACTGATTTCCTCGTTCTTGTTACCGCACAAGATAGCTTTTGTCCCATCATATTTGGTAGACCTTTTCTCAATACTGTCAATGCTCATATTGATTGCGGGAAGCAAACTGTCACTGTTGGCTTTGAATGAGTGTCCCATGAGTTCAATTTCTCCAAGTTTGGTAGACAACCTCATGAAAAGGAGTTTCCTAGTAGGGATGAAACTATTGCCTTAGCCTCTATTGCCATGCCTCCTACTGATCCCTTAGAGCAATACTTGCTTGAGCATGAAAATGATATGCATATGGATGAAAGGGATGAGATAGATAGAGTTGTCTTAGAACAATATCCTATCCTCAAGAATAATCTGCCTGTTGAACTGCTTGGGGATCCACCCCCACCAAAGGGTGATCCTGTGTTCGAGCTTAAACAGTTGCCCGATACTCTTAAGTATGCTTATCTTGATGAAAAGGAGATATATCATGTTATTATTAGTGCTAGCCTCTCAGAGCATGAAGAAAAGAAGTTACTAAAAACTCTAAGGAAGCACCGTGCTGCTATTGAATATACTCTTGATGATCTTAAGGGCATTAGTCCTACTCTATGCCAGCACAAGATTAAAACTGATCTTGATTTCAAACCAGTTGCTGATCATCAAAGGAGACTGAATCCTAAGATGAAAGAAGTAGTGAGAAAAGAAATACTAAAGCTCATGGAAGCAGGTATCATTTATCCTGTTGCTCACAGCGATTGGGTGAGTCCGGTGCATTGCGTCCCTAAGAAGGGAGGCATTACCGTTGTCCCTAATGATAAGGATGAATTGATCCCATAGAGGATTATTACTGGCTATAGGATGGTGATCGATTTTAGGAAATTGAATAAAGCCACTAGGAAAGATCATTACCCTCTGCCTTTTATCGACCAAATGCTAGAAAGGTTGTCCAAACACACACACTTCTGCTTACTAAACGGTTATTCTGGTTTCTCCCAAATACCAGTTGACAATCTAATCAGGAGAAAACCACTTTCACCTGCCCTTTCGGTACCTTTGCTTACAGACGTATGCCTTTTGGCTTGTGTAATGCACCTGCCACCTTTCAAAGATGTATGATGGCTATATTCTGTGACTTTTGTGGAAATATTGTCGAGGTTTTCATGGATGACTTCTCCGTTTACGGGTCTTCGTTTGATGATTGCCTCAACAACCTTGATCGAGTCTTGCAGAGATGTAAAGACACCAATCTTGTCTTGAATTGGGAGAAGTGCCACTTTATGGTCAATGAAGGCATCGTCTTAGTACATACAATTTCTAAAAGAGGTATTGAAGTCGATAAGGCTAAGGTTGATGCAATCGAGAAAATGCCATACCCCACAGATATCAAAGGGATAACAAGTTTCCTCAGTCATACTGGTTTCTATAGAAGGTTCATTAAAGACTTCTCTAAGATTTCTAGGCCTCTTACCAATCTCTTGCAAAAGGATATTCCTTTTGTTTTTGACGATGATTGTGAGGAAGCCTTTGAAATACTTAAGAGGGCTTTGATAACTGCACCTATTGTTCAACCACCGGATCGGAACTTGCCTTTTGAGATCATGTGTGATGCTAGCGATTCTGCTGTTGGTGTTGTTCTAGGGTAAAGATTTGACAAGAAGTTGAATGTTATTCACTATGCTAGTAAAACTCTAGACAGTGCCCAAAGAAACTATGCCACTACGGAGAAGGAATTTTTAGCGTCGTGTTTGCATGTGAAAAGTTCAGGTCTTACATAGTTGATTCCAAAGTCACTATCCACACTGATCATGCTGCTATTAAGTACTTCATGGAGAAGAAAGGCGCTAAACCTAGACTTATCAGATGGGTTCTCTTGCTACAAGAATTTGATTTGCACGTTGTCGACACAAAGGGTGCTGATAACCCTGTAGCAGATAACTTGTCTAGGTTGGGGAACGTTCTTGATGACCCACAACCTATTGATGATAGCTTTCCCGATGAGCAATTGAATGTCATCAATGCTTCATGTAATGCATCGTGGTATGCTGATTATGCAAGCTATATCGTTGCTAAATACATACCACCTAGTTTCACGTACCAGCAAAAGAAGAAATTCTTCTTTGACTTGAGACACTACTTTTGGGATGATCCTCACCTTTATAAGGAAGGAGTAGATGGTGTTATTAGACGTTGTGTACCTGAACATGAACAGGGACAGATCCTACAGAAGTGTCACTCCGAGGCCTACGGAGGACACCATGCGGGAGATAGAACTGCACACAAGGTATTGCAATCAGGTTTCTATTGGCCCACTCTCTTCAAGGATGCCCGTAAGTTTGTCTTGTCTTGTGACGAATGTAAGAGAATAGGTAATATTAGCAAACGTCAGGAAATGCCTATGAACTATTCACTTGTGATTGAACCATTTGATGTCTGGGGATTTGATTATATGGGACCTTTTCCTAAATCCAACGGGTATACTCACATCTTAGTTGTTGTTGATTACGTCACTAAGTGGGTAGAAGCTATCCCCACTAGTAGTGCTGATCACAACACCTCTATCAAGATGCTGAAAGAAGTTATCTTCCCTAGATTTGGAGTCCCTAGATATCTAATGACAGACGGTGGTTCACACTTCATTCATGGTGCTTTCCATAAAACACTTTCTAAGTACGATGTCAACCATAGAATTGTGTCTCCCTATCACCCTCAGTCCAGTGGTCAAATAGAGCTAAGTAATAGAGAGATTAAACTAATTATGCAAAAGATTGTCAACAGGTCTAGAAAGAATTGGTCTAAGAAGCTCGATGATGCACTGTGGGCTTATAGAACTGCCTATAAGAATCCCATGGGCATGTCTCCGTACAAAATGGTGTATGGTAAAGCATGTCATTTACCTCTTGAGCTAGAGCATAAAGCTTATTGGGCAATCAAAGAGCTCAACTTTGATTTCAAACTTGCCGGTGAGAAGAGGTTATTTGACATTAGCTCACTTGATGAGTGGAGAACTCGGGCATATGAGGATGCCAAGCTGTTCAAAGAGAAGGTTAAGAGGTGGCATGATAAGATGATACAAAAGCGTGAGTTCAATGCAGGTGATTATGTCTTGCTATATAACTCTCGTTTAAGATTATTTGCAGGCAAGCTTCTCTCTAAATGGGCAGGTCCCTATGTTGTTGAGGAAGTATATCGTTCCGGTGCTATCAAGATCAACAACACGGAAGGTAATTGTTCGAGAGTGGTAAATGGGCAGAGAATCAAGCATTATACCTCAGGTACCCCCATAAACGCTGAAAGCAATATCATCAATACCATAACTCCGGAAGAATACCTAAGGGACATTTATCAGCCTGTTTCAGACTCCAGAAACGAAGAGGTAGGTGATTCGGTAAGAAAACAGAGTCCAAAACTTTCCCAATAGGAAATTTTCTCCGTTTTGGAATATTTGAAAAAAATACAAAAATTGGAAGTAGTCCGGAAAGTGCGCGAGGAGGCGACAAGCCTGCACGGCGCGGGCCCAACCCCTGGCCGCGCCGTGAGGGCTTGTGGCCACCTCGTGCGCCTCCCGGACTCCGTTTTCGTGTAGGGGACTAATGTCAGCTGTGCTTTCCTTGCAACGGCGCCAGAAATTATCGTGTCGACGGCACCAGGAATCCTTCAGCTGCGGCTACGCCTTAAGGGACTTCCTAGGCAAGTATGCAAAGGATTTCCCCCGTGGCCTTGGAGCCTTGCGTTGGTGTTCCCTCGAAGCGGAAGGGTGATGTAGCACAGCGGTGGTAAGTATTTCCCTCAGTTTGAGAACCAAGGTATCAATCCGGTGGAGGAGTATCACAAGATCCTGCACAAACACAAAAGCTTGCTCCCAACACTATGAAGGGGTTGTCGATCCCTTATAGATTGTTTGCCAAGTGAGAACTGAAAGCAACAAAGTAACAAAGCAAAGTAAAAGTAGAGGTGTAAACGATGGATGTGAATAGACCCGGGGGCTCTAGTGTTTACTAGTGGCTTCTCTCATGAAAGCAAGTAGACGGTGGGTGAACAAATTACTGTCGAGCAATTGATAGAACCACGCAAAGTCATGACGATATCTATGCAATGATTATATCTATAGGCATCACGTCCAAAACAAGTAGACCGATACTGTCTGCATCTACTACTATTACTCCACACGTCGACCGCTATCCAGCATGCATCTAGTGTATTAAGTCCATAAGAACAGAGTAACGCCTTAAGCAAGATGACATGATGTAGAGGGATAATCTCAAACCAATGATAAAAACCCCATCTTTTTACCCTTGATGGCAACTACTTGATGTGTGCCTTGCTGCCCCTACTGTCACTCGGAAAGGTCACCACATGGTAGAACCCAAAACCAAGCACTTCTCCCATTGCAAGAATCATAGATCTATTTGGCCAAACAAAACCCAAGACTCGGAGAGTCTTACAAGGATATCAAATCATGCATATAAGAAATCAGCAAAGACTCAAATATATATCATAGATAATCTAATCACAAACCAACAATTCATCGGACCTCGACAAACACACAGACAAAGAAGATTACATCAGATAGATCTCCATGAAGATCATGGAGAACTTTGTATTGAAGATCGAAGAGAGAGAAGAAGCCATCTAGCTACTAACTACGGACCCGTAGGTCTGAAGTGAACTACTCACGAGTCATTGGAGGGGCGATGATGATTATGAAGAAGCCCTCCAACTCCAAAGTCCCCTCCGGCAGGGCGTCGAGAAGGGTCTCCAGATGAGATCTCGTGGAAAAGGAAGCTCGCGGCGGCAGAAAAGTATTTCCGAGGCTCCGCTGATTTTTTGTGGAATATTTGGGAATATATAGGCCAAAGATCTAGGTCAGGGGGCGGCCAGGGAGGCCAGAAGCCCTGCCACCGCCGCCTCCCCTGGTGGCGGAGTGGGGGCTTGTGGGCTCCCTGGAGCCCACCTGGCTTGGCCCAAAGGCCCCCTGATCTTCTTCCGTTCGGGAAAAAAATCATTTTAGGGTTTTTATTCCGTTTGGACTCCATTCCAAAATCACATATGAAAAGAGTCAAAAACACGGAAAAACAGGATCTCGCACTTGGCACTGAATTAATAAGTTAGTCCCAAAAAGGATATAAAAGGTACATAAAACATCCAAAGAAGACAAGATAACAGCATGGAACCATCAAAAATTATATATACGTTTGAGACGTATCAAGCATCCCCAAGCTTAACTCCTGCTCGTCCTCGAGTAGGGAAGTGATAAAGAATGATTTTTTGATGATTTCATGCTACCTAGCATAGGTGTCCTTTGTAATTCCTCTTATGTGACGTGAATGTTCAGATCCATTAGATTCAAAACAATAGTTTGCTATTGACGTGGAAACAATAATAATTCAAGCAAACTAGCAAGGTAATCATGAACTTTCAAAATAACAAGGCCAAAAGAAAGTTATCCCTACAAAAGCATATAGTCTGGCTATGCTCTATCATCATTGCACAACGAATTTAAATCATGCACAACCCCGGTATTGGCCAAGTAATTGTTTCACACCTTTACTTTCTCAAACCTTTTCAACTCTCACGCAATACATGAGCGTGAGCCATGGTTATAGCACTATAGATGGTGTGGAGTGTGGTGGAGATTGCAAGACAAAAAGGAGAAGATAGTCACATTAACTAGGCATATCAATGAGCTGTGGAGATGCTCATCAATAGATATCAATGTGAATGAGTAGGGATTGCCATAAAAATGATGCACTAGAGCTACGAGTATGTGAAAGCTCTTAAAGAAAACTAGTGGGTGTGCATCCAACTTGCTTGCTCACGAAGACCTAAGGCAATTTTGAGGAAGCCTATCATTGGAATATACAAGCCAAGTTATATAATGAAAATTTCCCACTAGCTATATGGTGGTGACAAAACGAGAGACTCTCAATCATGAAGATCATGGTGCTTAATATGCACAAGTGTGGAAAAAGTGGTAGCATTGTCCCTTCTCTCTTTTTCTCTCTTTTTTTATTTATTTATTTGGTGGGCTCTTTGTCCTCTCTTTTTTTATTTTGGTGGGATTCTTTGGCCTCTTTTATTTCCTCACATGGGACAATGCTCCATTAATAATGATCATCACACTTTCGACTCAAAACTTAGAGCAACTATGACTCTATATGGAATGCCTTCGATAGTGTACCGTGGCAATGATCTAGCATGGCATAGACATCAATGGAAACATCATGCTAGCTATCTTACGATCATGCAATGGCAATTTAGACGTGGTGGCACATGTCATGGTGGTAGTTGCATGGCAATATATCTCGGAATGACTTTGAAAAAGCCATAGTAGGTAGGTATGGTGGCTGTTTTGAGGGAGGCTAATGGTGGGTTTTGTGCACCGGCGAAAGTTGCACGGCACTAAGAAGATAATGATGGTGGAAGGTGAAAGTGCATCTAAACCATGGACTCAACATTAGTCATGAAGAACTCATATACTTTTTGCAAAAGTTTTATTAGTAATCGAAACAAAGCATTCAACACATACTCCTAGGGGAAGGGTTGGTAGGTATAAACCATCGCGCGATCCCGACCGCCACGCAAAGGATGACAATCAATATACTAATCATGCTCCGACTTCATCACATAGCGGTTCACCATACGTGCATGCTACGGGAATCACTAACTTCAACACAAGTATTTCTAGGTCCATAACACCTTACTAGCATGACTTCAATATTACCATAACCACAACTCAAAACTAATTGAGATGAATCAAACTTATCTAACTATTCAATGCACATGAAGGTGGAAGTTTTCGTATCCCTTTGGATAACTACCCCTTTTGAGACTACTTTCAAAGCATAGATCAACTACCAATCCATGCACTGCTGTGTTCTAAAAGATATAAGTGAAGCACACAGAGCAAAAGTATCTAGCTCAAAAGATATAAGTGAAGCACGTGTGAGCTGAATTGTCTACCAAAAGATATAAGTGAAGCTCGACAAAATCATGGTGAGTGCATGTATCTCTCTCTAGGTGTGAAGCAAGGATGATTGTGACACAACAAAAATAAAAGAATCCTACGATACAAGACGCTCCAAGCAAAAACACATAACATGTGGTGAATAAAAATATAGCCCCAAGTAACGTTACCGATGGTTTGAAGACGAGAGAGAGGGGATGCCTTCCCGGGGCATCCCCAAGCTTAGGCTTTTATGGCATCCTTGAATCTCTTGGGGTGCCTTGGGCATCCCCAATCTTGAGATCTTGCCACTCTTTATCTCTTTGTCCATAAGAACTTCACCAAAAACTTGAAACCTTCACAACACGAAACTTAAACAAAGACTCGTGATAACATTAGTACAAGAAAGCAAACCACCATTTCCTTAGGTACTGTAGAAAACTTAAACTCTACTTGTGCTGATGTTGGGTTACTGTAATTTCAATCTTCCATGGCTAATACCCCCTGATACTATCCATAGTTTCATCAAAATAAGCAACCAACACAACAAAAACAGAATCTGTTAACAGCAGACCAGTCTGTAGCAATATGTATATTTCATATACCTCTGGTACTCCAAAACTTCTGAACCATTACGACAGTCTGTAGAATTTGCGTAGCAATCAGAAGCAAAAAGAATCAACTCAAAAGCTCTTACAGAAAACAAATGAAAAATCTTTTCGTGAGCAGAAAGTTTCTGTCTTTTCCAGCATGACCGAACGATCATCCCCAAGACTAATCATAATGGTTTTGCTTGGCAAAAACGCAAGAAGAAACACAAAGAACACAATCATAACAGAATTATGAAAGTGTGGAAAACAAAAAATAGAAAGAAAAAGGATAGATTCGTTGGGTTGCCTCCCAACAAGCGCTTTTGTTTAACGCCCTTAGCTAGGCGAAAAGTGATGAAATCACGTATAGTCATCTTTCGCGCTCAAACCATAAGTAGTGTGATCATTTGTCATCTTAAGATCTTCATCTTTATTGGATGACTCACCACTAGCTTTAGGAACAAAAACAGACTTGACGGTCTTTTTGAGAGTAAGATTTGGAGTATTTTGCACAGCGGCAAAAGCGGAACCCAAGTTGGTTATGACATCTTTTAATTTGCCAATTCTAGAAGAATCACTTACTATAAGTTCCTTCTCCTTTAAGCTTTTCAAAAAGTTTCCCACTTTGGATCCGTACTGAGTAATTTGATTGTGGATCTTTCTATCCAAACCCTCAATAAGTTCAACTATGGCAATTTTGTTTTCAATAGCGTCAAGCCTTTGCATCACGTGTTCCAAGATCAAGATAGTTCCATTAACCATGAGCGGGGGTGAGCCTACCAAATTAATGATAGCTCTATAGGAGTCAACAGTATGGCTCCCCAAAAAGTTCCCTCCTACAATGGTATCAAGGATGTACCTATTTCAAGGAGAAATTCCAACATAGAAACTACGAAGGAGGACAGTAGTGGATTGCTTACGAGTAGATCTACTTTGAGCATTGCAAATCCTGTACCAAGCGTCCTTCAAATTTTCTTCCGCATTCTGCCTGAAATTGAGAACCTCATTTTCAGGGGTGTCGTTTGGAGTGGTGGGTCTAGCCATTAATGGACTATCTCACACACAAACGAGTAGGAAGAGAGAGTGAAATGGGCAAAAGAAAACGGCGAAGAAGAAAGGCAAATGAAAACGACAAATGTGAAGTGGGGGAGAGGAAAACGAGAGGCAACTGGCAACAAAAGTAAATGCAAGAGAAGATTTTGTGAGACCTACTTGGATAGATCTTGATTTCTCCTCCCCGGCAATGGTGCCAGAAATACTTCTGATGTCAGCTGTGCTTCCCTTGCAACGGCGCCAGAAATTTTCGTGTCGACAGCACCAGGAATCCTTCAGCTGCGGCTACGCCTTAAGGGACTTCCTAGGAAAGTATGCAAAGGATTTCCCCCGTGGCCTTGGAGCCTTGCGTTGGTGTTCCCTCGAAGTGTAAAGGGTGATGTAGCACAGCGGTGGTAAGTATTTCCCTCAGTTTGAGAACCAAGGTATCAATCCCGTGGAGGAATATCTCAAGATCCTGCACAAACACAAAAGCTTGCTCCAAACGCTATAAAGGGGTTGTCAATCCCTTATAGATTGTTTGCCAAGTGAGAACTGAAAGCAACAAAGTAACAAAGAAAAGTAAAAGCGTAGGTGTAAACGATGGATGTGAATAGACCCGAGGGCCGTAGTGTTTACTAGTGGCTTCTCTCATGAAAGCAAGTAGACGGTGGGTGAACAAATTACTGTCGAGCAATTGATAGAACCGCGCAAAGTAGTGACGATATCTATGCAATGATTATATCTATAGGCATCACGTCCAAAACAAGTAGACCGATACTGTCTGCATCTACTACTATTACTCCACACGTCGACCGCTATCCAGCATGCATCTAGTGTATTAAGTCCATAAGAACAGAGTAACGCCTTAAGCAAGATGACATGATGTAGAGGGATAATCTCAAACCAATGATAAAACCCCCATCTTTTTACCCTTGATGGCAACTACTTGATGTGTGCCTTGCTGCCCCTACTGTTACTGGGAAAGGTCACCACATGGTAGAACCCAAAACCAAGCACTTCTCCCATTGCAAGAATCATAGATCTAGTTGGCCAAACAAAACCCAAGACTCGGAGAGACTTACAAGGATATCAAATCATGCATATAAGAAATCAGCAAAGACTCAAATATATATCATAGATAATCTGATCACAAATCCACAATTCATCGGATCTCGACAAACACACCGCCAAAGAAGATTACATCGGATAGATCTCCATGAAGATCATGGAGAACTTTGTATTGAAGATCCAAGAGAGAGAAGAAGCCATATAGCTACTAACTACGGACCCGTAGGTCTGAAGTGAACTACTCACGAGTCATTGGAGGGGCGACGATGATGATGAAGAAACCCTCCAACTCCAAATTCTCCTCCGGCAGGGCGCCGGGAAGGGTCTCCAGATGAGATCTCGCGGAAACGGAAGCTTGCGGCGACGGAAAAGTATTTTCAAGGCTCCCCTGATTTTTTGCTGAATATTTGGGAATATATAGGCCAAAGATCTAGGTCAGGGGGCGGCCGGGGAGGCCACAAGCCCTGCCACCGCCGCCTCCCCCTGGTGGTGGATTGGGGGCTTGTGGGATCCCTGGAGCCCACCTAGCTTGGCCCAAAGGCCCCCTGATCTTCTTCCGTTTGGAAAAAAATCATTTCGGGGTTTTTCTTCCGTTTGGACTCCGTTCCAAAATCAGATCTGAAAAGAGTCAAAAACACAGAAAAAAACAGGAACTGGCACTTGGCACTGAATTAATAAGTTAGTCCCAAAAAGATATAAAAGTTACATAAAACATCCAAAGAAGACAAGATAACAGCATGAAACCATCAAAAATTATAGATACGTTTGAGACGTATCAGGGACTCCTTCTGGTCTGGAAAAAAACCATTATATATACTTCTGTTTGGTCTGACCCCTGCATCACGCAGAGTTCCTATGTTTTTCGTTTCGAGCCTGTTTCTGTTGCACATCTAGATCGCCATGACTTCCCCAAAATCTCCAAGCGACAAGATCTTCGAGAAGTCATCAATGCCTACCTCACGGAAGTGGTGCAACACCCTCAATCTATCGAGATGCGTGAGGGGATGTTGCACATCCGTGATGTTGAGGGGCCTAAGAAAACCAGAAGCGTGGAGACGAGGCTCGAAGCAATGGAGCAACAAGTCTTCAAGTGCCAAGGGATGGTGGAGCATGGACTCAACGCCAACCACATGATGATCACAGAGTTCACCAACAAGCACAGGATTGATGCCAATGACATTGGGAAGCACCTCTCCAGGCTCTATGACAGGATTGATCAACTCCATGCCCAGATCTATGACCTGCGGAACCAAAATTGTGAGTATGAGTATAGATTTAAATCAATACGGTTGGTTGCAAATTTGAGGATTCCGAAGACTAGTTCATCTTTCCATGATGGAGCACCTATACCTTGGAAGACGGAGGATCAAACTCATGTTGCAACTACTCCACCATCACCACCAAAGGAAGACAACTGAGCATTGGTATGGGCAATCCCCTTGGCTTTTGCCAAGCTTGGGGGAGTTGCCCCGGTATCGTATCACCATCACATCTATTGCATTTACCTTTGTTTTAGTTTTTCCTTTTCAGTTTTCTTTTTTCTCTAGTAGTTTAAAAGTCTTAGTGTTTTAGTTTTGAGTTTTGCTTTGTGTCACCCTCGATGTATTCTTGCTCGTGAGCCTTATAATAAAGAGTGTCTTAGTTGAAGGGCTTTGCCTCTTGCCATGATCAAAAGAATGAGAATAGAACAAAAGAATGAAAGATCATGTAATGATCTTATGGGAAGTGATGGCTTCACATATAAAAAGGATGATGATTGAAACGTAGACCTTGGTCATTGTTGCAATTAATAGGAAGTGATAAAGAAGGAGAGGTTCACATATAAATATATCATCTCTGACACCATCTATGATTGTGAACACTCACTAAACTATTACATGCCTAGAAGTAGATGTTGGACAAGGAAGACAACGTAATGAATTGTGTTTGCTTGGCTCCGAACAATGTTATATGATTAGAGATCCCTTTGAATGTGACGATTGCTTCCACCTCATATTAGCCAAAACCTCCCGCACTAAGTAGATATACTACTTGTGCATCCATGAACCATCAAACCAGTTTTGCCATGAGTGTCCACCATACCTACCTATGGATTGAATAAGATCCCTCAAGTAAGTTGTCATCAGTGCAAGCAATAAAAATTTCTCTCTAATATGTATGATCTTTTAGTGTGTGGAAAATAAGCTTTGTACGAACCTGTGATGAGGAAGACATAAAAGCGACAGACTGCATAATAAAGTTCGTTATCACAGGGGGCAATATAAAGTGACGTTCCTACGCACTAAGAGGACACGCATCCAAACCTCAAAAGTGCATGACAACCTCTGCTTCCCTCTGCGAAGGGCCTATCTTGAACCTTTACTTTTTACCCTTGAAAGAGTCATGGTGATCTTCACCAATTCCTTATTTTGCCTTTGGCTTGGCTACCGTCACATGCTTGGGAAAGATCTATATTCATATGTCAACTTGGAGGTAGGCATTCATGAATTATTATTGTTGACATTACCCTTGAGGTAAGCAGTTGGGAGGCAAAACTATAATCCCCTATCTTTCTCTGTGTCCAGCTGAAACTTTGATCTCATGAGTACCACGTGAGTTGTAGCAATTGTAGAGAACGGAAGAATGATTGAGTATGTGGATTTGCTTTACAAGCTCTTATTTGACTCTTTCTGATGTTGTGATAAATTGCAATTGCTTCAGTGACTAAAGGCTATTGGTTGTTACTTCTCGGTAAGGTTCTTGATCCATGCTTTACTTTGTGAAGGAATTATCACTTTAGCATGAGAGATTATATGTTGGTATTGTTGTTCTGATCATGATCATGATGCATGCATGTTCGTATCTTGTTTTGTCGACACCTCTCTCCCTAAACATGTGGACATATTTATTGAGCTAGGCTTACGCTTGAGGACAAGCGAGGTCTAAGCTTGGGGGAGTTGATACGTCCATTTTGCATCATGTTTTCATGTTGATATTTATCGCTTCTTTGGCTGTTATTTCACTTCATGGTACAATTCGTATGCCTTTTCTCTCTTATTTTGCAAGGTTTACAAGAAGAGCGAGAATACCGGCAACTGGAATTCTGGCCAAAAAGTGGAGAAAAGTTGAGATACCTATTCTGCGCAACTCCAAACGTCGTGAAAATCAACGGGGATTTTTTTCCCAATTTATCAAAAATACGGGGCCGAAGAAGTGCGAGAGGGGCACCAGGGGGTGCCCACAAGCCTGCACGGCGCGTCCACCCCCCCAGGTCGCGCCATGGGGGATTGCGGGCAGCCCACTGGCCCAGTGGCCTCCCTCTTTTGCTATATGGAGGGTTTCGTCCAGGAAAAAATCATGGAGGAGCTTGTTCGTGGTTTCGCCGCCGCCACGAGGCGGAACTTGAGCAGAACCAATCTAGAGCTCTGGTGGGACGATCCTGCCGGGGAAACTTCCCTCCCGGAGGGGGAAATCGTCGCCATCGTCATCACCAACACTCCTCTCATCGGAGGGGACTCGTCACCATCAACATCTTCATCAGCACCATCTCATCTCCAAACCCTAGTTCATCACTTGTAACCAATCTCCGTCTCGCGACTCCGATTGGTACTTGTAAGGTTGTTAGTAGTGTTGATTACTCTTTGTAGTTGATGCTAGTTGGATTACTTGGTGGAAGAGTTTATGTTCAGATCCTTGATTCTAGTCATTACCTCTCTGGTCATGAATATGATTATGCTTTGTGAGTAGTTAAATTTGTTCCTGAGGACATGGGATAAGTCATGCTAATAGTAGTCATGTGAATTGGGTATTCGTTCGATATTTTGATGTGTTGTATGTTCTTTTTCCTCTAGTGGTGTTATGTGAACGTCGACTACATAACACTTCACCATTATTTTGGCCTAGAGGAAGGCATTGGGAAGTAGTAAGTAGATGATGGGTTGCTAGAGTGACAGAAGCTTAAACCCTAGTTTATGCGTTGCTTCGTAAGGGGCTGATTTGGATCCACTAGTTTAATGCTATGGACAGACTTTGTCTTAATTATTCTTTCATAGTTGCGGATGCTTGCGAGAGGGGTTAATCATAAGTGGGATGCTTGTCCAAGTAAGGGCAGTACCCAAGCACCGGTCCACCCACATATCAAACTATCAAAGTAACGAACGTGAATCATATGAACTTGATGAAACTAGCATGACAGAAATTCTCGTGTGTCCTCGGGAGCGTTTTTCCTCCTATAAGACTTTGTCCATGCTTGTCCCTTGCTACAAAACGGATTGTGCCACTTTGCTGCACCATTGCTACTTTTGTTACTTGTTTCTTGCTACGAATCATCTCACCACACAATCACTTGTTACTGATAATCTCAGTGCTTGCAGATATTTCCTTGCTGAAAACCACTTGTCAGATCCTTCTGCTCCTCGTTGGGTTCGACACTCTTACTTATCGAAAGGACTACGATTGATCCCCTATACTTGTGGGTCATCATGCATCTACATACCCATGTAGATCGCTAAGCGGAAGATTATATAACGCGGTTGATGTAGTCGAACGTCTTTGCGATCCAATCACGATCGGTCCCGCGATCTCATCACGATCCGTCCCGATCTAGCGCCGAACGGACGGCACCGACACATTCAGCACACGTACGACTCAATTACGTCTCCTCTTTCTTGATATAGAAAGATAGGAAGGATAATTAGACGGGTCTCAACCAGCACGATGGCATGGTGGAGATTATGGTGGAGCAGTGCGAGCACGGCTTCGCCAAGCGTTGTCGGAACCGATCTGAGGAGAAAACAAAGTTATGGGAGAGGTAGGGCTGCCCCCGGGGCATGGGAATTGGTGTGTTCAGCCCCTCCCTCCCCCCCCCCTCTATATATAGGAGGCAAGGGGAGGGCTGGGTCGCAGCCCTAGGGTGTGGGCCTAGGGAGGTTTCCTCCCTCCCCAAGGCACCTAGGAGGTGCATTCCCCTTTAGGGACTCTTCCCTCCCAACCGCATGGGACCTTGGGGGCTGGCTCAACAAGGCTTGGATGCCCCTTACAGCCCATGCACGTCCTAGGGGATGGAGGGACCCTTCCAGACTCCTCCAGAACCTTCCAGAAGCTTCCCGGTAAAATACCGATAAAACCCAAAACTTTTTCTGTAGCCAAAATAGGACTTCCCATATATAAATATTTACCTACGTACCATTCTCGAGCTCCTCGTGACGTCCGGGACTCTGAACAACATTCGGTCACCAACGTAAATATCCCAATATTACTCTAGCGTCACCTAACGTTAAGTGTTCAGACCCTGCGGGTTCGAGAACTATGCAGACATGACCGAGACACCTCTACGGTCAATAACCAATAGCGGGACCTGGATGCCCATATTGGTTCCTACATATTCTACGAAGATCTTTATCGGCCGAACCACAATGTCAAGGATCAATCAATACCGTATACTATTCACTTTGTCCGTCGGTATATTACTTGCCCGAGATTCGATCATCGGTATCTCCATACCTAGTTCAATCTCATTACCGGCATGTATCTTTACTCGTTTCATAATACAAGATCCACAGACTAACTCCTTAGTCACATTGTTTGCAAGGATTATTGTGATGTTGTATTATCGAGTGGTCCCCGAGATACCTCTCCGTCATATCGAGTGACAAATCCGAGTCTCGATTCAGGCCATCCCAATAGACACCTTCAGAAATACCTGTAGAGCACCTTTATAGTCACTCAGTTACGTTGCGATGAATGATACACACAAGGTATTCCTCCAGTGTCCGGGAGTTGCATGATCTCATGGTCATAGGAACAAATACATTGTCATGTAGAAAACAGTAGTAATAAACTCACACGATCATATGCTATGGTCATTGTTTGGGTCTTGTCCATCACATCATTATCCTAATGATGTGATCCCGTTATCAAACGACATATCATGTCAATGGCCAATAAACCTTGACCATCTTTGATCAACGAGCTAGTCAACTAGAGGCTTACTAGGGACAGTGTGTTGTCTATGTATTCACACATGTATTTGAGTTTCCAATCAATACAATTCTAGCATGGACAATAAACGATTGTCATGAACAAGGGAATATAATAATAACTAATTTATTATTGCCTCTAGGGCATATTTCCGACATATATTATGTTTGCATAATTAGTTTTTCACAAATATTGGATACCTCGGGTAATCTCTTAATTATCACAAAATATTATTAGCATGTACTTGTTCTACTACAAATAATGTGATATCCAATATCCTATTTGTTTGACATGATATAAAATAAATTTGAACGTATGGATAAACCCATAGTGAATATTATTGCGTACACAATAATTTTCTAAATATTAGTAAATTAAATATTTTTCTTGATAGACTTATCCATCCTGGTTTGCGGATGATTAGAAAATATTTTTCTAAATATTTTTCTAGAATGTCTATGATGGAAGAACTCACGTGATGATCGGACTTGAGTTAGTGAATTTGGATCATGTACCACTCAAATGACTAGAGAGATGTAATTTTTGAGTGGGAGTTCTTAAGTAATATGATTAATTGAACTAGTTGTCATGAACATAGTCAAAAGGTCTTTGCGAATTATGATGTAGCATGCGCTGTAGCTCTACTGTTTTTATATGTTCCTAGAGAAAATTTAGTTGAAAGATGATAGTAGCAACTTTGCAGACTGAGTCCGTGAAACTGAGGATTGTCCTCATTGCTGCGCAGAAGGCTTATGTCCTTAATGCACCACTCGATGTGCTGAACCTCGAGTGTCGTCTATGGATGTTGCGAACATCTGACATACACGTTTTTGGTGACTACATGATAGTTCAGTGCGTAATACTTAATGGCTTAGAAGCAAGGCGCCGAAGACGTTTTGTGTAACATCCCAAAATTATAAATTTTGGAATGTTAATATAATTATTAGATTGAGAGTTTGTTTGTTTGAGTGATTGAAACTTGAGTGGAATTTGAAACTTTTTTAAAACTTTTGAATGAGAGGGAATAAAATGACTTTCCCATTTTCTTTTGAATTCAAATTCATCCATTTAAAATCAGTGAGAGAAGATAACATGACTTCTTCAACTATAAAGAATTTGAATGAATGTGGCATTTGATTTTTTTTCCTTTGGTTTTTGATTTGAATTTTATTTTTGGCACAAGATTTCAACCACAATTTTTTTTTGCTGACAATATACTTGTCAAGCAAGAAAGAGAGGAGGTAACATGACACCCCCCAAAGAAAAAGAAAAGTGAGAAGAAAAATAGTGCCAAAAATTTAAGGACAAAATTTGGATTTTACTGAATTTTTTAAAAAATAAATTTTTATAAAGTTTTTATTTTGTGAAAAATAAAATGTTCATGTTGTACGAAATTTTATTGTGAAAATTTTGATATATGATATGCCTATATAAAATGTTCTCTTAGTTTTGTTTATATGTTTTCTTCGTTGTTTTTTTTTAAAACAAAAAAAAACTGTAAACACTGTTCATACGGGAATAAAAAAAGGAACACAATAGGCCCGTATTGCCGCATGCGGCCGACCGATGCTTCCTGCCCATGAAACATTTTCTTTTCCTTTTCTCCTCTTTACGTATATGTTTAGTCCCACATTGCCTAGCTATGGACCATTAGACCTTCTTTCCACCTATAAATATAGACCCACAGGAGCATCCAAAAATCATTTATTTCGGGTTAAATCAATCTTTTGGTTTGACTAGGTTTATTAAATAAAAATATTCTTTTCTCTTTGGCGGGATTTCTTGAAGTCGTCTCCTCATTGGAATTAATTCTTACTCTGCATTCTAAAGGTATTTCTCTTCGTATTTTTTTATACTCCCGTAGTTTATTATTTCTAGACTAGTATTCCTACACTAGTATACGGTAGAGTAATTAGATATATTAATTAGTCTTCCTATTTCCACATTAGTACTAGAATTCTTTTAGATGTAGCACTTTTATTCCGTAAAACAGCTTGGCCCTGATTTTTTAAATAGTCATAACTTTTTACTCGTTTATCCGAATTAGATGAAATCAACGCCTAGAGTTTCGTCTTGATCCCACCTATCTGGTGAACCTATCATATCAACTTTTTGAAATTTTCAAATTTCGAAATTTGTTCAGATTCATATTCAAACTTCTTTTGATCATATCTTTTTATCCGTAGCTCCGTTTTAGATGAATCCAATTGCGTCGAATTCGTATCAAAGTAATCTTCCCGTTTGTATCATTAGTTTTAACTTTTCAACTTATAATTTTGATCAAATCAGATTTATCTATTAGTGCCCAAAAGTGTTCACATCGTTCTAAGCCGATTCAATGTTATATTCAAATATTTGTATCTTTTGATCCGCTATTTCAAATCTAGTAATTCTTTTTTCTACACACTCATATTGATCTCCTATATCAAGTAGCATCATTAGTTTCGACCTTTGAACCTTACAAATTTGAGAGATTCAAATTTGTATTCGAACATTCATTTGATCTTACCTTGCAAACAGTAGCACATTTTCCATTGATTTCTTTTGCCCCTAAACACTAGTGTTATGTACTTTCCTATTCATAACAACCATGCTCCAATTCAAATACTTTTGACCTTTATGGAATTCAAATTCTATTCATACTTCAATTCGCTATAACTTGCGTTGTAGTGCTCCATTTCAAGAAATTCTTTCTACAAATAAATTTGTATGTCTTATACTATTTGTCAAATAACATTCATGTTGTTCTCCCAATATTTTTGATCATCTCCCATAGTGTATGCAAGTCGAGCTTATATAGCAATAGTTCATCGTCCATTAACTCTTTTGATCTCATTCATGCACCTTCACTTTACAACACACTTAGGACCTTTTTATTAAACCTTAGTATGTTGTTATTTTGCACCAAGACATGCTTTGTTCTTATGTTCTCTAGGTTCTTCCTTTTTGGCATGAATGTTTATTGAATGCTATTCATTTACGATAGATTGCTCGGAGTGTGGCGAGTAGAATTATCAGGATTTTGAGAGCGACTATCTTCATCAAGTAATACCAGGCAAGTCATTTGATCATGTATCACCTACGTTTTATGCATTCTAGTTCTACCATCCTATGCCCAATTGCAAGCTGAGTAGGTACTTGGAAATTATGGTTACATATTGTAGTATCATGTGGTAGGCACCCAACAACCCCGTTACTTGGCCCGGGACGACAAATTTCATATTGCTATGCTTGAGTAGACGGGATTCTGGTTGAGAGTTTACCACGAATGACGCGAGAATAATTTAATAACCAAGACCGGTTAAGTCAAGACTTTTCACGACCTCGTGATGCAATGCAACTCTGGGTGAAGGACGGTTGATTGGCTCCCTGGAGAAACTAGTGGATGACCCGGGATGCTGGAGACGGCCATGACATCTTGCGCAAAGCTTCACCCAGGCTCAAAGAGACGGACGGATATTTTCAAGACCCAAGGCTTACCTGCATAGCCACAAGTCATTATGGGCTCTGGCTTGGTTGGACAACGCGGCGACTCTGGACAGGCGGTGCCAGCAGATGTAGAAGAACGGTAGGATTGGATGGGCACCGACAAGGATTCAGAGGGACCCGTTGAAAGACCATGTTTTGATCATCCGGTCTTCAAACATCCTGAAGTGCGAGGACATACACGGTGGCGATCAAATCTTGTGGGGAACCTGTGCAAGACTCTGCAGAGTACTCAAACCTAATCGATTAGCCGTGTCCACGGTCATGGACAACTTGAGCCAAAGGAACTGAAGTTATCTGAAATTCTCAACACCATTATAAATACTTGATGAGGGTAATATGATAACTTGGGTATGAGAACTGGTTGGCGGAACCATCTCATTAACAACCAACTACGTAGTAATATTTTGCTTTTAGCCCCTCTCTTGTTGTAGGAGAAAATTTTCTTTACGCTAAAATATATGCATATAGTGTAGATGATATTTTACCCCCTCTCATATGTGACTTGCCGGCATATTCAATATGCTGACATACACGGCTGCAACGTCTTATGTTGCAGATATTTTTCTTCGACGAGTAAGAGTACGATTCAGGGTTACGGTCTACACTCAACTTGTCGTTGGTGTTTATTGGGACTCCACTCCCTTGACTGCTTCCGCTGAGATATTTAAGGTATATATCAGTTTTACGCTATTTACATGTGATTGCACTTTGATATATACATTGATGTATTGTGTGTGCCAGCATACTGATCCAGGGATGGCACGGATACACAGAGGCTTGACTCGTTTTGAGTCGGGTCGCTACATTTTGAAATGTCACGGAACATAAGAGATGTTCTAAGAGATGAAATTGAGATTTCATGCTCGTGCCCTTGTTGAGAGGTATTAGACCTCCGACAAGATTCTTTGTCTACAAAGTAAACGAGAAAAGCTCAGTCGTTAAGCATGTGCTCAGATTGTCTGAGTGTAACAATCGCTTGAATCAAGTGGGAGTTAATCTTCCAGATGAGATAGTGATGGTTCTCCAAAGTCACTGCCACCAAGTTGCTAGAGCTCCATGATGAACTATAAAATATCAAGGATAGATATGATGATCCTTGAGCGATTCACAATGTTTGACGCTGCGAAAGTAGAAATCAAGAAGAAGCGTCAATTGTTGATGGTTAGTAAAACCACTAGTTTCAAGAAAGGCAAGGGCTAGAAGGGATACTTCATGAAACGGCAAACCAGTTGCTGCTCTAATGAAGAAACCCAAGATTGAACCCAGACCCGAGACTAAGTGCTTCTGTTATGAGGAGAACGGCCACTTAGGTGGAGCTACCCTAGATACTTGGTAGATGAGAAGGCTGGCAAAGTCGACAGAAGTATATTTGATATACATGATATTGATGTGTACTTTACTAGTACTCCTAGTAGCACGAGGGTATTATATACCGGTTTGGTTGCTAAGTGATTAGTAACTCGAAGTAAAAGCTACGGAATAAACAGAGACTAGCTAAAGGCGAGGTGACGATAAGTGTTGGAAGTATTTCCAAGGTTGATGTGATCAAATATCGCACGCTCCCTCTACCATCGGGATTGGTGTTAAACCTAAATAATTTTTATTTGGTGTTTGCGTTGAGCATGAACATGATTGGATCGTGTTTATTGCAATACGATTATTCATTTAAAGAGAATAATGGTTATTCTATTTGCTTGAATAATTACCTTCAATGGTTTATTGAATCTCGATCGTAGTGTTACACATGTTCATAATATTGGTGCCAAAAGATACAAAGTAATAATGATAGTACCACTTACTTGTATCACTGCTGCTAGAGTCATGTTGGTGTAAAATGCATGAAGAAGCTCCATACTGATGGATCTTTGTACTCGCTCATTTTTGAAACGTTTGAGACATGCAAACCATACCTGTTGGTATAAACGCATGAAGAAACTCCATGCAGATGGATCGTTTGGACTCACTTGATTTTGAATCACTTGAGACATGCAAAATCATACCACATGGAACAAGAAAGTACCTTGTTGGATTCAATACATTTTTTATGTGTGCAGTCCAATGGGTGCTGAGGCACGCAGTGGATATCGTTATGTTCTTACATCACTGACAACTTGAGTAGATACAGGAGTATTTACTTGATGAATCACAAGTCTGAAATATTGAAAAGTTCAAAGCTATTTCAGAGTGAAGATCGATGTGACAAGAGGATAAACTGTCTACGATATGATCATAGAGATGAATATCTGAGTTGCGAGTTAAAACAATGTGGAAATTGTTTCGCAATTTATGCCACTTGGAACACCATGGTGTGATGGTGTGTCCGAATGTCATAGCCACACCCTATTTGATATGGTGCATACTATGATGTCTCTTATTGAATTACCACTATCATTTATGGGTTATGCATTAGAGGCAACCACATTCAATTTAAATAGGGCACCGCGTATTTCCGTTGAGATGACACGGTATAGACTATGGTTTGGAGAAACCTAAGCTGTCGTTTCTTAAAAGTTTGGGGCTGCAACGCTTCTGTGAAAAAGTTTCAGTCTGATAAGCTCGAACCCAAAGCGGATAACAACATCTTCATAGGATATCCAAAATAGTTGGATACATCTCCTATCTCAGATCCGGAAGCAAAGTGTTTGTTTCTAGAAACGGGTCCTTTCTCGAGGAAAGGTTTCTCTCAAAAGAATTGAGTGGGAGGGTGGTGGAACTTGATGAGGTTATTGAACCGTCAATTCAACCAGTGTGTAGCAGGGTGCAGGAAGTTGTTCCTGTGGCACCTACACCAATTGAAGTGGAAAACTAATGATGGTGATCATTGAGCTTCGGATCAAGTTACTACAAAACTCGTAGGTCGACAAGGTCGCGCACTACTACAGAGTGGTATGGTAACCCTGTCTTGGAGGTCATGTTGTTGAACAACAATGAACTTACGAGCTATGGAGAAGCGATGGTGGGCCCGGATTCTGACAAATGGCTCGAGGCCATGAAATCCGAGAGAGGATCCATGTATGAAGACAAAGTGTAGACTTTGGAAGAACTACTTGATGGTCGTAAGACTACTAAGTAAAGATGGATCTTTAAAATAAAGACGGACGATGATTGTGAAAAGTCACCATTAAGAAAAGCTCGACTTGTCGCAAAGATGTTTCCGACAAAGTTCAAAGAGTTGACTATGATGAGACTTTCTCACTCGTAGCAATGCTAAAATTCTATTGGAATTAGGTTAGTAGTTGCTGCATTATTTATGAAATATTGCACATAGGATGTCAAAACATTGTTTCCTCGATGGTTTCCTTGAGGAAAGGTTGTATGTGATACAACCAAAAGGTTTTTTCGATCCTAAGGATGCTAACAAGTGTGCAAGCTCCAGCGATCCTTCAATGGACCGGTGAAAGAATCTCGGAGTTGGAATATACACTTTGATGAGATGATCAAAGCTTTTGGGTTTGTACAAGGTTTGTGAGAAACTTGTATTTCCAAAGAATTGAGTGGGAGCACTATAGAATTTCTGATAAGTATATGTGGTTGACATATTGTAGATCGGAAGTAATGTAGAATTTCTATGAAGCATAAAGGGTTGTTTGAAAGGAGTTTTTCAAAGGAAAACCTGGATAGAGCTGCTTGAACATTGAGCATCAAGATCTATAGAGATAGATCAAAACGCTTAATAGAACTTTCAATAAAATACATGCCTTGACAAGTTTTTGAAGGAATTCAAAATAGATCAGCAAAGAAGGAGTTCTTGGCTGTGTTGTAAGGTGTGAATTTGAGTAAAGACTCAAATCCCGACCACGGCAGAAGAAAGAGAAAGGACGAAGGTCGTCTCCTATGCCTTAGCCATAGACTCTAAAGTATGCCATGCTGTGTGCCGCACCTGATGTGTGCCTTGCCACAAGTCTGTTAAGAGGTACAGAGAGTGATATAGGATTGAATCACTGAACAACGGTCAAAGTTATCCTTAGTAACTAATGGACTAAGGATTTTTTTTTCTCGATTATGGAGGTGATTAAAGAGTTCGTCGTAAAAGGTTACGATGATGCAAGCTTTGACACTAATCCGAATAACTATGAGTAGTAAGAACGGATTCATATAGTAGAGTAGATATTTGGAGTATTTCCGAATAGCACGTAGTAACAGCATTTGTAAGATGACATAAAGATTTGTAAAGCACACACGGATCTCAAAGTTTCAGAACCGTTGACTAAAACCTCTCTCAGGAGCAAGACGTGATCAAACCCCAGAACTATATGGGTGTTGGATTCGTTAAAATGACATGGTGATGTGAACTAGATTATTGACTCTAGTGCAAGTGGGAGACTGTTGGAAATATTCCCTAGAGGAAATAATAAATTAGTTATTACTATATTTCTTTGTTCATGATAACCGTTTATTATCCATGCTATAACTGTATTGATTGGAAACACAAATACATGTGTGGATACATAGACAACACATTGTCCCCAGTGAGCCTCTAGTTGACTAGTTCGTTGATCAAAGATGGTCAAGGTTTCCTGGCCATAGGCAAGTGTTGTCACTTGATAACGGGATCACATCACTAGGAGAATCATGTGATGGACAAGACCCAAAGTATGAACGTAGCATATTGATCATGTCATTTTATTGATATTGTTTTCTGCGTGTCAAGTATTTGTTCCTATGACCATGAGATCATATAACTCACTGGCACCAGAGGAATACCTTGTGTGCATCAAATGTCGCAACGTCACTAACTGACTATAAAGGTGCTCTACAGGTATCTCCGAAGGTGTCCGTTGAGTTAGTATGGATCAAGACTGGGATTTGTCACTCCGTGTGACGGAGAGGTATCTCGGGGCCCACTCGGTAATACAACATCACACACAAGCCTTGCAAGCAATGTGACTAAGTGTAAGTCATGGGATCTTGTATTACGCCACGAGTAAAGAGACTTGCCGGTAACGAGATTGAAATAGGTATGCGGATACCGACGATCAAATCTCGGGAAAGTAACATACCGAAGGACAAAGGGAATGACATATGGGATTATATGAATCCTTGGCACTGAGGTTCAACCGATAAGATTTTCGTAGAATATGTAGGATCCAATATGGGCATCCAGGTCCTGCTATTGGATATTGACCGAGGAGTGCCTCGGGGCATGTCTACATAGTTCTCGAACCCGCACGGTGTGCACACTAAAGGTTCAGCGATGTTTTAGTATAGTTGAGTTATATGTGTGGTTACCGAATGTTCTTCGGAGTCCTGGATGAGATCACGGACATCACGAGGGTTTCCGAAATGGTCCGGAAATGAAGATTGATATATAGGATGGTTTCATTTGGTTACCGGAAAGTTTCGGGCAATTCCGGAAGTGTACCGGGAGTGAAGAATGGGTTCCGGGAGTTCATCGGGAGGGGCCCACCCACCCGGAAGTGAGCCCAAGGCCATAGGGTGGCGCCACAAGTCCCTAGTGGGCTGGTGGGGTCAGCCCAAGGGGCCCATGGCTCCACTTAAAGAAATACCAAAAAGGAAAGAAAAAGAAAAGGAAAAGGGGAGGTGGGAAGGAAGGAGTGGACTCCTTTCCCCAAACCGAATTGGGGTGGGAGTCCACCTCCTCCTTGGCCAGCGCACCCTTGAGGGCTCGGCCCTCAAGGCAAGCCTCCTCCCCCCTCCCTCCTATATATAGTGGTCTTTTAGGGCTGATTTGAGACAACTTTTGCCACGTGCAACTCAACCCTAAACCACATAGTTCCACCTCTAGATCGGATTTCTACGGAGCCCTGCAGGAGTAGATCTTCACCACCACCAGAGCGTTGTCACGCTGACGACTCATCTACTTCTCCATCTTGCTTGCTGGATCAAGAAGGCCGAAATCATCGTCGAGCTGTACGTGTGCTGAACGCGGAGGTGCCGTCTGTTCGGCATTAGATCGGAACGGATCGCGGGACAGTTCATGGGACGGTTCGTGGGGCGGATCGAGGGACGTGAAGATGTTCGACTACATCAACCGTGTTTCTTAATGCTTCCTGCTGTGCGATCTACAAGGGTACGTAGATCCTAATCTCCTCTCGTAGATGGACATTACCATGATAGGTCTTCGTGTGCGTAGGAATTTTTTTGTTTACCATGCAACGTTCTCCAACACCCTGCTCTTCCTCCTCCTCCGTAGCGCTTGGCGAAGCCCTCTCGGAGTACCACACAGCTCCACCGTCACCACGTCGTCGTGCTGCCGGAGCTCTCCCTCAACTTCTCCTCTCTCCTTACTGGATCAAGGTTAAGGAGACGTCACCGGGCTGCATGTGTGTTGAACACGGAGGCGCCGTTGTTTGACTCTTAGATCAGAATCTTCTGCGATCTGAATCGCTACGAGTATGACTCCACAAACCGCATTCACAGTAACGCTTCCGCTTAGTGACCTTCAAAGGTATGAATATGCTCTACCCCTTGCTCGTTGTTATCATCTCCTAGATGATCTTGGTGTTACATAGGATTTATTTTTGAATTATTACTACGATCCCCAATGGTGACCCTCAAGTATAGGGGATCAATCGTAGTCCTTTCAATAAGTAAGAGTGTCGAACCCAACGAGGAGCAGAAGGATCTGACAAGTGGTTTTCAACATGGTAAAATCTGCAGGCACTGAAATTGTCGGTAACAAGTGATTGTGTGGTGAGATGATTCGTAGCAAGCAACAAGTAACAAAAGTAGCAACGGTGCAGCAAAGTGGCCCAATCCCTTTTGTATCAAGGGACAAGCCTGGACAAAGTCTTATAGGAGGAAAAACGCCCCCGAGGACATACGGGAATTTCTGTCATGCTAGTTTCATCATGTTCATATGATTCGCGTTCGTTACTTTGATAGTTTGATATGTGGGTGGACCGGCGCTTGGGTACTTCCCTTACTTAGACAAGCATCCCACTTATGATTAACCCTTCTCGCAAGCATCCGCAACTACGAAAGAAGAATTAAGACAAAGTCTAACCATAACATTAAACTAGTGGATACAAATCAACCCCTTACGAAGCAACGCATAAACTAGGGATTAAGCTTCTGTCACTCTAGCAACCCATCATCTACTTACTACTTCCCAATGCCTTCCTGAAAGTGCAGTCATGCCCTTAATTGTGTTTTGGTGTTGCTGACAACACACATATAGATAACTAATCACTAATCCCTTTAAGTTGTTGTTAATGATCATGTGTTTATAAGGACAAGCTCATGTGCTAACAAGGACAAGATCAAGATAAGCATTCCTGAGTACTACATGCTTGAATCTTGTGGATGCCCACATGGTGGACAGATGAAGATGAATACACAAGCTAGGCTCTCCACATTGTGTATGGGAGAGCTTCTTGAAGACTTCATCATGTCTTGCTTTCAATTTGAGTCAAGAAGGAACAACAACATCAAGCTCAAGTGAAAGGCTAACTCAAAGGTATCGGTTCCTTTGACGTTAGTGGTGTGGAGTGATGATGAGCAAATAAAAGTATACACGCAAGTATAGATCATCGGTACCCCTTCTTTTTATGATTCTTGAGTCTTTAGGGATCCGGCACTATTAAGAGGGGATCACTGGGTATTGCGATAAATTTGCTCAAAACTACATCTCTACTTCTCTGCTCATGCCACATCTCCACTGCTCTGCTTTGATCCCAAAACAGAACCAATGCCTCGGACATCCGGCTCCCTCCGGACGTCCGAGGGTCGGACGCCCGACTACTTCGGAAATCCGAAACCTTATACCAGAGTCAAAGTCTCGAACATCCGGCTCCCTCCGGACGTCCAAGGACCGGACGCCCGACCACTTCGGAAAATTGGAACCTTGCACCAGAGTCAAAAACCATGGACTTCCGGCTTCCTCCGGTCGTCCGAGGGCCGGACGTCCGACCTCTTTTAGAAATCCAGTGCCCTTGAACAGAGCTGAACTCTCGGACATCCGACCCTCTCTTCGGACGTCCGGTCCTTGTTCGACTACACAGTGGCCAACTGATATGAACACTCCTTCGGACGTCCGGAAACCGTCGAACGTTCGACCACTATCAGACTTAAGTGACCCCAACGGTTATTTTAGTCCCCCCACTATATATACCCCCTCCCACTTCGTGAGAGGGGTCTAACACATCAAGAACACTTACAAGAACACCTTCTTCCTCACTCACTCTTGCCTACACCCAATCTTAGATCCCAAGAGCATTTGTGAGCCCCTTTGAGTGTTGTTCCAATCAAAAGATAGATCGTCTCCTTCTCCTCCTCTCCACCAAAGCGATTTGTGATTTGAGCAAGTTTTGAGCAATCCCCGTGATCTTGTTACTCTTGGAGGTTGGAGACTCCTAGGCGGTAGGAGTCTTCGGAGAGGAATCAAACCATTGTGATTACCCCCCGAAAAGTTTGTGAGAGTTTGGAAACCACCTCAAGGCTTACCACTAGTGGTTGAGAAACGCCTTCATGGTGTTGTCTCAAAGGGAGAATAGGGTGAGCCTTCGTGGCGTTAGTGTGCCTTTGTGGTAACATCCGCCCCTCCAACGGTGACGTAGCTTCCCTCCAAGGAAGTGAACATCGGGATACATCCTCTCCTCTCTTGGAGTTGTGGTTATCCCTAACCCTAACTCTCTACTTGTGTTAATCCTTATTACGTACTTGCATTCGATTATAGTTTACCGGTTGCCTTACTTTACTCTAAATAGCTTACTCTTTGTCCTTGCAATTTTTAGGCTCACTCTCATATTCCGCACCATTGCCTAAAATTGCTAAGTAACTATTAAAATTTGGAACTATACCTATTCACCCCCCCTCTAGGTCCATCTCGATCCTTTTCAATTGGTATCAGAGCCTTGTGCTCTATTCTTGTGGCTTAACCTCCCTAGAGCGAGATGGACGGGACTCCCATTACTGTAGCTCTAGTGGAGAAGGACGGGACTTCCACGGAAGTCAGGTCCTTCACCTCTGAGGACCTGGAACAGGCTCTTGCCAAGCAAAAAGAGGAGCATGATGCTTCTATTGAGGCCTTGGTCCAAATGAGACTGGCCTCATTAACCACGGGTACAGCCACGTCCCCGAGGGCCTCAGGGCAAAATGTGCCCGGTTCTTCATTTGGCCAACAACCTCCAGGCAATAACCAAACCAGTGTTCCATGGCTTTATGCTAGATCTCAAGTTGAGAAACCGAAGTACAATCCTGGAGGAAAACCTCCTTTGCTTGATGACAATTTCGATTTTGCTTTATGGAGAGTTGGTATGCAGGATCATCTTAGGTACGCCAATGATGAGATGTTGGACATCCTCGAGCATGGCTACCACCCTATAGATCCAAGGTGCCTCACTCACAGAGAAACTTATGACAAGCATCTCAACGACACTGCGATCATGTGCATAACAAAAGGAATGAATGACAAGCAACGGAGACCTTACATACACCTCACAAGCGCCAAGGAACTGTGGGATAGCATTATAAGGACTAAGACCGGTACCTCCACTCTCCGGCTTGCTCAGTATGAAATTGCCAAGGGGCAATTGCAGAACTTTTGTATGGAAAAGGGTGAATCTCCCAAGCAACTGCTAGAACGGCTCATGACTCTCGCTGCAGACATTGAGTCATGTGACTGTGACAAGACGCAAGATGGTTTCAACCTGACCAAGAGATTTCTCGTGGACAAGTTACTCCATGCCCTTGCTCCGTACCACCATCAAATGGTATGGGACATAAGGCATCACCATGGGTTCAAAGAAATGACCCCAGATGACATCATATCCACTTTCCAATTATTTGAAGAGTCAAAGGCAAATGCAACAAAGCACCTTGCCATGCATGGTACTTCAACATCAAAGATCAATCTTGCTTTGAAAGCCAAGCATGAATGTGACGAAGAAGAAAGTGAAGAAGAAGAGGGTGATGAAGACTGCGAAGATGGTGATGATGCTCACTCTGATGAAAGCCTATCTTATGAGGACCTTGCTCTCTTTGTAAAGAAGTTCAGTGCAGGAAAATTCAAGGGAAGATTCCCGAAGAAAAAAGTAAGAAAATGCTATAACTGTGAGGAAACCAACCACTTCTCCAATGACTGCCCTTATGAGAAGAGAGAAGATAAACCAAGGTTTCCAAAGACCTTTGTAAAGAAGAAATTGCCAAACCCTATGAACTCCAAGCTCAAGAGGAGAGATGGAAGAGCAATGGTTGCACAAGAAGAATCAGATCCAGAAGATGTTGGTGGGGTTGCCGGAGTAGCTCAGAATACACAAAACACCTTGAGCCTCGTCAACAAAAGTGGCGATGTTGTTCACTACAACTATATGAAAGACTACAAGGGCAACGCCCACAAGTGTTTGATGGCAAAGAACGCCATAGAAGATGAGGAAGACCAAAGCTCCCATGATAAGGTTAAGGTAACTCCACGGTTAAACTCTTCCAGTCTAGTTTCTATCTCATATGATGAGTACCTTGATGCGGAGGATCACTATGAGGACAATGACTTAGATCATCCTATGTTTGCCAAAATAAACAATTATGTGCTCTCTTAAAGGAAAGAAGCTCACTATGTTTCACATACTTATGGAAATGGCGAGTAAGCACACCAATACCATCAAGGAACTCGAAACCCTCGTCACTGAGGAGAAGGAAAGGAATTAAATCCTTGAGCAGAAAGTCCTGTATGAGGAAGCACAAAATGATGCATTATGCTCAGAAGTTGGTGAAAACCTTGATAAACATGCTAACGATCTTGCCTCCTTGAAAAAGGTTGAATCTGTGTGCAAAGAGTTATTAAATGATAAAAACAGACTTGTGAATTCTCATGCTTCTCTTTCTAAGGACTCTGGGCGCCTATCCTTGTCTCTCAAGGACAAGGAAGAGAAACTCACTGTCCTTACAAAGAGCTTTGAGGCACTCAAGGTTACTTATCTTGACACTCTAGCTAAGGCTTACTCCTCACCTATTATTAATGTTGGTACCTGCACTGCTAACTCGAGTAGTGAACTGGCATCTATTCTTGAGGAAAACTGTTCGCTAAAGGCACAACTAGATAGAGGTCTCATGACATGTGTACAAGGAAAAAAGACTCTCAATGAGATCTTAAGTCAACACAATGAAGTCTTTGCCAAGGAAGGGCTTGGGTTCAATCCAAGCACCGCCAAGAAAAGTGTATCTCCTCTCAAGTGCACCACCCCGCTTAAAGAAATATTTGTACGAGAGGGACACAAGGAGAAAGGTAAGGTTGTGAGTGGGTCGGCCACTAGGGGTTTGCCCACTCTCAACAAGACAACAGAGTTCATGCCTCCATCCTATGTACTTCGCAAATCAAAGGAAGGAGAGGTTTATGCTAAATTCGTTGGTCCCCGTAATGCATTCCGGTTTTATGCTACTTGGGTCCCTAAGACTCTTGTAACTAATGTGAGAGGCCCCGTGACGAAATGGGCACCTCAAACCAAGTCTTAATTCGTGTAGAGGTTGTTTTCTCCGGAGGAGTCAAATGGGTGATCGACAGTGGATGCACCAATCATATGACCGGAGATAGTAACTTGCTCTGTGACTTCATGCAAGCCATTCGACCATACATGAGCATTATATTCGGAGGAGGGTCGAAAGGGCAGGTAATTGGGTTGGGCAAGGTGGAAATCACTAATGACATGTCTCTTGCAAATGTCATGTTTGTCCAATCTCTTCAATATCATTTGCTTTCAGTTCGCCAATTGGCTTCTGTTAGTTATGACACACTATTTGGACTAACGGATGTGAAAGTCTTTAAGAGAGACACTCTCGAAGTGGCCTTTGTTGGAGAGTTGGATGGCAACCTTTACACGGTTGATTTCTCAAAAGAGAGCACTTTCCATACAACTTGTCTGATGGCCAAGGCTGACATGGGATGGCTGTGGCATCGCCGACTCGCCCATGTCGGCATGAGAAATCTTCAGAATCTATTAAAAGGCAATCACATCCTTGGACTAACCAATGTGTCTTTTTAAGAAAGATCTGGTGTGCAGTGCATGCATAGCTGGGAAGTAACATCAATCAAAACACCCACCCAAGAATATTGTATCCACCTCAAGGCCTTTAGAGCTCCTTCATGTGGATCTGTTTGGGCCTCCTTCATGGGCTAGTCTTGGTAGGAAAAAGTATGGACTAGTCATTGTTGATGATTACTCAAGATACACATGGGTATTCTTTCTCAAGTCCAAGGACGAGACGAAGATCACCTTCATTGATTTTTCCAAACAAGTCCGGCGCAAGTTTGACAAGGCCATCAAGGCAATAAGAAGTGATAATGGCTCCGAGTTCAAGAATTACACCCTAGAAGAATTTCTCAGTAATGAGGGAATTGAACATCAGCACTCCGCACCTTACACTCCTCACGAAAATGGTGTAGCAGAGAGGAAGAACCAGACACTTGTGGAGATGGCAAGGTCCATGTTAGATGAATACAAGTCACCACATAGTTTTTGGGCTGAGGCTATCAACACATCATGTCATGCATCAAACCGGCTTTTCCTTCGACCAATATTGGAAAAGACTCCATATGAGCTCCTAACCGGGAACAAGCCCAATGTCAAGTACTTTCGTGTATTTGGACGCAAGTGTTTCATCCTCAACAAACGGGACCGGTTAGGAAAATTTCAATCCAAAACAACTGAAGGGATTTTTGTTGGCTATGGATCAAACTCTCACGCCTACAGAGTCTACAACAAATCCAATGGATGTGTTATAGAAACCTGTGACATGACGTTTGATGAATTTAACCGCTCCCATGGGGAGCAAGTTGATCTAAGTGATGCAGGTGAAGAAGATTCCTCGCAAGATATCTTGAACATGGGTGTAGGTGCACTTCTTCCCATGGAACAAGAACCCCATGATGATGATGAAGATGATGAGAGTATTTCTCATCCTCAAGACAGTTCACTGCTCGTACCTCCACAAGATACTAGCACACATATCATGTCAGTTGTTCAGGATCAAGTGGGAGAACATGTCTCTCATCCTGATCACACTCAAGAACAGGCTGATCTTCAAGAGCAAGACCAAAGTATGGATATTGTCTATGATGAGCCTCAACAGGTGCAACGCGAAGAGGAATATCTTCCACCGCACGTTAATGATCCATATGCTGAGGACGTTGATGATGGAAACGAAGTCGAACCTCGTGAAACCCTGACCTCCATCATGCCACGCGTGGCCGATCGTGTTGATGTTGATCAAATCCTCACCAGCGTGTCGGAAGGTAGAGTGACTCGTAAACAATTAACAAACTTTTGTGCTCACTTTTTGTTTGTCTCTAGTACTGTGCCACACAGGGTTCAGGGTGCATTGTGTGACAATGACTGGCTCCTTGCTATGTAAGAAGAGTTAAACAGTTTTACACGCAACGAAGTATGGTCATTGGTAGAACGGCCAAGTGAGGAACACAATGTCATTGGAACTAAATGGATCTTCAAGAACAAGGAAGATGAGAATGGGACTGTCCTCCGCAATAAGGCAAGGTTAGTAGCACAGGGGTACTCCCAAGTTGAAGGTTTGGACTTTGGTGAGACTTTCGCCCCTGTTGCTCGTCTTGAATCCATTCACATTCTATTGGCCTATGCTGCTTTCAATGGTTTTACTTTGCATCAAATGGATGTGAAAAGTGCTTTCCTTAACGGTCCTCTACAAGAAGAGGTATATGTATCACAACCACCTGGGTTTGTTGACCCCCATCACAAAGACCATGTGTAGAAACTTCACAAGGCTCTGTATGGCCTCAAACAAGCACCCCGTGCTTGGTACGATCATCTTAAGAAGTTCTTACTCGATGATGGCTTTGTGAGAGGGGTGATCGATCCCACTCTTTTTACTAAGAGGGAAAACGGTGATTTGATCTTATGCCAAATCTATGTGGATGACATCATTTTTGGTTCTCCTAACATCCATTTATTCAAGAAGTTTGCGGCCTCCATGACCAAGACCTTTGAGATGTCACTCAACACGGACTTGAAGTTCTTTCTTGGGTTTCAAATACAACAATTTCAAGAAGGAATTTTCTTGTCTCAAACTAAATACCTCAAGGACATTCTAGAAAAAATTGATATGACAAATGCTAAACCAATGAAGACACCCATGGCCACAGATGTTGTTCTAAATGAAGACACCAACAGTATTCCTTTTGACCCATCTACTTACCGCTCTATGATTGGTTCGTTGCTTTATCTTTGTGCATCTAGACCGGACATCATGTTAAGTGTAGGCATATGTGCTAGATTTCAAGCTTCCCCTAGGGAAAGCCATCATACGGCAGTTAAGCATATTCTTAGATACCTTGTTCACACCCCAAAGTTAGGCCTATGGTACCCTAAGGATGCAAAGTTCGATCTCATTGGGTACTCAGATGCGGATTGGGCTGGTGACAAAGTGGGACAGAAATCCACTTCCGGTGCATGTCAATTTCTTGGACGTTCCTTGGTAAGTTGGTCCTCGAAAAAGCAGAATTGTGTTTCTCTCTCCACGGCCGAGGCCGAATATATTGCAGCCACAAGTTGTGCAACCCAACTGCTATGGATGAGGCAAACCCTAAAGGATTATGGCATCATCTATCGACACGTGCCTCTTCTCTGTGATAATGAAAGTGCCACCAAGATCTCCGAGAACCCCATTGATCACCCTCGCACAAAACACATTGATATTAGGTATCATTTCTTGAGAGACCATGTGCAAAAGGGTGACATTTATATTGCTCATGTGGGTACCGACATGCAGCTCGCTGACATCTTCACCAAGCCACTATGCAAAGCAAGATTCTGTCAACTTAGGCGTGAACTTGGTATCTTGGAGCTTGATAATATAACTTGAAATCCTGTACACATGCACACACTCACATTATGTTCTTGTCTTGATGTCGGCATGCATTTAGGGGAAGACACTAGCACTCACATCATAATTTTTGTTATAACCCTATAATATGCATAAATCAACTACCTCCCACAAGTAGTATATATAGTTCTTATAGGCAACACTGATGATCTCTGAGCATTGTGGATGTTTCTGATGCCTCCCTTTTCGATACTTGATGCCAAAGGGAGAGAAATTTACCCTAGTATTAGGCTTTGGAGTTTTAGTTGTTGAACTCAATTTGCATGTTTGAACTACGATAATGTAATGGATAAACGACTATGATGTATTATGTATTGCTATCTATGAATGTCGTGCATCATCGTATGCTATTATGTTTGTTCTATTTACTCCATGTGATGATCTGCTGCCATATGATTTCTTTGATACACATATTAAGGGGATGCTCCCGCATTTACCTGTTTTACCATGCATATAATCAGGGGGAGTTTCGACAAAACTCTCCCATTCATTCTTACCATGCATATAATCAGGGGGAGCCTCGTAACAAATCTCTCCTAAGCCACACATGTTTATTACTATTTTTGAGAGCTATATGTATGTTGGCATCAACTACCAAAAAGGGGGAGACTGAAAGTGCAGTCATGCCCTTAATCGTGTTTTGGTGTTGCTCACAATACACATATAGATAACTAATCACTAATCCCCTTTAAGCTGTTGTTAATGATCATGTGTTGATAAGGACAAGCTCATGTGCTAACAAGTACAAGATCAAGATAAGCATTCCTGAGTACTACATGCTTGAATCTTGTGGATGCCCACATGGTGGACAGATGGAGATGAATACACAAGCTAGGCTCTCCACATTGTGTATGGGAGAGCTTCTTGAAGACTTCATCATGTCTTGCTTTCAACTTGAGTCAAGAAGGAACAACAACATCAAGCTCAAGTGAAAGGAAAACTCAAAGGTATCAGTTCCTTTGACGTTAGTGGTGCGGAGGGATGAATAGCGAATAAAAGTATACACGCAAGTATAGATCATCAGTACCCCTTCTTTTTATGATTCTTGAGTCTTTAGGGATCCCGCGCTATTAAGAGGGGATCACTGGGTATTGCGATAAATTTTCTCAAAACTACATCTCTACTTCTCTGCTCATGCCACATCTCCACTGCTGTGCTTTGATCCCAAAACAGAACCAATGCCTCGGACATCTGGCTCCCTCCGGACGTCCGAGGGCCGGACGCCCGACTACTTCGGAAATCCGAAACCTTATACCAGAGTCAAAGTCTCATACATCCGGCTCCCTCCGGACGTCCGAGGACCGGACGCCCGTCCACTTTGGAAAATCGGAACCTTGCACCAGAGTGAAAAACATCGGACTTCCGGCTTCCTCCGGTCGTCCGAGGGCCGGACGTCTGACCTCTTTTGGAAATCCGGTGCCCTTGAATAGAGCTGAACTCTCGGACATCCGACCCTCTCTTCGGACGTCCGATCCCTGTTCGACTACACAGTGGCCAACTGATATGAACACTCCTTCGGTCGTCCGACGCCTGCCGGACGTCCGGAAACCGTCGGACGTCCGACCACTGTCAGACTTAAGTGACCCCAATGGTTATTTTAGTCCCCCCACTATATATACCCCCTCCCACTTTGTGAGAGGGGGTCCAACACAGCAAGAACACTTACAAGAACACCTTCTTCCTCACGCACTCTTGCCTACACCCAATCTTAGATCCCAAGAGCATTTGTGAGCCCATTTGAGTGTTGTTCCAATAAAAATAAAGATCGTCTCCTTCTCCTCCTCTCCACCAAAGCGATTTGTGATTTGAGCAAGTTTTGAGCAATCCCCGTGATCTTGTTAGTCTTGGAGGTTGGAGACTCCTAGGCGGTAGGAGTCTTCGGAGAGGAATCAAACCATTGTGATTACCCCTTGAAAAGTTTGTGAGGGTTTGGAAGCCACCTCAAGGCTTACCACTAGTGGTTGAGAAACGCCTTCATGGTGTTGTCTCAAAGGGAGAATAGGGAAAGCCTTCGTGGCGTTGGTGTGCCTTCGTGGTAAGATCCGCCCCTCCAACGGTGACGTAGCTTCCCTCCAAGGAAGTGAACATCGGGATACATCCTCGTCTCTCTTGGAGTTGTGCTTATCCCTAACCCTAACTCTCTACTTGTGTTAATCCTTATTACGTACTTGCATTTGATTATAGTTTACCGGTTGCCTTACTTTACTCTAAATAGCTTACTCTTTGTCCTTGCAATTTTTAGGCTCACTCTCATATTCCGCACCATTGCCTAAAATTGCTAAGTAACTATTAAAATTTGGAACTGTATCTATTCGCCCCCTCCCCTCTAGGTCCATCTCGATCCTTTTTACTTCCTCTAGGCCCAAATAATGGTGAAGTGTTATGTAGTCGACGTTCACATAACACCACTAGAGGAAAAACAACATACAACATATCAAAATACTGAACGAATACCAAATTCACATGACTATTATTAGCATGACTTATCCCATGTCCTCAGGAACAAAAGTAACTACTCACAAAGCATAATCATACTCATGATCAGAGAGGTAATGAGTAGCATCAAGGATCTGAACATAAACTCTTCCACCAAATAATCCAACTAGCATCAACTACAAAGAGTAATCAACACTACAAGCAACCTTACAAGTACCAATCGGAGTCGCGAGACGGAGATTGGTTACAAGTGATGAACTAGGGTTTGGAGATGAGATGGTGCTGATGAAAATGTTGATGGTGACGAGTCCCCTTTGATGAGAGGAGTGTTGGTGATGACGATGGCAACGATTTCCCCCTCCAGGAGGGAAGTTTCCCCGGCAGGATCGTCCTGCCGGAGCTCTAGATTGGTTCTGCTCAAGTTTCGCCTCATGGCGGCGGTGAAACCATGAAAAAGCTCCTCCTTGATTTTTTTTCCTGGATGAGACCCTCCATATAGCAAAAGAGGGGGGCAAGTGGGCCAGGAGGGTGCCCACAAGCCCCCATGGCGTGGCCTGGGGGGTGGTCGCACCGTGCAGGCTTGTGGCCACTCCCTGGCACCTCTCTCGCGCTTCTTCGGTCCAGTATTTTTTATAAATTGGGAAAAATCCCTGTTGATTTTCACGGCGTTTGGAGTTGCGCAGAATAGGTATCTCAACTTTGCTCCACTTTCAGGCCAGAATTCCAGTTTCCGGTATTCTCCCTCTTCATGTAAACCTTGCAAAATAAGAGAGAAAAGGCATAAGAATAGTACCGTGAAGTGAAATAACAGCCAAAGAAGCGATAAATATCAACATGAAAACATGATGCAAAATGGACGTATCAACTCCGCCAAGCTTAGACCTCGCTTGTCCTCAAGCGAAAACCTAGCTCAATAAATATGTCCACATGTTTAGGGAGAGAGGTGTCGACAAAACAAGATACGAACATGCATGCATCATGATCAAGCTCAGAACAACAATACCAACATATAATCTCTCATGCTAAAGTGATAATTCCTTCACAAAGTAAAGCATGGATCAAGAACCTTGCCGAGAAGTAACAACCGATAGCCTTTAGTCATTGAAGCAATTGCAATTTATCACAACATCAGAAAGAGTCAAATAAGAGCTTGTAAAGCAAATCCACATACTCAATCATTCTTTCGTTCTCTACAATTGCTACAACTCACGTGGTACTCATTTGATCAAAGTTTCAGCTGAACACAGAGGAAGATAGGGGCTTAAAGTTTTTCCTCCCAGCTGCTTACCTCAGGGGTAATGTCAACAATAATAACTCATGAATGCCTACCTCCAAGTTGACATATGAATATAGATCTTTCCCAAGCATGTGACGGTAGCCAAGACAAAGGCAAAATAAGGAATTGGTGAAGATCACCATGACTCTTTCAAGGGCAAAAAGTAAAGGTACAAGATAGGCCCTTCGCAGAGGGAAGCAGAGGTTGTCATGCGCTTTTGAGGTTTGGATGCGTGTCCTCTTAGTGCGGAGGAACGTCACTTTATATTGCCTTCTGTGATAAAGAACTTTATTGTGCAGTCTGTCGCTTTTATGTCTTCCTCATCACAGGTTCGTATAAAGCTTATTTTCCACACACTAATAGATCATACATATTAGAGAGAAATTTTTATTGCTTGCACCGATGACAACTTACTTGAGGGATCTTATTCAATCCATAGGTAGGTATGGTGGACACTCATGGCAAAACTGGTTTGAAGGTTTATGGATGCACAAGTAGTATCTCTACTTAGTGCGGGAGTTTTTGGATAATATGAGGTGGAAGCAATCGTCACATGCTAAGGGATCTCTAATCATATAACATTGTTTAGAGCCAAGCAAACACAATTCATTACGTTGTCTTCCTTGTCCAACATCTACTTCTAGGCATGTAATAGTTTAGTGAGTGTTCACAATCATAGATGGTGTGAGAGATGATATATTTATATGTGAACCTCTCCTTCTTTATCACTTCCTATTAATTGCAACAATGACCAAGGTCTACGTTTGCCTACCCTCAACAAGTTTCAATCCTCATTCTTTTTATATGTGAAGCCATCACTTCCCATAAGATCATTACATGATCTTTCATGCTTTTGTTCTATTCTCACTCTTTTGATCATGGCAAGAGGCAAAGCCCTTCAACTAAGACACTCTTTATTATATGGCTCATGAGCAAGAATACATCGGGGGTGACACAAAGAAAAACTCAAGACTAAAACACTAAGACTTTAAAACTACTAGAGAAAAATAAAACTGAAAAGGAAAACTAAAACAAAGGTAAAGGCAAAAGATGTGATGGTGATACGATACCGGGGCAACTCCCCCAAGCTTGGCAAAAGCCAAGGGGATTGCCCATACCAATGCTCAGTTGTCTTCCTTTGGTGGTGATGGTGGAGTTGTTGCAACATTAGTTTGATCCTTCGTCTTCCAAGGCATAGGTGCTCCATCATGGAAAGATGAACGAGTCCCCGGAATCCTCAAATCTGCAGCCAATCTTATTGATTTAAATCTATACTCATACTCACAGTTTTGGTTCTGCAGGTCATAGATCTGGCCCTGGAGTTGATCAACCCTGTCATAGAGCCTGGAGAGGTACTTCCCAATATCATTGGCATCAATCTTGTGCTTGTTGGTGTACTCCGTGATCATCATGTGGTTGGCGTTGAGTCCACGCTCCACCAACCCTTGGCACTTGAAGACTTGTTGCTCCATTGCTTCGAGCCTCGTCTCCATGCTTCCGGTCTTCTTAGGCCCCTCAACATCACGGATGTGCAACATCCCCTCACGCATCTCGATAGATTGATGGTGTTGCAGCACTTCCGTGAGGTAGGGATTGGTGACCTTCTCGAAGATCTTGTCCTTTGGAGCTTTTGGGGAAGTCATAGCAATCTAGATCTGCAACAGAAACAGGCTCGAAACGAAAAACAGAGGAAATCTGCGTGATGCAGGGGTCAGACCAAACGGAAGTATATATAATGACTTTTTCCAGACCAGAAGGAGTACCCTACACGAAAACAGAGTCCGGGAGGCGCACGAGTTGGCCACAAGCCCTCACAGCGCGGCCAGGGGGTGGGTCCGCGTCGTGCAGGCTTGTCGCCTCCTCGCGCACTTTCCGGACTACTTCCAATTTTTGTATTTTTTCAAAAATTCCAAAACGGAGAAAATTTCCTACTAGAAAAGTTTTGGACTCTGTTTTCTGACCGAATCACATACCTCTTCATTTTCGGAGTCTGAAACAGGCTGATAAATGTCCCTTAGGTATTCTTCCGGAGTTATGGTATTGATGATATTGCTTTCAACATTTATGGGAGTACCTAAGATATAATGCTTGATTCTCTGCCCATTTACCACTCTCGGACAGTTACCTTCCGTGTTGTTGATCTTGATAGCACCGGAACGATATACTTCCTCAACAACATCGGGACCTTCCCATTTAGAGAGAAGCTTGCGTGCAAAGAATCTTAAACGAGAGTTATATAGCAAGACATAATCACCTACATTGAACTCACGCTTTTGTATCCTCTTATCATGCCACCTCTTAACCTTCTCTTTGAAAAGCTTGGCATTCTCATATGCCCGAGTTCTCCACTCATCAAGTGAGCTAATATCAAATAACCTCTTCTCACCAGCAAGTTTGAAATCAAATTTGAGCTCTTTGATTGCCCAATAAGCTTTATGCTCTAGCTCAAGAGGTAAGTGACATGCTTTCCCATACACCATTTTGTACGGAGACATGCCCATGGGATTCTTATAGGCAGTTCTATAAGCCCACAGTGCATCATCTAGCTTCTTAGACCAATTCTTTCTAGACCTGTTGACAGTCTTTTGCAGAATTAGTTTAATCTCTCTGTTGCTTAGCTCTACTTGACCATTGGACTGAGGATGGTAGGGAGACGCAATTCTATGGTTGACATCGTACTTAGCAAGTGTTTTACAGAAAGCACCATGAATGAAGTGTGAACCACCATCAGTCATTAGATATCTAGGGACTCCAAATCCAGGGAAGATAACTTCTTTCAGCATCTTGATAGAGGTGTTGTGATCAGCACTACTAGTGGGGATAGCTTCTACCCACTTAGTGACGTAATCAACAGCAACTAAGATGTGAGTATACCCATTGGATTTTGGAAAAGGTCCCATATAATCAAAGCCCCAGACATCAAATGGTTCAATGACAAGTGAATACTTCATAGGCATTTCCTGAAGTTTGCTAATATTACCTATTCTTTGACATTCGTCACAAGACAAGACAAACTTACGGGCATCCTTGAAGAGAGTGGGCCAATAGAAACCTGATTGCAATACCTTGTGTGCAGTTCTATCTCCCGCATGGTGTCCTCCGTAGGCCTCTGAGTGACACTTCTGTAGGATCTGTCCCTGTTCATGTTCAGGTACACAACATCTAATAACACCATCTACTCCTTCCTTATAAAGGTGAGCATCATCCCAAAAGTAGTGTCTCAAGTCAAAGAAGAATTTCTTCTTTTGCTGGTATGTGAAACTAGGTGGTATATATTTGGCAACGATATAGTTCGCATAATCAGCATACCACGGTGCACTACGTGAAGCATTGATGACATTCTATTGCTCATCGGGAAAGCTATCATCAATAGGTTGTGGGTCATCAAGAATGTTCTCCAACCTAGACAAGTTATCTGCTACTGGGTTATCAGCACCCTTTGTGTCGACAACGTGCAAATTAAATTCTTGTAGCAAGAGAACCCATCTGATAAGTCTAGGTTTAGCGTCTTTCTTCTCCATGAGATACTTAATAGCAGCATGATCAGTGTGAATAGTGACTTTGGAATCAACTATGTAAGACCTGAACTTTTCACATGCAAACACGACTGCTAAAAATTCCTTCTCCGTAGTGGCATAGTTTATCTGGGCACTGTCTAGAGTTTTACTCGCGTAGTGAACAACATTCAACTTCTTATCGACTCTTTTCCCTAGAACAACACCAACAGCATAATCGCTAGCATCACACATGATCTCAAAAGGTAAGTTCCAATCAGGTGGTTGAACAATACGTGCAGTTATCAAAGCCCTCTTAAGTATTTCGAAGGCTTCCTCACAATCCTCGTCAAAGATTGGTAAGAGTATCCTTTTGCAAGAGGTTGGTAAGAGGCCTAGAAATCTTAGAGAAGTCTTTAATGAACCTTCTATAGAAACCAGCATGACCAAGGAAACTTCTTATCCCTTTGATATCTGTGGGGTATGGCATTTTATCGATTGCATCAACCTTAGCCTTATCGACTTCGATACCTCTTTCAGAAATTTTATGTCCTAAGACGATGCCTTCATTAACCATAAAGTGGCACTTCTCCCAATTCAAGACAAGATTGGTGTCTTTACATCTCTGCAAGACTCGATCAAGGTTGCTGAGGCAATCATCAAAGGAAGACCCGTAAACGGATATAGCCATCATACATCTTTGAAAGGTGGCAGGTGCATTACATAGGCCAAAAGGCATACGTCTATAAGCAAAGGTTCCGAAACGGCAGGTGAAAGTGGTTTTCTCCTGATCAGATTGTGCAACTGGTATTTGGGAGAAACCAGAATAACCGTCTAGAAAGCAGAAGTGTGTGTGTTTGGACAGTCTTTCTAGCATTTGGTCGATAAGAGGCAAAGGGTAATGATCTTTTCTAGTGTCTTTATTCAATTTCCTAAAATCGATCACCATCCTATAGCCAGTAATAATCCTCTGTGGGATCAACTCATCCTTATCATTAGGGACAACGGTAATGCCTCCCTTCTTAGGGACGCAATTCACCGGACTCACCCAATCGCTGTGAGCAACATGATAGATGATACCTGCTTCTAGGAGCTTTAGTATTTCCTTTCTCACTACTTCTTTCATCTTAGGATACAATCGCCTTTGATGATCAGCAACTGGTTTGAAATCAGGACCGGTTTCAATCTTGTGCTGGCATAGGGTAGGACTAATGCCCTTAAGATCATCAAGAGTATATCCAATAGCAGCACGGTACTTTCTCAGAGTTTTTAGTAACTTCTTTTCTTCATGCTCTGAGAGGCTAGCACTAATAATAACAGGATATATCTCTTTTTCATCAAGATAGGCATACTTAAGAGTATCAGGCAACTGTTTAAGCTCGAACATAGGATCACCCTTTGGTGGGGGTGGATCCCCAAGCAGTTCAACAGGCAAGTTATTCTTAAGGATATGATCTTGTTCTAAGACAACCCTATCTATCTCATCCCTTTCATCCATATGCATATCATTTTCATGCTCAAGCAAGTATTGCTCTAAGGGATCAGTAGGAGGCACGGCAATATAGGCTAAGGCAATAGTTTCATCCCTACTAGGCAACTCCTTTTCATGAGGTTGTCTACCAAAATTAGAGAAATTGAACTCATGTGACACACCTTCGTAGCCAACAGTGACAGTTTGCTTCTCACAATCAATATGAGCATTGACAATATTGAGAAAAGGTCTACCAAATATGATGGGACAAAAGCTATCTTGTGCGGTAGCAAGAACGAGGAAATTAGCAGGATACTTCGTTTTACCACACAAGACTTCAACATCCCTAACAATTCCCACAGAGCAGATAGTATATCTATTGGCAAGCTGGATAGTGACATCAATAGGTTCTATCTCAACAGGTGCAATCTCATCTTTGATTTCATCGTATAAGGATTGAGGTATTGCACTAACACTAGCACCCACGTCACATAAGCCATGATAACAATGATCTCCTATCTTAACAGAAACCACAGGCATGCCAACAACAGGCCTATGTTTGTCTCTAACGTGAGGTTTAGCAATTCTAGCAACATCTTCACAGAAGTGAATATTATGTCCCTCAACTTCTTCAAATAGAAGATCTTTGATAATAGCAATGCTAGGTTCAACTCTAATTTTCTCAGGGGGTGTAGGTGTTCTAATATAGCCTCTACGTATCACAGTTGAAGCTTTACAATGATCCTTTATCCTAACAGGGAAAGGTGGTTTCTCAATGTAAGCACTGGGAACAACAGGATCATTATAGGCAATGACATTCTCTTCAACTGGAGTGGGTTTAACTACATTGACTTCTAAAGGAGGATGATATTTAAACCACTTCTCTTTGGGGAGATCAATATGAGCAGCAAAAGATTCACACAATGAAGCTACTATCTCAGAGTCAAGTCCATACTTAGCGCTAAAATCATTAAAGGTATTTGTCTCAACAAAGGATTTAACGCAATCAAACGTGAAATTCTACCCGACTCCTTACCTTCTTCAAGCTCCCAATCTTCAGAGTTGCATTTAATTCTCTCCAATAAATTCCATTTGAAGTCAATATCTCTCTTCATAAAAGAACCGGTACAAGAAGTGTCAAGCATGGTTCGATCATCATGAGAAAATCGAGCATAGAAGTTCTGAATGATAATTTGTCTCGAGAGCTCATGATTGGGGCATGAATATAGCATTGATTTAAGCCTCCCCCAAGCTTGAGCGATGCTTTCTCTATCACGAGGCCAAAAATTGTAAATATAATTTCGATCACGATGTACTAAATGCATAGGATAAAACTTTTGATGAAATTCCAATTTCAACCGATTGTAGTCCCATGATCCAGTATCATCACATAGCCTATACCATGTCAACGCCTTATCCTTCAAAGATAAAGGAAAGACCTTCTTCTTGACCTCATCCTCAAGCACACATGCAAGCTTAAATAAACCACAAACTTCATCAACATAGATAAGATGCAAGTCTGGATGTGATGTTCCATCTCTTGTAAAAGGATTAGCTAGCAGTTTCTCAAGCATACCCGAAGGAAATTCAAAGCAAATATTTTCAGTAGGTGCAGCAGGTTGAGGAGCAACCATTCGTGCTTCCGTTCGAGGTGAAGATACCCCAAACAAGCCCCTCAAAGGATTAGTATCCATAGTGCCAAGTGACAATAAATTTCAGCACACTATATGAATGTTTCCTTACCAAGTTCCACTTACCAAAGGCGCTTCACTCCCCGGCAACGGCGCCATAAAAGAGTCTTGATGACCCACAAGTATAGGGGATCAATTGTAGTCCTTTCGATAAGTAAGAGTGGCGAACCCAACGAGGAGAAGAAGGATCTGACAAGTGGTTTTCAGCAAGGTAAAATCTGTAGGCACTGAAATTGTCGGTAACAAGTGATTGTGTGGTGAGATGATTCGTAGCAAGCAACAAGTAACAAAAGTAGCAACGGTGAAGCAAAGTGGCCCAATCCCTTTTGTAGCAAGGGACAAGCCTCGACAAAGTCTTATAGGAGGGAAAACACTCCCGAGGACACACTGGAATTTCTGTCATGCTAGTTTCATCATGTTCATATGATTCGCGTTTGTTACTTTGATAGTTTGATATGTGGGTGGACCAGCGCTTGGGTACTGCCCTTACTTGGACAAGCATCCCACTTATGATTAACCCCTCTCACAAGAATCCGCAACTACGAAAGAAGAATTAAGACAAAGTCTAACCATAGCATGAAACTAGTGGATCCAAATCAACCCCTTACGAAGCAACGCATAAACTAGGGTTTAAGCTTCTGCCACTCTAGCAACCCATCATCTACTTACTACTTCCCAATGCCTTGCTCTAGGCCCAAATAATGGTGAAGTGTTATGTAGTCGACATTCACATAACACCACTAGAGGAAAAACAACATACAACATATCAAAATACCGAACAAATACCAAATTCACATGACTATTATTAGCATGACTTATCCCATGTCCTCACGAATAAAAGTAACTACTCACAAAGCATAATCATACTCATGATCAGAGAGGTAATGAGTAGCATCAAGGATCTGAACATAAACTCTTCCACCAAATAATCCAACTAGCATCAACTACAAAGAGTAATCAACACTATTAGCAACCTTACAAGTACCAATCGGAGTCGCGAGACGGAGATTGGTTACAAGTGATGAACTAGGGTTTGGAGATGAGATGGTGCTGATGAAGATGTTGATGGTGACGAGTCCCCTCCGATGAGAGGAGTGTTGGTGATGACGATGGCGACAATTTCCCCCTCCGGGAGGGAAGTTTCCCCGGCAGGATCGTCCTGTCAAAGCTCTAGATTGGTTCTGCTCAAGTTCCGCCTCGTGGCGGCGGCGAAACCACGAAAAAGCTCCTACTTGATTTTTTTCCTCGACGAAACCTTCCATATAGCAAAAGAGGGGGGAAAGTGGGCCAGCAGGGTGCCCACAAGCCCCCATGGCGCGGCCTCGAGGGGTGGCTGCGCCGTGCAGGCTTGTGGCCACCCCCTGGTGCCCTTCTTGCGCTTCTTCGGCCCAGCATTTTTTATAAATTGGGGAAAAAATCCCCGTTGATTTTCACGGCGTTTGGAGTTGCGCGGAATAGGTATCTCAACTTTGCTCCACTTTCAGGCAGAATTCCAGTTGTCGGTATTCTCCCTCTTCATGTAAACCTTGCAAAATAAGAGAGAAAAGGCATAAGAATAGTATCGTGAAGTGAAATAACAGCCAAAGAAGCGATAAATATCAACATGAAAACATGATGCAAAAAGGACGTATCACCCAACACGTGTCGTTCATTGATACGTCTCCAACGTATCTTCTTTTCCAAACTATTTTGCCCTTGTTTTGGACTATAATTTGCATGATTTTAATGGAACTAACCTGGATTGACGTTGTTTTCAGCAGAATTGCCTTGGTGTTATTTTTGTGCAGAAATCAAAGTTCTCCAAACGTCCTGAAAATTTACGGGGAGCGGTTTTGGAAAATATCAAAAATACCTGCTTGAGAATCCACCTGAGGGGTTGGGCCAGTGGGCCACAAGCCCCTGCTCCGCCACCACCCCCCTGGTGGCGGTGGCCAGGCTTGTGGGGCCCACAGGCCTCTGCCGCCCCCAACTCCAGCTCTATAAGTTTTCTTTAGTCCCAGAAAAAATAAAAAGAGAAGTTTACGTCGCGTTTTCGATACGGAGGCGCCGCCACCACCTGTTCTTCATCTGGAGTCCGTCTTGGGCTCCGGAGAGGGGAAATCGTCGCCATTGTCATCATCTATCAACCTTCTTTCCTCTCCAATTCCATGAAGCTCTTTGTCGTTCGTGAGTAATCTATTCGTAGGCTCGCTGAACGGTGATGAGTAGGATGAGATCTATCATGTAATCGAGTTAGTTTTGTTGGGGATTGATCCCTAGTATCCACTATGTACTGAGATTTGATGTTGCTACTACTTTGCCATGCTTAATGCTTGTCACTAGGGCCCGAGTGCCATGATTTCAGATCTGAAATTATTATGTTGTCACCAATATATGTGTGTTTTAGATCCGATCTTGCAAGTTGTAGTTACCTACTATGTGTTATGATCCGGCAACCATGGAGTGCCAATAAGCGGAACCACTCCCGGTGATGACCATAGTTTGAGGAGTTCATGTGTTCACCAAGTGCTAATGCGTTGGTCCGGTTGTTTATTAAAAGGAGGACCTTAATATCCTGTAGTTTCCTTTTGGATCCCGCTGCCACGGGAGGGATGGACAATAGATGTCATGCAAGTTCTTTTCCCTAAGCACGTATGACGACACACGGAATGCATGCCTACATCACATTGACGAACGGGAGTTGGCCACATATCTCTCCGTGTTATAGCTGTTGCATGATGAATATCATCAAAACAAATCACCGATCCAATGCCTACGAGTTTGTCCTACTGTTGCTACTGCCTTTACTTGTCTTGCTACTACCGTTACTTGTCTTGCTACTGCTGTTACTGTTGCTACTGATGTTACTTGTCTTGCTCTGCTGCTACTGTTTCTACTGCCGTTTCTTGTCTTGCTCTGCTGCTACTACTGTTGCTACTGCTGTTATTTGTCTTGCTCTGTTGCTGCTGCTACTGTTGCTACTACTGTCGCTTGCTACTTTTGCTACTTGCTACTGATGTCACTACTGCTGTTCCTTGCCACTGTTATTGCTCGTTACACTGCCGATACCCGCTACTTCGTTGTTACTACTTCGATGTTACTATTGTGCTTGCAGATACTAATCTTTCAGGTGTGGTTGAATCTCACAAATTCAGCTGCTAATACTTGAGAGTATACTCTCACCTCCTGTTCGGCGTACCCACAAATTGGGTCGAATACTCTACCCTCGAAAACTGCTGCGAACCCACGCGCTGGTGGGCCATCAACAACATTCTTCCAGTTTCATTGCCGAGGAGTGCTATCAGCATTCTTCTGGTGCCGTTGCAGGAGAAGGTTAGTTGTTTATAAGCATTCGTCTAGCTAACACTAGAGATTGCAGGATCAGCCCTTTTCTGGAACCATTGCCAGGGAAGCACAGCTCACGTCAGCACTTTTCTGGCGCCGTTGCCGGGGAGGTATTGCTATATTCTCTGAGTCACTTGGGATTTATATCTGCTGATCGCTATGAAGAATCTGAAGGATCCGAAGACCAAAGTCTTGCCCTCAACTACGAGGGGAGGTAAGGAATTGCCATCTAGCTCTGCACTTGATTCACCTTCAGTTATGAGTAAGTTTGCGACATCACCTCCTGCTAGAAATCTTGATATGTCGCCTGTGCTTGATGATGCTTGTGATACTATTGCTAGAGATGTTATGCTTGATACTATGCCTGATACTGCTAGAGATGCTATGCTTGATACTATGCCTGATACTGATAGAGATGATATGCTTGATACTATGCCTGATGATGCTATGCTTGATACTATGCTTGATACGGCTAGAGATGCTATGCTTGATACTGCTAGAGATGCTATGCTTGATACTGCTTTGCCTGATGATGCTAGAGATGCTATTATGCCTAATAATGCTATGCTTGATACTGCTAGAGATACTCCTTTGCCTGATGTTCCACTGGGAGCATTCCTTGATGCTCATATTGCTAGAGTTACTGCCAATCCTCGTGATGCTTCTGATACTGCCGATGCTATTGAGATAGAACCTGCTTTTTCTCCTGTTAGACCGAGCTCTCCTAGATATGAATTGCCTGATATACCTGAGGGTTACGTTATGGAGGGAGAGATAGCTGAGGATTTTCTTACGTGTAAGGATGCCTATGACGCTGAGAAATTAATTCTCAAGTGGAAGGAAAAATGTCGGGAAGTTAGGATGAGAAATGATCCGAAGTTTGCCACTTCGCCTATCTTTGTCACCGATAAGGATTATGAATTCTTTGTCGACCCTGAGATAATCTCTCTAGTCGAATCTGATCCTTTTCACGGTTATGAGTCTGAGACGGTCATAGACCATCTTTCCAAACTATCCGAAATAGCCAACCTTTTCACTAATGAGGAGAAGATCCGCCACTACTATATCCTTAAGTTGTTTCCTTTCTCTCTAAAGGATGACGCTAAAGCCTGGTTCACCTCTCTTGCTCCTGGATGTGTGCGTAGTCCTCAGGAGATGGTCTATTACTTTTCTGAGAGATATTTCCCTGCCCATAAGAAGCAAGCTGCCTTGCAGGAAATATACAACTTTGCTCAACTCCAAGAAGAGAGTCTTCCACAAGCTTGGGGGAGGCTCGTCCAGCTACAGAATGCTTTGCCTGATCTCCCTCTTAAGAAGAACAAGATACTTGATATCCTCTATAACGGACTTACCGATGCCTCTAGAGACTACCTAGATAGTTGTGCCGGTTGTGTTTTTAGGGAACAAACTGTAGAACAAGCTGAGACTCTATTGAATCACATCTTGATCAACGATAATGCTTGGACTATTCCTGAACCACCTCCTAAGCCAACTCCTAAGAAAAGAGGTATTCTATTCCTCAGTCCCGAAGATATGCAAGAAGCCAAGAAATCTATGCAAGAGAAAGGCATTAGATCTGAAGATGTCAAAAATCTACCACCTATCGAAGAGATCCATGGTCTCGATAACCCGATACAGGTAGTGGAAGTGAATTCTCTGCGTAGGTTTGATGAGAGTGATATTCCTTTTGATAAACATGCTAGCCTATGCTTTGATGAATTTGACAACTTTGTTGCCAAACAACAGAGTTTCAATGATTATGCTAGCAGACATTTGGAACAAAGTACTCGTATGCTTAGCCATTTAAGTGCTTGTGTAGATAGAAATGTCAATGCTCTGAAGCTTCTGAGTAAACATTCCTCTATGATTACTACTCAGGTAGAACAAGTACTTAAAGCTCATAATGGCCTTCTCAATGAATTAAATGACAACTTTGTCAGAGTCATTACTAGAGGAGGCAAAATGACTCAGGAACCTTTGTATCCTGAAGGTCATCCTAACAGAATTGATCAAGATTCTCAAGGAATCAATGCTGATTCACCTAGTCATCCTAAGGAGAAGAAGAAGGATGATAGAAACCTGCACGCCAGTTCGCCAAATACTATCACACCTGAAAAACCTAATGATATTTCTGCGTCTGATGCAGAAACACAATCAGGTGATGAACATGAACCTAGTGACAATATGGACAGTGATGTTCATAATAATGCTCAACCTAGCCATGATGAGGATGTGGAGATAGAACCTACGGTTAATCCTGATAATCCACAACCTAAGAGATACGACAAGAATGACTTCACTGCTAGGAAGCATGGTAAAGAAAGAGAGCCATGGGTTCAGAGACATATGCCCTTTCCTCCTAAGCCATCCAAGAAAAAGGATGATGAGGATTTTGAGCGCTTCGTTGAGATGATAAGACCCGTCTTTCTGCAGATGCGGTTAACTGATATGCTCAAGATGTCTCCGTATGCCAAGTACATAAAGATATCATGACTAATAAACGGAAGATACCAGATCTTGAGATCTCCACCATGCTTGCCAATTATACTTTCAAAGGTGGAACTCCTAAGAAACTTGGTGATCCCGGAGTTCCCACTATACCTTGCTCCATTAAAGGAAACTACGTAAGAACTGCCTTAGTGTTATGCCACTTTCTCTTTATCGTAGACTTGAGTTGGATAAGTTGACACCCACTGAAATTTCTCTGCAAATAGCCGACAAATCAACTGCTTTCCCTATCGGCGTTTGCGAGGATGTGCCTGTTGTGGTTGCTAATACCACTATCTTAACAGACTTTGTTATCTTGGATATTCCCGAGGACTATGCCATGGCTATCATCCTCGGAAGACCCTTTTTAAACACTGCAGGGGCTGTTATAGATTGCAACAAAGGCAATGTCACTTTACACGTCAACGGTAATGAGCACACAGTGCACTTTCCGAAGAAATGATATCCAGTACATTGCATCAATGCTATCGAAAAGACTTCATCGATTCTCATTGGGAGCTTTGAATGCCCTATTCCTCGTGTCAAGATGAAGTATGATTTGCTTGTTGGGGAGATACATATCCCCATTGAGGTGACTTAGTGGCTATTCGAAAATTCTCCGTTCTCTCTTGCGATTCGAGAAAGTTTTGTCATAAGGACTTGATCAATCCTGCTGACGGATTTCTTTCGATGACCATGAAACGGATGAATCAAAGAGTCACATACCTCTGTTTTTAGTTTTCCTTTTCGGTTGCTTAGAAGAAAAATGATAGAATTAGTTTAGCTTTTCCTGTTTTCTATTTTAGCGCCCCGGAGAAAAATACCTCAAAAATAAAAGTTCTCCGATGGTTCTGAAAATTTAGTATGATTTTTTCTGGAATTTTTGAAAATTTCTGAGCCTGAGAGCTGGTCAGGGGGCCTGACCAGTGGGCCACAAACCCCCCCCCCCCCCATCGCCACCTACCCCCCTGGTGGCGGGGTGCAAGCTTGTGGGGCCCACAGGCACCCCCTCCACTCATTCCAGCTCTCAGCCTCTTCTTCCACCTCCAGAAAAAATTGTTTCGCAGCTCAAACCCGTGTTCTTGCTCATTTCGCTGTGATTTTCGATCTCCTTGCTCAGAGCACCATTCTCCGAACCGCTTTGGGGAAATTACTCCTTGGTAAGTGACTCCTCTATTAGTCCAATTAGTTTTTGCTCTAGTGCTTTATCCTTCGCGAATTCTTGCTACCTTGGTGACCCTGTTCTTGAGCTTAAAAGGTTGATTTTAGCTGGTCCCAAGTAGTTTTAGCGTGTGATATGGTCTCTAGGCACTAGTAGGAGTAGTTGCTACAAGGTGTGGTGGGTCTTTATTCACTTTTCTCTTGAACTTCAAAAATTTCAGCAAAAGGAAATTATGTTCAGGAGGAAGTTTCATGGTGGTTCCTCAAGTAAGAAGGGTCCTTGTCTCTCCTTTCGGGAGCCCGAACCTTTTCAACTAAGGGACGCGCCGGTGCAACCATGTGAATGGCCTTCCGATGAGTTCATGATCGAAGCAGGTTTCAAGGATGAGTTTGATGCACTTGTCCGCAATGCCGGGTTAGAAGAATTCCTCTCAGATAAATGTGAACAGTATGCTATGCTCACTACCTCTTTCATGCATAGATTTAAATTTTTAGCTGGCCATGAGTCATCCATATTGTTTGATCTGTACGATAAATCATATACCGTGGGTCTGGAGGATTTCAATAGGATTTGCAAGATTCCCGAAGGAGGTAGTGTTATTGATCTTCCTAAGTCTTCGGTTAGAGACTTTGTCGCCAGTATTACTGTTGGAGAAACCAAAGATATCACACAAGCCACCATAGGAAGCATCCATTTCCCTGCCTTGCACTACTTTGCCCTCTTCATAGGTAGGTGCATTAACGGCAAGGGTGCACATTGTCACCTATGCGCTTCCGACCTTAGTATCCTTAAGAGCGCAGTAACAGGTGACAGGAGCTTCAATATGGGAGCTATTATAGCAAGGAGGCTGAATAAAAATGCCAGTGAGGGGGATTTCTTTGGTGGAGTTTATGCTACACGCTTAGCAAATTTTCTGGGAGTATCCATCCGTCCAGAAGACCCTCCTCTCCGTACAGCCTACCTTGATCGTGTCGCTCTAACACGCTGCCAGTTCCTTGAGAGAGATCATGGATCTCTTCTATATCGCTTGATATTTAACCGGCATCGTGTTTTCCATATTACCCTTCCTGCTCCTGTTTTCTTTGACTTTCAGGTTAAACAAAGATACTACATAACCATAGGAGAGGTAGAGGAGTATGAGAGGGAGGTGACGGCTGCTCGACTTCGCGAGACAGCTATTCAGGCAGTGGCTGTCGCACTCCCGTATAATACCCATTATGACTTTGGGTATCGCCAGGACCCACCATGGGAGTAGACCAAGCTAGGCCAAAAGCCTAAGCTTGGGGGAGTACGTGTTCTCACCGACTTTACATTCATGCTTATGCTTTCGCTTTGTTTGCCGGTGTTTACACTTTGCCACTGTATTATCCATGCTAGTTTCTTTTTGTTTTCTTGTTTTGTGTCCTTTTGAGAAAACCCAAAAAGATTTTTATTTCTTCTTTTGCTTGTTGGGAGCTTTCCCGCGTAAATAGCTTTCTTTTTCTTTGTGTCAAGGTAGAAGATATTGGTTACGATGCTTGATGGTTCTTACATGCTTACCTGTTTAGCTTTCAAAGAGCCATATTACTTTGTCTTCTCCTTTGTATTTGCCTGCAGATTCAGCTTAGTCCAATGCGCTTATTATCGTTTTCATCGTTCGATCGTGCAAATGAAAGGCAACAATGATGATATATGATGAAGTGACTCAGACTGAAGAGCTGGTATGAACTCTATCTATTTTGTTTCTGTAAATATGACTAGCTTGTCAACCCAGATTTAGCTTTGTTGTGAGAGAACCATGTTTGCAATGACAACTTAGAGATCATAGTTTCTGATGCCATGCTTATTTAGCTGAGAGCTTATAATGGTTTGTCTTGATTGCCAACATAGATTTTGAAATGACTATGATGTAGTATGATAGGATGCTATTCTCCTTTGAATGTTTCAAGTGGCTTGACTTGGCGCATGTTCATGCATGTAGTTGAAACAAAATCAACATAGCCTCTATGATGTTCGTGTTCATGGTGATTTATATCCTGTTCATGCTTGCATTCAATGTTAGTCAAACTCATTGCATCTTGATGACTGTTGTCGCTCTCTAGTTGGTCGCTTCCCAGTCTTTTGCTAGCCTTCATTTGTACTAAGCGGGAATGCTGCTTGTGCATCCACTTCCATAAACCCAAAGTTTTTCCATGAGAGTCCACCATACCTACCTATTTTCGGTATCTACCTGCCGTTCCAAGTAAATTTGCATGTGCCATTCTCTAAACCTTCAAGAAATAAATCTGTTTTGCATGCCCGAACCGCTCATGTGGTGACAGAGGCTATTGGTATCTTCCATGCTAGGAGTGTTATCCTCGACATGTTTTATTCACAGTCATTCACGAGAAAGGGGCCGGTACTTGGGATGCCCAGTTCCTTGCTTAAATCGAAAACATAACTGTAAAACAAGACTCCCCCTTGGATTGATGTTAGTATGGACGGTATCCGAGGATTCGGCTAGCCGTGGAGTGTGATTGATTGGTGGTGGGGGAGTTAAAACTTTACTTTTCTGTTTGGGAACCGCCTATAGCATGAGTAGCATGGAATATATTGAGAACTCTTGGTCATTGCGTTGACAATGAAAGCATGCCACCCAAAATTATTATCTCTGTTTTCAAAGCTTGAGCTCTGGCACCTCTGCAAATCAATGCTTCCCTCTGCAAAGGGCCTGTCTATTTATTTTCCTGTCGAGTCATCCTCCTCTATATAAACACCAATTAGAGAGCACCTCTGTCATTTTTATGCTTTGCTTTTGATTGATATTGAGTATGACTATGACTGGATCTTCATTGCTATGAATTACAATGTTTAGTCAGCCCTTGATCTTTGAAAGTGCTGTGCATTTATGTTTTGCGGTCTCAGAAAGAGCTAGCGAGATACCACCTATTCATATTGCTTCACGCTTGTTTTGATTGAAGTGTTGGTATTTGAAACTCATTATTATTTGCTCGTTAGCTGATTATGCCATTGATATTAGTTTACCGTGAGACCTTTGTGTCATTTGCTTATGTGATTAACTTGTGATCTTGCTGAAATTCTGGTTATGAGTTAGACATAGTTGCAACAACAAGATCAAACAGAGTTTGTCAAAGTTTTTCTTTCTCTCTCAGTTTGTCAACTGAGTTGCTTGAGGACAAGCAAGGTTTTAAGCTTCGGGGAGTTGATACGTCTCCAACGTATCTACTTTTCCAAACTCTTTTGCCCTTGTTTTGGACTATAATTTGCATGATTTGAATGGAACTAACCTGGACTGACGCTGTTTTCAGCAGAATTGCCTTGGTGTTATTTTTATGCAGAAATCAAAGTTCTCCAAACGTCCTGAAAATTTACGGGGAGCAGTTTTGGAAAATATCAAAAATATCTGCGCCAGAATCCACCTGAGGGGGTGGGCCAGTGGGCCACAAGCCCCTGCTCTGCCACCACCCCCTTGGTGGTGGTGGGCAGGCTTGTGGGGCCCACAGGCCTCTGCCGCCCCCAACTCCAGCTCTATAAGTTGTCTTTCATCCCAGAAAAAATAAAAAGAGAAGTTTTCGTCGTGTTTTCGATACGGAGGCGCCGCCACCACCTATTCTTCATCTGGAGGGCAGATCTGGAGTCCGTCCTGGGCTCCAGAGAGGGGAAATCATCGCCATCGTCATCATCAACCTTCTTCCCTCTCCAATTCCATGAAGCTCTTCGTCGTTTGTGAGTAATCTATTCGTAGGCTTGCTGGACGGTGATGAGTAGGATGAGATCTATCATGTAATCGAGTTAGTTTTGACGGGGATTGATCCCTAGTATCCACTATGTTCTGAGATTTGATGTTGCTACTACTTTGCCATGCTTAATGCTTGTCACTAGGGCCCGAGTGCCATGATTTCAGATCTGAAATTATTATGTTGTCACCAATATATTAGTGTTTTAGATCCGATCTTGCAAGCTGTAGTTACCTACTATGTGTTATGATCTGGCAACCCCGGAGTGACAATAACCGGAACCACTCCCGGTGATGACCATAGTTTGAGGAGTTCATGTGTTCACCAAGTGCTAATGCGTTGGTCCGGTTCTTTATTAAAAGGAGAACCTTAATATCCCGTAGTTTCCTTTTGGACCCCGCTGCCACGGGATGGATGGACAATAGATGTCATGCAAGTTCTTTTCCCTAAGCACGTATGACGACACACGGAATGCATGCGTACATCACATTGACGAACGGGAGCTAGCCACATATCTCTCCGTGTTATAGTTGTTGCATGACAAATACCATCCAAACAAATCACTGATCCAATGCCTATGAGTTTGTCCTACTGTTGCTACTACCGTTACTTGTCTTGCTACTGTTGCTACTGTCGTTACTTGTCTTGCTACTGCTGCTACTGTTGCTACTGCCGTTACTTGTCTTGCTCTGCTGCTACTGTTGCTACTGCTGTTACTTGTCTTGCTCTGCTGCTACTACTTGTTGGGGAACGTCGCATGGGAAACAAAAAATTTCCTACGTGCACGAAGACCTATCATGGTGATGTCCATCTACGAGAGGGGATGTGTGATCTACGTACCCTTGTAGACCGTACAGCAGAAGCGTTAGTGAACGCGGTTGATGTAGTGGAACATCCTCACGTCCCTCGATCCGCCCCGCGAACCGTCCCGCGATCAGTCCCACGATCTAGTGTCGAACGGACGGCACCTCCGCGTTCAGCACACGTACAGCTCGACGATGATCTCGGCCTTCTTGATCCAGCAAGAGAGACGGAGAGGTAGAAGAGTTCTCCGGCAGTGTGACGGTGCTCCGGAGGTTGGTGATGATCTTGTCTCAGCAGGGCTCCGCCCGAGCTCCGCAGAAACGCGATCTAGAGGTAAAACCGTGGAGATATGTGGACGGGCTGCCGTGGCAAAGTTGTCTCAAATCAGCCCTAAAACCCCACTATATATAGGAGAGGGAGGGGGGAGCCTTGCCTTGGGGTCCAAGAACCCCCAAGGGGTCGGCCGAGCCAAGGGGGGAAGGATTCCCCTCCCAAACCGAGTCCCACTTGGTTTGGAAGGTGGAGTCCTTCTTCCCTTTCCCACCTCCTCCTTTTTTTTCCTTTCCTCTTTGATTTTCTTCCCAATGCGCATAGGCCTCTCTTGGGCTGTCCCACCAGCCCACTAAGGACTGGTGCGGCACCCCAAAAACCTATGGGCTTCCCCGGGGTGGGTGCCCCCCCCCCCCCCGGTGAACTCCCGGAACCCATTCGTCATTCCCGGTACATTCCCGGTAACTCCGAAAACCTTCCGGTAATGAAATGAGGTCATCCTATATATTAATCTTCGTTTCCGGACCATTCCGGAAATCCTCGTGACGTCCGTGATCTCATCCGGGACTCCGAACAACATTCGGTAACCAACCATATAACTCAAATACGCATAAAACAACGTCGAACCTTAAGTGTGCAGACCCTGCGGGTTCGAGAACTATGTAGACATGACCCGAGAGACTCCTCGGTCAATATCCAATAGCGGGACCTGGATGCCCATATTGGATCCTACATATTCTACGAAGAACTTATCGTTTGAACCTCGGTGTCAAGGATTCATATAATCCCGTATGTCATTCCCTTTGTCCTTCGGTATGTTACTTGCCCGAGATTCGATCGTCAGTATCCGCATACCTATTTCAATCTCGTTTACCGGCAAGTCTCTTTACTCGTTCCGTAATACAAGATCCCGCAACTTACACTAAGTCACATTGCTTGCAAGGCTTGTGTGTGATGTTGTATTACCGAGTGGGCCCCGAGATACCTCTCCGTCACACGGAGTGACAAATCCCAGTCTCGATCCATACTAACTTAACAAACACCTTCGGAGATACCTGTAGAGCATCTTTATAGTCACCCAGTTACGTTGCAACGTTTGATACACACAAAGTATTCCTCCGGTGTTAGTAAGTTATATGATCTCATGGTCATAGGAATAAATACTTGACACGCAGAAAACAGTAGCAATAAAATGACACGATCAACATGCTACGTCTATTAGTTTGGGTCTAGTCCATCACGTGATTCTCCTAATGATGTGATCCAGTTATCAAGCAACAACACCTTGTTTATAATCAGAAGACACTGACTATCGTTGATCAACTGACTAGCCAACTAGAGGCTTGCTAGGGACAGTGTTTTGTTTATGTATCCACACATGTAAATGAGTCTTTATTCAATACAATTATAGCATGGATAATAAACGATTATCTTGATACAGGAATTATAATAATAACTATATTTATTATTGCCTCTAGGGCATAATTCCAACAGTCTCCCACTTGCACTAGAGTCAATAATCTAGTCCTCACATCATCATGCGAATTACATTGTAATAAATCTAACACCCATACAGTTCTGGTATTGATCATGCTTTGGCTGTGGAAGAGGTTTAGTCAGCGGGTCTGCTACATTCAGATCCGTGTGCACTTTGCATATATTCACGTCCTCCCCTTCGACGTAGTCGAGGATGAGGTTGAAGCGTCGTTTGATGTGTCTGGACTTCTTGTGAAACTGTGGTTCCTTTGCTAAGGCAATGGCACCCCTGTTGTCACAGAACAAGGTTATTGGATTCAGTGTGCTTGGCACCACTCCAAGATCCGTCATGAATTGCTTCATCCAGACACCCTCCTTAGCCGCCTCCGAGGCAGCCATGTACTCCGCTTCACATGTAGAATCTGCTACGACGCTTCGCTTGGAACTGCGCCAGCTTACCGCACCCCCATTAAGAATAAATACGTATCCGGTTTGCGACCTAGAGTCGTCCGGATCTGTGTCAAAGCTTGCATCGACGTAACCTTTTACGGCGAGCTCTTCGTCACCTCCATACACGAGAAACATCTCCTTAGTCCTTTTCAGGTACTTCAGGATATTCTTGACCGCCGTCCAGTGATCCACTCCTGGATTACTCTCGAACCTACCTGCCATACTTATGGCCAGGCTAACATCCGGTCTAGTGCACAGCATTGCATACATGATAGAACCTATGGCTGAAGCATAGGGGACGGGGCGCATATGCTCTCTATCTTCATCAGTTGCTGGGCACTGAGTCTTACTCAATCTCGTACCTTGTAAAACTGGCAAGAACCCTTTCTTGGACTGTTCCATTTTGAACCTCTTCAAAACTGTATCAAGGTACGTGCTTTGTGAAAGTCCTATCAGGCGTTTTGATCTATCCATGTAGATCTTAATGCCTAGAATGTAAGCAGCTTCTCCTAGGTCCTTCATAGAGAAACTTTTATTCAAGTAATCCTTTATGCTCTCCAAAAACTCTACGTTGTTTCCAATCAGCAATATGTCATCCACATATAATATTAGAAACGCCACAGAGCTCCCACTCACTTTCTTGTAAATACAAGATTCTCCAACCACTTGTATAAACCCAAATGCTTTGATCACTTCATCAAAGCGTTTGTTCCAACTCCGAGATGCTTGCACCAGTCCATAAATGGATCGCTGGAGCTTGCACACCTTGTCAGCATTCTTAGGATCGACAAAACCTTCGGGTTGCATCATATACAACTCTTCCTTAAGGAAACCGTTAAGGAATGCCGTTTTGACATCCATCTGCCAGATTTCATAATCGAAAAATGCAGCTATTGCTAACATGATTCTGACGGACTTAAGCATCGCTACGGGTGAGAATGTCTCATCGTAGTCAACTCCTTGAACTTGTGAAAAACCCTTTGCCACAAGTCGAGCTTTATAAACGGTCACATTGCCGTCAGCGTCCGTCTTCCTCTTAAAGATCCATTTGTTCTGAATAGCCTTGCGGCCCTCAGGCAGTACTTTCAAAGTCCACACTTTGTTCTCATGCATGGATCCTACCTCGGACTTCATGGCTTCTAGACATTTGTTGGAATCTGGGCCCACCATTGCTTCTTCATAACTTGCAGGTTCATTGTTGTCTAACAACATGATCGATAAGACGGGATTGCCATACCACTCTGGAGCAGCACGTGGTCTCGTCGACCTGCGTGGTTCGACAGAAACTTGAACCGGAGTTTCATGATCATCATCATTAACTTCCTCCTCAACCGGCGTCGCAACGACAGAGGTTTCCCCTTGCCCAGCGCCACCATCCAGAGGGATGAGAGGTTCGACAACCTCGTCAAGTTCTATCTTCCTCCCACTCAATTCTCTCGAGAGAAACTCCTTCTCGAGAAAAGCTCCGTTTTTAGCAACAAACACTTTGCCCTCGGATTTGAGATAGAAGGTGTACCCAACTGTCTCTTTTGGGTAACCTATGAAGATGCACTTTTCCGCTTTGGGTTCCAGCTTTTCAGGCTGAAGCTTTTTGACATAAGCATCACATCCCCAAATTTAAGAAACGACAACTTTGGCCTTTTGCCAAACCACACTTCGTATGGTGTCGTCTCAACGGATTTTGATGGTGCCCTATTTAAAGTGAATGCAACTGTTTCTAATGCATAACCCCAAAATGATAATGGCAAATCGATAAGAGACATCATAGATCGCACCATCTCTAATAAAGTACGATTACGACGTTCGGACACACCATTACGCTGTGGTGTTCCAGGCGGTGTCAACTGTGAAACAATTCCACATTGTCTTAAGTGAGCACCAAACTCGAAACTCGGATATTCACCCCCACGATCAGACCGTAGGAACTTGATCTTCTTGTTACGATGATTTTCAACTTCACTCTGAAATTGCTTGAACCTTTCAAATGTTTCAGACTTGTGCTTCATCACGTAGACATAACCATATCTACTCAAATCGTCAGTGAAGGTGAGAAAATAACGATATCCGCCGCGTGCCTCCACGCTCATCGGACCACACAAATCGGTATGTATGATTTCCAACAAGTCACTTGCACGCTCCATTGTTCCGGAGAACGGAGTCTTAGTCATCTTGCCCATGAGGCATGGTTCGCACGTGTCAAGTGAATCAAAGTCAAGTGACTCCAAAAGTCCATCGGCATGGAGTTTCTTCATGCTCTTTACACCAATATGACCTAAGCGGCAGTGCCACAAAAATATGGCGCTATCATTGTTAACTCTAATTCTTTTGGTCTCAATGTTATGTATGTGTGTATCGCTATCAAGATTCAATATGAACAATCCTCTCACATTGGGTGCATGACCATAAAAGATGTTACTCATAGAAATAGAACAACCATTATTCTCTGACTTAAAAGAGTAACCGTCCCGCAATAAACAAGATCCAGATATAATGTTCATGCTCAACGCAGGCACTAAATAACAATGATTCAAGTTCATAACTAATCCTGATGGTAACTGAAGTGAAACTATGCCGACGGCGATTGCATCAACCTTGGAACCATTTCCTACGCGCATCGTCACTTCATCTTTCGCGAGCCTTCGTCTATTCCGCAGTTCCTGTTTCGAGTTGCAAATATGGGCAACAGAACCGGTATCGAATACCCAGGCACTACTACGAGAGCCGTTTAAGTACACATCAATAACATGTATTTCAAATATACCTGATTTTTCTTTGGCCGCCTTCTTATCAGCGAGATACTTGGGGCAATTGCGCTTCCAGTGACCCATACCCTTGCAATAGTAACACTCTGTTTCAGGCTTAGGTCCAGCTTTGGGTTTCTTCGTCGGATTGGCAACAGGCTTGCCTCTCTTCTTTGAATTACCCTTCTTGCCTTTGCCGTTTCTCTTGAAACTAGTGGTCTTATTCACCATCAACACTTGATGCTCTTTACGGAGTTCAGACTCTGCGACTTTCAGCATCGCAAACAACTCGCCGGGTGACTTGTTCATCCCTTGCATGTTGTAGTTCAACACAAAGCCTTTATAGCTTGGCGGCAGTGATTGAAGGATTATGTCAGTGATAGCCTCTTGCAGGAGTTCAATCCCCAGCTCGGCTAGACGGTTTGAGTACCCAGACATTTTGAGCACATGTTCACTGACACACGAGTTCTCCTCCATCTTGCAAGCATAGAATTTATCGGAGGTCTCATACCTCTCGATCCGGGCGTTCTTCTGAAAGATAAACTTCAACTCCTGGAACATCTCAAATGCTCCATGACGCTCAAAGCGACATTGAAGTCCCGGTTCTAAGCCATACAAGACTGCACATTGAACTACCGAGTAGTCCTCCTTACGTGCTAACCAAGCGTTCTTAACATCCTGATCAGCCGTAGCGGGTGGTTCATCTCCTAGCGCAGCATTAAGGACATAATCCTTCTTCCCAACTTGTAAGATTAGCTTAAGATTACGAGCCCAGACTAGAAAGTTGCTTCCATCATCTTTCAACTTAGCTTTCTCTAGGGACGTATTAAAATTCAGGGTGACTGTCGCGTGAGCCATGATCTACAACACAAATATATTCAAAGTGGACTTAGACTATGTTCAAGATAATTTAAAGTTTAACTTAATCAAATTATTCGCTAAACTCCCACTCAAAAAGTACATCTCTCTAGTCATTTGAGTGGTTCATGATCCACTTACACTAGCTCAAGTTCGATCATCACGTGAGTTGAGTATAGTTTCAGTGGTAAGCATCCCTATGCTAATCATATCATCTATATGATTCATGATCGACCTTTCGGTCTTATGTGTTCCGAGCCCATGTCTGTACATGCTAGGCTCGTCAAGCTTAACCCGAGTGTTCCGCGTGCGCAACTGTTTTGCACCCGTTGTATGTGAACGTTGAGTCTATCATACCCGATCATCACGTGGTGTCTCGAAACGACGAACTGTAGCAACGGTGCACAGTCGGGGAGAACACAATTTCGTCTTGAAATTTTAGTGAGAGATCACCTCATAATGCTACCGTCGTTCTAAGCAAAATAAGGTGCATAAAAGGATTAACATCACATGCAATTCATAAGTGACATGATATGGCCATCATCACGTGCTCCTTGATCTCCATCACCAAAGCACCGGCACGATCTTCTTGTCACCGGCGCCACACCATGATCTCCATCAACGTGTCGCCATCGGGGTTGTCGTGCTACTCATGCTATTACTACTAAAGCTACATCCTAGCAAAATAGTAAACGCATCTGCAAGCACAAACGTTAGTTATAAAGACAACCCTATGGCTCCTGCCGGTTGCCGTACCATCGACGTGCAAGTCGATATTATCTATTACAACATGATCATCTCATACATCCAATATATCACATCACATCGTTTGGCCATATCACATCACAAGCATACCCTGCAAAAACAAGTTAGACGTCCTCTAATTTTGCATGTTTTACGTGGTGACCATGGGTATCTAGTAGGATTGCATCTTACTTACGCAAACACCACAACGGAGATATATGAGTTGCTATTTAACCTCATCCAAGGACCTCCTTGGTCAAATCCGATTCAACTAAAGTTGGAGAAACTGACACCCGGCGGTCATCTTTGAGCAACGGAGTTACTCGTAGCGATGAAACCAGTCTCTCGTAAGCGTACGAGTAATGTCGGTCCGAGCCGCTTCGATCCAACAATACCGCGGAATCAAGAAAAGACTAAGGAGGGCAGCAAAATGCACATCTCCGCCCACAAAAACTTTTGTGTTCTACTCGAGAAGACATCTACGCATGAACCTAGCTCATGATGCCACTGTTGGGGAACGTCGCATGGGAAACAAAAAAATTCGTGCGCACGAAGACCTATCATGGTGATGTCCATCTACGAGAGGGGATGTGTGATCTACGTACCCTTGTAGACTGTACAGCAGAAGCGTTAGTGAACGCGGTTGATGTAGTGGAACGTCCTCACATCCCTCGATCCGCCCCGCGAACCATCCCGCGATCAGTCCCACGATCTAGTGCCGAACGGACGGCACCTCCGCGTTCAGCACACGTACAGCTCGACGATGATCTCGGCCTTCTTGATCCAGCAGAGACGGAGAGGTAGAAGAGTTCTCCGGCAGCGTGACGGCGCTCCGGAGGTTGGTGATGATCTTGTCTCAGCAGGGCTCCGCCCGAGCTCCGCAGAAACGCGATCTAGAGGTAAAACCGTGGAGATATGTGGTCGGGCTGCCGTGGCAAAGTTGTCTCAAATCAGCCCTAAAACCCCACTATATATAGGAGAGGGTGGGGGGAGCCTTGCCTTGGGGTCCAAGAACCCCCAAGGGGTCGGCCGAGCCAAGGGGGGAAGGATTCCCCTCCCAAACCGAGTCCCACTTGGTTTGGAAGGTGGAGTCCTTCTTCCCTTTCCCACCTCCTCCTTTTTTTTCCTTTCCTCTTTGATTTTCTTCCCAATGCACATAGGCCTCTCTTGGGCTGTCCCACCAGCCCACTAAGGGCTGGTGCGGCACCCCAAATACCTATGGGCTTCCCCGGGGTGGGTGCCCCCCCCCGGTGAACTCCCGGAACCCATTCGTCATTCCCGGTACATTCCCGGTAACTCCGAAAACCTAGAGGCTTGCTAGGGACAGTGTTTTTTTTATGTATCCACACATGTAAATGAGTCTTTATTCAATACAATTATAGCATGGATAATAAACGATTATCTTGATACAGGAATTATAATAATAACTATATTTATTATTGCCTCTAGGGCATAATTCCAACACTACTGTTGCTACTGCTGTTACTTGTCTTGCTCTGTTGCTGCTGCTACTGTTGCTACTACTGTCGCTTGCTACTTTTTCTACTTGCTACTGCTGTCACTACTGTTGTTCCTTGCCACTGTTATTGCTCGTTACACTGCTGATACCCGCTACTTCGCTGTTACTATTGTGCTTGCAGATACTAATCTTTCAGGTGTGGTTGAATCTGACAAATTCAGCTGCTAATACTTGAGAGTATACTCTCACCTCCTGTCTGGCGTACCTACAAATTGGGTCGAACACTCTACCCTCAAAAACTGCTGCGAACCCACGCGCTGGTGGGCCATCAACAACATTCTTATAGTTTCATTGCCGGGGAGTGCTATCAGCATTCTTCTGGTGCCGTTGCAGGAGAACGTTAGTTGTTTATAAGCATTCGTCTAGCTAACACTAGAGATTGCAGGATTAGCCCTTTTCTGGAGCCATTGCCAGGGAAGCACAGCTGACGTCATTCATCAACCTCACTGTCACCCTCCATGTGCAGTCAGTGTTCGTCTTCAGCTCGAACTCTGCAGGGATGGTGGGGTAGTGCTTCTTGAATTCTAGGGGCAATGGCACACTCTCCAGCTTTGGAGCAAGGATAACCTTGCAGAAGTGGCTTGGTCCTGACTCTTGATGGTAGTGGCCATAGTTCCTCCGCTTGGGGCTTGGGTGATCTTGCACTGGCTCTTCGACCAATGAAGGCACAACCTCCTTGCCCTTCTCCAATGGTGGCACCACCTCTTTTCCCTTGTCCATCTACATTATGAACAACACATAGTTCAATGCTTAACATTCATTCATATCAGCCTATATTAACCCACCTCACTTACCCCAACACCGCACTCAAACCCCCTCTTTTTGACCACCTCTCCTCTTCCACCTCTCGTTTTCACCACCTCCCCGTCGGCATGAACCCCAACTCCCTCGACATCGGGCAAGATGGGCCAAGTACAGGCAGTACAAGGCGCCTCAAGACTAGCGTGCGACAGCGTACTGCCGTACGATGTTCGCGTCACTGGAGGCCGACAACGATGAGGTGCGAATGGTGGTCAGGGCGCCGACGGTAGGTGACTGTGAAAGACCCATCGTTCTTGATGAAGATGACGAGGACGAAGAAGACGAGGAAGAAGAGAAGGTGGCTACACCACTCGCCGCTCAGCGCGACTCCAGGGTCACCGCGGCTAGACAAGAAACCCCCAATCCCCACCTCGATGTAGTGAAAACTAACCTATGAACCCTAGTAGTCGTCGATGCAGAATCGATTGACGGCAATCCTCCACCCCGATGTGTTCAATCCCCTTCCTAACTCTTCAATCGGCGCTCTAATCTAATCTAGCCTGAGTCTAAAGGACCTAATGTACATAGAGGACGAGGTCTTACCGTCATGGCCGATGCGCTCCGGTGGAGGTCTCCACTCACTCCGGTGGTTGTTGCCGCCGTCTTGGATCGCTTCGCAAAAGAGCTGAGATTTTTGCCGCTGTCGTCATCGCCAGTGTGAGTGGGGAAGAGGGGAGAGAACGGTGAGGAAGGGAGGTGAGGGTAATTATTGACCGACGTGTCTAGAGACAACGCGATGTCTCGGGACCGCACCCACGCGTGTAACCGGCCACACCCACGTGCCTAGGGTTGCACCGAGCGGGCCTAGCTCCACAAAAACGGCTGATTTGAGCGTTCCTTTGGATGCAGGGCCACACGTGCTTTAATCTTTGTGCTATGCAGGCCCAATAGTGAATGCGGGTAACCAAACATGCCTTTTTCTTCCCGCGGGGGCCTGGCTGAGGTATATGCGACCAACTAAACATGCCCTAAAGGAAGGACAAGATGATCTCTATACAAGGACATGCTACAAGATGATCACAACAAGGAAGGAAATTGAGGCTAAAGAGGAACCAAGAAATGACACTTGGATCGATGGAGCTCAAGGAACTTGAGGAGCGCAAGGTTGCCATTGAGGAGGAGAAGTTCAGGGTCATGGGAGAGGAGGTGTTGACCAAGGAAATGGAGCAATTAATAGCAAAATATTGTGTTCATGGGTGCCAGTGTCTCCTTGTTTTCAAATGAGAGGCAAAAGATTTGCTTCATCGATTAATATTAACTAAGAGAAAAGCCTGCACAAGTAAACCCTCAAATTCTCCCAACATGCTATAACTGCAAACCCCTGACACGTCGACCAGACCATCGCATAAGTTACGTCCCCCAAAAACACCTCGACACACAACATCAGACACCATCAAATCCACGGTGGCAACAAAAACCATGAAGACAGGCCATGAGACCATAAACCACAGGTCAAGCCGCCACGTATGCTTTTTCTATATCATCACTCTTCTTTCTTTTGCTTTTGAAATATTTGACTGGATGATGAGGCAGAGGCCGTGTGCGGTCAGCCTGGGCGTTCGGGGGTACCCAAAAAATTGGGTTAGTTAATTCGGTTAAAAGATTATTTGGGTTCTCAGATTTGAAACCCAAAATTTGTCCAATTTTTTTGCTACCCGCCAATTCGGGCACCCAAAAATTCGGGTTCTGGTTCTGGTAATCCCGAAATACACACATTGCTTGATTTCTTAGTGGTTGGTGTTGGCGGTGCACCATGAATCCACGTTCACTCCACTGCTCCATGGATGTGGCCTTTGACCTGCAACTGCTGAACCAAAAAGACCACACCCTTGAGAGGCCGAGCGGCGTCCAGTTAGGGAAGATGAGGTGAGCAGCCAAGCATGAAGATTGGGTCGTGTTAGGGAAGATGAGATGAGCGGTCGAGTGGCTATGTAAGTAAGGGTGGCGACGCACTTGGACGTGTAGGCTGGAATAGGGAGAGTAAACAGCTTCGCTGGGGCACAACGAAAAATTGACAGTGTTGCGAACCTGTAGTGGTTGAAGATCCTCATGGAAGTGGCGGTTGGGAAGTTGAAACGAGGGAGTGGGGAAGTGGGGAAGTGGTCGAACCGGAGCACAAAATAGAAAACCTAGGCTTTGCGATGGATTTTAGGTTGGGCCTTGGGATGTCTGCTCTCCATAGGATTTTTTTTGTTTGGGTTCCATATTTCTTTTGGGTTTTTCAGGTAATTCGGGTACCATGACTTCTAACCCGAGTTATTCGAATAAAATCCGGGTTTCCAAAATTGCTACCTCAAGTAGTGCTCGGGTTTTTCAGGTTTACGTTTGGGCTTCGGTTTTCGGGTTTACCATTGAATCAAAATCCAACAGTTTTAAGCATCACCCATGACTAAACTAGGCAATAGAGTTTTTAGCTCTCAAAGAATCTTTATCTAATAATAAAACATAAAGTGCTTCTGCCTATTCACCGTCATCCAAATTACCCCTAAAGTTGACAAGAATTATCCATCAAGTGGGAAAAATGATTCGCTTTTTTTCCTTTATAAATCAGCAGTTCCCGCTAGTTCAATACGAAGCTATGCTCTCATATTGCAGAAGTACACGTGCATCCCATCGGCTAGATGTTTAGTCTCCCACCTCAAAGACGCAAGTTTGATCCCACTTTCTCCCGCTTTTTCCTCCTTTTCTCTCTTATTATTGATAGCTGCCCTATTGGGCCGGTCCAGCACGACCTTCATCTCTTTTTTTGTCCTTTCTTACACTCGATTTTTCTTTCGTTTGGTGTTGTTTTAAAAATACTCTGAATATTTTTATTACAAAAATCACTTGTATGCAAAATTTGCAAAAATGTTAATTGTGTATTAAAGAAATGTTGAACTTCTCTAGAAAAAATGTTTCCGTTGTTATATAAACAAATGGATAGTGTGTATGGAAAACAAATTTAAGAAAATAATATTTAAGTTTCTGTTTTTTGAAAAAAGTTAAGCATGCATTTAAAAATGTAAATGTGTATAAAAAATGCTTCTGATGTATACAAAAAATATATAATCTGTATAGAACAAAGTAGACATAAAAAATTATAAGTTTTCAAATATATTAATCATGTATTTGGACAATATTAAACATGTATATAAAAATGATCATGATGTATACGATAAATGTAGAATGCGTATAGAAAAATTATACATAAGAAAATTATATGTTTTAAGAAAATGTTGACCATGAAATTGGAAAATGTTAAATGTGTATATCTAAATGTTTCTGATGTATACAAGAATGTACAATGTTAATGGAGAATGTAGACATAAAATATATTTTACCTAATGTTAATTATGTATTTTCAAAATGTTAATAATGCATTTTCAATTGTTAAACAATTATATAAAAAACTTTCTGGTATATACAAAAAATGTATAATGTATCTGAGAAAAGTAGACATAAGAAAATATAAGTTGTCAAAAATGTTAATTATATATTTTGAAAATCTTAAACATGTATATAAAACTATTCTTTGCGTATAACAAAAGTGTAGAAAGAAAATGAACAAAAACTATAAAATTGAAAAGGAAGCAAAAAAAACAAAGAAAGCAAAAAAGAGAGCAAAAAACCCATAGAACCGAAAATATACCAAGAAAGAAAGAAAAAAGAAAGAAAGAAAGGAAAATGATAAAAACATGCTATCATTAGTTACTAAAATGTACTTTGTTATTTTCATCGTACTGCAAATATTTGTTGGGCATCATCAAAGAGGAACGGCAAAAAATACAAAATGAGATACGTCCAACTAGATAGATATTTTTATTGTCTAATAAATTCAAAACATCTTAAGTGCACTTAAAAATCATCCAATTTTTATTGTTTCTGCGCAACAACATTAATTATGTTATTTGTTATATGTCATTGTAAAAGACTTCAAGAAATTTAGGTGTTTTGAGAGTGTGTACAAGGAATGATATTTTCTTTCTGTTGTAACATACGGACATACTCCCTCCCCCCTTTCTTAAATATAAGTCTTTTTAATAGTTTCGTTAGGAAACTACGTACAGATGTATATAAACGCATTTTAAAGTGTAGATTCACTCATTTTGTTTCGTATGTAATCCCTTTGTGGAATCTTTAAAAAGACTTAAATTTAGAAACGGGGAAGTACTCCCTCCGTTCCTAAACATAAGTCTTTTAAGAGATTTTTCTACGGGTCTACATACGAAGCAAAATAAATGAATCTATACTTTAAAATATATTTATATACATCCGTATGTAATTCACTTGTGAAATCTTTAAAAAACTCATAATTAAGAATGGATGGAGTATTTGTTAGTAAAGTTAAAATTGTGCAATTTACAAACAAAAAGTCCCTCGAGAGCAAAGCTGGCCAAACGGGCCGTGCTTTCTGGGTCGGCCCGAAAGCACGCCAGACAGGCAAGCCACGGGCCGGGCCCGACACGACTTAAACGGGTCATGTCAGGCACGCGGCCCGCCTCGGGCCGTGCTTGGGCTTGAGGGTTGGGCACGCGGGCCGGCACGACACGTCCCTTCTATCATTTTATTATTTATTTACATATATATAGGATAAAAAATAACTTAATATGTCAAAATTGATCCAAAACACAACCCAATATACTAAAGTCGACCCAAAAAATAGCCTAACAAGCCAAAATTAACCGAAATAATAACCTAAAATAAAAAAAACTAACAAATAGCGGGTCTGGCGTGCCTACGGGCCGGCCCGTATAGCCTCCGTGCCGTGCCTGGACCGGGAGGCTGCGCTGGTGGGCCGGCACGGCACGGCCCGGCTAATAATCGGGCCCAGCGTGCCGTGCCGTGCCTTGCACGATTGTGCCGGGCCGGGCCGTGCCGTGCCGGTTTTGATTGAAGGAAGTTTTTGGGGTTCCCTCTCTTTTGCTTCCGAGCTCCATCCTCCCACCCCAAATCCCCGCAGCTTCGTCCCTAAGCCATCGATCCTCAGGCTTAGGGTTTGATCTACGTACTCAATTTCATTCCCACGAATTCTCGAAGGATCCCTCCCGCGGGGATGATTGGCCGCCCGGCGTCCGCGTGCGGCTCCGTCGCCGCCGCGCGGGAGGCGAGCCTCCGCCTCCGGCACCACGGGCATCGACTGCGCCGGGACGAGGCTTCTCCCTTGCCCAGATCTGCTCCGCCTCGGCGCCGCGCGCTCTCCCCCGCCTCGAACTCCGTCTCCGACCTTCGGGACGCCCTCCTTCACCGCCTCCGCCTCCGCCGCGCGGCGCACGCTTCACCGCCGCCGCCGTCTGCGCCTCGGGGGATTGGGCCGCTCTCCCCCGCCTGCGCCGCGCCGGAGTTCGTCGACCGGCTTGACCTCCTCGGACATAGCTCCCCTCCCTCGCCTCCGTCTCCACACCGCGTGGCGGGCTGGGCTGCTTCGGCATCCACCGCGCGGGAGGCTCTCCGCGCGGCCAGCTCTTCAGGCCCGCCATCTCCGCCTGGATGGACCGGGCAGCTTTGTCCATCTACCTACCCTGCTCCCGCCGCATCCACGGCGCGGGTGGCCCGCCGCTGCTGCCGCCGCCTCGGCGTCCGCGTTGAGGAACGGCGCGGCCCCTTTTCCCCTGTTTCCGCGTCCACTGCGAAGGATCAGGAATCCCTCGGCCTCAGCTGCCGTCTCTGCCTTCAGGAAGCTCCAGCACCGCTACACGGGGAGCTCTTCTCCAGCTCTATCTCCACCGTGCGGCCAGCTCCGGGCCCCTCGCACATGGAATTGGGAATGGGATTCGCTCCACCGCTGTCGTTCTCGTGCCCGGTATGTCATGCTTCAGTTTTACTTCACTCATGGCCTTAGATGTAGGAGTACATTGCAAGTAATAATTAAACTTGATCGTCAGCTATTTGTATAGCCATAAATACAAGGTCAACGTGTTACATATTCAACAGATGCATTTTGCGTAAGGTACAATACAATAACCAGTTACTCCAATTTTGAATGCCAGCCACTACTCACACATCGGATGAATTCGATGGCTATGCTGCCGTCCTCCCTTGCTGTGCTACCCCCTGAGAAACCAGATGAGGACGGAATTCCAGGCCCGGTTCTAATCATCACTAACCTGGAACATCCGAGGAGCATTATATTTTCTCCATACACGATGAGAACATTCAGTAGTAGTTTCCCGGTTGACACCGCAGATGTGCTATACTCAAATGGATATTTCTTTCTGCTCAAAGAGGGAACATATGTTTCGGTGTGGGAAGTGAAGTCAGAGAAGCGTATACTGAACTTTCACGTGGGGGTGGAAATTGAGCAGGGGTATTTCAAGGGAACCCCTGGTTCAGACCTGACTGTGGTGCTCGCCAGACAGAGGATATTCGCTCAAGTAGATGTCTATGGCAATGCCGATGAAGGTGGTGGAGATGCAGATATTGTCACTGAATTTTGGCTAAGAACAACGGATGGTGTTTGGCAGCAGAATGCTGTAGTATGCGGACATTTGGGCATCCACCAAAATGCTTTGTTCTGGTTATCAGATGATGAATGTTTGTGTTCAGTGACACAAGACGAAGATGGTCTACTACATCTCATAGAGTGGGAGGGTGCTGTGGAAGCGATTGGAAACAGCTTTTCGCTCATAGAAAATCTTGGGAGTCTCTACATAGTAAAAAGTGGAGGTGTTTTACCAAACTTAGCTGGCTTACAGAGTTATACCTGGTGATCCGCCTGCTTTTCCCGAGACCAGAATGGTCGGGAAAGACGTCTTCATTGTCCACGGGAGGAGTGGAATTGTTCTTCCTAATCAAACAAACGATAGCAGAGTCTTCACTGCTCCATTGATAGAGGACGCTGACTGCTCTCGGTACGTATGTACTCCATCAGTCTGTTCTTTATTCTTTGATTTATTTTCATTGTTAATTCTTTGGTGTATCTACAGTGCTGAGGATTAGAAAATTTTCTTACAACTATGCTGTCACTGCAGGTTCAGCTATGTACACAATCGTCACGACAACATCAGGCCTTGCGAGGAAGAAGTATTTCACATGTGGTGTGCGGCTGCCTGGGTAGTGATGCAGCCCGGTCTCTGAGTATCCATTCATCCTTCCACCAAATGAGCATGAGTCATATTGAAGAATGCTTCGGTCGGTACAAGTGCTTTTGCCACCTGGTGGGGTTGTGTCATCTGCAATGCTTCTGTACAGATGTTTCTGCCAACTGGTGGAGTGTGTTGCAGGGAATGCAGTCAAGTGTAACAACCAGTCAGCGCTGCATTCACATTCACTGATTACAGCAGAAGAAAGTGTAACAAGTTTTGTAGCCAAAGGCCAAGGATAGAAGGAGGTCACCTACTGTAGAACTAATACGTCCTTAGTTGCCTAGGACCTAGGTGTAAATTCTGGTGCTGCTACGTGCGTTCTTCCTGTATTTTTTTTTTTTTTTTGAAACATGGGTCATATGGGAGCATGTATCAGCTCATTTCTTCCTATTAGTAGCAGGACTGACGGCTGGACCATTAGAGGGGGAAGGGGGAGTTTCTGGGTGCTCGCGGCAGTGGCAGCGCTGGACAAATAATTCTGCAATGATTTTTTTGGGGGAAATCATGAATGCTTTTGGGGCATCTCTACTAGATCCCCTATCCTAAATGTCCAAAACCTTCTTCATTTCTCATTTCTCTGAGTTCTAGTAAGGAAATGACGTTTGCTCAGATCCTCTACTAAAAAAAATTAGTTTGCCAATTCGTCTAAATGTTTGCTCAAACAATTGAAACAAATTCATCACATTTAAACACTTATTTTGGGACGGAGGGAGTACATAGAAAATTCAAATGCACCACATCCTAATTCAGCTACAAGCATACATAAAGTTCATCGAATTCATCGAACAACTAAACATGACCATAATTTGAGCCAAAACGTATCTAATGAACAAGTTCATTCCAGAAAACTACCAATACATGGTGGGCCAAAATCCATCGTAGTTTAAATGGGCCTCACACACTCGTGCCATCACCGTTGGCATCATTGCTGCTGTCACCACTACCGCCATCACCATTGCCGCCGCCACCACACATCTTAGCTAAGATGTCCCCACGATTGAAGTCCCAATATTTTCTCGCCTTCTCGTGCATCTTGCTAGATTCCATCCACATGATAGCACATTCTTCGTCCACCCTGTAGTTCCTTTGCCCCTCGGCCGCCATTGCAAACTTTTGCTCCTCAATCTCAATACTTTTTCCTCGGCCTCCAATTAAATTTTTTCCTCCTCAACCGCTGCATTTGCCTTTCACTTCTCCTCCATCAACTTCATCTCATAGAAACAAGTCATCTTCTCCTCCTTCCGTTCGGCCTTCAATGTCCTTTTCACCTTCTCCATTTTTAAACAACTCTTATTTGTATGCTCCAACACCACCATTCTTCTTGGCATGCCTTGCATATTTTGATCTCTCCCAACACACATGAGGAGTGGATGGGTTCAATACCAAGTCATCATCAGCAACATTGGTGTCAAGACTTTGCCTCTTTGGTGTCGTTTCAAAGTTTCTTCTTGTCCACTTCTCATGTCCATCAATCTTCGAGTAGCAATGATGCAAAGTAAACGGTTTGGAGCAGTTTCTTCTTGTCCACTTCTCATATCCATCAATCTTCGAGTAGCAATGATGCAGAGTAAACGATTTCAAAGTTATATGTTCAGTTGATATTCAAAGTACCGGAGGTGGCCATGGCTGATGTTCCTTCATTGATAACGGTTTTCAAAATTCTTCCTCCGTCACCTTCGAGCATCACGAATATGTTCAGTAATTAGTTAGCTGGGTTGAACCGAAAGCTTAGGGCCCAAATCCGGGTGGATATGTGTGCTATATGTGCATCCAATTTGGAAGTGCCGTAGTGATTATTTTTCTTTTAAACATGATTACATTTTTCACCTTTTTGTAGGTCATCTACAAGGTTGCAAACTGGATTCCTATGTGGCATGTTTCTTTACTTCACCGTGCAGAGAAAGGGGAGTCTCTGGTCTTTTGGTGCATCCACTTGAGATACATTTATAGATGGTTGTTGGTCTAGCAACAGGATTAGTGAAGCATGCGTGCCTCATCTAATCTTTCTTGTGTTGTTTGTCTCAGCCTTTGCTTATTTTTGCGGTTTGCAAGACATTGTGAACTTGTAACAAGAGTAATTGTACATCAATCAATGTTGTTGACCCTGCTTTTCCAAACAAAAAAACTCTTCCTATTTGCGAGTTTGTGTTGGTACTCAAGTTTCATAATGTATCATCAGACAACATCTTTTATTACATATACAATTACTGAAATGGTCCACCAAAAACACTAGACCGAACCCAATGTCGTTCCTCAGTCACAATTGAAGCCGGGAGAACCTTCGTGACAACGTCATCTTCTAAATCATGCATGAATATATTCGTAATCGATTTCTCTCTAGAAGACAGTGACTTCATATGGGCTACCTTCCTCTTCCTCGAGCTGTCGGCGTCGATCGGTGTTGAGCCACCCCACTGGTTTGGATAGAAGGTGTAGACTTTCCTCTTGCCTTCCTCCCTCGCAAGGATGGAGCGACCTCTGTAAAGAAACCAGCTGGAACCATCAAGCTCAGTGTCATCTAGAGGTGACCACTCTAGTGCTTCAGCGTTCAGCTTGAAGAACTTGAAGTCACAGAACCGTCCACAAAAGCGACGACACGAGATGAGCACAACTTTTCCACTGGATGCCACAAGAAAGTGAGCATTCCTTTCGTTCCACCCCTTAGAAAGAGCGGTCCTCCAGCTCATCTCCGTAACATCGAAGATCAGGATCTTCCCATGGTAGTCGACGCAGACGGCCTGCTTCCCAAGCAAGACGACATCGATAATAAGGGTGCACTTGACTCGTGTGTATGGATGCTGCGGTAGACGGGAGCTATCTTCCATGTTCTTGTAGACGCTCCAGTAAATATCTCCAGGGCAGGCAACATGGACGGTTGGAACCTTGGAGATAGTCTCAATGGACCAGAGGCACCTCACTGGAGCCGACATAGAAAACGAAGAGCCCGTCAATGACAGAAGGGCATGCCGGCAGCTCCAGCCGCCTGCCCGTGCTGGCATGCACAAGGAAGATGGTCTGCTCTTGCTGCTCCTGGAAACCATGTTGCTTGTGCTGGAGCATGAGCAGCCACCCGCCATTCTCGAACACGCAGATGGCATCTGCGAACGCGGCGCTGATTATGCCACAGATCTTCTTGGTGGAGGGATCAAACAGGAGCTGCTTCTTCTTGTTGCTTTCAAAAGTAAACAGAGCCAAGGGTAGCTTCACTTGCTGGGAAGAAGCCAGCAGGGCGTCCTGCTCCATGATGAAAGCCAATTTCTTACCAGATCTCTGTGGGTGAGGAACCATCGATTAGTGCAATGGAAATTATAGTTCACAATGTATATGGCATGACAACAAGCTGTGGGGTGAAAGCACAGTGTATTTTTTTTACCCCATCCCTTTTTCTTCTTGCCATTGCAAGAAAGACGCACACCACCAACAAGGCACACACCCACCGACATATTCGAGAACTTTCAATGAGACTATACTTCCTTAGAAAAGGGGGCCACTTGTGCAACAGCAGAACACATCATCAGTTCATTCATTCAGTAAACCACATACTCCCTCCGTCCCAAAATAACTGTCTTAACTTTGTACTAGCTCTAGTACAAATTTGTATTAAGCTTAAGACACTTATTTTAAGACGGAGGGAGTAGTTTTTTCTCGCACCAGATTTGTTGGGCCGGTAATCTATCTACTAATTATTTAATTTAATTTAATTTAAGCAGAAGACGAACAAGCCACCAGATTCATCCACATAAGCTCAAGATATATCAGACATTGATTTTAATTAGAACGGTGCAGATGAAAAGATAAGAAAAATACGTACAGATCAGTCCTGTCACACGTACCAATGAGACTATCATGGACACGGACAGATCTAGACCACACCATACAAGTAAACGATCACGTTTCTACAAGGAAATAACAAGTCTTCCTTTCTCATAGCTACAGCTACTAATTCAGCAACTCACAAAGCTATAGCTTCTCCCCGTGGGCAATGGGGCTCTGGGTGAATATTGTCCTCCCCTATGAGCCGGGCTGTGAATATTTATAGGTCGGGATTCCTGAACACATAGCATGGCTACATGTAAGCTCCAGGAGCCACACATGGACAAACACAGATTAGGACAGACCCAGTGCATAGAAGCTCCCACACAAGGTGGGGTCTGGGGAGGGATTATAGGAGTACTTCACCACTGCGCCAGGCCTGCCCTCTAAACACAGAGTAGGCAATTTGCAAAAAAAAAAGGACTAGACAAAGACCGGCCGTAAATAGAAGAATAACTCCCGCAACAACAACAAAAACTGTAAATAGGACAGCCACCCACTAAAAAGCACGGTAGTAAGCAGAGCACTGCAGGTACGTCAAGGAAGCATGATATAGAAGACTAGAATAAGACAATGGGGCATGATTATACAGTCAGGAAAAGACAATTCAAACACTCATAGTGAAGAGGCGGGCAAAAGAGAGAACAGAAAGTTTAAGTATGAGATATCAATGCTTAGATTTAATCCTTTGGTGGAAAGTTTCTCAAGAAGTTATAAGTGGAAACACAAGCAACAATGTTTGAAAAGTACTAGTAAAAGAGGAAATATGGAGATTAGTTCGAAATTCTATGTTTTGCATGGTAGGGATGCTAGAATTAGTGCCCAATAGTGACCCGTCGTTCCCACTCAGATGTCTTCTACAATAGAACTTTTTATGGAGTTTGATCATGTTTTCCAAGACACACCTTTCACTGAAGTCTTTTTTAAAAAAAAATTGAATTATCAATGGCAATGTGGCAGCTGGAAAACATGTTTCCACCATGGAAAATAGAGATTGATCAAGAGGAGAAATATCAAGATTAGCATGGAATTATATGGCTTTGCATTAGACACATATTTTGCACCAAATTCCGATGGTGTTCCCTTGAGATGCACATTTTGGCTATTAACTTCATCAATAACTAAAATGCCATATCAATGGTAACCGATCAAAAGGTTTGGATATGAGTCATGAACTTTTGAGAATTCTCTCTGTGAAAATTCCTAAAATATATTGGTGCAAACGTAAGTGTGGAGGGATCACAAGGAGTGGAACAGGGGAAACTAGAGACCCTGGATCTCTAGAACTTGAGTTCCCACACATCAGGATTGATACCAACAACTTCTAAGTACTCCATCTGTTCCTAGATAAGACGTTTTGGCAGTTCAAATTGAATTAAGCAGGAAAGTTCAACCTGAGCGCTGGAAATTAGCGGATGCTACAGACTGAATCGGACAGAACAGACCTCAACCAATTCGCTAGAGCGAGCACTCTACTGTAACCTAATTTTCGAGAGCCCTGGATAAAATCTGGAAGTCGCTAATTTACGCAATGAACAAAGGCAGGGTGAGATGGGAAGAACCTCGCGGCGGCGATTCGATGGGGACGGCGAATCGGAGAATCTCCCCTGACCAACGCACAGACTGCCCCTGTGCCGGGCGGATGGCCGGCGGATCCCTCACGGCCTCACCTCGCCTTCCCGCGTTGGGTAAAAAAGAGGCGGCGAGCCGGACTAGGGATTTGGACGTCAAGCAGCGGGCTGGACCTCTAGAGGGAGGGAGGGGGCGATTCGGTGGCCTTCCGCGGCGGGGATGAAGAACAAAAACTCGTCAGTTTCCAGACGCCAAGTTTGCAAGAGGATCTCAAACTCGTTACATGACCCATGTAAAGAAAATCCATATATATCTTGAAGCCTTTGCAAAGATCTTGTTTCTCTCAAACTCCTTATATGTCTCATGTAAAGAAAATCCATATATATCTCGAAGCCTTTGCAAGGATCTTGTTTCTCTCAAACTCCTTATATGTCTCATGTAAAGAAAATCCATATATATCTCGGAGCCTTTGCAAGGATCTTGTTTCTCTCAAACTCCTTATATGACCCATGTAAAGAAAATTCATATATATCTCGGAGCCTTTGCAAGGATCTTGTTTCTCTCAAACTCCTTATATGACCCATGTAAAGAAAATTCATATATATCTCGGAGCCTTTGCAAGGATCTTGTTTCTCTCAAACTCCTTATATGACCCAATGTAAAGAAAATCCATATATATCTCGGAGCCTTTGCAAGGATCTTGTTTCTCTCAAACTCCTTATATGACCCATGTAAAGAAAATCCATATATATCTCGGAGCCTTTGCAAGGATCTTGTTTCTCTCAAACTCCTTATATGACCCCATGTAAAGAAAATCCATATATATCTTGGAGCCTTATTTTATGGCGGCTGCTAGGAGCGATTATGCAGCCGCCAAATCAGCAGTTAGCGCATACCATCCGATAGCAGACACGTGTCCAGCCAATAGCCAACAAAAACGTTGTCTTGGATGCATATTATTCTGTATAAAACTAAAGTACATGAAGTCTTCAAACGATTTTCCTCAAGAGCCTCAACAAACTTTGGCGTCAAGATCAAACACATCAGGAGTGACAGTGAGACAGAATTTAAGAATGTTGCCCTTGATGATTATCTTGATAAACTTGGTATTACTCATGAATTGTCTGCTCCTTATACTCCTCAACAGAATGACGTCGTTGAGCGCAAGAACAGGACTCTGGTTGAAATGGCACGAACTATGCTTGAAGAATATCAGACTCCTCGACGCTTTTGGCCTGAAGCAATCAAACACTGCCCTTCATATCATCAACAGGGTATATCTTCACAAATTCCTCAAGAAAATCTCATACGAACTCCTCATTGACAAGAAACCCAATTTAAGTTATTTCAAAGTCTTCGGTGCAAGATACTGGATTAGAGATCATCATCATAGTTCATAGTTTGCACCTGAGGCACATGAAGGTTTCATGCTTGGTTATGGAAAAGACTCGCACACCTACAGAGTCTTCAACATTTATCACCACAAGGTTGTTGAAACTGTAGATGTGCGGTTCGATGAAACTAATGGCTCGCAAAGAGAGAAATTGCCTCCTGTGCCAGATAAACAGACCCCTGAGGAAGCTATCAAACACAAGGCCACTGAAGACATCATCCGTGTTGAAGAAACACTTCTTGCTGAACAAATTGTCCCCAAAAATGATGAAATACAAGCAGATGCACCTGAGGAAAATGCTCCAGATCAAATTCCTCAACTGACCCAAAGTCATCAACCTACGCATCCAATAATTGCTAATGAAGTGGAAATTGATAAAATCATCGATGACATCGATGCGCCAGGTCCCCTCACTCGCTCAAAAGCATCACATTTAGCTAACTTTTGTGGGCATTTCTTCTTTGTGCCTATGACAGAACGCTCAAAAGTTGCTGAAGCCTTCTTGAAACCTGAGTGGATTTAAGCTATGCAAGATGAACTTCTTCAGTTCAAGCTAAATGATGTATGGGAACTCGCCAAGCGACCTAATCCTCAAAAACACAATGTCATCGGTACAAAGTGGATCTACCGAAACAAGCAAGATGAAGATGGTCAGGTAGTGAGGAACAAGGCACGACTTGTAGCTCAAGGCTACACATAGGTTGAGGGAATTGACTTTGAAGAAACTTTTGCACCTGTTTCTAGACTTGAAGCAATTTGTATACTGCTTGCTTATGCTAATCATCATAACATGACTCTCTATCAAATGGATGTGAAAAGTGCATTCCTCAATGGTAAGCTTGAGGAAGAAGTATATGTTGCTCAACCCCCAGGTTTTGAAGACCCAAAGCATCCTGACAAAGTCTTCAAACTCAAGAAGGCACTCTATGACCTCAAGCAAGCCCCTCGGGCATGGTATGATACATGAAGGAATTCCTCATGACAAAAGGCTTCAAACCAGGTTCACTTGATCCTACTCTTTTCACAAAATCCAATGATAATGGACTATTTGTGTGCCAAATATATGTGGACTATATTATCTTTGGTTGTACTCACAAACGTTACAATGATGAATTTGCATATATGATGAGTGAAGAATATCAAATGTCTATGATGGGGGAGCTGAAATTCTTCCTAGGTCTTCAAATTTGTCAACAATGCAATGACATCTTCATCTCTCAGGAGAAATAACTCAAGGATGTCCTGAAGAAATTTGGCATGAATGAATGCATAGGCGTCAAGATTCCTATGCCTACCAATGGCCACCTCTCATGTGACGAAAATGGTATATATTTCGATCAGCAGGTATATCACTCCATGATTGGCTCTTTATTGTACCTATGTGCATCTAGGCCAGATATTATGCTTAGTGTTTGCACGTGGTCACATTTCCAAGCAAAACCGAAGGACTCACACCATAAGGTTGTGAAACATATTCTTCGATATCTAGCTCACACACCAGCGCTTGGATTATGGTAGCCCAAGGGCTCAAATCTTCACCTCGTTGGATATTCTGATCCTGATTATGCTAGTGACCGTGTGGATCGCAAGTCAGCATCAGGCACATGCCATTTCCTCGGACGCTCCTTAGTCTGCTGGTCCTCAAAGAAGCAGAACTGCGTATCTCTCTCTACTACTGAAGCTGAATGATGTCTACTACGCAACCTTCTCCTTGTATACGTTGTTGGGCCTCCAAGTGCAGAGGTTTGTAGGACAGTAGCAATTTTCCCTCAAGTAGGTGACCTAAGGTTTATCAATCCGTGGGAGGCGTAGGATGAAGATGGTCTCTCTCAAGCAACCCTGCAACCAAATAAAAAAGAGTCTCTTGTGTCCCCAACACACCCAATACACTGGTAAGTTGTATAGGTGCACTAGTTCGGCGAAGAGATGGTGATACAAGTGCAATATGGATAGTAGATATAGCTTTTTGTAATCTGAAAATATAAAAAACAGCAAGGTAATTAATAATAGAAGTGAGCACGAACGATATTGCAATGTGTGGAAACAAGGCCTAGGGTTCATACTTTCACTAGTGATGTTCTCTCAACAATGATAACATAATTGGATCATATAATTAGCCCTCAACATGCAACAAAGAGTCACTCCAAAGTCACTAATAGCGGAGAACAAACGAGGAGATTATTGTCGGATACGAAACCACCACAGAGTTATTCTTTCTGATCGATCTATTCAAGAGTCCGTAGTAAAATAACATGAAGTTGTTTTTTCCGTTCAATCTATCCTAGAGTTCGTACTAGAATAACACCTTAGGACACACATCAACCAAGACCCTAATGTCACCTAGATAATCCATTGTCACCTCAAGTATCCGTGGGCATGATTATACGATATGCATCACACGATCTCAGAATCATCTATTCAACCAACACATAGAACTTCAAAGAGTGCCCCAAAGTTTCTACCGGAGAGTCAAAACGTGTGCCAACCCATATGCATAGGTTCCCGATGTCACGAAACCCGCAAGTTGATCACCAAAACATACATCAAGTACTCACATGAATATCCCATTGTCACCACAGATAGACACGTGCAAGACATACATAAAGTGTTCTTAAAGACTCAATCCGATAAGATAACTTCAAAGGGGAAACTCAATTCATTACAAGAAGGGAGAGGGGGAAGAACATCATAGGATCCAACTATAGTAGCAAAGCCCGCGGTAAATCGAGATCATGACATCTCAAGAACACGAGAGAGAGAGATCAAACACACAGCTACTGGTATATACCCTCAGTCCCGAGGGAGAAATACTCCCTCCTCGTCATGGAGATCGCTGGGATGATGAAGATGGCCACTCGAGATGGATTCCCCCTCCGGCAGGGTGCCGGAACGGGCTCCCGATTGGTTTTTGGTGGGTACAGAGGCTTGCGGCGACAGAACTCCCGATCTAGGTTTATTTCTGGAGGTTTCTGTATTTATAGGAGCGGATGGCGTCGAGAACAAATCAGGGGGACCCACGAGGGAGTCACGAGCCCCCCAGGCGCGCCCAGGGGGGTGGGCGCGCCTCCCTGTCTCGTGGCTTCCTCGGGACTCCCCTCTGGTATCTTTTTCTTCTGGTATTTTTGATATTTTCCATAAAAAATCACGGCGAAAGTTTTATTCCGTTTGGACTCCGTTTGATATTCCTATCTGAAAAAGGTCAAAGACAAGGAAAAAACAGGAACTGACACTGGGCTCTAGGTCAATAGGTTAGTCCCAAAAATAATATAAAATAGCATATTCATGCATATAAAACATCCAAAGTTAATAATATAATAGCATGGAACGATCAAAATTATAGATACGTTGGAGACGTATCAAGCATCCCCAAGCTTAATTCCTACTCGTCCTCGAGCAGGTCAATGATAAAAACAGAATTTTTGATGTGGAATGCTACCTAACATATATTGTAACATGAATATTCAGATCCATATGATTCAAGACAAAAATTTTAAAATTGACATAAGAACAATAATACTTCAAGCATACTAACAAAGCAATCATGTCTTCTCAAAATAACATGGCCAAAGAAAGTTATCCCTACAATATCATATAGTCTGGCTATGCTCCATCTTCCCCACACAACATATTTAAATCATGCACAACCCTGGTTTTAGTCAAGCAATTGTTTTCACACTTTTACTTTCTCAAACCTTTTCAACTCTCACGCAATACATGAGCGTGAGCCATGGACATAGCACTATAGGTGGAATAGAATATTGTGGAGGTTGTGTGGTAGAGGCTAGGGTTCTACCAGGTCTCGGACGTAGGTTGTAGGGATGGAAGTGCGGGCTGCGAGGTTGGGGACGCCGGCGCCGGCGGTTGGGCGCCGTCGCGGCGTGAGAGAGAGAGTGAGAGAGAGGCGGCTAGGGATTGGGGCTCTCGTCTCCTGAGGGAGACGACAACAGAATATACTGTTTATTGTCTGCCTAATATCGAAGGGGTACATGTGTTTATATAGGAGGATAGCCTCCACTAAACCCTAGATAACTTGGACTCTAACTTGGACTCTAATATAACTTGGACTCTAAGATAGGTAAGATAACTTGGGCTAAGCCCGTAATTAACCCTGCCCATTGGGCCTCCTCCGTTGGTACGTTGTACCGGTCATAACATCTCTCCCCGCCTTCTCAAAGAGCTCGTCCTCGAGCTGAACATCTGGAAACTGCTGGCTAAAATCGTCGAGCTTCTCCCAAGTCGCTTCCTCCTCTGGCAGGCCGGTCCACTGTACCAAGACATGCGAGACGCCACGACGCTGTTGCGCCTGCAGCACCTTCGCCACCTGTGCGGAAGCTGGAAGGAGGCAGCCATCCGAAGTAGGAGGAAGGGCCGGCGTTGCTGCAGGAGGGTCCCTGTGGTAGGCCTTCAGTAAGCCGACATGGAATACGTCGTGGAGGCGAGAACCAGCTGGCAGCTCCAAGCGGTATGCGAGTGTGCCGACACGCTCCAGCACACGAAAGGGACCGGCGTAGCGAGGTCCCAATTTGCGCTTCGAGCGCGGGTCCAGAGACTGCATGGTCCTGTGGAGGAGGCGCAACCACACCCAATCGCCCACCGCGAACTCCGCCTCGCGATGATGAGCATCGTACTACTTCCAAGCCAGCTGCTGTGCTTGGAGAAGACGCTGGCATGCCTCAGCCAGAATGTCATCGCGGGTGCGGAGTAAGTCGCCCGCCGTCTCGGACCGAGCTGTCCCAGGCTCGTAAGGGAGCATTGCCGGAGGTGGGCGCCCGTAGACCACCTCGAAAGGCGTGGTGCGCAGGGCGGAGTGATAGGAGGTGTTGTAGCAGTACTCCGCCCACGCCAACCAGTCCACCCAAGCTCGTGGACGATCACCAGTAACACAGCGCAGGTACATGGCGATCACCTTGTTGACCACCTCAGATTGGCCGTCTGTCTGAGGGTGGAACGCCGTGCTCATGCGGAGCTTCACGCCTGCCAATCGAAAGAGATCCCGGCAGACATGTCCCGTGAACACGGGATCACGATCGCTGACGATGGACGACAGAAAACCGTGGAGGCGGACGATGCCGTCGAAGAAGGCCCGCGCCACGGAGGCGGCTGTATATGGATGACCGAGGGTGATGAAGTGCGCGTACTTGGAGAAGCGGTCAACCACCGTGAGGATGACAGATTTGCCGCCCACCTTGGGAAGGCCCTCGATGAAGTCCATGGAAATATCCGCCCACACGTGGGAGGGTACGTCCAGCGGCCGCAGTAGACCCGCGGGTCGTAGTGTCTCCGTCTTGTTCCGTTGGCACGTCACGCACGACCGCACCCAGTCGCAGACCATCGCGCCATCACCGGGGATGTAAAAATCAGGACGGAGACGATGGAGAGTCTTCTGCACGCCCTCGTGCCCTGCAGAGTGCGCCAAGGTCAGGACCTGGTGGCGCAGGTCGCCATGGCCGGGCACGAAGATGCGGCGGCCATGTAGGACCAACCCCTCGTCCAAGCTCCAGGGCGCGTCCAGCTCGCCGACGTCAAGGCGCTGGCGCAGGCCCTATACGTCCACGGCCGTCGAAGTTGCCCGACGAATGTCGTCGATGAAGGCGAAAGATGGCCCGAAGCGAATGCACATGATAGTGCCAGCCATGGCGACATCGTCCGCGACATCCTCAGTGTCGCGGCGGGACAAGGCGTCGGCGACCGTGTTGAGACGGCCGGGGCGGTAATCAACGGTGAAGTCGAAGCCAAAGAGCTTGCTGATCCACTGGTGTTGCGGAACTGTGGAGAGGCGCTGGTCGAGCAAGAACTTGAGGCTGTAGTGGTCCGTGCGCACACGGAATGACCGGCCCCAAAGATAAGGCCGCCAGTGGCGCACCGCCTGAACCAGCCCAATAAGCTTGCGCTCGTAGGCCACGAGCTTGTGATGGTGAGCGGCGAAGGGGCGGCTGAAGAAGGCGAGCGGTCCCTTGCCCTGGTGGAGGACGGTGCCGAAGCCGATGCCAGAGGCGTCGCAGTCCACCATGAACGGCATATCAAAGTCCGGCATCTGGAGGACGGGTCCCGTCGTGAGCGCCCGCTGGAGAGCCTCGAATGCCGTAGTCGCCTCCTCGTCCCAGGAGAAGGCGTCGCGTCGAAGGAGACGCGTCAGTGGCGCGGCGATGAGGCCGAAGTCCCGGATGTACTTCCGGTAGTAGCCGGCGAGGCCCAAGAAGCCGCGCAGCGCCCACGGTGACTGCGGGATCGGCCACGCGGCGACGGCAGCGACCTTGTCCGCGTCCATCGCTACCCCGTCTGCCGAGATGTCGTGCCCCAGGTACGCGATGGAGGTCGTGCCGAACGAGCACTTCGAGCGCTTGAGGTGAAGACGATGCGCTTGAAGCTCGTTGAAGATGATGGCCACATGTTGTAGGTGCTCCGCCCAAGATGCACTGTAGATGCGAATGTCATCAAAGAAAACAAGCACAAAGCAGCACAAGTATGGGCTGAGCACGTCGTTCATCAGGGCCTGGAAGGTCGCCGATGCGTTGGAGAGGCCGAACGGCATCACCAGGAACTCGAAGTGGCCATGGTGAGTGCGGAACGCCATCTTCTCGATGTCGTCAGGGTGCATGCGCACCTGATGGTAGCCCGAGCGAAGGTCGAGGTTGGTGAAGAAGCGCGCTCCGTGTAGCTCATCCAAGAGCTCATCCACGACGGGGATGGGGAACTTGTCCTTGGACGTCAGGGCGTTGAGACGCGGCAGAAGCGCCATGTGCCGTCGGGCTTGCGCACAAGGAGCACCGGGGCGGAGAATGGCGATGTCGAAATCCGGATGATGCCCTGCGCGAGCATGACCGCCACCTGACGCTCGAGCTCGTCTTTCTGCAGCTGAGGGTACCGGTACGGACGCACGGCTATAGGTGCCGTGTCCGGCAGCAGGTGGATGCGGTGGTCACAAGGCCGCGCGGGAGGGAGGCCCTGTGGCTCGTCGAAGATGTCGTTGTGCTGCTGCAGGAGGTCGGCCAGGAGGGGATGCGCCTCGTCCAGTGCGGCCGCCATCAACTGGAGCTGTGGAGTCACGGCGCCGGAGCCGCCGATGCCTGTCCACTGAACGCGACGGCCGCCCTTGCGCCAGAAGATGAGGGATAGCAGATCGAGGTCCCAGAGGATGGGGCTGAGAGAGGACAGGAAGTCGATGCCGAGGATGAAGTCGTAGCAACCCAGGTCGATGCCGACGCAGTCGATGGAGAACGGCTCGTTGCCGATGAGGACGGGAACCTGCCGCGCCATCCCGTGGCAAGCAAGGCGGTCCCCGTTGGCGACGGTGACGCTGAACTTCTTCGAGCCCGCCGGTTGGAGTGCGAGGCGGCGCATGGCATCCCCGGACATGAAGTTGTGCGTCGAACCCGTGTCTACGAGCGGGTGAGACGCTCCCCGTTGATTGTCACCGGAAGCAGCATCGTCTTTGCCGTCTTGATTCCAGCCATGACATGAAGGGAGACGACGAAGGCGGTCGCGTCGACCGGCCCGTAGGTCGTGACGCCGGCCTCGGAGAGTGTGGTGGCGTCGAGCTCCGCGGTGAGGGCCTCCACCTCTGCGTCGTCGACGGTCTCCAAGTAGAACAGGCGGGCGCACATATGACCCGGCGAATACGGCTCGTCGCAGTTGAAGCACAGGCCCTTGCGGTGCCGCTCGAGATGCTTGGCCGACGTCAAGCGCCGGAAGGTGCGTGTCGGCGTAGGGGCAGCCGTAGTAGCGGCCGGCAGGGCGGGGTGTGTCGGGGTGGCGGCCGCCGGGGTGGGGCGGGTCGGGGGACGCGTGCCGCGGCCCGGTAATGCCTGCTGCACGGCGTTGGCGCGCTTCTCGTACGCGCGTGCGTAATACATGGCCGTCTGCAGGTCCTGGGGGTCGCGCATCTCGACGTCGATGCAGATGTGGTCGGGAAGGCCGCCGACGAAGAGCTCGGTGCGTTGGCGAGCCGTGACGTCAGGCGCATGGCAGGCCAACGTCTGGAAGCGGTCGGCGAAGTCCTGCACCAAGGTGGTGAAGGGAAAGCGACCGAGCTCGGCCAAGCGGCTCCCACGTATGGGGGGGGGGGCGAACCGGAGGAGACACAGGTCGCGAAAGCGCTCCCACGGAGGCATCCCGCCCTCGTCCTACTCAAGGGCGTAGTACCAAGTCTGGGCGGCGCCACGGAGGTGGTAGGAGGCGATCCACGTGCGGTCGGACGCCATGGTCCGCTGCCCCCTCAAAAACTGGTCGCACTGATTGAGCCAGTTCAGGGGGTCGACGGTGCCGTCGTAGGTGGCGAACTCCAGCTTGGTGAAGCGGGGTGGCTGCTACACGTGTGGCGAGGCCTTGTAGGTGCCCTCTGACGACCCAGCGCGGCGGAAGGAGAGTGTTGCGGCACCACGAAGCTCTCGGCGTACGGATCAGTGTACCCGCTGAACCCCCCGAAGGTGGGGGCGGGTGGCTACAACACCGTCGGCTTTAGTGGCGCCGTCGTGTAGGTCGGCGTGTCAATCCACGTCGGTAGCGGGGACAGTGACGGCGGGCACCAGACCTGGGTGATCGGCAGGCCCTGGGGCGCGACAGTGGCCGGGGGCGGTGGCGCGAAGGGCGCCGCCGGTGGAGGCGGTGGTGGCGGGGTTGCGTACGGAGCCTGGAGGAAAGTCCGGAGGTTCGAGACCGCCAGGTTGAGGTCGCGGATCGCCGAGGACATCTCCCCCGGGGAGAGGACGGGGCGGGTTCGGCCGCCAGGGCCGCTGGACCGGAGGCGGCCGGACGTGAGGTGGTCGGCGGCGGCGAGTGGTGTGGCGGCGGCTGCTGCTGCGAGGTGGCGGGGAAGGCGGTGGTGGCGGCGGCGGTGGTGGTGGGAAGGTCTGACAAACTCATCGAACCCAAGCTACCTGATACCAAATTGGTAGAGGCTAGGGTTCTACCAGGTCTCGGACGTAGGTTGTAGGGGTGGAAGTGCGGGCTGCGAGGTTGGGGACGCCGGCGCCGGCGGTTGGGCGCCGCCGCGGCGTGAGAGAGAGAGAGAGAGAGGCGGCTAGGGTTTGGGGCTCTCGTCTCCTGAGGGAGATGACAACAGAATATATTGTTTATTGTCTGCCTGATATCGAAGGGGTACATGTGTTTATATAGGAGGACAGCCTCCACTAAACCCTAGATAACTTGGACTCTAACTTGGACTCTAATATAACTTGGACTCTAATATAACTTGGACTCTAAGATAGGTAAGATAACTTGGGCTAAGCCCGTAATTAACCTTGCCCATTGGGCCTCCTCCGTTGGTACGTTGTACCGGTCATAACATTGTGAGGCAAAAATAAGGAGATGGTCACATCAACTAGGCGTATCAACGGGCTATGGAGATTCCCATCAATAGATATCAATGTGAGTGATTAGGGATTGCCATGCAATGGATGCACTAGAGCTATAAGTGTATGAAAGCTCAAAAAGAAACTAAGTGGGTGTGCATCCAACTCGCTTTCTCACGAAGACCTAGGGCAATTGAGGATTCCCATCATTGGAATATACAAGCCAAGTTCTATAACGAAAATTCCCACTAGTATATGAAAGTGACAATATATGAGACTCTCTATCATGAAGATCATGGTGCTACTTTGAAGCACAAGTGTGGTAAAGGATAGTAGCATTGTCCCTTCTCTCTTTTTTTTCTTTTTTTGTTTGGGCTCTTTGGCCTCTTTTTCCCCTTTTTTCATTTTTTGTGGGCTCTTTGGCCTCTTTTATTTTATTTTTATAGTCCGGAGTCTCATCCCAACTTGTGAGGGAATCATAGCTTCCTTCCTTTCCTCACATGGGACAATGCTCTAATAATGATGATCATCACACTTTTATTTACTTACAACTCGATTCTTAGAATAAAGATATGACTCTATGTGAATGCCTCCGGCAGTGTACCAGGATGTGCAATTACTCATGAGTGACATGTATGAAAGGTAATGGTGGCTTTGCCACAAATACGATGTCAACTACATGATCATGCAAAGCAATATGACAATGATTATGCGTGTCATAATAAACATAACGGTGGAAGTTGCATGGCAATATATGTTGGAATGGCTATGGAAATGCCATGATGGGTAGGTATGGTGGCTGTTTTGAGGAAGGTATATGGTGGGTTTATGCACCGGCAAAAATTGCATGGTACTAGAGAGGCTAGCAAGGGTGGAAGGGTGAGAGTGCGTATATACCATGGACTCACATTAGTCAGAGAGAACTCACATACTTGTTGCGAAAGTTTTATTAGTAATCAAAACAAAGTGCTAGACACATGCTCCTAGGGGAAGGGTTGGTAGGAGTTAACCATCGCACGATCCCGACCGCCACACAAAGGATGACAATCAATAAAAACATCATGCTCGAACTTCCTAACATAGCGGTTCACCATATGTGCATGCTACGGGAATCACAAACTCTAACACAAGTATTTATACCAATCCATAATTACTAACTAGCATGACTCTAATATCACCATACTTATGTCTCAAAACTATATGCAAAGAATAAAACTTCTCATAGTACTCGATGCACTCTATATGAAAGTTTTTATTATATCCCTCTTGGAAGCCCATCATATTAGGACTAAATTCATAACCTAAGCAAATTACCATGTTGTTTAAGACTCTCAAAATGATATAAGTGAAGCATGCGAGTAAAAGAAAAACTACTCCAAAAGATATAAGTGAAGCTCAATGAGTAGTGAATAATTATTTGTCTATGTGAAGACTCTCCCATCTAAGAATTTCAGATCTTAAGTACCTTATTCAAACAAAATAAATTGACACTCCAAGGATAGCACGAATCGTGTGAAGAAGCAAAAATTTAGGTTCAACCGATACTACCCGATAATTGTTGAAGAAGAAAGGTGGGATGCCAACCGGGGCATCCCCAAGGTTAGGTGCTTGAGAGTTCTTGAAATATGTATTGGGGGTGCCTTGGGCATACCCAAGCTTGAGCTTTTGTGTCTCCTTAATTCCTCTCATATGATGGTTTCTGAAATCTTAAAAACTTCATCCACACAAAACTCAACAAGAACTCGTGAGATAGGTTAGTATAAATCAATGCAAAACTTTATCATCCTCTACTGTAGCAAATCACTAAGATTATTATTTGACATTGCATACTAAATGCCTCTTCCTATTTAAAACTCCCATCCTCAAATAGGATCATTAAACAAGCAAACATATGCAAACAATGCAAACATAACAACAATCTGCCTAAATAGAACAGTCTGTAAAGAATGCAGCAAGATCCATATTTAATTAACTCCAAAAAATCTGGAACAATTATGAAAATTAAGGCAATTTGTATATCAATCAGAATAAAAAAGAATAAACCAAAAATCACTCTCTGGATAGAAATTAGAAATGATTTCGCGAGCGCAAAGTTTCTGTCTTTTTCAACATGATCAAACAACTATCACCCAAACTAATCATAAAGGCTTTAATTGGCACTTTATTGAAACTAAGGCAATAAAACATGGTTAATACAGTAGCTTAATCATGTGAACACACAAAAACAGTAAGGATACATATTGGGTTGTCTCCCAACAAGCACTTTTCTTTAATGCCTTTCAAGCTAGGCATGATGATTTCAATGATGCTCACATAGAAGATAAGAATTTAAACATAACGGGAGCATCATGAAGCATATGACTAACACATTTAAGTCTAACCCACTTCCTATGCATAGGGATTTTGTGAACAAACAACTTATTGGAGCAAGAATCATCTAGCATAGAAAAATAAAACAAGCATGACTTCAAAAGTTTCAACACATGGAGAGAAAGCTTGATATTATTGCAATATGTAGAAGCATATGATCCTCTCTCATAATAATTTTCAGTAGCATCATGAATGAATTCAAAAATATAACCAGCACCTAAAGCATTTTTTTCATGATCTACAAGCATAGAAATTTTACTACTCTCCACATAAGGAATTTTTTTCTCATCAATAGTAGTGGGAGTACCGTAAAAGACTTGAACACTATGAATTGTTTCCACATTAAAAGAGTAATGTTCAGTAAGAGGGTACTCATAATTGTGACAAGTTTTATTATCATTCTTCTTTATAGCATAAGTATCATCACAATAATCATCATAGATAGGGTGCATGCTTTCATCATAGTAATTTCGATCATTCAAAGTGGGGGAACTAAAAAGATCATCTTCATCAAACATAGCACCCCCAAGCTTGTGGCTTTGCATATCATTAGCATCATGGGTATTCAAAGAATTTATACTAACAACATTGCAATAATGCTCATCATTCACATATTTTATGCCAAGGTAATTCTTCTTTTAGCACTTGAGCACAATTTTCATTTCCATCATTCTCACGAAAGACATTAAAAAGATGAAGCATATGAGGCAACCTTAATTCCATTTTTTGTAGTTTTATTTTGTAGACTAAACTAGTGATAAAACAAGAAACTAAAAGATTTGATTGCAAGATCTAAAGATATACCTTCAAGCACTAACCTCCCTGGCAACGACGCCAGAAAAGAGCTTGATGTCTACTACGCAACCTTCTCCTTGTAGAAGTTGTTGGGCCTCCAAGTGCAGAGGTTTGTAGGACAGTAGAAATTTTCCCTCAGGTAGGTGACCTAAGGTTTATCAATCTGTGGGAGGCGTAGGATGAAGATGGTCTCTCTCAAGCAACCCTGCAACCAAATAACAAAGAGTCTCTTGTGTCCCCAACACACCCAATACAATGGTAAGTTGTATAGGTGCACTAGTTCGGCGAAGAGATGGTGATACAAGTGCAATATGGATAGTAGATATAGGTTTTTGTAATCTGAAAATATAAAAACAGTAAGGTAATTAACAATAAAAGTGAGCATGAACGGTATTGCAATGCATGGAAACAAGGCCTAGGGTTCATACTTTCACTAGTGATGTTCTCTCAACAATGATAATATAATTGGATCATATAACTAGCCCTCAACATGCAACAAAGAGTCACTCCAAAGTCAATAATAGCGGAGAACAAATGAAGAGATTATTGTTGGGTACGAAACCACCACAAAGTTATTCTTTCTGATCGATCTATTCAAGAGTCTGTAGTAAAATAACACTAAGCTTTTCTTTCCGTTCAATCTATCCTAGAGTTCGTACTAGAATAACACCTTAGGACACACATCGACCAAGACCCTAATGTCACCTAGATACTCCATTGTCACCTCAAGTATCCGTTTGCATGAATATACGATATGCTTCAGACAATCTCAGAATCATCTATTCAACCAACACATAGAACTTCAAAGAGTGCCCCAAAGTTTCTACCGGAGAGTCAAAATGTATGCCAACCCATATGCATAGGTTCCGGATGTCACGAAACCCGCAATTTGATCACCAAAACATACATCAAGTACTCACATGAATACCCCATTGTCACCACAGATAGACACGTGCAAGACATACATAAAGTGTTCTTAAAGACTCAATCCGATAAGATAACTTCAAAGGGGAAACTCAATTCATTACAAGAAGGGAGAGGGGGAAGAACATCATAGGATCCAACTATAGTAGCAAAGCCCGCGGTAAATCGAGATCATGACATCTCAAGAACACGAGAGAGAGAGATCAAACACATAGCTACTGGTATATACCCTCAGCCCCGAGGGAGAACTACTCCCTCCTCGTCATGGAGATCGCTGGGATGATGAAGATGGCCACTCGAGATGGATTCCCCCTCCGGCAGGGTGCCGGGACGGGCTCCCGATTGGTTTTTGGTGGGTACAGAGGCTTGCGGCGACATAACTCCCGATCTAGGTTTATTTCTGGAGGTTTCTGTATTTATAGGTGCGGATGGCGTCGAGAACAAATCAGGGGGACCCACGAGGGAGTCACGAGCCCCCCACGCGTGCCGAGGGGGGTGGGCGTGCCTCCCTATCTCGTGGCTTCCTCGGGACTCCCCTCTGGTATCTTTTTCTTCTGGTATTTTCCATAAAAAATCACGGCGAAAGTTTTATTCCGTTTGACATTCCTATCTGAAAAAGGTCAAAAACAAGGAAAAACAGGAACTGGCACTGGGCTCTAGGTCAATAAGTTAGTCCCCAAAATAATATAAAATAGCATATTCATGCATATAAAACATCCAAAGTTGATAATATAATAGCATGGAACAATCAAAAATTATAGATACGTTGGAGACATATCATTGAATACATTGCTGCTGGATATTGCTGTGCACAACTGCTTGGGATGAAGCAAACCCTTAAGGACTACGACATCAACTTGAAGAATGTGCCCCTCTACTGCGACAATGAGAATGCGATCAATATCGCCTACAACCCATTACAACACTCGAAGACCAAGCACATACATATTCGTCATCATTTTCTTCATGATCAGGTACTCAAGGGCAATATCATCATCGACCACGTGAAGACTGATGGACAACTAGCAAATGTCTTCACTAAGCCCTTGGATGAGAAAAGATTTTGCAAGTTGCGGTGTGAGCTAAATATCCTAGAATCTTAGAATGTCTTGTAAAATTCCACACATCCTAACACTGATGCAAAATTGATGACTTAGATGTGCAACACACGAAGTAACGTTTTTCCTCAAACAATGATGAAAAACATTCTGAGTATGAAGAAATCAATGAAGAATCTGATTCTCAGGGCCCTACGACAATTGTACGCGGCGCATGAAATATTCATTCTTATAGGGTGGGTAACGCCACCACCAAACTTTGAAATTCCTCAAATGATGAAATTCTTCAAAACTGAGGCTTTTTTCAAAGTCATCAAAATTTTCAATTTCATCAAAAATTTCAAAGTCATCAAAATTTTCAAATTCGTCAAATTTTACGAAATCATCAAAATTATCATTGACATCAAATCTTTCATTGTCATCAAATCTTTCAATGTCATCAAATTTTTCGATGTCATCAACTTTTTCAATGTCATCAAACTTTTCAATGTCATCAAATCTTTCAAAATCGGTATTGACTATATATATAGATATACACACACACACACACTTTCAAAGTCCTCAACAACATTCACTTATAGCTATGTTTTCAAGTTGGATTCTCATCTAAGTGAATGTGATCAGACCCGAATCCCCTCTATGCTTAACTCAATCCAATCTATTCTCAATTCTTCATATGTGTTCTTATTGAAACCTGTTCAAAGTCATCACTGAGTCCTTGTCAGCTGATGACTTTGCAACACTTTCCTCAAAAAAATTAATTTTTTTACCGTTACTGCAGTAACAACACCCACTATTCATGAACAGATAAGCACGACCTCCACTACCCCCACCGCCTCTACGTGGGTGAAACGCGTCGCGAGGAGTGCAACAGGCAGGGGCATTTTTGTCCGAAAAACCTACCCTGGACCGTTTTCACCCGTGCTATAAATAGCTCACTTACCCCCTCCGATGAAAACCCTTCCTGTTACTCTCGTTCGCTCATCTCACTTTCACTCCTAGCGCCGCTGCGGAGCCTCCCCGTCGCCGGAGAAGAAGAGATTCGCTGCCTCGCCTTCGCCGCCGCCGGACTCACACCGACCGCGGAAATTCTTCATCTGCCGTCGCCGTAGCTGATTTCAGTCGCCAAGTTAGGGCACTGAAGATCTGAACTGACGAGCTTCCTCCTTTTTCTTCCTCAGTTCGTTGTGTTCTTCACTAAGGGTAAATAAAATCTGATTTTACTGCCTTGTTTAGATCTGTTTACTTTATGCAAATATTTCAAATCCATTATTCCTTAGAACACTTGATGAATTTATCTAAGCCACCAAATTCTTCACGAGATTCTTCAATTGTGCAAATTCTCGAATCTGCACAACTCTGGAACCCAAGATCAGAATGCTTAGTCAAATTCCTCACCACTGTTATTGGTCAAAATTCCTCAACTTAGTCAATTTTAAAATTCCTCAAATCTGAGAACGCATATGACCTCTTCAAATTCTTCGCACCTATACTCTATTCACAGGTACAAAATGTCAGGTGATGAATCTCTAGGTTCTCGTCAACTTAACTCATTTGTAGCGTTTCTTGAAGAAAATCTTTCTATGTCCTCAAATTCATCAAGAACTAAAATTCCTCAGCAAAAACCTCAGCTGAAGAAAATGGAAGAGCAAAAGCATCAGAAAGGTGGAAAGAAGCTAGAGCAAAATACTGCAATGGACATACCTGAAGAAATATACGCTGACTACTGCACTCTTGATGAGGAAATCTATGGCAAAGAACCTCCCGTGAAGCGTAAGTTAAGGCTTCAAAATATTGAGAGGAGGTGGATGCATGAGTGGAAGAATTACAGATTCGTCACTCCTCGGTATGCCAAGAAGTTTGCTGTTAAACCTTCGTGCAACAGACCTCCAATGGGACCACAACAAGCAGCACATCCCTCAAGCATAGTCACAATTGATGACTATCCTGATGAAAAGGCCAAATATTTGGCCAAGCTGAAGAAAATGGCCAAAGGCACTGATGCTGCTGAAATAGTTGCTTCAGCCTCCTCCTCTGCTGCGGAGGCTTCTGCAACAGAAGCACCTCCAAAGAAGGCACCTGTGAAGAAATCCAGTGCCAGGCCTAAGTCCTAAACAACAGTTTCAAAGTCATCAACTGTTGCAAAGCCATCAACTGCAGCAAAATCATCACCTCCACTGGAGCCTCAGTCGAGCCAGCAAGTAATAGGGACATCAATTCCCTCATACCCTTCTGCCTCAAGTTCTGCTCCAAAACCCTCAAGTCGCATCTTGAAGACCAAGGCCACAACAGGAAGAGGAAGCAGACCCAGCCCGAAGAAAGTCGTCGTAAATGTTCCTTCTGGATCAGAGGAAAGTGATGATGCACCAACTCTTGAAGCAATCATCAGAAACAAGCAATAAAGAGTTGCAATAGCAAAGGGCTCCCAAATTCCTCTGGCAGTGGACCCAAAGGTGATGTTGAATTTCATCGACCAATGGTATGTGGACCCAAACACACCTGTTGATGACTTGCACCTTCCACTTGGATTCAATCACATGGTTACCACTTTGATCAATGAAGAAAAGTGGAAAGCTCAGTAGGCTGAACAAGCCAAGAAAGCAAAGGCACAAAAGGAAAAGTTTTTGCATCAAAATGTTCTGAATTTGTCACCAGACCAGCTTGTTTCTACACAAGATGAGTTGAAAACACTCACTAAAAAACATACAAGTCTTCAAGCTGAAAGCAAGAGTATGAAAGTGAGATTCATCAACGCCACCTCAACTGCCGTTGATGAATACAACAAAAGGGCTCCAGCCACAACGCCTCCTTCAACTTCTCAGACCCCTTACACTTTTCAATTGGCACCTTATGAAACTGATGAAGTTGATGAACCCACTGTTGATGAATCTGCTGCCCCTGACACAGCTGCCTCAAGAGCCGCTGATGAAACTACCACTGCAACTGCAACAGATGCCTTAGCTGATGAATCTCCCAGGCCGGCATCCTCCTATGCCGTGCCTGATGAAATTGCTGCTTCACCAAAATCCTCAGAGGTGAAGAAATACATACTTCCTTCTGCATCAGAAGTGAAGAAAACAAAGGCAGCTGAAAAGGAAGCTAAGAAGAAAAAGGCATCATCTGCTTCCAAGTCATTAAAGCCAAAACGTTTGAAGACTCTGCCCTCCAAGTCTTCACAGTCATCAGCACCAATAGATATATCCCCAATCAGAATGGCCTCACCTTATATGCTTGTGCCATTTGGTATTGAACATACTATCCCAGAGGATGATGAAGAAATGGATGAGAACAACTCTGCCGCATCCACTCCGCTGTATGAGGAAATTTAAATTGATGACATTCCTCAAACAACAACTCCTCCACTGCAGAAACCTGAGACCAATCTTGATGAAAAGGATGATGATGAAATTGATGTGGACATTGGCAGCACCACACCAGTGATCCATGATGAATTCTGGGAACAAGCTCATCCTAACTCACCAATGGCACCCCCAATTCATCAAAACTTGGATTCACCTACCACAATAGAAGTGCTCACTGGCTCTGAGTTAAAGGGCACTACTGCCAGGTCTGCACCTGTCACTGAATCAGCTACATCAGCTGATGACAAAACTACCACTGAAGAAAATGTGCCTCATGAAACTACTCCGACACAGGCTGAAGACAATGTTGAGGAACCACATATTGATAATCCTGAGACTGCTATTGTTGTAGCTCAACCTCCTTGGACTGAAGAACAAGTTCTGCAAGTTCTTCAACCTCAGCAATGTCAACCATTATCCAAAAGGCCTAAGTTTGACAAGGAACTCTTTTATGATGAATATCATTTCTTCACTGGTGAAAACCCCTATGACAGGCTTCACATCAGGCACAGAAAAAATTGGACCAGAACTCAACTAAATTTCTATGCTGCTATGATGGTCAACAAGAGGAAAATCTTCCACCACACTCATATTCCTCACGCAGACATGGAAGATATTGAATGCTTCATTCCAGTCCTCACAGTTCTTCAAGATGCAGATTTGCTCCAATTTTGCACAAGCATCACTGACTGGAACACAAAGTTGATTTTTTAACTCTATGACACATCACACATCTCTGGTTAACCCAATGGCATCAATTCACGGGTCTTTGATTGGATGACTGAAGGAACTCATCTCAAAGCTCCAGCCACTGAATTGCTTCACTTCACAAATCTTCCAATTCCCTCAGAAAGAGCAAGATGTTTGTATGATGAAAGGGAGCAACCAAACTATCTGATGGAAGTACTCATGAAGCCCCAAGCACCTGGCCAACCTCTAAGGACTCAATTCCTCGTCAAAGAATTGAAGTATGTGCCTCGAACACTTTACACAATCTTGTCATACACCATTGCTCCTATCAAAGGACATGATTCTGAAGGAGATGTTGTGGGGATCATGAAGAATATGCTTTTTCATATCATACATGGTAATCCTTGAAAGTGCGTTATATCGACTAGAGGGGGGGTGAATCGGAGATTTTTAGAATTTCATCACTGAGGAAATTCCTTTTGAGGAAATTCCTCACTGATGACTAACTTACAGCGGAAACAGTTAAGGATCAGTCGTGCAAACGTTCACCACAGCAGTATTACAGAGTGAAGATTATGAGAACAGATTGCACAGTAAGCAGGCACGCAGAATACATATGATGATTAACTATTGTGAAGAATTTGGGGTTGAGGAAATTTGGAGAAAGTCTTCAGCAAATTCTTCAAACAGTCACAGTGAAAGTCATCAACACATAATACAGAGAAAGTAAAGAGTTGAGGAATTAGAACCCGATTCTTGGTGAAGACTATTGTTGATGACCCAGTTCCAACTGTTGTGACAGTTGTACATCTCGTTTGGAGCGGCTTGGTATTGAAACCAAAGGACAGCCAGTACCGGGACACACAGTCCCTACCATATTCTCCTTGAGCTAAGAACACACAGTCCTCGCCCAACACTCATGGTAAGTCTTCACGGCAGACTTCCAAACCCTCACAAACTCGGTCACCCGGCGATCCACAATTGACTGCTGGATTGCTCTAGACCATGACGCCTAACCGTGTGGAGGATGCACAGTCCTCAAAGGTAAAAGGCTTCAGTCCCACACAGGAACAACTTCTTCAGTGATGCTCAATCACTAGGTTTGGTTTGTGGTTTCGGTGGGTGGTGTATTTCCTCACTGATGATTTACTCTCGAAGGCTCTGAGGAATTGGGTTGCTCTTATGACAAGTGTCAGTTTCTAACGGAGCAGCCAACCAGCTAGTGGTTGTAGGGGGCGGCTATTTATAGCCTGGGAGCATCCCGACATGATTTGACATTAATGCCCTTAAATAATATGACCGTTGGAGTGGATAAGACCAGTGACTTGGCGTGGCTATCGAAACGGTCGGGACCCTCAATTGTGAGAGTCCTCATGTCACTCATATTCCTCACTTGAGGCTTTTGGTAGGATTTGGCTTGGGTTGAGCATCATGAGGAAATTCATTCCATAGCGTTACTTTGACCCCCTTTAACAGTACGGTGTTCCTATTCATCAAATGCGAAGAAAGTAAAACAGAAAATGTAAATCTTCACGCTTCAATTTCTTCAAAATGATTTTCTTCAGGAACCACCGATCTTCTCAATGTCAATATCTTCATGAGGAATATCAATTTCATCGCAGATTCCTCGTGATTCATTTCTTTAGCTTCAGACCAATTTCTTCAACTGAAGATATACATTTTTAGGGGTCGATATTCTTCAAATATCTCAAACTCCTCAATGACTTATAGATCCTGTGTACACTCATAAACACATTAGATACTTAACCTATAAGTCTTCAAACCACCAAAATCACTAAGGGGAACTAGATGCACTTACAATATCCCCCTTTTTGGTGGTTGATGACAATTAGGTTAAGTCTTCAACAGGGATCAAAAATATGAAGTGTAAATACTCAATTGAGGAATTTTAAGACAAGATTCACAGAGACTCCCCCTGAAGATGTGCATACCTTGAGGATTTTGCTTTTATAGCATATGCACATTGATGATTTATATCATGGAGATCTCCCCCTGAATCTTGTAAATCATGCATACATATAACATATCATATGAAGAAAATGAAGATGCATGATGGCAAATGGTATCTGACGAATTCGAGCATGCGTGCATTAAAACTTGAGGAATAAGCATGCGAAGAAAAACGTTCAAAAAGCGTCAGAGTACCATCGGGCTTAAGTTACAACTCATTACATAAAAACTTCAGAAGAGCCAAGAGTTTGTAACTTAAATATAGTTCATAAGCCCCAAAAATAAATCCCGTTTGAAGACTAACTCTCAAGTTTCTCCCCCTTTGTCATCAAGTGACAAAAAGGGACAAACTGAGGACTAACGCCCGTGAAGACTTCATTTCTTTGCGGTTGATGAAGATCCTTGGCGCTTCTTGGGTGTAGTCTTCTTCCTTGGGCCTGTTGCGGTGTCGAGTTGTTCCTCATCAGATTCGGCGGTGCGGAATGACGAGAAGGAGCTGTCTTCAAGATCTAGCACTGGAATGGGCCTGAACTTCTTCTTGGGAGGCCACGACCACTCAAAGTCTTGCTCAAAGTTCATTTCTTCAAGCTCAGTCTGGGTCTTCAGATGTGCAAGTGTAGCCCAGGTGCGATCGAAAACCTCATGCAGATAGTGATGATTAAGTTTCACAGAGTTCTGGGTCTCAGTGAGGGTTTTCACAATGGCACCAAACTGGCGTTTGACCCATTTGTGGTTGTGATCTACCTTCTGATGAAGACTGAGAAGAAGCTCTCTGGTGTTTAGCACGCGAGGAGGAACAGGGCTGGGTGGACGAGTCTCAGTATCGTCCCATGAAGAATATGCGTCTGGCTCATTAAACTGGCCATCAAGAGGCCTGCTGCCTTCATCAATCACAGACTTTCCTTTTCCCTCAATGGGCTCGAAAGTCTTCTTGTTGACCCGGATAGGAGGCATATAACCAACATGGTTCTGGAAATCTGCGTGGAAGTTGATGCCTGTCCTTGTCCTGAGGAATCTCATGATCCATGGTGCATAAATTTTGTGATCATAGGGGCACATTGCATTGTCAGCCAAAGTCCTCAAGAAGAAATCATGGATATTCATGGGGATACCGTGAATGATGTTGAAGAGGATATTCTTCATGAGGCCGACAACATCTTCTTCATCGTCATGGCCTTTGATTGGCGCGAGCACACTGCAGAGAATGCGATAGACAGACCGGGGTGTGTACTTGAGCTCATGGACGAGGAATGTGGTTCTTGAGGGTTTTCCTGCAGCCAAAGGCTTCATGAGGACTTCCATCATTCCATTTGGTAGCTCACGCTCACCATAAAGCTTCACTGCCACTTCTGAAGGAATTGGTACGGGCAGTTCTCTGAGGAGTTCAGACGCAGGAGCCTTGTAGTGAGTGTTTTGGGTCATCCAGTCGAACACCCAAGTGTTGATGTCATCAGCATTGCCCGAGATGTGCAGAGTTGCATAGAACGGAAGAATAAGCTCACTATTCCAATCTGATATGTCTGAGCACATAGGGAGCAAATCTGCATCATGGAGTACACTGAGGACTGGTTCCATGCAGGGAATTTCTTCAAGTTCATCATGAGGAATGTCCCTGTGCTGGAATATCTTGTTGCGTCCACAAAGCACAGAAGCATAATAGTTCATCTGAGTCTTGGTCCAAAACTTCAGATGCCTCATTTGAGGCTTGTCATAGGGATTCTCTCCGATGAAATACATGCGTTCTCAAAGAAATTTTCTTTTTGAAACTTTGGCCGCTTCGAGAATGGCAGGCGCTGATGGTTTTGGTGTTGACGGTTTTGGAACCAAGGGTTTTGGAGCTGAGGGTTTTGGAGCTGAGGGTTTTGGAGCTGAGGGCTTTGTGACAGAAGCCTGTCTAGACTTCTCTTGAGGCTTTGGAGCCTTTGGTTTTGATGGCGCATACTGCTTTTGAGGAATCTCTGAGCCTGAAGTTTCTGCTGCTGAGGAATGAGCAGCACCGGAGGCAGCAGCTGAGGATTCATTAAATTTCTTCACTGCTGTTTCGGCTTGCTTCTTGAGCTTGGCCAGATTCCTTTCTTTTTCATCTGGGTAGTCATCAAGTGTCATAAGACTCGAGGGATGAGCTACTTGATGATCCTCAAGTGGAGCCCTTCTGCCAGGAGGCTTCAAAGCAAATTTCTTCGCATATTTTGGGGTCACAAACCTGTACTCCTTCCACTCCTTTGCCCATATGCGTTCAATTTTCTGCAGCCTAATCTTTCTTTTAGCCATTGTCTCAGGTTCTTCATCAGGCGTGCAGTAGTCCATGTATATGTCATCGGGAATATCAACAGCTGTGTTCTGCTCCAGTTTCTTTCCTCCCTTCTGTTTCCTTTCTTCCTCCATTTTCTTCAGACGAGGAATTTTCTGATGATTTTGAACTCTTGAAGATTCTGATGAGCCTTGAAGAGTTTCTTCCAGAAACGCTGCAAATGAGTTAATGTGATGAGAACCGAGAGATTCATCAGCTGAAATGTGTGTACCTGTGAACAGAGTGTAGTTGCGAGGAATTTGGAGAGGTCATATGCGTTCTCAGATTTGAAGAAAATGAAAAAGTTTGACAGTTTGAGGAATATAACCAGTGGTTGAGGAATTTTCTTAAGCATACTGTTCTTGGGTTCCAGAGTTGTACAGATCCGAAAATTCGCACAATTGAGGAATCTCGTGAAAATCTTAGATGCTTAGCGAGTTCATCAATGATTGTGGTGATGGATAGTGTTTGAGGAATCATGTGCGCATCGTATCTTGAGGAAAAACAGATTTCACATGGGAGAGGTAAAATTTCAGATCTGAGCTGCTGTAAAAATGGAGTATATTTACCCTAGAAGGTGCGAGCGAAGAACACAAAAGGTGGTGTTGGAGAGGCTCTTCGGTCAAGTGTCCAATGCAACCTAACTTGGCAGCAGAGGACATCTACGACGGTGGCGGACGTAGATGTTCCGACTCCGGCGTGATCCTGGCGGCGAAAAGGTTGAGGCAGTGAAGCTCTTCCTTGCCGGCGACAAGACAACCAGCGGTGGTGCTAGGGTTCGATGGAGAGTGTGATGGCAGGAGAGCGATGAGGCGAAGAAGAAGTTACCGAGGGGGATAAGGACCTATTTATAGCCCGAAAGTTACTATTTGGCGCGAAAGTTTTGGACCGAATAGCCCTTGCCTCTACGTCTCCGCAGGACACGTGTAGCTCCCGTACGATGCGGTGGAGATAGTGGAGATCGTGGTTATCCGATCGTGGGAAGTGGAGTTCAGTTACTGTTCTTTTTAAAGAAAACAATTTTTGAAGTTTTGAGGATTTTCGTTACAAAATCATCAGCTGACAAGGATGCAGTGAGGATTTTGAACAAAGTTTCAAGTAGAACGCATATGAAGAATTGAATAGACTGGATAAGTATAGCATAGAGGGAAGGTAGGGTCCGATCACATTCACTTAGCAGAAACATCAACTTCAAGAAATAGCAATAAGTGAATGATGTTGAGGACTCGAAATCACAGTCTACCTATGCAAATAAAAGCCATCAAGTATTTTTGAAGATTTTGTAATAGATCATCACAATGAAGAACATCTGTTTTGAAGAAAAATGCATTGTGAGGAAATTGATCATTTGAAGAAAATCAACTTGAGGAATTTCACATTGGGCGGTGGCGTTACCCACCATATAAGAATGTTGATTACAGACGCCGCGTAGAATTGTCGTAGGGCCCTGAGGATCAATTTCTTCGTTAATTTCTTCACATTCAGAGTGACTTTCTTCATTGGTTGAAGAAAATCGTTTCATCATGTGTTGCACATCTAAGTCATCAACTTTGCATAAGTGTTAGGATGTGTGCATGTTTTTACAAAACATTTGAAGACTCTAAGATATTTAGCTCACACCGCAACTTGCAAAACCTTTTCTCATCCAAGGGCTTAGTGAAGATATTAGCCAGTTGATCATCATTCTTCACATGGTCGATGAGGATATTGCCCTTGAGGACATGGTCCCGAAGAAAATGATGACGAATCTGGATGTGCTTGGTCTTCGAGTGCTGCACTGGGTTGTAGGCAATCTTGATAGCACTCTCATTGTCACAGTAGAGAGGCACATTCTTCATGTTGATGTCGTAGTCCTTGAGGGTTTGCTTCATCCATAGTAATTGAGCACAACAAGAACCAGCAGCAATGTACTCAGCTTCGGCAGTGGAGAGTGATACGCAGTTCTGCTTCTTTGAGGACCAGCAAACTAGTGATCTTCCGAGGAAATGGCATGTGCCAGATGTTGACTTGCGATCCACACGGTCACTAGCATAGTCTGAATCGGAATACCCTACCAGATGAAGATTGGAGCCCTTGGGATACCACAATCCTAGTATTGGTGTGTGAGCTAAGTATCGAAGAATATGTTTCACAGCCTTATGGTGTGATTCCTTCGGTTTTGATTGAAAACGTGCACACATGCAAACACTAAGCATTATATCTGGCCTAGATGCACATAGATACAATAAAGAGCCAATCATAGAATGGTATACCTGCTGATCGAAATCTTTACCATTTTCATCAGTGCCGAGGTGACCGTTGGTAGGCATTGGAGTCTTGGCACCTTTGCATTCATGCATGTCGAATTTCCTCAGAACATCCTTGAGGTATTTCTCCTGTGATATGAAGATTCCATTGTTTTGTTGACGAATTCGAAGACCTAAGAAGAATTTCAGCTCCCCCATCATGGACATCTGATATTCTTCACTCATCATATAGGCAAATTCATCACTGTATCTTTTGTCAGTACAACCAAATATGATGTCATCAACATATATTTGACATACAAATAGCTCATTATCATAAGATTTTGTGAAAAGAGTTGGATCGAGTGAACCAGGTTTGAAGCCTTTCTTCATGAGGAATTCCTTCAATGTATCATACCATGCCCGAGGGGCTTGCTTGAGGCCATACAGAGCCTTTTTGAGTCTGAAGAATTTGTCTGGATTCTTTGGATCCTCAAAACCTGGGGGCTGAGCAACATATACTTCTTCCTCAAGATTACCATTGAGGAATGCACTTTTCACATCCATTTGATATAAGATGATATTATGATGATTAGCATAAGCAAGTAGAATTCGAATAGCTTCAAGTCTAGCAACAGGTGCAAAAGTTTCATCGAAATCTATTCCTTCAACCTGGGTGTAGCCTTGGGCTACAAGTCGTGCCTTGTTCCTCACCAGTTGACCGTCCTCATCTTGCTTGTTTCGGAAAATCCACTTGGTGCCGATGATGTTATGCTTGCGAGGATCTGGTCGTTTGACGAGCTCCCATACGTCATTCAGCTTGAATTGAAGAAGTTCGTCTTGCATGGCTTGGATCCACTCCGGTTCCAGAAAGGCCTCAGCTACTTTTGAGGGTTCTGTGATGGATACAAAGGAAAAAATGCCCACAAAAGTTAACTAAGTGTGAAGCTTTTGAGCGAGTGAGAGGACCTGGCGCGTTGATGTCGTTGAGGATTTTGTCAAGTTCTACTTTATTTGCAATCCTCGGATGAGCTGGTTGAGGATTTTGTCTAGGCTGAGGAAGTGGTGCTATTGCAATTTCCGCAGGAGCATCTTCTTGGCTTTCATCAGCGATGGGGATCGTTTCTTCACCAATTTCCTCAGTGGGGACAATGTCTTCAGTAGGCTTAAGCTTTATTGCTTCCTCAGGAGACAGCTTATCTGGATCAGAAGGCAATTGCTCTCTTTGCGAGCCATTAGTTTCATCGAACCGCGCATCTACAGTCTCAACAACTTTGTTGTGATAGTTGTTGAAGACTCTGTAGGTGTGCGAGTCCTTTCCATAACCTAGCATAAAACCTTCATGTGCCTTAGGTGCAAATTTTGAGCTATGATGAGGATCTCTAATCCAGCATTTTGCACCGAAGACTTTGAAATAACTTATATTGGGTTTCTTATCAGTGAGGAGTTCATATGAAGTTTTCTTGAGGAATTTGTGAAGATATACCCTGTTGATGATATGACATGCAGTGTTGATTGCTTCAGGCCAGAAGCGACGAGGAGTCTGATATTCTTCAAGCATAGTTCTTGCCATTTCAACCAGAGTCCTGTTCTTTCTTTCGACGACACCATTCTGCTGAGGAGTATAAGGAGCAGACAATTCGTGAGTAATACCAAGTTCATCAAGATAATCATCAAGACCAGTGTTTTTGAACTCGGTTCCATTATCACTCCTGATATGTTTGATCTTGATGCCGAAGTTCGTCGAGGCCCTTGAAGAAAATCGTTTGAAGATTTCCTGCACTTCAGTATTATACACTATAATATGCACCCAAGTGTATCTGGAATAATCATCAACTATGACAAAGCCATATAGAGATGCTGCATTGGTTAGTGTTGCAGAGTGAGTAGGTCCAAATAAATCCATATGAAGCAATTCAAATGGATGTGTAGTGGTCATGATGGTTTTGGAGGGATGCTTGGATCTGGTCATTTTCCCAGATTCACAAGCACCGCAGAGTGATCCTTGAGGAATTTGACTGATTCGATGCCAATGACATGCTTCTTCTTTGCAAGTGTGTGCAAATTCCTCATGCCTGCATGACCTAGTCTTCGGTGCCACAGCCATCCTTCTGAGGTTTTTGCTAGTAAGCAAGTGGCTGGTTGAGGACCTGTAGAGAAGTCAACAATGTACAAATCCCCTCTTCTTACACCTTCAAAGACTTTGGATCTGTCAGATTCCATGATGACTACACATCTATATCTACCAAAGATAACAATCATATCAAGATCACAAAGCATTGAGACTGACATGAGGTTAAAACCAAGGGATTCAACAAGCATCACTTTGTCCATATGCCTATCCTTGGAAATAGCTACTTTGCCAAGTCCCAATACCTTGCTTTTACCTTTATCAGCATATGTGATTTGCTTCAGAGGTGATGGAGTTAGTGGCATATTCATCAGTAGGCTTTTATCGCCAGTCATGTGATGTGTGCAGCCACTATCGAGAACCCACTCAGTATTTTTGGGTTTGTCATCCTGCAGATGAATTAGTACAGCTTACCATCTCATATGCTTCAGATTTGAAGAATATGATACTAATTTCATCAGTTCAGTGATTTCATCATAACAGAAATGTAAGGACATGTGAAATATTTCTATTTCATCAATCATTAGCTTGCGTCCTATCAAGCATTTCCTCAGGTCTCTAGCAAATTCTTCAGATGATGATTTTCATCTGGAGACCTGACCTGCAGAAGTGATTAGTTTGATTTCTTCACCACCCACATCTGAAGGGGTGGCAAAGCGTTCATCATCCTGCGAGCACCATATGAGAAAGGTGGCATTGAAGCTAATGCACTTCTCTTAACAGTAGGGGGTTAAAGTACTCATATGAGTATGCAGAGAACTGGTTTGATGATTTATGAACATAATGATTTGAGGAGTAGCGCTCATAATCATATTCCTTGTAGTTTCCCTGCATGTTAGATGCATAAGCACGGGTACGAGCATAGTTTTGACCAGTTGAGGATTTTGATCCTCTTGAAGACTTTGGTCCTCCCGAGGAATTTGATCTGGGGTTCAGATTCTTCAGAGGTGATGTCATGAGGACATTCACTTGAAGATTTTCAAGACAGCTTTTGGGAACCCAGATTTTCCTCAGAGGAGGGCCATTCCTGCAGTTAGTTCCAACATATCGAGCAAATACTTCACCAGATTGATTTTTGAACAGTTTATAGTTGGAATCAAATGACTCATCCGAGGAATAGGATAATTCACATGAGAAGCCAGTTAGATTAGATGGATCAAAAGGAGGCCCAGTAGCAGCAACCCATGAGGTTTTGGGATACTGCTCAGGTTTCCAATAAGATCCATCAGTATTCAATTTCCTCTCAAAGGCAATTCGTTCTTTCCTCGGGTTCCTGTTCAAGATCTGTGTTTTGAGCACATCACAAAGGGTTTGGTGTCCTTTGAGGCTTTTGTACATGCCTGTCACGTACAATTCCTTCAACCCTGCATTTTCATCAGTAACATTTGTGTTTTCCTCAAGTGAGGAAATAGACACAACAGGTGCAGTTGAAGAATTTGTAGCATTTGATGTTTCTGGTGAGGAATTAGCAGTTTCACGTTCAATGCATTTAAGACATGGAGGAATAAATTCAACTTGACTAGCGCTAATCTGTTGAGCTAGTAATGAATCATTTTCCATACGAAGATCATCATGAGACATCCTCAACTTCTCAAGATCAAGCTTTCTTTGAAGGAATTCGTAGGAAAGCTTCTCATGATCAGTGAGGAGTGTATCATGACTATCCTGAAGATTATCAAATCTAGACTGAAGATTTTTCATGTCATCAGCGAGGATTTGATTAAGATTCATTTCATCATTCAACAGATCATCACTTTTGCCTAGCAGTTTTTGAAGCTTTTCCAGAGCAGTTTGTTGTTTAGTGGCAATGATGGCAAGTTTACTGTAACTGGGTTTTTTGTAATCATCATGTTCACAGTCACTTGAATCAGAGGAGGAGGCATTATTTGATACCTTTGAGCCTTTTGCCATGAAGCAATAGGTTGGAGCGAAGTCATCAGCATAGTCATCATATGGATGGTGCACTTATTTTCTTCAAGATTGAAGATTGACTTGCTGACGAAATTGGTTGCTAGTGCAAGACTAGCCTGTCCGGATTCTGAGTCTTCTCCAGAGCCTTCTTCTTCATCACATTACTCTGATTCTGCCTCGGAATCCATTTCCTTGCCAATAAGTGCCCGAGCCTTTCTGAAGCTAGTCTTCTTGTGTGAGGAGGACTTTGAAGATGAGGATTTTGAAGATTTCTTCTTCTTCTTTGAGTCATCAGAACTGTCATCCTTGTATTTCTTCTTCTTTGATTCCTTTCCCCAGCGAGGACAATCAGCAATGTAATGACCTGATTTCTTGCACTTATGACAGATCCGTTTATTGTAGTCCTCGGATGCAGATTCTGATTTCCTCATGTCTCTTCTTGATGATTTACCGAACTGGCCTCGTCGTGTAAATCTCTGGAGTTTCCTCACAAGCATTGCAAGTTCCTGACCAAATTCTTCAGGGTCACAACTGCTGTCATCTATGTCTTCTTCTTCAGATGAGGAAATTGCTCTTGCCTTCAGTGCACGTGGTCTGGAATAGCTTTGTCCATATAAATCTCTCTTTTCTTCTAGCTGGAATTCATGAGTATTTAGTCTTTCGAGGATATCAGCAGGATCTAGCATCTTGTAGTCTGGTCTTTCTTGAATCATCAGAACTAAAGTGTCAAATGAAGAATCCAAAGATCTCAGCAGTTTCTTCACAACTTCGTGATCAGTGATGTCTCGAGCTCCCAGTGCTTGCAGTTCATTTGATATGTCAGTGAGGCGATCAAAGGTGTCTTGGCAGCTTTCATTGTCATGTCTCTTGAAGCGATTGAAGAGATTGCGAAGAATATCAACACGAGAGTCACGTTGGGTTGATACTCCTTCATTTACCTTGCACAGTCTCTCCTAGATTAGTGTTGCAGAGCCTAAGGCACTTACTCTTCCAAACTGGCCAGGGCTCAGATGACCACAGATGATGTTCTTCGCCTGAGAATCGAGTTGCTTGAATTTCTTCACATCAGCTGCAGTGACACTAGCAGAAATGATGGGGACACCATTTTCCACAATACACCAGAGATCATTGTCTATAGCTTGTAGATGCATTTGCATTTTGTTCTTCCAGAAGGGAAAGTTCTTTCCCTTGTTGGTAGGACATGCTGCAGTCACCTTAAACATGTCTGCAGTCGACATAACTAAAACTCCAGGTGGTTAAACCAAAATCACACAGAACAAGGGAGTACCTTGCTCTGATACCAATTGAAAGTGCGTTATATCGACTAGAGGGGGGGTGAATAGGAGATTTTTAGAATTTCATCACTGAGGAAATTCCTTTGGAGGAAATTCCTCACTGATGACTAACTTACAGCGGAAACAGTTAAGGATCAGTCGTGCAAACGTTCACCACAGCAGTATTACAGAGTGAAGATTATGAGAACAGATTGCATAGTAAGCAGGCACGCAAAATACAGATGATGATTAACTATTGTGAAGAATTTGGGGTTGAGGAAATTCGGAGAAAGTCTTCAGCAAATTCTTCAAACAGTCACAGTGAAAGTCATCAACACATAATACAGAGAAAGTAAAGAGTTGAGGAATTAGAACCCGATTCTTGGTGAAGACTATTGTTGATGACCCAGTTCCAACTGCTGTGACAGTTGTACATCTGGTTTGGAGCGGCTTGGTATTGAAACCAAAGGACACCCAGTCCCAGGACACACAGTCCCTACCATATTCTCCTTGAGCTAAGGACACACAATCCTCGCCCAACACTCGTGGTAAGTCTTCAGGGCAGACTTCCAAACCCTCACAAACTCGGTCACCCGGCGATCCACAATTGACTGCTGGATTGCTCTAGACCATGACGCCTAACCGTCTGGAGGATGCATAGTCCTCAAAGGTAAAAGGCTTCAGTCCCACACAGGAACAACTTCTTCAGTGATGCTCAATCACTAGGTTTGGTTTGTGGTTTCGGTGGGTGGTATATTTCCTCACTGATGATTTACTCTCGAAGGCTCTGAGGAATTGGGTTGCTCTTATGACAAGTGTCAGTTTCTAACGGAGCAGCCAACCAGCTAGTGGTTGTAGGGGGCGGCTATTTATAGCCTGGGAGCATCCCGACATGATTTGACATTAATGCCCTTAAATAATATGACCGTTGGAGTGGATAAGACCAGTGACTTGGCGTGGCTATCGAAACGGTCGGGACCCTCAACTGTGAGAGTCCTCATGTCACTCATATTCCTCACTTGAGGCTTTTGGTAGGATTTGGCTTGGGTTGAGCATCATGAGGAAATTCATTCCATAGCGTTACTTTGACCCCCTTTAACAGTACGGTGTTCCTATTCATCAAATGCGAAGAAAGTAAAACAGAAAATGTAAATCTTCACGCTTCAATTTCTTCAAAATGATTTTCTTCAGGAACCACCGATCTTCTCAATGTCAATATCTTCATGAGGAATATCAATTTCATCGCAGATTCCTCGTGATTCATTTCTTCAGCTTCAGACCAATTTCTTCAACTGAAGATATACATTTTTAGGGGTCGATATTCTTCAAATATCTCAAACTCCTCAATGACTTATAGATCCTGTGTACACTCATAAACACATTAGATACTTAACCTATAAGTCTTCAAACCACCAAAATCACTAAGGGGCACTAGATGCACTTACAATCCCATAAATCTTCATGATTTCTTCTTGAGGACAATAGGCAACAATGCAATGTCACCACATGAGCTCAAGATATATGCGCCCTGGCTGATGAGATTCATCAGAAACATATCAGGTATCAACTACCTTGTTGATTATCCAAATCATCTGAGCTATCTGCCTCCTATCAGAGTCATCAAGAAGACCTTTGAGGAAATTGAAGGAAAAGGAAAAAAATTCATTGATGAAGGAACTCGCCCACTAGATGGCCAATTCCGCAAGCCAACATCATATTCATCATTTGATGACACTGCTACTCAAGAGTAAGATGGCCATGCAAAACCTTCAAGCCCAGTAAATCCTCGTGTGATGACTGATCATGAGCTACTCACCAGTCTATATCACAAAGTGGATCGGAACCACAAATGGGTCAAGCACCAGCTCGGATCCATTGTCAAAACCCTCAATGCGACTCGGAATGCCGTAAAGAGAAATCATTACTACCTTCATGGGGTATTTGATCGCACATGGGCCACTCTGTATCATCCCAAAACGCCAAAGGAGCATGAGGAAATGGAGTTCATCGAGAACTTTGACTGGTCCTGGCTACCAAAGAAGAAATTCATGAAGATCCGAGTCCCTAATTTGGAGGACAGTTCATTTTCCTCATACCGCGACGCTGATGATGATGAAGAGCAAGGCGACACTGCTTCCGGTCCTACTCCACCAACAAACCCGAAGACATGTAGCACCACTTCTTCAAAATGAAATTCCTTAAGGCGTTAGTCCTCAGTTTCAGTCCCTTTTCGTCACTTCATGACAAAGGGGGAGAAATATGAGTTAGTCTTCAAACGGGTCAATTTATGGGCTATTATAAACTTTAGTAAGTTACAAACTCTCGTTCTTCTAAGGTTTTTGATGTAATGAGTTGTAACTTAAGCCCGTGGTGGTCTGATAATTTTGAACGTTTTTGATCGCATGTTTATTCCTCAGTTTGATTAAATGCATGCATGCTGAAATTCGTCAGACAACATCTTTCATCATGCATTTCAATTTCCTCATGTTATATGTCAAATGAATGCATGAATTACAAGATACATGTTTGTGAGTGTACACATGCTCTATAAATTGCTGAGGAGTTTGAGTTATTCGATGAATATCGACCCCTAAAAATGAATGTCAACAGGTGATGACTTTGGTCATTTCTTGAAGACTTTGGTCACGAAGAAATTGACTTCAGTTAAAGACTTTGGTCATTTCTTGAAGACTTTGGTTGCGAAGAAATTGACTTCAGTTGAAGACTTTGGTCATTTCTTGAAGAATTTGGTTGCGAAGAAATTGAATTCAGTTGAAGACTTTGGTCATTACTTGAAGACTTTGGTCGCGGAGAAACTATGACGAAATTGATATTCCTTACGAAGAAATTGAAGATGAGGAATTCGGTGTACCTTGAAGAAAATGCTCTGAAGACTTTGAAGCTTGAGGATTTACTCTTTCTGTTTCATTTTCTTCTTTCTTGAGTCATAGGAACACCGTACTGTTAAAGGGGGTCGAGGTAATACTACAGAATGAATTTCCTCAATCATTCTCAACTCAAACCAACACGTACCAAATCCTCCAGTGAGGAATTTGAGACATGATGACTTCCACACTTGAAAGTTCCGACCGTTGCCGCACTACGCACCACCTGTCCTAAACCTTATCCACCCAACGGTCACATCATTAAGGGCATTTATGTCTTATCATGTCGGAATGCTCCCAGGCTATAAATAGCCACCCCACAACCACTAGTTGGTTGGATGCTCCGTGAGAAACTGACACTTGTCTATTTGAGCAACCCAAATTCATCAAAGACTTTGAGTGAAAATCATCAAGTGAGGAAATACCCCAAAACACCCAAACCAAACCCAAAACCCAAGTGATTGAGCATCACTGAAGAATTTGTTCATGTGTGGAACCGAGGCCTATTACCTTTGAGGACCGTGCATCCTCCATACAGCTAGGCGTGATGGTCTAGAGCATCCAACAGTCAATTGTGGTTCGTTGGGTGACCAAGTTTGTGAGGGTTTGGAAGTCTGCCCTGAAGACTTACCACAAGTGTTGGGCGAGGACTATCTGTCCTTAGCTCAAGGAGAATACGGTAGGAACTGTGAGTCCTTAGGTTTCAATACCTAGCCGCTCCAAGCCAGACGTACAACTGTCACAACAGTTGGAACTGGGTCATCAACAACTGTCTCATCAAGCTCCTGGTTCTATTTTCTCAACCTCTTTCATTTCATCAATTGCATGTTGAAGACTTTCACCTTTACTGTTTAAAGAATTTGACTGAGGACTTTCATCAATTTCATCACCTCAAAATCTTCAATTTAGTTTTTCATCACCTGCTTGTCCTGTACTAGTATCCTGTGCGAACCGAATTGAAATCTTCACCTTGAGAACTTTGTTGTAGCATGTTTTACATCTCTGTTCCTCACTATTTCCACTGCATGTTCTTCATGACTGAGGACTTTCCTCACCAGGAATTTCCTCAGTGATGAATTTCTAAAAATCGCCTATTCACCCCCCTCTAGTCGACTTAACGCACTTTCAAGTATGTATGATCTCCAACAAGTCACTTGCACGCTCCATTGTTCCGGAGAACGGAGTCTTAGTCATCTTGCCCATGAGGCATGGTTCGCATGTGTCAAGTGATTCAAAATCAAGTAACTCCAAAAGTCCATTAGTATGGAGTTTTTTCATGTGTATTACACCAATATGACTTAAGCGGCAGTGCCACAAGAAAGTGGCGCTATCATTATTAACTCTACATCTTTTGGTCTCAATGTTATGGACACGAGCGTCATCACAATCGAGATTCAATATGAACAAACCCCTCACATTAGGTGCATGACCATAAAAGATATTACTCTTATAAATAGAACAACCATTATTCTCTGTCTTAAATGAGTAATCGTCTCGCAATAAACAAGATCCAAATATAATGTTCATGCTTAACGCATGCACTAAATAACAATTATTTCAGTTCAACACTAATCCCGATGGTAACTGAAGTGAGATCGTGCCGACGACGATCGCATCAACCTTGGAACCATTTCCCACGCACATCGTCACTTCATCCTTCACCAGTCCTTGTTTATTCCGTAGTTCCTGTTTCGACTTGCAAATGTGAACAACAGAACCGGTATCAAATACCCAGGCACTACTACGTGAACCGGTAAGGTACACATCAATAACATGTATATCAAATATACCTTGTTTGGCGTTGGCCGCCTTCTTATCGGCCAGATACTTGGGGCAATTTCTCTTCAAGTGACCAGTCCCCTTGCAATAATATCACTCAGTTTCCAGCTTAGGTCCAGTCTTAGGTTTCTTCGTCGGAGGGGCAACAAATTTGCCACTCTTCTTGGAGTTACCCTTCTTTCCTTTGCCGTTTTTCTTGAAACTGGTGGTCTTATTGACCATCAACATTTGATGCTCTTTCTGGATTTCTGACTCTGCGACTTTCAGCATCACAAACAGCTCACCGAGTGACTTATCCATCCTTTGCATGCTATAGTTCAACACAAAGCTCTTATAGCTAGGTGGCAGTGATTGAAGAACTCTGTCAGTGATAGCTTCTTGCGGGAGTTCAATCCCTAGGTCAGCTAGACGGCGAGAGTACCCAGACATTGTGAGTATGTCTTCACTGACAGACCTGTTCTCCTCCATTTTGCAAGCATAGAATTTATCGGAGGTCTCATACCTCTCGATCCGTGCATTCTTCTCAAAGATAAACTTAAACTCCTGGAACATCTCATATGCTCCATGACGTTTAAAACGTCTTTGAAGTCCCGGTTCTAAGCCATACAAAATTGCACACTAAACTAATGAGTAGTCATCCTTACGCGACTGCCAAGCGTTCCAAACATCTTGGGTCGCCGTAGCGGGTGGTGAATCACCTAGCGCAGCATTAAGGACATATTGCTTTTGGCCAGCTGTGAGGATAAGCCTCAGATTACGAGCCCAGTCAACAAAGTTGCTTCCATCATCTTTCAGCTTAGCTTTCTCTAGGAACGTATTAAAATTCAGGGTTGCTACTGCACGAGCCATTGATCTACAACATAAATTTTTGCAAAGATTACTTAGATTATGTTCAAGATAATTGAGTTTAGCTAATCATATTACTAATAAACTCCCACTCAAATAGACATCTCTCTAGTCATTTGAGTGTAGCATGATCCAAACCCACTAATTCAAGTCCGATCATCACATGAGTTGAGATTAGTTTCAATGGTGAACATCTCCATGTTGATCATATCAACTATATGATTCATGCTTGACCTTTCAGTCTCTTGTGTTTCGAGGCCATGTGTGTACATGCTAGGCTCGTCAACTTTAACCCGAGTGTTCCGCGTGTGCAACTGTTTTGCACCCGTTGTATGTGAACGTTGAGTCTATCACACCCAATCATCACGTGGTGTCTCAAAACGATGAACTGTCGCAATGGTGCACAGTCGGGGAGAACACAATTTTATCTTGAAATTTTAGTGAGATATCACCTTATAATTCTACCGTCGTTCTAAGAAAAATAAGGTGCATAAAAGGATTAACATCACATGCAAATCATAAGTGACATGACATGGCCATGAACTTGTGCTTTTTGATCTCCATCACCAAAGCACCGGCATGATCTCCATCGTCACCGGCGCCGCACCATGATCTCCATCATCATGATCTCCATCATCGTGCCGCCATCGTGGTTGTCGCGCTATCTATGCTATCACTACTAAAGCTACAACCTAGCAATATAGTAAAAGCATTTGCAAGCACAAACGTTAGTTTAAAGACCACCCTATGGCTCCTGCCGGTTGCCGTAGCATTGACGTGCAAGTCGATATTAACTATTACAACATGATCATCTCATACATCCAATATATCATATCATGTCTTTGGCCATATCACATCACATGCATACCCTGCAAAAACAAGGTAGACGTCCTCTAATTTGTTCTTGCATATTTTACGTGGCTTCTATGGGTATCTAGTATGACCGCATCTAACTTACACAAAGCCACAATAGTGATATGCAAATTGCTATTTAACCTTCTCCAAGGAACGCCTCGGTAAAATCCAATTCAACTAAAGTTGAAGAAACAGACACCCGCGAGTCATCTTTATGGAACAAGTTGCATGTTTGTCGATGAAACCGATCTCTCGTAAGTGTACGAGTATTGTTGGTCCGGGCCGCTTCAATTCAACAATACAACTGAATTAAGAAAAGACTAAGGAGGGCAGCAAATCGAACATCAACACTCACGAACTCTTTTGTGTTCCACTCAAGATACCATCTACACATGAACCTAGCTCATGATGCCACTGTTGATGAAGGTTGCATGGGAAACAAAAACAATTCCTACGCACACGAAGACCTATCATGGTGATGATCATCTACGAGAGGGATATCGAATCCACATACCCTTGTGGATCGCTAAGCGGGAAGCGTTAAGAAACATGGTTGATTTAGTGGAACATCTTCGCGATCCAAATCGACGCCGTCCCACGATACGTCCCGATCAAGTACTGAACGGACGACACCTCCGCGTTCAGCACACGTACAGCTCGATGACGTTCTCCGCCTTCTTGATCCGGCAAGAGAGACAAAGAGGTAGCTGAATTCTCCTGCAGCACGACAGCGTGGCGGTGATGATGGTGGAGCTACTCCGGCAGGGCTTCGCCGCGCCGAACCGAACTAGCTACGGGTGTCACGAAGTAGTGGAGGGAGAGAGAGCTGCACAATGGCTTGAGGTGAAAAACCCTCTCAAACCTCCACTATATATAGGAGGAACAAGGGGGAGGGTGGCTTGCCTCCTACTCCAAGTAGGAGGGCTCGGCCGAGCCAAGGAGGGAGGTATCCTCCTCCAATTCGGTTTGGTGGAGGAGTCCTTCCCTTCTTGTCCACCTCCTTCCTTTTTTTCCTTTTTTTTGCTTCAGCCAAAATAGGCTTATTGGGCTGGCCTCACCAGCCCACCAAGGGCTGGTGCGCCACCCATGGGCCTATTAGGTCTCTCCCAGATGGGTGGCCCCTCCCGGTAACACCCCAAAACCCATTCGTCACCCCCGATACTTTACTCGTAATGCCCAAAATCTTTCCAGAAGCCAAATAGAGCAATCCTATATATCAATCTTCATTCCTGGACCATTCTGGAGACACTCGTGATGTCCGGGATCTCATCTGAGACTACGAACAACATTCGGTTACCAACATCAATAATTCAACTATACCGAAAAGTCACCGAACCTTAAGTGTACAGACCATGCGGGTTCGAGAACTATGTAGACATGACCTGAGACACTCTCCAGTGAATATCCAATTGCGGGACCTGGATGCCCATATTGAGTCCTACATATTCTACGATAATCTTATCGATTGAACCTCTATGTCAAGGATTCAGTTAATCCCGTATATCATTCCCTTTGTCCTTCGGTATGTTACTTGCCCGAGATTCGATCGTCGGTATCCCAATACCTATTTCAATCTCATCACCGGCAAGTCTCTTTACTCGTTTCGTAATACAAGATCCCATGGCTAACTCTTAGTCACATTGCTTGCAAGGCTTGTTTGTGATGTTGTATTACCGAGTGGGCCCTGAGATACCTCTCCGTCACATGGAGTGACAAATCCCAGTCTTGATCCATGCTAACTCAACGGACACCTTTGGAGATACCTGTAGAGTACCTTTATAGTCATCCAGTAACGTTGCGACGTTTGATCCACACAAGGCATTCCTCAGGTGTTAGTGACTTACATGATCTCATGGTCATAGGAATGTACACTTGACGTGCAGAAAACAATATCAACAAAATGACACGATCACATGCTACTATAAGTGCATCTAGTGCCCCTTAGTGATTTTGGTGGTTTGAAGACTTATAGGTTAAGTATCTAATGTGTTTTTAAGCATACACAGGATCTATAAGTCATTGAGGAGTTTGAGGTATTTGAAGAATATCGACCCCTAAAAATATATGTCTTCAGTTGAAGAAATTGGTCTGAAGCTGAAGAAATGAATCGCGAAGAATTTGCGATGAAATTGATATTCCTCATGAAGATATTGATATTGAGAAGATCGGTGGTTCTTGAAGAAAATCGTTCTGAAGAAATTGAAGCATGAAGATTTACGTTTTCTGTTTTACTTTCTTCGCATTTGATGAATAGGAACACCGTACTGTTAAAGGGGGTCAAAGTAACGCTATGGAATGAATTTCCTCATGATGCTCAACCCAAGCCAAATCCTACCAAAAGCCTCAAGTGAGGAATATGAGTGACATGAGGACTCTCACAGTTGAGAGTCCCGATCGTTTCGATAAGCCACGCCAAGTCACTGATCTTATCCACTCCAACGGTCATATTATTTAAGGGCATTAATGTCAAATCATGTCGGGATGCTCCCAGGCTATAAATAGCCGCCCCCCACAACCACTAACTGGTTGGCTGCTCCATTAGAAACTGACACTTGTCATAAGAGCAACCCAATTCCTCAGAGCTTTCGAGAGTAAATCATCAGTGAGGAAATACACCACCCACCAAAACCACAAACCAAACCTAGTGATTGAGCATCACTGAAGAAGTTGTTCCTGTGTGGGACTGAAGCCTTTTACCTTTGAGGACTGTGCATCCTCCAGACGGTTAGGCGTCATGGTCTAGAGCAATCCAGCAGTCAATTGTGGATCGCCGTGTGACCGAGTTTGTGAGGGTTTGGAAGTCTGCCCTGAAGACTTACCACGAGTGTTGGGCGAGGACTGTGTGTCCTTAGCTCAAGGAGAATACGGTAGGGACTGTGTGTCCCGGGACTGGGTGTCCTTTGGTTTAAATACCAAGCCGCTCCAAACCAGATGTACAACTGTCACAGCAGTTGGAACTGGGTCACCAACAACAGTCTTCACCAAGAATCGGGTTCTAATTCCTCAACTCTTTACATTCTCTGTATTATGTGTTGATGACTTTCACTGTAACTATTTGAAGAATTTGCTGAAGACTTTCTGTGAATTTCCTCAACCCCAAATTCTTCACTTGAGTAAATCATCATCTGTATTCTGCGTGCCTGCTTGATGTGCAATCTGTTTTCATAATCTTCACTCTGTAATACTGCTGTTGTGAACAATTGCACAACTGATCCTTAATTGTTTCCGCTGTAAGTTAGTCATCAGTGAGGAATTTCCTCAAAAGGAATTTCCTCAGTGATGAAATTCTAAAAATCTCCTATTCACCCCCCCCCCTCTAGTCGATATAACGCACTTTCAGCTACATTTATAGTTTGGGTCTTGTCCGTCACATCATTCTCCTAATGATGTGATCCCATTATCAAGTGACAACACTTGCATATGGCTAGGAAACCTTAACCATCCTTGATCAATGAGCTAGTCAACTAGAGGCTTACTAGGGACATTATTTTTTCTATACATCGACACATGCATTTATGTTTCCATTCAATACAATTATAGCATGGATAATAAACGATTTTCCAATCAGGAAATATAATAATAACTATTTTATTAATGTCTCTATGGCATATTTCCAATAGGTTTGTCTCCCGCCGGCCGGCTGTGCGCCCGCTGGCGTCGTTGTGGGTCCTCGATCGGGAGCCAGCTGGTATCCGTGAGGTCTCCACTTGCTGCGCATTGGCCGCCTCGATGAGAAGGCGGATGCGGTCTTCCTGCGCCTCGCGAGCCGAACCCTCGAGGTTGTCCAGCTCGGCGATTGCCGCCTACGTCGCCCGCATCTTCTAAACGGGAGTGTCATAGAGGGGGAGGCCTCCGTCCAGCTCCTGGACGATGATGGCCCCTCTATGTCTCACCCAGGCTATCCGGCTCGGCCCGGGGTTAGCCGATGTGATGCAGTAGGCGGCATTAAACTCGCGCCGAGTGGCCTCGAAGTTGCGCTAGGTCGCTGATACGTCTAAAACTTATCTATAATTTTTGATGGTTTCATGTTGTTATCTTGTCATCTTTGGATGTTTTATGTACATTTTATATTTTTTTGGGACTAACTTATTAATTCAGTGCCAAGTGCGAGTTCCTGTTTTTTCTGTGTTTTTGGCTCTTTTCAGATCTGATTTTGGAACGGAGTCCAAACGGAATAAAATCCCCGAAATGCTTTTTTCCCGAATCAAAGAAGATCAGGGGGCTTGAGGGCCAAGCCAGGAGGGCTACAGGGGGCCCACAAGCCCCCTATCCGCCACCAGGGGGGCGGCGGCCAGCAGGCTTGTGGCCTCCCTGGCACCCCCCTGACCTAACTCCTTCGCCTATATATTCCCTAAAATATAGAATAAAAATCAAGGGATCCACGAAAATACTTTTCCGCCGCCGCAAGCTTCCGTTTCCGCGAGATCTCATCTGGAGACCCTTCCCGGTGCCCTGCCGGAGGAGACTTTGGAGTTGGAGGGCTTCTACATCAACATCATCACCCCTCCAATGACTCGTGAGTAGTTCACTTCAGACCTACGGGTCTGTAGTTAGTAGCTAGATGGCTTCTTCTCTCTCTTGGATCTTCAATACAAAGTTCTCCATGATCTTCATGGAGATCTATCCGATGTAATCCTCTTTGGCGGTGTGTTTGTCGAGATCCGATGAATTGTGGATTTATGATCAGATTATCTATGATATATATTTGAGTCTTTGCTGATTTCTTATATGCATGATTTGATATCCTTGTAAGTCTCTCCGAGTCTTGGGTTTTGTCTGGCCAACTAGATTTATGATTCTTGCAATGAGAGAAGTGCTTAATTTTGGGTTCTTACTGTGTGGTGACCTTTCCCAGTGACAGTAGGGGCAGCAAGGCACACATCGTGTAGTTGCCATCAAGGGTAACAAGGTGGGCTTTGTCGTAGATATGAGATTGTCCATCTACATCATGTCATCTTGCTTAAGGCGTTACTCTGTTCTTTTGGACTTAATACACTAGATGCATGCTGGATAGTGGTCGACGTGTGGAGTAATAGTAGTAGATGCAGAAAGTATCAGTCTACTTGTTTTGGACGTGATGCCTATAGATATAATCATTGCCATAGATGATGTCACGACTTTGCGCGGTTCTATCAATTGCTCAACAGTAATTTTTTCACCCACCGTCTACTTGCTTTCATGAGAGAAGCCACTAGTAAACACTACGGCCCCCGGGTCTATTCACACCTATCGTTTCCACTTTCGCTTTTACTTTGCTTTGTTACTTTATTACTTTCAGTTCTCACTTGGAGAACAATCTATAAGGGATTGACAACCCCTTCATAGCGTTGGGAGCAAGATTTTTGTGTTTGTGCACGCACTTGTGATACTCCTTCACTGGATCGATACCTTGGTTCTCAAACTGAGGGAAATACTTACCACCGCTGCGCTACATCACCCTTTCCGCTTCGAGGCACCAACGCAAGGCTCCAAGGCCGCGGGGAAATCCTTTGCATATTTGCCTAGGAAGTCCCTAAAGTCATAGCCGTAGCAGAAGGATTCCTGGTGCCGTTGCTGAGGAGAATCAAGACGTCTCCCGTCAGCACGTATTTCTGGCGCCGTTGGAAGGTCTTTTGTTGCAGTAGCAGAAGTATTTCTGGCGCCGTTGCCGGGGAAGGAGAGATCTATCCAAGTAGGTCTCACAAACTCATCTCTTGCATTTACTTTTTTTTGCCAGTTGCCTCTCGTTTTCCTCTCAACCACTTCACATTTGCCGTTTTCATTTGCCTTTTTCGTTCACCTTTTTGTTCGCCCTTTTTCCTTGCTTGCTTTCTGTTCGCTTGTGTGCCATGTGCCTTCAATATGCTTGCATCTTCGCTTGCTAAAAATCTAGTGATATGGATCTTCATCCACTTGCTAATCTCTTTAAGAGATCCAATTATGTTAATCAAATTGCTAGTAAGTTGAGGGCACTTGACTATCTTTATGGAGTTTTTCTTGAGATGCGTGAATCCGAAAATCATGATGAAGAAACTTATGAGGTGATTCACGATAGCTCCTTGGATGAAAAGCTTGATTGCAATGGTTTCACTATAAACTCTATTAGTGATAATCATGCTAAAATTATGCAAAACCCTAAGCTTGGGGATGTTAGTTTTGCTTTGTCCACTACTTGTTGCAATAATCATGATTGGGGTGATGATATTTCTTATGATCTTGAAAATTTGTTCAAACCTCATGATGAATATGATATTTGCAACAATACTGAAAGTGGGATTGGAGAAGTCATGACTTTATTTCATGATAATCCCACTATTTTTGAAGAGCGTCAACTTTGCATGCATGTGGATCATGAAAATAATATCCTATGTGATAGTTACATTGTTGAATTCGAATATGATCCCACATGTAATTATTATGAGAGAGGAAAATATTGTGGTAGAAACTTTCATGTTACCAAATTACCTCTCGTTATGTTGAGATTGATATTGTCTCTTTCTTCTTCCTTGCATACGGCAGCTATTCGTTGTCTTGACAATTTGTTTTCCTATAAAATGCCTATGCATAGGAAGTATGTTAGACTTAGATGTGATTTTCACATGCTTTAGGATGCTCTCGTTGTGCCTCAATTCTTGTCTTTCGTGAGAGCATCATTGAATGCCTAGCTAAGGGCGTTAAACAAAATCGCTTGTTGGGAGGCAGCCCAACGAATCTATCCTTTTTATTTCTGTTTTGTGTTTTCCACACTTTCATAATTCTTTTATGATTGTGTTTCTTTTTGCGTTTGTGCCAAGCAAAACCGTTATGATTAGTCTTGGGGATGATCGTTTGGTCATGCTGAAAAAGACAGAAACTTTCTGCTCACGAAAAGAATTTTCATTGTTTTTCTGTAAGAGCTTTTGAGCTGATTATTTTTGCTTCTGATTTCTATGCAAATTCTTCAGACTTTCGTAATTTTAAGAATTTTTCAAGTACCATAAGTATACGAAATATACAGATTTCTACAGACTGGTCTGCTGTTAACAGATTCTGTTTTTGTTGTGTTGATGGCTTATTTTGATGAAACTATGGATAGTATCGGGGGGTATTAGCCATGGAAGATTGAAAATATAGTAACCCAACATCAGCATAAGTAGAATTTAAGTTTTCTATAGTACCTAAGGAAGTGGTGGTTTGCTTTCTCATACTAATGTTATCACGAGTTTCTGTTTAAGTTTCATGTTGTGAAGTTTTCAAGTTTTGGGTGAAGTTCTTATGGACAAAGAGATAAAGAGTGGAAGGAGCTCAAGATTGGGGATGCCCAAGGCACCCCAAGAGATTCAAGGATTCTGTAAAAGCCTAAGCTTGGGGATGCCCTGGGAAGGCATCCCCTCTCTCGTCTTCTATCCATCGGTAACGTTACTTGGGGCTATATTTTTATTCACCACATGTTATGTGTTTTTGCTTGGAGCGTCTTGTATCGTAGGAGTCTTTTTTTTGTGTCACAATCATCCTTGCTGCACACCTAGAGAGAGAGAGACATGCACTCATCGTGATTTTGTCGAGCTTCACTTATATCTTTTGGTAGACAATTTAGCTCACATGTGCTTCACTTATATCTTTTGAGCTAGATACTTTTGCTCTGTGTGCTTCACTTATATCTTTTAGAGCACAACGGTGCGTGGCTTGGTAGTTGATCTATGCTTTGAAAGTAGTCTCAAAAGGGGTAGTTATCCAAAGGGATAGGAAAACTTCCACCTTCATGTGCATTGAATAGTTAGAGAAGTTTGATTCATCTCAATTAGTTTTGAGTTGTGGTTTTGGTAATATTGAAGTTATGCTAGTAAGGTGTTGTGGATCTAGAAATACTTGTGTTGAAGTTAGTGATTCCCGTAGCATGCACGTATGTTGAACCGCTATGTGATGAAGTCTGAGCATGATTAGTCTTTTGATTGTAATCCTTTGCGTGGCGGTCGGGATCGCGCGATGGTTTATACCTACCAACCCTTCCCCTAGGAGTACGCGTTAAATGCTTTGTTTTGATTACTAATAAAACTTTTGCAACAAGTATATGAGTTCTTCATGACTAATGTTGAGTCCATGGTTTAGATGCACTTTCACCTTCCACCATCACTACCTTCTTAGTGTCGTGCAACTTTCGCCGGTGCACAAAACCCACCATTAGCCTCCCTCAAAACAGCCACCATACCTACCTACTATGGCTTTTTCAAAGTCATTTCGAGATATATTGCCATTCAACTACCACCATGACATGTGCCACCACGTCTACATTGTCATTGCATGATCGTAAGATAGCTAGCATGATGTTTCCATTAATGTCTATGCCATGCTAGATCATTGTCACGGTACATTACCGAAGGCATTCCATATAGAGTCATCGTTGCTCTAAGTTTTGAGTTGAAAGTGTGATGATCATCATTAATGAAGCATTATCCCATGTGAGTAAATAAAAGAGGCCAAAGATGCTCACCAAAATAATAAAAATAAAATAAAATAAAAGAGAGGCCAAAGAGCCCACCAAAAAAATTAAAAAAAATGAGAGAAAAAGAGAGAAGGGACAATGCTACCACCTTTCCACACTTGTGCATATTAAGCACCATGATCTTCATGATCGAGAGTCTCTCGTTTTGTCACCACCATATAGCTAGTGGGAAATTTTCATTATATAACTTGGCTTGTATATTCCAATGATAGGCTTACTCAAAATTGCCTTAGGTCTTCGTGAGCAAGCAAGTTGGATGCACACCCACTAGTTTTCTTTAAGAGCTTTCACATACTCTTAGCTCTAGTGCATCATTTGTATGGCAATCCCTACTCATTCACATTGATATCTATTGATGAGCATCTCCACAGCTCATTGATATGCCTAGTTAATGTGATCATCTTCTCCTTATTTTTGTCTTGCAACCTCCACCACACTCCACACCACTTATAGTGCTAAAACCATGGCTCACGCTCATGTATTGCGTGAGAGTTGAAAAGGTTTGAGAAAGTAAAGGTGTGAAACAATTACTTGGCCAATATCGGGGTTGTGCATGATTTAAATTCGTTGTGCAATGATGATAGAGCATATCCAGTATGCTTTTGTAGGGATAACTTTCTTTTGGCCTTGTTATTTTGAAAGTTCATGATTACCTTGCTAGTTTGCTTGAATTATTATTGTTTCCACGTCAATAGCAAACTATTGTTTTGAATCGAATGGATCTGAACATTCACATCACATAAGAGGAGTTACAAAGGACATCTATGCTAGGTAGCATGAAAGCATTAAAAATTCATTCTTTATCACTTCCCTACTCGAGGACGAGCAGGAGTTAAGCTTGGGGATGCTTGATACGTCTCAAACGTATCTATAATTTTTGATGGTTTCATGCTGTTATCTTGTCATCTTTGGATGTTTTATGTACCTTTTATATTTTTTGGGACTAACTTATTAATTCAGTGCCAAGTGATAGTTCCTGTTTTTTCTGTGTTTTTAGCTCTTTTCAGATCTGATTTTGGAACGGAGTCCAAATGGAATAAAATCCCCGAAATGATTTTTCCCCGAACGGAAGAAGATCAGGGGGCTTGAGGGCCAAGCCAGGAGGGCTACAGGGGGCCCACAAGCCCCCTTTCCGCCACCAGGGGACGACCATCATGCTTGTGGCCTCCCTGGTGCCCCCCTGACCTAACTCCTTCGCCTATATATTCCCTAAAATATAGAAAAAAAATCAAGGGATCCACGAAAATACTTTTCCGTCGCCTCAAGCTTCCGTTTCCGCGAGATCTCATTTGGAGACCCTTCCCGGTGCCCTGTCGGAGGGGACTTTAGAGTTGGAGGGATTCTACATCAACATCATCACCAATCCAATGACTCGTGAGTAGTTCACTTCAGACCTACGGGTCCGTAGTTAGTAGCTAGATGGCTTCTTCTCTCTCTTGGATCTTCAGTACAAAGTTCTCCATGATCTTCATGTAGATCAATCCGATGTAGTCCTCTTTGGCGGTGTGTTTGTCGAGATCTGATGAATTTTGGATTTTTGATCAGATTATCTATGATATATATTTGAGTCTTTGCTGATTTCTTATATGCATGATTTGATATCCTTGTAAGTCTCTCCGAGTCTTGGGTTTTGTCTGGCCAATTAGATCTATGATTCTTGCAATGGGAGAAGTGCTTGGTTTTGGGTTCTTATCGTGTGGTGACCTTTCCCAGTGACAGTAGAGGCAGCAAGGCACACATCATGTAGTTGCCATCAAGGGTAACAAGGTGGGCTTTGTCGTAGATATGAGATTGTCCATCAACATCATGTCATCTTGCTTAAGGCGTTACTCTGTTCTTTTGGACTTAATACACTAGATGCATGCTGGATAGCGGTCGACGTGTGGAGTAATAGTAGTAGATGCAGAAAGTATCAGTCTACTTGTTTTGGACGTGATGCCTATAGATATAATCATTGCCATAGATGACATCACGACTTTGCGTGGTTCTATCAATTGCTCGACAGTAATTTGTTCACCCACCGTCTACTTGCTTTCATGAGAGAAGCCACTAGTAAACACTACGGCCCCCGGGTCTATTCACAACTATCGTTTCCACTTTCGCTTTTACTTTGCTTTGTTACTTTGTTGATTTCAGTTCTCACTTGCCGAACAATCTATAATGGATTGACAACCCCTTCATAGCGTTGGGAGCAAGATTTTTGTGTTTGTGCACGCACTTGTGATACTCCTTCACTGGATCGATACCTTGGTTCTCAAACTGAGGGAAATACTTACCACCACTGTGCTACATCATCCTTTCCGCTTTGAGGGAATACCTACGCAAGGATCCAAGACCGCGGGGAAATCCTTTGCATATTTGCCTAGGAAGTCCCTAAAGGCGTAGCCGTAGCAAAAGGATTCCTGGTGCCGTTGCTAAGGAGAATCAAGACGTCTCCCGTCAGCACGTATTTCTGGCGCCGTTGGAAGGTCTTTTGTTGCAGTAGCAGTCGCCTCCAGCCCTTCCGCCTCGTGGAGTAGGTGCTGACGGTGGTTGTCGAGCTCTTGGGTGGCGACGGCTGGGTCGGCCACCTATGGAACGGGGGTGCGGAGCGACTCCAGCGCCGCGCAGATCGGGGTCTGATGGCCGGACGCTCCGGCCGGCGAAGTGGCGGTAAGCACCTCAACGCGGTGGCAGAGGTCGTCAATGTCGCCGGAGAGGTTGTTGTCGCCAGCCAGGGCAGTGCATCGTCGCAAGCCACCTCAGCAGTGTAGCAGTCGGCCACCACTGCGACGTAGACGCGGGGTAAGCCGAACGAGACGATGGAGCCGTCAACGGGGAAGTCCGCATCCTCCAGACGGCGGGCGTTGTCGTTGACGCAGTCGAGCGTGTCGTAGCGCACGAACAGGCCGTGCGCCACGCGCTCGCCAGAAGTGGTGAAGGGTCCCGCCCAAAACGTCACTCTGGCCGGCGTCGCTGTCGGCCCCATGGTGGGCGCCAACTGTCGTGTTATTTTCGGGACATATGCCAAGGGGTGGCTTAACGCATGGATTGGGGCCGATGGGCGCCGGTGGCGTCGGGAATGGGTTTAGGCATAACACACATGACGCTGGTGTACCCAGGTTCATGGCCCGCCGGCGAGGTAATACCCCTAGTCGTGCCTGTGTAACTACATGAGATCACAATACAATGGTGCTCCTGGAGCTGTATCGGAGGAGGGAGGTGGGCTCTAGCCGGCTATCTCGCTACCTCTGTGGTGTGCTACGTGGGATGGGGAATGGTGTATGTGAGTGCTAATGCGAAGGGAGCCAGCCCCTCTCTCGGGGGGTTGTAGGGGGTTTTATAGTATAGCCAAACCGGTACAATGTTGGGGATAAGATCGCTAGTGGGACCCGGCTACCAGCCTCTGGCCGGCCTAGTGGGGCCCGTCGGCTGTCGGGTCTTGTCGTGGGGCCCGCCGGCCTGTGCAACCTGTGGCCAACACACTGAGCTGTCAGGGCGCACGCAAGGGGGTGATCATGGCTACACGGCCGCGGCATCTAGCCGGCATCGCTGTCGTATATGCGCCCCGTAGCCATGCTGACGGTGCCATCATCCCACTACGGCTCTAGCTTGTGTCATTACGCACTGTTGCCACGTCGGGGGCTCAGCATTTGTCTTGTCTTCGTACAGCGGTACAGCCTGACGGGATGAGGCAGGCCGTCCGGCTAGCGACCGGCAAGTTGGTCGGCCGAACCGCGCCACGCGGACGAGGTGCATCCAAGGGAGGGTCTGGCTATCGCCAGCCGACTGCACTGTAACAACCGAGAAATCGGGTTATCGATTTTTGTGTTGTTATTCCATCCTAGCTTTTCTCTCCCAAATTTTTCCTCTGGAATTTGGCGAATGACCAGGTGAATCCAGTCTATCCTCAACCTCTCAGTGTTTTCTCATGTCCTTGTGCCAGCCTGCCCTTGTTGAGTAAACCCCGAACCTCTTTCAAACCCTAGTTCCGAAATATTGGAACTGGGAATCCTGCCTTTGTGTTTACAAAGGAGTTATCATTTCCCTTGCTCTGTTGATCCTCTCAAAATTTCTAGAGATCCTTCTTCCCTCATAAACCCTAGATGTGCAAAAATACTGCCAAGTCCTATGCAATATTTCTCATCTAGAATTAATTCATTTTTCTGCCATTTTGAGGAATTAAATCCAGGAAAATATCTATCCATCTCCCAAGGTCCTGAAAACTTGTGGAGATATTCTTTCTGATCATATTGAGCTCCCATAAAATATTGGCCATTACTAAATGGGGAAAATTTCCTTTTCCTATTTAAATTCAATATTCCAATTTGGGGCCTTCCCAAAGGAACTACCATGTTGGTAGCTAGGAAAAATCCCAAATAATTTTTGGAGCTTCTCATGTCCATATATTCACCATTTCCATCAAAACATCAAGTTCCACAATTCAAAAATTGAGCACAACATCCCTTTGCAAATTCTGTCCATATTTCCTGTTTGCAAAGGAAGTGCTTGATTCCTTGATCCCCTTGGGCTGAAATTTTGGAGGGTAGTTCATTATGATAAATGACCCTTGTCCACCAAAATCTAGCCCATTCCATCTATCCATTATCCCTCGGAAAATTATCCAAGTTTATGTCCAGATTGGAGCACTGTGAAGGGAGTACCATTTATACTTATGCAAATGGTATGAACTTTTTACAGTGACTCCATATGCCTAAATCATTGATCTCCACCAATTTTGAGCCATATTGATCTAGCCATTTGATCCCGGCATCATCTTCTTCATTTTTGGTCAGATTGCCAGGTTACAAAGGAAGTACCCCTAGACTTATTTGTTTGTGTTGCATTTTGGCCAAGATACTCACTCTAGTGAGTGGTCAACCTCAGCCAAAGATCAGGGCAAGAGGTGCACTGTGATGGCCACTTCACAACACAAACACCTTGATGTTGGCTTATTGTTGAGAAAGGAGAGGTCACACCAGAGCTGTAGTGTAGTGTTCGATGGGCCAGGTCAACTCAGAGCGGTGTGGAGAAGGCCCTAGACATATTTTGGCAGCAAGTGGAGCATGGCAATGCCGTGGCCGCACGGTGAACACGGACAGAGCATGCCAAATCGGTGCTCTGTGCGCTGGATCCTTCGGGAGCCCCTTTCTAGTGAGCTCCAGCTTGTTTGGCAGCGCCGTAGAGCCATCCACCGCTCGCGTGAATCATCCAGAGCCCTCTCCCCCCTCGTACCCTAGCTCCTGGAGGCATCTGCAACCATGGATGCTCCACCGGAGCTCCGCCCCGACAGCGAACGTAGAGTAGCTTCTCTGGCGTCGTCTAGACCCTCCCCTCGGCTATAAGAAGCATGCCCTAAGCCCCTCTCGAAGACAAGCAAGCCCTCCAACCCCCTCCGTCGAGCCCCTGGAGCTCGCTGCCACTCCAATGGATGAAGGCTGTCGCCCGACTCCGCAACGATTCTAGCACCTTGGCCCTCCCCCTCCCTCTACTCTACTCCCTAGCCCTCCTTTGGACCCTGCAACCGCCGCCACCCTCAACTCCGGTGAGGAAGCCCTGCCGGTGCGCCCCCTCCTCTTCACAGCATCTGGCCGCCGTGGCCTTCCCATGGCGCCGGCGCTGTGGGCAGCCTAGCCAGCCCCGCAGCCACCTACGGGTGCGGCGTGAGCCGCTTGAGCTAGCGCGCCCGTCAGCCGGCCCTCCGGAGTAGCGAGGCGACGGCAAGGACCGGCGCCCGATCTCCTCTACCACGGACGCGGGGAAGAAGAAGGCAAGAGGAGGAGAGAGATATGGGGCGGGCCCACACGTCGATCAGAGAGAGAGAGAGAAGTCATCCAGGCCCGCGGACAGGTTTAGTGGAAACGTATTTTCAATAATACGTTTTCTTATTTTGAAAGCGTACTTTGCTTCGGCCTGGAGCGTTAATACGTTTTCGCTAAATTGAAAACGTACTTCAGCAAATGCGCTTTCAGTTTTAACCAGCCGGCCGAATCTGCTATATTATAAACGTTCACTGGTTAAGAGCAGAAATGGATAAGTTTTTATTTGATTTCTGCCTAACGAACGAACATCCGTATCTTTGCGACCGTAACTCCGATTGAGGTAAAACCTGCGCCCACTTCTTCGTCTCTTCGATCCCGTCATGTTGGTACCATTTCCATATTGTTTTCACACAATGGAAATTGACCATTTTTCCCTTGCCCTCCGATTGAGCCCTTCGAGAAGGAAACTTCTCCGGCAAATCTTTCCGGCGTTTTATCACGCTTCTTCCCGGCGTATTCATTGACCCCAGGCAGGCCAACCTCTTATCATGAGCTCTGGACTTGCGTGATGACTTTGGTTGCACCCTGTGTGGTTATCATCGTACATTTAGATCATTTGTTAGTCTGCACTTGCATGCACGTGTTATGACATTCTATTAGATGCTAGCATTACTTTTCATCTAATGCCATGTCTTGTTTACATATTACCATGATAATAATAATATTGTTAATAACATTGACATGTTAGTACTAGGGTTTGATCTCATGCCATGACTGTCATCACTATTGCTTTGATATGCTATTGTTTAGCACTTATACTTGTCGAGGTAATGGATGGATAGGACGAGTTGAGTTAACAAATGCAACCTAGTTGGTTGATCTTGAGTCACCTATCCGGGCTTACCCATGCAACCACATTTTCCGGTATGGGACGGCCTTGACTTGGTCTGATTGCATGCTCTTTCACCGGTACCTCCAAAGAGGGAGGGTCATGCACGTGCGCTACCCTGATCAGGTAGGCGGTGATAACCCTGTCAGCCAATTGAGTTGTTTTGTGTCGGCGTCCCCGTTTGGGACAGTTTAGTTTGGCCACGACGGTGGTAGGTGTCATGAGGACACAGGGCCACCCCGGGCAAGACTCCGAGGGAGGATGAATGCCGCTGGTACGATGGAAGAGTCACGGGTCAGGCAGGTTTTGTTGGAGCAATACTGGTCCACCCGAATGGGATTACGAGGTCAGTGCTCCATGGTGTGGGTAGAGTGTGCAACCTCTGCTGATTGTAAGAATCTATTCGAATAGCCGAGTCCACGGTATTGGACAGCCCGTCCAGACCTCACTAGGTGGTTAACCATAACACTGATAACAATGATGGAAGAACTCATCTTGTGTGGACATCATAGGATGTCAGGGGTATGATATGTTAGCCAAGATATGGCTATATGATGAGTGGTCGGATAACCATATGATTTGGATGGGATTTGGATCCATTCAGGTTGGATTAGGAGTATATCGAGAGTTGTCGGACAACCCAGAAGAGAGTAAGTTGGTATGCGGTAAAAGTAAGTAGTTCAAGTACCTAGTGTGATCATTGCCATGCTATGTAGATTAGATGCTTGATCCATGTCATGCTATGCTTGATCCATGTTTTCCTGTTAATTCCATGCCATGCTTAGAATAATCCTTATATAGCAAAGGGCTTGCTTTGTTATCTACTTGTTTGGATGCTATGTATTTGGTTGTCTTGCGAGTACATTCAAAGTACTCACCTGGCCTTGCACGTGGCTAGTTGCAGGAGAAGATTCATCGTGCTAGATCATAACCCAACCAGTCCTGCGAGTTATGGAGCCCAACCAGAGACGTCGTTGCCGCTGAACCAAGACCTCTCCTACTATTTAGTTAGCTTTGGAGTTATGTAATATTGTTGTAAGCAAGAGTATTGTAATACTCCATTATATCAATAAAGCCATTTTGCCTGGAATTGCCGTATCATGTCTTTGGCGTGCGTCCGGTCTTATCCTCGGGACTGGCGTGCATCGGCCCTCTATCGGGGTGCCACAAGACTTGGTATCATAGCCAGGCTGGCTGTAGGTTACCCTAGCACCAAGACCACCCTAAGTTCAACCGGTAGCGAGCCCAATAGATTTGACCCGTCTCTAGCATTCGACATGGCCACTATTGATCAATAGGCGGGCAGTCGGAATGGATGTGTCCCTACCCAGTTGTCCACCCACCCAGCCACTCTAGATTGGACCATGACCTTACCCAGTTGTCGGCCGTTGATACGTCTCCAACGTATCTATAATTTTTGATGGTTCCATGCTATTATCTTGTCAAACTTTGGATGTTTTGTATGCATTTTATATCTTGTTTGGGACTAACTTATTAACTCAGTGCCAAGTGCTAGTTCCTGTTTTTTCTGTGTTTTTGACCTTTTTCAGAGGAGAATATTAAACGGAGTCCAAACGGAATAAATCCTCCAAAAAGATTTTTTTCTGGAACAGAAGATACGCATGGAGCTTGAGAACCAAGGCAAAGGGCACGAGGGGAGGCCACAAGCCCCCTAGCCGCGGCCTGGGGGGCGCCTAGCAGGCTTATGGGCCCCCTGTGGCTCCTTTTCCCTACTTCTTCCGCCTATAAATCCCCGAAATATCTGAAACCACAGGAGAGAGCCACGAAAATACTTTTCCGCAGCCGCAAGCTTCTGTGTCCGCAAGATCCCATCTGGGGCACGTTCTGGTGCCCTGCCGAAGGGGGGATTCAGACATGGAGGGCTTCTTCATCAACACCATTGCCTCTCCGATGATGCGTGAGTAGTTCACCATAGACCTTTGGGTCCATAGCTATTATCTACATGGCTTCTTCTCTCTCTTGGATCTTCAATACAAAGTTCTCCATGATCTTCATGGAGATCTATCTGATGTAATCTTCTTTTGCGGTGTGTTTGTCGAGATCCGATGAATTGTGGATTTATGATCAGATTATCTATGAATCTTATTTGAGTTTCCTCTGATCTTTTATATGCATGATTTCATATACTTGTAATTCTCTTCGAGTTGTGGGTTTTGTTTGGCCAACTTGATCTATAATTCTTGCAATGGGAGAAGTGCTTGGTTTTGGGTTCATACCGTGCGGTGACCTCACCCAGTGACAGAAGGGGTAGCGAGGCACGCATCGTGTTGTTGCCATCAAGGGTAAAAAGATGGGGTTTATATCTATTGCATGAATTTATCCCTCTACATCATGTCATCTTGCTTAAGGCGTTACTCTGTTTGTTATGAACTCAATACACTAGATGCTTGCTGGATAGCGGTCGATGTGTGGAGTAATAGTAGTAGATGCAGAAAGTATCGGTCTACTTGTCTCGGCTGTGATGCCTATATGTATGATCACTGGCTTAGATATCGTCATGACTTTGCGCAGTTCTATCAATTGCTCGACAGTAATTCGTTCACCCACCGTAATATTTGCTATCATGAGAGGAGCCTCTAGTGAACACTATGGCCCCCGAGTCTACTTCACATCATAGTGTCAGCCCTACACTTTTACTTTGTTGCACTTTCTGCCTTCAGATCTCACCTTGCAATCAACCGTGAAGGGATTGACAACCCCTTTGTAGCGTTGGGTGCAAGTTTGTTGTTTTTGAGCAGGTACTTTGGAGACTTGGCTTGATACTCCTACTGGATTGATACCTTGGTTCTCAAACTGAGGGAAATACTTACTGCTACTGTGCTGCATCACCCATTCCTCTTCAAGGGAAAAACCAACGCAAGTTCAAGAGGTAGCAGTCGTGCCGATGTATCTTCTACTCAGCACGAGAAGGATCCACGCCATGCTGGTGTGTTCCAGCCCGGCTGCCTATTTAAACCCCTCCCACTTGTGAGCCGCAGCTCTGTCCATCTAGTAAGCCAGATCCCTGCAAGAGAACCCAGGCTAGTATCCTCAAACCAGCAGCCAAGGCCAGTTCTTCCAAAACACCCACTTTGCATAGTTGAACTTTAGCTCATGGTTATCCCGGCTTTCCGCCCATCCTTTCGAGTATGCTCACTCGAGCCCTTGGCTGTAGTAAGCCTTCAGTGTATTTGGTGTTCCAATCGGAACCTGTTCCCCATCTTTGCCGATTCTATGCAAAGGTGCATATCAACCCAGGTCCAGCAGCGGATGGGAAGCCCATGAATTTTCATGGCAAATCCATGCCCACCCCCGTGTTGGCTGTCCAGATAGCTGCTGTGGAAGCCATCACCCGTCTTCGTTTCCAGTTTCCGCAAGTGCCGGAGATGCAGGAGTTTCACTATTTTCCCTCTACGTTAGACGCAGGTTGCGATTTCTCCGGCGCAGTCGAAGACGTAGACCCAGCAATAGCTCGACTCGTCCAGTTTGCTGCTGCCCAGGGACTATTGCTCTCTCGCATTCTTAGAGAGTTCAAAGCCGTTGACCTTGACACCACACGGGTTGTTAGGGGAGCATACTGTGCGGACCGTCAAGTTGCATCCCAGGCCACCCGTTCCGTGTCGCCAAACCCAGTGCCACCTTCGCAGCTAGTACCACTCTCGCAAACTGTGCACCCATATTAACCAGAAAACATCCACCCAAATTCCATTCTAGGAGCTATCCGGCGACTTCGTCGTCGGGATGTGTTCCGTCAAGTTCCCACTGCAGCTCCAGCAGTTGAGCCCCAACCTATAAAGGTGTTCGATGATGGAGACGGAAGTTGACTCAGCCTTCGTCCCTCAGGAGAGCCCCAGTAAGAGTAGGCCCATTTGTGGCTTCGAAAGTGAGTGAAGCCAGGAGATGTTGCAAGTATGTGTGTTGCGAAGACTGTTTCTTCGCCCGCGTCCAGGATTAGGACGATGTAGTTCGGAGTGAGTTGTTATTAGTCGCCTAGTAGGGCTGCGTGTTGTTGTACGATTGTACTGCTTGCATTGCTTGTGCCTGTGTGCTATTGTAATGACATGTATGCTTGTTTACTCTCTGTGCTTGGTTCATCTGTCACCCTGTTAAGCAAAAAATGTTTAACAAAGCTGGCAGTGGATTCTTAACAAGATTCTAGTCAGTAGAGCACTTACACCTAATAATAACGGACTCGCCCAGAGTCCCTAATGAAACGCGAGCTGGTGTAGGTGTATGTATACCAGGAGTACTTACACCCACTAGCATTAAAACACCTTAGTGTAACCTGCTTGATATGTTTCTTTCTTCTACCTGCATTTTGCCGCCATGTGCATTCTGCATCTGCGTGCATATTAGTCTGAATAGGTTGCATGTGAATCGTTGGTTGCAATCTCGGAGAAATTCTGAGAAATTTTATTGCAACATAGACCTTTACAACCTTTCCAGACCAAGACCTAAACCTTGATGCTACCCCAGCACCCACCCGTTGTGGATGCCGTTCAGCGAGGAGCAACCAGCAGCATGGTCTCCACACTGGTAGAGCCCCGCTGACCGCACCACACTAACCCCAGACCCAGCGGCTCCTCTGTCACCGTCTTGTGTGATATTGACAGGCCACCGCTCGCGATTATTTCGCCGGCCTGAGACGAAGTAGTTGACCCCTAGTCACCCCTCTAGCAGTGGCATCGCGGCGATCATCGAGGATCATTGCGCAGAGCAGCAGTGAGCCACCAACCAATGCCGCCAGTAGACCAGCCAGGAGGATCGTGAGCAGCTCCGACCCCACGTCCGCCATTAGTGCCTTGCCTCGCACTCCTGCAACCAGAAGGAGAAGGAGAAGAGAAGGAAGAGGTGAGGTAGGGTGCGAGGTGGAAGAGAGAAGAAAATCACGGTCGTTTTTATAGCCCGAGCCCCATCTACGGTGAGCGAGGTCCAGGAGACCGCGCGCTGCTCGATCACCGGCGTCTAGGAGGCGAATCCTCGAGCAGCGCCGACCAACGTTGGCCCGCGATGGGAGTGATCTGTGCGTTGGCCTCGTGCACGCCGCACGCTACCGTTGTAGGGTGCTTTATGCCCTAGGAGCTAGGCGTGCATAGTGCCTAGCCGCACTCCGGACAGCGCAAGAGCGAGTGAGAGTCGTTGGCCGGAGAAAGAAGAAGAAGGCTGCCAGTGGGCCCTCACCTAATAGCGAGAGAGGCCGCTGTTCATTGTGGTGCCCCAAGCATTTTTGGAAAAAGGAAATTTTGCTTTTTCTCAAATGACAGGGCTACCCAGTGGCCCTTACGTGTGGAGTAGATCCCGCGATATCCATATCTCAATCTGGGTGTACCAATTTTTGGTACTCTTAACCCGGTTGCTTTCAACCACACGGATAAGGCCAACTCCAGAGGTTTTCATAAGAGGCGTAGTAGTTTTGTTCTAAGCTAACCCTAGGAATCTTGAGGACGAGATTCTTCAAAGGGGGGAAGGTTTGTAACACCCCAAAAATCCGGTTATCGATTTTTGTGCTGTTATTCCTTCCTAGCTTTTCTCTCCCAAATTTTTCCTCTGGAATTTGGCAAATGACCAGGTGAATCCAGTCTATCCTCAACCTCTCAGTGCTTTTCACATGTCCTTGTGCCAGCGTGCCCTTGTTGAGTAAACCCCGAACCTCTTTCAAACCCTAGTTCCGAAATATTGGAACTGGGAATCCTGCCTTTGTGTTTACAAAGGAGCTATCATTTCCCGCTATCATTTCCCTTGCTCTGTTGATCCTCCCAAAATCTCTAGAGATCCTTCTTCCCTCATAAACCCTAGATGTCCAAAAATACTGCCAAGTCCCGTGCAATATTTCTCATCCAGAATTAATTCATTTTCTTTCCTTTCTGAGGAATTAAATCCAGGAAAATATATATCCACCTCCCAAGGTCCTGGGAACTTGTGGATATATTATTTGTGATCATATTGAGCTCTCATAAAATATTGGTCATTACTAAATGGGGAAAATTGCCTTTTTCCTACTTAAAGCCAATATTCCAATTTGGGGCCTTTCCAAAGGAACTACCATGTTGGTAGCTAGGAAAAATCTCAAATAATTTGTGGAGCTTCTCATGTCCATATATTCACCATTTCCATCAAAACATCAAGTTCCACAATTCAAAAGTTGAGCACAACATCCCTTTGCAAATTCTGTCCAGATTTTCTATTTACAAAGGACATGCTTGATTCCTTGATCCCATTGGGCTGAAATTTTCAGGGTAGTTCATTATGATAAATGACCCTTTTCCACCAAAATTTAGCCCATTCCATCTATCCATTCTCCCTCAGAAAATTATACAAGTTTCTGTCCAGATTGGAGCACCGTGAAGGGAGTACCATTTATACTTATGCAAATGGTATGAAATTTTTACAGTGACTCCATATGCCTAAATGATTGATCTCCATCAAATTTGAGCCATATTCATCTAGCCATTTGATCCCGGCATCATCTTCTTCATTTCTGGTCAGATTGCCAGGTTACAAAGGAAGTACCCCTAGACTTATTTGTTTGTGCTGCATTTTGGCCAAGATACTCACTCTAGTGAGTGGTCATCCTCAACCAAAGATGAGGCCAAGAGGTGCACTGTGATGGCTAGTGCACGACACAAACACTTTGTTGTTGGCTTATTGTTGAGCAAGGAGAGATCACACAAGAGCTGTAGTGTAGTGTTTGATGGGTCAGGTCAACTCAGAGCAGTGTGGAGAAGGCCCTAGACATATTTTGGCAGCAAGTGGAGCGTGGCAATGCCGTGGCCGCGCGGTGACCACGGGCAAAGCATGCCAAATAGGTGCTTTGTGCTTTGGATCCTTCGGGAGCCCCTTTCCAGCGAGCTCCAGCTTGCCTGGCAGCGCCGTAGAGCCGTCCACCGCTTGCGTGAATTGTGCAGAGCCCTCTCCCCCTCGTCCCCTAGTTCCTGGAGGCATCTGCATCCATGGATGCTCCACCGGAACTCTGCCACGACAGCGAACGTCGAGCAACTTCTCTGGCGTCGTTTATCCCCTCAGCTATAAGAAGCATGCCCTGACCCCCTCCCGAAGACAAGCAAGCCCTCCAGCCCCTCCGTCAAGACCCTGGAGCTCGCTGCCACTCCAATGGACGAAGGCCGCCGTCGGACTCCGCAACGATTCCAACGCCTTGTCCCTTCCCCCTCCCTCTACTCTACTCCCTAGCCCTCCTTTGGAACCTGCAGCCGCCGCCAACCTCAACCCTGGCGAGGAAGCCTTGCCGGTGCGCACCCTCCTCTTCGTAGCATCCTGCCGCCATGGCCTTCCTGTGGTGCCGACGCTGTGGGCAGCCCAGCCAACCCCGCGGCCACCTACGGGTGCCGCGTGAGCCGCTGGAGCCAGCGCTCCCGTCGACCGGCCCTCCGGAGCAGTGAGGCGACGACAAGGACCGGCGCCCGATCTCCTCTGCTAGCGGCGCGAGGAAGACGAAGGCTGCAGGAGGAGGAGAGAGAGATGGGGCGGGACCGCACGTCGGTCACAGAGAGAGAAGTCAACCGGGCCCGCGGTCAGGTTCAGTGGAAACGTGTTTTCAGTAATACGTTTTCCTATTCATACGTTTTATCTAAATGGAAAACGTACTTCAGAAAATGCGCTTTCAGTTTTACCCAGCCGACCGAATCTACTATATTATAAACGTTCACTAGTTAAGAGCAGAAATGGATAAGTTTTTATTTGATTTCTGCCTAACGAATGAACGTCTGTATCTTCGCGACCGTAACTTCGATTGAGGTAAAACCAGCGCCCACTTCTTCGTCTCTTCGATCCCATCATGCTGGTACCATTTCCATACTATTTTCACACAGTGGAAATTGACCATTTTGCCCTTGCCCTCCGGTTGAGCCCTCCGAGAAGGAAACTTCTCCGATAAATCTTTCAGGTGTTTTATCGCGCTTCTTCCCGGCGTATTCATAGACCCCAGGCAAGCCAACCTATTATCATGAGCTCTGGACTTGCGTGATGACTTTGCTTGCACCCTGTGTGGTTATCGTAGTACATTTAGATCATCTGTTAGTTTGCACTTGCATGCACGTGTTATGACATTCGTATTAGATGCTAGCATTACTTCTCATCTAATGCCATGTCTTGTTTACATATTACCATGCTAATAATAATAATGTTAATAACATTGACATGTTAGTACTAGGGTTTGATCTCATGCCATGATTGTCAGCACTATTGTTTTGCTATGCTATTGTTTAGCACTTATACTTGTCGAGGTAATGGATGGATATGACGAGTTGAGTTAACAAATGCAACCTAGTTGGTTGATCTTGAGTCACCTGTCCGGGCTTATCCGTGCAACCACATTTGCCGGTATGGGACGGCCTTGACTTGGTCTGATTGTGTGCTCTTCCACCGGTACCTCCAAAGAGGGAGGGTTATGCACGCACGCTACCCTGATTAGGTAGGCGGTGATAACTATGTGAGCCAGTTGAGTTGTTTTGTGCCGGCATCCCCGTTTGGGACAATTTAGTTTGGCCACGACGGTGGAAGAATCATGAGGACATAGGGCCACCCCGGGCAGGACTCCGGGGGAGGATGAATGCCAGTGGTACGATGCAAGAGTCATTGGTCAGGCAGGTTTCGTTGGAGCAACACTGGTCCACCCGAATGGGATTACGAGGTCAGTTCTCCATGGTGTGGGTAAAGTGTACAACCTCTGCAGAGTGTAAGAATCTATTCGAATAGCCGAGTCCACGATATTGGACAGCCCGTCCAGACCTCACTAGGTGGTCAACCATAACACTGGTAACAATGATGGAAGAACTCATCTTGTGTGGACATCAGAGGATGTCAGGGATATAATATGTTAGCCAAGAGATGGCTATATGATGAGTGGTCGGATGGGCATATGATTTGGATGGGATTTGGATCCGTTTAGGTTGGATTACGAGTATATCGGGAGTTGTGGGACAACCCAGAAGAGAGTAAGTTGGTCCGGTAACAGTATGAACTATGGTTTAGAGAAACCTAAGTTGTCGTTTCCTAAAGTTTGGGGCTACGATGTTTAGGTCAAAATGCTTTAGCCTCATAAGCTCGAACCCAAAGCGAATAAATGCATTTTCATAAGATACCTAAAACAGTTGGGTATACCTCCTACCTCAGATCCGAAAGTAAAGTGTTTGTTGCTGAAAACGGGCCCTTTCTCGAGAAAGAGTTTCTCTCGAAAGAATTGAGTGGGAGGATGGTGGAACTTGATGAGGTTGTTGAACCGTCACTTCAAACAGAGTGTAGCAGGGCGCAAGAAGTTGTTCCTGTGACACCTACACCAAATTGAAGTGGAAGCCAATGATGATGATCATGAAGCTTCAGATCAAGTTACTACCAAACTTCATATGTCGACAAGGACACGTACTACTCCAGAGTGGTACGGTAATTCTGTCTTGGAGGTCATGTTGTTGGACAACAATGAACCTATGAGCTATGGAGAAGCGATTGTGGGCCTCAATTCCGACGAATGGCTGGAGGCCATGAAATCCGAGATATGATCCATGTATGAAAATAAAGTGTAGACTTTGGAAGAACTACTTGATACTCGTAAGGCTATTAAGTACAAATGGGTCTTTAAAAGGAAGACATAAGATGATGGTAAATGTCACCATTTAGAAAGCTCGGCTTGTCGCAAAGAGGTTTCCGACAAGTTCAAGGAGTTGGCTGCGATGAGACTTTCTCACCCGTAGCGATGCTAAATTTTGTTGAAATTATGTTGGCAATTGCTGCATTTTTTGATTATGAAATCTTGCAGATGGATGTCAAAACATTGCTTCCTCGACGGTTTCCTTGAGGAAAGGTTGTATGTGATACAACCAGAAGGTTTTGTCAATCCTAAGGATACTAACAAGTATGCAAGCTCTAGCGATCCTTCTATGGACTGGAGCAAGCATCTCGGAGTTGGAATATACACTTCGATAAGATGATCAAAGCTACTGGGTTTATACAAAGTTTATGAGAAACTTTTATTTACAAGAAAGTGAGTGGGATCACTATAGAATTTTTGATAAGTATATGTGGTTGACATATTGTTGATAGGAAATGATGTAGAATTTCTGGAAAGCATATAGGATTGTTTGAAAAGTGTTTTTCAAAGGAAAGCCTGGATTGAGCTACTTGAACATTAATCATCAAGATCTATAGAGATAGATCAAGACGCTTGATAAAACTTACTATGAATGCATACCTTGATAAGATTTTGAAGGAGGTCAAAATAGATCGGTCAAAGAAGGAATTCTTGGCTGTGTTGTAAGGTGTGAATTTGAGTAAGACTCAATGATTGAGCACGGCGGAAGAAATAGAAAGGACAAAGGTCGTCCCCTATGCCTTAGCGTAGGCTCTATAGTATGCCATGTTGGGTACCTCACATGATGTGTGCCTTGCCATGAGTTTGTCAAGGGGTACAAGAGTGATCCAGGAATGGATCACTAGACAGCGGTCAAAATTATCCTTAGTAACTTATGGACTAAGGAAATGTTTCTCGATTATGGAGGTGATAAAAGAGTTCGTCCTAAAGGGTTACGTCGATGCAAGCTTTGACACCAATCCGGATGACTCTAAAGTAGCAAACCGGATTCATATAGTGGAGCAATCATTTGGAATAGTTCCAAATGAAATGTGGTGGCAGCATCTACATGATGACATAGAGATTTGTAAAGCACACACAGATGTGAAAGGTTCAGACCAGTTGACTAAAACCTTTTTCAGAAGCAAACATGATAAACCCCAGAACACATTGGGTGTGAATCACATAGTGATGTGAACTAGATTATTGACTCTAGTGCAAGTGAGAGACTGTTGGAAATATTCCCTAGAGGAAATAATAAATTAGTTATTACTGTATTTCCTTGTTCATGATAAACGTTTATTATCCATGCTAGAATTGTATTGATTGGAAACTCAAATACACGTGTGGATACATAGACAACATACTGTCCCTAGTGAGCCTCTAAGGACTAGCTCGTTGATCAAAGATGGTCAAGGTTTCGTGACCATAGACATGAGTTGTCATTTGATAATGGGATCACATCATTAGGAGAATGATGTGATGGACAAGACCAAAACTATGAACGTAGCATGTGATTGTGTCAGTTTATTGCTATTGTTTTGTGCATGTCAAGTATCTGTTTCTATGACCATGAGATCATGCAACTCCCGGGCACCGGAGGAATGCCTTGTGTGTATCAAACGTCACAACGTAACTGGGTAACTATAAAGGTGATCTATAGGTATCTCCGAAGGTGTTTGTTGGGTTGGCGTGAATCGAGACTGGAATTTGTCACTCCGTAGTACATAGAGGTATCTCTAGGGCCCACTCGATAATACAACATCACAATGATCTTGCAAGCAATGTGACTAAGGAGTTAGTCGCGGGATCTTGTATTCTGGTAACGAGACTGAACTAGGTATAGAGATACTGACGATCGAATCTCTGGCAAATAACATATCGATGGACAAAGGGAACAACATACATGATTGATTGAATCGTTGACATTGTGGTTCGATCGATAAAGATCTTTGTAGAATATGTAGGAGCCAATATGGGCATCCAGGTCCCGCTATTGGTTATTGACCAGAGAGTTTCTCGGTCATGTCTGCATAGTTCTCGAACCCGCAGGGTCTGCACACTTAAGGTTCAGTGATGATTTGGTATTAATGAGTTATGTGTGATGGTGACCGAAAGTTGTTCGGAGTCCCGGATGAGATCCCGGACGTCATGAGGAGCTTCGAAATGGTTCGGAGGTAATGATTTATATATTGGATGGTCTCCGGAAGGGTTTCAGAATTCACCGAAAGAGTTTCAGATGTTTCCAAAAATGTTCTCGTGCGAGGATAATTTGTTTGGGACAAGGGGTAAGGCCCATGTGGCTTTAGGTTGATGCAAAAGGAGTTTTGCGGAGATTAGGGATAAGACGCTAGGGACCCTGGCGTCTGGCCCTGGACGCCGAAGACCATGGCGTCTGGTGCGGGAATCTGGGAAGTGCTCTTCCTTACGTTCCAAACCGACTTTGGGGAATCCCTCTCCCCAAGTTACGACCCCAGGGTTCAACATATAAATAGAGGAGCAGGGCTAGCCCCTAGAACGCAAGTGTTAGAGCCTCCTCTAGTTGGTCATTGTTGACTAATTAGAGCTAGCCCTAGCTACCTCTAATCCTCATAATTAGAAGCCGAGTGTGGTTCTAATCTCCTTCCTCTAGTTCACCCTCCTCTCTAATTCCGTTGTGCTTGGCGAAGCCATGCGGAGATAGGTTCACCACCACCGACACCACGCTGTCGTGTTGCCGGAACTCATCTACTACTTTGCCCATCTTGCTGGATCAAGAATGCGAAGACGTCATCGAGTCGTACGTGTGCTGAATGTGGAGGTGCCATCCGTTCGGCGCTAGATTTAGATGGATCTTGATGGGATCGCGGGACGGATTGCGATTTGGATCGCGAAGACATTCGACTACATCAATCGCGTTATATACGCTTCCGCTTAGCCATCTACAAGGGTATGTAGATGCATCCTCCCTCTCGTAGATGTCAGTCTCCATAGATTGATCTTCGTGAGCGTAGGAATTTTTTTGTTTTCCATGCGACGTTCCCCAACGAACGTATCCAGTTGGCACCGAATCCCTTCGCTCTCAAAACTTCAAAGAGGAACGCCCGAAATAGGGAATCGAAGGCGCTAGAGATGTCAAGTTTTAAGAAGACACGTTTGATCTTCCTTCCTACTTGCCGAACCAACAAAAAGTTGTCGTGAAGTGTTCTACCCTTGACGAACGCCGATTCGTTGCTTGCAATCAGGTCCTTCATGCAAGACCGAGCTCTTGTGGCCAGAAGTTCAGCAAAAATCTTAAACATGCCATGGCATGCTAATGGGCATCAATTGTGTCTTTGAAGAGAAGTAGGTTGAGATCGCCGGCACTTCGGAGGACGGGCATGTGAATTACTCGGAGGCCACCTAGGCCACTAGCACTAGTGGAGAAAGGGGTATTAGAACCGGTTGGTAAGGGCCTTTGGACCCGGATACACATACGGTGCTACGTATCCGGGACTAAAGGCCCCCCCCCCTTTAGCACCGATCTCTTACAAACCGGTTCTAAAGGCCTCCACGTGGGCGCCGAAGAGTGCGCGCAGGCGGAGGACCTTTAGAACCGGTTGGTAACACCAACCGGTCCTAATGCTTTCTTTTTTCTTTTTTTTTCCTGTTCTTTTCAGGGTTTCCGATTCCGTATTTCGGTGTTTCCGTGTTCCGTATTTTCAGGGTTTTCCTTTACGTGTTTCTGGTTCCGTATTTCCGTTTACGTCTTTCCGATTCCGTGTTTCCGATTCCGTGTGTCCGTGTTCCGTTTTTTACGAACACGGAATCGGAAACACGTATCCGGAAACACTGATTCCGTGTTTGCGGTTAAGTGTTTCCGATTCCGTGTTTGCGGTTAAATGTTGATGCACCAAATAAAAGTACATATATACATGTAACACGAAGTACTGGACCGATTATCATTACATAATTTGAAGTTCGTTTCCTATAGGTGTATACTTGCATAGAGAAGGGAGCTGGCTATTGGTTCATAGGATGGAAAAATTCTTCACCTTCATCTATGACTTGCGTGAGGAGAAATCCTGCCAATTCCTCTGCAACTGCCTTGCAACGTTGGATTGGTCTGAGCATCGCCCGCTTTCGTTGCAGCTTTAAAAGAAGTAGATGAAAACAATTAAGTTATGAACAAAACTAAACATAATTGATGGCAACATAAAAAAAGTTGTGAAGATCCGGTTACGTACCTCTAGATTTCTGGAAGTACGGGATTTCTCATTGATAATCCTGTGAATGTACTCGCAAACGTAGTATCCACAATAATCAGTGCCCTGTGGTTGTTGCGGGACGCCCTATATACGAGAACATAATTCAGTCAAATTAATAATAATCAAGAGAATGGTAATGGTATTGAAACCAGGGTACGTAGTACTACTTACTTTGTTAATCTGAAAGTGGAGCTTGTCTGCCCATGTACCGGGTTCTTCCTTGATGAACATTTGCCAAACCCTGGCCGACAAAGAAAAATGAATACAAAAGTTAATTATTACTTACTTGATATCAGAAAATGAACGAAAAAGAGGCCGATGAACGAAAGAGGCCGATATATATATACCTTTGAAGCGTCTGACGCGCGCTCTTCCATTTGTCAGCGTCCCAGGTTAACGGGTCCCAGACTTCAACTTGTCCTTGATCGATTCTAATGATGAACAATATGAAGTGGGACCTGCGCACGTGTACACACGCAGTCATGCATACTCATCAATTACACTTAACATCAGGTAAGCAAAATGGAATGTGTACAAGACAGTAACACTCACTTGAATCCGTAGGGCCAAAGTATTTCTTTTTTGGTACTTTGTTGCTTCAAAAACCTTAGCAAATCATCCGGTGTATCCTTGTTGAACTTTTCTATTGTCTCTTGATGAAACGAATACGGGTCAATGAACCCAAAGTCCCAGATTCCTGCCAGCCTGCATTCACGAATCTTCATTCTGCATAGTAGCGTACAAAAAGAATGTCTCGTGAGTGATAATTATACGGGAAATGAACGCGAGCTTAACTAAATAATCAAATTACACAAATAAATCACTTACAAACAGTAGCAGCTGACGATAGCTTTGTCGAGGGCACGTTGATTGTACATCTGGAAAAAATCATCGAACCCAACCTCCACACCGTACTCTCCGAAGTAGTGTTGATCCTGAACTGCCGCCATGATACAGTCTCTCTTTTGCCTTGCGGCCTCCAAGTACCAACCATGTAAATTCCATAGCTGGGTTGTTAGAGCACTAGGATTTTCGACCAGAGGGTGCTCGGGCTTATATTTATATACCACATCAGCAATAGCGTAACCTACATCGCCCATGCGTGGACCGGACACTGAAGCCTGGTCAGATAACACCTTGAGCGGGGCAATTGACTGTGCTTCTTGTTGTCCGAGCTGGGGAACTTGTTTCCCGCATTTCGTCTGCTCCGCCTGCTTCATCTGCTCCGCCTGCTTCATCTGTGCGGTGTGCATCTTTTCAATGAACCGTTCATAGTCTGAAAGGGGCGGCGGTGGCGGCGGTTCAGGATAATATAAGTTGTCGATGGTGCGCTCAATTTTCCACTTTGGTACGTTCTTCAGAGTTTCCTTCCAGATGTCTGGAGGGGGCTTCAGGGGAAACCGTGTGAACCATGCTTTGTTTTTGGCTTTCACGGCCTCGTCTAGTTCCTCCGGAGTCATCAGGCCTGGTAACTTCGGGGGAGTCTTGACTTTATTGGGTTTCCTTTCTCTCTTCTTGGGAGGAGTCCCGTTTCTTCTGAACTGCAGCTTCCGCTTTGCCGTACCCGTAGTGGGCGCATCCGTCGGCTCACTGGAGTGCACGGGCGATGGACTCTCGGCCTCGGGCTCCCTATCTTCGTTGTGGGGTGGACTTGGAGATGCGTTGGGGGGTGGACTTGGAGGTGCGTTGGGGGGTGGACTTGGAGGTCGTGCATTCTCTGTACGAAGGTGAAAAAACTATTAAAAATAGGCTTACATGTGGTGCAACATTCAGTAATTGTTGGAGGTGGTGCATTTGTACCTGGAGGAGTCGGTGGCCTTGGCGCCGCGTTAGGAAACACGATGTGTTTCTTCTTCCACAAGATGATACCAAGCTCCATTTCTCCCAGTGTCTTCTCGCCTTCACCTACAGGAATATCAAGCTCAATTGACTGGCATCCCGGCGTAATTGTTGACAACCCGACACGAGCATCGGATGCTGGAATCTGACCACCATGGTAGGTTGCTCTAGGTTGATTCGGTAAAGCATAGCCTGACGCCACCATGAAGGATATGTTCCCCATTGGCATATGTATCTCACAGTTTGTCTTCTCCGTGACATCATCCACGGGGTAGTGAGGCGCCGACGGTTCGACTGCAGGACCGTCTTCTAGCTGCAGCTGCGTGGAACCCACGCTGCTTCTATGCTGAGATGGGACGGCATCTGCTATAGGATCGTCTTCTAATTGCTGCTGATCAGCGTCAGGTGCAGGATCTTCTTCCTCCTCTTCAGTGTCAGGTACAGGGTGTCCCCCTTTCTTCAAGAGAAACGCCACCTTTTCTTCTAATGTCCATATCCGTTCCAGCGCCTTCCTCTTGCTTCTACCACAGCTTCTGTAAGTGCCAAGGTCCGCCGGAAACCCTTGGTTCCATGGGGTAGTGGCTCCAAAGCCTCGTGTTCGTCCCCACTTTTCGGGGTTCCCGAGTGCCTTCGTCAACTCGTCGTTCTCTCTATCGGGAACAAAAGTTCCTTTTCGAACAGCTTCTATTGCCTTCTCTAGATCTGATACGACTTGTGTTATTTTTTCCGACCATGGTCCCTCCGCAATAATCATCCCAGTCTCAGCGTCCAACATTGCCCCATGCGCGAACAACCAGAACTTGGACCTATCGGGCCAGTCATGTGTCTGTGGAATGATATTTCTTTTCAGAAGCGCATCTTCATAGCGTCGCCACCTAGGCAGGGCAGTCATGTAGCCACCTGACCCCAAAATATGGTGATATTTCTTCTTCTTCGCATTCTCCGTATTTGTAGCTGATCGGGATGTAAAGACACCCGATTTCTTGTACGCCTTAAAATCAGGCCAAGCGTCTCTTATCTTCACTAGGTGCCCAATGAAAACTGGATCTTCGTCCTTATATTTCTTCCACAAGTCTTTCTTCCACCTCTGGAATTGTGTGGCCATCTTCTTCAAAGCCCACTCCTCGACTTTCTTCTTCTTATCTTCCGCTACACTGAAATTTAGCCAGACCGTGTCGCAAAGCACTCTTTTCAATCTGTCATCGACATAAGTAGCTCCAACGTTGGCGCCGGTCTTCGGCTTATTCCATTCTATTAAATTGATCGGGACCAGGTCTCTTACAACAACTCCGCACTGATTTACAAATTTGCGATAAGTTTCTGGGGGTTCCAGTGGTTTGCCATCAGCAGCAACTTTATCGATCGAGTACCTTGCAGTATCTTTCAACCTTGCGGCCGGGACTCGTTTCGACTTTGTCTCAGTACTTGCGCTAGGTGTTCCGGAGGGCGCCTAAACGGGAAAATAATGATTCGTTAGTAAGTGCAATACAAATTAATTGTTGCGTCAACAGTGACTTGAGATATACATTGGCAGAGTTTGTTCCGGAGGGCACTTCTGCATCTACTACATCTTCTATATTCTCAGCTCCGTCACCGGAGTCGTTCAAAAATTGATTGCTAAACACATGTCCACCGTCGTCATCATGATATATGGCCGTTGCATCTTCAAAAATCATCTGGCACATGTATCTTTCCTTCTCCGCCTCACCCATTCCCGTGAGCTGATCGGTGTGCTGATCATGTGGTTCTTGGGGATCCATAGCTCAACACCTGCTAGTAACAAGAATTTAACTTAGCAAAATTATTTACGGAAAAGTTTTACGGAACCGGAAAGTTTACGAATTTTTTTTACGGAATCGTCGGAGTCGTAATCGTCGCAAAGTTTTACGGAATCGTCGGAAAGTTTTATGGAATCGTCGGAATCGTCGGAAACTTTCCCCGCAGTTATGGAATCATCGGAATCGTAGGAAAGTTTTACGGAATCGTAATCGTCGGAAAGTTTTACGGAATCGTCGGTTTAGGGTTTTACGGAATCGTTGGAATCGTCGGAATCGTCGGAGTCACCTCATTTATACAATCATAGGACTTTGCGATCTCCATCGATAAAATAGTAAGAATAAAGTCTAAGGGTAAAAATAGGAACTACAACAATATGGATATACAACAATATGATAAGGCTCTAAAATAGGATATACAACAATATGGATATATGATATACAACACTATGGATATACGAAAATAGGATATATGATACAACAATATGGATATATGATATATGAAAAATATGATACAACAATATGATATACAACAATATGGATATACAAAAAACTACAACAAATATGGATATATATACCGTACGTGAGAAGAAGATGAAGTGGGGCGGCGAGGAGGCGGCGTGGGGCGGCGCGCGAGGAGGCGGCGAGGAGGCGTCGCGAGGAGGCGGCGAGGAGGCGGCGAGGAGGCGACGGCGCGACAAGGAGGCGGTGAGGATCGGCGAGGAGGCGGCCCGAGGAGGCGGCGCGCGAGGAGGCGGCGAGGATCGGCGAGGAGGCGGCGGCGCGGCGAGGAGGCGACGGCGCGGCGAGGAGGCGGCGAGGAGCCGACGGCGCGGCGAGGAGGTGGCGAGGATCGGCGAGGAGGCGGCGCGAGGAGGCGGCGGCGCGGCGAGGATCGGCGAGGAGGCGACAGCGGCGAGGAGGCGACGAGAAGGTCGAGTCGGCAAGGAGAGAGGCGGCGAGGAGAGAAGGCGAGGAGAGACGCGCGGGAAGGCGAGAAGTTGGCGGCCCCGCAGAGGTCTAGAGCCTTTAGCACCGGTCTGTGTTAACAACCGGTGCTAAAGGGTCTTTAGCATCGGTCTGTGTTAACAACCGGTGCTAAAGGGTCTTTAGCACCGGTTGTTAACACAGACCGGTGCTAAAGGGTCCAAAAATCGGGCGCGAAGTGAACCCACCTTTAGGACCGGTTGTTGTTACAAACCGGTCCTAAAGGTTTTTTTCCTTTTTCTTTTTTCCTTTTTTCTGTTTTCTTTTTCTTTTTGTTTCCTTTTTATTTTTCCTGTTTCTTCTTTTATTTTTATTTTTTCCTTTTTTCTGTTTCCTGTTTTCTTTTTCTTTTTGTTTCCTTTTTCTTTTTTCTGTTTCTTCTTTTATTTTTCTTTTTTACTTTTTTCTGTTTCCTGTTTTCTTTTTCTTTTTGTTTCCTTTTTCTTTTTCCTGTTTCTTCTTTTATTTTTCTTTTTTGTTTCCCTTTTCTGTTTTCTTTTACATTTATTTATAAATTGTCTAAATGTCATTTTAACACTTTAAAAAAAATGATATTTATCAAAATGGTCAAATTTAGTGGAAATTGGTTAAATTTTTGATATTTATCAAAATGGTCAACACAATTACATAAAAGGTTAAATACATTATTACACATCACCAACAACACCCCCTATCTATTTTTCTTCTTGCCTTTCTTTTGATTGCGCCGTAACCATGGAGTATCTTCATCATTTAACGGGATGCTTGGATCATCTTTGACTTTGAAGGGAGGAATTTCATCAAATTTATTGTAATCTTCTGACATGTCTGTCTTGTCCTCGACTCCCACGATGTTTCTTTTCCCTGAAAGAACTATGTGGCGCCTTGGCTCATCGTATGATGTATTCGCTTCCTTATCTTTTCTTTTTCTCGGTCTGCTAGACATGTCCTTCACATAGAAAACCTGAGCCACATCATTGGCTAGGACGAATTGATCATTGCCGTACCCAAGATTCTTCTGATCCACTGTTGTCATTCCGTACTTCGGGTCTACCTTCACGCCTGACAGGTTGAACCATTTGCACCAGAACAAAGGGACCTTAAAGGAAGGTCCGTAGTCAAGTTCCCATATCTGCTCTATGTAACCATAGTATGTGACCCTTTGCCCGTTGTCGTCTTTTGCATCAAACCGGACGCCACTGTTTTGGTTGGTGCTCTTTTTATCTTGGTCTGCCGTGTAAAATGTGTTACCATTTATCTCGTACCCTTTAAAGGTCAATACAGTCGAAGATGGTTGCTTGGCCAACAAGTATAGCTCATCTTCAACAATGTTGTCATTAATGAGACGTCTTTGCAACCAACCGCCGAAAGTCTTCGCGTGTTCTTTAGCAATGAAATCTTCAGGTTGCTCTGGGTATTCCGAGCGTAAAATATCCTTGTGTTCCTGGATATATGGAGCCGCCAAGCTGGAATTAACTAGAACTGTGTAGTGTGCTTGAGTGAAAGATTGCTCGTCCATACATGTTGTTGATTTCTTTCCTAGCGTGCCTTTTCCACGCAGTCTCCCCTCATGGCACGACTGAGGAACACCAATCGGGTTCAGGTCAGGAATAAAGTCAACACAAAACTCAATGACCTCCTCTGTTCCATAGCCCTTGACCATGCTTCCTTCTGGCCTAGCACGGTTTTTAACATAATTCTTCAAGACTCCCGTGAACCTCTCAAAGGGGAACATATTGTGTAAGAATACAGGACCGAGAACGGAAATCTCTTGGACTAGGTGAACTATGAGGTGCGTCATAATATTGAAGAAGGTTGGTGGGAACACCAACTCGAAGCTGACAAGACATTGGACCATATTCTTCTGTAAACTTGGTAGAGTTGCTGGATCGATTGCCTTCTGAGAAATTGCGTTGAGGAATGCACATAGCTTCACAATGGGTACTCGCACGTTTTCTGGCAGAAGCCCCCTCAATGCAATCGGAAGTAACTGGGTCATGATCACGTGGCAGTCATGAGACTTTAGGTTTTGGAACTTTTTCTCTTCCAGGTTTAGTATTCCTTTTATGTTCGACGAGTAGCCAGACGGGACCTTGATACTGCTCAGGACTTGGAAAAAGATCTCCTTCTCTTCCTTGGTAAGAGCGTAGGTGGCAGGACCTTTGAAATTCTCTGGATTCATCAGGTCGTCTCGTTCGTGCATACGTTGGTGGTGCAGCCGTGCTTTTGGTCTATCTCTCGACTTCTTACCATGCACGCCCAATAAGTTTAGTAGGTTCACGCAAATATTTTTCGTCACGTGCATCACGTCGGTCGCAGAGCGAACCTCTAGGAATTTCCAATAGGGTAGTTCCCAGAATATAGATTTCTTCTTCCACATGGCTACGTGGTTGTCGGCGTCATTGGGAACAGATTGTGCGCCAGGACCCTTACCAAAGATTACTTTTATATCTTTGACCATGTCATATATATCAGTACCTTTAGGGAGGGTTGGCTTCCTCCGTGTATCTGCCTCGCCTTTGAAATGCTTTCCTTTCTTTCTTACGGGATGCCTGTCTGGAAGAAATCGACGATGCCCCGGGTACACATTCTTGCCTATATGTACACTTTCAGTCTCGCCTAAACAGTGTGTGCATGCGCTGTATCCCTTGTTTGACTGTCCTGAGATGTTACTAAGAGCGGGCCAATCATTGATGGTTACAAACAGCAACCCTCGTAGGTCAAATTCCTCCTGTTTGTACTCGTCCCACACACGTACACCTTCGTCAGCCCACAACTCTAAAAGTTCATCAACCAGTGGCCTCAGGTACACATCAATGTTGTTGCCGGGTTGCGACGGGCCTGGGATAAGCACTGGCATCATAATGAACTTACGCTTCATGCATAACCAAGGAGGAAGGTTATAGATACATAGGGTCACGGGCCAGGTGCTATGACTGCTACTCTGCTCCCCAAACGGATTGAGGCCATCTGTACTTAGACCAAACCTTAAGTTTCTTGGGTCACGTGCAAAGTCCTCGTACTTATCGTCGATGTTTCTCCACTGTGACCCATCAGCGGGTTGTCTCAGCATATCGTCTTCCTTACGGTCTTCTTTGTGCCATCGCAGCAACTTGGCATGCTCTTTGTTTCGGAACAAACGTTTCAACCGTGGTATTATAGGAGCATGCCACATCACCTTGGCAGGAACCCTCTTCCTGGGGCGATCGTCGCCCTCAACATCACCAGGGTCATCTCGCCTGATCTTATACCGAAATGCACCACATACCGGGCAGGCATTTAAATTCTCGTGCTGACCGCGGTAGAGGATGCAGTCATTGATGCATGCATGTATCTTATGCACTTCCAATCCTAGAGGGCAGACAACCTTCTTTGCTTCGTACGTACTGCAGGGCAGCACGTTATCTCTTGGAAGCATCTTCTTCATTATTTTCAGCAGCTTTTCAAATCCCTTGTCAGATATTCCATTCTCTGCCTTCCATTGCAGCAATTCCAGGGTGGTGCCCAGCTTTTTTGGCCATCTTCGCAATTTGGGTACAACAATTTTTTGTGATCTTCTAACATGCGCTCCAACTTCAACCTCTCGTTTTCACTTCCGCGGTTTATCTGTTCTTCACGAATGACCTGACGAAGATCATCATCAGACTCATCAACAATGTCCTCAAGTTCAGGCTCGTCTTCCCCCATTTCAGTATCACTGTGTTCACCGAACATAGGATAGTTATCATTATCCTCTTCTTCTTCATTGTCTTCCATTACAACCCCTCTTTCTCCGTGCTTGGTCCAACAAAAATAACTGGGCATGAAGCCTTCTTGCAACAGGTGGGTGTGTATGGTTCTTGAGTTAGGGAAATTCCTCTTATTCTGGCATTTTTTACATGGACAAAAAATAAATCCATTCTGCCTGTTTTTCTCTGCCACATTGAGAAAACTATGCATGCCATTAAGGAATTCGGGACGACCTCGATCACTGTACATCCATTGCCGGTTCATCTGCATTATATAAATTTATCAAAAACCATTATGCTAAATCATCATGACTAAATTAATTAATTAATACAAAAAGTTCATCACACGTTAAAACCAAAGTAGCGTAGTGACCATACATATATAGTTCTCATAAAAACACACACTGAAACCAACCATAAAAACTCTCTCTAATTAATGCATTTAAAAACAACAACAAATGCGATCAAAATCGCAACAAAGGTAACAATTGACCCGACGGCATAATGATACCAAGCCTCTTTACTAATTGCATATTTTCTAATCTTTCTAATCTTCAGACGCATTGCGTCCATCTCGCTATTGTGACCATCGACGACACCGGCAAGAACCTTTTTCAAGGTCATCTTCTCTCTTTCAGTTTTTTCCAACCTTTCTTCAGTTTTTTTCAATCTTTCTTTCAGGCCAACATTTTCTTGTTCAACTAAGTGTAACTTCTCAACAATAGGGTCGATTGGCATTTCCGGTTCCACTACCTCCTAGATAAAAATATCTATATCAAGTTGGTCGGCGTAATTAATTGTCATATAATCAGGAAATGAAAATATGTAGTTATAAAAGATAATATACCACATCCGAATCATAGACTGGACGAGGGCCAACGGTGACGGATATCAAAACCATGGCGCTATACATATAAAAATCTTACACAATAAGAAAATTATATACAAGTAAATATGTAAATCATACAAATCAAAATTTGTTTTGGTAAATAAAAACAATAGGCTCACCAAGGTTGTGTCGGTGACGGGGCGATCGACGGCGGTGAGGAAGGGGACAAGGCGCGCGACACTAAAAGAAACCATAAATCATAATTAAATTTGAGCTCAAATTGCATATGTATACATAACAATTGATGAACTCTCTCTAGCTTAGGCATTTCATCAAACACCTAGCTAGCACAACAAAAATGAAATGAGCAAGAAAACGAGCAAAACTTGCAATGCCGGAAGAGGGAATGTTGATGCTAACCGTAGGACCGATGGGTGCCAACAATCTTGACAAATGGTGGAGAAAAATGGGGATGGATTAGAGCTCCCAAGAGGAAGGAGAGAGCAAAAATGGAGTTGAGCTCGAGCTAGAAAAAATGGAGCTCAGCTCGGGGTGGAATATAGGGGTGCTCGGGGAGGAAGGAGAGGAGGGCTTTAGGACCGGTTTGTGTTAAAAACCGGTGCTAAAGGGTCTGACAGCGGGGCCCTGCAGTTGCTGCAAAAATAAGAAAACCTTTAGCACCGGTTTGTGATACAAACCGGTTCTAAAGGGTCTGTTCACTGGGCCCCCCTCCCTGCAGCAAACGGTCCAAAAACCTTTAGGACCGGTTTGTGTTACAAACCGGTCCTAAAGGCCTTGCGGCCATTTGCTGCAGGGAGGGGGCCCAGCGGACCGACCCTTTAGAACCGGTTTATATCCAATCCGGGTCCAATGTGATTGGCTCAATGCCCTGTTTTCTACTAGTGTAGGATGTTGAAGCGACAGAATGAAGAGTTGGAGACGGAGGCAAATGCTGAGAAGGAGGTTGAGGCGATGACTACAGATCGAACGTGGATGCTAGTATTAGAGTCCGGCAGAGCAGAAAATTCATTTTTCTGCACGGACTGCTGGAATGATATTTTTTATGACCACACATGTCAAAATAATGTATACTTATCTTTTTTGGTTGTGATCGAGGGATGTGATCCCCGCATGCTATTTGACCAGACATATTTTAATTTGAAATTATCCGTCCTGAAGGATATTGATAGCTTTAGATGACCGGTTCCTACATCCGTGTGTGCGGATTGGTTTCCCAGATCCACACACGGACGCCGCCTTCGGTTTGGACATTGGTGTTGGAGTTGCTGGTGAAATATGCCACCAGATTGTATTTTGTAGGTGGTCTCGGACGAGATTCCTGAACTTATTAAATAAAAGCCGCAAGCTATATGAAGAAACAGCCAAAAAATATTCATTCCATAAGGCCATCAGATGACTGTCACATGTCTATTTATCTGGATCATACGAACGAAAACAACGCACACCATCACACACAATGACACAAGAAATCTTGCTCTGGGACTAGTACTCAACACATGAATCAAGAACGTTAAAAAGAAGCAAAATATGACGGTAGTCTCTAACTAATCTATATGCCGCGCCTGATCGTGCCGGTGGAACAACACGGGACGAACTCGATCAGAAGCAGGCGTCGAGGAGGCAGCAGCAGCAGAGCGCCGCGCAGCTGCAACAACAGAAGAAGCAGACGATCATTATCAGTTCGTTCGTTACAAACGAAACTGCCGAGACGAGTGAGAATTGCTGGAACAAGGGAGAGAAATTACCATCCTTTCAAGAAGCCATCGCCGCCGTGACCGTGTCCGCCGCGGTTGGTGGTGTCGGCGCCGGCGGGAGGGTACTGTTGGCCCTGCTGGTACGCAGCCGGCGGCGGCGCGACGAAGGCCTGCTGCTGCTGGCCCGGCGGAGGGTACGCCGCTGCAGTGCCCGGCGGCGGGTAGCCTGCGCAACCGGAAGAAAACAGAAGGATAAACTCAGAATTCAAGAACCAACCATGCTCGCCGGCGATTTGCACGAACCGTAGTAGAAGTTGTTAGATCCCAAAGAAAATGTTTCAATTGGTACGTACCCTGCTGGTAGCTCATGGCCGAGTCACGGAAAGAGCTAGCAAAAACTCTGCAGAACAGTGATCTGTTCCTCTGAGTTCTGGCGCAATTAACGGAGACCAATCAAGAAGAGGAGATAGGATTGGGTAGGACGGGATGGAGTGGAAACTGCATCGATCGAGCGTCTACTTATTATAGAGTTGTCACGGAAAGAGGTAGCAAAAACTCTGCAGAACAACACGCTCGTACGCGGCATCCGGTCCGGTTTGCTTAGACGCGTCGTCTTTCTTGAGTTGAGACAGTCAGACAGAGACTGGTTGACGGATCCCTTAGACTAAATGCAGAAATCCACGCGGCGATGGCGCGACGTCCTTCTCGTGGGTCGGTGGCTGCAGCCTGCAGGTGACGGTTCCATCCTTCCTTCAATCTTCGCTGTGCTCTGCGGCGAAGATTCCTCGTCCACGAGGGCCGGCGTGCTAGGCTAGCATTTGTTAAAGTGGATGTGTCTAAAACACATTTAAATGTGACAAAGTTATTATATATTTAAATGATTAAATCAAGCATGAAAATACCGACACGAACCTATATCTAAGATCAATGATATAGGTCCCGTAAAAAAAATTCAATGATATAGGACTTATAAAGCAACTCAAACGCGTCGACCCATTTCGTCCCCCGATTATGTTTAGGTCGCGGCGGACAGAAAAATCGTTCCAATGCCCGACCTAAACGGACGCGCATCCGCTTTTCGTCCGCCTGTCAACCCATTCCCGGTCCATATTTTAGCCTGATTTACGTCGGCGCGGACACGAGATGGACGCGCGTGCCGCACGCCAACTACTCCCCATGGCGTGCGGGTTGATGGCAAAGCCTCCATCATTTTCCTTCACATTCCCAAAACCCTCCCAGCTGCTCGCCATGGATGACGACCTCGATGCCGCCACTTTCCCAAAACCCTCCCGCTCGCGTGCACTCCTGGCTGCTCGCGATGGAGTCGGCGAAGAGAAAGGGCCGGAAGCACGCGGCGGACGAAAGGGACGAAGCAGCGGCCGTCGTGGCCATAGTCGTAGTAGCGCAGCGCGAGGATACCGACGCACGCGTCGCGGCGGTAACGAGGGACACACTATTGTACCTAGGGTTAAACCCTGGCCAGCACAGGCTCGTTAATGCCACGGTGGCCACGACCAGCACATGCACATCTATGTTTCCTCGGATGGTGCTGCCAGAGTCGCTCCGCGCGTCGACGACTCACCCAATTTCCGCCTTCCATGTCTACCCGCAAGCGTCCCGCCTCTCTGGAGAATGCTCGCCGGAGGTGAGCGTGGTGCCGCCTTCCACGCCCGCACCCGCGCCCATCGATCTCAACGCCATACCATTAGTCGGTGGCTCGTCATTCGATGGGCCGAGGAAACACGTGCGGGAGATGTCAGGCGACATGCTCTCCCGCGACCGCAACCTGTTCGACGAAATGTCGACGACCGTTGACAACGAAAAGGGTCGACCGCTTCATGCAGAGCATCATCTTCGAGGGTGACGGAGCGACCGCCGATGCAAAGACCAAGGCAAAAGAAGTGACTTTCGCTAGCATGATGACGGTGGTGGAGATCATGAAGGTGGATCTCAACACTGTGTCGTCAAGGAAGAGGTCGTGGTTCGAGAAGATGCAGGCCGACATGCTCAAGTTCGACGACGAGTGATCTATGACGGCAAGGGCCATCCTTTTTTGTATGTCGGCATGACCACGACCGTTATGGCGTGGTCGATCTCCCACCCCGAGCATGAACTGTGTGGTGCTTTCTGAAGCTGGCATTGTATGCCGGGCGCTGACACGATACCGGCATGAACTTTGGGCGACGACATGGTCGCTGGCTTGATCTACGGCCGCGGGCCTTTTCAAATGTGTGCGCGTAGATAAAATGGGTCACGGGCGTTAGACGCACTGCCAATCCGAATCTTAAACAGGACGGACGTCGAGCGGGCGGTTGATCCAAAAGAACAAAAAGCGGACAAAAGCATCGTCCAAACGCACCTTAGAGTTACTTTTAAATGTGCAATACTTAGAGCAACTCCAACCGGCCGACCCAAACAGACGGTGATTTTGTCCGTTTGGGACGGCCGCCCACTCTGCGTCCGCCCACTTTTATTTTTGGGTCGGCCACGCGTTCAACGCGGGCGATCCATTTTATGTACGCACATTTAGATTAAACATGCTAGCATGCTAACGCCCAAGATTTCATGCGGACACCATTCCAGCGGCCGGCATACATTGTCGGCCTACATAAAACCACCACGTAGTTCATGCTGGCACACTTGCCAACGACCGGCACATATGCAAGCACGTCAAAAGGGGTGGAAATTCGACCACGCCATGTCGGTCCGTGGTCATGCCAGCACACTTGCCGGCATACAAAAAAGGGACTGTGGTCGCCGTCGTAGATCACAACTGGTCGAACTTGAGCATTTCGGCCTGCATCTTCTCGAACCATAGCCTCTTTCTCGGCGACACATTGTTCATATCAACCTTCATGATCTCCACGCCCGTCTTCATGCTGGCGAGGGCCACTTCTTTTGTCTTGGTCCTGGCATTGGTGGCCTCGATCTCGAGCATCTTGGCTTGCTTCGGCTCCTCCAACTCAAGCATCTTGGCTTGCCTCTCCGCGTCCATCTCGAGCCTCCTCGTTTGGATTTCCATGAAGGCGTGCATTGTTTCTTCCTTTTCTTGCCGGCGCTTCTCCTCCCTCAAGTCATTTTGGCTTATCATGCCCTCCACCTTTTCAAGCAAGGGGATCGACGTCGCGTCCTGCCTGTTCTCCTTCTTCGAGTTGGTCTTCCCCCGCGGCCGAGCCTTCTCGCCGTCACCATGGTCCTCCACAACTTCTTCCCCCCACGCATCAAGAGGGTGGCATATTGCGCCTTGAACTTCACCTCCCCGTTGATGATAGTCCAACAATGGGCGAGATGGAAGGGTTTGCCGTCATGCTGAACCTTGAATGCCTCCAAAGCTTTAAACACCTACAATTCAAACCAAGCAAGCATATGTGAGCAAATGGACATGCAATCCACGGGAAAAATGCATGGCACGAAAAGGGAATGAGAGGGCATGCATACCATGTCTTGCATGCCGAGGCCGCTCACGGGGCGTGCCTTGATGCTCTCATAGGTGGCACAAAACTTGTTGTACTCTTGTTGAATCATCCTCTATCGCTTTGAAAGTGACACCTATCCACGCTTTCTTTGCATTTGGTACGGGGAAACTTCTTGCACTCATGGAACTCACAATGAACACGAGTCCATAAGGCTGACCACTTTTATTCTGCGTGATCTTCGGGTCTTTCCCAATGTCCCTCCAACACTCTCAAAGGAGCTTGTCTTCGGTCAACGTGTATGCCTTCGTCCACTTGCTCTTGCGCTTTGGCTTCGCCCCGGCAGCAGTTTGGTTGGCGAGCTCCTCCTCAAACAAAGGCTCCCCATCGATGTCCATGTCATCGTCCTCCTCCTCAAGGCCGTAGTCCTCCGGGAACTCATGGTCGAGCGGGAAGCGTCTTGGCCGACCTGATCTTGCATGAAGGCGTCATGTGGATCATTGGTGGCTTGCGTGAATGGCGCTCGACCGTCCTGGCTTTGGGTCTCATCGGGATCGTATGCACCAACCGCCGGCGCACCGCCTTCGAAGATCATGTTCTCGAGGAAACGGTTGGCTGTGTCATTGTCAACGGCCACCGACATTCCGCCGAACAGATTGCGGGCGCCGGTGAGCATGTCGGCTGGCATCTCGCGCTCGCGTCTCCTCATGCCTCCGGACGATGATCCGCCTGCCACCGGCGTGGCGTTGAGGTCGATGGTCACCGACGCGGGCATGGAAGGGGCCACGATGCTCACCTCCGGCGAGCATTCCCCGGAGAAGCGGCTGCCTTGCGGGTAGACGTGCAAGCCGGGAATCGGCTGCGTGCAAGACGCGCGCGGTGACTCCGGCAACATCATTCGAGGATATGCTGACGAGCCCGTGCTGACAACGGCCGCGACAACGGCGGGGTTGACAAGCCCGTGGTGGCTAGGGTTTACCCCTAGGTACAACAAGGCATCCCTCGTTGCCGCCTTCACCGGGCATTGGTGTCTTCCTGCTGCGCGGCGGCGACGACGACAGCTGCCTCGCCCTTTGCATCCTGCGCGTGCCTCCGACCCTTTCTCTTGGCCGACTCCATGGTCCGCTCCTCGGGCGTCAACTCCTTCTTCTTCTTCTTGGGCGGCGCGGGCCTTGCCTCTGGCTTCGGTGGCGACGACGGACGAGGCCATGGAGGCGATGGCGGCAGCGGCCTCATGGTCGTTGTCCATGGCGGTGGGAGCGGGCGGGAGGGTTTGATGAAAATGGAGGAAAAAAGTGTCCGCTTTGTCGCCGACTTACGGGCGAGGAAGAGAAGTAGACGCACACCACGCGCGTCCACTTCGTGCCCGCGTCGACCCAAATCAGGCTACAAATGAATCGACACATGGACAAAAACGAACACGCTTTCGTTTGAGTCAGCGTGTTGGGTAAACCTTTTGTTTATACAGACCCAAACGAACGGCGACAGTCGCATGTTAGAATTGCTCTTATCTCATTTAACCAAACCGTTTGTCAAATCGCGGAGCTGGTCAACTGCATCCGGAGCAGAGGAGAAGCCACGTACGGACGAACCGGTGCATGCCACGACGGAGGGGCATAGTCCAACACGGTTCATAATTACACGCGCAGAGTAGTGATTAGCAGAGACAACGTCGTGGCGTCTTGGATTTCTGCTCTGGGTTCCTCTGCTTGGTGTGGTGTACCAGCCGGGACCTGCCAGTTGGACCAATAACTGTCAACCACGCACGAGACCCACCGTCCAATCGAACCAAGAACCATGACCGAGGTGGCAAGCAAGCGCAGCACCTGAAAGCGCGTCCGTCCGTGGCACGGTGGCATGGCAGGCAGGGCAGTTCAGCTGCTCCCTTTCGCTTTCTCTTCTACCCCGCAAGTCGACCAACACGGCTAAGCAACCGTGTGTGTGTGTGTGCAGCTCCTATAAATGCAGGCGCTCGGCAAAGCACTCTTCCTAATCCTACCCATTCCCTTCCCTCCACAGCAGCAAAGCCTCTTTCCCTCGTCCTCCTCCTCCCTTGTTCTCGATCGCTTCAGGAAGACACTCATCAGTAATTCCATCATGAGCTACCAGCAGGGCGCCACCGCCACGGCCTACCCTCCGCAGCAGCAGCAGGCCTACGTGGCGGCGCCGCCGCCGGCCGGCTACCCGCAGAAGGACCAGCAGTATCCTGCCGCCGGCGGTGCCGACACCACGACGAGCCGCGGCGGCCATGGACACCACCACGGCGGCGGCTTCTGGAGAGGCTGGTAAGTCTTTGTTTGTCCCTTCTGAGTTCTGTCTCTGCATGCAGCATGCACCCTTCCCATGCATAGCCTTGTTCATGATGAGAGATGCTTAGTATGTTTGTCTGCTTCTTGTGTTGTTGCAGCTGCGCCGCGCTCTGCTGCTGCTGCCTCCTCGACGCCTGCTTCTGATCAAGTCGATTTTATCCATCGTGCATGCCCAGTTACGTTACGTGGTCTGACGAGTGCTCCTGCTGTTCGTCACGGTTCATGCGGAGTCCGGACGTCATGCAGTAGTTTGTTTTCCCTTTCCGCTTTGTTGGTTACTTCTGTGAATAGTGCTGTTTTTGTTGGTTGCTGAGCACCATTTCTGTCTAGTGTATCATGGTGATGTTGCTCCATCTCTTGTACATTGACTATGTATATATTAATATATAAACATGATTCGTTTCTCTTGTACATATAAACATGGTTCCAAGTATAACTGTGCAGAAGTCGCTTTAATTTATACTTCCTAAATATATCTCCTTTTAGAGATTTCACTACAAGACTACATATGAAGCTTTAAAGCATGTCTATATATAGTACATACGTATATAGTTCCCTAATGAAAATTTTAAAATAATTTATATTTAGAAACAGAAAGAGTACATGATTACTGATCGAGCACGTCATAATCGGTCTCGTTTTAGAGAACGATGAATTATGGATACATTTATAGTGTAACAACTATCTACACTCAAAGATATTGTTCCAAATCACCGTGTAACCGTTTTATTGACCGTTCTAAAAATGTAAGGTTAGTTTTTTAATAGGGAAAGGTTTTAAGAAAAGATACACCCACACATGTGGGCATTTTGCGACTCGTCCACATGCATGGATTGTCGTACATTCATGTTTGCATGAATCTTGATAAGTTTTGTAGATTTTCTGTGCCATGTAGGCATCATGGGCGTTGGAGAGTTCATCCACATGGCCCGCATTGTGTGGTTGGCAGCTGCGCCGTGTGGACGGACTAGTTTCTGCCTACACTGTCATCATCTAGTTCACGTGCGTGTGGTTGAACTGCTCTTCGTTCATACAACGCTCGTACATTGCTAGATGGCAACTGCAGTTGCGCGTAGATGACAACTACGTAAATACAATGGCAACCATGATTCGTTACTAGATGACAACTACAGTTAATCATACACGACAACTACGATTAACCATACATGACAACTATGGTTGGACCATATATGACAACTAGGTTAACACACATGGCAACTACCGCGCGTAACTAAAGTGTCATCCTGAGGATAACTATAGTCAATCAAAACAGAGAGAGTTGCCATGCTTTTACAACTACATTGCCATCCCACGTAACTAGAGTTGCCATCCCCAAGGGTAACTAAAGTGGTATCTTGCGGTTAACTAATGTAGCTGCGCGAGGATGTGTGGACAGATTTACTTCGTGCCACACGCGCGGGTGGCTATGAGTATTACTTGTTGGGTGTGTGACACGAAGTTGCTACGCCCACACGTGTGGGCAATTCTATTTTTCGCTCACACATGACCTGTGTGGACTGCCTCCAGCGCACACAACACACGATGTGTGAATGGATGTCTAATATGTCACACGTATGGTGAATATCGGGACCCAAGATTTTATATTGGTGCTGGCCGAACAACTAGGTTCTAGATGGTTCTTTAAGGATACTTGGCTTGGCGACGTGCCCTTTTAAATCCATAGATTTAGTTGTTTGTAATATCTTTCTTTGTACAATATTGTTTAACGCAAGGAAAACTATGTAAACACCGTATTAGGGTCAAATCCATTAAATATCTCGTTCAGAAGAGCTCTAATCAAAGATAAGTGGAAAGTGTGGATGCATTTAGGTTGATACTAGAAGGACCGGACGCGCTTTGCTGCGCCGTTAGATTAAAAAATGAATCATTTTTTTCAAAATACAACGTGTATTACTTTTTGAAATGTCAAACCTTTTAAATTTGATTAAATTTGGAGATAAATATATCAAAGTCTATAATATCAAATTGTTGTGATTAGATTCATCGGTAAATGAATTATCATATTTTTTATTTAATATTGTAGATGTTGATATTTTTGCTCTCAACATGGTCAATGTTGAATAATTTGACTTTTCAAAAAATTAATACCTCTTATATTTTGAAACTAATGGAATATTTTGTATGATGTGTGGAGAGATGACATGGTGTGTTTTATTTTTATTTATAATTCGGTAATTGGATGGGTATTTCGTGGTGTGATTCTATATTATATGCTAACCAACCTTATATATGTGGAAAAAGTTATATGTTGACAACTCCATGAGCGTGATTGATATGTTTTTATAGGCCAGTTGTTATTGATTGATTTGAAAAACTGTTAGTTGAGTCAAAATCGTAAACCAACCCCATTAGGAAGCATAATGTATTTGTCTAAATAAATGAACGGGAGAGTTTCGAGAAATTATTGACCCAGTCAAAATCGGATGATCCACTTTTAATTAAAGTCTTGGAGATCTCAATTGAATGTGACTCTTTAAAAATAAGGAGTATAGTGTTATAGACATATAAATAAAATAATTAAATGAAAGAACTTTGAAAAATTGTTGACCAGGTTAAAATCGGGTGTCACAATGTCAATTGGAGACCTCAATTGAATGTGGGCTCTTCAATTCTAGAGAGATTAGTGTTACAGTATATAAATCTCACTAATATACCAGACACATTCCGTTGGAGTTAATGCCTTCTATTGTTTTGACAGTGAAATATATGTACATGGATTTAATCAAGTTTGACTCGTCTTTCGTTTGCATCACATTTAGAAAACTAAAATATCACTCAAAACTAAAATTTTCATGTGTCGTGGGGAGTTATTCTTACTTAATATGATCCAATGAATCGTAAATGACAAGGCAATAAACAATGTTGCTTTTGTGACCACACGAAAACGACACACCATTTTCTTATTGCATGTCCATTTGCCACTCTATTATTATGCATGATTCATGCGATATTTAATTTACCTTCATCCAACAGTATTACTATGTTTGGTAACTGGTTGAGGGGTATTGAAGCCAAAACTAATGGACGGGTCCACTTGGGTCTTTGTGCATTATTTGAAATTATTGTAACGATTGCATTTTTAATGGAGTGAAAGTTCACTATTCTTTATAGGTTATTTTCCCCGCTACATGATGGGATCCATATGTGGTCTGTAGCATGCGGATGTTGGAAATATGCCCTAGAGGCAATGATAAATAGTTATTATTATATTTCCTGTTTAAAGATTATTATTTATTATCCATGCTATAATTGTATTGAATGAAAACATAGATACATGTGTGTATAAATAGACAAAACAATGTCCCTAGCAAACCTCTAGTTGGCTAGCTAGTTGATCCAGGATAGTCAAGGTTTTCTGACTATGTGCAAGTGTTGTCACTTGATGACTGGATCACATCATTAGGAAAATCATGTGATGGATAGACCCAAACTATGAACATAGCATATTGATCGTGTCGTTTTATTGCTATTGTTTTTTGCGTGTCAAGTATTTGTTCCTATGACCATGAGATCATATAACTCACTGGCACCGGAGGAATACCTTGTGTGCATCAAACGTCACAACGTAACTGGGTGACTATAAAGGTGTTCTACAGGTATCTTCGAAGGTGTCCGTTGAGTTAGTATGGATCAAGACTGGGATTTGTCACTCTGTGTGACGGAGAGGTATCTTAGGGCCCACTCGGTAATACAACATCACACACAAGCCTTGCAAGCAATGTGACTAAGTGTAAGTCATGGGATCTTGTATTACGAAACGAGTAAAGAGACTTGCCGGTAACGAGATTGAAATAGGTATGCGGATACCAATGATTGAATCTCGGGCAAGTAACATACCGAAGGACAGAGGGAATGACATATGGGATTATATGAATCCTTGACACTGAGGTTCAACCGATAAGATCTTCGGAGAATATGTAGGATCCAATATGGGCATCAATGTCCCGCTATTGGATATTGACCGAGGAGTGCCTCGGGGCATGTCTACATAGTTCTCGAACCCGTAGGGTCTGCACACTTAAGGTTCAATGATGTTTTAGTATAGTTGAGTTATACGTGTGGTTACCGAATGTTTTTCGGAGTGCCGTATGAGATCACAGACATCACGAGGGTTTCCGGAATGGTCCGGAAACGAAGATTGATATATGGGATGGTTTCATTTGGTTACCGGAAAGTTTCGAGCAATTCCGAAAGTGTACCGGGAGTGATGAATGGGTTCCGGGAGTTCACCGGGAGGGGCCCACCCACCCGGGAGTGAGCCCATGTCCATAGGGTGGCTCCACAAGTCCCTAGTGGGCTGGTGGAGTCAGTCCAAGTGGCCCATGGCGCCACATAAAGAAATTCCAAAAGAAAAGAAAAAGAAAAAGGGGAAAGGGGAGGTGGGAAGTGATACGTCCATTTTGCATCATGCTTTCATGTTGATATTTATTGCTTCTTGGGCTGTTATTTCACTTCACGGTACAATACTTATGCCTTTTCTCTCTTATTTTGCAAGGTTTACATGAAGAGGGAGAATGCCGGCAGCTGGAATTCTAGCCTGAAAAAGGAGCAAGTTTGAGATGCCTATTCTGCGCAACTCCAAAAGCCGTGAAACTCAGCATGGATTTTTTTGGGATTTATAAAAAATACTGGGCCGAAGAAGTGTCGGAGGGGCGCCAGCAGGGGGCCACAAGCCTACTAGGCGCGGCCACCCCCTGGCTGCGCCTTGGGGGCTTGTGGGCTCCCAGCTGGCCCTCTGGCCCCCCCCTTTTGCTACAAGAAGGGTTTCGGTCTGGAAAAAATCGAGATGAGGCTTTTCGGAGGATTCGCCGCCGCCACGAGGCGGAACTTGAGCATAACCAATCTAGAGCTCCGGCAGGATGATCCTGCCGGGGAAACTCCCCCCCCGTAGGGGGAAATGGTCGCCATCGTCATCACCAACACTCCTCTCATCAGAGGGGACTCGTCACCATCAACATCTTCATCAGCACCATAGCATCTCCAAACCCTAGTTTATCACTTGTAACCAATCTCCGTCTCGCGACTCCGATTGGTACTTGTAAGGTTGCTAGTAGTGTTAATTACTCTTTGTAATTGATGCTAGTTGGATTACTTGGTGGAAGAGTTTATGTTCAGATCCTTGATGCTACTCATTACCTCTCTGGTCATGAATATGATTATGCTTTGTGAGTAGTTACTTCTGTTCCCGAGGACATGGGATAAGTCTTGCTATAAGTAGTCATGTGAATTTGGTATTCGTTCGGTAATTTGATGTGTTGCATGTTGTTTTTCCTCTACTGGTGTTATGTGAACGTCGACTACATAACACTTCACCATTATTTGGGCCTAGAGGAAGGCTTTGGGAAGTAGTAAGTAGATGATGGGTTTCTAGAGTGATAGAAGCTTAAACCCTAGTTTATGCGTTGCTTCGTAAGGGGCTGATTTGGATCCACTAGTTTAATGCTATGGTTAGACTTTTTCTTAATTCTTCTTTCATAGTTGCGGATGCTTGCGAGAGGGGTTAATCATAAGTGGGATGCTTGTCCAAGTAAGGGCAGTACCGAAGCGCCGGTTCACCCACATATCAAACTATCAAAGTAACGAACGCGAATCATATGAACATGATGAAAACTAGCTTGACAGAAATTCCCATGTGTCCTCGGGAGCGTTTTTCCTCCTATAAGACTTTGTCCAGGCTTGTCCCTTGCTACAAAAGGGATTGGGCCACTTTGCTGCACCATTGCTACTTTTGTTACTTGTTTCTTGCTACGAATCATCTCACCACACAACTACTTGTTACCGATAATTTCAGTGCTTGCAGATATTACCTTGCTGAAAACCACTTGTCAGATCCTTCTGCTCCTTGTTGGGTTCGACACTCTTACTTATTGAAAGGACTAAGATAGATACCCTATACTTGTGGGTCATCAAGACTCTTTTCTGGCGCCGTTGCCGGGGAGTGAAGCGCCTTTGGTAAGAGGAGTTTGGTAAGAAAACATTTATATAGTGTGCTGAAATTTATTGTCACTTGTCACTATGGAAACTAATCCTTTGAGGGGCTTGTTCGGGGTATCTTCACCTCAAACAGAAGCACAAAGAGTTGCTCCTCAACTTGCTGCACCTACTGAAAATATTTGCTTTGAATTTCCTTCGGGTATGCTTGAGAAACTGCTGGCTAATCCTTCTACAAGAGATGGAACATCACATCCAGACTTGCATCTAATCTATGTAGATGAAGTTTGTTGTTTATTTAAGCTTGCAGGTTTGCCCGAGGATGAGGTCAAGAAGAAGGTCTTTCCCTTATCTTTGAGGGATAAGGCGTTGACATGGTATAGGCTATGTGATGATACTGGATCATGGAACTATAATCGGTTGAAATTGAAATTTCATCAAAAGTTTTATCCTATGCATTTAGTACATCGTTATCGGAATTATATTTATAATTTTTGGCGCCGTGACAGAGAAAGCATCGCTCAAGCTTGGGGGAGTCTTAAATCAATGTTATATTCATGCCCCAACCATGAGCTCTCGAGAGAAATTATCATTCAGAACTTCTATGCTCGGCTTTCTCATGATGATCGCACCATGCTTGACACTTCTTGTACCGGTTCTTTTATGAAGAGATATATTTGACTTCAGATGGAATTTATTGGAAAGAATTAAACGCAACTCTGAAGATTGGGAGCTTGATGAAGGTAAGGAGTCAGGTATGAATTTCAAGTTTGATTGCGTTAAATCCTTTGTTGAAACAAATACTTTTTGTGATTTTAGCGCTAAGTATGGACTTGACTCTGAGATAGTAGCTTCATTGTGTGAATCATTTGCTGCTCATATTGATCTCCCCAAAGAGAAGTGGTTTAAATATCATCCTCCCTTAGAAGTTAATGTAGTTAAACCTAATCTAGTTGAAGAGAAAGTTATTGCCTATAATGATCCTATTGTTCCTAGTGCTTACATTGAGAAACCACCTTTCCCTGTTAGGATGAAGGATCATTCTAAAGCTTCAACTCTGATACGTAGAGGCTACATTAGAGCACCTACACCCCCTGAGCAAATTAGAGTTGAACCTAGCATTGCTATTATTAAAGATCTTCTGTCCGACAATGTTGAGGGACATGATATTCACTTCTGTGAAGATGCTGCTAGAATTGTTAAACCTCATGCTAGAGACAAACATAGGCATGTTGTTGGCATGCCTGTTGTTTCTGTTAAGATAGGAGATCATTGTTATCATGGTTTATGTGACGTGGGTGCTAGTGTTAGTGCAATACCTCAATCCTTATATGATGAAATTAAAGACGAAATTGCACCTGTTGAGATAGAACCCATTGATGTCACTATTCAGCTTGCCAATAGAGATACTATCTGCCCTGTGGGAATTGTTAGGGATGTTGAAGTCTTGTGTGGTAAAACGAAGTATCCTGCTGATTTCCTCGTTCTTGCTACCACCCAAGATAGCTTTTGTCCCATCATATTTGGCAGACCCTTCCTCAATACCGTCAATGCTCATATTGACTGTGAGAAGCAAACTATCACTGTTGGCTTTGAAGGTGTGTCACATAAGTTCAATTTCTCCAAGTTTGGTAGACAACCTCATGAAAAAGAGTTGCCTAGTAAGGATGAAACTATTGCCCTAGCTTCTATTGCTGTACCTCCTACTGATCCCTTAGAGCAATACTTGCTTGAGCAAGAAAATGATATGCATATAGATGAAAGGGATGAGATAGATAGAGTTGTCTTAGAACAATATCCTATCCTTAAGAATAATTTGCTTGTTGAACTACTTCGGGATCCACCGCCACCAAAGGGTGATCCCTGTTCGAGCTTAAATAGTTGCCTGATACTCTTAAGTATGCTTATCTTGATGTGAAAGAGATATATCCTACTATTATTAGTGCTAGCCTCTTAGAGCATGAAGAAAAGAAGTTACTAAAAACTCCGAGGAAGCATCGTGCTGCTATTGGATATACTCTTGATGATCTTAAGGGAATTAGTCCCACTCTATGCCAGCACAAGATCAAAACTGATCTTGATTCCAAACCAGTTGCTGATCATCAAAGGAGATTAAATCCTAAGATGAAAGAGGTAGTAAGAAAAGAAATACTAAAGCTCATGGAAGCAGGTATTATCTATCCTGTTGCTCATAGTGATTGGGTGAGTCCGGTGCATTGCGTCCCTAAGAAGGGAGGTATTACCGTTGTCCCTAATGATAAGGATGAATTGATCCCACAGAGGATTATTACTGGCTATAGGATGGTGATCGATTTTAGGAAATTGAATAAAGCCACTAGGAAAGATCATTACCCTTTGCCTTTTATCGACCAAATGCTAGAAAGACTGTCTACACACACACTTCTGCTTTCTAGATGGTTATTCTGGTTTCTGCCAAATACGTGTTGCACAATCTGATCAGGAGAAAACCACTTTCACCTGCCATTTCGGTACCTTTGCTTATAGACGTATGCCTTTTGGCTTATGTAATGCACCTGCCACCTTTCAAAGATGTATGATGGCTATATTCTTTGACTTTTGTGAAAAGATTGTTGAGGTTTTCATGGATGACTTCTCCATTTACGGGTCTTCTTTTGATGATTGCCTCAGCAACCTTGACCAAGTCTTGCAGAGATGTAAAGATACCAATCTTGTATTGAATTGGGAGAAGTGCCACTTTATGGTTAATGAAGGCATCGTCTTAGGACATAAAATATCGGAAAGAGGTATTGAAGTCGATAAGGCTAAGGTTGATGCAATCGAGAAAATGCCATGCCCCATAGATATCAAAGGTATAAGAAGTTTCCTTGGTCATGCTGGTTTCTATAGGAGGTTCATTAAAGACTTCTCTAAGATTTCTAGGCCTCTTACCAATCTCTTGCAAAAGGATATTCCTTTTGTTTTTGACGATTATTGTGAGGAAGCCTTCGAAATACTTAAGAAGACCTTGATAACTGTGCCTATTGTTCAACCACCTGATTGGAACTTACCTTTTGAAATCATGTGTGACGCTAGTGATCATGCTGTTGGTGTTGTCCAAGGGCAAAGAGTTGATAAGAAGTTGAATGTTATTCACTATGCTAGTAAAACTCTAGACAGTGCCCAAAGAAACTATGCTACTACGGAAAAGGAATTTTTAGAAGTCGTGTTTGCATGTGAAAAGTTCAGGTCTTACATAGTTGATTCCAAAGTCACTATTCACACTGATCACGCTGCTATTAAGTACCTCATGGAGAAGAAAGACGCTAAACCTAGACTTATCAGATGGGTTCTCTTGCTACAAGAATTTGATTTGCATGTTGTCGACAGAAAGGGTGTTGATAACCCAGTAGCAGATAACTTGTCTAGGTTGGAGAACGTTCTTGATGACCCACAACCTATTGATGATAGGTTTCCCGATGAGCAACTGAATGTCACCAATACTTCACGTAATGCACCGTGGTATGCTGATTATGAAAACTATATCGTTGCCAAATATATACCACCTAGTTTCACATACCAGCAAAAGAAGAAATTCTTCTTTGGCTTGAGACATTACTTTTAGGATGATCCTCACCTTTATAAGGAAGTAGTAGATGGTGTTATTAGACGTTGTGTACCTGAACATGAACAGGGACAGATGCTACAGAAGTGTCACTCCGAGGCCTACGGAGGACACCATGTGGGAGATAGAACTGTACACAAGGTATTGCAATCAGGTTTCTATTGGCCCACTCTCTTAAAGGATGCCCGTAAGTTTGTCTTGTCTTGCGACGAATGTCAAAGAATAGGTAATATAGGTAAAGGTTAGGAAATGCCTAAGAACTATTCACTTGTCATTGAACCATTTGATGTTTGGGGCTTTGATTATATGGGACCTTTTCCAAAATCCAACGGGTATACTCATATCCTAGTTGCTGTTGATTATGTCACTAAGTGGGTAGAAGCTATCCCCACTAGTAGTACTGATCACAACACTTCTATTAGGATGCTTAAAGAAGTTATTTTCCCTAGATTTCGAGTCCCTAGATATCTAATGACCGACGATGGTTCACATTTCATTCATGGTGCTTCCCGTAAAACGCTTGCTAAGTACGATGTCAACCATAGAATTGCGTCTCCCTATCACCCTAAGTCCAGTGGTCAAGTAGAGCTAATGAATAGACAGATCAAACTAATTCTGCAAAAGACTGTCAACAGGTCTAGAAAGAACTGGTCTAAGAAGCTCGATGATGCACCGTGGGCTTATAGAACTGCCTATAAGAATCCCATGGGCATGTCTACGTACAAAATGGTGTACGGTAAAGCATGCCAGTTACCTCTTGAGCTAGAGCATAAAGCTTATTGGGCAATCAAAGAGCTCAACTTTGATTTCAAACTTGCTGGTGAGAAGAGGTTATTTGATATTAGCTCGCTTGATGAATGGCGAACTCAGGCATATCAGAATGCCAAGTTGTTCAAAGAAAAGGTTAAGAGGTGGCATGATAAAAGGATACAAAAGCGTGAGTTCAATGTAGGTGATTATGTCTTGCTATATAATTCTCGTTTAAGATTTTTTGCAGGCAAGCTTCTCTCTAAATGGGAAGGTCCTTACATTGTTGAGGAAGTATATCGTTCCGGTGCTATCAAGATCAACAACACGGAAGGTAATTGTCCGAGAGTGGTAAATGGGCAGAGAATCAAGCATTATATCTCACGTACTCCCATAATGTTGAAAGGAATATTATCAATACCATAACTTTGGAGGAATACCTAAGGGATATTTATCAGCCTGTTTTAGACTCCGAAAACGAAGAGGTATGTGTTTCGGTAAGTAAACAGACTCCAAAACTTTTCCAGTAGGAATTTTTCTCCGTTTTGGAATATTTAGAAAAATAGAAAAATAGAAAGTAGTCCGGAAAGTGCACGAGGAGGCGACAAGCCTGCCAGGCGTGGGCCCACCCCCTGGCCGCGCCTGGGGGGCTTGTGGCCACCTCGTGTACCTCCCGGACTCCGTTTTCTTGCGGAGTACTCCTTCTGGTCGAAAAAAATCATTATATATTCTCTCGAAAGGTCTGACCCTTGTATCACGCGAATTTCCTCTGTTTCCGTTTCGAGCCTATTTTCTGCCGCAGATTTAGGGCAAGATGTCGTCTCAGGAATTTATGGGGGAGAACAATCTCCCTCAAGTCTATGGACAAGTAAATGCTGATTTGAAAAGAATGGACGTCATCGAGGCCAGGGAAAGGCTACCTAAAGAAGCCAAGGGCAAAACTAAGGAGGATAATCAGGTGTGGGACGAAGCACAATCTGCATTCAACAAGGAAGAAGTTGCAGAAGTGGATTTACTCCAACCCTACCTCCACCTACTGTCTCCATCCTTGATTGAACTCTTGAGATTTTGTGAAACAACTCGTGCTCGCAATACTTATCTCACTCATGAAGTTGTTTTGCTGGAGAAACATATCACAGATCTCCAAGGTATAAATCAAAGATTGATGGCCCTCTTGGAATCAAAGGACAAAGCAACTCCACCACCATCACCTCCAAAGGAAGACAACTAAGCATGGGTGCTTCCCTTCCCCGGCAACGACGCCAAAAAAGAACTGCTTCCAGTTGCTCAACAATTAGCAATTGTCTTGCAATGGCCCACCAGCGTGTGGAATCGCGGTAGTTTCGAGGGTAGAGTATTCAACCCAAATTTGTTGGTTCGACACGATGGGAGTGAAAGGATATTCTCCAGTATTAGCAGTTGAGTTGTCGGCTCAACAACACCTGAAAGATTAGTATCTGCAAGCAGGATATAAGCAGCAAAGATAGTATGATAGCAACGGTGCTAGGAAAGAATTCGTTGACGGCAGATTATTCCTAACTGAAGTATCAATGGCACCAGAAAAGTATTGTAGCAGGTAGTAGCAGTCTAACGAGTAACAACAGTGGCAAGGAACAACAACAGTGACAGCAGTAGCAAGTAGCAACAGTAGCAAGTAATAGCAATAGCAAGTAACAGTAGTAGCAACAGTAGTGGCAGCAGCAGAAGGACAAAGCAACTAACAGTAGCAGCAAGTAACATCAGTAGAGCAAAGCAAGTAACAGCAGCAACAAGTAACAGTGGCAGTGGGACAAACTCGTAGGCAATGGATCGGTGATTTGTTGGATGACATTCATTATGCAACAGTTATAACACGGAGAGATATGTGGCTAGCTCCCGTTCGTCAATGTGATATAGGCATGCATTCCGTGTGTAGTCATACGTGCTTAGGGAAAAGAACTTGCATGACATCTATTGTCCATCCCTCCCATGGCAGCGGGGTACAAATGGATACTACGGGATATTAAGGTTCTCCTTTTAATAAAGAACCGAACCAACGCATTAGCACTTGGTGAACACATGAACACCTCAAACTAAGGTCATCATCGGGAGTGGTTCCGGTTATTGTCACTACGGGGTTGCCGGATCATAACACATAGTAGGTAACTACAACTTGCAAGATCGGATCTAAAACACACATATATTGGTGACAACATAATAATTTCAGATCTGAATTCATGGCACTCGGGCCCTAGTGACAAGCATTAAGCATGGCAAAGTAGTAGCAACATCAATCTCAAAACATAGTGGATACTAGGGATCAATCCCCGTCAAAACTAACCCGATTACATGATAGATCTCATCCTACTCATCACCGCCCAGCGAGCTTATGAATAGATTACTCACGAACAATGAAGAGCTTCATGGAATTGGAGAGGGAAGAAGGCTGATGATGACGATGGCGACGATCTCCTTGATCCGGAGCCAAAAACGGACTCCAGATCTGCCCTCTAGGGCAAGAACGGGATGTGGCGGCGCCTCTGGATCGTGGAACGCGATGAACTCTTCTCTCCTGATTTTTTCGGGACGAAAGGGAATAAATAGCGCTAGAATTGGGGGCGGCAGAGCCACGTGGGACCCACAAGCCTGGTAGCCGCTGCCAGGGGGGAGGCCGCGGCTACAGGGCTTGTGGCCCACTAGCCCGTCCCCTCCGGTGGATCTTTGCGCAGGTATTTTTCATATTTTCCAGAAATATTCTCCGTAAATTTTCAGGACATTCCGAGAACTTTCATTTCTGCACAAAAAAAACACCATGGCAATTCTGCTGAAAACAGCGTTAATCCGGGTTAGTTCCATTCAAATCCTGCAAATTAGGGTCCAAAACAAGGGCAAAAGTGTTTGGAAAAGTAGATACGATGGAGACGTATCAACTCCCCCAAGCTTAAAACCTTGCTTGTCCTCAAGCAACTCAGTTGACAAACTGAAAGAGAAAGAAAAACTTTGACAAACTCTGTTTGATCTTGTTGTTGCAACTATGTCTAACTCATAACCAGAATTTCAGCAAGATCACAAGTTAACCACATAAGCAAGTGACACATAGGTCTCACGGTAAACTAATATCAATGGCATAATCAGCTAGCGAGCAAATAATAATGAGTTTCAGATACCAACAATTCAATCAAAACAAGCATGAAGCAATATGAATAGGTGGTATCTCGCTAGCTCTTTCTCAGACCGCAAAACATAAATGCACAACACTTTCAAAGATCAAGGGCTGACTAAACATTGTATAGCAACGAAGATCCAGTCATAGTCTTACTCAATATCATGCAAAAGCAAAGCATAAAAATGACATAGGTGCTCTCTAATTGGTGCTTATATAAGAAGAGGATGACTCAACAGGAAAATAAATAGACAAGCCCTTCGCAGAGGGAAGCATTGATTTGCAGAGGTGCCAGAGCTCAAGCTTTGAAAATAGAGATAATAATTTTGGGTGGCATGCTTTCATTGTCAACGCAATGACCAAGAGTTCTCAATATCTTCCATGCTATTCATGCTATAGGCGGTTCCCAAACAGAAAAGTAAAGTTTTAACTCCCCCACCACCAATCAATCACACTCCACGGCTAGCCGAATCCTCGGGTACCGTCCATACTAACATCAATCCAAGGGGAGTCTTGTTTTACAGTTATGTTTTCGATTTAAGCGTGGAATTGGGCATTCCAATTACGGGCCCCTTTCTCATGAATGACAGTGAATAAACACATGTCGAGGATAACACACCTAACATGGAAGATACCAATAGCCCCCTGTCACCACATGAGCAGTTCGGGCATGCAAAACAAATTATTTCTTGAAGGTTTAGAGAATGGCACATGCAAATTTACTTGGAACGGCAGGTAGATACCGCAAATAGGTAGGTATGGTGGACTCCCATGGAAAAAAAATTGGGTTTATGGAAGTGAATGCACAAGCAGTATTCCTCTTAGTACAAGTGAAGGCTAGCAAAAGACTGGGAAGCGACCAACTAGAGAGCGACAACCGTCATCAAGATGCAATGAGTGTGACTAACATTGAGTGCAAGCATGAGAAGGATATAAATCACCATGAACACGAACATCATAGAGGCGATGTTGATTTTGTTTCAACTACATGCATGAACATGCGCCAAGTCAAGCCACTTGAATCATTCAATGGAGAATACCATCCTATCATACTACATCATAGCCATCTCAAAATCTATGTTGGCATTCAAGACAAACCATTATATGCTCCTAACTAATTAAGCATGGCATCAGAAACTATGATCTCTAAGCTGTCATTGCAGACATGGTTCTCTCTCAACAAAGCTGAATCTCGGACGACAAGCTAGTCATATTTACAAAAAACAAAATAGATAGAGTTCACACCAGCTTTTCCAGTCTCAGTCACTTCATCATATATCACCATTATTGCCTTTCACTTGCACGATCGAACGATGTGAACAATAATAAGACTGCTCGTGCATTGGACTAAGCTGAATCTGCAGGCAAACACAAAGGAGAAGACAAAGTAATATGGCTCTTTAACAAATGAACAGGTATGCATGCGAGGGCCACTAAACATTGTAACCATGGTCTTCTACCTCGACTCAAAAAAAAGAAAACTATTTACACGGTGTAGCGACCCGACTCAAGACGAGTCAAGCCTCTGGTGTTTCCGTACCATCCCAAGATCATGCTGGTACACACTCAGTACATAATGTATATATTCAAGAGTTCAATCACACAGCTTTATTAATCGAAATCTCATAAAGAGTACTTTATTACAATAAAGGATTACAATAAAGTGGCTGAAGGCCAACACATGAGATATCTAACAAAGACTAGCGGAAGCATCAGGTAGATGAGTCCATCCGACTCCAGGGCATGTCGCTGAGCGTAGATCGTAGCCTCACTCCTGGTCGGAAAAGTACTCTGCAACATGATACGTTGCAGCCGTGTAGGTCAGCATATGGAATATGCCGGCAAGTCATCAAAGAGAGGAGTAAAATAATAATCAACTATCTCTACATGCATATTTGGCCGGTGGGGCTAAGTTTTGCATAAAGCCAGTTTTATCCTACAACAAGAGGGCTGGAAGAAAAATATTACTACATTGTTTGTTGTTAACGAGATGGTTCCGCCAACCAATTCTCGTACCCGAATAGTTGTTAACACCCACATCATTATTAAGTTGTGTCAAGAGTTCAGGGGAATTTCAATGCCTTCGGCTCAAGTTGTCCATGTCCGTCGACACGGCTAATCGATTAGGTTGGGCACTCTGCAGAATTTTGCACACGTTCCCCACAAGATTTGATCGCCTCCGTGTTTGTCCTCGCACTTCAGGGTGTTTGAAGACCGGATGATCAAAACATGGTCTTTCAACGGGTCCCTCTGAATCCCTGTTGGTGCCCATCCATTCCCACCGTTCTTCTACATCTGCTGGCACCGCGTGTCCAGAGTCGCCGCGTTGTCCAACCAAGCCAGAGCCCATAATGACTTGTGGCTGTGCAGGTAAGCCTTGAGTCTTGAAGTCTCCGTCCGTCTCTTCGAGCCTGGGTGAAGCTTTCCGCAGGATGTCATGGCCTTCTCCAGCATCCCGGGCCATCCACTGGTTTCTCCAGGGAGCCGATCAACCGTCCTTCACCCAGAGTTTCATTGCGTCCGAGGTCTTGAAAATCTTGTCTTAACCGGTCTTGATTATTTAATCAACCTCGCATCACTCGTGTTATGCACTCAACCGAAAACCCGTCTACTCAAGCATAGCAAATATAAAATTGTCGTCCCGGGGCCAAGTATCGGGGTTGTTGTGTGCCTACCACATGATACTACAACTTATACTAAAATTTCCAAGTACCTAGGCAGCATGCAAATGGGCAAAGAAAGGTGAACTACCATGCATCGAAAACATAGGAAAATAACATGATCAAAATGACTTGCCTTGATGATAGTTGTCTTGATCGAGCGCTTCTAAGTAACACGCTTCGCACTCCGGGTGATCTACCGATACAAAAACAATACACACCATAAGCACTACAATCAAGCAACAAGTAAAAATAACATCACAAGTAAAAGTTTGCTATGGCCTAAGTGAAAGAATTCAATACGCGTCACTAAGGCAGAAACTTGTTTCTGTTAAAAACACCAGTAAAAATACTTTAAATTTTTTGAAACTTCTACCATAGTAAGATATAATCACTAGGAAGCAGTAGCAAAAAGAATCAACTCAAAATCATTTTTTAAACTCCTAGAATAGGCAAAACAAGGTTTAAACTAAATATGATCTAATTCATATTTGAATATTTCAAACATAGACAAATTATATGTTTTTCAAACTACAGAAAAATTGGAATCTACTGGAACAAGAATCAACATCAATGGACTTCGGGATCAAAAGTTATGGCCAAAACAAAACAGAAACTTTGCTGTTTTTGGAACTAGACAGAAAAAAGAAACTGATTTGCTAACAGACATGGGGTACACGTGGCACGCTGTGAGTGGCTGTGGGGGTGTATGTTGCTAACGTTAGGAGCAAACGGCCGAGATCTAACTAAAACTTACTCGCTAAAAGTTAAGTGAAATAAAACCCGAGCGGTTTTTGTTTAAAAACCGAAAGGTTACCCTACTTCTAATCTACACCATTGACTACGATCTAACGGATGAGAATAGGGGGAAAAACTCACAGGGTGTGGTGGTGCTCCGGCGGTGGTTGCCGGCGAGGCGAGGGAGAGCCGACGATGGGGAGGGGCTCCGGGGGTCCTCAGGCGGTGGCGACGGGACGGCGAGGCGGCGACGAGTTCTCTCCGGCGAGTGGCGGCGTCGGGCGGAGTCGGGGGTGGCTGGAGGCGGTGCCCTTGGGTGCGGCCGAAGTTGGAGCTTCGGTGCTCGCCGGCGAGGCTGCGGCAGGGGCTTGGGGGCGACGGCTCGGCGTGGCGGTGGGAGGAACGGGGTGCGGGCGGGGCGGTGGCTTTTATAGGCGGGGGGAGGAGCTGGGGAAGGAAGCGGGCAGGGGCTGCGGCAGGGGATCCCAGCGGACAGGGGACTCGGGCTCGGGGTGGAGTTTAGGAAGGAGAGGGGTGGGAGGTGGAAGGTGACCGAGCTGGGGGTTTTCGGCCAGGGTGGGACCCACCTGGCAGGGAGAGGGGGGGGGGTGGCTGGGGCAGTCGGCCGAAGCCTAAGGGGATCGGAATCCCAGGCTATGGGGGGATTCGGCCAGCTTAAAACGCGCTCAGGCGGCGGTTGCCTAAAAAAATACTTTCCTAATTTAAATCTTTTTCCGAAACAGAAAAATAAAAGTGAATAAAAAGGAAGTAAATCAAATATTTAATATGGAGTATTATATACCAAAAAAATCAGAAAAATATCCTCTACCCGAATAACATTTTTCCAAAGCAAAAATAAAAACTTAAAAAAATGTTTTTTTCAGAAATTCCCCAAAATGCTTTATTTTCTTTTTGCGAATGTTTTTGCAAATAAACTTTGGATTTCTTGGCTCCAAATATTTCAGAAATGCCCGTACTTTGGAGGGTCATTTTCCTCCGCTCTCTCTCTTGCGTGCAAGAGAGTATTTCCTCGGCATTTCTCGTGTGAGGAAAAATAGAAATGCAAAAACAAAAGTCGAAAGAATTCAAATGCCAACTTTATTTCAATCAATATGAATATATGCTTAGCTACGATGTAAACCATTCCCAATTAGGAAAATTGGGATGTTACAAACCTACCCACCTTAAGATGAATCTCGCCCTCGAGATTCGGGTTGGCTAGAAAATAGGTGCGGGTGGTCTCGACGAAGATCCTCTTCTCGTTCCGAGGTGGCTTCTTCCTCGGTGTGGTGGCTCCACAACACCTTGTAGAACTTGATGATCTTGCTGCGGGTAACTCTGTTGGCAGTCTCGAGAATCCTGACGGGTTTCTCCTCATACGTCAGATCACTGTCAAGCTGTATGGCCTCTAGGGGCACTGTATCTGTCAACGGAACATTGGCCATCTCAGCGTGGCATTTCTTCAACTGGGAAACATGGAAGACATCATGAACTCCGGACAATCCTTCCAGCAGTTCCAGTTTATATGAAACTTCGCCTCTATGTTCAAGAATTTTATAGGGGCCAATGAAACGGGGTGCTAACTTTCCTTTCACACCGAATCTCTTGATTCCTCGAAGTGGAGACACCCGAAGATATGCTCGGTCTCCCACTTCGTTCGTTACTTCCTTGCGTTTGCTGTCAGCATAACTCTTCTGCCTGGACTGAGCTATTTTGAGTCGGTCACGAATTAGCTTGACCTTCTCTTCAGAATCTCGGATAAGGTCGGGACCAAAAAGTTGTCGCTCTCCAACTCCATCCCACATCAACGGTGTTCTGCACCTCCTTCCGTATAGAGCTTTGAAAGGGGCCATCTTCAGACTGGTCTGGTAGCTGTTGTTGTATGAGAACTCGGCATAAGGTAAATTGTCATCCCAACTAGACCCATAGTCTAGGGCGCAAGCTCTCAACATGTCCTCCAGAATCTGATTGACTCTCTCGGTCTGCCCATCTGTCTGCGGGTGAAAAGCTGTACTGAACTCCAATCTCGTTCCCAAGGTTTCATGCAGTTGGTGCCAAAATTTTGATGTGAACTGAGTCCCTCTATCTGACACAATACTCTTCGGTACTCCGTGCAGACATACGATCCTGGTCATATATATCTTGGCCAGCTTGGCACTCGTGTAAGTAGTCTTCACAAGGATGAAGTGAGCTACCTTGGTCAAACGATCGACCACAACCCAAATAGAATCATAGCCAGAACGGGTCCTGGGTAATCCCGTGATGAAATCCATACCAAGCTTTTCCCATTTCCACTCGGGTATCGGCAGAGGTTGGAGCAAACCTGCTGGCTTCTGTTGCTCGGCTTTTACTCGCTGACAAACATCGCATATTGCTACGAACTCGGCAATGTCTTTCTTCAATCCTGTCCACCAGAAACTTTCTTTCAGATCCAGGTACATCTTGGTGTTGCCGGGGTGTATCGAGTACGGGGAATCATGGGCCTCCTGAAGTATCAACTTCCTGAGTTCGGGATCATTGGCCACATAGATGCGATCCTCAAACCATAAAGTTCCGTGTTCATCCTCACGAAAACCTTTAGCCTTCCCGTCTTTCATTTTCTGCTTAATCTCAGCTATCTCCTTGTCTGATTTCTGTGCCTCGCGGATCTTTTCGGTCAAGGTGGACTGAATTTCTAGTGTGGCAACGAATCCTCTTGGAACTATTTCCAATTTGAGCTCTCGGAGGTCATCGACTAACTCCTGGGGTAATCCTCCAGCTGTGAGTGTGTTCACATAACTCTTGCGGCTCAACGCATCGGCTACAACATTTGCCTTGCCTGGGTGATAATGCAATCTCATGTCATAGTCCTTGATCAACTCTAGCCATCGCCTCTGTCTGAGGTTCAACTCCTTCTGCGTGAAGATATATTTCAGGCTCTTGTGATCAGTGTAAACATCACAACTATTTCCGATCAGGAAATGTCTCCAGGTCTTGAGAGCGTGCACTACGGCTGCTAGTTCCAAGTCATGTGTGGCATAATTCAACTCATGAGGTCTGAGTTGTCTGGATGCATAGGCTACAACTTTACCTTCTTGCATGAGCACTCCTCCGAGTCCTTGACGAGAAGCGTCACAGTAAACCGGAAATCCTTCCGAATGTTCGGCAATATCAGCACTGGGGCTGTAACCAGACGTTTCTTCAGCTCTTGAAAACTGGTTTCACATTCCTCAGTCCAAACATACTTGGATTCCTTCTTCAACAACTCTGTCATGGGCTTGGCGATCTTTGAGAAATTCTCAATGAACCTCCGGTAATATCCGGCAAGTCCGAGGAAACAGCGGATCTCCTTTACTGAAGTGGGTGCTACCCATTCGGTGACTGCTGCGACCATGGCAGGGTCCACTGCTATTCCTTCTCCTGAGATGACCTGTCCGAGGAATCCGACTTCCTTCAACCAAAACTCACATTTGCTAAACTTTGCATATAGCTTATGCTCTCGAAACTTCTCCAGAACTAGACGCAGATGTTCCTTGTGTTCCTCTTCGTTCTTGGAGAATATCAGTATGTCATCGATGAACACCACGACAAACTTGTCCAAATATTCCATAAATACCTTGTTCATCAGATTCATAAAATATGCTGGGGCATTAGTCAGTCCAAATGACATGACCGTGTACTCATACAAGCCGTACCGAGTGCTGAAGGCTGTCTTGGGTATATCCTGTTCACGAATCTTCAACTGATGATACCCGGATCGAAGATCGATCTTTGAGAATATGCGAGCTCCAACTAACTGATCAAACAGATCATTGATCATCGGCAAGGGGTACTTGTTCTTGATGGTCACCTCGTTCAATGCACGATAATCGACAACCATTCTCAAGGACTTATCCTTCTTTTCAACCAAGAGCACTAGGGCTCCCCAAGGTGAAGAACTTGGGCGAATATACCCTTTGTCCAACAACTCCTTAATTTGCTTCTTGATTTCTACCAAGTCATTTGCGGGCATCCGATAGGGTCTCTTGGATATCGGGGTTGTTCCGGGTAATAGCTCAATCAAGAACTCAATCTCTCTATCAGGTGGCATGCTCGGCAATTCCTCCGGAAATACATCTGGGTACTCCTGTACAATCGGTACTTCCTCCTGGACTACTCCCGTGAGAGAGTTTACTCGCTTACTCCGTGTCGGGCGCTGAGACACGTTCTTAATCCGCTTCTGCTCGGGGGTGGTGAGAAAAAATAGACTTAAGGGCACAATCAATATTCCCTTCATACTTGGCCAACCAATCCATGCCTAGGATTACATCCAATCCCTGGGACTCTAATACGATGAGGTCGGTGGGAAAATTATGGTTCCCGATGTTGAGACTCAAAGCATGGCATCCTATCCCGACTGTCATCATGCCTCCTGGGGAACTGACCTTAATAGGCTGGCTGAGGGTTCTAGTTGGCAAACTATACTTTTCCACAACTACCCTTGATATGAACGAATGTGTTGCACCAGAATCAAAAAGTATCAATACTGGACGTGAATTTAGCAAAAACTTACCAACCACAGTATCGGGGTGATCATAGACCTCTTCAACATCAATGTGGTTCACCTGAGCTCGAGGAAAAGGATTGGGCTTCTTTGCTGCAGAGTTGCCGTTGCCGTTTACATTTCCCTGCTTGTTCTGGGGACATTCAGTGGCATAGTGTCCCGTCTTCTGACACTTGAAGCAGGTGATGTGATTCAGATCCTTCTGAGCTGGAGCTGAATGCTGCTGAGTGCCAGTACCGCCATTCTTGAAGTTGCTGTTGTTGCGGTGGTTCCCATTTCCTCCATGGTTGTGGCCTCCATGGTTGTGCACTGGGTGGTTATGCTGGACGTGTCCTCCAAACTTACCGGATCCAGTCCCGGTATTCCCTGAATAGGGGGTGCAGCGAGGCTTCTGCTGAGTGCCGGAGTTGAACTTTCCAATCCCATACTTTCGCTTGCGGTTCTCCATCTGCTGGTGTTTCCCCTCCAAGATGAGGGCCTTATCCACCAGCTCCTGGTAGTTGTTGAAGGTGGCTACAGTCAACTGAATGCTCAGCTCATCATTGAGTCCCTCCAAGAACTTTTCCTGCTTGGCCGCATCATCGGCCACATCTCCAGGTGCATAACGGGCGAGCATGCTGAATTCATCGACATACTGGGCCACAGAGCGATTCCCCTGGCGTAAGTTGCGAAACTCACGCTTCTTCAGACTCATTGCACCAGCTGAGACATGTGCGGTATGGAAGGCTTGCTTGAATTGCTCCCAAGTGACTCCAGCGATGGGGTAAGTGGTGGTGTAGTTCTCCCACCATGCAGCTGCAGGGCCTTCAAGTTGATGCGTGGCAAAGCGCACCTTCTCAGCTTCAGTACAACCAGCAGTGATAAGTTCACGCTCCATCTTGCGGAGCCAATCATCTGCCACAATGGGCTCAATGCTGCTGGAGAAAGTCGGAGGGTTCAGCCTCAGGAAACGGGTGAGATTGTCGGCCTGGGGTGGATGATGGTTGTTGTTGTTGTTCTGGTTCTGGATGATCAGCTGCATCAGGGTGTTCTGTTGCTGGATCAACTGGGTGAGTTCCGGCAGAAAGTTGGACTCAGGGGCGCGTCTCGGAGGCATCTGATGTTTGTAGAGGGGTGAGATTAGCATAGAACAATGGTCTAAGAGTAATTACACTACCCATATGAAATGCAACAAACAAGTATCACACCACACATTTTATTCAATACCATCACAAAGGTTCACACGAGGATACAAGATTCGATAATCCTAAACATCGGCCTAAGCGTATAACGATAAAGTAAATTTGGTGGTCTAGTCTAAGTGTCCTCCTCAGAAAAGCATGGTGATGGGTCCTTCGGTGGAGCTTTCTTCATAGTCCTCGTCATTGCTGATCAAGGGGGCTACGTCACCTTCGGGATGAAGGTTCTCGCCCATGTCCAGTTCCTCCTCCAGGTATGCAACTCGAGTCTTCAGCTTCTCGATCCGCTCCAGAAAGTCCTTCACCTCCAGTTCGTGCTCATAGTGGGCTTCCCGGGCTGCTTCTTCGAGTTCGAGTTCGCGGAGCGACAGTTTCTTGATCTTCCTGGCGTCCTTGATCACACGATGCTCCAGAGTCCCGCTGTGCTTCTCCAAGGTCTGGGCATAAGACAGGAGAGCGTCCTTGATCTTGCTTGAGATGATTTCTCCGTCTTTGCTTCTCCGGGATACGGTGAATAGGTCTGGTGAAATAGGGCAGCCTTTGTACTCTTCCTTGATACGTCCGAGTGCACAATGGATCGCCATGTCCCTTTCGAGAATCCAGTTGGGTGCGATGAACTTGAAATCCACCGGCTCAGTGCGCGGCTCGAATGTCCTTCCGGGAACGTGCACCTCGATCCTGTAGCGTGAATCCTCCGGGTAAGACGAAGTTGGCTTCCCTGTGATGGTCGGCAGAGCAATCCTCAAGTCCTTGGTGATCTGCACCAGCTCCTTTCCGAAAGGCATAGTGGCGTCGGGCTGGCAAAACTCTGTGAACTTAACAGGGATGAAGGTGGCCATCTAAAACATTGGAAAATCGGAGAGACGCCAGAAATGATCAGAAGAGGAAATAGAAGATTTATAGACATAAGAAAATAGTTTTCTTCCAAAGGCTTTTCCATTCCTAGAGGTTACGTCCTATGGTCAGCGTGTGCTCTGAATACCATTTCTGTAGCGACCCGACTCAAGACGAGTCAAGCCTCTGGTGTTTCCGTACCATCCCAAGATCATGCTGGTACACACTCAGTACATAATGTATATATTCAAGAGTTCAATCACACAGCTTTATTAATCGAAATCTCATAAAGAGTACTTTGTTACAATAAAGGATTACAATAAAGTGGCCGAAGGCCAACTCATGAGATATCTAACGAAGACTAGCGGAAGCATCAGGTAGACGAGTCCATCCGACTCCAAGGCATGTCACTGAGCGTAGATCGTAGCCTCACTCCTGGTTGGAAAAGTACTCTGCAACATGATACGTTGCAGCCGTGTAGGTCAGCATATGGAATATGCCGGCAAGTCATCAAAGAGAGGAGTAAAATAATAATCAACTATCTCTACATGCATATTTGGCCGGTGGGGCTAAGTTTTGCATAAAGCCAGTTTTATCCTACAACAAGAGGGCTGGAAGAAAAATATTACTACATTGTTTGTTGTTAACGAGATGGTTCCGCCAACCAATTCTCGTACCCGAATAGTTGTTAACACCCACATCATTATTAAGTTGTGTCAAGAGTTCAGGGGAATTTCAATGCCTTCGGCTCAAGTTGTCCATGTCCGTCGACACGGCTAATCGATTAGGTTGGGCACTCTGCAGAATTTTGCACACGTTCCCCACAAGATTTGATCGCCTCCGTGTTTGTCCTCGCACTTCAGGGTGTTTGAAGACCGGATGATCAAAACATGGTCTTTCAACGGGTCCCTCTGAATCCCTGTTGGTGCCCATCCATTCCCACCGTTCTTCTACATCTGCTGGCACCGCGTGTCCAGAGTCGCCGCGTTGTCCAACCAAGCCAGAGCCCATAATGACTTGTGGCTGTGCAGGTAAGCCTTGAGTCTTGAAGTCTCCGTCCGTCTCTTCGAGCCTGGGTGAAGCTTTCCGCAGGATGTCATGGCCTTCTCCAGCATCCCGGGCCATCCACTGGTTTCTCCAGGGAGCCGATCAACCGTCCTTCACCCAGAGTTTCATTGCGTCCGAGGTCTTGAAAATCTTGTCTTAACCGGTCTTGATTATTTAATCAACCTCGCATCACTCGTGTTATGCACTCAACCGAAAACCCGTCTACTCAAGCATAGCAAATATAAAATTGTCGTCCCGGGGCCAAGTATCGGGGTTGTTGTGTGCCTACCACATGATACTACAACTTATACTAAAATTTCCAAGTACCTAGGCAGCATGCAAATGGGCAAAGAAAGGTGAACTACCATGCATCGAAAACATAGGAAAATAACATGATCAAAATGACTTGCCTTGATGATAGTTGTCTTGATCGAGCGCTTCTAAGTAACACGCTTCGCACTCCGGGTGATCTACCGATACAAAAACAATACACACCATAAGCACTACAATCAAGCAACAAGTAAAAATAACATCACAAGTAAAAGTTTGCTATGGCCTAAGTGAAAGAATTCAATACGCGTCACTAAGGCAGAAACTTGTTTCTGTTAAAAACACCAGTAAAAATACTTTAAATTTTTTGAAACTTCTACCATAGTAAGATATAATCACTAGGAAGCAGTAGCAAAAAGAATCAACTCAAAATCATTTTTTAAACTCCTAGAATAGGCAAAACAAGGTTTAAACTAAATCTGATCTAATTCATATTTTAATATTTCAAACATAGACAAATTATATGTTTTTCAAACTACAGAAAAATTGGAATCTACTGGAACAAGAATCAACATCATTGGACGTCGGGATCAAAAGTTATGGCCAAAACAAAACAGAAACTTTGCTGTTTTTGGAACTAGACAGAAAAAAGAAACTGATTTGTTAACAGACAGGGGGTACACGTGGCGCGCTGTGAGTGGCTGTGGGGGTGTATGTTGCTAATGTTAGGAGCAAACGGCCGAGATCTAACTAAAACTTATTGGCTAGAAGTTAAGTGAAATAAAACCCGAGCGGTTTTTGTTTAAAAGCCGAAAGGTTACCCTACTTCTAATCTACACCATTGACTACGATCTAACGGATGAGAATAGGGGGAAAAACTCACAGGGGGTGGTGGTGCTCCGGCGGTGGTTGCCGGCGAGGCGAGGGAGAGCTGGCGATGGGGAGGGGCTCCGGGGGTCCTCCGGTGGTGGCGACGGGATGGGGAGGCGGCGGCGAGTTCTCTCCGGCGAGTGGTGGTGTCGGGCGGAGTCGGGGGTGGCTGGAGGCGGTGCCCTTGGGTGCGGCCGAAGTTGGATCTTCGGTGCTCTCCGGCGAGGCTGCGGCAGGGGCTTGGGGGCGGCGGCTCGGCGTGGCGGTGGGAGGAACGGGGTGCGGGCGGGGCGGTGGCTTTTATAGGCGGGGGGAGGAGCTGGGGAAGGAAGGGGGCAGGGGCTGCAGCAGGGGATCCCGGCGGACAGGGGACTCGGGCTCGGGGTGGAGTTTAGGAAGGAGAGGGGTGGGAGGTGGAAGGTGACCGAGCTGGGGGTTTTCGGCCAGGGTGGGACCCACCTGGCAGGGAGAGGGGGGGGGGGGGGGCGGTGGCTGGGGCGGTCGGCCGAAGCCTAAGGGGATCGGAATCCCAGGCTATGGGGGGATTCGGCCCAGCTTAAAATGCGCTCAGGCGGCGGTTGCCTTAAAAAATACTTTCCTAAGTTAAATCTTTTTCCGAAACAGAAAAATAAAAGTGAATAAAAAGGAAGTAAATCAAATATTTAATATGGAGTATTATATACCAAAAAAATCAGAAAAATATCCTCTACCCGAATAACATTTTTCCAAAGCAAAAAATAAAAACTTAAAAAAATGTTTTTTTGAAATTCCCCAAAATGCTTTATTTTCTTTTTGCAAATGTTTTTGCAAATAAACTTTGGATTTCTTGGCTCCAAATATTTCAGAAATGCCCGTACTTTGGAGGGTCATTTTCCTCCGCTCTCTCTCTTGCATGCAAGAGAGTATTTCCCCGGCATTTCTCGTGTGAGGAAAAATAGAAATACAAAAACAAAAGTCGAAAGAATTCAAATGCCAACTTTATTTCAATCAATATGCATATATGCTTAGCTACAATGTAAAACATTCCCAATTAGGAAAATTAGGATGTTACACACGGGAAAGCTCCCAACAAGCAAAAGAGGAAAGGAAAATCTTTTAGGGTTTTCTCAAAAGGACACAAAACAAGAAAACAAGAAAACGAAAATGAACTAGCATGGATAATACAGTGGCAAAGTGTAAACACGGGCTAACAAAGTGAAAGCATAAGCATAAATGTAAAGTTGGTGCAAACACGTACTCCCCCAAGCTTAGGCTTTTGGCCTAACTTGGTCTACTCCCAAGGAGGGAAATAACCAGCTCCGGGATACTCTGGAGCGGACTGTGGATGCCACTGCTGTGTGAGCTCCTTTGGCTCCCACTAATAAACTGGCGTCTGGTACTCGATTGGAGGCTCGGGCACCGGCACTTGTGGTTGGGCCAAGCCCCAATACGCGTAGATGTCCGATGGCATGATAATGTACCTGCCTGCATAAAGGTTGAACAAAGAAGGAGCAGGCATAGTAATCGTCTCTCGAGTACCCTGACTAAATTCCAGGTTATAAATCATCCGTCTACTAGCATCTCTATCGAGAAAATCATGGCGAACCATGCTGTCATAATCCAGATATTTCTTAGGAACAAGCATTTCTTCTTCCTCGCGAAGTCTAATATGTATGTCAAAGTGTCTAGCAAGACGAGTAGCATAGATACCTCCATAGACGACACCTTTGGAACGGTTTGTGTTCAACCACTGAGCTACTGTAGCACCTAGGATATAAGTCTTATTGTTATAAAGGCCTTCGTGCAAAACCGCAAGGTCTGGAGAGCTAAGTGATCCAGCCTCCCCACGGCCAATCAAACATTTTCCCACAAATAATGAGAAGTACCGAAGCACAGCAAAACGTATGCTAGCAATTCTAGCGCGAGACACTCCTCTCTCCTCTCCAACAGCGATGGTATCTATGAAAGCCTCCAAGTCCCATGGACGAGGATCATGAATATCCCCAACATAAGGTAATTTGCACACATTGCAAAAATCCTGTAGTGTCATGCGCTGGGGGATATCGTATAACATGAACTCAACCATAAGAGGATTCTGCCTCGGATAAAAGTTGAAGCTTTGAAAGAAAATATTGCTGAGGAGGAGGTATTGTGTGCACTTATCTTCAACTAACGCGGTAAGACCTGCGTTCTCCACCAAGTAATAAAAGTCTTCATAAAGCCCAGCGGCGCGCAAAAATTCATCACTTGGCCACTCACGCGCTCGAACTTCTGTGACTTGGGGAACCACGTACTTGGGGTGGTTCTTCTCATCCTTCTTGGGGTTACGGCTTGAAGAGCCTCTCAAGAACCTCCTCATCTTTCCCCTTTTCTAACTCTGAAAAATTCTGAAATTTTTAGAGACTTCGAAAGAAAATTGAGTAAGGATTAACCCAACTCGTAGCAACTACTCCTACTAGTGCCTAGAGACTGTATCACGCGTTAAAACTACTTGAGACCAGCTAAAATCAACATTTCAAGCTCAAGAACAGGGTCACCAAGGTAGCAAGAATACGCGAAGGATAAAGCACTAGAGTAGAAACTAATTGGACCAATGGAGGAGTCACTTACCAAGGAGTAATTTCCCCAAAACGGTTCGGAGAATGGTGCTTTGAGCAAGGAGATCGAAAATCACAGCCAAATGAGCAAGAACACGGGTTTGAGCTGCGAAACGGTTTTTTGTGGAGGTAGAAGAAGAGGATGGGAGCTGGAATGAGTGGAGGGGGTCCCTGTGGCCCCCACAAGCTTGGTAGCCGCGGCCAGGGGGGGAGGCCGTGGCTACAGGGCTTGTGGCCCACTGGTGTGGCCCCCAGGCCAGCTCTCAGTCCCAGTATTTTTCAAAAAAATCCAGAAAAAATCGTATTTGATTTTCAGGACCATCGAAGAACTATTATTTTCGGGGTACTTTTCTCTGGGACGCTAAAATAGAAAACAGGAAAAACTAAACTAAATCTACCATTTTTCTTCTAAGCAACAGAAAGTGAAAGCTTAAAACAGAGGTATGTGACTCCTTGATTCATCCATTTCATGGTCATCGAAAGAAATCCGTCAATGGGGTTGATCAAATCCCCTCGACAAAACTTTTTCGAATCGCAAAAGGAAACGGAGAATTGTCGAATAGCCACTAAGTCACCTCAATGGGGACATGAATCTCCCCAACAAGAAAATCATACTTCATCTAAACACGAGGAATAGGGCATTCAAAGCTCCCAATAAGAATCGATGAAGTTTTTTCGATAGCATTGATGCAATGTACTTGATATCGTTTCTTCGGAAAGTGCACTGTATGCTCATTATCATTGACATGGAAGGTGACATTGCCTTTGCTGCAATCTATAACAACCCTTGCGCTGTTTAAGAACGGTCTTCCAAGAATGATCGCCATGGCATCATCCTCAGGAATATCCAGGATAACAAAGTCCGTCAAGATAGTAACGTTAGCAACCACAACAGGCACAATCTCGCAAATGCCGACAGGGAAGGCAGTTGATTTGTCGGCCATTTGCAGAGAAATTTCAGTGGGTGTCAACTTATCCATTTCAAGTCTACAATAAAGAGAGAGAGGCATAACACTAACACCGGCTCCAAGGTCACATAAGGCAGTTCTTACGTAGTTTCCTTTAATGGAGCAAGGTATAGTGGGCACTCCGGGATCACCAAGTTTCTTAGGAGTTCCACCTTCGAAAGTGTAATTGGCGAGCATGGTGGAAATCTCAAGATCTGGTATCTTCCATTTATTAGTCACGATATCTTTCATGTACTTGGCATATGGAGACATTTTGAGCATATCAATTAACCGCATCTACAGAAATACGGGTCTCAACATTTCAATAAAGCGCTCAAAATCCTCATCATCCTTTTTCTTGGATGGCTTAGGAGGAAAGGGCATAGGTCTCTGAACCCATGGCTCCCTTTCTTTACCATGCTTCCTAGCAGTGAAGTCATTCTTATCGTATCTCTTAGGTTGTGGGTTACCAGGATTAACCATAGGTTCAATCTCCACATCCTTCTCATTGCTAGGTTGAGCATTATTATGAACACCGCTGTCCATATTGTCACCAGGTTCATGTTCATCACCAGATTGTGTTTCTGCATCACACGAAGAAATATCATTTGGTTCTTCAGGTGTGACAGTATTTGGTGACTTGACATGTAGGTTTCTATCATCCTTCTTCTTATTCTTAGGATGACTGGGTGTATTAGCATTAATTCCTTGAGAATCTTGATCAATTCTCTTAGGATGGCCTTCAGGATACAAAGGTTCCTGAGTCATTTTGCCTCCTCTAGTAATCACTCTGACAGAGTTGTCATTTACTTCATTGAGCAAGTCATTCTGAGCTTTAAGTACTTATTCTACCTGAGTAGTAATTATAGATGCATGTTTACTCAGAAGCTTCAGATCATTGACATGTCTGTCTGCACAAGCACTTAAATGACTAAGCATACGAGTACTTTGTTCCAATTGTCTGCTAACATAATCATTGAAACTCTGTTGTTTGGCAACAAAGTTGTCAAATTCATCAAAGCATAGGCTAGCAGGTTTGTCAAAAGGAATATCACTCTCATTGAATCTACACAGAGAATTCACCTCTACTACTTGTATCGGGTCATCGAGACCATGGATCTCTTCGATAGGCGGTAGATTTTTGACTTCTTCAGATCTAATGCCTTTCTCTTGCATAGATTTCTTGGTTTCTTGCATATCTTTGGGACTGAGGAATAGAATACCTCTTTTATTAGGAGTTGGCTTAGGAGGTGGTTCGGGAATAGTCCATGCATTATCATTGATCAAGATGTTATTCAGTAGGATCTCAGCTTGTTCTACAGTTAGTTCCCTAAAAACACAACCGATACAACTATCTAGGTGGTCTCTAGAAGCATCGGTAAGTACGTTATAGAAGATATCAAGTATCTCGTTCTTCTTAAGAGGGTGATCAGGCAAAGCATTTTGTAGCTGGATGAGCCTCCCCCAAGTTTGTGGGAGACTCTCTTCTTTGAGTTGAGCAAAGTTGTATATTTCCTGCAAGACAGCTTGCTTCTTATGGGCAGGGAAATATTTCTCACAGAAGTAATAGACCATATTCTGGGGACTACTCACACATCCAGGAGCAAGACAAGTGAACCAAGCTTTAGCGTCATCCTTTAGAGAGAAAGGAAACATCTTAAGGATATAGTAGTAGCGAATCTTCTCCTCACTAGTGAAAAGGGTGGCTATATCGGGTAGTTTGGTAAGATGGGCTACGAACGTCTCAGACTCATTACCGTGGAAAGGATCAGATTCGACTAGAGAGATTATCTCAGGGTCGACAGAGAATTCATAATCCTCATCGGTGATAAAGATAGGCGAAGTGGCAAACTTCGGGTCGTATTTCATCCTAGCTTTCAGAGATTTTTCCTTCCACTTGAGAAGTAATTTCTCAGCGTCATAGGCATCCTTACACGCAAGAAAATCCTCAGCTATCTCTCCCTCCATAACATAACCCTCAGGTATATGAGGCAATTCCTATCTAGGAGAGCTAGATCTAGCAAGAGCAAAAGCAGGTTCTATCTCAATAGTATCGGCAGTTTCAGAAGCATCACGAGCATTGGGAGTAACTCTAGCAATATCAGCATCAAGGAATACCCCTAGTGGCATATCCGGCAAAGTAGTATCTGTAGCAGTATCAAACATAGCATCATGGATAGCAGTATCAGGCGTAGCATCTCTAGCAGTATCAGGCATATCATCTCTAGCAGTATCAGGCCTAGTATCATCAAGCATAGTAGCATCATAAGCATCATCAATAGCAGTAGCATGTCTAGCATCATCTAGCACAGACAACATATCAAGATTTCTAGCAGGAGGAGGTGTCGCAAACTTACTCATAACTGAAGGTGAATCAAGTGCAGAGCTAGATGGCAGTTCCTTACCTCCCCTCGTAGTTGATGGCAAGACTTTGGTTCTTGGATCTTTCATATTCTTCATAGTGATCAGCAGATATAAATTCCAAGTGACTCAGACAATATAGCTATCCTCCCCGGCAACGACGCCAGAAAAATGCTGCTTCCCTTCCCCGGCAACGGCGCGAGAAAAATGTTGCTTCCCTTCCCCGACAACGGCGCCAGTAAAATGCTGCTTCCCTTCCCCGGCCACGGCGCCAGAAAAGAGCTGCTTCCAGTTGCTCGACAATTAGCAATTGTCTTGCAATGGCCCACCAGCGTGTGAGATCGTGGCAGTTTTCGAGGGTAGAGTATTCAACCCAAATTTGTTGGTTCGACACGATGGGAGTGAAAGGATATTCTCCAGTATTAGCAGTTGAGTTGTCGGCTCAACCACACCTGAAAGATTAGTATCTGCAAGCAGGATATAAGCAGCAAAGGTAGTATGATAGCAACGGTGCTAGGAAAGAATCTGTTGACGGCAGATTATTCCTAACTGAAGTATCAATGGCGCCAGAAAAGTATTGTAGCAGGTAGTAGCAATGTAACGAGTAACAGCAGTGGCAAGGAACAGTAGCAGTGACAGCAGTAGCAAGTAGCAACAGTAGCAAGTAACAACAACAACAAGTAATAGTAGTAGCAACAGTAGTGGCAGCAGCAGCAGGACAAAGCAAGTAATAGTAGCAGCAAGTAACAACAGGAGAGCAAAGCAAGTAACAGCAGCAGCAAGTAACAACATGAGAGCAAAGCAAGTAACAGCAGCAGCAAGTAACAGTGGCAGTGGGACAAACTCGTAGGCAATGGATCGGTGATTTGTTGGATGACATTCATCATGCAACAGTTATAACACAGAGAGATATGTGGCTAGCTCCCGTTCGTCAATGTGATGTAGGCATGCATTCCGTGTGTAGTCATACTTGCTTAGGGAAAAGAACTTGCATGCCATCTATTGTCCATCCCTCCCGTGGCAGCGGGGTACAAATGGATACTACGGAATATTAAGGTTCTTATTTTAATAAAGAACCGGACCAACACATTAGCACTTGGTGAACACATGAACTCCTCAAACTATGGTCATCACCGGGAGTGGTTCCGGTTATTGTCACTCCGGGGTTGCCGGATCATAACACATAGTAGGTAACTACAACTTGCAAGGTCGGATCTAAAACACACATATATTGGTGACACATAATAATTTCAGATCTGAATTCATGGCACTCGGGCCCTAGTGACAAGTATTAAGCATGGCAAAGTAGTAGCAACATCAATCTCAGAACATAGTGGATACTAGGGATTAATCCCCGTCAAAACTAACTCGATTACATGATAGATCTCATCCTACTCATCACCGCCCAGCGAGCCTACAAATAGATTACTCACGAATGATGAAGAGCTTAATGGAATTAGATAGGGAAGAAGGTTGATGATGACGATGGCGACGATCTCCTTGATCCGGAGCCCAAAACAGACTCCAGATCTGCCCTCCAGGGCAAGAACGGGATGTGGCGGCGCCTCTGGATCATGAAACACGATGAACTCTTCTCTCCTGATTTTTTTCAGGACAAAAGGGAATAAATAGCGCTAGAATTGGGGGCAGCAGAGCCACGAGGACCTCACAAGCCTGGTAGTCGCGGCCAGGGGGTAGGCCTTTGCTACAGGGCTTGTGGGCCACTGGCCCATCCCCTCCAGTGGATATTTGCGCAGGTATTTTTCATATTTTCCAAAAATATTCTCCGTAAATTTTTAGGACGTTCGGAGAACTTTCATTTCTGCACAAAAACAACACCATGACAATTCTGCTGAAAACAGCGTCAGTCCGGGTTAGTTCCATTCAAATCAGGCAAATTAGAGTCCAAAACAAGGGCAAAAGAGTTTGGAAAAGTAGATACGATGGAGACGTATCAATGGGTATGGGCAATCCCCTTGGCTTGTGCCAAGCTTGGGGGAGTTGCCCCGGTATTGTATCACCATCACAACTTTTGCCTTTACCTTTGTTTTAGTTTGTCCTTTTCAGTTTTCTCTTTCTCTAGTAGAATAAAGGTCTTAGTGTTTTAGGCTTGAGTTTTGCTTTGTGTCCCCCCAATGTACTCGAGCTCGTGAGCCATATAATAAAGAGTGTCTTAGTTGAGGGCTTTGCCTCATGCCATGATCAAAAGAATGATAATAGAACAAAAGCATGAAAGATCATGTAATGATCTTATGGGAAGTGATGGCTTCACATATAAAAAGAATGATGATTGAAACTAGTTGAGGGTAGACAAACGTAGACCTTGGTCATTGTTGCAATTAATAGGAAGTGATAAATAAGGATAGGTTCACATATAAATATATCATCTTTGACACCATCTATGATTGTGAACACTCACTAAACTATTGCATGCTTAGAAGTAGATGTTGGACAAGGAAGATAACATAATGAATTGTGTTTGCTTGGTTCCGAACAATGTTATATGACTAGAGATCCCTTAGCATGTGACGATTGCTTCCACCTCATATTAGCCAAAACTCCCGCACCAAGTAGAGATACTACTTGTGCATCCACAAACCTTCAACCCCAGTTTTGCCATGAGAGTCCATTGATACGTCTCCAACGTATCTATAATTTTTGATGGTTTCATGCTATCATCTTGTCAAACTTTGGATGTTTTGTATGCCTTTTATATATTTTTTGGGACTAACTTATTAAGTCAGTGCCAAGTGCCAGTTCCTATTTTTTCTGTGTTTTTGACCCTTTTCAGAGGAGGATTTGAAACGAAGTCCAAACGAAATAAAACTTCTGAAAAGATTTTTTCTGGAACAGAAGAAGATCGAGAGACTTGAGAGCCAAGGCAGGGGGTCCTCAGGGACCCCACAAGCCCTAATGGCGCGGCCAGGGATCCCACGCCACCCTGGCTTGTGGGCTCCCTGGGCCACCTCTGCCCTAGGTTTTGCACCTATATATTCCCTAAAATCCCAGAAAAAATCAGGAGATCATCGAAAGTACTTTACCGCTGCCGCAAGCTTCTGTCTCCGCAAGATCCCTTCTGGGGCACGTTTGGTGCCCTGCCGGAGGGGGATTCGGACACGGAGGGCTCTTCATCAACACCATGACCACTCCGATGATGCGTGAGTAGTTCACCATAGACCTACGGGTCCATAGTTAGTAGCTAGATGGCTTCTTCTCTCTCTTGGATCTTCAATACAAAGTTCTCCATGATCTTCATGGAGATCTATCCGATGTAATCTTCTATTGCGGTGTGTTTGTCAAGATCCGATGAATTGTGGATTTATGATCAGATTATCTATGAATCTTATTTGAGTTTCTTCTGATCTCTCTTATGCACGATTTCATATCCTTGCAATTCTCTTCGAGTTGTGGGTTTTGTCTGGCCAACTAGATCTATGATTCTTGCAATGGGAGAAGTGCTTGGTTTTGGGTTCATACCGTGTAGTGACCTCACCCAGTGACAGAAGGGGTAGCGAGGCACGCATCGTGTTGTTGCCATCAAGGGTAAAAAGATGGGGTTTTTATCATTGGTTTGAGTTTATCCCTCTACATCACGTCATCTTGCTTAAGGCGTTACTCTGTTCGTCATGAACTCAATACACTAGATGCCTGCTGGATAGCGGTCGATGTGTGGAGTAATAGTAGTAGATGCAGAAAGTATCGGTCTACTTTTTCGGACGTGATGCCTATATGTATGATCATTGCCTTAGATATCGTCATGACTTTGCGCGGTTCTATCAATTGCTCGACAGTAATTTGTTCACCCACCGTAATACTTGCTATTTTGAGAGAAGCCTCTAATGAACACTATGGCCCCCGGGTCTACTCCACACCATATTTTCAGCCTTACACTTTTTACTTCGTTGCACTTTCCGCCTTCAGATCTCACTTTCCAATCAATCTTGAAGGGATTGACAACCCCTTTATAGCATTAGGTGCAAGCTCTTTTGTGTTTGTGCGGGTACTCTGGACTTGACGAGATTCTCCTACTGGATTGATACCTTGGTTCTCAAACTGAGGGAAATACTTACTGCTCCTGTGCTGCATCACCCTTTGCTCTTCAAGGGAAAAACCGATGCAAGCAAGAGAAGTAGCAAGAAGAATTCCTGGCGTTGCCGGGGAAGGACTTTTGTTGCCGTAGCAGAAGAATTTCTGGCGCCGTTGCCGGGGAGGATCAACTCAAGAACTCATCCAAGTAAGTGTCGCAAACCCATCTCTTGCATTTACTTTGTTTGCCAGTTGCCTCTCGTTTTCCTCTCCCCACTTCACCAATTTTCCTTTTTCGTTTGCCTTTCCTTTGCTTGTGTGCTATGTGCCTTCAATATGCTTGCATCTTCGCTTGCTGAAAATCTAGTGATATGGATCCTCATCCACTGGCTAGTCTCTTTAAGAGATCCAATTAAGTGCACTTGACTTTCTCTATGCAGTTTTGCTTGAGATGCGTGAATCTGAAAATTGTGATGAAGAAATTTATGAAATGATTCACGAGGGCTCCTTGAATGAAAAGCATGATTGCAATGATTTCATTATAAATTCTATTAATGACAATCATGTCATCTTTGGATGTTTGATGTACCTTTTATATATTTTTTGGGACTAACTTATTAACTCAGTGCCAAGTGCCAGTTCCTCTTTTTTCCGTGTTTTTGACCCTTTTCAGAGGAGGAATTGAAATGAAGTCCAAACGGAATAAAACTTCCGAAAAGATTTTTTCCAAAATAGAAGAAGATCGGGAGACTTGAGAGCCAAGGCAGGGGGTCCTCAGGGACCCCACAAGCCCTCATGGCGCGGCCAGGGGGCCCGCGCCACACTGGCTTGTGGGCTCCCTAGGCTACCTCTGCCCTAGGTTTTGCACCTATATATTCCCTAAAATCCCAAAAAAAATCAGGAGATCATCGAAAGTACTTTTCCGCCGCCGCAAGCTTCTGTCTCCGCAAGATTCCGTCTGGGGCACGTTTTGGTGCCGTGCCAAAGGGGCGATCTAGACACAGAGGACGTTCCTCCACACTAAGAGGACACGCTTACAAACCTCAAAAGCGCATGACAACCTCTACTTCCCTCTGCGAAAGGCCTATCTTGTACCTTTACTTTTTCCCCTGAAAGAGTCATGGTGATCTTCACCAATTCCTTATTTCGCCTTTATCTTGGCTAACGTCATATGCTTGGGAAAGATCTATATTCATATGTCAACTTGGAAGTAAGCATTCATGAATTATTATTGTTGACATTACCCTTGAGGTAAATGGTTGGGAGGCAAAACTATAAGCCCCTATCTTTCTCTGTGTCCGACTGAAACTTTGATCTCATGAGTACCACGTGAGTTGTAGCAATTATAGCGAACAAAAGGATGATTGAGTATGTGGATTTTCTTTACAAGCTCTTATTTGACTCTTTTCGATGTTGTGATAAATTGCAATTGCTTCAATGACTAAAGGCTATCGGTTGTTAATTCTCGGTAAGGTTCTTGATCCATGCTTTACCTTGTGAAGGAATTGTCACTTTAGCATAAGAGTTGATATGACGGTATTGCTGTTCTGGTCATGATCATGATGCCTGCATGTTTGTATCTTGTTTTGTCGACACATCTCTCCCTTAACATGTGGGCATATTTATTGAGCTTGGCTTTCGCTTGAGGACATGCGAGGTCTAAGCTTGGGGGAGTTGATACGTCCATTTTGCATCATGCTTTCATGTTGATATTTATTGCTTCTTGGGCTGTTATTTCACTTCATGGTACAATACTTATGCTTTTTCTCTCTTGTTTTGCAAGGTTTACATGAAGAGGGAGAATGCCGGCAGCTGGAATTCTGGCCTAAAAAAAGAGCAAGTTCGAGATGCCTATTCTGCGCAACTCCAAAAGCCGTGAAAATCAATGTGGATTTTTTTGGGATTTATAAAAAATACTGGGCCGAAGAAGTGCCAGAGGAGCGCTAGTAGGGGGCCACAAGCCTTCTAGGCGCGGCCACCCCCTGGCCGCGCCTAAGGGGCTTGTGGGCTCCCAGCTGGCCCTCTGGCTCCCCCCTTTTGCTACAATAAGGGTTTTGGTCTGGAAAAAATCGAGAGGAGGCTTTTCGAAGGATTCGCCGCCGCCACGAGGCGGGACTTGAGCAGAACCAATCTAGAGCTCCGGCAGGACGATCCTGCCGGGGAAACTTCCCTCCCGGAGGGGGAAATCGTCGCCATCGTCATCACCAATAGTCCTCTCATCGGAGGGGACTCGTCACCATCAACATCTTCATCAGCACCATCTCATCTCCAAACCCTAGTTCATCACTTGTAACCAATCTCCATCTCGTGACTCCGATTGGTACTTGTAAGGTTGCTAGTAGTGTTAATTACTCTTTGTAGTTGATGCTAGTTGGATTATTTGGTGGAAGAGTTTATGTTCAGATCCTTGATGCTACTCATTACCTCTCTGGTCATGAATACTATTATGCTTTGTGAGTAGTTACTTTTGTTCCTGAGGACATGGGATAAGTCTTTCTATAAGTAGTCATGTGAATTTGGTATTCGTTCGGTAATTTGATGTGTTGTATGTTGTTTTTCCTCTAGTGGTGTTATGTGAACGTTGACTACATAACACTTCACCATTATTTGGGCCTAGAGGTAGGCATTGGGAATTAGTAAGTAGATGATGGGTTGCTAGAGTGACAGAAGCTTAAACCCTAGTTTATGCGTTGCTTCGTAAGGGGCTGATTTGGATCCACTAGTTTAATGCTATGGTTAGACTTTGTCTTAATTCTTCTTTCGTAGTTGCAGATGCTTTTGAGAGGGGTTAATCATAATTGGGATGCTTGTCCAAGTAAGGGCAGTACCCAAGCGCCGGTCCACCCACATATCAACTATCAAAGTAACGAACGTGAATCATATGAACATGATGAAAACTAGTGTAGTGCCCTAGATGTAAACCTTGCCATATTTGGAACCTATCTCATGTGGGTCCACCTTGTCATGCTATGAGAGAGCCCATGCTCATTATTTCATGTGATGTCACCTTATTATTTTACTCTTCCTTTGCATGCATGCATTCCTTATCATGCCATGTCTTCTTGTTGTTGCATTGTGTTCTTGTGATTTCATGTGTTGCCTTGTGATGATGTGTGTTTGTGGTGGATGAGCTCCCTACTTGAGTGATATAAATAGATGAAATATTTAGTTTTGTCCAAGAACATGTTTTGATGTGTGTAGTGGAGTGGATGTGTGTGTGTGGGACACCCCACCTTTGCAAGCAAAGCTATGCACCTTCACATGTCCATATGTGAGAGGGCATGGTGATTTGTAGGTGTGGATAACTTGGTAGAAGTGGTTGTGAAGTTGATGTGCATGACACAAACATGGGGTTCAAACCCCCATGTCACTTTGTCATTGTGCACATGAACACAACCTTTGTAGTTGTTGTCTTAGTTGGAACTACATGAAATGATGCCCATTCCCTAGGCATGATTTGGAGTAGTCTCTCCCTTAATTTGTGGTCACTTGTTCCAAGTAAGTGCCCACATATTATATATGATTTTGGGGTAGAATCTCCCAAGGAATCCAGTGGTGAAGTTTGTTTTTCCATTAGGATACTTTATGGAGTTGACATATTCAGATTTGTTGCAAGTTTGTTCCTTGATTCCATGGAATAGGTGGAGCCCAAGGGCATGCGTTTTAGTGTGGTACTAGTAGGGTTTTTTGATCTACACCATAGTGGTGTCATTTATCACTTGGTGTCATTGGTGTGCAAGCTATGCCTAGACAAAGTGGGCATGTGGCTGAAAATTCCAGTTTAGTGAAATCTGGAATTTCACCAAGTCTGGGATTCTGGAAACATTTTCTTCTCTTATAGATGAGGATGTGCTGGTCATTGTGTTGAGAACTAGCCTTAGTTCAGTACCAGGATTTTGAACCTGATATGTTTTTGAAGCTCCCTGTCAAATTTAAAATCATTTGAACTCCAGTAGGTTGTGTTTTGTTTGCTGTCAAAAAGCTTCAGAACAAAGACAGAAACTCAGGTGCAGGAATTTTCACTAAGTCCCTGAGATCTGATGGTTTTGGGAAAGTTTGTGGCCTTGTATCTTCTAGAGTTTAATTCCTTTTGCTGTGATTCTTGCTGGTGCTCGTAGTGTTCTTGGTGGGCAACAGCCACATATATTATTTGTCATAGTTGGGTGGCTGTAGGTGCTTTGCATGTAGCTCACAAAGTGCTAAGATGCAGATTCTGGCAGATTATGTAGTTTTGTCATTTTGATGATTGTGGGTGCTTAGTTGATGTTGTGGTGTTCTTCCTTGATCCATTCCATTCATGTTGGTATGATACATGTCTTGGCAACCTGGGAATACCAGATTTGTGCCAATTGTGAGTGTGGTGTAGAATCTTCCACATAGAGCTTCATAACTTGTTTAGTTGATTCCCGTTGATCCGTAGCTCCGTTTGCAATGTTCTTTATATGGTTTTGCATGTTTTCATGAGCCGCATCTGTTCATGTCATTCTCATGCATGTAAAAATAGCTTAGTGTATAGTTCTTCCCAGAAACTTGCAGTAGATTAATTTGCTTGTGCTAGTGATAGAATTAGCGATGCATGCCCAATTTTCATCTCATGCATCATGTGATTGTTGCATCTTGTGGTTCTGCTGTTCATTGGTTGTTATTCTCATGTTGGGTAGCACCGGGATCGGAGAACGAATACGTGGAGTCAGGAGAGTACGTGCAGGACGATCCAGAACCATTCCAAGCTGAGGATATCACAGGCAAGATGATATGACCTTGATTCCATCTCTAGACTTGTTATGCTAGTTTTCGTTTCCATGTCGTATCACTCGCTGCCTACCACTGAAATTAAATTGCCTCTTGAAATGCCATGAGCCCAAACACTGTTCTCCTTCCTAGCAAAAACTTGTATGGCTAAGTAGGCTTTGCTCAGCTACTAATGTTAGCATTGCTAGTTGCAAGTGCTTTGACTCATGTGATAACATGAGCTTGATATCATTATCTTAAATTCTGTTATTTAATTAATGCACCTATATACTTGGTGAATGACGGGAGGCCTAGCCTTTTGCCGGGTGCTTTTTTTCGTTATTGCCGCCTTAGTTACCGGTTACCGGTGTTTGATTCCATAATGATCGCTCCTAACACGTTCGGGGTTGTTATGGGGACCCCCTTGATAAATCGCGTAGTGCTAAGGCTTGTCCGGCAGGACCCAACTTTGGTGTTAATTTTCTAATCACTTAATAATAAACTGCATAGGGAATAGCTACCCCGAGGATATTAATCAACAACCCGGGCCAGTGCTCCTCATGAGTGTTGGTCCAAACTAGAGCACCGTGCGGGGCCATCCTGGGGCAACTCGGGAGATTTCTCTGGCCACCGTACGCTTCGCTTATCCGGCGTGTCCTGAGACTGAGATACGCGGCTCTTATCAGGGTCGTCGACACGTCGGGAGGTCCTGCTAGTCTTGTCTTACCTTAGCAGTATATCTTGCGTATAGGAATCCCAGTGAAGCTTTGGTTTCCCCCAGATTTGAGGTTTTCCTCTAAGGAATCCGACGAGATCACGAGATTCGTGATAGAGGATGCCTTTGCGGTCTATGTTCATTTGTGATGGACTAGTTGGAGCACCCCTGCAGGGTTTAATCTTTCTGAAAGCCGTGCCCGCGGTTATGTGGCAACTTGGAATATTTGTTAACATCCGGTATTAGAGAACTTAAACATAAGCTAATAAAATTGCCAACTGTGTGCGTAGCCGTGACTGTCCCTTCGAAGATCTCTCTTCTATCGGGAACACGGTGGGGTTATGAATGCCGTAGGTAGGTGATCAGGATCACTTAGTGATCAAGTAAATCCGACCGCTAGTGTAGACCACCTTCACTTTTACTTTGCGTAAGTTAGCCACTTAATCAAGCATAGGATGCTGCCGCCTTATACACTTCACCCTTACCCTACCTAATAACATGACTAGTTCTGGCACCAAGGTCGTGTGGGAATTATGCCCTAGAGGCAATAATAAATGTATAGTTATTATTATAATTCCTGTATCAAGATAATAGTTTATTATCCATGCTATAATTGTATTGAATGAAGACTCATTTACATGTGTGGATACATAGACAAAACACCGTCCCTAGCATGCCTCTAGTTGGCTAGCCAGTTGATCAATGATAGTCAGTGTCTTCTGATTATGAACAAGGTGTTGTTGCTTGATAACTGGATCACGTCATTGGGAGAATCACGTGATGGACTAGACCCAAACTAATAGACGTAGCATGTTGATCGTGTCATTTTGTTGCTACTGTTTTCTGCGTGTCAAGTATTTATTCCTATGACCATGAGATCATATAACTTACTAACACCGGAGGAATGCTTTGTGTGTATCAAACGTCGCAACGTAACCGGGTGACTATAAAGATGCTCTACAGGTATCTCCGAAGGTGTTAGTTGAGTTAGTATGGATCAAGACTGGGATTTGTCGCTCCGTGTGACGGAGAGGTATCTCGGGGCCCACTCGGTAATGCAACATCACACACAAGCCTTGCAAGCAATGTAACTTAGTGTAAGTTGCGGGATCTTGTATTACGGAACGAGTAAAGAGACTTGCCGGTAAACGAGATTGAAATAGGTATGCGGATACTGACGATCGAATCTCGGGCAAGTAACATACCGAAGGACAAAGGGAATGACATACGGGATTATACGAATCCTTGGCACTGAGGTTCAAACGATAAGATCTTCGTAGAATATGTAGGATCCAATATGGGCATCCAGGTCCCGCTATTGGATATTGACCGAGGAGTCTCTCGGGTCATGTCTACATACTTCTCGAACCCGCAGGGTCTGCACACTTAAGGTTCGACGTTGTTTTATGCGTATTTGAGTTATATGGTTGGTTACCGAATGTTGTTCGGAGTCCCGGATGAGATCACGGACGTCACGAGGGTTTCCGGAATGGTACGGAAACGAAGATTGATATATAGGATGACCTCGTTTGATTACCGGAAGGTTTTCGGAGTTACCGGGAATGTACCGGGAATGACGAATGGGTTCCGGGAGTTCACCAGGGGGGGGGGCAACCCACCCCGGGGAAGCCCATAGGCATTTGGGGAGCCACACCAGCCCTTAGTGGGCTTGTGGGACAGCCCACAAGTGCCCAATGCGCCAAGAGAAGAAAAATCAAGAGGAAAGAAAAAAAAAGGAAGGAGGTGGGAAGGGAAGACCCCAAGGCAAGGCCCCCCCTCCCTCCTCCTATATATATGGAGCAATTAGGGCTGATTTGAGACGACTTTCTCACGGCTGCCCGACCACATACCTCCACGGTTTTTCCTCTAGATCGCGTTTCTGCGGAGCTCGGGCGGAGTCCTGCTGAGACAAGGTCATCACCAACCTCCGGAGCGCCGTCACGCTGCCGGAGAACTCTTCTACCTCTCCGTCTCTCTTGCTGGATCAAGAAGGCCGAGATCATCGCCGAGCTGTACGTGTGCTAAACGCGGAGGTGCCGTCCGTTCGGTACTAGATCGTGGGACTGATCGCGGGATTGTTCGCGGGGCGGATCGAGGGACGTGAGGACGTTCCACTACATCAATCGCGTTCTCTAACGCTTCTGCTGTATGGTCTAAAAGGGTACGTAGATCACTCATCCCCTCTCGTAGATGGACATCACCATGATAGGTTTTCGTGCGCGTAGGAATTTTTTTGTTTCCCATGCGACGTTCCCCAACAGTGGCATCATGAGCTAGGTTCATGCGTAGATGTCTTCTCGAGTAGAACACAAAAGTTTTTGTGGGCGGTGATGTGCGTTTTGCTGCCCTCCTTAGTCTTTTCTTGATTCCGCGGTATTGTTGGATTGAAGCGGCTTGGACCGACATTACTCGTACGCTTACGAGAGACTGGTTTCATCGTTACGAGTAACCCCCTTTGCTCAAAGATGACTGGCAAGTGACGGTTTCTCCAACTTTAGTTGAATCGGATTTGACCGAGGAGGTCCTTGGATGAGGTTAAATAGCAACTCATATATCTCCGTTGTGGTGTTTGCGTAAGTAAGATGCGATCCTACTAGATACCCTTGGTCACCACGTAAAACATGCAACAACAAAATTAGAGGACGTCTAACTTGTTTTTGCAGGGTATGATTGTGATGTGATATGGCCAATGATGTGATGTGATATATTGGATGTATGAGATGATCATGTTGTAATAGAAATATCGACTTGCACGTCGATGGTACGGCAACCGGCAGGAGCCATGGGGTTGTCTTTATACTAACGTTTGTGCTTGCAGATGCGTTTACTATTTTGCTAGGATGTAGCTTTAGTAGTAATAGCATAAGTAGCACGACAACCCCGATGGCAACACGTTGATGGATGATCATGGTGTGGCGCCGGTGACAAGAAGATCGTGCCGGTGCTTTGGTGATGGAGATCAAGAAGCACGTGATGATGGCCATATCATGTCACTTATGAATTGCATGTGATGTTAATCCTTTTATGCACCTTATTTTTCTTAGAACGACGGTAGCATTATGAGGTGATCTCTCACTAAAATTTCAAGACGAAATTGTGTTCTCCCCGACTGTGCACCGTTGCTACAGTTCGTCGTTTCGAGACACCACGTGATGATCGGGTGTGATAGACTCAACGTTCACATACAACGGGTGCAAAACAGTTGCACACGCAGAACACTCGGGTTAAGCTTGACGAGCCTAGCATGTGCAGACATGGCCTCGGAACACATGAGACCGAAAGGTCGATCATGAATCATATAGTTGATATGATTAGCATAGGGATGCTTACCACTGAAACTATACTCAACTCACGTGATGATCGGACTTGGGATAGTGTAAGTGAATCATGAACCACTCAAATGACTAGAGAGATGTATTTTTTGAGTGGGAGTTTAGCATATAATTTGATTAAGTTGAACTCTAATTATCTTGAACATAGTCTAAGTCCACTTTGAATATATTTGTGTTGTAGATCATGGCTCACGCGACAGTCATCCTGGATTTTAATACGTTCCTAGAGAAAGCTAAGTTGAAAGATGATGGAAGCAACTTTGTAGACTCGGCTCGTAATCTTAAGCTAATCTTACAAGCTGGGAAGAAGGATTATGTCCTTAATGCTGCGCTAGGAGATGAACCACCCGCTACGGCTGATCAGGATGTTAAGAACGCTTGGCTAGCACGTAAGGAGGACTACTCAATAGTTCAATGTGCAGTCTTGTATGGCTTAGAACCGGGACTTCAACGTCGCTTTGGGCGTCATGGAGCATTTGAGATGTTCCAGCAGTTGGAGTTTATCTTTCAGAAAAACGCCCGGATCGAGAGGTATGAGACCTCCGATAAATTCTATGCTTGCAAGATGGAGGAAAACTCGTCTGTCAGTGAACATGTGCTCAAAATGTCTGGGTACTCAAACCGTCTAGCTGAGCTGGGGATTGAACTCCCGCAAGAAGCTATCACTGACAGAATCCTTCAATCACTGCCGCCAAGCTATAAAGGCTTTGTGTTGAACTACAACATGCAAGGGATGAACAAGTCTCCCGGCGAGTTGTTTGCGATGCTGAAAGTCGCAGAGTCTGAACTCCGTAAAGAGCATCAAGTGTTGATGGTGAGCAAGACCACTAGTTTCAAGAGAAACGGCAAAGGCAAGAAGGGCAATTCGAAGAAGAGCGGCAAGCCTATTGCCAATCCGCCGAAGAAACCCAAGGCTGGACCTAAGCCTGAAACAGAGTGCTTCTATTGCAAGGGTATGGGTCACTTGAAGCGCAATTGCCCCAAGTATCTGGCAGATAAGAAGGCGGGCAAAGAAAAATCAGGTATATTTGATATACATGTTATTGATGTGTACTTAACCGGCTCTCGTAGTAGTGCCTGGGTATTCGATACCGGTTCTGTTGCTCACATTTGCAACTCGAAGCAGGAACTGCGGAATAGACGAAGGCTGGCAAAAGACGAAGTGACGATGCGCGTAGGAAATGGTTCCAAGGTTGATGCAATCGCCGTCGGCACAGTGTCACTTCAGCTACCATCGGGATTAGTGATGAACTTAAATCGTTGTTATTTAGTGCCTGCGTTGAGCATGAACATTATATCTGGATCTTGTTTATTGCGAGACGGTTACTCTTTTAAGTCTGAGAATAATGGTTGTTCTATTTCTATGAGTAACATCTTTTATGGTCATGCACCGAATGTGAGAGGATTGTTCATATTGAATCTTGATAGCGAAACACATATACATAACATTGAGACCAAAAGAGTTAGAGTAAACAATGATAGCACCATATTTTTGTGGCACTGCCGCTTGGGTCATATTGGTGTAAAGCGCATGAAGAAACTCCATGCTGATGGACTTTTGGAGTCACTTGACTTTGATTCACTTGACACGTGCGAACCATGCCTCATGGGCAAGATGACTAAGACTCCGTTCTCCGGAACAATGGAGCGTGCAAGTGACTTGTTGGAAAACATACATACCGATGTGTGTGGTCCAATGAGCGTACAGGCACGCGGCGGATATCGTTATTTTCTCACCTTCACTGACGATTTAAGTAGATATGGTTATGTCTACTTGATGAAGCACAAGTCTGAAACATTTGAAAAGTTCAAGCAATTTCAGAGTGAAGTGGAAAATCATCGTAACAAGAAGATCAAGTTCCTATGGTCTGATCGTGGGGGTGAATATCTGAGTTTCGAGTTTGGTGCTCACTTAAGACAATGTGGAATTGTTTCGCAGTTAACACCGCCTGGAACACCACAGCGTAATGGTGTGTCCGAACGTCGTAATCGTACTTTGTTAGAGATGGTGCGATCTATGATGTCTCTTACTGATTTGCCATTATCATTTTGGGGTTATGCATTAGAAACAGCTGCATTCACTTTAAATAGGGCACCATCAAAATCCGTTGAGACGACACCATACGAACTGTGGTATGGCAAGAGGCCAAAGTTGTCGTTTCTTAAAGTTTGGGGATGTGATGCTTATGTCAAAAAGCTTCAGCCTGAAAAGCTGGAACCCAAAGCGGAAAGGTGCGTCTTCATAGGTTACCCAAAAGAGACAGTTGGGTACACCTTCTATCTCAAATCCGAGGGCAAAGTGTTTGTTGCTAAAAACGGAGCTTTTCTCGAGAAGGAGTTTCTCTCGAGAGAATTGAGTGGGAGGAAGATAGAACTTGACGAGGTTGTCGAACCTCTCATCCCTCTGGATGGTGGCGTAGGGCAAGGGGAAACCTCTGTCGTTGCGACGCCGGTTGAGGAGGAAGTTAATGATGATGATCATGAAACTCCAGTTCAAGTTTTTGTTGAACCACACAGGTCGACGAGATCACGCGCTGCTCCAGAGTGGTACGGTAATCCCGTCTTGACAATCATGTTGTTAGACAACGATGAACCTGCAAATTATGAAGAAGCAATGGTGGGCCCAGATTCCAACAAATGGCTAGAAGCCATGAAATCCGAGATAGGATCCATGTATGAGAACAAAGTGTGGACTTTGGAGATACTACCTGAGGGCCGCAAGGCTATTCAGAACAAATGGATCTTTAAGAAGAAGACGGACGCTGACGGTAATGTGACCGTTTATAAAGCTCGACTTGTGGCAAAGGGTTTTTCACAAGTTCCAGGAGTTGACTACGATGAGACTTTCTCACCCGTAGCGATGCTTAAGTCCGTCAGAATCATGTTAGCAATAGCTGCATTTTTCGATTATGAAATCTGGCAGATGGATGTCAAAACGGTGTTCCTTAACGGTTTCCTTAAGGAAGAGTTGTATATGATGCAACCCGAAGGTTTTGTCGATCCTAAAAATGCTGACAAGGTGTGCAAGCTCCAGCGATCCATTTATGGACTGGTGCAAGCATCTCGGAGTTGGAACAAACGCTTTGATGAGGTGATCAAAGCATTTGGGTTTATACAAGTGGTTGGAGAATCTTGTATTTACAAGAAAGTGAGTGGGAGCTCTGTGGCGTTTCTAGTATTATATGTGGATGACATATTACTGATCGGAAACAACGTAGAGTTTTTGGAGAGCATAAAAGGTTACTTGAATAAAAGTTTCTCTATGAAGGACCTAGGAGAAGATGCTTACATTCTAGGCATTAAGATCTATAGGGATAGATCAAAACGCCTGATAGGACTTTCACAAAGCACATACCTTGATAAAGTTTTGAAGAGGTTCAAAATGGAACAGTCCAAGAAAGGGTTCTTGCCAGTGTTACAAGGTACGAGATTGAGTAAGACTCAGTGCCCAGCAACTGATGAAGATAGAGAGCATATGCGCTCCGTCCCCTATGCTTCAGCCATAGGTTCTATCATGTATGCGATGCTGTGCACTAGACCGGATGTTAGCCTGGCCATAAGTATGGCAGGTAGGTTCCAGAGTAATCCAGGAGTGGATCACTGGACAGCGGTCAAGAATATCCTGAAGTACCTGAAAAGGACTAAGGAGATGTTTCTCGTGTATGGAGGTGACGAAGAGCTCGCCGTAAAAGGTTACGTCGATGCAAGCTTTGACACAGATCCGGACGACTCTAAGTCGCAAACCGGATACGTATTTATTCTTAATGGGGGTGCAGTAAGCTGGTGCAGTTCCAAGCAAAGCGTCGTAGCAGATTCTACATGTGAAGTGGAGTACATGGCTGCCTCGGAGGCAGCTAAGGAGGGTGTCTGGATGAAGCAGTTCATGACGGATCTTGGAGTGGTGCCAAGTGCACTGGATCCAATAACCTTGTTCTGTGACAACATTGGTGCCATTGCCTTAGCAAAGGAACCAAGGTTTCACAAGAAGACCAGACACATCAAATGACGCTTCAACCTCATCCGCGACTACATCGAGGAGGAGGACGTAAATATATGAAAAGTGCACACGGATCTGAATGTAGCAGACCCGCTGACTAAACCTCTTCCACGGCCAAAACATGATCGACACCAGAACTGTATGGGTGTTAGATTTATTACAATGTAATTCACATGGTGATGTGAGGGCTAGATTATTGACTCTAGTGCAAGTGGGAGACTGTTGGAATTATGCCCTAGAGGCAATAATAAATGTATAGTTATTATTATAATTCCTGTATCAAGATAATAGTTTATTATCCATGCTATAATTGTATTGAATGAAGACTCATTTACATGTGTGGATACATAGACAAAACACCGTCCCTAGCATGCCTCTAGTTGGCTAGCCAGTTGATCAATGATAGTCAGTGTCTTCTGATTATGAACAAGGTGTTGTTGCTTGATAATTGGATCACGTCATTGGGAGAATCACGTGATGGACTAGACCCAAACTAATAGACGTAGCATGTTGATCGTGTCATTTTGTTGCTACTATTTTCTGCGTGTCAAGTATTTATTCCTATGACCATGAGATCATATAACTTACTAACACCGGAGGAATGCTTTGTGTGTATCAAACGTCGCAACGTAACCGGGTGACTATAAAGATGCTCTACAGGTATCTCCGAAGGTGTAAGTTGAGTTAGTATGGATCAAGACTGGGATTTGTCGCTCCGTGTGACGGAGAGGTATCTCGGGGCCCACTCGGTAATGCAACATCACACACAAGCCTTGCAAGCAATGTAATTTAGTGTAAGTTGCGGGATCTTGTATTACGGAACGAGTAAAGAGACTTGCCGGTAAACGAGATTGAAATAGGTATGCGGATACTGACGATCGAATCTCGGGCAAGTAACATACCGAAGGACAAAGGGAATGACATACGAGATTATACGAATCCTTGGCACTGAGGTTCAAACGATAAGATCTTCGTAGAATATGTAGGATCCAATATGGGCATCCAGGTCCCGCTATTGGATATTGACCGAGGAGTCTCTCGGGTCATGTCTACATAGTTCTCGAACCCGCAGGGTCTGCACACTTAAGGTTCGACGTTGTTTTATGCGTATTTGAGTTATATGGTTGGTTACCGAATGTTGTTCGGAGTCCCGGATGAGATCACGGACGTCACGAGGGTTTCCGCAATGGTCCGGAAACGAAGATTGATATATAGGATGACCTCGTTTGATTACCGGAAGGTTTTCGGAGTTACCGGGAATGTACCGGGAATGACGAATGGGTTCCGGGAGTTCACCGGGGGGGAGGGGGGGGCAACCCACCCCGGGGAAGCCCATAGGCATTTGGGGAGCCACACCGGCCCTTAGTGGGCTGGTGGGACAGCCCACAAGTGCCCAATGCGCCAAGAGAAGAAAAATCAAGAGGAAAGAAAAAAAAGGAAGGAGGTGGGAAGGGAGGGGGACTCCTCCCACCAAACCAAGTCCAACTCGGTTTGGGGGGGGGAGTCCTCCCCCCCTTGGCTCGGCCGACTCCTTGGGGGTCCTTGGACCCCAAGGCAAGGCCCCCCCTCCCTCCTCCTATATATATGGAGCAATTAGGGCTGATTTGAGACGACTTTCTCACGGCTGCCCGACCACATACCTCCACGGTTTTTCCTCTAGATCGCGTTTCTGCGGAGCTCGGGCGGAGCCCTGCTGAGACAAGGTCATCACCAACCTCCGGAGCGCCGTCACGCTGCCGGAGAACTCTTCTACCTCTCTGCCTCTCTTGCTGGATCAAGAAGGCCGAGATCATCGTCGAGCTGTACGTGTGCTGAACGCGGAGGTGCCGTCCGTTCGGTACTAGATCGTGGGACTGATCGCGGGATTGTTCGCGGGGCGGATCGAGGGACGTGAGGACGTTCCACTACATCAACGGCGTTCTCTAACGCTTCTTCTGTACGGTCTACAAGGGTACGTAGATCACTCATCCCCTCTCGTAGATGGACATCACCATGATAGGTCTTCGTGCGCGTAGGAAATTTTTTGTTTCCCATGCGACGTTCCCCTACAGGTCGTAGATTGCTGAGTCCCCGTGGCTCACGGATTCGTCCGAAACTCCCAGCAGGTACAGGTACCCCAGAGACAGATGATCCCGACGGCACCCAGCTGATGTGGCAGTACGACGAGGAGACAGACCGCCTCTACGTGAACTATCCAGAGGACTAAGGCGTGGTTGTGATCGTGGGCCTGTAGGCAGGGTAGCATAGCATTTCCATGTTTTGTAGTCCGTAGCGGAACTACCTTGATTGTATCTGTGTTGTACTCTGAGTTATTAATAAGGAGACAGTTGAATCCTGAATTGTCTACTTTTATTATTATTTGTGCTATGTTACTTGCTTGCGAAACGCTTAGATGCGCTTCTTTCCTATTCGGGAGCCTCGACCACCATATCGGAAAGGACCGCATCTTGGTCGTTACAACTAGCTTGACAGAAATTCCCATGTGTCCTCGGGAGCGTTTTTCCTCCTATAAGACTTTCTCCAGGCTTGTCCCTTGCTACAAAAGACATTGGTGTTGGGGAACGTCGCATGGGAAACAAAAATTTTCCTACGCGCACGAAGACCTATCATGGTGATGTCCATCTACGAGAGGGGATTTCCGATCTACGTACCCTTGTAGATCGCACAGCAGAAGCGTTAAGAAACGTGGTTGATGTAGTGGAACGTCCTAACATCCCTCGATCCGCCCCACGAACCATCCCACGAACCGTCCCGCGATCCGTCCCACATTACGCTCCGATCTAGTGCCGAACGGACGGCACCTCCGCGTTCAGCACACGTACAGCTCGACGATGATCTCAGCCTTCTTGATCCAGCAAGAGAGACGGAGAGGTAGATGAGTTCTCCGGCAGCGTGACGGCACTCCGGAGGTTGGTGGTGATCTAATCTCAGCAGGGCTCCGCCCGAGCTCCGCAGAAACACGATCTAGAGGTAAAACCATGGAGGTATGTGGTCGGGCTGCCGTGGCAAAAGTTGTCTCAAATCAGCCCTCAAACCCCACTATATATAGGAGGGAGGGAGGGGAGGAGGCAGCCTCAAAACCTAAAGGTTTGGCCGAAATTGGAGGTGGAGGATTCCTACTCCAATCCTACTTGGAGTAGGATTCCACCTTCCCACTTGGAAACTCTTTCCACCTTGTATTTTTTCCTTCTCAAACCTTATGGGCCTTAGTGGGAACTTATTCCAGCCCACTAGGGGCTGGTTTATCTCTTCCCATAGCCCATGAGACCCCTTGGGGCGTGACACCCCTCCTGATGGTCCCCGGCACCCCTCCCGGCACTCCCAGTACACTACCGATGAGCCCGAAACTTTTCCGGTAATGCACAAAAACCTTCCGGTAACCAAATGAGGTCATCCTATATATCAATCTTCGTTTCCGGACCATTCCGGAAACCCTCGTGACGTCCGTGATCTCATCCGGGACTCCGAACAACATTCGGTAACCAACCATATAACTCAAATACGCATAAAACAACGTCGAACCTTAAGTGTGCATACCCTGCGGGCTCGAGAACTATGTAGACATGACCCGAGAGACTCCTCGGTCAATATCCAATAGCGGGACCTAGATGCCCATATTGGATCCTACATATTCTACGAAGATCTTATCGTTTGAACCTCAGTGCCAAGGATTCATATAATCCCGTATGTAATTCCCTTTGTCCTTCGGTATGTTACTTGCCCGAGATTCGATCGTCAGTATCCGCATACTTATTTCAATCTCGTTTACCGGCAAGTCTCTTTACTCGTTCCGTAATACAAGATCCTGCAACTTACACTAAGTCACATTGCTTGCAAGGCTTGTGTGTGATGTTGTATTACCGAGTGGGCCCCGAGATACCTCTCCGTCACACGGAGTGACAAATCCCAGTCATACTAACTCAACGAACACCTTCGGAGATACCTGTAGAGCATCTTTATAGTCACCCAGTTACGTTGCGACGTTTGATACACACAAAGCATTCCTCCGGTGTCAGTGAGTTATATGATCTCATGGTCATAGGAACAAATACTTGACACGTAGAAAACAGTAGCAACAAAATGACACGATCAACATGCTACGTCTATTAGTTTGGGTCTAGTCCATCACATGATTCTCCTAATGATGTGATCCCGTTATCAAGTGACAACACTTGCCTATGGTCAGGAAACCTTGACCATCTTTGATCAACGAGCTAGTCAACTAGAGGCTTACTAGGGACAGTGTTTTGTCTATGTATCCACACATGCACTGTGTTTCCAGTCAATACAATTATAGCATGGATAATAAACGATTATCATGAACAAAGAAATATAATAATAACTTAATTTATTATTGCCTCTAGGGCCCAACAGTCTCCCACTTGCACTAGAGTCAATAATCTAGTTCACATCACCATGTGATTCCAACGAATCCAACACCCATATAGTTACGGGGTCTGATCACGTCTTGCTCGTGAGAGAGGTTTTAGTCAACGGTTTTGAAACTTTCAGATCTGTGTGTTCTTTAGAAATCTTTATGTCATCTTATAGATGCTGCTACTATGTGCTATTCGGAAATACTCCAAATATCTACTCTACTATACGAATCCGTTTCACTACTCATAGTTATTCGGATTAGTGTCAAAGCTTGCATCGACGTAACCCTTTACGACGAACTCTTTAACCACCTCCATAATCGAGAAAAATTCCTTAGTCCATCAGTTACTAAGGATAAATTTTGACCGCTGCTAGTGATTCAATCATGGATCACTCTCTCAACAGACTTTGAGTCAAAGCACACATTAGGTGCGGTACTCAGCATGGCATACTTCAGATTCTACGACCAAGGCATAGAAGACGACCTTCGTCTATTCTCTTTATTCTGCCGGGGTCAGATTTTGAGTCTTACTCAAATTCACACCTTACAACACAGTCAAGAACTCCTGCTTTGCTGATCTATTTCAAATTCCTTCAAAAACTTGTCAAGGCATGCATCTTGTTGAAACTTCTATCAAGCGTTTTTGATCTATCTCCATAGATCTTGATGCTCAACGTTCAAGTAGCTTAATCCAGGTATTCCTTTGAAAAACTCCTTTCAAACAACCTTTTATGCTTCACAGAAATTCTACATTACTTCTGATCAACAATATGTCAAGCACATATACTTATCAGAAATTCTATAGTGCTCCCACTCACTTCTTTGGAAATACAAGTTTCTCATAAACCTTGTACAAACCCAAAATCTTTGATCATCTCATCAAAGTGTATATTCCAACTCCGAGATGCTTGCACCAGTCCCTTGAAGGATCGCTGGAGCTTGCATACTTGTTAGTATCTTTAGGATCGACAAAACCTTCTGGTTGTATCACATACAATGTTTGCTCAAGGAAACCGTCGAGGAACAATGTTTTGACATCCTATGTGCAATATTTCAAAAAAAATGCAACAACTACTAACTTAATTATAACAGACTTTTAGCATCGCTACGAGTGAGAAAGTCTCACCATAGTCAACTGTTTGATCATGTCGGAAACATCTTTGCGACAAGTCGAGCTTTTCTTAATAGTGACTTATCACCATCGTCGTCTGTCTTCCTTTTAAAGATCCATCTTTACTCAATAGTCCTACGACCATCAAGTAGTTCTTCCAAACTCTACACTTTGTTTTCATACATGGATCCTCTCTCGGATTTCATGGCCTCCAGCCATTTGTCGGAATCCGGGCACACCATCGCTTCTCCACAGCTCGTAGGTTCATTATTGTTCAACAACATGACCTCCAAGACAGGGTTACCATACCACTCTGTAGTAGTACGCGACCTTGTCGACCTACGAGGTTTGTAGTAACTTGATCCGAAGCTCAATCATCACCATCATCAGCTTCCACTTCAATTGGTGTAGGCGCCACAGGAACAACTTCCTGCGCCCTGCTACACACTGGTTGAAGTGATGGTTCAGCAACTTCATCAAGTTCTACCACCCTCCCACTCAATTCTTTCGAGAGAAACCTTTCCTCAAGAAAGGATCCATTTCTAGAAACAAACACTTTTGCTTTCAGATCTGAGATAGGAGATGTACCCAACTATTTTGGATATCCTATGAAGATGCATTTATCCGCTTTGGGTTCGAGCTTATGAGACTGAAACTTTTTCACATAAGTGTCGAAGCCCCAAACTTTCAAGAAACGACAGTTTAGATTTCTCTAAACCTTAGCCTATACTGTGTCATCTCAACAGAAATATGCGGTGCCCTATTTAAAGTGAATGCGGTTGTCTCTAATGCATAACCCATAAACGATAGTGGTAATTTGGTAAGAGACATCATAGCATGCACCATACCAAATAGTGCATCGCTATGACGTTCAGACACATCATCACACTATGATGTTCCAGGTGGCATGAACTGCGAAACAATTTCCACATTGTCTTAACTGCGTACCAAAACTCGTAAATCAGATATTCATTTCTATGATCATATCGTAGACAGTTTATCCTCTTGTTACGACGAACTTCACTCCGAAACAGAATTGAACTTTTCAATATTTCAGACTTGTGATTCATTAAGTAAATACTCTTGTATCCACTCAATTCGTCATTGAAGTAAGAACATAATGATATCCACTGCGTGCCTCAGCACCCATTGGACTGCATACATCAAAATGTATCACTTCCAACAAGTTACTATCTTGTTTCATCTCAATGAAAACAAGGCCTTGCTTATGTGGTATGATTTGCATGTCACTAGTGATTCAAAATCAGGTGAGTATAAAGCTCCATCATCATGGAGCCTCTTCATGAAATTTATACCAACATGACTCAAGCGGCAGTGCCACAAGTAAGTGGTACTATCATCATTACCTCGTATCTTTTGGCACCAATATCATGAACATGTGTAACACTACGATCGAGATTCAGTAAACCATTGAAGGTGATTATTGAAGCAAATAGAGTAACCATTATTCTCTTTAAATGAATAATCGTATTGCAATAAACATAATCCAATCATGTTCATGCTTAACGCAAGCACCAAATAACAATTATTTAAGTTTAACACCAATCCCGATGGTAGAGGGAGCGTGCGACGTTTGATCATATCAACCTTGGAAACACTTCCAACACGTATCATCACCTCGCCTTTAGCTAGTCTCCGTTTATGTCGTAGCTTTCATTTCGTGTTACTAATCACTTAGCAACCGAACCGGTATCCAATACCCTCATGCTACTAGGAGTACTAGTAAAGTACACATCAGCATCATGTATATCAAATATACTTCTTTCGACTTTTGCCAGCCTTCTTATCTACCAAGTATCTAGAGTTGCTCCGCCTTAGTGACCGTTCCCCTCATAACATAAGCACTTAGTCCCGGGCTTGGGTTTAATCTGGGGTCTCTTCATTAGTGCAGCAACTGCTTTTCCGTTTCACGAAGTATCCCTTCTAGCCCTTGCCTTTCTCAAAACTTAGTGGTTTTACTAACCATCAACTATTGATGCTCCTTCTTGATTTCTACTTTCGCAGTGTCAAACATCGCGAATCGCTCAAGGATCATTGTATCTATCCTTGATATGTTATAGTTCATCACGAAGCTCTCACAGCTTGGTGCCAATGACTTTGGAGAACCATCACTATCTTATCTGGAAGATCAACTCCCACTTGATTCAAGCGATTGTCGTACTCAGATAATCTGAGCACACGCTCAACGATTGAGCTTTTCTCCTTTACTTCGTGGACAAAGAATCTTGTCGGAGGTCTCATACCTCTTAACAAGGGCACAAGCATGAAATCACAATTTCATCTCTTTAGAACATCTCTCATGTTCCGTGACGTTTCAAAACGTCTTCGGCGCCTTGCTTCTAAGCCATTAAGTATTTTGTACTGAACTATCGTGTAGTCATCAGAAACGTGTATGTCGGATGTTCACAACATCTACAGACGACGCTCGAGGTGCAGCACAGCGAGTGGTGCATTAAGGACATAAGCCTTCCGCGCAGCAACGAGGACAATCCTTAGTTTTACAGACTCAGTCCGCAAAGTTTGCTACTATCAACTTTCAACTAAATTTTCTCTAGGAACATATTAAAAACAGTAGAGCTATAGCGCAAGCTACATCGTAACTCGCAAAGACCATTAGCCTATGGTCATGACAATTAGTTCAATTAATCATATTACTTAAGAACTCCCACTCAAAAAGTACATCTCTCTAGTCATTTGAGTGGTACATGATCCAAATCCACTATCTCAAGTCCGATCATCATGTGAGTCGAGAATAGTTTTAGTGGTAAGCATCTCTATGCTAATCATATCAACTATACGATTCATGCTCGACCTTTCGGTCTCATGTGTTCCGAGGCCATGTCTGCACATGCTAGGCTCGTTAAGCTTAACCCGAATGTTCCGCGTGTGCAACTGTTTTGCACCCGTTGTATGTGAACGTTGAGTCTATCACACCCGATCATCACGTGGTGTCTCGAAACGAAGAACTGTCGCAACGGCGCACAGTCGGGCAGAACACAATTTCGTCTTGAAATTTTAGTGAGAGATCACCTCATAATGCTACCGTCGTTCTAAGCAAGATCAGGTGCATAAAGGATTAACATCACATGCAATTCATAAGTGACATGATATGGCCATCATCATGCGCTTCTTGATCTCCATTACCAAAGCACCGACACGATCTTCTTGTCACCGGCGTCACACCATGATCTCCATCAATGTGTCACCATCGGGGTTGTCGTGCTACTCATGCTATTACTACTAAAGCTATGTCCTAGCAATATAGTAAACGCATCTGCAAGCACAAACGTTAGTTTAAAGACAACCCTATGGCTCCTGCCGGTTGCCGTACCATCGACGTGCAAGTCGATATTAACTATTACAACATGATCATCTCATACATCCAATATATCACATCACATCGTTGGCTATATCACATCACAAGCATACCCTGCAAAAACAAGTTAGACGTCCTCTAATTGTTGTTGCATGTTTTACGTGGTGACCATGGGTATCTAGTAGGATCGCATCTTACTTACGCAAACACCACATCGGAGATATATGAATTGCTATTTAACCTCATCCAAGGACCTCCTCGGTCAAATCTGATTCAACTAAAGTTGGAGAAACCGACACTCGCCGGTCATCTTTGAGCAACGGAGTTACTCGTAGCGATGAAACCAGTCTCTCGTAAGCGTACGAGTTATGTCGGTCCGAGCCGCTTTGATCCAACAATACTGCGGAATCAAGAAAAGACTAAGGAGGGCAGCAAAACGCACATCACCGCTTACAGAAACTTTTGTGTTCTACTCGAGATTAGATCTACGCATGAACCTAGCTCATGATGCCACTGTTGGGGAACGTCGCATGGGAAACAAAAATTTTCCTACGCGCACGAAGACCTATCATGGTGATGTCCATCTACGAGAGGGGATTTCCGATCTACGTACCCTTGTAGATCGCACAGCAGAAGCGTTAAGAAACGCGGTTGATGAAGTGGAACGTCCTCACGTCCCTCGATCCGCCCCGCGAACCTTCCCACGAACCGTCCCGCGATCCGTCCCACGATCCGCTCCGATCTAGTGCCGAACGAACGGCACCTCCGCGTTCAGCACACGTACAGCTCGACGATGATCTCGGCCTTCTTGATCCAGCAAGAGAGACGGAGAGGTAGATGAGTTCTCCGGCAGCGTGACGGCGCTCCAGAGGTTGGTTTTGATCTAATCTCAGCACGGCTCCGCCCGAGCTCCGCAGAAACGCGATCTAGAGGTAAAACCGTGGAGGTATGTGGTCGGGCTGCCGTGGAAAAAGTTGTCTCAAATCAGCCCTAAAACCCCACTATATATAGGAGGGATGGAGGGGAGGAGGCAGCCTCAAAACCTAAAGGTTTGGCCGAAATTGAAGGTGGCGGATTCCTACTCCAATCCTACTTGGAGTAGGATTCCACCTTCCCACTTGGAAAATCATTCCACCTTGTGTTTTTTCCTTCTCAAACCTTATGGTCCTTAGTGGGAACTTATTCCAGCCCACTAGGGGCTGGTTTATCTCTTCCCATAGCCCATGAGACCCCTTGGGGCGTGACACCCCTCCTGATGGTCCTCGGCACCCCTCCCGGCACTCCCAGTACACTACCGATGAGCCCAAACTTTTCCGTAATGCATGAAAACCTTCCGGTAACCAAATGAGGTCATCCTATATATCAATCTTCGTTTCCGGACCATTCCGGAAACCCTCATGACGTTCGTGATCTCATCCGGGACTCCGAACAACATTCGGTAACCAACCATATAACTCAAATACGCATAAAACAACGTCGAACCTTAAGTGTGCAGACCCTGCGGGCTCGAGAACTATGTAGACATGACCCGAGAGACTCCTCGGTCAATATCCAATAGCGGGACCTGGATGCCCATATTGGATCCTACATATTCTATGAAGATCTTATCGTTTGAACCTCAGTGCCAAGGATTCATATAATCCCGTATGTCATTCCCTTTGTCCTTCGGTATGTTACTTGCCCGAGATTCGATCGTCAGTATCCGCATACCTATTTCAATCTCGTTTACCGGCAAGTCTCTTTACTCGTTCCGTAATACAAGATCCCGCAACTTACACTAAGTCACATTGCTTGCAAGGCTTGTGTGTGATGTTGTATTACCGAGTGGGCCCCGAGATACCTCTCCGTCACACTGAGTGACAAATCCCAGTCTCGATCCATACTAACTCAACGAACACCTTCGGAGATACCTGTAGAGCATCTTTATAGTCACCCAGTTACGCTGCGACGTTTGATACACACAAAGCATTCCTCCGGTGTCAGTGAGTTATATGATCTCATGGTCATAGGAACAAATACTTGACACGCAGAAAACAGTAGCAACAAAATGACACGATCAACATGCTACGTCTATTAGGTTGGGTCTAGTCCATCACATGATTCTCCTAATGATGTGATCCCGTTATCAAGTGACAACACTTGCCTATGGTCAGGAAACGTTGACTATCTTTGATCAACGAGCTAGTCAACTAGAGGCTTACTAGGGACAGTGTTTTGTCTATTTATCCACATATGCACTATCTTTCCACTCAATACAATTATAGCATGGATAATAAACGATTATCATGAACAAAGAAATATAATAATAACTTAATTTATTATTGCCTCTAGGGCATATTTCCAACAATTGGGCCACTTTGCTGCACCGTTGCTACTTTTGTTACTTGTTGCTTGCTACGAATCATCTCACCACACAACTACTTGTTACCGATAATTTCAGTGCTTGCAGATATTACCTTGCTGAAAACCACTTGTCAGATCCTTCTGCTCCTAGTTGGGTTCGACACTCTTACTTATCGAAAGGACTACGATAGATCCCCTATACTTGTGGGTCATCAGGAAGGAGGAGGAGACTCCTCCTTCCCCAAACCGAATTGGAGGAAGAGTCCTCCTCCTCCTAGCGCCGGTGCACCCCTTTAGGGCTTGGCCCTCAAGGCAAGCCCCTCCCCCTCCCTCCTATATATAGTGGTGATTTAGGGCTGATTTGAGACAACTTTTGCCACGTGCAACTCAACCCTAGACCACATAGTTCTACCTCTAGATCGGATTTCTGCGGAGCTCGGGCGGAGCCCTGCAGGAGTAGATCATCACCACCACCTGATCGCTGTCACGCTGCCGGAGAACTCATCTACTTCTCCGTCTTGCTTGTTGGATCAAGATGGCCGAGATCATCGTCGAGCTGTACGTGTGCTGAACACGGAGGTGCCGTCCGTTAGGCACTAGATCAGAACAGATCGTGGGACGGTTCGTGGGACGGTTCATGGGCGGTTCGAGGGACGTGAAGACGTTCCACTACATCAACCGCGTTTCTTAACGCTTCCTTCTATGAGATCTACAAGGGTATGTAGATCCAAATCTCCTCTCATAGATGGACATCACCATGATAGGTCTTTGTGTGCGTAGGAAATTTTCTGTTTTCCATGCAAAGTTCCCAAACAGTGGCATCATGAGGTAGGTTCATGCGTAGATGTTATCTCGAGTAGAACACAAAAGGTTTTGTGGACGGTGATGTTCGATTTGCTGCCCACCTTAGTATTTTCTCGATTCGGCGGTATTGTTGGATTGAAGCGGCCCGGACCGACATTACTTGTACGCTTACGAGAGACTGGTTTCATCGACTAACATGCAACCTCGTTGCATAAAGATGACTGTTGGGTGTCGGTTTCTTTAACTTTAGTTGAATTGGTTTTGACCGAGGCGGTCCTTGGAGAGGTTAAATAGCAATTTTCACATCTCCATTGTGGTTTTTGCGTAAGTAAGATGCGATCATACTAGATACCCATAGCAGCCACGTAAAGCATGCAACAACAAATTAGAGGACATCTAACTTGTTTTTGCAGGGCATGCTTGTGATATGATATGGACAATGACGTGATGTGATATATTGGATGTATGAGATGATCATGTTGTAATAGTTAATATTGACTTGCACGTCGATGGTACGACAACCGGCAGGAGCCATAGGGTTGTCTTTAAACTAACGTTTGTGTTTGCAGATGCGTTTACTATATTGCTAGGACGTAGATTTAGTAGTAAATAGCATAGGTAACACGACAACCTCGATGGAGACACGTTGATGGAGATCATGATGATGGAGATCATGGTGTGGTGCCAGTGACAAGAAGATCGTGTCGGTGCTTTGGTGATGTAGCTCAAGAAGCACAAGATGATGGCCATATCATGTCACTTATGAATTGCATCTAATGTTAATCCTTTTATGCATCTTATTTTTCTTAGAACGACGGTAGCATTATGAGGTGATATCTCACTAAAATTTCAAGACAAAATTGTGTTCTCCTCGACTGTGCACCGTTGCTACGGTTCGTCGTTTTGAGACACCACGTGATGATCGGGTGTGATAGACTCAACGTTCACATACAACGGGTGCAAAATAGTTGCACACGCGGAACACTCGGGTTAAGCTTGACGAGCCTAGCATGTGCAGACATGGCCACGGAACACATGAGACCGAAAGGTCGAGCATGAATTGTACTCGAAGTTTTAATATCTTCTACTCCACTTTCAATGCTTTTAGCATCAAGATAGATGGACTCCGAATCATTGGGGCGTTTTTTAACCAAAGTGGATTCATATCCAGCCCCATCATCATTAGGTTTGACACAAGAAAACAAAGATTCAATGGGAGTCACACCAAGCACTTTAAGATCTTCGTGATTCTTATCACGAGAACACGCCTTTTTAAGCCATTCATGTCTAGCACGAATTTGGGCAGTTCTTTCTTTGCTCTCACTCATGGAAACACGCATAGCTTTCAAAGTTTCATCCATATTGATCTTGGGAGGAGCACATCTAACTTTCAAAGCATCAATATCACTAGACATTCTATCAACGTTCCTAGCCAAATCGTCAATTTTGAGTAGTTTTTCGTCTATGGATGCATTGCAAATCTTTTGTGAGTTGATAAACTCTCTGATCTTACTCTCTAGATCAGTGGGTAATCTATTGTAATTTCCATGAGTATTGTTGTAGGAGTTGCCAAAGTTGTTAGAGGGGTTACTAGGAAAAGGCCTAGGAACATAGTTTCCTCTAAAAGCATTGTTGTTGCCAAAATTATTCCTACCAACAAAATTAAAGTCCAAGCTAGCGTTGCTACTCTCAATCAAGGAAGACAAGGTCATGTCATTAGGATCTAAAGGAGCACTTCTACTAGCAACCAAATTCATTAACTGATCCATCTTAGCACTTAACGAGTTAATTTCTTCTATAGCATGTACCTTCTTACCAGTAGGTGACCTTTCAGTGTGCCACTGAGAGTAGTTCGTCATGATATTGTCTAGGAGTTTTGTAGCTTCTCCTAACGTGATTTCCATGAACGTTCCACCTGAGGCGGAGTCCAAGATATTTCTAGAAGCGAAATTCAAGCCAGCGTAAAAGATTTGTATAATCATCCAAAGACTCAAGCCATGAGTGGGACAATTTCTAATCATCAATTTCATCCTCTCCCAAGATTGTGCAACATGTTCATGATCAAGTTTCTTAAAATTCATGATATCATTACGGAGAGAGATAATCTTAGCCGGCGGAAAATACTTGGATACGTAAGCATCTTCGCACTTATTCCAAGAATCAATACTATTTTTGGGCAAAGACGAAAACCAACTTTTTGCTCGATCTCGCAACGAGAAAGGAAAAGGCTTCAATTTGATCACATCATTATCCACATCTTTTTTCTTTTGCATATCGCATAGCTCAATGAAGGTATTAAGATGGGATGCGACATCTTCACTAGGAAGGCCGGAGAATTGCTCTTTCATAACAAGATTCAGCAAAGCAGCATTGATTTCATATGACTCCGCACTAGTGGCGGGAGCAATCAGAGTACTAATAAAATCATTATTATAAGTATTCGAGAAGTCACAAAGTTTTGTGTTTTCAGTCATGGTGACTTCAGCAAGCAAGCACACAAGCGAACAGAAAGCAAGTGAGAAAAAAGGGCGAACGAAAAAGGCAAACGGAAAAGGCAAATATTGTTGTAAATTTTTATTTTTCAGAAGTGGGGGAGAGGAAAACGAGAGGCAAAAAATTAAATGCAAGAGATGAGTTTGCGACACTTACTTGGATGACTTCTTGACTTGATCCTCCCCGGTAATGGCGCCAGAAATTCTTGTGCTACGGCGACAGAAATCTTCTATCGTCTCTTGAGCTTGCGTTGGTTTTTCCCTTGAAGAGGAAAGGGCGATGCAACACAGGAGCAGTAACTATTTCCCTCAGTTCGAGAGCCAAGGTATCAATCCAGTAGGAGAATCGCGTCAAGTCCAGAGTACCTGCACATTCACAAAAGAGCTTGCACCCAACGTTATAAAGAGGTTGTCAATCCCTTCAAGATTGATTGCAAGGTGAGAACTGAAGGCAGAAAGTGCAACAAAGTAAAGTGTAAGGCTGAAAATATGATGTGAAGTAGACCCGAGGGCCATAGTGTTCACTAGAGGCTTCTCTCAAAATAGCAAATATTACGGTGGGTGAACAAATTACTGTCAAGCAATTGATAGAACCGCGCAAAGTCATGACGGTATCTAAGGCAATGATCATACATATAGGCATCACATCCGAGACAAGTAGATCGATACTTTCTGCATCTACTACTATTACTCCACACATTGACCGCTATCCAGTATGCATCTAGTGTATTGATTTCATGACGAACAGAGTAACCTTAAGCAAGATGACATGATGTAGAGGGATAATCTCAAACCAATGAAGAAAACCCCATCTTTTTACCCTTGATGGCAACAACATGATGCGTGCCTTGCTACCCCTTCTGGCACTGGGTGAGGTCACCGCATGGTATGAACCCAAAACCAAGCACTTCTCCCATTGCAAGAATCATAGATCAAGTTGGCCAAACAAAACCCACAACTCAAAGAGAATTACAAGGATATGAAATCATGCATATAAGAGATCAGAAGAAACTCAAATAAGATTCATAGATAATCTGATCATAAATCTACAATTCATCGGATCTCGACAAACACACCGCAAAAGAAGATTACATCGGATAGATCTCCATGAAGATCATGGAGAACTTTGTATTGAAGATCCAAGAGAGAGAAGAAGCCATCTAGCTACTAGCTATGGACCCGAAGGTCTATGGTGAACTACTCACGCATCATCGGAGAGGTCATGGTGTTGATGAAGAAGCCCTCTGTATCCGAATCTCCCCTCCGACAGGGCACCAGAACATGCCCCAAATGGGATCTTGTGGAGACAGAAGCTTGCGGTGGCGGAAAAGTATTTTCATGGATCTCCTGATTTTTTCTGGGATTTTAGGGAATGTAAAGACCTAGGGCAGAGGAGGCCGAGGGAGCCCACAAGCCTGGGAGGCGCGGGCCCCCTGGCCGTGGCTAGGGGGCTTGTGGGGTTCCTGGTAACCCTCTGCCTTGGTTCTCAAGTCTCCCGATCGTCTTTTGTTTCGGAAAAAAGCTTTTCGGAAGTTTTATTCCGTTTGGACTCCCTTTAAAATCCTCCTCTGAAAATGGTCAAAAACACGGAAAAAACAGGAACTGGCACTTGGCACTGAGTTAATAAGTTAGTCCCAAAAAAGATATAAAAGGCATACAAAATATCCAAAGTTTGACAAGATAATAGCATGAAACCATAAAAAATTATAGATACGTTGGAGACGTATCAGTGACTACATCTCAATCTTCCACTTGGGGTAACCAACGGGGTGCGAGAAGTATATACATCATCTCGTCATCAGCCTCTTCCTCTGTTGTTGAGGATTCTGCCACTGAACCTGCTCCACAAAAGGCTCAGATGAAGAAAAATGTAAAATCAAAGTCCTCAAAACAGCAAAATCCTCAGCCAACACCAAGTGTTGCTGGAAAATCCTCAAATGCTGCAAACTCTTCAACCGCAACAAAGACCTCACATCCAATGCAACCCCAGTCAAGTCAGCAACCAACAGGGGACCCGATTCCCTCAAAACCATTTGCCTCTAGTTCTGCACACAATTCTTCAGGTGGGATTCTGAAGACAAAGATGTGTGCTGGGAGAGGACCAAGGCTAAGCCGAAGCATTGTTGTCATGAACGTTCCTTCTGCATAAAAAAATGATAATGAATATGATGATGAAACACTTGAAGCCATCATCGGAAGCAAATAAGAACGGGTTGCACAAGCAAAAGGTACCACCATTCCCCTCGCAATTGATGCGAAGGCGATACTAGACTTCATTGACATTTGGTACGAAGATCCGAACACACCCATTGATGATTTGAAGCTTCCACCTGGACCTAGTAACATGGTAGACACTTTCATCAATGAAGAAAAATGGAAGGACCAGCAAGCCAAACAAGCTAAAAAGGCAAAGGTTCAAAAGGAGAAGTATTTGCAACAAAACCTTCTGACCATGACGCGAGAGAAACTTGTCTACACTCAAGCTGAGATCAAAACACTTAGTGAGAAATTCATAAGCTATAATGCTGACAGGAAAGGAGCCAAAGTGCGATTCGTTAAGAAAGCTACTGAAGTCGTAGTATATTACAACAAAAGGGTTGCATTCCCACCGCAACCATCAGTTCCTCAGGCCACCTGCACTGCTGAATTGCCTAAAGACTCTAATGATGAACCTGCTACTGATGAACCTGCCAGGCCAGCTAACGAATATGCTATGCGTGAAGAAAATGCTCCTTCACGAAAGTCTTCAACTATGAAGAAAATCACTCTTCCTCCTCCATTAGAACTGAAGAAAACTAAAGCTGCTGAAAAGGAAGCTAAGAAAAGAAAGCATCAACAGCTTCAGAGTCCTCAGAAGCAAAACGCATGAGGACTTTGGAAAGTTCCTCAACAGCTCCAATTGATGCCACGCCAATCAGCACTGCACCATCTTATGTGATTGTGCCCTATGGTGAGGAATATATCATCCCAAAATGGGATAAATAAATGGAAGAAAATCGCTCTGCTTCTTCCACGCCCATGGATGAGGAAATTCAAGCTGATCAAATTCCTCAAGCCTCAACTCCTCCTCCTCCTCAGAACACATAGGTGACTGGTGAAGAAAAGGATGAAGATGTGGACATTGGCTTCACCAGACCAGTGATGCATGATAAATTTTGGGAAAAAGCTCATCCTAATTCGCCACTGGCTACTCCAATTCTTCAATACACGAGTCCCCAGAAGCCACTGAAGTTCTGACTGGATTAGAAGCAAAAAAAGCACTTTGGCGAAGTCTGTCCCGGAACAAGCATCAGCTGCATGAGCTGATCAAACTAAAAAGGTTGAAGAAACTACTGCGCTAGAAACTGATACATCGGCTCAGCATATTCCTCGGACTGAAGAACATGTGCGTGAAGAGACTGCTCATGTCCAAGATAAATAAACTCGTGATGAACCATTTGTTGAAAATCCTCAAACAACAGTTGTGGTGGCTAAAATTCCTCAGGCTGATGAAAAACTTCAGTTAAATCGTTAACCGAAGCCTCGTCGGCCTTACTGAAAGAGGCCAAAGTTTCAAAAAGAAGATTTCTATGATGAACATCACTTCTTCACTGGTGCAAATTCATACGAAAAACTTTGTATCAGGCACATGAAGTTCTGGACCAGAAAACAACTCAACCACTATGCTGCTGTCCTCGTAGACAAGAAGAAGATCTTCCACGACACGCATATTCCTCATGGAGATATGGAAGAAATTCCTTGCTTTACCCTAGTTCTGAGCATTCTTCAAGATGCAGGGCTACTACAATTTTGCACTGATATATGTGAATGGAATACAAAGATTATACTTCAGTTCTATGCCACTCTGCACATCTATGGTGACCCCAAAAACATCAACTCTTGGGTATTGGACTGGATGACTGCTAATACTCACTTTACTGCTCCAACCATTGAATTACTTTGAGCTCCGCCAGTTCGAATTCCTTCAGATGAAGCAAGATGTTTATATGATGAAAAAGAGCTGCCAAATCATCTGATGGAAGTACTCATGAAGCCCTTAGCTCTTGGCAAGCCTCCAAGGACTCAATTCCTGGTGAAGAAATTGAAATATGTGCCCACAATAGTCTACATGATCTTGGCTTACTCCTTCGCTCCTATCAAAGGCCATGACTCTAAACAAGATGTTGTGAGGATCATGAAGAACATGTTGTTTAACATCATTCATGGAATCCCAATGAATCTTCATGATTTCTTATTGAGGACTTTGGCCAACAATGCCTTGTCACCATTTGAGCTGAAGATATATGTGCCATGGATTATGAGATTCATCGGAACCAAATCCTCAATCCACTATCCGGCTGATTTTCAGAATCACCTCAGTTACCTGCCTCCTCTTCAAGTCATCAAGAAATCTTTTGAACAGATTTAGGGCAAAGGCAAGTCTGTGATTGATGAAGGAACTGTTGGAAATATGCCCTAGAGGCAATAATAAATTAGTTATTATTATATTTCTTAGTTCATGATAATCGTTTATTATCCATGCTATAAATTGTATTGATTGGAAACACAATACTTGTGTGGATACATAGACAAAACACTGTCCCTAGTAAGCCTCTAGTTGACTAGCTCGTTGATCAAAGATGGTCAAGGTTTCCTGGCCATAGGCAAGTGTTGTCACTTGATAACGGGATCACATCATTAGGAGAATCATGTGATGGACTAGACCCAAACTAATAGACGTAGCATGTTGATCGTGTCATTTTGTTGCTACTGTTTTCTGCGTGTCAAGTATTTGTTCCTATGACCATGAGATCATATAACTCACGGACACCGGAGGAATGCTTTGTGTGTATCAAACGTCGCAACGTAACTGGGTGACTATAAAGATGCTCTACAGGTATCTCCGAAGGTGTTCGTTGAGTTAGTATAGATCGAGACTGGGATTTGTCACTCCGTGTGACGGAGAGGTATCTCGGGGCCCACTCGGTAATACAACATCACACACAAGCCTTGCAAGCAATGTAACTTAATGTAAGTTGTGGGATCTTGTATTACGGAACGAGTAAAGAGACTTGCCGGTAAACGAGATTGAAATAGGTATGCGGATACTAACGATCGAATCTCGGGCAAGTAACATACCGAAGGACAAAGGGAATGACATACGGGATTATATGAATCCTTGGCACTGAGGTTCAAACGATAAGATCTTCATAGAATATGTAGGATCCAATATGGGCATCCAGGTCCCGCTATTGGATATTGACCGAGGAGTCTCTCGGGTCATGTCTACATAGTTCTCGAACCCGCAGGGTCTGCACACTTAAGGTTCGACGTTGTTTTATGCGTATTTGAGTTATATGGTTGGTTACCGAATGTTGTTCGGAGTCCCGGATGAGATCACGGACATCACGAGGGTTTCCGGAATGGTCCGGAAACGAAGATTGACATATAGGATGACCTCATTTGGTTACCGGAAGGTTTTCGTGCATTACCGGAAAAGTTTCGGGCTCATCGGTAGTGTACCGGGAGTGCCGGGAGGGGTGCCGGGGACCATCGGGAGGGGTGTCACGCCCCAAGGGGTCTCATGGGCTATGGGAAGAGATAAACAGCCCCTAGTGGGGTGGAATAAGTTCCCACTAAGGCCCATAAGGTTTGAGAAGGAAAAAAACACAAGGTGGAAAGAGTTTCCAAGTGGGAAGGTGGAATCCTACTCCAAGTAGGATTGGAGTAGGACTCCTCCACCTCCAATTTCGGCCAAACCTTTAGGTTTTGAGGCTGCCTCCTCCCCTCCCTCCCACCTATATATACGGAGGTTTTAGGGCTGATTTGAGACGACTTTTCCACGGCAGCCCGACCACATACCTCCACGGTTTTTCCTCTAGATCGCGTTTCTGCAGAGCTCGGGCGGAGCCCTGCTGAGACAAGGTCATCACCAACCTCCGGAGCGCCGTCACGCTGCCGGAGAACTCTTCTACCTCTCTGTCTCTCTTGCTGGATCAAGAAGGCCGAGATCATCGTCGAGCTGTACGTGTGCTGAACGCGGAGGTGCCGTCCGTTCGGTACTAGATCGTGGGACTGATCGCGGGATTGTTCGCGGGGCGGATCGAGGGACGTGAGGACGTTCCACTACATCAACCGCGTTCACTAACGCTTCTGCTGTACGATCTACAAGGGTACGTAGATCACTCATACCCTCTCGTAGATGGACATCACCATGATAGGTCTTCGTGCGCGTAGGAAATTTTTTGTTTCCCATGCGACGTTCCCCTACAGGAACTCGGCCAGTGGATGGTCAATTTCGCAAGGCTGCATCATATTCTACCTATGATGACACTGCCTCACAAAAGTCTGATGGCAGAGCAAAACCTCCAAGTCCAACTATAGCACTGGTGATGACTAACCGAGAGCTTCTCCTCAGTCCTCATCAGAATGTTGATCGAAACCATAAGTAGGTTAAGGGTTAGTTTGGCTCCAGTGTGAAGACCCTCAACGCAACTCAGAATGTTGTGCAGAAAAACCACTACTATCTCCACGAAGTATTTGATCGCACTTGGGCCATACTGTCACATCTCAAGACTCCTGATGAACTGAAAGAAATGGAATTCACTCAAGACTTCGAGTGGTCATGGCCACCAAAGAATATATTCAAGAAGATCTGAGTTCCTAATCTTGAGGCCAGTTCATTTTCCTCATTCCACTCTACTGCTGATGATGAAGATCTTGATGACACCGCAGGAGGCCCAATATCGACGAATGACCCGAAGAATGCTGGCGCTCTGCTACTTCTTGAGCTTGCGTTGGTTTTCCCTTGAAGAGGAAAGGGTGATGCAGCAAAGTAGATAAGTATTTCCCTTAGTTTATTTAGAACCAAGCTATCAATCCAGTAGGAGGACCAAGCAAGCGCCAATCTTAGCACCTACACAAACAATCAAACACTTGCACCCAACGCTAAAAAGGGGTTGTCAATCCCTTCACAGTTATTTGCAAGGATGGGATCTGATAGAGATAGATATAAAAGATTGCTAGAACTAAAAGTAAAATAAATGTAAATAAATGGCAACAATATATTTTTGGTATTTTTGGTTTATAGATCTGAAAGTATAATATGGAAATAGACCCCGGGCCATAGGTTTCACTAGAGGCTTCTCTCACGAAGGAAAATAATACGATGGGTGAACAAATTACTGTCAAGCGATTGATAGAAAAGTGAATAATTATGAAGATATCCAAGGCAATGATTATGCATATAGGCACCACGTTCGTGTCAAGTAGACCGAAACAATTCTGCATCTACTACTATTACTACAGACATCGACCGACTCCTGCCTACATCTAGAGTATTAAGTTCATGAAGAACAGAGTAACACATTAAATAAGATGACATCATGTAGAGGGATAAAATCAAGCAATATGATGAAAACCCCATCGTTTTATCCTCGATGGCAACAATGCAATACGTGCCTTGCTACCCCTAGTTAGTCACTCGGTGAGGACACCGCAAGATTGAACCCAAAACTAAGCACTTCTCCCTTTGCAAGAATTACCAATCTAGTTGGCCAAAGCAAACCAATAACTCGAAGAGACTAGATAAGATATGAAATCATGCATATAAGAATTTAGAGAAGATTCTAATAATATCCATAGATAAACTTAACCTAAACCCACAATTCATCGGATCTCGACAAACACACCGCAAAAGAGTATTACATCGGATAGATCTCCATGAATATCATGAAGAACATGGTATTAAAGAAAAAAGAGAGAGAAGAAGCCATCTAGCTACTAGCTATGGACCCGTAGGTCTGTGGTGAACTACTCACGCATCATCAGAGGGGCAATGGAGTTGATGTAGATGCCCTCCGTGATCGATTCCCTCTCCGGCAGATTACCAGAAAAGGCTCCCAGATTGGATCCCACGGGAAGAGAGGCTCCCGATGGCGGAAAATTATATTTTGGTCTCGCTTCGGTATTGGGGGAATATTTGGGAATTTATAGAACGAAGATTAGGGTTAGGAGACCTGCAGGGGGCCCACAAGCCAGGGGCGTCCCCCTAGGTTACACCCTGCAGGCTTGTCGTTTCTCGGCAGGTCTCCTGCCCCTTTCTCCAAGTCTGGCAGGTTTCTTTTGGTCCAAGAAAAATCATTCCGGAGATTTTATTCCGTTTGAACTCCATTTAATATTCCTTATCTACAATACTCCAAAACATGGAAAAAATAGAAACTGGCACTAGGCTCTAAATTAATAGGTTAGTCCCAAAAATAATAAAAATAGCAAATTAATGCATATAAAACATCCAAAACCGATAATATAATAGCATGGAACAATCAAAAATTATAGATACGTTGGAGACGTATCAAGCATCCCCAAGCTTAATTCCTGCTCGTCCTTGAGTAGGTAAATGATAAAAACAGATTTTTTTATGTGGAATGCTACCTAACATATTTATCCATGTAATATTCTTTATTGTGGCATGAATATTCAGATCCATAATATTCAAAACAGAAGTCTAAAATTGACATAAAAATAATAATACTTCAAGCATAGTAACAAGGCAATTGTGTCCTTTCGAAATAACATGGCCTTAGAAAGTTATCCCTACAAAATCATATGGTCTGGCTATGCTCCATCTTCCCCACACAAAGTATCTAAATCATGCTCAACCCTGGTGAAAATGAAGCAATTGTTTCACACTTTTGATGTTCCCAAACCTTTTCAACTCTCACGCAATACATGAGTGTGAGCCATGGATATAGCACTATAGGTGAAATAGAATATGGTGGAGGTTGCAAAAAAAGAAAGAGGAGAAGATAGTCTCACATCAACTAGGCTTATCAACGGGCTATGGAGATGCCCATCAATAGATATCAATGTGAGTGAGTACGGATTGCCATGCAACAAATACAAATGCACTAGAGCTATAAGTGTATGAAAGCTCAAAAACAAAACTAAGTGGTTGTGCAAAAGATGAAATTCCACTAGTTATATGAAAGTGACAAAATAGGAGATTCTCTATGAAGAACATGGTGCTACTTTGAAGCACAAGTGTGGAAAAAGATATTAGCATTGTCCCTTCTCTCTTTCTCTCATTTTTTTTCTTTTTTTATCTTTTTTTGGTGGGCATCTTTGGCCTCTTTTATTTTTTATGGGCTTCGCTAGCCTCTTTTATTTTTTTGTGAAATCCGGAGACTCATCCCTACTTGTGAGGGAATCATAGCTTCCATCATCATTTTCTCACACGGGACAATGCTCTAATAATGAAAATCATCACACTTTTATTTACTTACAACTCAAAGATTACAACTCGATATCTAGAACAACATATGACTCTATAAGCAATATGGAAGTGGTGGTGCGTGTCATAAAAAACGGGACGGTGGTGTTGCATGGCAATATATCTCGGAATGGTTATGAAAATGCCATAATAGGTAGATATGGTGGATGTTTTGAGGAAATTATATGGTGGCTGTTTTGAGGAAGGTGGGTTTAATGTACCGGCGTAAGTTACGCGGTACTAGAGAGGCTAGCAAAGGTGGGAGGGTGAGAGTGCGTATAATCCATGAACTCAACATTAGTCATAAAGAACTCACATACTTATTGCAAAAGTCTATTAGTTACCGAAGAAAAGTTTTAGACGCATGCTCCTACGGGAACGGTTGGTAGGAGTTAACCATCGCGCGATCCCGACCTCCACACAAAGGTTGACAATCATTAAACAAATCATGCTCTGACTTCATCACATAACGGTTCACCATGCGTGCATGCTACATGAATCACAGCTTTAACACAAGTATTTCTTCCAATTCAAAATTACTTGATAGCATGGCTCTCATATTACCATCTTCATATCACAAAACTATATGCAAGGAAACAACCTTCTCATCATGTTCAAAGAACTTAATATGAAAGTTTTGATTATATCCCTCTTGGATGCCCATTATATTAGAACTAAATTCATAACCTAAACCAATTACCATGTTGTTTAAAAGACTCTCAAAATAATATAAATGAGGTACGAGAGTTTAATCATTTCTATAAAATAAAACACCACCGTGCTCTAAAAGATATAAGTGAAGCACTAGAGAAACATTGCCTAGCTCAAAAGATATAAGTGAAGCATGTAGAGTATTCTAATAAATTCATGATTCAGCGTGTCTCTCTCAAAAGATGTGTACAACAAAGATGATTGTGGTGAACTAAAAAGTAAAGACTCATATCATACAAGACGCTCCAAGCAAAACACATATCATCTGGTGAATAAAAATATAGTCTCAAGTAAATTTACCGATGGATTGAAGACGGAAGAGGGGATGCCTTCCGGGGCATCCCCAAGCTTAGGCTCTTGCCACTCCTTATTCCATAGTCCATCAAATCCTTACCCAAAACTTGAAAACTTCACAACACAAAACTCGACAGAAAACTCATGAGATCCGTTAGTATAAGAAAAATAAATCACCACTTTAGGTACTATTTGAACTCATTCTTGTAAGTGCATCTAGTGCCCCTTAGTGATTTTGGTGGTTTGAAGACTTATAGGTTAAGAGACTGATATGTTTGTGAGTGTACACAGGCTCTATAAGTCATTGAGGAGTTTGAGTTATTCGATGAATATCGACCCCTAAAAATGTATGTCTTCGAGTGAATACTTTGGTAATTCCTTGAAGACTTTGATAGCGAAAAAATTGATATTCCTCATGAAAATATTGAATATGAGGAATTCGGTGTGTCCTGAAGAAAAACACTCTAAAGATTTTGTAGCTTGAAGATTTATTCTTTCTGTTTCATTTTCTTTACACTTGAGTCATAGGAACAACGCATTGTTAAAGGGGGTCGAGGTAATACTACATAATGATTTTCCTCATGATGCTCAACCCAAGCCTCAATCTACGAAAGCCTCAGAGTGAGGAATATGAGAGACATGAGGACTTAAACAGTTGAAAGTTCTGACCGTTGTCGCGCCACGCGTCACCTCACTGATCTTATCCACCCAACGGGCATATTATTTACGGGCATTTATGTCAAATCATGTCGGGATGCTCCCAGGATATAAATAGCCGCCCCCACAACCACTTGCGGGTTGGCTGCTCCACCAGAAACTGACGCTAGTCATTTAGAGCAACCCAAATTCCTCAGCGCCTTCGAGAGAAAATCTTCCAGTGAGGAAATACCCCAAACACCAAACCCAAACCAAAATCCCAAGTGATTGAGCATCACTGAAGAATTTGTTCCTGTGTGGAACTGACGCTTGTTACCTTTAAGGACTGTGTATGCTCCAGACGGTTAGGCGTCATCGAGTAGTTCAACCAACTTGACTGCTTGTGGATCGTCGGGTGACCGAGTTTGTGAGGGCTTGGAAGTCTTCCCTAAAGACTTACCACGAGTGTTGGGCGAGGACTATGTGTCCTTAGCTCAAGGAGAATACGGTAGGGACTTTGTGTCCCGGGGCCGTGTGTCCTTTGGTTCTAATACCAAGCCGCTTCGAACCAGACGTACAACTGTCACAACAGTTGGAACTGGGTCATCAACAACTGTCTTCATCGAGCTACGAGTTCTATTTCCTTAACTCTTTCATTTCCTCAATTGTATGTTGAAGACTTTGATATATAATGTTTGAAGAATTTGTCTGAAGACCTTCTCTGAATTTCCTCAACCTCAAATTCTTCAATGGAGTTAATATTCACCTTCTTACTCTATACTTGCGAATTGTGCAAACCAAATCTCTAAAATCTCGATGAGTGCTTTTCTATAGAGGTTTTTGCATACCTGATCATGTACTATATCCGATGCACTTAGGTCATGACTGAGGACTTTCCTCGATAGGAATTTCCTTAGTGATGAAATTTTAAAAATCTCCTATTCACCCCCCCTCTAGTCGATATAATGCACTTTCAATTGGTATGAGAGCAAGGTACTCCCTTGTTTTGTGTGATTTTGGTCTAACCGCGTGGAGTTTTAGTTATGTCGACCGCAGGTATGATCAAGGTTACTACATGATGTCATACCTTCGAAGGAATGGACTTTCCCTACTTGAAGACCAAGATGCAGATGCATCTTCAAGCTATTGACAATGATCTCTTGTATATTGATGGTATTCCCTCCATCACTCCTATTATCTCTGCCGTTGATGTGAAGAAGTTCAACCAACTTGACTCACAAGCGAAGAATATCATCTCTGGTCATTCTAGCAAAGGTCAGTATGGCAGAGTGAGTGCTTTGGGCACATCAAAGCTTATCTGGGATAGGCTGTCCAAAGTCAATGAGGGAGTCTCAACACAGTGTGACTCTCGTATAGATGTTCTTCGCAATCTCTGCAATTGCTTCAAGAGGATTGACAATGAAAGCTGCCAAGACACCTTTCATCGCCTCAGTGACATCTCCAATGAGCTGCAAGCACTAGGAGCTAGAGACATCACTAACCATGAAGTTGTGAAGAAACTGCTACGATCTCTTCACCCATCATTTGACACACTCGTTCTGATGATTCAAGAACGAAGATACTATAAGATGCTTGATCCTGCTGATATACTTGAGAGACTCAATACTCATGAATTCCAACAGGAAGTAAAGAGAGATTTGTATGGACCAAGCTAATCAAGACCTCGTGCACTAAAGGCTAAGGCTATTTCCTCATCTGAAGAAGAAGACTCGGATTGCAGTCTTGGTGATCCTAAAGAACTTGGACAGGAACTTGCAGTGCTCGTGAGGAAATTCCAGAAGTTCACTAAACGTGTCCAGTTCAGAAAATCTTCAAGAAAGGATATGAGGAAACCAGAATCTTCATCTGAGGCTACAAGAAAAGAACCTTCCACAAATGCAAGAAATCTGGTCACTATATTGCTGATTGTCATCGCTGGGTGAAAGAATCAAGAAAGAATAAATACAAGGATGAAAGTTCTGATGATTCGAAGAAGAAGAAGAAATCTTCAAAATCCTCACCTTCAAAGTCCTCATCGCACAAGAAGACCAGTTTCAGAAAGGCTCGGGCTCTCATTGGCAAGGAAATTGATTCTAAAAAAGAATCTGAGGAATGTGATGAATAGGAAGGTTCTGAAGTGGAATCAGAGTCTAGTGTGGCAAGTCTTGCACTGGCTACCTCATTCGTCAGCAAGTCAATCTTCAACCTTGAAGAAAATGACAATGCTATCTACACTGATGAATATGTTGATGACTTCGCTCCAACCTATTGCTTCATGGCAAAAGCTTCAAAGATACCAAACCATACTTCCTCCTCTGATTCTAGTGATTGTGAACCTGATGATTATCAAAAACCCAGTTAGTATAAACTTGCCAACATTGCCACTAAGCAACAAAGTGCCATTGAAAAGATTCAGAAACTGCTAGACAAAAGCGATGATCTGTTGAACGATGAAATGAATCGTACTCAAGTCCTCACTAAAGATGTACAAAGTCTTCAGTCTAGATTTGATAGTCTTCAAGATCATTATGCTCACTCTTGGCTGATCGTGAGAAACTTTCCTATGAATTTCTTCAAAGGAAGATTGATCTTGAAAAGTTAAGAATGTATCATGATGATCTTTGAATGGCAAATGATTCATTGCTCGCTCAACAGATCAGTACCGCTCAGGTCGAATTCATTCCACCATGTCTGAAATGCATCGAGTGTGAAACTGCTAATTCTTCACCAGAATCATCAAATGCTTCTATCGCTACAAATTCTTCAATTGTTCCTGTGGTATCAGATTCTTCACTTGAGGAAACCACAAATACTACAAACAAAAATGCAGGGTTGAAGGAACTGTATGTGACAGGCATATACAAAAGTCTCAAAGGGCATCAAACCATTTGCGATGTGCTCAAAAAGCAGATTTTGAACAGGAACCCGAGGAAAGAAGGCATTGCCTTCGAGAGGAAATTGAATGCCGATGGATCATACTAGAAACCTGAGCAGTATCCCAAAACCTCATGGGTTGCTGCTAAAGGCCCCCCCATTGATCCATCCACTCTAACAAGCTTTGCATGTGAAATGTCCTATTCCCATGATGAGTCATTTGACTCCAACTATAAACTATTCAAAAATCAATCTGGTGAAGTATTTGCTCGATATATTGGAACTAACTGCAGGAATGGACCACCCCTGAGGAAAATCTGGGTCCCCCAAAGTTTCTTGGAAAGTCTTCAAGTGAATGTCCTCATGACACCACCTGTGAAGAAACAGAATCCCAGATCAAATTCCTGAGGTGGACTAAAGTCTTCACGAGGTTCAAATTCCTCAAATGGTCAATATTATACTCGTACTCGCACTAATGCTTCTGATATGCAGGGAAACTATAAGGGACATGAATATGAGTGTTATTCCTCAAATCATTATGCTCATAGGTCCTCAAAGAATTTTTCTTCCTATTCATTTGAGTACTCTAACCCCCTACTGTGAAAAGAAGTGCATTGGCTTCAATGCCCCCATTCTCATATGGTGCTCGTAGGATGATGAACTCTTTGCCACCCCTTCAAATGTGGGTGGTGAAGAAATTGAACTAATCACTTCTGCAGGTCAGGTCTCCAAATGAAAATTATCATTTGAAGAATTTGCTGGAGACCTGAGTAAATTGCTTGATTGGACGCAAGCTAAAATTGATGAAATGATAACATTTCACACGTCCTCAAATTTACTGTTTATGATGAAATTCATATCATATTCTTCAAATATGAAGCATATGAGATGGTAAGCTGTACTAATTCATCTGTAGGATGAGAAGCCCAATAATACATAGTGGGTTCTTGACAGTGGTTGCACTAATCACATGACTCGTGATAAAAGCTTGTTGATGAATATGCCACAGACTCCATCACTACTGAAGCAAATCACTTATGCTAACAAAGGTAAAAGCAAGGGATTGGGACTTGGTAAAGTACTATCTCCAAGGACCAGCACATGGACAAAGTCATGCTTGTTGAATCCCTTGGGTTTAACCTCATGTCAGTATCAATGCTTTGTGATCTTGATATGATTGTCATCTTTGGAAAATATAGATGTGTAGTCATCATGGAATCTGACAAATCCAAAGTCTCCGAAGGCTTTAGGAGAGGAGATTTGTATATTGTTGATTTTTCCACAGGTCCTCAACCAGCCACATGCTTACTAGCAAAAAACTCAGAAGGCTCACTATGGCATCGATGAATTGGTCATGCAGGCATGAGGAATTATCACACACTGGCGAACAAGAAGTATGTCATTGGCATCGAATCTATCAAATTCCTCAAGGACCATCTGTGCGGTGCTTGTGAGTCTGGAAAAATAACCAGATCCAAACACCCCTCAAAGAATATCATGACTACTAATCGTCCATTTGAATTGCTTCACATGGATCTGTTTGGACCTACTCATTATGCTACTCTAACAAATGCAACATCTTTATATGGCTTTGTCATCGTTGATGACTATTCTCGCCATACTTGGGTACACATCATTGTGTATAAAACTGAATTGCAGGAAGTCCTCAAACGATTTTCCTCAAGGGCCTCGACGAACTTTGGCGTCAAAATCAAACACATCAGGAGTGAAACGGGACAGAATTCAAAAATACTGGTCTTGATGATTACTCACGAATTGTTTGCTCCTTATACTCCTCAACAGAATGGCGCCGTTGAATGCAAGAACATGACTTTGGTTGAAATGGCACGGACTATGCTTGAATAATATCAGACTCCTCGTCGCTTCTGGCCTGAAGCTGTCAACACTGCCTGCCACATCATCAACAGGGTATATCTTCACAAATTCCTCAAGAAAACCTCATATGAACTCCTCACTGACAAGAAACCCAATGTAGGTTATTTCAAAGTCTTCGGTGCAAGATGCTGGATTAGAGATCCTCATCATAGCTCAAAGTTTGCACCAAAAGCACATGAGGGTTTTATGCTTGGTTACGGAAAGGACTCGCACACCTACAGAGTCTTCAACACCTATCACAACAAGGTTGTTGAAACTGTAGATGTGCAGTTTGATGAAACTAATGGCTCACAAAGAGAGCAACCGCCTCCTGTGCTAGATAAATTGACTCCCGAGGAAGCCATCAAGCTCAAAGCTACTGAAGGTATCATTCCTACTAAGGAACAACCCCTTGTTGAAGAACTCGTCCCCAATACTGATGAAATTCAAGCAGGTGCTCCTGAGGAAAATGCTCCAAATCAAATTCCTCAGCCCATCCAAAGTCTTCAGCCAGCTCATCCAAGGATTGCCAATGAAGTAGAACTTGACAAAATCCTCGATGATATCAATGCGCTAGGTCCTCTCACTCACTCAAAAGCTTCACATTTAGTTAACTTTTGTGGGCATTCCTCTTTTGTGTCTATCACAGAACCCTCAAAAGTTGTTGAAGCCTTCATGGATGTGAGTGGATTCAATCCATGCAAGATGGACTTCTTTAGTTTAAGCTAAATGACGTGTGGGAACTCGACAAAAGACAAGATCCTTGCAAGCACAATATCATCGGCACAAAGTGGATCTACCGAAACAAGCAAGATGAGGATGGTCAGGTAGTGAGGAACAAGGCAAGGCTTGTAGCCCAAGGCTACACACAGGTTGAAGGAATTGACTTTGATGAAACTTTTGCACGTGTTGCTAGACTTGAAGCTATTCGAATATTGCTTGCTTATGCTAACCATCACAATAGTACTTTATATCAAATGGATGTGAAAAGTGCATTCCTCAATGGTAAGCTTGAGGAAAAAGTATATGTTGCTCAGCCCCCAGGTTTTAAACACCCGAAGCACCCTGAGAAAGTCTTCAGACTCAAAAAGGCACTCTATGGCCTCAACCAAGCCCCTCAGACGTGTTATGTGATACGTCTCCAACGTATCTATAATTTTTTATGGTTTCATGCTATCATCTTGTCAAACTTTGGATGTTTTGTATGCCTTTTATATCTTTTTTGGGACTAACTTACTAACTCAGTGCCAAGTGTCAGTTCCTGTTTTTCCGTGTTTTTGACACTTTTCAAAGGAGGATTTTAAACGGAGTCCAAACGGAACAAAACATCCAAAAAGATTTTTTCCAAAACAGAAGACGATCGGGGAACATGAGAACCAAGGCAGGGGGCCACCAGGGACCCCACAAGCCCCCTAGCCGCGGCCAGGGGGCCCCACACCTCCCAGGCTTGTGGGCTCCCTGGGCCTCCTCTGCCCTAGGTCTTTCGCCTATATATTCCCATAAATTCCAAAAAAAACAGGAGATCATCGAAAGTACTTTTCCGCCGCCACAAGCTTCTGTCTCCCCAAGATCCCATCTGGGGCACGTTCTCGTGCCATGCCGGAGGGGGATTCGGATACGGAGGGCTTCTTCAACAACACCATGACCTCTCCGATGATGCGTGAGTAGTTCACCACAGACCTACGGGTCGATAGCTAGTAGCTAGATGGCTTCTTCTCTCTCTTGGATCTTCAATACAAAGTTCTCCATGATCTTCATGGAGATCTATTCGATGTAATCTTCTTTTGCGGTGTGTTTGTCGAGATCCGATGAATTGTGGATTTATGATTAGATTATCTATGAATCTTATTTGAGTTTCTTCTGATCTCTTTTATGCATGATTTCATATCCTTGTAATTCTCTTCGAGTTGTGGGTTTTGTTTGGCCAGCTTGATCTATGATTCTTGCAATGGGAGAAGTGCTTGGTTTTGGGTTCATACCGTGCGGTGACCTCACCAAGTTACAGAAGGGGTAGCGAGGCATGCATCGTGTTGTTGCCATCAAGGGTAAAAAGATGGGGTTTTCATCATTGGTTTGAGTTTATCCCTCTACATCATGTCATCTTGCTTAAGGCGTTACTCTGTACGTCATGAACTCAATACAGTAGATGCATGCTGGATAGCGGTCGATGTGTGGAGTAATAGTAGTAAATGCAGAAAGTATCGGTCTACTTGTGTCGGACGTGATGCCCATATGTATGATTAGGGCCTTAGATATCGTCATGACTTTGTGCGGTTCTATCAATTGCTCGACAGTAATTTGTTCACCCACCGTAATATTTGCTATTTTGAGAGAAGCCTCTGGTGAACACTATGGCCCCCAGGTCTACTTCACACCATATTTTCAGCCTTACTCTTTTACTTCGTTGCACTTTCCGCCTTCAGATCTCACTTTGCAATCAATCTTGAAGGGATTGACAACCCCTTTATAGCGTTGGGTGCAAGCTCTTTTGTGTTTGCGCAGGTACTCTGGACTTGACGAGATTCTCCTACTGGATTGATACCTTGGTTCTCAACTGAGGGAAATACTTACTCCTCCTGTGCTGCATCACCCTTTCCTCTTCAAGGGAAAAACCAACGCAAGCAAGTCTCCGTCAACGTGTCAATTTCTGGCGCTGTTGTTTGAGAAGTAGCAGAAGGATTTCTCATGCCGTTGCCGGGGAGGATCAAGTCAAGAACTCATCCAAGTAAGTGTCGCAAACTCATCTCTTGCATTTACTTTTTTTGCCTCTCGTTTTCCTCTCCCCCACTTCTGAAAAACGAAAATTACAAAAATATTTGCCTTTTTCGTCCGCCCTTTCTTTCGCTTGCTTTCTATTTGCGTGTGTTGCCATGCGCCTTCAATATGCTTGCATCTTCGCTTGCTGAAAATCTATTGAGATGGATCCTCATCCACTTGCTAATCTCTTTAAGAGATCCAATTATGTTGATCCAATTGCTAGTGAGTTGAGTGCACTTGACTATCTTTATGGAGTTTTGCTTGAGATGTGTGAATCTGAAAATCGAGATGAAGAAATTTATGAAGTGATTCACGAGGGCTCCCTGAATGAAAAGCATGATTTCAATGGTTTCATTATAAATCCTATTAGTGTAAATCATGCTAAAAATATGCAAAACCCTAAGCTTGGGGATGCTAGTTTTGCTATGTCCACTACTTTTTGCAATAATCATGATTGGGGTGATGATCTTTCTTATAATCTTGAGAATTTATTTAACCCTCATGATGATTATGATGTTTGCAGCAATACTGAAAGTGGGTTTGGAGAAGTCATGACTTTAGTTGATGATAATCCCACTCTTTTTGAAGAGCGTCAACTTTGCATGCATGTGGATCATGAAAAGAATATCCTTTGTGATAGCTATATTGTCCAATTTGATTATGATCCCACATGTAATTGCTATGAGAGAGGAAAATATTGTGGTAGAAACTTTCATGTTACCAATTCACCTCTCGTTATGTTGAGATTGATATTGTCCCTTTCTTCTTCCTTGCATATGGTAACTATTGGTTGTCTTGACAATCTGTTTTCCTATAAAATGCCTATGCATAGGAAGTATGTTAGACTTAGATGTGATTTTCACATGCTTTATGATGCTCTCATTGTGCTTCAATTCTTGTCTTTTGTGTGAGCATCATTGAATTATCAATGCCTAGCTAAGGGCGTTAAATAATAGCGCTTGTTGGGAGACAACCCAATGAATTTATCTTTTTCTTTCTGTTTTGTTGCATCCATACCATCATAATTCTGTTATGATTGTGTTTTTTGTGTTTGATCCAAGCAAAACCTTTATGACTAGTTTTGGTGATGGTTGTTTGATCCTGCCGGAAAAAGACACAAACTTTTTCGCTCACGAAATTATTTTTAGTTTTTATTGAGAAAGATATTTTGAGTTGATTCTTTTTGCTGCTGGTTGATATGCCTTTTGCCCAGGCAGTCGTAACGTTTCAGAATTTTCGAGGTACCAGAAGTATACGAAGTATACAGATTGCTACGGACTGGTCTATTTTTAACAGATTCTGTTTTTGTTGAGTTGGTTGCTTGTTTTGATGAAACTATGGATAGTATCGGGGGGTACTAGCCATGGAAAAGTGAGAATACAGTAATCTAACATCAATATAAATAGAAATCAAGATTGCTACAGTACCTATAGAGGTGGTAGTTTGTTTTCTTGTGCTAATGTTATCACGAGTTTCTGTTTAAGTTTTGTGTTGTGAAGTTTTCAAGTTTTGGGTGATGTTCTCTTGGACAAAGAGATAAAGAGTGGAAAGAGCTCAAGCTTGGGGATTCCCAAGGCATCCCAAGCAAAATTCAAGGACAGAAAAAAGCTCAAGCTTGGGCATGCCCCGGGAAGGCATCCCCTCTTTCGTCTTCAATCCATCGGTAACATTACTTGGAGCTATATTTTTATTCACCACATGATATGTGTTTTGCTTGGAGTGTCTTGTATCTTAGGATTCTTTTCTTTTTCTTGTGTCACAATCATCCTTGCTGCACACCTTTTGAGAGAGACATGCACTCATCATGATTTTGCTAGAATGCTCGTCGTGCTTCACTTATATCTTTTTAGCTAGATAATTTTGCTCTATGTGCTTCACTTAGATCTTTTAGAGCACAGCGGTGCGTGACTTGGTAGTTGGCTTGTGCTATGGAAGTAGTCCCAAAGGTGATAGGTACCCAAAGAGGATACAAAAACCTCCACCTTCATGTGCATTGAGTAGAAAGAGAAGTTTTGATTCCTCTCAATTAGTTTTGAGACGTGGATTTGGTAATATTAAGAGTTATGTTAGTAGGGTGTTGTGAATCTAGAAATACTTGTGTTGAACTTGGTGATTCCAGTAGCATGCACGTATGGTGAACCGCTATGTTAGGAAGTAGGAGCATAATTTATTTATTGATTATCATCCTTTGTGTTGCGGTCGGGATCGAGCGATGGTTAACACCTACGAACCCTTCCCCTAGGAGTATCCGTTTAGCACTTTGTTTCGATTACTAATAAAAACTTTCGCAACAAGTATGTGAGTTCTTCATGACTAATGTGAGTCCATGGTATAGATGCACTTTCACCTTCCACCATTGCTAGCCTCTCTAGCACCGCGCAACTTTCGCCGGTGCACAAACCCACCATATGCCTTCCTCAAAACAGCCACCATACCTACCTACTATGGCATTTTCATAGCCATTCCGAGATATATTTCCGTGCAACTCCCACTGTTCCATCTCAAGACTTGTGCCGTCACTCTCATATTGCCAATGCATGATTGTAAGATAGCTAGCGAGATTTTTCAACGTCATAGGCCAAGCTAGATCGTTGCACATCCCGGTACACTGCCGGAGGCATTTCCTATAGAGTCATCATCGTTCTGGGCTTTGAGCTGTGAGTAAATAAAAGTGTGTTGATCATCATTATTAGAGCATTGTCCCATGTGAGGAAATAAATGAAAAGAGGCCAAAGAGCCCAAAAAAAGATATAAAAAAAGAGAGGCCAAAGAGCCCAAATAAAAAAAGAGAGAAAAAGAGAGAAGGGACAATGCTACTATCTTTTTCGACACTTGTGCTTCATAATAGCACCATGTTCTTCATGATTGAGAGCTTCTTGCTTTGTCACCACCATATACTAGTGGGAATCTTTATTATATAACTTGGCTTGTACATTTCGATGATGGGCTTCCTCAAATTGCCCTAGGTCTTCGTGAACAAGCAAGTTGGATGCACACCCACTAGTTCTCCTTTTGATCTTTCACATACTTATAGCTCTAGTGCATGCTTTGTATGGCAACCCCTACTCATTCACATTGATATCTATTAATGGGCATCTCCATAGCCCTTTGATACACCGAGTCAATGTGACCATCTCCTCCTTTTTTGTCTCACAACCACCACCACACTCTATTCCACCTACAGTGCTATATCCATGGCTCATGCTCATGTATTGCGTGATAGTTATAAAAAGTTTGAGAAAGTAAGAGTGCGAAAACAATTACTTGGCCAATACCGGGGTAGTGCACGATTTAAATTAGTTGTGTGAGGATGATGGAGCATAGCCAAACTATATGATTTTGTAGGGATAACTTTCTTGGGCCTTGTTATTTTGAAAGTTCATGACTACCTTGCTAGTTTGCTTGATGTATTATTGTTTTCATGTCAATAGCAAACTACACTATCCTGGAAGTGTACAGTTCTGCAAGATGAGCTGCGGAGATGGATTCCTTGACTGGAAGAAAATGAGCCACTTTACTCAACTTGTCGATGACGACGAAGATGGCATCATTACCCTTCTTGGACTTCGGAAACCCGGTGACGAAATCCATCTCAATATGGTCGAACTTCCACTCGGTAATGGGCAAAGTATGCAAAAGACCTGCTGGACGTTGATGCTCTGCTTTCACCCTTCGACATACATCACATTCATTTACGAACTGAGCAATCTCACGCTTCATGCGAGTCCACCAGAACGTCTATTTCAAGTCCTGATACATCTTGGAGCTTCCAGGTGTATAGAGAGCAGAGAGTTATGAGCTTCTTCCATGATTGCCTTTTTTAGATCACCTTTCCGAACGACAAGACGATCCTCAAAGAACAACGTGTCTCTGGCATCAACACTGAAGCACTTATATTTGGGAAGACCCTTTGCCACGCCAATCTTGACTTTCTTCACCATTGCATCAAGAAGCTGTGATGCTCGGACCTGATCTTCCAAGGTAGGAGAGATCTGAAGATTTGCAAGAAATCCCTGAGGTACTAACTGAAGGTTGAGCTTTCTGAAAGATTCACGAAGGTCAGGCTGGAGAGGCTTCAGAATGAGACTATTGAAGTAAGCCTTCCTACTCAAAGCATCTGCCACGACATTAGCTTTGCCTGGCGTGTACTCAACACTCGGATTAAAATCTTGGAGCATTTCCACCCAACGAATTTGCCGAAGATTCAAGTTAGGCTCGGTGAAGATGTACTTGAGACTCTTGTGATCCGTGAACACTTCAACCTTTAGTTCCAACAAGAGGTGTCTCCAAGTCATCAGAGCATGTACCACTGCTGCTAGCTCAAGATCATGCACATGATAATTCTACTCCGCTGGCTTCAACTGCCTGGAGGTATAAGCAACCACTTTCTTCTCTTGCATCAGAACTGCACCAAGACCTTGAAGAGAGGCGTCGCAGAACACTTGGTAAGGCTTGGAATCATCAGGAGGAACCAAGACTTGAGTAGAGGTGAGCTTCTCTTTGAGTGTGTCGAAGGCCAACTGACACTCTGGAGACCAAGCATACTTCACACCCGTGTGAAGAAGATTTGAGAGAGGCTTAGCAATCTTGGAGAAGTTCTCAACGAACCTTCTACAATAGCTTGCAAGCCCGAGAAAGCTTCGAAGCCGCTTCACATTCTGCGAGGCTCCCATTCAACAATGGCATGCACCTTCGACGGATCAACTTTGATGCCCTCGGCAGAGATGATGTGCCCAAGATAGACGACTTCTTTCAACCAGAACTCATACTTAGAAAACTTGGCATATAATTTGTACTCCATCAGCTTATCAAGCACCAATCTCATATGTTCTTCATGTTCTTCCTCAGTCTTTGAAAAGACCAGAATATCGTCGAGATAAAGCAAGACGAACTCATTATTGAACGGAGAGAATATGTAGTTCATCAATCGACAAAATGTCGGAGGAGCATTTGCCAGACCTAAAGACATGACTGTATACTCATACGAGCCAAAACTAGTCTTGAAAGCAGTCTTCGGAATATCCTCTTCGCGAATGCGAATTTGATGATAGCCCATTCTGAGATCGAGCTTGGAGAAGATCTTAGCCCCTTTCAACTGTTCGAACAACTCATTTATGTTCGGAAGTGGATACTTGTTCCTGATTGTCTTTTTGTTCAATGGATGGTAATCGACACACAACCGGTCCGTGCCATCCTTCTTCTTGACAAACAGAACTCCACAGCCCCAAGGAGACGAGCTCGGTCTGATCAGACCCAAACGCTGAAGTTCCTTTAATTCTTCTGGACCCAATTTGTATGGCCGTTTGCACACAGGCTCAGTACCTTGTTCAAGCTCAATGACAAATTTGACTTCTCGGTGCGGAGGCATTCCTGGCAGCTCTTCTAGAAACACATCTTCATATTCGCAGACCAGTGGGACTTGCGAAATAGGATTAATCTCACCCTTTTCATTCAACGAGAACAGACGGATTGTATCATCGCGCGCCGCGAATATAATCACGTCCTCCGAAGAGTGAGTAAGCTTCACTGCTTTAGCTTCACAATCAATTGATGCCTTGTTCATGGCCAGCCAGTCCATACCAAGGATCAAATCAATGTCGGAATTTCCCAAGACAATAGGAGACGCCAGAAAAGAATAACTCCCTATCTTGACAGAAGCACCCAAATGAACAACTGAGAGCTCATCCGCATACCCGGAGACACAACTTGCAATGACTTTGGTAGAAACTCGGTCGCAATATTATTACCAGATGCAAAGGGATATGACATGAAAGAATGCGATGCGCCGGAATCGAACAACACTTTAGCAGGAATATCATTGACGAGGAGGTTATCCATGATCACATCTGACGAGTTTTCAGCCTCAGCCGCATTCACCATGTTGACTCGAGCAGACCTGGGGTTGAACTTCACGATAGCATTGCTTGGAGGTTTGCCTGGAGGAGGAGGCGGAAGACGGAGCTGAGAAGTGCACTTGTTGGCATAGTGACCCTTCTGCCCACACTTGTGACAAGTAACATCTGCTGGGTGACGGTACTGTGTCTGAGGAGGCCCTTGCTTCTGTTGCTAGAATCTCTGCTGAGAAGCTGAGTTGGGTGGGTGGGAAGAACCACGGCCACCAGAATGCTTGAACTGCTGCGTGTGCCGAGGAGGAGGAGGAGACACCCAAAACTTTTGTTGCTTCTAAACCACCTGAGTAGAAGACGAGCTGGAATCTCTGAAGTGCTTCTGAGAATTCTCCACCCAGAGCAAAGCTACCTCATCCCTGAGAGCTAAGTTGTAGAACTTATCGAACTCCTCAGGATCGTGCAAAGCGAGAGCTAACTGCAAATCTTCTTTCAAGCCACCTCTGAACTGATAAATCTTGCTCTTCTGATCAGGGATATCCTGCAAGGCATATCGGGCTAGCTCGTGGAACTCGACATTGTACTTGTACACGGAGTTACCACCTTGCTTCAAGCGCCTGAACTTCTCACGCATTTCCTCCACGAAGCTAGACGGAATGTAGTGGGATCTGAAATTATGGCAGAACTCATCCCAAGTGATCACTCTAGCACCCCTGGAATCCTTCAATTGTTGCCACGAGATAGATGCTTCCCCTTCAGCTGGAATGTTGCAAACTTGACGAAATCCTCAGGACAAACATTGCTGCATTCAAAGTGCTTGTTCATGTCGCGAATCCAATCCTCAGCATCAAACGGCTGGTCACAGGAAGTGAAAGTCTTCGGCTGATTTGACAGGAACTGACTCACATTTGCAAACTGATTGCCACCATGCTGGAAATTGCCTTGCTGCCGATTAGTCCTCTCTTGCAAAAAATGTATCAGCATCTGAGTGTTTGCATTTGTAGCAGCCATCACCGCTTGCCAAGCCTCTGCAGGAGGAGGCGGCGGTGGAGGAGGATTCTCCGGAGGAGGAGGTGGTGGCGGCATATCCTGACGCCCTAGATTCTGACGAGTTGTGGAGCCATCCTAAAGACGGACAACACATTAGCCCACAGAATAAATTGACGGTATAGCTGAATCAAAATGGTAGGAATATCTGAATAGGAATATTAGCAATTGCACTCGAACAAAATAGTAAGAATGCTTCCTCAAAGTGATGGTCGACAAAATTCTGATTAAGACCACTTGCAAACAAGTATGAGCTAGAACTGCTCGGAACAAACATATGATCGAGATTTCATCCGACATATTTGTGGAAAAGATTGCACGGGCTCGAATTTACAGTAGCCATCCTGTGCAAGGTAGTGCACACGACTTACGAAGTATCCCCGAGTCGTAGCGAGCTACAAGGACTCTTTAAGACACAACGAGAACTGTTGTAAGACGACCGTGAACAAACATACCCACTGAATATCGAATCCCAACCTCACATCATGCATCTGTAGGAAGATTGTCCTATAAGTTACTACTTGATATCCCACCTATGAATTCCCGAAATATCTGGTCATGCAATCTGGTACACGGATACAAGGAGTAATATTCACACAACTCCTATACTAACCCGTCCACCGTATCGCATCCATCAACACATAACCAGAATCTCGGACCTTCATCTACAATAGACCCTCGTGATAACAACGATACAAAGTATGGCAGTACTCCCGAACAATCTGCACCAGTACTGGGACATCGGGGTTATCTCGCCACTACTAGTATTGAAGCAATTACGAACATCCTTCGTTCTGAGATACTCAGAAATCTGAATGATGGCGATGTGCGCAAGAATCCCCTGGAGCCCAACTCCCCGGAAGAAATCAAGGCAGACAGGAGGCACCAAGATAGAACTCCATCACATCGAAATCATATAGATTTCAAAAATACCTGCGTGATCCTAAATTTTTTTTTTGAGCGAGAAGAGGAGTAGAATTAAGATTTCCTAAGTCGAGAACCTCACCAGAGCATGGAAGAGGAGAAAAAAGAATCCTACTCTCCGATATAACTAAGACTCAACATTTTACTAGACTCGACTCGACCAAGTACAACCACACAAAGGCTCCTATGGTCGTAAGGCTCTGATTACCAACTTGTAACGACTAAGATGCGTACCTTTCCGATTTAGGGAACGAGGCCCCAAAAAGGAAAGAAGCACATCTAAGCATTTCGCAAGCACGATAACATAGCACATACATAATAATAGAATGACAATTAGGGATTCAACTATCATCTCATAAATAATATCAGAGTTACATCACGCATTTATTCAAACAAGGTAGTTCCGCTACGGACTACATAACATGAGAAAAGGCTATGCTACCCTGCATGATTGCCCATGATCACGACCACGCCTCAGCCTTCTGGATAGTTCACGTACATGCGGTCGTTCTCCTCATCGTACTGCCACGCCAGCTGTGTGCCGTCAGGATCACCTGTGTCGGGCGTACATGTACATGTTGGTGTGTTGAAGTAATCTGTGAGCCATGGGGACTCAGCAATCTATGACCTCGATGCCAGAACTAGTCAAGTTATTAGGTAAGGTAGGTTCAGTGTTTAGGTTGCAGCATCCTAAGCATTTATGGTGGCTAACTTACGTAAAACAAGTATTGAAGGTGGTCTATAGTAGAGGACGAAGACTAGCTGATCAGTAAGTGATCATGAACACCTACTTACGTCAATCATAACTCCGCCGTGTTCCCGATCGAAGAGAGGTCTTCGAAGCGGACAGTCACGGTTACGCACACAGTTGGCAATTTTATTAGATTAGGTTCAAGTTATCTATAACCGGATATTAACAAATATTCCAAGTTGCCACATAACCGCGGGCACGGCTTTCCGAAAGATTAAACCCTATAGGGGTGCTCCAACTAGTCCATCACAAACGGTCACGGGCCGCAAAGTAATCCTCTATCACGAATCTCGTGATCTCGTCGGGGATTCCTTAGAGGAAAACCTCAACTCTAGGGAGAACCAAAGCTTCACCGGGATTCCTATATGCAAGATATATCGCTAAGGTAAGACAAGACTAGCAGGACCTCCCGTCGTGTCGACGACCCCGATAAGAGCCGCGTATCTCAGTCTCAGGACACGACGGATGGAACTAGCTACGAGAATCAAACCTCAAGTTTCCTTGTGGTGGCCCCGCAGGCAGACCAGGTTGGACCAACACTCGTGAGGAACATGATACGTCTCAAACGTATCTATAATTTTTGATGGTTCCATGCTGTTATCTTGTCTTCTTTGGATGTTTTATGTACCTTTTATATCCTTTTTGGGACTAACCTATTAATTCAGTGCCAAGTGCCAGTTCCTGTTTTTTTGTGTTTTGACTCTTTTCAGATCTAATTTTGGAATGGAGTACAAACGGAATAAAATCCCCGAAATAAATGTTTCCAGAACGGAAGAAGATGAGGGGACTTGAGGGCCAAGGCAGGAGAGCCACAGGGGGCCCACAAGCCCTGTAGCCGCCACCAGGGGGTGGCGGCTACCAGGCTTGTGGCCTCCCTGGCGCCCCCATAACCTAGCTCCTTCGCCTATATATTCCCTAAAATACAGAAAAAATAGGGGAATCCAAAAAACACTTTTCCGCCGCCGCAAGCTTTCGTTTCCGCGAGATCTCATCTCGAGACCCTTCCCGGTGCCCTGCCGGAGGGGACTTTGGAGTTGGAGGGCTTCTACATCAACATCATCACCCCTCCAATGACTCGTGAGTAGTTCACTTCAGACCTACGGGTCCGTAGTTAGTAGCTAGATGGCTTCTTCTCTCTCTTGGTTATTCAATACAAAGTTCTCCATGATCTTCATGGAGATCTATCCGATGTAATCCCCTTTGGCGGTGTGTTTGTCGAGATCCGATGAATTGTGGATTTGTGATCAGATTATCTATGATATATATTTGAGTCTTTGCTGATTTCTTATATGCATGATTTGATATCCTTGTAAGTCTCTCCGAGTCTTGGGTTTTGTTTGGCTACCTAGATCTATGATTCTTGCAATGGGAGAAGTGCTTGGTTTTGGGTTCATACCGTGTGGTGACCTTTTCCAGTGATAGAAGGGGCAGCAAGGCACGCATCATGTTGTTGCCATCAAGGGTAACAAGATGGGATTTTATCGTAGATATGAGATTGTCCATATACATCATGTCATCTTGCTTAAGGCGTTACTCTGTTCTCATGAACTTAATACACTAGATGCATGCTGGATAGCAGTCGACGTGTGGAGTAATAGTAGTAGATGCAGAAAGTATCGGTCTACTTGTTTTGGACGTGATGCCTATAGATATAATCATTACCTTAGATAACGTCACGACTTTGCGCGGTTCTATCAATTGCTCGACAGTAATTCGTTCACCCATCGTCTACTTGCTTTCATGAGAGAAGCCACTAGTGAACACTACGGCCCCCGGGTCTATTCACACCTATCGTTTCCACTTTCGCTTTTACTTTGATTCGTTTCTTTTTTGCTTTCAGTTCTCACTTGGCAAACAATCTATAAGGGATTGACAACCCCTTCATAGCGTTGGGTGCAAGCTCTTTGTGTTTGTGCAGGTACTTGTGACAATCCTTCACTGGATCGATACCTTGGTTCTCAAAACTGAGGGAAATACTTACGGCCGCTGTGCTACATCACCCTTTCCGCTTTGAGGGAACACCAACGCAAGGCTCCAAGGCCACGGGGGAATCCTTTGCATATTTGCCAAGGAAGTCCCTAAATGCGTAGCCGTAGCAGAAAGATTCCTGGTGCCGTTGCTGAGGAGTATTAGGACAAGAATAGTCTCCCGTCAGCACGCTTGTTTCTGGCGCCGTTGGAAGGTCTTTTGTTGCAGTAGCCGAAGTATTTGTGGCGCCATTGCCGGGGAAGGAGAGATCTATCCAAGTAGGTGTCACAAACTCATCTCTTGCATTTACCTTTTTTGCCAGTTGCCTCTCGTTTTCCTCTCCCCCACTTCACATTTGCCGTTTTCATTTGCCTTTCTCCTTTGCCGTTTTCTTTTGCCTTTTTGCCGTTTTCCTTTGCCGGTTTTCTTGCTTGCTTGTGTGCTTGTTTGTTTGTTGAAGTCTTCATGGCTGAAAACACCAAACTTTGCGACTTCTCGAGTACCAATAATAATGATTTTATTAGTACTCCGATTGCTCCCGCCACTAGTGCGGAATCGTATGAAATCAACGCAGCTTTGCTGAATCTTGTTATGAAAGAGAAATTCTCTGGCCTTCCTAGTGAAGATGCCGCATCCCATCTCAATACCTTCATTGAACTTTGCGATATGCAAAAGAAAAGAGATGTGGATAATGACGTGATTAAGTTGAAGCTTTTTTCCTTTCTCGTTGCGAGATCGCGCAAAAACTTGGTTTTCTTCTTTGCCTAAAAATAGTATCGATTCTTGGGATAAGTGCAAAGATGCTTACATATACATGTATTTTCCGCCGGCTAAGATTATCTCCTTACGTAACGATATCATGAATTTCAAGCAACTTGATCATGAACACGTTGCACAATCTTGGGAGAGGATGAAGTTAATGATTAGAAATTGTCCCGCTCATGGCTTGAGTTTGTGGATGATTATACAAATCTTTTACGCTGGCTTGAATTTTGCCTCTCGCAATATCTTGGACTCCGCCTCAGGTGGAACGTTCATGAGAATCATGTTAGGAGACGCTACAAAAGTCCTAGACAATATCATGACCAACTACTCTCAGTGGCACACTGAAAGGTCACCTGCTAGCAAAAAGGTACACGTTATTGAAGAAATTAACTCGCTTAGTGCTAAGATGGACGAGTTGATGAATTTGGTTGCTAGTAGAAATGCTCCTTTAGATCCTAATGACATGCCACTATCTTCCTTGATTGAGAGTAGCAACGCTAGTTTGTACGTTAATTTTGTTGGTAGGAACAATTTTGGCAACAACAATGCTTTTAGAGGAAACTATGTTCCTAGGCCTTTTCCTAGTAACTCCTCTAACAATTATGGCAATTCCTACAACAACACTTATGGAAATCACAACAAATCACCCTCTGATTTAGAGAGTAATATCAAAGAGTTCATCAACTCTCAAAAGATTTTCAATGCGTCCACTGAGGAAAAACTACTCAAAATTGACGATTTGGCTAAGAGCGTTGATAGGATGTCTTGTGATATTGATGCTTTGAAAGTTAGATGTGCTCCTCCCAAGGTCAACTTGGATGAAACTTTAAAAGCTCTGCGTGTCTCCATGAATGAGAGCAAAGAAAGAACCGCCCAAATTCGCGCTAGGCATGAATGGTTTAAAAGGGTGCGTTCTAGTGATGCAAATCACGAAGATCCTAAAGTGCTTGGTGTGACTCCTCTTGAATCTTTGTTTTTGCCTGTCAAACCTATTGATGAAGGGGCTGGATATGAATCCACTTTGGTTGAAAAACGTCCCAATGATTTGGAGTCCACCTATCTTAATGATAAAGGTGTGGAGAGTGGAGTAGAAGAAATTAAAATTTTGGGTAGTAATGAAACTCCCACTTTGGATTTCAAGGAATTCAATTATGATAGTTTCTCCTTGTTTGAATGCATTTCTTTGATGCAATCCATTGCAAACTCTCCACATGCTTATAGCCAAAGCAAAGCCTTTACCGCGCATATCGTAGATGCTATGATGAAATCTCTTGAAGAGAAGCTCGAATTAGAAGTCTCTATACCTAGAAAACTTCATGATGAGTGGGAACCTACTACTATCAAAATCAAAATCAAAAACTACGAGTGCAATGCTTTGTGTGATTTGGGTGCTAGTGTTTCCGCGATTCCAAAGTCTTTATATGATATTCTTGGTTTTCATGAGATTGAAGAGTGTTCTCTTAATTTGCATCTTGCGGATTCTACTATCAAGAAACCCATGGGAAGGATCGATGATGTTCTTATTATTGCAAATAAGAACTATGTACCCGTGGATTTCATTGTACTTGAAATAGATTGCAATCCTTCATGTCCCATTATTATTGGTAGACCTTTCCTAAGGACTATTGGTGCTATCATCGATATGAAGGAAGGGAATATTAGATTTCAATTTCCTCTAAAGAAGGGCATGTATCACTTTCCTAGTAAGAAAATAAGATTGCCTTATGAATCCATGATGAGGGCAACTTATGGTTTGAGCACCAAAGATGATTATATGTGATTCCATCACCTTTTGCCTAGCTAAGGGCGTTAAACAATAGCGCTTTTTGGGAGGCAACCCAACGAATCTATCCTTTTTCTTTCTGTTTTGTGTTTTCCACACTTTCATAATTCTGTTATGATTGTGTTTTTTGTGTTTCTTTTTGCGTTTGTGCCAAGCAAATCCGTTATGATTAGTCTTGGGGATGATCGTTTGGTCATGCTGGAAAAGACAGAAACTTTCTACTCACGAAAAGAATTTTCATTTGTTTCTGTAAGAGCTTTTGAGTTGATTCTTTTTGCTGCTGATTGCTACGCAAATTCTTTAGACTGTCGTAATTTTTCAGAATTTTTGAAGTAACAGAAGTATACGAAGTATACACATTACTACAGACTCGTCTGCTGTTAACAGATTCTGTTTTTGTGGAGTTGGTTGCTTATTTTGATGAAACTATGGATAGTATCGGGGGGTATTAGCCATGGAAGATTGAAAATACAGTAACCCAACATCAACATAAGTAGAATTTAAGTTTGCTACAGTACCTAAGGAAGTGGTGGTTTGCTTTCTTATACTAATTTTATCACGAATTTCTGTTTTAGTTTCGTGTTGTGAAGTTTTCAAGTTTTGGGTGAAGTTCTTATGGACAAAGAGATAAAGAGTGGCAAGAGCTCAAGATTGGGGATGCCCAAGGCATCCCAAGATGATTCAAGGATGTCGTAAAAGCCTAAGCTTGGGGATGCCCCAGGAAGGCATCCCCTCTTTCGTCTTCAATCCATCGGTAACGTTACTTGGGGCTATATTTTTATTCACCAGATGTTATGTGTTTCGCTTGGAGCGTCTTGTATCGTAGGAGTCTTTTATTTTTGTTGTGTCACAATCATCCTTGCTGCGCACCAAGAGATAGACAAGCACTTACTGTGATTTTGTCGAGCTTCACTTATATCCTTGGTAGACAATTCAGCTCACATGTGCTTCACTTATATCTTTTGAGCTAGTTGATTTTGCTCTATGTGCTTCACTTATATCTTTTAGAGCACGGAAGCGCGTGACTTGGTAGTTGATCTATGCTATGAAAGTAGTCTCAAAAAGGGGTAGTTATCCAAAGGGATATGAAAACTTCCACCTTCATGTGCATTGAATAGTTAGAGAAGTTTGATTCATCTTAATTAGTTTTGAGTTGTGGTTGTGGTAATATTGAAGTTATGATAGTAAGGTGTTGTGGATCTAGAAATACTTGTGTTGAAGTTAGTGATTCCCGTAGCATGCACGTATGGTGAACCGCTATGTGATGAAGTCTGAGCATGATTAGTCTATTGATTGTCATCCTTTGTGTGGTGGTCGGGATCGCGCGATGGTTTATACCTACCAACCCTTCCCCTAGGAGTATGCGTTGAATGCTTTGTTTCGATTAATACTAAAACTTTTGCAACAAGTATATGAGTTCTTCATGACTAATGTTGAGTCCATGGTTTAGATGCACTTTCACCTTCCACCATCACTATCTTCTTAGTGTCGTGCAACTTTCGCCGGTGCACAAAACCCACCATTAGCCTCCCTCAAAACAGCCACCACACCTACCTACTATGGCTTTTTCAAAGTCATTCCGAGATATATTGCCATGCAACTACCACCATGACATGTGCCACCACATCTACATTGTCATTACATGATCGTAAGATAGCTAGCATGATGTTTCCATTAATGTCTATGCCATGCTAGATCATTGTCACGGTACACTACCGAAGGCATTCCATATAGAGTCATCATTGTTCTAAGTTTTGAGTTGTAAGTGTGATGATCATTATTGATGGAGCATTGTCCCATGTGAGGAAATAAAAGAGGCCAAAGATGCCCACCAAAAAAAGAGGCCAAAGAGCCCACCAAAAAAAGAGAGAAAAAGAGAGAAGGGACAATGCTACTATCCTTCCACACTTGTGCTTATTAAGCACCATGATCTTCATGATTGAGAGTCTCTCATTTTGTCACCACCATATAGCTAGTGGGAAATTTTAATTATATAACTTGGCTTGTATATTCCAATGATAGGTTCCTCAAACTTTCCTTAGGTCTTCGTGAGCAAGCAAGTTGGATGCACACCCACTAGTTTTCTTTAAGATCTTTCACATACTCTTAGCTCTAGTGCATCGTTTGTATGGCAATCCCTACTCATTCACATTGATATCTATTGATGAGCATCTCCACAGCTCATTGATATGCCTAGTTAATGTGACCATCTTCTCCTTGTTTGTCTTGCAACCTCCACCACACCCCACACCACTTATAGTGCTAAAACCATGGCTCACGCTCATGTATTGCATGAGAGTTGAAAAGGTTTGAGAAAGTAAAGGTGTGAAAACAATTACTTGGCCAATACCGGGGTTGTGCATGATTTAAATTCGTTGTGCAAGGATGATAGAGCATAGCCAGACTATATGCTTTTGTAGGGATAACTTTCTTTTGGCCTTGTTATTTTGAAAGTTCAAGATTACCTTGCTAGTTTGCTTGAAGTATTATTGTTTCCACGTCAATAGCAAACTATTCTTTTGAATCTAATGGATCTGAACATTCACGTCACATAAGAGGAGTTACAAAGGACATCTATGCTAGGTAGCATGAAAGCATCAAAAATTCATTCTTTATCACTTCCCTACTCGAGGACGAGCAGGAGTTAAGCTTTGGGATGCTTGATACGTCTCAAACGTATCTATAATTTTTGATGGTTTCATGTTGTTATCTTGTCTTCTTTGGATGTTTTATGTACCTTTTATATCTTTTTTGGGACTAACTTATTAATTCAGTGCCAAGTGCCAGTTCCTGTTTTTCTGTGTTTTTGACTCTTTTCCTATCTGATTTTGGAACGGAGTCCAAACGGAATAAAATCCCCAAAATAAATATTTCCAGAATGAAAGAAGATCACGGGACTTGAGGGCCAAGGCAGGAGAGCCATAGGGGGCCCACAAGCCATGTAGCCGCCACCAGGGGCGGCGGCTACCAGGCTTGTGGCCTCCCTGGCGCCCCCTGACTTAGCTCCTTCGCTTATATATTCCCTAAAATACAGGAAAAAATAGGGGAATCCAAAAAACACTTTTACGCCGCTGCAAGCTTCCGTTTCTGCGAGATCTCATCTCGAGATCCTTCCCAGTGCCGTGCCGGAGGGGACTTTGGAGTTGGAGGGCTTCTACATCAACATCATCACCCCTCCAATGACTCGTGAATAGTTCACTTCAGACCTACGGGTCAGTAGTTAGTAGCTAGATGGCTTCTTCTCTCTCTTGGATCTTCAATACAAAGTTCTCCATGATCTTCATGGAGATCTATCCGATGTAATCCCCTTTGGCGGTGTGTTTGTCGAGATCCGATGAATCGTGGATTTGTGATCAGATTATCTATGATATATATTTGAGTCTTTGCTGATTTCTTATATGCATGATTTGATATCCTTGTAAGTCTCTTTGAGTCTTGGGTTTCATTTGGCCAACTAGATCTATGATTCTTGCAATGGGAGAAGTGCTTGGTTTTGGGTTCATACCATGTGGTGACCTTTCCCAGTGACAGAAGAGGCAGCAAGGCACGCATCATGTTGTTGCCATCAAGGGTAACAAGATGGGCTTTTATCGTGGATATGAGATTGTCCATCTACATCATGTCATCTTGCTTAAGGCGTTACTCTGTTCTCATGAACTTAATACACTAGATGCATGCTGGATAGCGGTCGACGTGTGGAGTAATAGTAGTACATGCAGAAAGTAGTTCTATCAATTGCTCCACAGTAATTCGTTCACCCACCGTCTACTTGCTTTCATGAGAGAAGCCACTAGTGAACACTACGGCCCCCGGGTCTATTCACACCTATCGTTTCCACTTTCGCTTTTACTTTGCTTTGTTTCTTTTTTCTTTCAGTTCTCACTTGGCAAACTATCTATAAGGGATTGACAACCCCTTCATAGAATTGGGTGCAAGCTCTTTGTGTTTGTGCGGGTACTTGTGACAATCCTTCACTGGATCGATACCTTGGTTCTCAAAACTGAGGGAAATACTTACCGCCGCTGTGCTACATCACCCTTTCCGCTTTGAGGGAACACCAACGCAAGGCTCCAAGGCCACGGGGGAATCCTTTACATATTTGCCAAGGAAGTCCCTAAAGGCGCAGCCATAGTAGAAAGATTCCTGGTGCCGTTGCTGAGGAGTATCAAGACAAGAATAGTCTCCCGTCAGCACGCTTGTTTCTAGCGCCGTTGGAAGGTCTTTTGTTGCAGTAGCAGAGCACTGGCCCGGGTTGTTGATTAAATTCCTCGGGGTAGCTATTCCCTATGCAGATTATTTTTAAGTGATTAGCAAATTAAAACCAATGTTGGGTCCTGTCGGACAAGTCTTAACACTACATGATTTATCAAGGGGGTCCCCATAACAACCCCGAACGTGTTAGGAGCGATCGGTTATGGAATCAAACACCAGTAGCCGGTATCTATGGCGGAAATAACGGAACAAAACTCCCGGAAAAAGACTAGGCCTTCCGTTATTTACCAAGTATATAGGTGCATTAATTAAATAACAGATTTAACATAATGATATCAAACCCATGTTATCACATGAGACAATAGCACCTGCAATGCAACTAGCAACGCTAACATTAGTAGCTGAGCAAGCCTACTTAGCCATTCAGATTTGCTAGGAGGGGAAAAGTGTTTGGGTTTCATGCCAATACCAGGAGGCAATTATTTCAGTGGTAGGCAGCGAGCATATGATGAAGAAACGTGAATCTAGCATAACAATTGTAGAGATGGAATCAAGGTCATATCATCTTGCCTGTGATGTCCTCAGCTTGGAACTTCTCTTGTTCGTCCTACACGTACTCTCCTGGATCCACATAATCGCTCTCCGATCCCGGTGCTACCCAGCATAAAAATAGCATCAAATGAACAATAGCACAACAAGATGCAACAAGCACATGATGCATGAGATGAAAATGAACATGCATCTCTATCCTAGCTACTAGCACAAGCATGAGAAGAAAATACAAGTTCCTGGAAAGAACTGCACTCTAAGCTATCTTGACATGCATGAGGATGACATGAACAGATGCGCCATGCAAAAATGATGCAAAAACATATAAATAACGTTACGAACGGAGCTACGGATCAACCGAAACAACGAAACAAGAAATAGAGTCCTACGGTTCAAATCCAACAACACACTCCAATGGCATACTTCTGGTATTCCCAGGTTTCCATATCAAAAAACAAACAAATATGGATGGGCTGGTGCAAGGGATATCACCACACCATCAACTATGCACTCACAAGCATCAAAACATCAAAACTATACAATCTGCCATAAACAGCATCATAGCAGTTTGAGGGCTACATGCAAAGCACCTAGAGCCACCCAAATATGCCAAATAAGATATGTGACAGAAGCTATTCAAAATCTCTACAAGCATGAGCAAAATATAACACAAAGGAGTTACACACAGAAAGTTCTACAGCTGCTAACTTGGACAAAATATCAGTTTTGAGGGACTTAGTGAAAAATCCAGATTCTTACTAGCTGTTTATGCCCTGAAGCATTTTGAAAGCACCCAAAACAATAGCTACAGGGATCCAAATGGAATGAAAATTGACATAGAGCTAGACAAACACAAAAGCTACAACTTTCCAGTTGATAGCAAAGGCTGATTCCCAACACATGGACTTCTACAAGCACAACAAGAGGAGAAGAAAATATAAGCAGATTCTCAAACTTAGTGAAAATCACAGATTTTCACTAAACTGGAATTTCAGCCACATGCCTACTTTGACTAAACACCACTTGCACATATGATCTACTAAGCATGAAACAAAACCAACATGTTATAAAGGGGTTCACCCTCTACTGCCACAACAAGGAATCAACCTCTTGGGCTCATCACATCACATGGAACCAAGCTGTAAATATTGAACAAAACAGAAATATGAAATTCCCAGAAAGTGTTCCAAAGTGGAATCTGAACCCACCATTGGATTCCTGGGATGATTATACCCCGAAAGCATATATAATACATAGGCACTTTCATAGAACAAATGGGCACAAACTAGAAAGGCAAATCTACATGGAATCACATAGAGGTGAATAGTGCATCATCACATGTGCTTCTCACTAGAACTCCACCTACACAAGCACTTGCACACTCTCACAAGTCCAATGGTGACATGAGGGTTTAGACCTCATGTATTTGTGCCATAGCACATCACCAGTCACGCGAACATCTCAAGAAACACCACTCACATACATACACTTCATCACATCAGCACACGTACAGCTCGATGACGATCTCGGCCTTCTTGATCCAGCAAGAGAGACGGAGAGGTAGATGAGTTCTCCGACAGCATGACGGTGCTCCAGAGGTTGGCGGCGATCTAATCCCAGCACGGCTCCGCCCGAGCTCAGCAGAAACGCGATCTAGAGGAAAAACCGTGGAGGTATGTGGTCGGGCTGCCGTGGAAAAGTTGTCTCAAATCAGCCCTAATACCTCCGTATATATAGGTGGGAGGGGAGGGGCCTTGCCTTGAGGCTCAAGGAGCCCCAAGGGGGTCGGCCAAAGGGGAGGAGGAGGAATCCTCCTCCAATCCTAGTCCAACTAGGATTGGAAGGTGGAGTCCTTCTCTTCCTTCCCACTTCCCCTTTTTTTCTTTTCTCTTTGATTTTTCCTTATCCTGCGCAGGGGCCTTCTTGGGCTTGCCCACCAGCCCACTAAGGGCTGGTGCGGCACCCCTAAGGCCTATGGGCTTCCCCGAGGTGGGCTGCCCCCCCCCCCCGGTGAACATTCGGAACCCATTCGTCACTCCCGGTACATTCCCGGTAATTCCGAAAACTGTCCGGTAATCAAATGAGGTCATCATATATATCAATCTTCATCTCCGAACCATTCCGGAAACCCTCATGATGTCCGTGATCTCATCCGGGACTCCGAACAACATTCGGTAACCAACCATATAACTCAAATACGCATAAAACAACGCCGAACCTTAAGTGTGCAGACCCTGCGGGTTCGAGAACTATGTAGACATGACCCGAGGGACTCCTCGGTCAATATCCAATAGCGGGACCTGGATGCCCATATTGGATCCTACATATTCTACGAAGATCTTATCGTTCGAACCTCAGTGCCAAGGATTCATATAATCCCGTATGTCATTCCCTTTGTCCTTCGGTATGTTACTTGCCCGAGATTCGATCATCAGTATCCGCATACCTATTCCAATCTCATTTACCAGCAAGTCTCTTTACTCGTTCCGTAATACAAGATCCCGTAACTTTACAATAAGTCACATTGCTTGCAAGGCTTGTGTGTGATGTTGTATTACCGAGTGGGCCCCGAGATACCTCTCCGTCACACGGAGTGACAAATCCCAGTCTTGATCCATACTAACTCAACGGACATCTTCGGAGATACCTGTAGAGCACCTTTATAGTCACCCAGTTACGTTGTGACGTTTGGTACACACAAGGCATTCCTCCGGTGCCAGTGAGTTATATGAACTCATGGTCATAGGAATAAATACTTGACACGCAGAAAAACAGTAGCAACAAAATGACACGATCAACATGCTACGTTCATTAGTTTGGGTCTAGTCCATCACATGATTCTCCTAATAATGTGATCCCGTTATCAAGTGACAACACTTGCCTATGGACAGGAAACCTTGACCATCTTTGATCAACAAGCTAGTCAACTAGAGGCTTACTAGTGACAGTGTTTTGTCTATGTATCCACACAAGTATTGTGTTTCCAATCAATACAATTATAGCATGGATAATAAACGATTATCATGAACAAATAAATATAATAATAACTAATTTATTATTGCCTCTAGGGCATATTTCCAACAGTCTCCCACTTGCACTAGAGTAAATAATCTAGTTCACATCACCATGTGATTTCAACGAATCCAACACCCATATAGTTCTGGTGTCTAATCACGTCTTGCTCGCGAGAGAGGTTTTAGTCAACGGTTCTGAAACTTTAAGATCCGTGTGTTATTTACAAATCTTTATGTCATCTTATAGATGCTGCTACTACGTGCTATTCGGAAATACTCCAAATATCTACTCTACTATACGAATTTGTTTCACTACTCATAGTTATTCGGATTAGTGTCAAAGCTTGCATCGACGTAACCCTTTACGACGAACTCTTTAACCACCTACATAATCGAGAAAAATTCCTTAGTCCATTAGTTACTAAGGATAACTTTGACCGCTGATCAGTGATTCAATCCTGGATCACTCTCTGTACCTCTTAACAGACTTGCTGCAAGGCACACATGAGGTGCGGTACTCAGCATGGCGTACTTTAGAGTCTACGGCTAAGGCATAGAAGACGACCTTCGTCTATTCTCTTTATTCTGCCATGGTCGGGTTTTGAGTCTTACTCAAATTTACACTTTACAACACAATCAAGAACTCCTTCTTTGCTGATCTGTTTTGAACTCCTTCAAAAACTTGTCAAGGCATGCATCTTGTTGAAACTTCTATTAAGTGTTTCGATCTATCTACATAGATCTTGATGCTCAACGTTTCAAGTAGCTCAATCCAGGTATTCCTTTGAAAAACTCCTTTCAAACAACCTTTTATGCTTCACAGAAATTCTACATTACTTCTGATCAACAATATGTCAAGCACATATACTTATCAGAAATTCTATAGTGCTGCTACTCACTTCTTTGGAAATACAAGTTTCTCATAAACCTTTTATAATCCCAAAAGCTTTGATCAACTCATCAAAGCATATATTCCAACTCCAAGATGCTTGCACCAGTCCATAGAAGGATCGCTGGAGCTTGCATACTTGTTAGCATCCTTAGGATCGACAAAACTTTCCGGTTGTATCACATACAACCTCTTCCGTCGAGGAAAACAATGTTTTGACATCCTACGTGCAATATTTCATAAATAATGCAGCAACTGCTAACATAATTCCAACAGAACTTTTAGCATCGCTATGAGTGAGAAAGTCTCATCGTACTCAACTCTTTGAACTTGTCGAAAAACATCCTTGCGACAAGTCGAGCTTTTCTTAATAGTGACTTATCACCATCATCCTCTGTCTTCCTTTCAAAGATCCATCTTTAGTTAATAGTCTTACTACCATCAAGTAGTTCTTCCAAAGTCTACACTTTGTTTTCTTTCATGGATCCTCTCTCGGATGTCATGGGTTCCAGCCATTTTATCGGAATCCGGGCCCACCATTGCTTCTCCATAACTCGTAGGTTCATTGTTGCTCAACAACATGACCTCCATGACAGGGTTACCATACCACTTTGTAGTAGTACGCGACCTTTGTTGACCTACGAGGTTTGTAGTAGCTTGATCCAAAGCTCCAATGATCACTATCATCAGCTTGCAGTTCAATTGGTGTAGGCGCCACAGGAACAACTTCCTGTGCCCTGCTACACACTTGTTGAAGTGACGGTTCAATAAACTCATCAAGTTCCACCACTCTCCCACTCAATTCTTTCGAGAGAAACCTTTCCTCGAGAAAGGATCTGTCTCTAGAAACAAACACTTTGCTTCCGGATCTGAGATAGGAGATGTATCAGACTGTTTTGGATATCCTATGAAGATGCTTTTATCCGCTTTGGGTTCGAGCTTATGAGACTGAAACTTTTTCACATAAGCATCGCAGCCCCAAACTTTCAAGAAACGACAGTTTAGATTTCTCTAAACCTCAGTCTATACTGTGTCATCTCAACGGAAATACGCGGTGCCCTATTTAAAGTGAATGCGGTTGTCTCTAATGCATAACCCATAAACGATAGTGGTCATTCGATAAGAGACATCATAGTATGCACCATATCAAATAGGGCGTGGCTATGACGTTCAGACACATCATCACACTATGGTGTTCCAGGTGGCATGAACTGCGAAACAACTTCCACATTATCTTAACTGCGTACCAAAACTCGTAACTCAGATATTCATCTCTATGATCATATCGTAGACAGTTTATCCTCTTGTCACGACGATCTTCACTCTGAAATAGCTTTGAACTTTTCAATATTTTAGACTTGTGATTCATCAAGTAAATACTTCTGCATCTACTCAAATTGTCAGTGAAGTAAGAACATAACGATATCCACTGCGTGCCTCGGCACTCATTGGACTGCACACATCAAAATTATTACTCCCAACAAGTTACTCTCTTGTTTCATGTGGCATGATCTGCATGTCTCAAGTGATTCAAAATCAAGTGAGTCCAAACGATCCATCTGCATGGAGTTTCTTCATGCGTTTCATACCAACAGGTATGGTTTGCATGTCTCAAACGTTTCAAAAAATGAGTGAGTACAAAGATCCATCGGCATGGAGCTTCTTCATGCATTTTACACCAACATGACTCAAGTGGTAGTGCCACAACTAAGTGGTACTATCATTATTACTTTGTATCTTTTGGCACTAATATTATGAACATGTGTAACACTACGATCGAGATTCAATAAACCATTAAGGGTAATTATTCAAGCAGATAGAATAACTATTATTCTCTTTACATGAATAATTGCAACAAACACGATCCAATCATGTTCATGCTCAACGCAAACACCAAATAACAATTATTTGGGTTTTACCACCAATCCCGATGATAGAGGGAGCGTGAGATGTTTGATCATATCAACCTTGGAAACACTTCCAACACGTATCGTCACCTCGCCTTTAGCTAGTCTCCGTTTATTCTGTAGCTTTCATTTCGTGTTACTAATCACTTAGCAACCGAGCCGGTATCCAATACCCTCACGCTACTAGGAGTACTAGTAAAGTACACATCAACATCATGTATATCAAATATACTTCTTTTGACTTTGCCAGCCTTCTTATCTACCAAGCATATAGGGTAGCTCCGCCTGAGTGATCGTTCCCCTCTTAACAGAAGCACTTAGTCTCGGGTTTGGGTTCAATCTTGGGTCTCTTCATTTGTGCAGCAACTGTTTTGCTGTTTCACGAAATATCCCTTCTAGCCCTTGCCTTCTTGAAACTTAGTGGTTTTACTAACCATCAACCATTGATGCTCCTTCTTGATTTCTACTTTCGCAGTGTCAAACATCGTGAATCGCTCAAGGATCATTGTATCTATCGTTGATATGTTATAGTTCATCATGAAACTCTCACAACTTGGTGGCAGTGACTTTGGATAACCATCACTATCTCATCTGGAAGATTAACTCCCACTTGATTCAAGCGATTGTCGTACTCAGACAATCTGAACACATGCTCAACGATTGAGCTTTTCTCCTTTACTTAATGGGCAAAGAATCTTGTCGGAGGTCTCATACCTCTTAACAAGGGCACAAGCATGAAATCACAATTTCATCTCTTTAGAACATCTCTTATGTTTCGTGACATTTCAAAACGTCTTCGGCACCTTGCTTCTAAGCCATTAAGTATTTTGCACTGAACTATCGCGTAGTCATCAGAAACGTGTATGTCGGATGTTCACAACATCCATAGACGACGCTCGAGGTGTAGCACACCAAGTGGTGCATTACGGCATAAGCCTTCTACGCAGCAATGAGGACAATCCTCAGTTTTACAGACTCAGTCCGCAAAGTTTGCTACTATCAACTTTCAACTAAATTTTCTCTAGGAACATATAAAAAACAGTAGAGCTATAGCGCAAGCTACATCGTAATTCGCAAAGACCACTAGACTATGTTCATGACAATTAGTTCAATTAATCATATTACTTAAGAACTCCCACTCAAAAAGTACATCTCTCTAGTCATTTGAGTGGTACATGATCCAAATCCACTAACTCAAGTCCGATCATCACGTGAGTCGAGAATAGTTTCAGTGGTAAGCATCTCTATGCTAATCATATCAACTATACGATTCATGCTCCACCTTTAGGTCTCTTGTGTTCCGAGGCCATGTCTGCACATGCTAGGCTCGTCAAGTTTAACCCGAGTGTTCCGCGTGTGCAGCTGTTTTGCACCCGTTGTATGTGAACGTTGAGTCTATCACACCCGATCATCACATGGTGTCTCGAAACGACGAACTGTCGCAACGGTGCAGAGTCGGGGAGAACACAATTTCGTCTTGAAATTTTAGTGAGAGATCACATCATAATGCTATCGTCGTTCTAAGCAAGATAAGGTGCATAAAGGATTAACATCACATGCAATTCATAAGTGACATGATGTGGCCATCATCATGTGCTTCTTGATCTCCATGCAATTCACAATCTTCTTGTCACCGGCGCCACACCATGATCTCCATCATCATGATCTCAATCAACGTGTCGCCATTGGGGTTGTCGTGCTACTCATGCTATTACTACCAAAGCTACGTCCTAGCAATATAGTAAACGCATCTGCAAGCACAAACGTTAGTTTAAAGACAACCCTATGGCTCCTGCCGGTTGCCGTACCATCGACGTGCAAGTCGATATTAACTATTACAACATGATCATCTCATGCATCCAATATATCACATCACATCGTCGGCCATATCACATCACAAGCATACCCTGCAAAAACAAGTTAGACGTCCTCTAATTGTTGTTGCATGTTTTACGTGGTGACCATGGGTATCTAGTAGGATCGCATCTTACTTACGCAAACACCACAACGGAGATATATGAATTGCTATTTAACCTCATCCAAGGACCTCCTCGGTCAAATCCAATTCAACTAAAGTTGGAGAAACCTACACTCGGCAGTCATCTTTGAGCAACGGAGTTGCTCGTAGCGATGAAACCAATCTCTCGTAAGCGTACGAGTAATGTCGGTCCAAGCCGCTTCAATCCAACAATACCGCGGAATCAAGAAAAGACTAAGGAGGGTAGCAAATCGCACATCACCGCCCACAAAAACTTTTGTGTTCTACTCGAGATGACATCTACGCATGAACCTAGCTCATGATGCCACTATTGGGGAACGTCGCATGGGAAACAAAAAAATTCCTACGCACACGAAGACCTATCATGGTGATGTCCATCTACAAGGGGGATTTCAGATCTACGTACCCTTGTAGATCGCACAACAGAAGCATTAATAAACGCGGTTGATGTAGTGGAACATCCTCACGTCCCTCGATCGGCCCCGCGAACCGTCCCACGAACCATCCCGCGATCCGTCCCACGATCCGCTCCGATCTAGTGCCGAACGGACGGCACCTCCGCGTTCAGCACACGTACAGCTCGACGATGATCTCAGCCTTCTTGATCCAGCAAGAGAGACGGAGAGGTAGATGAGTTCTCCGGCAGCATGACGGCGCTCCGGAGGTTGGTGGTGATCTAATCTCAGCATGGCTCCGCCTGAGCTCCGCAGAAACGCGGTCTAGAGGAAAAATCGTGGAGGTATGGGGTCGGGCTGCCGTAGAAAAGCTGTCTCAAATCAGCCCTAATACCTCCGTATATATAGGTGGGAGGGGAGGGGCCTTGCCTTGAGGCTCAAGGAGCCGCAAGGGGGTCGGCCGAAGGGGGAGAGGAGGAATCCTCCTCCAATCCTAGTCCAACTAGGATTGGAAGGTGGAGTCCTTCTCTTCCTTCCCACTTCCCCTTTTTTTCTTTTCTCTTTGATTTTTCCTTATCCTGCGCAGGGGCCTTCTTGGGCTTGCCCACCAGCCCACTAAGGGCTGGTGCGGCACCCCTAGGGCCTATGGGCTTCCCCGGGGTGGGCTGCCCCCCCCCCCCCCCGGTGAACATCCGAAACCCATTCATCACTCCTGGTACATTCCCGGTAATTCCAAAAACTTTCCGGTAATCAAATGAGGTCATCCTATATATCAATCTTCGTCTCCGGACCATTCCGGAAACCCTCGTGACGTCCGTGATCTCATCCGGGACTCCGAACAACATTAGGTAACCAACCATATAACTCAAAAACGCATAAAACAACGCCGAACCTTAAGTGTGCAGACACTGCGGGTTCGAGAACTATGTAGATATGACCCGAGGGACTCCTCGGTCAATATCCTATAGCGGGACCTGGATGCCCATATTGGATCCTACATATTCTATGAAGATCTTATCGTTTGAACCTCAGTTCCAAGGATTCATATAATCCCGTATGTCATTCCCTTTGTCCTTCGGTATGTTACTTGCCCGAGATTCGATCGTCAGTATCTGCATACCTATTTCAATCTCGTTTACCGGCAAGTCTCTTTACTCGTTCTGTAATACAAGATCCCGTGACTTTACAATAAGTCACATTGCTTGCAAGGCTTGTGTGTGATGTTGTATTACCGAGTGGGCCCCGAGATACCTCTCCGTCACACGGAGTGACAAATCCCAGTCTTGATCCATACTAACTCAACGGACACCTTCGAAGATACCTGTAGAGCACCTTTATAGTCACCCAGTTACGTTGTGACATTTGGTACACACAAGGGATTCCTCCGGTGCCGGTGAGTTATATGATCTCATGGTCATAAGAATAAATACTTGACACGCAGAAAAATAGTAGCAACAAAATGACACAATCAACATGCTACGTTCATTAGTTTGGGTCTTGTCCATCACATGATTCTCCTAATGATGTGATCCCGTTATCAAGTGACAACACTTGCCTATGGACAGGAAACCTTGACCATCTTTGATCAACGAGCTAGTCAACTAGAGGCTTACTAGGGATAGTGTTTTGTCTATGTATCCACACAAGTATTGTGTTTCCAATCAATACAATTATAGCATGGATAATAAACGATTATAATGAACAAAGAAATATAATAATAACTAATTTATTATTGCCTCTAGGGCATATTTCCAACAAAGTCAACATCAGGCACATGCCATTTCCTCGGATGATCATTAGTGTGTTGGTCCTCAAAGAAGCAGAATTGCGTATCACTCTCCCCTGTTGAAGCTGAATACATTGCTGCTCGATCTTGCTGTGCTCAACTGCTATGGATGAAGCAAACCCTAAGAGACTACGATATCAACATGAAGAATGTGCCCCTCTACTGCGACAATGATAGTGCAATCAAGATCGCCTACAACCCAGTACAACACTCGAAGACCAAGCACATCCAGATCCGTCATCACTTTCTTCGAGACCATGTCCTCAAGGGCAATATCATCATCGATCATGTGAAGACTGACAATCAGCTAGCAGATATCTTCACAAAGCCCTTGGATGAGAGACGGTTTTGCAAGTTGCGGTGTGAGCTAAATATCCTAGAGTCTTCAAATGTTTTGTAAAAACATGCACACATCCTAAAACTTATGAAAAATTGATGACTTAGATGTGCAACACACGAAGTAATGATTTTCTTCAATCAATGAAGAATATCACTCTAAGTGTGAAGAAATTAATGATGAATTTGGTTGTCACGGCCCTACGACAATTGTACGTTGCGCCTGAAATCATCACTCTTATACGGTGGGTCACGCCACCACCCAACTTTGAAACTCTTCAAGTTGGAAATTCTTCAATCTGAGACTTTTCACAAATTTCTAAAATTTTCAAAGTCTTCAAAATTTTCAATTTCTTCAAAACTTCGTGTGATGATCTTCATTTCACTATATATTATATTATTACGAGATTTCAATGTCCTCAACAGCACTCACTTATTGCTCGGTCTTCAAGTTGATATTTCCTCTAAGTGAATGTGATCGGACCCGTCTCCCCTCTATGCTAAGCTCAACCCAGTCTATTCTCAAATTCTTCATATGCGTTCTGTTTGACACCTGTTCAAAATCCTCACTGGGTCCTTGTCAGCTGAGGACTTTGCAACAAAATCCTCAACATTCAAATTTTATTTTTATAACGTTACACAGTTACCGCACCCACTACTCACGTTCGGATAACCACGATCTCCACCGCTTCGTTCGTCGGCAACACGTGTCATGCGGAGACGAAAGGGCAAGGGCAGTTCGGTCCAAAAATTTTGCTTCTGGCCGTTTTCACCTTAGCTATAAATAGTCCCTTACCCCTCCCCTCAGTTAAAACTCTTCCTTCCTCTCGTCTTCTCCACTCGTCGCCGCTAGCATCGTCGTCGCCGGTGAGGAAATGCTTCACTGCCTTGCCCTCGCCCTCGCCGGACTCACGCCGACTGCGGAACATCTTCCTCCGCCGCTGCCGTAGCTGTCATCAGTCGCCAAGTTAGGGCACTCAAGATCTAGACTGAAGAACTTTCTCTTTTACTGCTTCAGTTCATCGAGTTCTTCGCATAGGGTAATTAAAATCCTACTTTACTACCCCTGTTGATCTCTTTATTCTCTTTAGATTTGTGAAATTAGTTTTTCCTTAGAAAATCTCTCAGCAGTACACACCCATGTCTAGAACACTTGATGAATTTCACTAAGCCACCAAATTCTTCACGAGATTCCTCAATTGTGTGAATTTTCGAATCTGCACAAGTCTGGAACCCAAAATCATAATGCTTAGTCAAATTCCTCAACTTAAGAAAAATTTCAATTTCCTCAAATCTGAGAACTCATATGACCTCTCCAAATTCTTCGCACCTATACTCTGTTCACGGGTACGAAAATGTCAGTTGATGAATCTCTAGGTTCTCATCAACTTAACTCATTTGCAGCATTTCTTGAAGAATCATTACCCGTGTCCTCAGAATCATCAAGAATACAAATTCCTAGGTAAAAACCTCAGCTAAAGAAAATGGAGGAAGACAGAAAATAGAAGGGTGGAAAGAAGTTGTAACAGAACACTGCCTTTGAGATCCCAGTGGAGATCTATGATGAGTATTGCACGTGATATGAATAAATTCATGGCAAAGAGACTATGGCTAAAAGCAAGATCAGGTTTCAGAAAATTGAACGCAGGTGGGCAAAGGAGTGGAAGGAATACAGATATGTCACTCCAAAATATGCAAAGAAGTTTGCTTTCAAACCTCCATGCAAAAGATTGCCACAAGGAGATCAACAAGCAGCACATCCCTCAAGTGTAGCCACTATCTAGGATTACCCTAATGAAAAAGACAAGTATCTGTCTAAGCTGAAGAAAAAGGCTAAAGCAGCAGTCAAAAAATTCAATGAGGACTCTACTGCTGCAGCTACAGCTACTACTTCCTCTACTGCTGAGGCCCCTACTACGGAACAACCTCAAAAGAAGACTCTGTTGAAGAAACAAAGTCTCAAACCAAAAGCCTCATCTGCAGTTTCAAAAGAGAAAATTCCTCAGAAAATTGCTATAACTCGAAAGTCTTCACCTCCTCAACGGAAGGAGCTCCGTAAGCTTCAAACAGAAAACACAAGTTCCTCTGTGCCATCTGCCTCCGGCTTAGCTTCAAAATCTTCACCTGGTCTGTTGAAGACTAAGATGACTGCTGGTAGAGGCATCATACCTAGTCCAAGAAAAGTCATCAACATACCTTCTACATCAGAAGGAAGTGAACAATATGATGATGAAACTCTTCAAGCCATCATCAGGAACAAGCAAGAAAGAGTTGCACAAGCCACTGGTAGCACCATACCCTTGGACTAGATCCGAAAGTACTGCACTACTACTGAATTTCATCGATCTCTGGTATGAGGATCCAAACACTCCAGTTGATGATTTGAAGCTTCCTCCTGGAGTAAGCCATATGGTTGCTACATTCATCAATGAAGCCAAATGGAAGGATCAGCAAACTACACAAGCAATACTTGCAAAATTTAAGAAGGAGAAATATTTGAAGCAAAACCTCCTCAACCTGACGCGTGAGGAACTTGTTTCTACTCGGGCAGAACTGAAAACCCTCACTGACAGGTATGCAAGTCTTCATGCTGATCGAAAAGGGGTCAAAGTGCAATTCGTCAAAGCCGTAACTCCTGCTATTGATGAATACAATAGCAAAATTGTCGATCCAAAGCATCAACCAAGTCCTCGGCCAAGCTATACTATGCAATTGACTGAGGAAGATGAAAATGAAGAACCACCTGCTGAAGAAATTCTTGAGAATACTCCAGCTGAAGAATCTGCCAGGCCTGACACTGATAAAGTAGCGCCTAATGAAATTGTACCTTCACCAAAATCTTCAAAGGTGAAGAAAGTGACTACTCCGTGTGCATCAGACTTGAAGAAAACTAAAGCTGCTGAAAAAGAAGCTAAGAAGAGAAAAGCTTCACCTACTTCAGTGTCTTCAGAGGCGAAACGCATGAAGACTGAGCCAACCTCATCATCAGCACCAGTGGATGTTACTCCCCTCAATGTAGCACCATCATATATGATGGTTCCATTCGATGAAGAATACATTATTCCAGAAGAGGATGAGGAAATGCAGGACAATCACTCTAGCGCATCCACACCAATGGATGACGAAATTCAAGCAGATGAAATTCCTCAAGGCACAACACCTCGAATGATAGCTAATGAAATGAAGGGTGATGAAGATATTGGATGCAGTACACATGTGAATCATGATGAGTTCTGGGAAGAGGCTCACCCAAACTCGCCAAGATCAACTCAAATTCCTCAAACTCGTGTAGCCACGGAGATTCTAATTGGCTCTAAAGAAAACAGCACACATAAGGAATCAGCACATGACCGAGAATCAGTTGCATGACCTGAAGAAACTGTAGCACCAAAAACTGCAACTGTCTCCTCAGATCAGCAAATTCCTCAAGCTGAAGAAAATGCTCCTACTCAAAATGTTGAAACTGCAATTGTAGTGGCCACAACTCCTCAGAATGAACAACAACATAATCTTCAACTGAAGCCTCATCAGCCCTTTTCCAAAAGGCCAAAGTTTCCAAAGAAATACTTCTATGATGAACGCCATTACTTCATAGGAGAAACCTTATGATAGGCTTCGCATAAGGCACAGAAAGTTTTGACCAGAAATCAGCTAAACTACTATGCTTCTGTGCTCTATGGAAGAAAGAAGATATTTCTTCATACTCATATTCCTCACTGTGACATGGAGGAAATTCCTTGCTTCACCCCGGTCCTCAATGTTCTTCACGATGTAGGGCTATTGCCATTCTGCACATCTATTGGTGACTGGAATACTGACATCATCTTTCAGTTCTACACCACACTGCACATCTCTGGTAACCCGAAAGACGTCAACTCATGGGTTTTGGACTGGATGACTCAACACACTCACTATAAAGCTCCAGTCATAGAATTGATTCGAGCTACTCCTCTCCCAATTCCTTCAGATGAAGCAATTAGACTCTATGATGAAAGAGAACTGTCAAATCATCTGATGTAAGTCCTCGTGAAACCTTTGGCTCTAGGTCAACCACCCAGGACGAGATTTCTGGTGAAGGAATTGTTGTATGTGCCCAGGACACTTTAGAAAATACTGTCATATTCCATCACACCAATCAAGGGCCATGACAAGGAAGAAGACATGGTTGGGATTATGAAAAATATCCTTTTTCACGTTGTTCATGGCAACAAGATGAATCTTCATGATTTCTTCTTGAGGACTTTGGCTGACAATGCCTTATCACCATTTGAGCTGAAGATTTATGCACCTTGGATCATGAGTTTCATCAGAAAAATATCTGCCATCAACTACCAAGTTGACTTTCATAATCACCTCGGCTATATGCCGCCTCTCAAAGTCATCAAGAGAACTTCTGAACCTGTTGAAGGCAAAGGCTAGTATGTGATTGATGAAGGAAGTCGACCCTAGATGGTCAATTTCGCAAGGCTGCCTCTTATTCCTCATATGACGACACCGCCACTCAAGAGTCTGATGGCAGAGCAAAACCTCCAAGCCCAACAGCCCCAAGGGTGATGACTAACATAGAGCTTCTCCTCGGTCTTCACTAGAAAGTCGATCGCAATCACAAGTGGGTAAGACGTTAGCTTAGCACCATTGTGAAAACCCTCAACGAGACTCAAAATGCAGTGACGAAAAATCACTATTATCTTCATGAGGTATTTGATCGCACTTGGGCCACCTTGGCTCACCTGAAGACTCCTGAGGAACTTGCATAAATGTAATTTACTCAAGACTTTGACTGGTCGTGGCCTCCAAAGAAGAAATTCAAGCCAATTACAGTTCTTGACTTGGAGGATAGCTCATTTTCTTCATTCTGCACTGTAGAATCAGATGAAGAACCTGAGGATAATGCAACTGGTCCAACCAAGAAGTCTGCCTCCAAGGGTCCTCATGCCTCTACATCAACATATAAGTGAAATTCTTCAAAGGGCGTTAGTCCTCAGTTTTGTCCCTTTTTCGTCACTTGATGACAAAGGGGGAGAAATCTGAGAGTTAGTATTCAAGCGGGTTCTATGAGCTTATAAACTTTATTAAGTTACAAACTCTTGGTTCTTCTGAAGTTTTATATGTAATGAGTTGTAACTTAAGCCCGATGGTGTTCTGACTATTTTGAATGTTTTTCTTCGCATGCTTATTCCTCAAGTTTATTAATGCAGGCATGCTGAAATTCGTGAGACACCATTTTCATCATGAATTTCTAATTCCTCATACTATATTTCAAGTGCATGCATGAATTGCAAGATACGGGGGGAGATCTCCATGATACAAATCATCAATGTGCATCTGCTATTCAAAGCAAATTCCTCAAAACATGCACATCTTCAAAGGGAGTTTCTCTGTATCTTGATTTCAAATTCCTCAAACTTTGTACTTACGTTCCATATTATTATCCCCATTGAAAACTTAACCTAATTGTCATCAACCACCAAAAAGGGGGAGATTGTAAGTCTATCTAGTGCCCCTTAGTGATTTTGGTGGTTTGAAGACTTATAGGTTAAGAGACTGATATGTTTGTGAGTGTACACAGGCTCTGTAAGTCGTTGAGGAGTTTGAGTTATTCGATGAATATCGACCCCTAAAAATGTATGTCTTTGGGTGAAGACTTTGGTCATTCCTTGAAGACTTTGATCACAAAGAAATTGCAAAGAAATTGATATTTCTCATGAAGATATTGAAGATGAGGATTTTGATGTGTCCTGAAGAAAAACACTCTCAAGACTTTGAAGCTTGAAGATTTACTCTTTTTGTTCCATTTAATTTACACTTGAGTCGTAGGAACATCGTACTGTTAAAGGGTGTCGAGGTAAAACTACGGAATGATTTTCCTCATGATTATCAACCCAAGCCTAACTCTACGAAAGCCTCAAAGTGAGGAATATGAGAGACATGAGGACTTTCACAGTTGAAAGTTCTGACCGTTGCTGCGCCACGCGCCACCTCGCTGATCTTATCCACTCAATGGTCATATTATTTAAGGGCATTTATGTCAAATCATGCCAGGATGCTCCCACGCTATAAATAGCCCTCCCCCCACACACACAACCACTTGCGGGTTGGCTGCTCCATGAGAAACTCACGCTAGTCATTTAGAGCAACCCAAATTCCTCAGAGCCTTCAAGAGAAAATCTTAAAGTGAGGAAATACCCCAAACACCAAACCCAAACCAAAAACCCAAGTGATTGAGCATCACTGAAGAATTTGTTCCTGTGTGGAATCGATGCTTGTTACCTTTGAGGAATGTGTATCCTCCAGACGGTTAAGCGTCATGGTCTAGAGCATCCAGGAGTCAATTGTGGATTGACAGGGTGACCGAGTTTGTGAGGGTTTGGAAGTCTGTCCTGAAGACTTACCTCGAGTGTTGGGCGAGGACTGTGTGTCCTTAGCTCAAGGAGAATACGGTAGGGACTGTGTGTCCCGGGACTATGTGTCCTTTGGTTTCAATACCAAGCTGCTCCAAACCATACGTACAACTGTCACAGCAGTTGGAACTGGGTCATCAACAACTGTCTTCATCGAGCTACGGGTTCTATTTCCTACACTCTTTCATCTCCTCAATAGTATGTTGAAGACTTTGATATATACTTTTTGAATAATTTGTCTGAAGACTTTCTCTGAATTTCCTCAACCTCAAATTCTTCACTTGAGTTAATCTTCACCTGCTTACTCTGTACTTGCGAAATGTGTAAACCGAATCTCTAAAATCTCAACGAGTGACTTGCTGTAGAGGTTTTTGCATACCTGATCCTCTACTATATCCGCTGCACTTAGCTCATGACTGAGGACTTTCCTCAATAGGAATTTCCTCAGTGATGAAATTTTAAAAATCTCCTATTCACCCCCCCCCTCTAGTCGATATAATGCACTTTCAATTCTTTATTTATATTGGTGTAATATTTACTGTATTCCAACTTATTCATGGTTCATACCCCCCGATACAACCCATAGATTCATCAAAATAAGCAAACAACACAAAGAAAACAGAATATGTCAAAAATAGAAAAGACTGTAGCAATTTATAAACTTCCAATACTTTTGTAACTCCAAAAATTTCGAAAAAATTAGGACAATCAGGGAAATTTGTATATCAACCTTTTGTAAAAAATCAGATAAAAATCACGTTCCAATCAAGTTACAAAATTCCTGGACTGAGAGAAAAAGTTTCTATTTTTCAACAAAATCAACTTGCAAACACCGTAGACCAAACCAAAGGTCTTACTTGGGTCAAACACTAATTAAAACAAGAAAATATAATTATTATAGAGGCAATAATGTGTGCAGCACTCAAAAATAGAAGAAAAAAATAAAAGCATAAAAATAAAATTGGGTTGCCTCCCAACAAGCGCTATTGTTTAACGCCCCTAGCTAGGCATAATGCAATAGATCTAGGTATTGTCATCTTTGGTATTTGCAATTTTTTGTGAGGGCCTTATCAAATCCGGGGGGCTCTTTCCTCTTCCCCAGGTTTGTAGGGGAAGAAACCATCTTATTGTCCAAAATATCCAAATGCTTATTGCAAAGGGTAATCAAAGTATTCAAACGGTTGAGGTTTCCACTAATATGTTTAAGGGGTTCGTGATATTGTTGTAACTCGACTAAGTGCTTATGTAAGTCACAATATTTGTAGAGAATTTGAACTCCCTCTTCTGAGAAATTAAACCCCCTTTTTGTGGAGGAACTCCCAAATCCCCTATAAAACTTCATAACAACGTTTGTATTTAATTCAATAAAATTCCCTTTTGAGGCAAAATCTAAGAGTTCTCTATGATGTAGAGCCAATCCAATGTAAAAAAATCTGAGCAAAACCTTTGCATCTCCTTTTAGGTTGGAGATACGATAAGATTGTAGCCTATACCAGGTATCTTTCAAATTTTCCCTTTGTTTTTGTTTGAAGTATAAAACTTCAAAATCTGGTGACAAAGGGGAAGTGGCAATGCTATTCATAGAAACAAGTAAGTGATCCGGAAGGAGAGAGGCAAACGAAAGAAGGGCGAATAAAAAGGCAAATATTTTTGGTATTTTCCGAAAATCGTTTTAGAAGTGGGGGAGAGGAAAACGAGAGGCAAATGGCAAATAAAGTAAATGCAAGAGATGAGTTTGTGATGGGTACTTGCTAGGATTGGTCTTGCTATTTATCCTCCCCGCAACGGCGTTAGAAATCCTTCTTGCTACTTCTTGAGCTTATGTTGGTTTTCCCTTGAAGAGGAAAGGGTGATGCAGCAAAGTAGATAAGTATCTCTCTCAGTTTGTTGAGAACCAAGGTTTCAATCCAGTAGGAAGAACAAGCAACGCCCCAATCTTAGCACCTACACAAATAATCAAACACTTGCACCTGATGACCCACAAGTATAGGGGATCAATCGTAGTCCTTTTGATAAGTAAGAGTGTCGAACCCAACGAGGAGCAGAAGGCTCTGATAAACGGTTTTCAGCAAGGTAATAGCTGCAAGCACTGAAAGTAGCGGTAACAAGTGATCGTGTAGTGAGGTGAAACGTAGCAAGTGAAAAGTAACAACTAACAAGAGTAGCAATGGTGCAGCAAAGTGGCCCAATCCCTTTTGTAGCAAAGGACAAGCCTGAACAAAGTCTTATAGGAAGTAAAACGCTCCCGAGGACACACGGGAATTTCTGTCATGCTAGTTTCATCATGTTCATATGATTCGCGTTCATTACTTTGATAGTTTGATATGTGGGTGGACCCGCGCTTGGGTACTGTCCTTACTTGGACAAGCATCCCACTTATGATTAACCCCTCTCGCAAGCATCCGCAACTACAAATGAAGAATTAAGACAACGTCTAACCATAGCATTAAACTAGTGGATCCAATCAGCCCCTTACGAAGCAACACATAGACTGGGGTTTAAGCTTCTGTCACTCTAGCAACCCATCATCTACTTACTACTCTCCAATGCCTTCCTCTAGGGCCAAATATGGTCAAGTGTTATGTAGTCGACGTTCACATAACACCACTAGAGGAAAAGACAACATACAACATATCAAAATACCGAACGAATACCAAATTCACATGACTATTAATAGCAAGACTTATCCCATGTCCTCAAGAACAAAAGTAACTACTCACAAAGCATAATCATAATCATGATAAGAGGTGTAATGAGTAGCATCAAGGATCTGAACATAAACTCTTCCACCAAGTAATCCAACTAGCATCAACTAAAAGGAGTAACCAACACTACTAGCAACCTTACAAGTACCAATCGGAGTCATGAGACAGAGATTGGTTACAAGTGATGAACTAGGGTTTGGAGATGAGATGGTGCTGATGAAGATGTTAATGGAGACGAGTCCCCTCCGATGAGAGGAGTGTTGGTGATGATGATGGCGATGATTTCCCCCTCCGGGAGGGAAGTTTCCCCGGCAGGATCGTCCTGCCGGAGCTCTAGATTGGTTCTGCTCAAGTTCCGCCTCGTGGCGGCGGAGAATCCATGAAAAAGCTCCGCCCTGAATTTTTTCCGGACGAAACCCTTCATATAGCAGAAGAGGGGGGCCAGTGGGCCATCAGGGTGCCCACATGCCCTGTTGCCGCGGTCAGGGGTGCAGGCCGCGGCCACCAGGCTTGTGGGCCCTTGGCAGCTCCCCTCTGGCACTTGTTTCGCCCAGTATTTTTTATATATTCCCAAAAAATTCCATGTTGATTTTCAGGGCGTTTGGAGTTGCGTAGAATAGAGGACTCAAACTTGCTCCTGTTCCAGTCCAGAATTCCAGCTGCCTTTATGCTCCCTCTTCAAATAAACCTTGCAAAATAAGAGAGAAAAGGCATAAGTATGGTACCACAAAGTATAACAATAGTCCATAACGCGATAAATATCAACATGAAAGGATGATGCAAAATGGACGTATCAACTCCCCCAAGCTTAGACCTCGCTTGTCCTCAAGCGAAAACCAAGATCCATAAACATGTCCACATGTTTAGGGATGAAGGTGTCGATAAAACATAATGCGTACATGAGGGCATCATGATCACACATAGAACAGAAATACATCAAAAAGATTCTTATGGGAAAGTAACAATTCCTTCACAAAGCAAAGTATGAATCAAAAACCTTACCGAGAAATAGCCAACAATAGTCCATAGTCATTGAAGCAATTGCAATTTATCATAACATCAGAAAGAGTCAAATAAGACTTTGTAAAGCAAATCCACATACTCAATCGTCTCTTTTATTTACCACAATTGTTACAACTCACGTGGTACTCATGGTATCAAAGTTTCAGTTGGACACAGAGAAATATAGGGGCTTATAATTTTGCCTCCCAACCATTTACCTCAAGGGTCAAGTCAACAATAATAAAGCATAAGTACTCATCTCCAAGTTGATATATGAATATAGATCTTTCCCAAGCATATGACGGTAGCCAACATAAAGGCAAAATTAGGAATTGGTGAAGATCACCATGACTCTTTCAAGGGAAAAAGTAAAGGTACAAGATAGGCCCTTCGCAGAGGGAAGCAAAGGTTGTCATGCGCTTTTGAGGTTTGGATGCGTGTCCTCTTACTGCGGAGGAACGTCACTTTATATTGCCTCCTGTGATAAAGAACTTTATTCTGCAGTCTGTCGCTTTTATGTCTTCCTCATCACAGGTTCGTATAAAGATTATTTTCCACACACTAATAGATCATACATATTAGAGAGCATTTTTTATTGCTTGCACCTATGAAAACTTACTTGAAGGATCTTATTCAATCCATAGGTAGGTATGGTGGACACTCATGGCAAAACTGGTTTGAAGGTTTATGGATGCACAAGTAGTATCTCTACTTGGTGCGGGAGTTTTTGCTAATATGAGGTGGAAGCAATCGTCACAGACTAAGGGATCTCTAAACATATAACATTGTTTGGAACCAAGCAAACACAATTCATTATGTTGTCTTCCTTGTCCAACATCTACTTCTAAGCATGTAATAGTTTGGTGAGTGCTCACAATTATAGAAAGTGTCTAAGATGATATATTTATATGTGAACCTCTCTTTCCTTATTACTTCTTATTAATTGCAACAATGACTGGGGTCTATGTTGGTCTATTCTCAACAAGTTTCAATCATCATGCTTGTTATGTGTGAAGCTATCACTTTCCATAAGATCATCTCATGATCTTTCATGCTATCGTTCTTTTCATACTTTTGATCACGGCACAAAACAAAGCCCTTGACTAAGATACTCTTTATTATATAGCTCGCAAGCTCAAATACATCGGGGGAGACACAAGGCAAAAGACTCAAACTAAACACTAAAGACTTATCCCACTAAGAGAAGAAAGTAAAAACTGAAAAAGAAAGAACTAAAAAAAGGTAAAAGCAAAAGATATAAAGGTGATACGATACCAGGGCAACTCCCCCAAGCTTGGCATAAGCCAAGGGAGTTGCCCATACCAATGCTTAGTTGTCTTCCTTTGGTGGTGAAGGTGGTGGAGTTGCAACAGGAGTCTGATCCTCCGTCTTCCAAGGCATAGGTGCTCCATCATGGCAGGATGAACGAGTCGCCAGAATCCTCAAATTTGCAGCCAACCGTATTGATTTAAATCTACACTCATACTCACAGTTTTGGTTCTGCACGTCATAGATCTGGCCCTGGAGTTGATCAACCCTGTCATAGAGCCTGGAGAGGTGCTTCCCAATGTCATTGGCATCCATCTTGTGCTTGTTGGTGAACTCCGTGATCATCATGTGGTTGGCGTTGAGTCCACGCTCCACCATCCCTTGGCACTTGAAGACTTGTTGCTCCATTGCTTCGAACCTCGTCTCCACGCTTCCGGTCTTCTTAGGCCCCTCAACATCATGGATGTACAACATCCCCTCATGCATCTCAATAGATTGAGGGTGTTGCAGCGCTTCCGTGAGGTAGGGATTGATGACCCTCTCGAAGATCTTGTCCTTAGGAGCTTTTGGGGAAGTCATGACGATCTAGATCTACAACAGAAACACGCTCAAAACGAAAAACAGAGGAAAACTACGTGATACGGAGATCAAAACCCTCGGGCGTATATATAATGATTTTTTCTGGACCAAAAGGAGTGCTCCGTGAGAAAACGGAGTCCGGGAGGCACACGAGGTGCACACAAGCCCTGTTGTCGCGGCCGGGGCGGAGGCCGCGGCGACCAAGCTTGTGGTCGCCTCGTGCGCTCTCCGGACTGATTTTTATTTTTCTAATTTTCCATAAATTCCAAAACGGAGAAAATTTCCTACTGGAAAAGTTTTGGAGTCCAATTACTTACCGTAACACACACCTCTTCGTTTTCAGAGTCTGAAACAAGCTGATAAACATCCATTATGTACTCCTCTGGAGTTATGATATTGATGATATTGGTCTCAACATTTATGGGAGTACCAGAGATATAATGCTTGATTCTTTGCCCATTAACCACTCTCGGGAAATTACCTTTCGTGTTATTGATTTTGATGGCACCGGAACGATGTACTTCCTGGACAACGTAGGGACCTTCCCATTTAGAGAAAAGCTTGCCTGCGAAGAATCTTAAGCGAGAATTGTATAGTAGTACATAATCACCTACATTGAACTCACATTTTTGTATTCTTTTATTGTGCCATCTCTTAAACTTTTCCTTGAACAACTTGGCATTCTCATATGCATGGGCCCTCCATTCATCTAATGAGCTGATATCAAACAACCGCTTCTCACCGGCAAGTTTGAAATCGAAGCTGAGCTATTTGATTGCCCAATTAGCTTTGTGTTCTAGCTCAAGAGGTAAATGACAGGCCTTACCGTAAACCATTTTATACGGCAACATGCCCATGGGATTCTTATAAGCAGTCCTATAAGCCCATAGTGCATTGTCAAGTTTGCTAGACCAATTCTTTCGAGATCTATTGACAGTCTTTTGTAAGATCAATTTGATCTCCCTATTACTAAACTCCACTTGACCACTAGACTGAGGATGATAAGGAGATGCAACTCTATGGTTGACATCACACTTAGCGAGCATCTTGCAGAAAACACCATGAATGAAGTGTGAACCGCCATTAGTCATCAGATATCTAGGGACTCCAAATCTTGGGAAGATGACTTCTTTAAGCATCTTAATAGAGGTGTGGTGATCAGCATTTCTAGTGGGGATAGCTTCTACCCACTTAGTGACGTAATCCACAACAACTAAGATGTGAGTGTACCCATTGGAACTCGGGAAGGGTCCCATATAATCAAATCCCCAAACATCAAATGGTTCAATGACAAGTGAATAGTTCATAGGCATTTCCTGACGCTTACTGATGTTCCCTATTCTTTGGCATTTGTCACAAGACAAGACAAATTTATGGGCATCCTTGAAGAGAGTGGGCCAATAGAAACCTGATTGCAATACCTTATGAGCAGTTCTATCTCCAGCATGGTGTCCTCCGTAGGCTTCAGAATGACACTTCTGCAGGATCTATCCATGTTCATGTTCAGCCACACAACGTCTAATAACACCATCTACTCCTTCCTTATAAAGGTGAGGATCATCCCAAAAGTAGTGTATCAAATCAAAGAAGAATTTCTTCTTTTGCTGGTAGGTGAAACTGGGTGGTATGTATTTGGCTACGATATAGTTTGCGTAATCAGCATACCACGGTGCGCTATGTGAAGTGCGGATGACACTCAATTGCTCATCGGGAAAGCTATCATCAATAGGTCATGGGTCATCAAGGACATTCTCTAGCCTGGACAAGTTATCTGCTACAGGGTTATTAGCACCCTTTCGGTCAACAACGTGCAAATCAAATTCCTGTTGCAGGAGAACCCATCTGATTAGCCTAGGTTTAGCGTCCTTCTTCTCCATAAGGTACTTAATAGCAGCATGATCAGAGTGAATAATGACTTTGGATCAACTATATAAGATCTGAACTTTTCGCATGCAAACACGACTGCTAAAAATTCCTTCTCCGTAGTAGCATAGTTTCTTTGGGCACTGTCTAGATTTTTACTAGCGTAGTGAATAACATTCAACTTCTTGTCAACTCTTTGTCCTAGAACAGCACCAACAGCATAATCACTAGGTCGCACATTTTTCAAAGGGCAAGTTCCAATCAGGTGGTTGAAGAATATGTGCGGTTATCAAGGCCTTCTTAAGTATTTCGAAAGCTTCCTCATAATCATCATCAAAAACAAAAGGAACATCCTTCTACAAGAGGTTGGTAAGAGGCCTAGAAATCTTGGAGAAGTCTTCAATGAACCTTCTATAGAAACCAGCATGACCTAGGAAACTTCTTATACCTGTGATATCTGTGGGGCAAGGCATTTTATCAATTGCATCAACCTTAGCCTTATCAACTTCAATGCCTTTCTTAGAGATTTTGTGTCCTAAGATGATGCCTTCATTAACCATGAAGTGGCACTTCTCCCAGTTCAAGACGAGGTTGGTATCTTTGCATCTCTGTAAGACTCGGTCAAGGTTGTTGAGGCAATCATTAAAGGAAGAATTGTAAACGGAGAAATCATCCATCAAAACCTCAACAATCTTTTCACAAAAGTCAGAGAATATTGCCATCATACATCTTTGAAAGGTGGCAAGTGCATTGCATAAGCCAAAAGGCATACGTCTATAAGCAAAGGTACCGAAGGGGCAGGTGAAAGTGGTTTTCTCCTGATCAGATTGTGCAACAGGTATTTGTGAGAAACCTGAATAACCGTCTAGAAAGCAGAAGTGTGTGTGTTTAGATAGCCTTTCTAGCATTTGGTCGATAAACGGCAAAGGATAATGGTCTTTCCTGGTTGCCTTGTTCAGTTTCCAGAAGTCTATCACCATCCTATAGCCAGTAATAATCCTCTGTGGGATTAGTTCATCCTTATCATTAGGAATGATGGTGATACCTCCCTTCTAGGGTATGCAATGCACTGGACTTACCCATTCGCTATGAGCAACAGGATAAATGATTCCTGCTTCCAGAAGCTTTAATATTTCTTTTCTCATGACCTCTTTCATCCTAGCATTTAATCTCCATTGATGATCAGCAACTGGCTTAGAATCAGGATCGGTTTTAATCTTGTGCTGACATAGAGTGGGACTAATACCCTTAAGATCATCAAGAGTATATCCAATAGCAGCACGGTGCTTCCTCAAAGTTTTTAGTAACTTCTTCTCTTCGTGATTCGAGAGGTGAGCACTAATTATAACAGGATATATCTCCTTCTCATCAGGATAGGCATACTTAAGTGTATCTGGTAACTGTTTTAGCTCGAACACAGGATCACCCTTTGGTGGGGGAGGATCCCAAAGCAGTTCAACAGGCAAATTATTCTTAAGAATAGGATATTGTTCTAAAACAATTTTATCTATCTCATCTCTTTCATCCATATGCATATCATTTTCATGCTCAAGCAGATATTGCTCTAAAGGATCCGTAGGAGGCACGGCAATAGAGGCAAGAGCAATGATTTCATCCCTACCAGACGACTCTTTTTCATGGGGTTGTCTTCAAAACTTGGAGAAGTTAAATTCATGAGACACACCCTCGAAACTAACAGTGACAGTCTGCTTGATGCAATCAATGTGAGCATTGACAGTGTTGAGAAAGGGTCTACAAAATATGATGGGACAAAAGCTATCCTGTGAAGTAGCAAGGATGAGGAAATCAGTAGGATACTTCGTCTTACCACACAGGACTTCTACGTCTCTCACAATTCCTAGAGGGCAGATAGTGTCTCTATTAGCTAGTGTAATAGTGACATCAATGGGTTCTAACTTAGCTGGTGCAATCTCATCTTTGATTTCATCATATAGGGAACGGGGTATTGCACTAACACTAGCACCCATATCACATAAACCATGATAACAGTGATCTCCTATCTTGACAGAAACAACGGGCAGGCCAACTACAGGTTTGTATTTGTCTTTCGCGTGAGGTTTAGAAATTCTAGCAGAGTCCTCACAGAATTTGATATAGCATGCCCGTCTATGTCTTCGGCTAATAGATCTTTGATAATAGCAACACTAGGTTCAACTCTAATTTCCTCAGGGGGTGCAAGTGGTCTAATGTAACCCCTACGTATCAAAGTTGGAGCTTTAGAATAATCCCTTTTCCTAGCAGGGTAAGGTGGTTTCTCAGTGTAGGCACAAGGAACAATAGGATCATTGTAGGCAATGATTTTCTCTTCAACTAGATTGGGTTTAACTATGTTGACTTCTACAGGAGGATGATACTTAAACCACTTATCTTTGGGAAGATCAACATGAGCAGCAAAAGATTCACATAGAGAAGCTACTATCTCAGAGTCAAGTCCATACTTAGCGCTAAAATCTCTAGAAGTGTTTGTTTCAACAAAAGATTTAACGCAATCAAACTAGAAATTCATACCTGACTCCTTACCTTCTTCAAGCTCCCAATCTTCAGAGTTACGTTTGATTCTTTCCAATAAATTCCACTTGTGGTCAATATCCTTCTTCATAAAAGAACCGGTACAAGAAGTGTCAAGAATGGTACGATCTTCATGAGAAAGTTGAGCATAAAAGTTTTGAGTGATAATTTCTCTCGAGAGCTCATGATTGGGGCATGAATATAGCATTGATTTAAGCTTCCCCCAAGCTTGAGCTATGCTTTCCCTTTCACGAGGCCAAAAGTTATAAATATAATTCCGATCACGATGTACTAAATGCATAGGATAAAACTTTTGATGAAATTCCAGTTTCAACCGATTGTAGTCCCATGATCCAGTATCATCACATAGCCTATACCATGTCAACGCCTTATCCTTCAAAGATAAAGGAAAGACTTTCTTATTTACCTCATCCTCGGGCAAACCTGCAAGCTTAAATATACCACAAACTTCATCTACATAGATTAGATGCAAGTCTAGATGTGAAGATCCATCTCCTGTAAAAGGATTAGCCAGCAGTTTCTCAAAGCATACCCAAAGGAATTTCATAAAATATATTTTCAGTAGGTACCTTAGGTTGAGGAGCAACTCCTCGCGCTTCCGTTCATGGTGAAGATACCCCGAACAAATTCCTCAAAGGAATAGTTTCCATAGTGACAAGTGATAATAAATTTCAGCACAGTATATAAATGTTTCCTTACCAAATTCCACTTACCAAAGGCGCTTCACTCCCCGGCAACGGCGCCAGAAAAGAGTCTTGATGACCCACAAGTATAGGGGATCAATCGTAGTCCTTTCGATAAGTAAGAGCGTCGAACCCAACGAGGAGCAGAAGGATTTGATAAACGGTTTTCAGCAAGGTAATAACTGCAAGCACTGAAAGTAGCGGTAACAAGTGATGGTGTAGTGAGGTGAAACGTAGCAAGTGAAAATTAACAAGTAACAAGAGTAGCAACGGTGCAGCAAAGTGGCCCAATCCCTTTTTTAGCAAGGGACAAGCCTGAACAAAGTCTTACACGAAGTAAAACGCTCCCGAGGACACACGGGAATTTCTGTCATGCTAGTTTCATCATGTTCATATGATTCGCGTTCGTTACTTTGATAGTTTGATATGTGGGTGGACCGGCGCTTGGGTACTGACCTTACTTGGACAAGCATCCCACTTATCATTAACCCCTCTCGCAAGCATCTGCAACTACAAAAAAGAATTAAGACAACGTCTAACCATAGCATTAAACTAGTGGATCCAAATCAGCCCCTTACAAAGCAACGCATAGACTGAGGTTTAAGCTTCTGTCACTCTAGCAACCCATCATCTACTTACTACTCCCCAATGCCTTCCTCTAGGGCCAAATATGGTCAAGTGTTATGTAGTCGACGTTCACATAACACCACTAGAGGAAAAGACAACATACAACATATCAAAATACCGAACGAATACCAAATTCACATGACTATTAATAGCAAGACGTATCCCATGTCCTCGGGAACAAAAGTAACTACTCAAAAAGCATAATATTAATCATAATCAGAGGTGTAATGAGTAGCATCAAGGATCTGAACATAAACTCTTCCTACAAGTAATCCAACTAGCATCAACTACAAAGAGTAATCAACACTACTAGCAACCTTACAAGTACCAATCGGAGTCGCGAGACAGAGATTGGTTACAAGTGATGAACTAGGGTTTGGAGATGAGACGGTGCTGATGAAGATGTTGATGGAGACGAGTCCCCTCCGATGAGAGGAGTGTTGGTGATGACGATGGCGATGATTTCCCCCTCCAGGAGGGAAGTTTCCCTGGTAGGATCGTCCTGCCACAGCTCTAGATTGGTTCTGCTCAAGTTCCACCTCGTGGCGGCGGAGAATCCACGAAAAAGCTCCCCCTGATTTTTTTTCCGGACGAAACCCTTCATATAGAAGAAGAGGGGGGCCAGTGGGCCACCAGGGTGACCACAAGCCCTATTGCCGCGGCGAGGGCGCAGGCCGCGGCCACCAAGCTTGTGGGTCCTTGGCAGCTCCCCTCTCGCACTTCTTTCTCCCAGTATTTTTTATATATTCCCAAAAAATTCCACGTTGATTTTTAGGGCATTTGGAGTTGCGCAGAATAGAGGACTCAAACTTGCTCCTTTTCCACTCCAGAATTCCAGCTGCCGGTATTCTCCCTCTTCAAATAAACCTTGAAAATAAGAGATAAAAGGCATAAGTATGGTACCACAAAGTATAATAACAGTCCATAAAGCGATAAATATCAACATGAAAGCATGATGCAAAATGGACGTATCAGCACCCAATGCTAAAAAGGGGTTGTCAATCCCTTCACAGTTATTTGCAAGGATGAGATCTGATAGAGATAGGTATAAAAGATTGCTAGAACCAAAATTAAAACAAAAGTATAAATGGCAGCAATATATTTTTGGTATTTTTGGTTTATAGATCTGAAAGTATAATGTGGAAAATAGAACCGGGGGCCATAGATTTCACTAGTGGCTTCTCTCATGAAGGAAAATAATATGATGGGTGAAGAAACTACTCTTGAGAAATTGATAGAAATGCAAATAATTATGAAGATATCCAAGGCAATGATTATGCATATAGGCATCACGTCCGTGTCAAGTAGACTGAAATGATTTTGCATCTACTAATATTACTCCAAACATCGACCGACTCATGCCTGCATCTAGAGTATTAAGTTCATGAAGAACAGAGTAACACATTAAGTAAGATGACATGATGTAGAGGGATAAACTCAAGCAATATGATGAAAACCCCATCTTTTTATCCTCGATGGCAACAATGCAATACGTGTCTCGCTACCCCTACTTTGTCACTGGGTGAGGACACCGCAAGATTAAACCCAAAACTAAGCACTTCACCCATTGCAAGAATTACCAATCTAGTTGGCCAAACCAAACCAATAACTCGAAGAGACTTGCTAAGATATGAAATCATGCATATAAGATTTCAGAGAAGATTCAAATAATATTCATATATCTTAACATAAACTCATAATTCATCGGATCTCGACAAACACACCGCAAAAGAGTATTACATCGGATAGATCTCCATGAAGATCATGAAGAACATGGTATTGAAGAACAAAGAGAGAGAAGAAGCCATCTAGCTACTAGATATGGACCCGTAGGTCTGTGGTGAACTACTCACACATCACTGGAGGGGCACTGGAGTTGATGTAGATGCCCTCCGTGATTTATTCGCTCTCCGGCAGATTATCGGAAAAGGCTCCTAGATTGGATATCACGGGAACAGAGGCTCCCGGCGGCGGAAAAGTATTTTTTGGTCTCGCTTCGGTATTAGGGGGTATTTGGGAATTTATAGGATGAATATTAGGGTTAGAAGACCTTCATGGGGCCCACAAACCAGCCCCCCCCCCTAGGGCGCGCCCTGGAGTCTTGTCGTCTCCCAGCAGATAATATAATAGCATGGAACAATAAAAAATTATAGATAGTTGGAGACGTATCACGCTCCTCCTCCATCAACAAGCTGACATTCTTCACGGGCGTTAGTCCTCGGTTTCGTCCCTTTTCGTCACTTGATTACAAAGGGGGAGAAATCTGAGTTAGTCTTCAAGCGGGTATACTTTATGGGCTTATAAACTTTATTAAGTTACAAACTCTCGTTCTTCTGAAGTTTTTTGCTGTAATGAGTTGTAACTTAAGCCCGGTGGTGGTCTAACACTTTTGAATGTTTTTCCTTGTATGCTTTATTCCTCAAGTTAATGAAATGCATGCATACTGAAATTCATCAAACACCATTTTTCATCATGCATTTCAAATCCCTCATACTATATATTAGATGCATCCATGAATTACAACATATAGGGGGGGGGGTCTCCATGGTATAAATCATCAATGTGCATTTGTAGTCCAAAGAAAATTCCTCAAATATGCACATCTTCACGGGGAGTTTCTCTATATCTTGTTTTCAAATTCCTCAAACCCTATACTTACACTTCATATTTTTATCCCCGTTGAAAAGTTAACCTATTTGTCATCAACCACCAAAAAGGGGGATATTGTAAGTGCATCTAGTGCCCCTTAGTGATTTTGGTGCATTTAAGACTTATAGCTTAAGAGACTAATATGTTTGTGCGTGTACACACGCCCTATAAGTCAGTGAGGAGTTTGAGTTATTCCAAGAATATCGACCCATAAAAATATATGTCTTCTGGTGAAGACTTTGGTCATTCGTTAAAGACTTTGATAGCGAAGAAATTGTTATTCCTCATGAAGACTTTGAATATGAGGAATTTGGTGTGTCTCGAAGAAAATACTCTGAAGACTTTGAAGCTTCAAGATTTACTCTTTCTGTTTCATTTTTTTCTTTCTTGAGTCATAGGAACACCGTACTGTTAAAGGGGGTCGAGGTAATACTAAGGAAAGATTTCCTCATGATGCTCAACGCAAAGCCTACAATACCAAATCCTTTGAGTGGAGCCTTTGAAAATCTCTCACACATTAGTCAAAGTCTTCAGTGACAGAGACGGAGTTCTTCTGGTCGCTCAATAAATTGCACTAACTGAGGAGTTAGGATTTCGCCAGTGCGAACTGCCTATCACTGAGGAACATGAGAGACATGAGGACTTTCACAGTTGAAAGATCCGACCGTTGCCGTGCCGCACGCCACCTGTCCCCAATCTTATCCACTCAACGGTGATACCATTAAGGACATTAGTGTCAAATCATGTCGGGATGCTCCCAGGCTATAAATAGCCACCCCCTACAACCACTAGTTGGTTGGCTGCTCCGAGAAAAATTGACAGTTGTCATTTATAGCAACCCAATCCTCGAGGACTTTGAGTGAAAATCATCAAGTAGGGAAAAACCCAAACACCCAAACAAAAACCAAAAACCAAAGTGATTGAGAATCACTGAAGAGATTGTTCCGGTGTGGAACCGACGCTTGTTACCTCTAAGGACTATGCATCCTCTAGACGGTTAGGGGTCAATGGTCTAGAGTATCCAACAGTTAATTGTGGATCACCGGGTGACTGAGTTTGTGAGGGTTTAGAAGTCTGCCCTGAAGACTTACCACGAATGTTGGGCGAGGACTGTTTTTCCTTAGCTCAAGGAGCATACGGTAGGACTGTGTGTCCTGGGATTGTGTATCCTTTGGTTTGAATACCAAGCCGTGTTGGGGAATGTTGCATGGGAAACAAAAAATTTCTTACGCACATGCAAGACCTATCATGGTGATAATCATCTACGAGAGGAGATATCGGATCCACATACCCTTGTAGATCGCTATGCGGGAAGCGTTAAGAAACGCGGTTGATGTAGCTGAACGTCTTCGCGATCCAAATCACAAGTGTCCCACGAACTCCGTCCCGATCTAGTACCGAACGGACGACACCTCCGCATTCAGCACATGTACAGCTCGATGAAGATCTCCGCCTTCTTGATCCAACAAGAGAGACGAAGAGGTAGCTGAATTCTCCGGCAGCACGACGGCGTGGCGGTGATGGTGGTGGAGCTACTCTGGCAGGGCTACGTCGTGCCGAACCGAATTAGCTATAGGGTGTCACGAAGTGGAGGGAGAGAGGGATGCACTATGGCTTGAGTGCCAAAAGCCTCTCTCACCTCCACTATATATAGGTGGGAGGGTGGGGTGGCACCCTAGGGGAAAATCCCTAGGGTTCGGCCGGCACAAGAGGAGAGGGAGGAGTCCTCCTCCAACACAATTTGGAATGTGGAGTCCTCCTTCCCCAATTCGGTTTGCTCACCTCTCCTTTCCTTTTCTCCTTCTTCGGCCAAACTGGCCCTTCTTGGGCTTGCCACCAGCCCACTAAGGGCTGGTGCGCCACCCTTGGGCCTCTTTGTTTCTCTCTCGGGTGGGTGGCCCCTCCCGGTGGAACTTCGGAACCCATTCGTCACTCCCGGTACTTTACCGGTAATGCCCAAAAACCTTCCGGAAGCCAAATGGATACTTCCTATATATCAATCGTTGTCTTTGGACCATTCCAGAAACCCTCGTGACGTTCAGGATCTCATCCAGGACTCTGAACAACCTTCGATTACCAACATAAATAATTCAACTATACCAAAACGTCATCGAACCTTAAGTGTGCAGACCCTGCAGGTTCGAGAACTATGTAGACATGCCCGAGACACTCTCCGGTCAATATCCAATAGAGGTACCTGCATGCCCACATTGGCTCCTAGATATTCTATGAAGATCTTATCGGTTGAACCTCTGTGTCAAGGATTCACTTAATCTCATATATCATTCCCTTTGTCCTTCGGTATGTTACGTGCCCGAGATTCGTTCACCGGTATCTCCATACCTATTTCAATCTCGTTACCGGAAAGTCTCTTTAATCATGTTGTAATACAATATCCCGTGGCTAACTATTTAGTCACATTGCTTGTGAGGCTTGTTTGTGATGTTGTATTACCGAGTGGGCCCCAAGATACCTCTTCATCACACGGAGTGACAAATCCCAGCCTTGATCCATGCTAACTCAGCGTACACCTTCGGAGATACCTCTAGAGCACCTGTATACTCACCTAGTTACGTTGCGACGTTTGATACACACAAGGCATTCCTCCGGTGTGAGTGAGTTACATGATCTCATGGTCATAGGAATGTATACTTGACATGTAGAAAACAATAGCAACAAAATAACAAGATGACATGCTACGTTTATAGTTTGGGTCTTGTCCATCACATCATTCTCCTAATGATGTGATCCCGTTATCAAGTGACAACACTTGTCAATGGATAGGAAACCTTGTCCATCTTTGATCAACGAGGTACTCAACTAGAGGCTCACTAGGGACATTGTTTTGTTATATATCCACACATGTATTTGTGTTTCCATTCAATACAATTCTAGCATGGATAATAAACGATTATATTCAAACAGGAAATATAATAATAACTATTTCATTGCTTCTAGGGCATATTTCCAACAAGACGCTCCAAACCAGATGTACGACTGTCAAAGCAGTTGGAACTGGGTCATCAAACCATTGTCTTCATCGATCTACGGGTTCTATTTCTTCAACTCTTTCATTTCCTCAATTGTATGTTGATAACTTTTATTTGAATTGTTTGAAGAATTTGACTGAAGACTCTCTCTGAAATCCTCACCTCAAATTCTTCACTTAAGTTATTTCATCACCTGCTTATCCTGATCACACGACCTGTCCAACTTGAACTTCTTGCCTCACTCTGAGGACTAAAGCTAAAGACGCGTTTGCACATCTGTTTGAGTACTTATTCCGCTGCACTCTGTTCCTGACTGAGGACTTTTCTCACTAGGAATTTCCTCGGTGCTGAATTTGTAAAAATCGCATATTCACCCCCCCCTTCTAGTCAATATAACGCACTTTCAGACGTTGACATGAAAAGTGTACCACTCAAAATTACAAGTTCATCTTAGTTTTAAACCATGAGCTCTAGCACGTGTGCAAATCAATGCTTCCCTCTATTTTTATTTTATTCTTGAGTTGTCATCTTTTTGCCAAAGCACCAGACCTGAGAGCGCTATTGTCATTTTTATGAATTGCGTCTAATTAATGTTGGATGTTAGCATGAACGGATCTCCTCTACTCTGATTACAATGTTTAGTCGCTGCTTGGACCTTAGAGGTGCTCTGCATTTATGTTTTGCGAACTCAGAAAGGGCTAGCGAGATACCATATCATCATATTATATTACGATTGTTTTGACAAATTATTGGCATGTGAGATATTTTATTATTTATTGCTAGTTGGTTATCTTATTGCCATTAGTAAATATAATACCTAAGTGTTAACATTGATATGGTTATTTATGATCTTCGCTGAAAATCTAAACACTAGCTAAGCATATATATAGCAACAAGAACAAAAGAGTTTGTAAAAGTTTTCTTTGTCACTTTTAGTTTATCAACTGAATTGCTTGAGGATAAGCAATGAGTTAAACTTGGGGGCGTTAATACATTCTAAACGTATCTACTTTCCAATCACTTCCACTCTTAATTTGGACTCTAATTTGCATGATTTGAATGGAACTAACACACACTCGTGTTGTTTTCAACACAATTACCACGGTGTTGTTTTTGTGCAGAAATAAAAATTCTCGAAATTGGACGAAACTTTCTGGAGATTTTTATGGAATATATAAAAAAAACTTGAGCGAAGAACCACTGAAGGGGGCCACCAGTTACCCACAAGGCAACATGGCACACCCATCCCCCTAGGGTGCGCCGTGATGCCTTGTGGGGCCCACGTGGTTTCGCTGGCCCTAATCCCAAACCTATAAATTCTATTCCCCGAGAAAGAAATAAGAGAGAAGTTTTCATCACGTTTTATGAGACGGAACTGCTGCCACCTCATGTTCTTCCTCGAGAGGGCTGATATGGAGTCCATTGGGGCTCCGGAGAGGGGGATTCATCGTCGTCGTCATCACCAACCTTCTCCATCAATAATTCCATGATGCTCACCACTGGAACTGATTAATTAATTTGTAGGCTTGTTGGACAGTTACGGGATTGGATGATATTTGTCATGTAATCGAGTTATTTCGATAGGGCTTGATCCCTAGTATCCACTATATGTTGTGATTGATGTGGCTATGACTTTGCTATACTTAATGATTGTCACTAGGGCCCGAGTGCCATGATTTTAGATCTAAACCTATTATGTTTCATAAATATGATAGTATTTTAGATCATATCTTGCAAGTTGTATGTACCTGTTACGTGTTATGATTCGCATACCCCAAGGTGACAATAATTAGGATTCTTTTCGGTGATTACTGTAGTTTGAGGAGTTCATGTATTCACTTTGTGTTAATGCTTTGTTTAGGTTCTCTATTAAAAGGAGGCATTAATATCACTTAGTTTTCTTATGGATCCTGTTGCCATGGGAGGTTAGGACATAATATGTCATGCCAGTTCTTACTATAAGCATGTATGACTATATACGGAATAAATGCCTACACTACATTGATGAATTGGAGCTAGTTCTGTGTCGCTCTGGTATGTAACTGTTACATGCTGAATGTTATCCAATACAATTATCCATCATCGATCCAATGCCCACGCTTTTTGCATATTGATTTTTGCTAATTTACTATTGATGTTGCTATTACAATCATGAATAAATTGTTTTTGCTATTGTTACTATTCCTATCACTATTTTGTTGTGCTACTAAACTTTTGTTGCAGAGATAAATTCCAGACGTGGTTGAATTGACAACTCAATTGGTAATATCAATAAATATTCTTTGGCTCTCCTTGTGTCGAATCAATAAATTTGGATAGAATATTTCCTTCAAAGATTGGGTTGTCGCTGGCACCAAAAATTTCACTCAGGTAAAAGAAATCGCAATGCACTTAACCCAAGTTGAAGCAACCATACACTTTACTTTCCAAGAACTTCTAGTCCGCACGATCATACGCTTTTGCGAGATACAACTTATATGCACAATATTCATATGGAGTGTCTTTCAACGTACTCAAGCAAATGCGTACATTCAAATGCGATGAGAGAATTATAGGAAATTAATCTTCTAGGAATAAAAGCACTTTGGGTAGGAGAGATCATATCATCAGCAAAGGTCTCAGTCTATTAACAAGGCACTTGGAGTTAATTTGTATATGACGTTACATTGACTGATAGGTCAAAAATATTTTATCAACTAGGGGTTCTTCACTTTAGGAATAAGAACAATGGTTGTATCATTTATGCCTTCCGGCATACTTCAGGAACTAAAGAATTATTGGACACCATGAATAATATCCTCGTTGCCTAAATGTCAATTTTAGTGGAAAAACTAAGCTGGAAACCCGTCTAGCCCAGTGACTTCAACATGCTAATTTGGAAGAGAGTATCACTAATATCTTGTTCAGAAAAAAGTTTGCAAAGATCCCCATTCATTTCATCATTCACCAAAGGTTTCACAAGCAAAATAATACGAGATGGATTTACCATAGACTCATAAGAATGAAAATGATATAAATTAGTTTTAAGATATTCCTATAAATGTGGTCAGAGATTTGTTGCTAAGATATCATCTCTTCATTAAGAGAAGGCAAAGCCTTTTTCTAGTTTCTATTTCCACCACTTCATCATTTATCCTATGTGACAGTATCAGGGTAACGCCATTATACATGCCTTAAGGGGATGATTACCCATTCATGGCCTGTGAAATGGCTAGCCTACCTCTCAAATGTATGACGTGCTTTTCTACACGTTGTTTTGATTTACTTATAGTTCCTGTGTTTTCCGTTTTTTTTTTTCTCTTTTCAACTTTTCTCTATTTTGTGTTTCAATTCTTTCCAGTTTCATTTTCTCCAACAAGTTTTTAGAGGTTTTCATCGGGTTTTCTATTCGAATTTATTTTCACATGCTTCCTTTTTCCTCATTGTATTTTGGTTATAAAATTTACAACATTCCTCAAAATCAGTGAATTTTTGTGGTGAAAAACTGAAAATCTTTAACAATTCATTATTCTTTCAAATCCATGAACCTTTTTAAAATGTGTGAACCTTTTAAAAAAGTTCCTGAACATTTTTATTATTCACAAAGAAAATAAAATTCTTACATTTTTGAAATTCATGAACATTTTATAAAAATGAAAATTATTTAAAATTCATTAATAGGGTATTTTTTTGAAATCCATGAATAATTTTGAAATTCAAAACGTTCTTTTGAATTCATGAACATATTTTAAATGTGTGAAGTTTTTTAAAAGATTTGCCGCCTCACGAGTCTTTGGATGTGGCAGAATGTAACGACTGAATGTCTTCCTCTACTCCACAATATATATCTTGTTTCAGAAACATTTATGACAGAGGTTCTGTTGCGGAATTTTTCGCAACATAGACTGTGTTGCGAGATTATTATTTTTGCAACAAAGTTCTTGTTATAGTTTTGTTTTGTAACAATGATTTTGTTGTAGAGATTTTTTGTAACAAGGTTACAAAAGCTTGTCTAAGTTGCCGCGGTCATTCGCCGCGGTGCTTTGTAACACAACTGATGTTGCAAGATAGGATAAAAGAGCATAGGCAAGGGAAATAACGAATCTGTACGAGCGATGCGTGAGGACAAATGGATCATCGGCTGTGCGGGTGGTGGAACTCTCCGCACGATCAGCGGGCAGAGTCTGAGCATTTTCCTTTCATAAATTTCAGGAACCTAATTTTAATTCTTCAACATTAGAAAACTAAAACAGCCGAAATTAAAAAAGCTAACAAGATATACATTTGGAGCCGTCCTTCCGAGTGGACGAGGCCCCAGATTGGCAGATGGGCCGCCAACTCGAAGAATAGAAGGACCCGGGCCCTGTCCGCCTGTGTTACGCTGAGGGGGGGAGGGAAAGAGAGAGAGAGGCGGAGAGTCTAGAAACCTCCGACGGATTTCTTTGGGGAACCAACCGGATCTGAATCGAAATCCCCATCAATCCGATTCGTTCTGTGTTTTTCCCTTCTTCGCGAGTACAAAATCAGACTCCGGCCCCCAAAGCCACGGCATAAAATTAAGAGGCCTCCCAACCCTCCCATCGACAGTCGATTGAATCTGGCGATCGATGGCGGTCATTCGGGCGCTGCGTATCACTGCCTGCGTCACGCTGGCGTTCGCGACGTACGATCTCAACAAAGCGCACATGGCGAGGCTGATGAAGGAGGCCGAGGAGCGGGAGGAGCGCTGGCTGATAAAGGATGCCAGGGAGCGGAAGGAGCGCTGGCGCCAGCTTCATCTTGCAGGCGGCCGCAAGGATGATAAAGAGAAGAAGATGGATCACGCTCCGCGCTAGGAGGCGTAAACGAATGTCAACTCCTTTTTATTTAATATAAATCTCTGCTTTTTAGAAAAGGACGTTAAACCCGATGCATGGTTTATCTTTATTAATTACTCCCTCCGTCCTGAAATAAGTGTCTTAAACTTAGTATAATTTTGTACTAGAGCTAGTACATAGTTGAGACAGTTATTTTGTGACAGAGAGAGTATGTTACAAATGTTTAACAAAAATATACATCAATTCATCTGAAGCCACTACTCATACCTACAAATTCGATAATGTGGAGTGTTCTCACTCTTCATATTGTGTCGTCGAAAATCCATCCAAATAATGTATCGGGACCAACAATCGTTGTAGCAGACCTAAAACGCATATCACATGCACATGTTTTAAAAGTCGACATCATCTTCGTACCACTGACCCATTTTCAGGAAAGAGATTCGCATCATCCTTGCAAGTTCGTACATCCGTCGACGCCACCATGGTGCCCAACGGCCCCACCGTCATGCGCTCATTCATCCAGACACAAAAACTCTTGAAGAACTGTCGTGCGTAGCACCTGCCAACTAGGCATGACTTAGCGTAGCACCTTTTAGCCAGGCATGACTTGACAGCTCCATCATAGCCTAATGCAAGACGAAGCCACTCCACCTCCGGATTTTTTCACTGTTTTAACCTTTTTTCTAAACATGAGCACAAAATGAACCAGATTTGAAAGCATTTCACGATCTGACCCTTTCAGAAACGCCACAAGCCGTGGCGTTGCTGCCCCACTATGCAACGCCTGGCTACCATGACGTTGCTGCCCTACAGTGACACGCCTGTCTACCGTGGCGGGTTTTTTTTGCAACGCCAGTCTAAAGTGGCGTTGCAGACCCACTGTGAAACGCCAACAGTGCTGGCGTTGCTGCCCAACAGTGACACGCCTGTCTACCATGGCGTTTTTTCTTTCTTGCAACGCCAGTCTAATGTGGCGTTGCAGGCCCATTGTGAAACGCCAACAGCGTTGCAGACCCACTATGGAACTCAGCGACGACATCCAGCCAGCCCACGGCATGCTGCCAGCAACATGTGTACTGCTGAAACGCCATGGACCATGGCGTTTCACGCGTGGCCTACAACGCCGCATTAGACTGGCGTTTGAGTGGGTCTGCAACGCCACATTAGACTGGCGTTTCTATGTGCGTCTGCAACGCCACGGGCTCTGGCGCTTCAAAAAAGGTCAGATCGTTTAATGGTTTCAATCAGAGTTCATTCCGTGCAATACTTTCATCCCATGGGTTCAAAACGTGAAAAAAATCCTCCACCTCCTGCCTCTGTCATCCAGCACTGCTCCACAAACGATGTTCCCAAGAGAAAAAGGCACCGAAGTACCGCCATCGTATGATCTGAAAGACCAGATCCTAGGGTTTCCCCCGAAGTAGTGCCCACCACCAGCAGACGCCGAGGATTCACATAGTGCCCACCACCACTGAGCCCTCAAGACGATGACTTTAGGTAGGTCACGACGTCAAGGACGCCGCCACCGCCCACTGGAGTTAGGGTTTTCACCCGAGGGCGGGTAGGAGGGAGGTAGAGGAGCAGATATAGACCAACGTCTTCAAGAAGAAAAGCGGTGCCCTTGAGTGTCGTCGTCGGTGCGGCCGAATGTGGTCGACCAAGAGTTTCCCCTAATCTGGATCTCCTTCACCAGCTTCACCCGCAGCCACAGGTCAAGGTCCCGGCAAGCCTAGCCGCCAGGAACCTCCCCCCCTCGCCCTGTGGTCGAGTCCAATCGTCGTGTCGCGACCACGTCAACAACCAACACCACCACCATGAGCTGCCCCACCGCGAAGACCAACCAAGAGCAACATGGAGCCAGCGAAGGACGCCGAGCCCGGGCCAACCACATCCTCCGGGGAGCAGCACCGCGCCACCCATGTCGTCGATGATCATATCTGACCACGCCAGATCGGGGCCGCGGACACCACGGACACACCCCAGGCAGCCATCCACGCAGTCACTAAGGCGCCACAGCAACCGTGGAGCACGCACGGGAGCCCGCCCGAACCTGCATCATCGCGCCCCGCCACCAGCGCGCCACCACCCGTCGAGAGGACCGCTCACGCTGTTCCCGTCAGCAGAGGGGAGAGGAAGTCCCGCTGCCGCCAACGCTAGGTGGGGTTTGCCCGGCGACGGTGAGAAGGAGAGGGGGAGGGGGCGCAGGACCGGCGGCGCTTGGATTCCCCCTCGATCGCCACGGCAAAATTTCTGCTTGCATCGCAGTAATAATATAATAGTACTTCGTTTAAAAAGAAAAATTGCAATAGTACGTCGCTTGTATCATGTCTCCAGACTGAAAAATTCAGAGGAGACGATTTTGAGCATCTCTAATTTTGATTCTCTTACTTCAGTTGACAAGTTTATGAACAACGGAATAACCATGCCACTTACTCTCTTCGTTTTTAAATATAAGACCTTATAAAAGTTACAATGCGAACTATATATAGATGTACATATATGTGTTTTTAATTATAGATTCATTTATTTTACTTTGTATGTAGTCAGTATTAAAATCTCTAAAAGATCTTATATATAGGAACTCGCGAGCTCGGGGCAAGGGAGCAAAGAACGAGGGAGAGAGTGAAAGTGAGTACGAGCAAGAGAGAGTGAGCTGGGTCGGTCGCTTTGACCACAATCGGAACAGGTCAACCTAACAGTCGTCCATACGCGCACTGTCAGCCCCTAGCCGATAGAACCCTGACAGGCGGGCTCTACATGTCATAACTGCACTTAAAATGTAACCATTCGGTCACTAGGGTTTTTTGAAACAGCGTATCACTCTTGTGGTAATTTTTTTAAAGACTAAAAAAATGATGGTTTTCGATGATCAATGCTTGTAATGTGATACTCCCTCCATAAACTAATATAAGAGCATTTAAAACATTATTTTAGTAATTTAAATGTTTTTATATTAGTTTAGAGACGGAGTAGTTTTTTGTTATATACTCCATTCGAGGAGATTAGGGTGAACCACTTATCGGAGACGCCGAGGCATCTGCTCGTCCTCATCTGCAAAGGTCTTGCCTTGCTCTCGCTCGCGAATGAAGATCCTACATCGGTTTGTCGTCACCACCTGCGCATCCTTGATGGACTTAAGGATGGCATGGTTTTCCGCAACGAAGGCCAGGTCGACTAAGAGCTCGATGAAGACGGCACATCTGCGTGCTCCCCCTTGAGCCACACCTTCAACACGGGATGCTCCGCCTTCCATGGTGGGGCGGAACTGCTCCCCCACTTCCTTCATCGAGAGGTGAGGGATGTCGTCATCCACGCCGACAGCAACGTCCGCATGTCCAACCCGAAGGCGATGGGGTAAACCGTCGGGGACTGTCTCTTCTGAGTGTGGGGCTTCCCCCTCCTCGTCCTATCTAAGGTCAAAGGAAGGTTGGCCGCAACGCGGATTGCACCTAGCCTCCACGACACAGACCTTACCCGGGGCATGATGCTATGGTGTCAATTGCTTGTGCGATGTAACCTTTTCGGTGTACCATGGTGAATGGCAAGCTTACCCGGGGCATGATGCTATGGTGTCAATTGCTTGTGGCATGTAACCTTTTCGGTGTACCATGGTGAACGGAGAGCTTGGACACGGACGGGAAAGGGACACGAAAACGATGCAGATTGAAGGAAAAAGTGAATGTGAGGGCAATGGTTTGGCTCGTCGTCCGGTTTAAATAACCGGTTCTTGACCCAGCACGACATCATGAATGAATCCGGTTCTTGACCCTGACACTACGCCATGGATGCAAGCAGCACGTCGGTGAGCTCCATGGTGTATTGATGATGGTGATGGTCACTTAGACGTGACGAACAAGTCTGAACGGCCCAAAATTTGCCCCACACCGCCGGTCAATTTTGATATTTTGATCCTTTTGCGGAAGTTAAGCCAGATCTAACCTGATTCAAATATTTTTCGGGATCTGACCTCAGGTTCAATGGCGGTAGAGTATATCTGCTTCCGCTAAGGTCCCTAACGGTAGCCAACTTATCCAAGGGTCTCGATGATAGGCAATTATATCCTACCAACATCGACCCCAACAGTATGAAAAGGGTCAGATTCTTAAAAAAAAACCCAGATAAGATCTGGCTTAATTTTTGCAAAAGGACCAAAACATCAAAGCAACGTGCAGGCAAACTGCCACCACGACTACAAAACCAGTACAGATGAACGTATACTCTGCTAGCAGATAAGGTTGTTTAAACCGTACATGTAATCTCAACCAATCTCTCCCTTCCTATCCTAGCGCACCAGATGTCGTAGAGAACAAGCTGAACGTACGCATCCTGTGTTTAAGCAGCTGTAACCGTGTATTTGCTGTTTGCCAAGGATGTGCTCAACCAAAATGCACAATCCAAAAAAGAAAAAAAACCTGACAACTCGCAGTTGTCACTGTGCCCTTGCAACTTCATCTGAATCAACGGTGAGTGGTGCCCTCCTAATATGAATGAGACTTGATAACCCTAGCAGCTTCCATCAGCAACTCGAGATCGGCAGTGGGGATTGGTGGACTTCTCAGCTCAACGCCATGCAAGTGGATAATCCTAGCTGCGTCACTGAGAATCTTTTGCTCAACACATAGAACTTCTTCATTTCTCTGAAACATATAGAATATTTTGTCAGAGATTTATGCTACCATAGCAGGTTACAAAATACTAAACCACTGGTTATGCCCTTTAGTGATCCATTAACATGATGGACAATTGTTTAACTAATGCAGATCATTTTAGACAACTACTCCCTCCATGCTTGAAAGAAAGCACAAACATTTTGTCAGAAATCAAATGGTGCAAAATTTGCCCAAGTTTATAGGAAAAACAATAAATTTGGTCGAATTTTGCACTATTTGACTTTAGACAAATGCATATGCCTCTTTTTTAAGGACGGAGGAAGTACTACATTCTCAATTATACTTTTTGTTCTTCATTCTGAATACAGAACTGTGTCCAAAATGATCTAAATTTTAAATAAGACCACTGTTGCTACGTTGTCAACATATGACATTTATGTAGTTCTTGCCATGAGTTAAACCATCAGTCTTTCACCTTGTCATAAAAAATATAGTTAAAGCTACTGTTGGCATACCATGGAGCTACAGGCGCATTACCGAAATCCAAAGCACATGATAACTACGAGATACAAAATGCTTCTCGGAGATCCAAAACGTACCATGTTCTGGAGGCAGCAGCCAATTGTGAACTCTCCATACAAATCACCCAATCTAGTGAGATAACAATGAGGAGCGTCTGCTTTCAAGCTAACTTCTGGATATGCCCTTAACTTCTCCATGATTTCTTCAGATATCACATGCACCTTATCCATACTCTGAACTTTTATAGGAATTTTTGTTACAGATAATAGCCATTGAGCACGGGATCTATTCACAATAATCTGCAAATTATGGAAGGACTATAGCACATTACGTAGGCTCCATGGTACTAATCTTGTACAAGAACAATATTACATTTAAAAATGCATTCAAAAAATCTTCACAGCACTATCCTTGAAAGATAGACTAATCGATTTCTTTCTAGGATGCTGTGATTAACAATAAACTAAAAGACCCCAACCAATATTTTTCTCTCATCTTTCAAACTTCCTACATAAATGCGACACTCCCCAAGTTTACAGAATTTCCCTAAGATTTCTATGTTTTCCAGCATCCCAACTGATCTGAGGCTAGAAGTCTTCATTTTAGCCAAAACCTAATAGTCAAATTTCTCTAAGAAAATTAGCAAACTCTACCAGTGAGAAATACAGAATTGAGCAAGTTGTGAATCTGATGTGTGAGCTATTATTAGTATAGCTGATCATATAAAGTGTGCTTGAAGTTGTCAGATTATCCAATTTTCACATTCTCTAGATATTGCGAATGTTGTTCGTGGTGTATCTTGTAACTTCTGCATCTGTTTTTAACACCAAACAGTGACTCTTGCATATGGACAGGTTCTAGGTTCAAACGCATAGGACATACATCTAAATGTGCAAAGTCGTTCAAGGTTTCATCATTAACCCATGTACCAAATATTACCATGTAGAGAAAAAGACCAGCATATCTTGATGAGTGGTATCATACCATCTAATAAAGTATACATTACATATGGCACCATGAAATTATAGAGCATACTTAGTGCAATTTAGGCAATATCCAGTTATGGCATGACGATACCTGACCAACTAATAGTGAGTTGGGTACTGAAACAGGAAGGTTCTCCAAATTTATCAATAACGTAGATGTCAGCCCTATCTCAATCACCAAACCCTCTATTGAACCAGCCTACAATGAAAAGGCAGCGACAAGTTATAGAACAAAAAAAATGCTTATCCATAAAAATGACAAATATAATAAAATGTTAGCAAACATTTTTATCAACATATATGAAAGGTAGAAACTAGCAAATATAAGTGTAGAGAAAGATGACATACATGAAAAGGCAACTTTATGGACTCTCCAACTATGAATGGCCTGGAGAACTGCAAATAGAATCCACTCAATACATTACCTAGGACATCTTTAGCAGCAAAGGCGGTTGCAATCCCTACGTAACAGGAGAGAGCCATTTATTTGCTAGAAGGAGACCTAAAGTAACATCCATATTGAGTAGGTGTATGGCATTTAAAGTGTTACCTCCAATACCACTAACCGCTAATAACGACTCAAATGATACCCCGCATGCCTCTGCCACTCCAAAAAGGCCAATAGCAATCAATCCCAATGAAGAAACCTTGTCAAAAGCTGCCAACCAATGCTTGTCCACCTTTAGGCCTTCAAAATGCATAAATGCACTGGATAGGAAGTTCTTTTTCATAACTTGAAGGGACCACAAAGCTGCGACTATTGCTACGCATTTTGAAATTTGTGAAAAAGGCACACCAGCACCAAGATCTTTAATCATAGTTGTAGTCCTGTGAAAGAGAATTAGTAGAGTTTTATCATCAGCATAGAATCATAGGGTGCTCACATTAATCTAGCAGAACATCTACCTCAAGGAATAGCCTCTTTCTGATAAATCAGGCATAATGGACCACATGATATATTTTCTTCCTGGACCATCTAAACTCTAGACTTCCAAATTTAGCCCAAATTAAGCACATGGGGAAAGTAGCTTAAAATAGCCATGTTTGACATCGATCAGATGATAACATGTGGTTTAAAATAATGATACTCTACTTTTGAAATAAAGATGGAAGTCGAATTCGTAAGAGAATAGGGGGAGGCTAACAAGCGGATGACCCAAAAGTTGCATACTAGTTTCTACATGACCAAGCAATATGAAATATTTGTTCCTAACTTCCCATAGTAAATGGTTAATACCAAGAAAACGTAATGCATGAGTGCTGCCACTAAGTATGGTTAGCATCGAAAGCCGCCAAAACGCTGAAAAATAGCAATCACATATTGCACCACCATATGGTGGAAATGAGTTTTTAAATAAAAAGAGCCACACAGGTGATAGGCATTGTTTTACTGCTGGGTTCACTTGTGTGAATAAGCTAGATGGCATTGTTTTACATTGTTTGACTTGTATTTCTATCATGCCATACCCAAAGATCAGATACTTACATCTTGCATTATCAACTGATAAAGACTAACCCTAACCAAGAAAAAGAAGTAAAGTTGCATAACAGGTTAAACATGAACTCACATATCTAAAGATCCCCAAAGGACTATGCCAAATAGCGGGTAGGCCAAAATGTGTGCCTCCACCTTTTCCATCAGATGCAAACACCATGCCTCATAAACAGTATAAGTCCCAGCTGCATATTTCTTCTTGAGCTTCGAATGGAATTTAGGCAGACTATAACGTGCAATCAGGTATGATATAGACACCACAGTGAAGTAACGCGGGACATATGGATAAGCCTGAATCAGGTCAGAGAGCTGATTTGATATGGCAAGGGTAGCATCTGATGTACTGTTCCAAGCATTGTCCAACATATTAGTCCAAGTGCAGGAAGATGTAGTTGTGGCAGGAAGGTTATGCTGAGGTGGAGGAAGGTTAGGCTGAGGCAGAGCAAGGTTAGGTTGAGCTGGAGGAATGCTAGGAGCATTAGATGAGTATGTGTGGCGGACAGTGAAAACAGAAGGCTGATTGGTGTGACAGTCTGTTTCCTTGATCTTCCATGACGCTGCCATAGTTTCCACAGCAGCTGCTATAGATGGTAGATGGCGCAACCTTCCAGCTCTAAGCGCCACACGTTGCATCAACATGGTCTGCAATAAAAAAAATCCATTACATAAATTCATATCTGAAATTTTGGTATATAAGAAAAAGGGAAATCAACATTCATTCATGGATTTAGTTAATCCAAATTTGCCATTCAGTAATGTGCAAAATATATCAATATATTACAGTACCTAACCATGCACTTATAATCGCCTTCAGAACAATAGATCCCACATGACACAAGACATAAGCAACATATACTAAAATCTGGGATATATACAGAAGTCGTGATGCACGATCTCATCTATACTGTAACCCGGTTACCTATTGGTGGCAAGTGGCAACAGTGGTGGTGGCACTAAATAATGCTGAGTAGGAATTTAAGGTCTTAGGGACACATGCAAATTCTTTCTACTACTCCATAACAGAGACAGAAGTCCTGACCAATGCATCAATGAGAATATGTGTTTAGAACTATTTTTACATCCCATACCATTTTTCTCCTACTTAGTTATTGCAGAGGGCAGGAGTTAAGAAATCAACAACCTACGAATCAAAATTTATGGAACAGCTAAATGACAGCCTCCAACTTGCTTCAGATAGGTAATAGTTTGCTCACATGTCAAGTTTTACTCTCATAATCTCAACAGTGAAGGTAATAAATATATTCGAATTCACACATATTCAGAACAAGCCAACATCGTAATATTGTTTCACATTTGGACCGGAAGTAACATTGCGTTGCAGAACAAAGCACTATAACATCCAGAACACCAAACAGTGCAGACCAAAGAAATGGAATACAATATATGATCGCCCAGTGCAAAAATATTGCACTATACTCTTCAGAACCAACCATTTGCACCTGCAGCAGGACAGGTTTTGTACTACACACACACACACACACACACACACACACATCACTAATGGAACTGTTCGAAGGTGGATAATCGCACCTGTACTAGCAGTACTATCTAATTATCCTACCTACCACTTGTCCCATGAGAGGCAAATCCTGAACGCAGTTTATTGCACTAGCGACTCCAAACAAAATCATCTAGAAAATCTCGCGCCCAATCGCGTCCACATAGGCGCACAAGAACATAGTACAAACATGTTGATAGGATCACGAAACAAAATCCACCAATTCAGTCGAAAAATGCTCATAGAAACGTCCCCCAAGGCAAAACTGGTTCGGACCAAGCGCCAAGCGCAGCCATCAAGCAAATCCGATGCAGCGAGAATGCGAGATGGAGCGCTCAGTTACCTCAACGCCAGCGCCGGGAGGTGATCTCGTGACGCAAGCCTACTGAAGAACGAAGGAGGGGTTAGGGGTTAGGGTTTTGGAGGGAAACTTACGGCGGCCGGTGCTGTCGTAGTCCACCTTGCGCTCGCCCTCCCCTCGCCTCGCCTGGCCCTGTGCTCGCCCTCCCCTCGCCGCGCCTGGTCCTGCGCTCGCCTCGCCCCCTCGCCTCGCCTTGCCTTGCCTTGCCTTGTGCTCGCGCTCGCCGTCGCCGTCGCCTCGCGGTGTCGTAGTTCACCCTCGCGGCCTCGCCTCGGCCTCGGCCTCGGCCTCCCCTCGCGATGAGAGCGTGCCCGCTCCGCCGCGAGGTTGGGATTGGGACTTGTAACCGTTGAGGTCCGTCACATTCCGGAGACTGGGGAAGAAATGAGAATGGAAGGGAGTGTGCGGCCGGTGACGGAACCTGCGTGGCTTCGGTTAATTATATACGTGGGGTCCACCTGTAAGTGTGTGGTTTGGGTAAAAGATCAAGTCCAATTTGATGTGACCAGCAAGTAATGCGTCCCTTCCAGCAAAAAGCACGGCCAGAAATCCGAATATTTTCTTCGTCACAGTTTAAAAGGCAGAATTAACTTCTCAACCCATTAGACGCATGAATATAGTTAATGTTATTTTTCAACTCATTTCATAATCAATCTATAACTAACTAGGTTCTAGAGATTTTCCAAGCACACCTTCTAAACCGGAGGGAGTAGAAAAAATGGCTAGAAATCATGCTCTCTCCTCACTTTCCCATAATCATCCAACCCAGCATCGCCACGACACTGCTTTTTTTTGCAGAAAAAAGGTTGTATATTAATTAACCCGGACTGCGTAATCCAGTTCACACAAGTTTACAACCCTCTCAGTGCCCGACCGTAACCATACGGCTGTCTTCATCTCACACCTACCCAACTGAGCTAAGTGGTGGCTAACAAGATTGCAACCTCTTCTAATAGCTTTAACAACTATTTCTCTTCCTCCTCTCATACTGGCGGCGATCTCCTGAATGATGGCGGCATGTTGTGATCTGTTTCTTGATGGGTTGGATATCATCTCGGCCGCTTCGGTACTATCTGTCTCAAGGATAAACGGAAGCTTGCTCCATTCCAAGGCAATCACAATTCCTTCTCTACATGCTTCAAGTTCGGCAGCAAGAGCATTATCACATGTGAATAAGTGACGACAGGACGTGAAGATAATGCCGTCGGAGGTGCCTTGGAGAACCATGCATATGCCGTCGTTCCCCGCCTGCATTTGAAACGCCCCGTCAACGTTGAGTTTTAGCCAACCCAGTGGTGGCTTACTCCAACTTCCATCCCTAGTGATACCAGGATCTGCATGTGGTGGTCTAGCATGCACACAGGACGTGCTAGCTAGCACACATGACGTCCTTCATGCAGGATCCACTCCACAGATCTTGTCGCTGCTACTACCCCGTACGTAGCGTGTGCTACAGCCGGGCGGACGCCGGGTGCTAGTTTCCGGTGCAGCTTGGAGCACCAGGTCCGTGATTGCCATCTTCCCTTCGCATAAATCATATGTTGGAAATTGTTGGATGCATAGCAGAGATGTTAAGTAGTTGTGTAAAAATCGACAGGATGCTTCGGTTGGTGGAGGAGCTTTGTCATGGGTGATCTCGTTGCGGACGTGCCACGATCGCCACAAAGTCATCAGGAGGGCAATACGGTACGGTTCCGAGAGCGGCTCTAGCACATCAAAGAGCCACTCCGGTCCAGTATGACGGACAGATCAGATGTCCGGGAGACTCCAGTCAAAGAGCCACGACACTGCTAGGTGGACCCTACCAGTCTGTCTCTCTCTCCACATGAGCTTACTCTTGTTCGCCATTTTTCCTAGAAAAATGCTCTTGGCTGAGTAATTGATGCAACAAATGCAGTAAACGTTGTAGAAGAAAAAAGTTGTAGAAACTTACTCTATTAAAAATGTGTACTAACGGATTAGCTCAAACTCGACGAGTGTATGTTTGTGTGTGTATGTGTATATAAAAAGTACACTAGCACAAATGTTCGTGTGTTGCAATGAAAAAACACCAGCATATGAACCACGTGCCCGAGTTAAAAACTGTGTCGTGGGACAATGGCCACTGACGAGAAAAAACCTCCTAAACAGGAAGGTCCTTGCATTGCTTTAAACAAAAACAAGTGAAATTGATTTTAATTTTTGTGAATCAATGAAATTGAATTACTAACATATATTTAGAAGTCCTTCTCCACTGGAAGTAATAGCCAAGTACTTCCTCCATTTCTAAATATACATCTTTTTAGAAATTTTACTAGGGGACTACATACAAATGTATATAGACATATTTTAGAGTGTAAATTCACTAATTTTGTTTCGTATGTAGTACCCTAGTGAAATCTCTAGAAAGTCTTATATTTAGGAACGGAGGGAGTATAATACATCTTGTACTTCAGCATTATATTTGTTTGAACTGAAACCATGGTCCAAGTATTGGATTATTCTTCACCCCATGGAAAATAATTTAAAGAAAGAACTCTGAACTAAACTCTCACTAACAAAATACGGAGAAATGGTAATCTCATGAACTACTCCCTCTGTCGTGGGTATAAGTCTGACAATAGATGTATGGGGTACGAAAGAATGGGCAGAGCCTTAGCTACGGCGAGGTTGTATGAGTTCAGGCCCCTCTACGGTGGAGGTAAAAGCCCTACGTCTCAGTGCTCTTGGGAGCTTGATGTTGAGTGGAATATGGATTACAGTGAATTGCCAACCCCTGCACCAGTGGAGAAGGGCGACTTATATAGAGTGTGTTGCCCTTCACAACGGTTCGGTGCACAGGGGTGGAGTAGTGGTGATTAAATGTCTACGTTACAGGTAACGTATGCCTTAAATGCTAATAAAGGTACATGAAAACGTATGACTGTTGCCCTCCAGGGGGGTTACGATGTACAGAGTGGAATCCAGTCGGTAAGTTTGATACGCTCCGAATGCTCATTTTCGACTGGATGATGGAGGAATCGTCACCGACTGGATGAAGGGAAGTCCTTAATTCAGTCGGAACTGACTAAGGTCCTTGTCCCTTATGAAGGGTAGTCCTTGGGTAGGACCTATAGGGCAGGCCTATGACCCTACCCTAGGACTATAACCCCGTCATTAGTCCCCGAATGGATCGGGGTTGGAACGATGAAGCGACGCTTGGAGTACGGATCCGACTGGTATGGATGCGACTTTGGCGTTGTTTGCCTCGATCCATTTTATCCTCTTGACCAGTGATCCGAGTGGATATATCTGTGAAACGAACCGTCAGAAACCGAGTGCTTCCGTGGAATCTTTTGACGTGACCGGTCAACTGACAGCGGCGGATTTTCTGGGACACTCAAATTTCGGTTGCCGCGCGCTCAGCGGGGATGACGACATCATCATCGAGTAGTATCTGCCGCCTCGATTTCCGTGCCTTCATCTCCTCCACTAATATCGCAGCAACCGGTCAGGGGATAAGATTTCGGGGCCACCTGCTAGTGACCCAGTCGGAACCTTATTTAAACCTCCCCGACGAGGGTTTCTCATTGCAGTCGCTAGATAGTTCGCACTCACCCCGCTTCTCCTGTGACTTCCTGCGCATCCCAAGCTCCTTCCTTCCCCTCTTCCCCCGCGGATCTGCAGCCTCCACCATGACAAAGGGGCAGACGAGCAAGCTCAGGGCGCGGAAGAAAAAGAAGACGACGACTCCTGCTCAGCGGCGGCAGCGAGCACTGCCGGTGGGTTGGATCCAGGGGGATTTCCTCCCCTCCACGGTGACGGCGGCGGACATGCTGGAGCTGGTGGAGCAAGGCCTGATCGAGAACAAGTCGTGGAGACTGCCGATGGAGGGCGAGACGGAGCCGGCGCCTCGGGAGGATGAGCGCGTCTTGTTGCTCAGTCACGTGTACCGAGGCTTCTCTCTGCCTCCTCGTCCCTTCTTCAAAGGTATAATGAACCACTTCGGGGCGCAGCTCCACCATTTTCCTCCCAACGCAATAGCTCATCTCTCTGCCTTCGTCGTGCTTTGCGAGTGTTTTATCGGTTGCCCTCCTCATTGGGGGCTCTTTAAGCACATCTTCTCCGCTAGATCCCAAACCATCAAAAGACTTAGCCAGTCGGACGACAAAACTCATCTCCTCCAGCTCTGCGGAGGCTTAGGCTTCCAAAAGAAAAGCAAAAGTAGCTATCCCGCTCTTCAGTTGTCTGAATCCGTTAGGAACTGGTAGTCGACTTGGTTCTACTGCCAGGACGTCGCTTGTCCGAATGCTGCAACGGGACTGCCCCTTTTAGCTTAGACCGACCGGCTCCGCCTAGGCAGCTTGCACTCATGAAGGTGGAAAAGATCCAGATTCAGCCTCTGGTCGACGCGCTGGTAGATGTCGTCCGCAAGGGAGTCACCGGCATAGATTTGCTGGAGGTTTTTCTGGGTCGGCGTATCCAGCCTTTGCAAGCTCGACACCACGCCATGTGGCACTACACGGGGCCTGAGGACTCCACTCGGACTCACCCCGAGTGCGTGACTGGGGAGGTTGTGACGGCGTGGGTCCACGGCATCACAGGCGCCTGCGATAATCCCAGAGGAGCTCGGCGAGTGAAGCCCTTCCGCGCGGACAACCCTCCTCCGAATGAGGTGAGAATACCTTGCCGAGTGCTTACAATTCCCTTAGATTTGCCACTTTTTCTTGCATCACTGTCTGACGTCTGATGTTGTCGACTATATCTTGTGCAGGCGTGGACCAATTGGTATTCCCCCGTCTTGAACGGGAATCCGGCTGAGGAAGAGGAAGGCAGCCAGGAAGGCAGCGTGGAGAGCACCGAGTATGTCTCGGACAGCGGGGAGACAGAGGAGGAGTCTGAAGAAGAGGAGGGGGAAGGTGAGGAGCAGAGCTCGCCACCCCCACCACCAGAGCCTCGAACTAAGCGCCGTCACGAACCCGTGACTTCGTCGGTTCCTCCAGCGGCCCCGAGTGCCCCATCAGCTCTCGTGACTCCGTCGGCTCCTCCAGTGGCCCCGAGTGCCCCGTCAGCTCCTCCCGTGGTTCCGAGTGCCTTGCCAGCTACTCCCGTGGCTCCGAGTGCTCGGAGCACAAAGAGGACCAGGGACGTTGCTGCTGAGCCTGCGGGCCAACCTTCCAAGGTGGCCAAACCGAGTGGGTCCAAACCTCGGAAGGCTTTGCCGCGGATGAGGATCGCCGTTCCCGTTGCCTTAGCGTAAGTGTCTTGTTCTCTTATCTTCTTTTAGTATTTGATTGAATTCATGTTTATTGGTCGAGTGGATTTTACTCGACAGAGCCGCTACCTCCGCCACTTCTCCGCCACGCCAGGAAGACGATCCCATGGATACGGACAACGTTGTCACATCCCAGCAAGGTACGTCGTGATGACTCTGAGAACCCAAATTATTGTTTCGCGAATTCTGTCTTTGATCTTGCCTTTTTTCTATGGTCTCACGTCGTTCAGTCGGGCTTCCTTCAGAGGTGATTCACGTGGAGGAGGACGACCAGAAGAGGTCCGAGCAAGCTGCGGTGCCTGTCCTTGAGGCTGTTCCATCTGCTACTACTCCCGCCATGGATGCGCCGCCAGTCGAGACGATGCCGTCGACTGAAACGACGCTCATCGCTGCTGAGCCGACTGGAGCAGGACTTGGGATGCCCAAGGAGTCTCTTGTGGTACCAGGTCCGTCGACCATCCAGTACGACGCCCAACGCCTCCCGGAAGATCAGGTGGGGGCTGCCAAGGGGGCCATGGTGCAGGCGGAGTTGATGGCGGGTGATGCCAAGAGAGCGTACGACTCCATAGCGTCTGTGTACAAGCGAAGCTTGGAACTCCGGGAAGATATCCGAGTAAGTGGACTAGTAAGTATTTACTTTCCTCTTGTAACCGAGTGGGTGTTTAAGCAATATACTCGGATGCAGTATGATTATTTTGCAGTGGGTTCACTCTTAGTGAACCCAGTGGATGTAGTCCCCGAGACTTCTGTCGAGTGCTTGCACCGGCAGTTGTCTTTATATACATTGTCTTTAACTTGATCAGATCAAAACTAATCTGTTCGAATGTTACCGGTGGGGGCACTCCGAGTGCACCTACTGGAAGTAGTCCCCGAGAGTAATTTTACTCAAGTCGGGTAGTAGTAGCCTCATAGGCTTGTTTTTGTTATTTAACTCAATAGGGCGGACCTGTTTGAGCTTCATGGCAGTGGGGTCAGTCTTAGTGAACCCACTGGGTGTAGTCCCCGAGGCCGCTGTCGACTGCTTGCGTCGGCAGGGGTCTGAAGAACTTGTAGCTTTTATTGTTTTCCTTGTTGAATTTGTCTGATCTTCTCTTGGCTCTGATTTTCCGAAGACTTGCGAGATGGGATCAGCGTACAACGCTCTGAAGGCTGAAAAGATTCAGCTTGCTGCGGAAATGGAGGCAGCTGTTCATGACTTGGCTGGTGTGAAGGGCGCCCTGGCTGAACGAGAGAAGTCCTTGGAGGAGTTCCGTGAGGCAAACAAGGCATTGGTGGACGAAATGGAGAAAATGGGGGAAACAAAGAACCGAGCTGATGGGACAGATGAAGGTGATGAACAGGCGGTGCATATCACAGGAGAAGTACGTCAGTGACTGGGCAAGGAAGATGATTGCGCTTCTCGGTGGTAAGTTCTGTTTTTCCGAGTGTTTGTTGACTGTGTATTTCATTCTGCGCTTACTTTCTGCTCGTGTTGTCTTTGCAGATTTTTGTATGGACGCTGAGGCTGAAGCAGCTGACATTGAGTGGTCGGTTATTCCGAATGTTCCACTCGGCGAGGACGCCAATCGAGACATGCTCCGAGCGCACATTCGCCTGGGCAAAGTGGGACCTTTCATCGGTCGACTGAGAGAGGTCGTCGGCCGAATCGACAAGGAGCTGTGGCCCGAAGACGAGTCCCGACAAGAGATGGAAGGGTTGATGACTCGGCTGGAGGACGTGCCGAACCGAGTGCATGCGTGGAAAAAGTCTGCTGCTCGCTGTGGTGCGGACGTGGCACTGTCGCTGGTCCGAGTGCACTGCAAGGAGGCTCGCGAAGAGAAGCTGAAGGCACTGCAGGTCGCCAACACCAAGAAGCTTCGATTCGAAGATTTCATGGAGACCTTCCTTGAGAGCGCCACTCGCATCGCAGACGGGATCGACCTCGACACTTTCGTGGAGCCTGCCAGTCCCAGTGCCAGTCCTGACGATGCTTAAGAAAACTTTTACCTCGGTATGCCGAGTGTTACTTGTATCAAACTTTGGCCACTGCTGTTGGCCGTCACATTCGTGGTTCGGTGTGGATAAGCTTGATCTACACCGAACCGACTATCTTTAAAACAACTTTGAATTGGAACCGAATATTTTTGCTCTTCCTTTGCCAAGGAATTGTTGACACGATTTTGGCTCGTGGTTTTTGTTTGGCGTTTCTTGATGAAGCCAATGGAAAACATGCGGAGCATGTAATTGTCAGTTGTCTTGACATCTGCATGAGCCTCAATGAGGGTCTGCTAAGCCTCCGAGTGGATCTCTAGGATACACTCGAAGGGAGGTTTTTTACTTAGTCGATTTGTTATCGCAGCTAAGTCTTAAAGCGCAACCGTAAGGTCGCACTCGGAGCGAGTTGCTACTCATGTAATTGTCAGTTGTCTTGACATCTACATGAGCCTCAATGAGGGTCTGCTACTCATGTAATTGTCAGTTGTCTTGACATCTACATGTGCCTCAATGAGGGTCTGCTAAGCCTCCGAGTGGATCTCTAGGATACACTCGAAGGGAGCTTTTTACTTAGGCGATTCTTGATCGTAGACAAGTCTCCGAGTGCGGCGTTTAGAGCACACTCGGAGAAAATTGTTGCTTAGGCGATACTGGATCGCAGCTAAGTCACCGAGTGTGACGTTTTAGTGCACACTCAGTAAAAGTTTGTACTTAGGCGATTCTCGATCGCTGCTAAGTCCCCGAGTGCGACGTTTGTGCACACTCGGAGAAAATTAGTACTTAGGCGATCCTTGACCGCAGCTAAGTCCCCGAGTGCAATGTTTAGTGCACACTCGGAGAAAGTTAGTACTTAGGCGATTCTGGATTGCAGCTAAGTCCCCGAGTGTGACATTTAGTGCACACTCGAAGAAAGTTTGTGCTTAGGCGATTCTGGATCGCAGCTAAGTCCCCGAGTGCGACGTTTAGTGCACACTCGGATAAAGTTAGTTCTTAGGCGATTCTGGATCGCAGTTAAGTCCCCGAGTGCGACGTTTAGTGCACACTTGGAGAAAGTTAGTACTTAGGCGATTCTGGATCGCAGCTAAGTCCTCGAGTGCGACGTTTAGTGCACACTCGGAGAAAGTTAGTACTTAGGCGATTCTGGATCGCAGCTAAGTCCCCGAGTGCGACGTTTAGTGCACACTTGGAGAAAGATTGTACTTAGGCGATTCTGGATCGCAGCTAAGTTTTTTTTTGAGACCGGAGTCTGCGAACGTGGAAGAATTTTGACTCTGCAAAAACTCAATCTGCTTTGTATTACTTCAATGATACTTGTTCTTTACATTGCTTCAGTCGACGGTCACGTATAGAAGCGCTTTAGGAGATCTTCGTTCCATGCTCGCGGCTCGTCGTTTCCTTGTAGAGGTTGTAGAGTCGATATGCTCCATTGTTCAACACCTTGGAGATGATGAAGGGTCCTTCCCAGGCGGGAGCCAACTTGTGAGGTCTCTGCTGATCCACTCGGAGCACCAGGTCGCCTGCTTGGAATGTACGACTCCTGACGTGTCATGCGTGAAAGCGCCGCAGATCTTGCTGATAAATGGTTGAGCGAGTCAGTGCCATCTCGTGCTCCTCCTCTAGAAGATCCACTCCGTCTTGCCTTGCTTGCTCTGCTTCGGCTTCGGAGAAGAGTTCAACTCGTGGAGCGTTGTGAAGAAAATCACTCGGAAGGACCGCCTCTGCTCCATAAACGAGGAAGAACGGGGATCGCCCTGTAGATCTATTTGGGGTTGTGCGGAGACCCCACAGCACCGAAGGCAGTTCGGTGACCCATGCGCCGGTAGCATGTCCCACTTCTCGCAAGAGTCGAGGCTTCAAACCTTGCAGAATAAGTCCATTCGCCCGCTCTGCTTGCCCGTTTGTTTGGGGATGCGCCACAGATGCAAAATCCACTCGGATACCTTGGCCTGTACAGAAACCTTTGAATCTGTCCGAGTCAAAGTTTGTGCCATTGTCAGTGATTATGCTGTGCGGCACCCCGAATCTGGAGATGATGTCCCTGACAAACTTGATGGCTGTAAGGGCGTCGAGCTTCTTGATGGGCTTGGCTTCAATCCACTTTGTGAACTTGTCGACTGCCACCAACAGATGTGTGAATCCCCCTTGGCTTGTCCTGAATGGACCGACTGTATCTAATCTCCATACTGCAAACGGCCAAACAAGAGGGATTGTCTTCAACGCAGATGTTGGCTTGTGGGACTTGTTGGAGTAGAATTGACACCCTTCGCATCGGTCGACCATATCCTTTGCCATTTCATTCGCCTGCAGCCAGAAGAAGCCAGCTTTGAATGCTTTGGCGACGATTGCCCTTGAGGAGGCGTGATGACCGCAGGTCCCCGAGTGAATTTCTTCCAGGATTAACTGTCCCTCCTCAGGGGAGGTGCATCGTTGAAGGATGCCTGAAACGCTTTCTTTGTACAACTGGCCATTAATGACAGTGAACGACTTCGACCTGCAGACGATCTGTCTAGCTTGGACTTTATCTTCTGGTAATTCTTGCCTCAGGATGTATGCAATAAACGACACAGTCCAATCGGTGATGATAGCAAGAATCTCCATGGTCAAATCAACCACAGCAGGGACTTCGACTTCAGTCGGATCTGTCGAGCTCTTTGGTTGTACTGGTTCCTCTGTGAAAGGATCTTCTTTAACTGAGGGAAGGTGAAGGTGCTCGAGGCAGACGTCACTCGGGACTGGTCTCCGAGTGGATCCAAGTTTCGCCAATTCATTAGCTGCTTGGTTTTTCAGTCGCGGAACATGGTGGAGTTCGAGACCTTCAAACTTTTTCTCGAGCTTCCTCACTGCATTGCAATATGTGGTCATGGTGGGGTTCCTTACGTCCCACTCCTTCATCACTTGATTGACTACCAAATCTGAATCGCCGTAGACCATCAGGCGACGGACGCCGAGTGCGATGGCCATGCGCAATCCATAAAGGAGAGCCTCATACTCTGCCTCATTGTTGGAGGAATCAAAGTGTATCTGTAACACATACTTGAGTTTGTCACCCTTTGGCGATATGATCACAAGGCCAGCGCCGGAGCCATTCAACATCTTGGACCCATCGAAGAACATTGTCCAATGAGCCGAGTAGATGTGGGTCGGTTGCTATTGTTCTACCCATTCTGCTATGAAGTCAGCCAGAGCTTGAGACTTTATAGCTTTCTTGGCCTCGAACTTGACGTCGCAGTATAACATCTCCATCGCCCACTTCGCCACTCGGCCCGATGCGTCCCGATTGTGGAGGATTTCCGACAACGGAGCATCAGAAACAACAGACACCGAGTGGTCTTGGAAATAATGAGCCACCTTCTTCGCAGTCATGTAAATCCCGTAGATAAGTTTTTGATAGTGGGGATACCTCTGCTTGGAAGGTGTTAGGACTTCGAAGACATAATACACTGGCCGCTGAACCTTGTATGCTTTGCCTTCTTCTTCGTGTTCGACTGTGAGAACAGTGCTGACGACTTGATTTGTAGCCGCGATGTACAGAAGAAGGGGTTCTTTACTGAGCGGAGCAGTAAGAACCAGCTGGGTGCAAAGTAGGACTTTGAGGTCGTCGAATGCAATTTGGGCTTCGTCCATCCACTCGAAAGTATCTGATTTCTTCATGAGTCGGTACAGAGGAAGTGCCTTCTCGCCGAGTCGACTGATAAACCTGCTCAAAGCCACTAGGCAACCTGTGAGCCTTTGAACATCGTGTATTCTGACCGGCCGCTCCATTCGGACGATGGTCCCGATCTTTTCGGGGTTGACATCGATTCCTCGTTCGGAAACGAAGAAACCGAGTAACTTTCCGCTGGGAACACCGAATGAACACTTGGCTGGGTTGAGCTTGATATCATACCTACGAAGGTTGGCGAATGTTTCTGCCAAGTCAGCCAACAGGTCGGAACCTTTGCGTGACTTGACTACAATATCATCCATATACGCCTCCACATTTCGACCGATCTGGTCAAGGAGGCATTTTTGGATCATGCGCATAAAGGTCGCTCCTGCATTCTTCAAACCAAATGGCATAGTGATGTAGCAGAAGCACCCGAATGGGGGTGATGAAGGCTGTTTTTAATTCATCGGGGCCATACAGACGGATCTGATGATAGCCCGAGTAGGCATCAAGGAATGACAAACGCTCGCAACCCGTAGTCGAATCGACAATTTGATTGATGCGGGGGAGCGGGAAATGGTCTTTCGGGCAGACCTTATTGAGATGCTTGAAGTCGATGCACATTCGGGGAGACTTGTCCTTCTTGGGCACCATGACAACATTGGCGAGCCACTCGGAGTGGTGTACCTCGCGAATGAAGTTGGCTGCCAAAAGCTTAGCCACCTCTTCTCCGATTGCCTTCCTCTTGTGTGCGGCAGACTGACGCATGCGTTCTCGGACAGGCCGAGTAGCAGGATCCACATGCAGTCGGTGCTCAGCCAACTCCCTGGGTACACCTGGCATGTCAGCGGGCTTCCATGCAAAAATGTCCCAGTTCTCATGGAGGAATTGGATGAGCTCGGCTTCCTATTTAGGATCGAGGGTGGTGGAGATGTTCGTCGGAGCAGCGGTGTCGTCCGTCGGGTGGATGCTGACCTTCTTCGTCTCTCCCGCCGACTGGAATGCGGACTCCAAAGCTGGCTTCTTCGAACGCATCAAGTTAGTGGGGTCGACTGTCTTCTTGTACTCGTCGAGCTCGAGGACAGCCATCTGTTGATCGACAATCCTCGATCCCTGCTGCAGACACTCCTCGGCCCGCTGCCGATTGCTTGTGATAGTGATCACGCCCTTTGGGCCTAGCATCTTCAGCTTTAGGTACACGTAACATGGACGGGCCATGAAACGCGCATACACCGGGCGGCCCAGAATCGCGTGGTACGCACTCTGGAAGTCCACCACCTCGAACGTCAGTTTTTCCTTGCGGAAGTTCTTGTCGGAGCCGAAGACGTCGTCCAACGCGATCTGGCCGAGTGATTTGGCCTTTCCTCCAGGGACGACTCCATGGAACTGCATGCTGCTCTCGCAAAGTTTGGACATCGGAATGCCCATTCCCTTGAGAGTGTCAGCGTACATGATGTTCAAGCCGCTGCCGCCGTCCATGAGGACTTTGCGCAGTCGGACTCCTTCCACCACCGGGTCGACGACCAGGGCCTGCCTCCCTGGGGTGGGTACGTGTGCTGGATGATCCGACTGGTCAAAGGTGATCGCAGTCTAAGACCATTTGAGGAACGTAGGGTTGGTCGGGGTGGCCATGTTCACCTCCCTGTTCACCAACTTCAGTTGAATCTTGCTTTCAACGTCAACAAAAATCATCAGTGCGGCATGGACTTGTGGGAACGGATCCTCCTTGTCCTCCTCATCCTGTTCATTGTCCTTTTCACTCGGCTGCCCTTCGTCGAACCCTTGGATAAGGAGGCGACATTGCCGAGTGGTATGCTTCGGAAATATGGCGTTGCCCTCTTCATCCATATTCGTGTGGATTGGACATGGCTGGTCCAGGATGTGGTTTCCGAACTGCTTCTTCTTGGGGGTGAACTCAGCCTTCCCCTTGCCCTTGAACTTAGCATTGGTAACGGCTGCGGCCTCTGCCTGCGGAGTGGACGAAGCTTTCTGCTTCTGCTTCCGAGTGTTGTTCCCATCTCCATCGGCGACTGCTTTGTGCTTGCCACTACGAATACGGTCCTCTTCTTCGCAATTTGCATAGTGTGCCGCTATCTCCATCATCTTGCTCATGGAGATGTCGCCCGTTCGACCGAACTTCAGGTACAGATCTCTGTACCGCATGCCTGCCTTGAAGGCTCAGACTGCTTGGTGCTCTGTGACGTTCTCCACCGTGTGGTAGAGGGTTGTCCAACGCTGGATGAAATCGCGCAGGGGCTCATTCTGCTTCTGGACACAGTGCTGGAGCTCCACGAGACCAGCAGGGCGTTTGCACGTCCCTTTGAAGGTCCTGATGAAGACTCGGGCCAGATCTGCCCAGCTGTAGATGCTTGAAGGAGCCAACTGGTTCAGCCACGCTCGTGCCGAGCCATCGAGCATCAGGGGGAGATGTTTCATGGCGACCTGGTCGTCTCCACCGCCGATCTGGACTGCCACTCGGTAGTCGTCCAGCCACGTTTCTGGCTTGGATTCTCCTGTAAACTTGTTGATTCCCGTCGCCAATCGGAAGTTGGGAGGGATGTCAGCCGAATAGATGGCTCGAATGAAACACTCGGGGCCAGAGACGATGGTCCTGCTTCCACTCGGACGGTCTATATCGTGACCATCGCGGTGGGCCCGACCCTTGTCGACCCTCCTCTGGGCGATATATCCTCTTGCGTCAGGTCTTGGATCATAAGTGTCACTGACCGAACGCCGATCATCATGATGTCGGGGCCCGTAGGGCCCACCTCGCGGAGGGGTGCGTGAACGGCGACGATCTTCGGGATTCATGGAACAGCTGCCTCCCCTGTGTCGCTGATGAGAACCGGGGCTGTGAACTGATCGATGTGTGTTCGCACGAACAAAACTATTGTGGATCCTGTTGTGTGACTAGGAGACCGCCGAATTTTGATGTTGCACCGTGTGCAGCAGGGCATGGATCTGCTCGATCCCTCTGCCAGCCTTTGAATCAGTCGGCTGGAGGGAATCGGCTATCTTGGCGGCGGCAGCCAGGTTGAGGACGGGTGTGCGAAACTCCTCCACGTTGCTCTGACGAGTGCGCCGACTGGCAGAACGGCGGGGCTGACGGCGACCGCCGGAGGTTTCGCCGACCTCGTGCTCGTTCTGACCGGTTTGGCGGGGGCTTTCATGGGAGTTGGCCATGTGCACTTCGGCTGCAGGCCCGCGACCCACGTACTCGGAAGGAAGCTCAGTCGGAACTGAGTCCGAGCGCTGGGACGGCGACGCTACTACAACCGACTCGAGGACCACCACTTGTGAAGACGCGCTCTGGCGCGCCTGGGCGTGTTGCACCCAACGCTGGAGCCGCGGACGGCAAGACCGCTTGTTGCGGCGCGCGACAAGGGCGAAGGTTGACACCGGAGCCGACTACTGGAGAAGAAGGATGCCGCGGGCGCCGGCATGGAAATGCGTAGCCCCGCGACTAGGGAGCGCCTCGACGTCGAGAGGAGCATCCCGAAGCCATGCCGAATCGTCGACGATGAAGGAGAGAGCGCCGAAGAGGATCTCGCGACCCATGCACAAATCTCCACCGGATGACATGACGAAAAAGATGTAGTCGCAAACTCGACGGAAAAGTCACTTAGATGCCTGCCCCACGGTGGGCGCCAACTGTCATGGGTATAAGTCTGATAGTAGATGTATGGGGTATGAAAGGATGGGCAGAGCCTTAGCTACGACGAGGTTGTATGAGTTCAGGCCCCTCTACGGTGGAGGTAAAAGCCCTACGTCTCAGTGCTCTTGGGAGCTTGATGTCGAGTGGAATATGGATTACAGTGAATTGCCAACCCCTGCACCAGTGGAGAAGGGCGACTTATATAGAGTGCGTTGCCCTTCACAACGGTTCGGTGCACAGGGGTGGAGTAGTGGTGATTAAATGTTACAGGTAACGTATGCCTTAAATGCTAATAAAGGTACATGAAAACATATGACCGTTGAACTCCAGGGGGGTTACGATGTACATAGTGGAATCCAGTCGGTAAGTTTGATACGCTCCGAATGCTCATTTCCGACTGGATGATGGAGGAATCGTCACGGACTGGATGAAGGGAAGTCCCTAATTCAGTCGGAACTGACTAAGGGCCTTGTCCCTTATGAAGGGTAGTCCTTGGGTAGGACCTATAGGGCAGGCCTATGACCCTACCCTAGGACTATAACCCCATCACCCTCCATTCTTAGATATAAATCTTTTTAGAGATTTCACTAGGGAAAACTAAATTAAATCTATCGTTTTTCTTCTAAGCAACCGAAGGTGAAAGCTTGGAATAGAGGTTTGTGACTCCTAGATTCATCCGTCTCATGGTCATCGAAAGAAATCCGTCAATGAGGTTGATCAAGTCTCCTTGATAAACTTTTTCGAATCGCGTAAAAAGGAACGGAGAATTTCCGAATAGTCACTAGGTTACCTCAATGGGGATGTGCATATCCCCAACAATCAAATCATACTTCATCTTGACAGTAGGTATAGGGCATTCAAAGCTCCCAATAAGAATCGATGAAGTTTTTTCAATAGCATTGATGCAATGTACTCGATATTGTTTCTTCGGTAAGTGCACCGTATGCTCATTACCGTTGACATGGAAAGTGACATTGCCTTTGTTGCAATCTATAACAGCCCCTGTAGTGTTTAAAAAGGGTCTTCCAAGGATGACCGCCATGGCATCATCCTCGGGAATATCCAGAATAACAAAGTATGTTAAGATAATGATGTTAGCAACCACGACAGGCACATCCTCGCAAATGCCGATAGGGGAAAGCAGTTGATTTCTCGGCCATTTGCAGAGAGATTTCAGTGGGTGTCAACTTATCCAGTTCAAGTATACGATAAAGAGAGAGAGGCATAACACTAACACCGGCTCCAAGATCGCATAAAGCAGTTCTAACGTAGTTGCCTTTAATGGAGCAAGGTATAGTGGGCACTCCGGGATCACCTAGTTCCTTAGGAGTTCCACCCTTGAAGGTATAATTAGCGAGCATGGCGGAAATCTCAACCTCAGGTATCCTCCTCTTATTAGTCACAATATCCTTCATGTACTTAGCATACAAAGACATTTTGAGCATATCTGTCAAACGCTTTTGCAGAAAGACAGGTCTAATCATTTCAACAAATTGCTCAAAGTCCTCATCGTCCTTTTTCTTGGATGGTTTAGGAGGAAAGGGCATGGGTTTCTGAACCCATGGTTCCCTTTCTTTACCATGCTTCCTAGCAGCGAAGTCGTTCTTATATTATCTCTTATTCTTAGGATGTGGGTTATCAAGATCAACAGGTTCAATCTCCACATCCTTATCACTGCTAGGTTGAGCATCAACATGAACATCACTATCGAGATTATCATTAGGCTCATGTTCATCACCAGATTGTGTTTCGGCATCAGAAACAGAGACATCATTTGGACTCTCAGGTGTAGCAGCAACAGGGTTGCTAGCGTGCAAGTTCCTAGCATCTTTCTTCTTCTTCCTAGGATGACTAGGTGCATCAGTGCTAACTCCTTGAGAATCTTGTTCAATTCTCTTAGGATGACCCTCAGGATACAAAGGTTCCTGGGTCATTCTACCGCCTCTAGTGACGACTCTGACAGAATTGTCATTCAACTCATTGAGCAAGTCATTTTGAGCCTTAAGTACTTGTTCTACGTGAGTAGTAACCATAGAGGCATGTTTACTCAAGAGCTTAAGATCATTGACGTTTCTGTCCACACAAGCACTTAAATGACTAAGCATACGAGCATTCTGTTCCAATTGTCTACTAACATAATCATTGAAACTTTGTTGTTTGGCAACAAAGTTATCAAATTCATCCAGGCATAAGCTAGCAGGTTTATCAAAAGGAATATCACTCTCATAGAATCTACAAAGAGAATTTACCTCTACTACCTGTATCGGGTTATCAAGACCATGGATCTCTTTGATAGGTGGTAGATTTTTAACATCTTTAGATTTATGCCTTTCTCTTTCATAGATTTCTTAGCTTCTTGCATATCTTCGGGATTGAGGAATAGAATACCTCTTTTCTGCGGAGTTGTCTTAGGAGGTGGTTCGGGAATAGTCCAAGCATTCTCATTGCACAAGATGTTATTCAATAGGATCTCATCTTGTTCTACAGTTCGTTCCCTAAAAACACAACCAGCACAACTATCTAGGTGGTCTCTAGAAGCATCGGTAAGTCCATTATAGAAGATATCAAGTATTTCATTCTTCTCAAGAGGGTGATCAGGCAAAGCATTCAGTAGCTGGACGATCCTCCCCCAAGCTTGTGGGAGACTCTCTTCTTCAACTTGCGCAAAGTTGTATATTTCCTGCAAGGCAGGTTGCTTCTTATGGGCAGGGAAATATTTTTCAGAGAATTAGTAGATCATATCCTGGGGGCTATGCACACAACCAGGAGCAAGAGAAGTAAACCAAGTCTTAGCATCATCCTTTAGCGAGAAAGGAAACAGTTTAAGGATATAGTAGTGGCGGATCTTTTCCTCACTCGTGAATAGGGTGGCTATATCGTGCAGTTTGGTAAGATGGGCTACAACCGTTTCAGACTCATAACCGTGAAAAGGATCACATTCGACCAGAGTGATTAACTCAGGGTCGACAGAGAATTCATAATCCTTATCGGTCCCAAAGATAGGCGAAGTAGCAAACTTCGGGTCGTATTTCATCCAAGCGTTCAAAGATTTTTCTTTCCACTTGAGCAGTAATTTCTCAACATCATAGCTATCCTTACAAGCAAGAAAGTCCTCAGCTATCTCTCCCTCCATAACATAACCCTCAGGCATATCAGGCAATTCATATCTAGGAGAGCTAGTTCTAACAAGCAAAATAGCAGGTTCTACTTCAATAGTATCAGCAGTTTCATAAGTATCATCACATCTAGCAGCAACTCTAGCAATTTGTGCATCAAGGAATGCACCTAGTGGCAAAGCAGTATCAAGCATAGCATCATCATAAGCATCATGGGCCGCAGAAGTAGCATCATCAAGCACAGGCGACATATCAAGATTTCTAGCAGGAGGTGGTGTCGCAAACTTACTCATAACTGAAGGTGAATCAAGTGCAGAGCTAGATGACAGTTCCTTACCTGTCCTCGTAGTTGAGGGCAAAACTTTAGTTCTTGGATCTTTCGGATTCCTCATAGTGATTAGCAGACGTAAATCCCAAGTGACTCAGAGAATATAGCTATGCCTCCCCTGACAACGGCGCCAGAAAAAGGTCTTGATAACCCACAAGTATACGGGATCGCAACAGTTTTCGCGGGTAGAGTATTCAACCCAAATTTATTGATTCGACTCAAGGGGAAGCCAAAGAATATTCTCAAGTATTAGCAGTTGAGTTGTCATTTCAACCACACCTGAAAGATTTAGTATCTGCAGCAAAGTATCAGTAGCAAGGTAGTATGATAGCAACAGTAGCAACAGTAACCAGTAGCAGCAAAGTGACATCAGTATTAGCAAAGTAACATCAGTAGCAACAGAGTAACAGTAGCAGCAGTGACATCAATAGCAGCAAAGTAACGCAGCAAGGACCAGTAGGAAAAGCTCGTAGGCATTGGATCGGTGATGGATGATTATGCCGGATGCTATTGTTACGCCCAAGATGTGATCCTATCCTCAATTTGGCACAAGGGCTTCGTCAGGGATAGAAGCGCATCTCGTCTTTTCGCAAGAATGGATATCGTTACAAGTACATGTACTAAAAAGAAGAGATATATGGAATTGGCTTACACTCGCCACAAGCTACATCAGAGTCACATCGGTACAATACATAATCATCATGAAGAAGAGCAGGGTCCGACTATGGATGAAAACAAAAGAGAAAAGAAGAACGGCGTCCATCCTTGCTATCCCAGGCTGCCGGCCTGGAACCCATCCTAGATCGATGAAGAAGAAGAAGAAGAGGCAACTCCAAATGAACAATCAACGCGCTCGCATCAAGTAACCTTTACTTGTACCTACAACTGGTGTTGTAGTAATCTGTGAGCCACAGGGGACTCATCAATCTCATTTCCAAAGGTATCAAGACTAGCAAAGCTTAATGGGTGAGGTATGGTTAAGTGGTGAGGTTGCAGCAGCGACTAAGCATTATATGAGGTGGCTAACTTAGGAGTATAAGAATAAAGAGGGGGATGATCTATGCATAACGGACGTGAACTACAGATGATCAAATGAATGATCCCGAACACCTACCTACGTCAGACATAACCCCACCATGTCCTCGATCGGAGAAGGAGCTCACGAAAGAGACAGTCACGGTTACGCACTCAGTTGGCATATTTTAATTAAGTTAACTTCAAGTTATCTAGAACCAGTGTTAAGCAAAGTTTCCACGTTGCCACATAAACGCGGGCACGGCTTTCCGAAAAGATTTAACCCTGCAGGGGTGCTCCAACTAGTCCATCACAAATTACCACAAGCCGCATAGAAATCCTCGATCACGAAGCTTGCGTTCTCGTCGGACTTCTTAGTGGAAAACCTCAACTCAGAGATTACCCAAAGCATCACCGGAATCCTGATGCACAAGATATATCGTCAAAGGTAAAACTACTCCAGCAAGGCCGCTTGGCGTGTCGACGATCCCGATAGGAGCCGCGTATATCGTTCTCAGGACACGACGGATGAGCGATGGTTACCACGCCAGACGCCGAGTTGCCCCGGGTAGCGTTAGTAAGTTGCTCTGTTTTGGACCAGCACCATCAGCACTGGCCATCCCTGTATTATGTAAAATTACTCCTCGGGTTCATGACGCCCTATGCTTTCAGTATCATCGAAATTATTATGTTGGGGAAATGCAGTACCAATGTTGGGCCTTGCCAGACCAGCTTTCATCTAAAACAAATTATCAAGGGGATCCCCATAACAACCCTGATCGTGTTAGGAGCGCTCAATTATGGAACATAACACCGGTAGCCGAAACTAAGGGGGCAAAGGTGGAACAAAACACCAGGCTAGAAAAGCCCAAGCCTTCCACCTTTTACCAAGTATATAGGTGCATTGAAATAAATAGCATTTAATATGGTGATATAACAAGGAACCCATGTTATCACATGGAAGCAATTGCACCTGCAACTAGCAACGCTAACACAAGGTTAAGCAAGCAGTAACATAGCCAATCAGTAGTCTGCTAGGTTGTAAACAGGTTAAGGTTTCCATGGCAATGTTGGGAGGCTGATATTTAACAGGTGGTAGCCAACGAGACATAATCGATAGAAACGATAAAACTAGCATGTCAATGATAGTAATGGTATTTGGGGAAATGGTCATCTTGCCTGAGATCCCGCTTGGAAGAAGAATGACTCCATGAAGCAGACGAACCGACGTAGTCGAACAGGTCCTGACAATCTGACACGCTTGCGGAACTCTATCGAGACGAAGGAAACCGGAAACAAGAATCAACACACGATGCACAACACAAATGATGCATGAGCAACTCAATATATGCACGACATGGCATGGCAATTCACGACAATCAAACACTACACATTAAGTGAAATTCAATATGCAACGAGTTGCATATTGACGAAACTCCACATACGAGTTATTTAGTTCTATCCCGATTAGGTACACGACAATTTTAAATGTGGTTACAAATGACAAGAGGTGAAGCGTAATTAAACTACCTATCTAGGCATTTTAAATGAGGTCGGAAATGACATATAGCATCTCCAAGATGACCTCATACGTTAATTTGTAATTATGTCCAGATCTGAACTAACATGTTTAAATAGTTGTTAAACAGCAAAACAAATAGGTTCACGTGGTTCGACGCGTCGTTATAAGCAATTTACACATAGAGAACATCTCCAATGGAGTTACGGATCAAAAGATACAAGCACCACAAGATATGAGGGCATGAATGCAATATGTGTGCAACGACGGTCACACGAATTTCAAAACACACAACGAGCAAGAAAATATGAAACTACACGAGATTCTAAGCAAGTTCCATATAGGACACGACCAAAACGGAGCAACGGTTCAACAACTACGAGCTAAGCAAGAAATCACTACAATCTGCCAAAATCAGCCACATAGCATTTTCTACAGCCCACAACTACGAGCTACACAAATACAATATGCTCAACCAAGGCATGAGACGACAGAGGGCAAGAAGCACTACAACATACAACTAATAACATCTAGCATGGAAGCATGGAACACTAGGAAAAGAAGTCACAAAATGGTTTCTCACACACAGTTTCAGACTTAGTGAAAATAACAGTTTATGAAACTGCAGTTTTCGATCTGAAGGCATATTGACAGCAGCAAAACCATAAGCTACAGGTCTCCAAATGGCATGAAAATTCACAGCATGCTAGAGAATCCTAAAGTCTACAACTAACTCCATTGCATCAACCTCAAAAGAGCTACAGATCACCAGATAAACTCATGCAAAGACAACAACAAAATATAACAGATTCAGACTTAGAAATATTTCAGCATCTCCAAATCAGCACTATTTCCTAGCAAGTTGAGAGCAAGCAAACCACACCTAAACATGGATTTCTATTGCAACCAAAATTACCAGGGGCTAGACTAAACATCCAAGGGCATATCTCTAGTTGACAACTCCTTCATATCACGCACGGATTAAATCTCACAAAATAAACAAAAGGGCATCACGACAAAATATCACACGAACTAACTTGCTCAAAACCTAAAACTAAATACACAGTTAAATCCTATGGATTTTGCTACCCCGAAAACATATATAACATGAGGGGTTGCACAACAATAATATCACCACACATATATACGGGAATATGTCCTAAACGCGAAATAATAAATTAGCTAGGAATCCTACAAGCAAAAATACAACCGACTACTCTAAAATACATGGCAAAAGGGTTCCTAAAACATGAACATTTTATCTACGGGGTTCTAGCAATCCGTACACGCGCAAAAAATAAATACGAGCATTTATCCTATTGAGACAACATGCAAATCTAGACATATGGCAAGCCAAACTACGTCAACCATTTATGCAAGTTGTAAATTCGTAATCTACACGAGATTCTACACAAGATCCATATATAGATCACCTCAATACGACATATGGTTTAAAAGTTACGGCCATTCTAAAATCTATATATTTTCCTGGAATTAAAATAATTTTGAAATTCATAATTAATCTAACCGGGCCTAACAGGGGGCGCAATTTAATAGATCGCGCCTGATACGTCTCCAACGTGTCTATAAATTTTGATGGTTTCACGCTGTTATCTTGTCAACTTTGGATGTTTTGTTTACCTTTTATATCTTTTTTGGGACTAACTTATTAACTCAGTGCCAAGTGCCAGTTCTTGTTTTTTGTGTGTTTTTGACTCTTTTCAGATCTGATTTTGGAACAGAGTCCAAACGGAATAAAATCCCCAAGATGATTTTTTCCAGAACGGAAGAAGATCGGGAAGCTTGAGGGCCAAGCAAGTGGGCCCACAGGGAGCCCACAAGCCCTGTTGCCGCGGCCAGGGGGGAGGGCACGGCAACCAAGCTTGTGGCCTCCCTGGCGCTCCCCTGCCCTAGGTCTTTGGCCTATAAATTCCCTAAAAATCCAGAAAAAAATCAAGGGATCCACGAAAGCACTTTTCCGCCGCCGCAAGCTTCCGTTTCCGCGAGATCTCATCTGGAGACCCTTCCCGGTGCCCTGCCGGAGGGGACTTTGGAGTTGGAGGGCTTCTACATGAACATCATCGCCCCTCCAATGACTCGTGAGTAGTTCACTTCAGACCTACGGGTCCGTAGTTAGTAGCTAGATGGCTTCTTCTCTCTCTTGGATCTTCAATACAAAGTTCTCCATGATCTTCATGGAGATATATCCGATGTAATCCTCTTTGGCGGTGTGTTTGTCGAGATCCGATGAATTGTGGATTTGTGATCAGACTATCTATGATATATATTTGAGTCTTTGCTGATTTCTTATATGCATGATTTGATATCCTTGTAAGTCTCTCCGAGTCTTGGGTTTTGTTTGGCCAACTAGATCTATGATTCTTGCAATGGGAGAAGTGCTTGCTTTTGGGTTCTTACCGTGTGGTGACCTTTCCCAGTGACAGAAGGGGCAGCAAGGCACACATCGTGTAGTTGCCATCAAGGGTAACAAGGTGGGCTTTGTCGTAGATATGAGATTATCCATCTACATCATGTCATCTTGCTTAAGGCGTTACTCTGTTCTTTTGGACTTAATACACTAGATGCATGCTGGATAGCGGTCGACGTGTGGAGTAATAGTAGTAGATGCAGAAAGTATCGGTCTACTTGTTTGGACGTGATGCCTATAGATATAATCATTGCCATAGATGACGTCACGACTTTGCGCAGTTCTATCAATTGCTCGACAGTAATTTGTTCATCCACCGTCTACTTGCTTTCATGAGAGAAGCCACTAGTAAACACTACGGCCCCCGGGTCTATTCACACCTATCGTTTCCACTTTCGCTTTTACTTTGCTTTGTTACTTTGTTGCTTTCAGTTCTCACTTGGCGAACAATCTATAAGGGATTGACAACCCCTTCATAGCGTTGGGAGCAAGCTTTTTGTATTTGTGCAGGCACTTGTGATACTCCTTCACTGGATCGATACCTTAGTTCTCAAACTAAGGGAAATACTTACCACCGCAACGCTACATCACCCTTTCCGCTTCGAGGGAACACCAACGCAAGGCTCCAAGGCCACGGGGGAAATCCTTTGCATATTTGCCTAGGAAGTCCCTTAAGGCGTAGCCGTAGCAGAAGGATTCCTAGTGCCGTAGCACGATTCTGGTGCCGTTGGAAGGCCTTTTGTTGCAGTAGCAATAGCAAACTATTGTTTTGAATCTAATGGATCTGAACAATCACGTCACATAAGAGGAGTTACAAAGGACATCTATGCTAGGTAGCATGAAATCATCAAAAAATCATTCTTTATCACTTCCCTACTCGAGGACGAGCAGGAGTTAAGCTTGGGGATGCTTGATACGTCTCCAACGTATCTATAATTTTTGATGGTTTCACGTTGTTATCTTGTCAACTTTGGATGTTTTGTTTACCTTTTATATCTTTTTTGGGACTAACTTATTAACTCAGTGCCAAGTGCTAGTTCCTGTTTTTTCTGTGTTTTTGACTCTTTTTAGATCTGATTTTGGAATGGAGTCCAAACGGAATAAAATCCCCAATTTTTTTTCTAGAACGGAAGAAGATCAGGAGGCTTGAGGGCCAAGCAAGTGGGCCCACAGGGAACCCACAAGCCCTGTTGCGGCGGCCAGGGGGGAGGCCGCGACAACCAAGCTTGTGGCCTCCCTGGCGCTCCCCTGCCCTAGGTCTTTGGCCTATAAATTCCCTAAAAATCCAGAAAAAATCAGGGCGTCCACGAAAACACTTTTCCGTCGCCGCAAGCTTCCGTTTCCGCGAGATCTCATCTGGAGACCCTTCCCGGTGCCCTGCCGGAGGGGACTTTGGAGTTGGAGGGCTTCTTTATCAACATCATCGCCCCTCCAATGACTCATGAGTAGTTCACTTCAGACCTACGGGTCCGTAGTTAGTAGCTAGATGGCTTCTTCTCTCTCTTGGATCTTCAATACAAAGTTCTCCATGATCTTCATGGAGATCTATCCGATGTAATCCTCTTTGGCGGTGTGTTTGTCGAGATCCGATGAATTGTGGATTTGTGATCAGATTATCTATGATATATATTTGAGTATTTGCTGATTTCTTATATGCATGATTTGATATCCTTGTAAGTATCTCCGAGTCTTGGGTTTTGTTTGGCTAACTAGATCTGTGATTCTTGCAATGGGAGAAGTGCTTGGTTTTGGGTTCATACCGTGTGGTGACCTTTCCCAGTGATAGTAGGGGCAGCAAGGCACAACAAGATGGGCTTTGTCGTAGATATGATATTGTCCATCTACATCATGTCATCTTGCTTAAGGCGTTACTCTGTTCTTTTGGACTTAATACACTAGATGCATGCTGGATAGCGGTTGACGTGTGGAGTAATAGTAGTAGATGCAGAAAGTATCGATCTACTTGTTTTGGACGTGATGTCTATAGATATAATCATTGCCATATATGACGTCACGACTTTGCGCGGTTCTATCAATTGCTCGACAGTAATTTGTTCACCCACCGTCTACTTGCTTTAGTGAGAGAAGCCACTAGTAAACACTATGGCCCCCGGGTCTTTTCCTCTAGTGGTGTTCGTTCGGTATTTTGATATGTTGTATGTTGTCTTTTCCTCTAGTGGTGTTATGTGAACGTCGACTACATAACACTTCACCATATTTGGGCCTAGAGGAGGGCATTGGGGAGTAGTAAGTAGATGATGGGTTGCTGGAGTGACAGAAGCTTAAACCCCAGTCTATGCGTTGCTTCGTAAGGGGCTGATTTGGATCCACTAGTTTAATGCTATGGTTAGACGTTGTCTTAATTCTTCTTTCGTAGTTGCGGATGCTTGCGAGAGGGGTTAGTCATAAGTGGGATGCTTGTCCAAGTAAGGGCAGTACCCAAGCGCCAGTCCACCCACATATCAAACTATCAAAGTAACGAACGCGAATCACATGAACATGATGAAACTAGCATGACAGAGATTCCCGTGTGTCCTCGGGAGCGTTTTTCCTCCTATAAGGCTTTGTTCAGGCTTGTCCCTTGCTAGAAAAGGGATTGGGCCACTTGCTGCACCATTGCTACTACTTGTTACTTGTTACTTTTCACTTGCTACGTTTCACCTCGCTACATCATCACTCGTTACCGCTACTTTCAGTGCTTGCAGTTATTACCTTGCTGAAAACCGTTTATCACAGCCTTCCACTCCTCGTTGGGTTCGACACTCTTACTTATCGAAAGGACTACGATTGATCCCCTATACTTGTGGGTTGTGAAGACTTTTTTCTGGCGCCATTGCCGGGGAGTGAAGTGCCTTTGGTAAGTGGAAATTGGCAAGGAAACATTTATATACTGTGCTGAAATTTATTGTCACTTGTCACTATGGAAACTGTTCCTTTGAGGAGTTTGTTCGGGGTATCTTTGTTGGGTTACGTAGCATAAATTCAAATTTCCTACGCATATTCAGATCTTCCTATGGAGAGACCAACAACGAGAGAGGGGTAAGAGCATATTCATACCTTTGAAGATCGCCAAGCGGAAGCGTTGCTAGAACGCGGTTGATGGAGTCGTACTCGCAGCGATTCCGATCTAGTGCCGAACTACGTCACCTCCGCGTTCAACACACGTGCAGCCCGGTGACGTCTCCCGCACCTTGATCCAGCAAGGAGGAGGGAGAGGTTGGGGAAGAACTCCAGCAGCACGACGGTGTGGTGTCGATGGAGAGACGAGGTCTCCCGGCAGGGCTTCGCCAAGAATCGGCACAGAGGAGGAGGAAGAAGGGCAGGGCTGCGCCGAGGGAGAGGGAGAAGTCTGTCTCCCAAGGGCCAAACTCCCTCTCTATTTATAGGAGGAGGGGGAGGGGCTGTGCCACCCCTAGGGTTCCCTCCCTAGGTGGTGCGGTAGCCACCAGATGGGAAAGGAGGCGGCGGCTAGGGTGGGAGGGGGTGGCGCACCACCTGGTGGGCCTAAGGCCCACCTGTGCCTAGGGTTTGCCCCCCTTCCCTCTCCCGTGCGCATTGGGCTGAGTGGGGAGGCGCACCAGCCCACCTAGGGGCTGGTTCCCTCCCCCACTTGGCCCACCTTAGCTCCCGGGGTCGTTGCCCCCCTTCGGTGGACCCCCGGGGCCACCTCCGGTGGTCCCGGTACGTTACCGGTGATGCCCGAAACACTTTCGGTGTCCGAAACCATCCGTCCTATATATCAATCTTTACCTCCGGACCATTCCTGAGCTCCTCGTGATGTTCGGGATCTCATTCGGGACTCCGAACAACTTTCGGTAACCTCGTATAACAATTCCCTATAACCCTAGCGTCATCGAACCTTAAGTGTGTAGACCCTACGGGTTCGGGAGACACGCAGACATGACCGAGACGCCTCTCCAGCCAATAACCATCAGCGGGGTCTGGATACCCATGGTGTCTCCCACTTGCTCCACGATGATCTCATCGGATGAACCACGATGTCAAGGATTCAATCAATCCCGTATACGATTCCCTTTGTCTGTCGGTATAGAACTTGCCCAAAATTCGATCGTCGGTATACCTATACCTTGTTCAATCTCATTACCGGTAAGTCTGTTTACTCATTCCGTAGCACGTCATCGTGTGACTAACTCCTTAGTCACATTGAGCTCATGATGATGTTCTACCGAGTGGGCCCAGAGATACCTCTCCGTCACACGGAGTGACAAATCCCGATCTCGATTCGTACCAACCCAACAGACACTTTCGGAGGTACCCGTAGTGCACCTTTATAGTCACCTAGTTACGTTGTGACGTTTGATACACCCAAAGAACTCCTACGGTATCCGGGAGTTGCACAGTCTCACGGTCGAAGGAAAAGACACTTGACATTAGAGAAGCTTTAGCATACGAACAATACGATCTAGTGCTATGCTTAGGATTGGGTCTTGTCCATTACATCATTCTCCCAATGATGTGATCCCGTTATCAATGACATCTAATGCCCGTGATCAGGAAACCATGATCATCTATTGACTAACGAGCTAGCCAACTAGAGGCTTTCTAGGGACACATTGTGATCTATTTATTCACACATGTATCACTGTTTCCTGTTAATACAATTATAGCATGAACAATAGACGATTATCATGAACAAGGAAATATGATAATAACCATTTTATTATTGCCTCTAGGGCATATTTCCAACAGTCTCCTACTTGCACTAGAGTCAATAATCTAGTTACATTGTGATGTATCGAACACCCATAGCATTATGGTGTTGATCATGTTTTGCTCGTGGAAGAGGTTTAGTCAACGGGTCTGCAATATTCAGATCTGTGTGTACTTTACAAATATCTATCACTCCACTCTGGACATGGTCCTGGATGGAGTTGTAGCGGCGTTTGATGTGCTTCGTCTTCCGATGAAACCTGGGCTCCTTGGCTATGGCAATGGCCCTAGTGTTATCACAGAAGAGTGTCATTGGACCCGACGCGCTTGGAACCACTCCAAGGTCGGTGATGAGCTCCTTCATCCAACTTCCTTCATGAGCTGCTTCTGAAGCAGCTATGTACTCCGCTTCACATGTAGATGCTGCCACGACTTCTTGCTTGCTGCTGCACTAGCTCATTGCCCCACCATTCAACACATATACGTATCCGGTCTGTGACTTAGAGTCATCCGGATTTGTGTCGAAGCTAGCGTTGACTTAACCCTTTACGACGAGCTCCTCGTCACCTCCATAAACGAGAAACATTTCCTTAGTCCTTTTCAGGTACTTAAGGATATTCTTGACCGCTGTCCAGTGTTCCATACCGGGATCACTTTGGTACCTCCCTACCAAGCTTATGGCAAGGTTTATATCAGGTGTGGTACACAGCATGGCATACATTAGAGAGCCCACGGCTGATGCGTAGGGGACAGAACTCATCTTCTCTCTATCTGCTGCCGTGGTCGGCGACTGAGTCTTACTCAATCCCACACCTTGCAAAACTGGCAAGAAGCCTTTCTTTGAGTTTTCCATATTGAACATATTCAATATCTTGTCAAGGTATGTACTTTGCGAAAGACGTATGAGGCGTCTTGATCTATCTCTATAGATCTTGATGCCTAATATGTATGCAGCTTCTCCAAGGTCCTTCATTGAAAAACTTTTGTTCAAATAGGTCTTTATGCTCTCCAACATCTCTATATTATTCCCCATCAATAATATGTCATCCACATACAGTATGAGGAAAGCTACAGAGATCCCACTCACTTTCTTGTACAGACAGGCTTCTCCGTAAACCTGTATGAACCCAAACGCTTTAATCACCTCATTAAAGCGAATGTTCCAACTCCGAGATGCTTGCACAAGCCCATAGATGGAGCGCTGGAGCTTGCACACCTTGTTAGCACCCTTAGGGTCGACAAAACCTTCTGGTTGCATCATATACAACTCTTCCTTAAGGTTCCCGTTAAGGAACGCTGTTTTGACGTCCATTTGACAAATTTCATAATCATAAAAGGCGGCAATTGCTAACATGATACGGACTGATTTCAGCCTCTCTACGGGAGAGAAAGTCTCTTCGTAATCAACTCCTTGAATTTGTCGAAAACCCTTTGCGACAAGTCGAGCTTTGTGAACAGTTACATTACCGTTTGCATCAGTCTTCTTCTTGAAGATCCATTTATTTTCTATGGCTCGCCGGTCATCGGGCAAGTCCACCAAAGTCCATACTTTGTTCTCATACATGGATCCTATCTCGGATTTCATAGCCTCAAGCCATTTGTTGGAATCCGGGCCCTCCATCGCTTCTTCATAGTTCGAAGGTTCACCGTTGTCTAACAACATGATTTCCATCACAGGGTTGTCGTACCACTCTGGTGCGGAGCGTGCCCTTGTGGACCTTCGCGGTTCAGTAGTAACTTGATCCGAAGCTTCATGATCATCATCATTAACTTCCTCTTCAGTTGGTGTAGGCGTCACAGGAACAACTTCCTGCGCCGCGCTATTATCCTGTTCGAGAGGGGGTGTAATTACCTCATCAAGTTCTACCTTCCTGCCACTTACTTCTTTCGAGAGACACTCTTTCTCTAGAAAGGATCCGTTCTTGGCAACAAAGGTTTTACCTTCGGATCTAAGATAGAAGGTATACCCAATAGTTTCTTTAGGGTATCCTATGAATACACATTTCTCCGCTTTGGGTTCGAGCTTTTCTGGTTGAAGTTTCTTCACATAAGCATCGCAGCCCCAAACTTTAAGAAACGACAACTTAGGTTTCTTGCCAAACCATAGTTCATACGGTGTCGTCTCAACGGATTTAGACGGTGCCCTATTTAAAGTGAATGCTGCAGTTTCTAATGCGTATCCCCAAAATGATAGCGGTGAGTCGGTAAGAGACATCATAGATCGTACCATATCTAATAAAGTGCGATTACGACGTTCAGACACTCCGTTGCGTTGTGGTGTGCCAGGCGGCGTCAGTTGTGAAACGATTCCACACTTCCTTAGGTGCATGCCAAACTCGTGACTCAAATATTCTCCTCCACGATCAGATCGTAGACACTTAATTTTTCTGTCACGTTGATTCTCGACCTCACTCTGAAATTCCTTGAACTTTTAAAATGTCTCAGATTTGTGCTTCATCAAGTAGATATACCCATACCTACTCAAATCATCGGTGAGAGTGAGAACATAACGATAGCCACCGCGAGCTTCAACATTCATTGGACCACACACATCAGTATGTATTATTTCCAATAAGTCGGTTGCTCTCTCCATTATTCCTGAGAATGGAGTCTTAGTCATCTTGCCCATGAGGCACGGTTCGCATGTGTCAAATGATTCAAAGTCAAGAGACTCTAATAGTCCATCAGTATGGAGCTTCTTCATGCGCTTAACGCCGATATGACCAAGGCGGCAGTGCCACAAGAATGTGGGACTATCATTATCAACTTTACATCTTTTGGTGCTCACACGATGAATATGTGTAACATCACGATCGAGCTTCATCAAGAATAAACCATTCACCAGCGGAGCATGACCATAAAACATATCACTCATATAAATAGAACAACCATTATTCTCTGACTTAAATGAGTAGCCGTCTCGCATTAAGCAAGACCCTGATACAATGTTCATGCTTAAAGCTGGTACTAAATAACAATTATTAAGGTTTAAGACTAATCCCGACGGTAGATGTAGAGGTAGCGTGCCGACGGCGATCACATCGACCTTTGAACCGTTCCCGACACGCATCGTCACCTCGTCCTTGGCCAGTCTCCGCTTATTCCGCAGTTCCTGCTTTGAGTTGCAAATGTGAGCAACAGCACCGGTATCAAATACCCAGGAGCTACTACGAGCGCTGGTAAGGTACACATCAATAACATGTATATCACATACACCTTTAATGTTGTCGGCCTTCTTTTCCGCTAAGTATTTGGGGCAGTTCCGCTTCCAGTGACCCTTTCCCTTGCAATAGAAGCACTCAGTCTCAGGCTTGGGTCCATTCTTTTTCTTCTTCCCGATATCTGGCTTACCGGGCGCGGCAACAGCTTTGCCGTCTTTCTTGAAGTTCTTCTTACCCTTGCCCTTCCTGAAACTAGTGGTCTTGTTGACCATCAACACTTGATGCTCTTTCTTGATTTCTACTTCTGCAGACTTGAGCATCGAGTACAACTCGGGAATGGTCTTCTTCATCCCTTGCATGTTGTAGTTAAGCACAAAGCCTTTGTAGCTTGGTGGGAGAGACCGGAGGATTCTGTCAATTATAGAATCATCCGGAAGTTCGACTCCAAGTGAAGTCAGACGATCGTGTAACCCAGACATTTTGAGTATGTGCTCACTGACAAAACTGTTCTCCTCCATCTTACAGCTAAAGAACTTGTCGGAGGCTTCATATCTCTCGACACGGGCATGAGCTTGAAAAACTAGCTTCAGCTCTTGGAACATCTCCATCGTATCTACTTTTCCAAACTCTTTTGCCCTTGTTTTGGACTCTAATTTGCATGATTTGAATGGAACTAACCTGGACTGACGTTGTTTTCAGCAGAATTGCCTTGGTGTTATTTTTGTGCAGAAATCAAAGTTCTCCAAACGTCCTGAAAATTTACGGGGAACATTTTTGGAAAATATGAAAAATACCTGCACCAAGATCCACCTAAGGGGGTGGACCAGTGGGCCACAAGCCCTGCCTCCGCCGCACCCTGGTTGCGGTGGGCAAGCATGTGGGGCCCACACTGCTCTGCCGCCCCCAATCTCAGCTCTATAAGTTCACATTCGTCCCAGAAAAATGAAAAGAGAAGATTTCCTCGCGTTTGCGATACGGAGGCGCCGCCACAACCTGTTCTTCATCTGGAGGGCAGATCTGGAGTCCGTTTTGGGCTCCAGAGAGGGGAAATCGTCGCCATCGTCATCATCAACCTTCTTCACTCTCCAATTCCATGAAGCTCTTCGTCGTTCGTGATTACTCTATTCGTAGGCTCGCTGGGCGGTGATGAGTAGGATGAGATCTATCATGTAATCGAGTTAGTTTTGATGGGGATTGATCCCTAGTATCCACTATGTTCTGAGATTGATGTTGCTACTACTTTTCCATGCTTAATGCTTGTCACTAGGGCCCGAGTGCCATGATTTCAGATCTGAAATTATTATGTTGTCACCAATATATGTGTGTTTTAGATCCGATCTTGCAAGTTGTACTTACCTACTATGTGTTACGATCCGGCAACCCCGGAGTGACAATAACCGGAACCACTCCCGGTGATGACCATAGTTTGAGGAGTTCATGTGTTCACCAAGTGCTAATGCGTTGGTCCGATTCTTTATTAAAAGGAGAACCTTAATATCCCGTAGTTTCCTTTTGGACCCCGCTGCCATGGGAGGGATGGACAATAGATGTCATGCAAGTTCTTTTCCCTAAGCACGTATGACGACACACGGAATGCATGCCTAGATCACATTGACGAACGGGAGCTAGCCACATAGCTCTCCGTGTTATAACTGTTGCATGATGAATATCATCCAAACAAATGACCGACCCATTGCCTACGAATTTGTCCTACTGCTGCTGTTACTTGTCTTTCTCTGCTGTTACTACTGTTGGTGCTGCTGTTACTACTGTTGCTGTTGTTGTTACTTGTCTTGCTTTGCTGCTATTACTTGGCTTGCTCTGCTGCTACTGTTGCTACTACTTTTGCTTGCTACTGTTGCTACTTGCTACTGCTGTCACTACTGCTGTTCCTTGCCACTGCTATTACTCGTTACACTGCTGCTACCTACTACAATCTTGATTGCTGTCGTTGACGGGAACTCACAATTTCCATCCACGAGGCAACTTGGCGCCATTGATACAATCGTTAGAAATAGTCTGCCGTGTCAACAGATCGTTTCTGACACCGTTGTTATCATACTACTTTGTTGTTACTTCTTTGCTTGCAGATACTAATCTTTCAGGGGCGGTTGAATCAGACAAATTCAGCTGCTAATACTCGAGAGTATTCTTTCACCTCCTGTCTAGCATACCAACAAATTTGGGTCGAATACTCTACCCTCAAAAACTGCTGCAAACCCACGCGCTGGTGGGCCGTCAACAACATTCTTCTAGTTTCATTGTCGGGCAGTGCTAGTAGAATTCTTCTGGTGCTGTTGCAGGGGAAGGTTTGTTGTCACAGAATCAGCATTCGTCTAGCTTTTGCCAGAGAATGCCAGTCAGCATTTTTCTAGCGCCGTTGCCGGGGAGGTATTGCTATATTCCCTGAGTCACTTGGGATTTATATCTGATGATCACTATGAAGAATCTGAAGGATCCGAAAACAAAAGTCTTGCCCTCAACTACGAGGGGAGGTAAGGAATTGCTATCTAGCTCTGCACTTGATTCACCTTCAGTTATGAGTAAGTTTGCGACATCACCTCATGCTAGAAATCTTGATTTGTCGCCTGTGCTTGATGATGCTTATGATGCTACTGCTAGAGATGCTATGCTTGATACTATGCCTGATACTGCTTTGCTTGATATTGCTAGAGATGCTATGCCTGATACTGCTTTGCCTGATGATGCTAGAGATGCTATTTTGCCTGATGATGCTATGCTTGATACTGCTAGAGATGCTACTTTGCCTGATGTTCCACTAGGGGTATTCCTTGATGCTCATATTGCTAGAGTTACTGCCAATGCTCGTGATGCTTCTGAAACTGCCGATACTATTGAGATAGAACCTGCTTTTCCTCCTGTTAGATCTAGCTCTCCTAGATATGAGTTGCCTGATATACCCGAGGGTTACGTTATGGAAGGAGAGATAGCTAAGGATTTTCTTGCATGTGAGGATGCCTATGACGCTGAGAAATTACTTCTCAAGTGGAAGGAAAAATCTCTGAAAGCTAGGATGAAATACGACCCGAAGTTTGCCACTTCACCTATCTTTATCAACGATAAGGATTATGAATTCTCTGTCGATCCTGAGATAATCTCTCTAGTCGAATCTGATCCTTTTCACGGTTATGAGTCTGAGACGGTCGTAGCCCATCTCACCAAACTACACGATATAGCCACCCTTTTCACTAGTGAGTAGAAGATCCGCTACTACTATATCCTTAAGATGTTTCCTTTCTCTCTAAAGGATGACGCTAAAGCCTGGTTCACTTCTCTTGCTCCTGGATGTGTGAGTAGTCCCCAAGATATGGTCTATTACTTCTGTGAGAAATATTTCCCTGCCCATAAGAAGCAAGCTGCCTTGCAGGAAATATACAACTTTGCTCAACTCCAAGAAGAGAGTCTCCCACAAGCTTGGGGGAGGCTCGTCCAGCTACAAAATGCTTTGCCTGATCACCCTCTTAAGAAGAACGAGATACTTGATATCCTCTATAACGGACTTACCGATGCCTCTAGAGACCACCTAGATAGTTGTGCCGGTTGTGTTTTTAGGGAACGAACTGTAGAACAAGCTGAGACCCTACTGAATAACATCTTGATCAACGATAATGCTTGGACTATTCCCGAACCACCTCCTAAGCCAACTCCTAAGAAAAGAGGTATTCTATTCCTCAGTCCCGAAGATATGCAAGAAGCCAAGAAATCTATGCAAGAGAAAGGCATTAGATCTAAAGATGTCAAAAATCTACGACCTATCGAAGAGATCCATGGTCTCGATAACCCGATACAGGTAGTAGAAGTGAATTCTCTGCGTAGGTTTTATGAGAATGATATTCCTTTTGACAAACCTGCTAACCTATGCTTTGATGAATTTGACAACTTTGTTGCCAAACAACAGAGTTTCAATGATTACGTTAGCAGACACTTGGAACAAAGTACTCGTATGCTTAGCCATTTAAGTGCTTGTGTAGACAGAAATGTCAATTATCTGAAGCTTCTGAGTAAACATGCCTATATGATTACTACTCAGGTAGAACAAGTACTTAAAGCTCAGAATGACCTGTTCAATGAATTAAATGAAAACTCTGTCAGAGTCATTACTAGAGGAGGCAAAATGACTCAGGAACCTTCGTATCCTGAAGGTCATCCTAAGAGAATTGATCAAGATTCTCAAGGAATCAATGCTGATACACCCAGTCATCCTAAGGAGAAGAAGAAGGATGACAGAAACCTACATGCCAGTTCACCAAACACCGTCACACCTGAAGAACCTAATGATATTTCTGCGTCTGATGCAGAAACACAATCTGGTGATGAACATGAACCTGGTGACAAAATGGACAGTGATGTTCATAATAATGCTCAACCTAGCAATGATGAGGATGTGGAGATTGAACCTACGGTTAATCCTGATAACCCACAACCTAAGAGATACGATAAGAATGACTTTACTGCTAGGAAGCATGGTAAAGAAAGGGAGCCATGGGTTCAGAGATCTATGCCCTTTCCTCCTAGGCCATCCAAGAAAAAGGATGATGAGGATTTTGAGCGCTTCGTTGAGATGATAAGACCCATCTTTCTGCAGATGCGGTTAACTGATATTTTTTTCTGAGTGTAAGATAGTAGCATAAAATCCTACTGCATGTATATATAAAGCCAATAGTTACACATGTACATGATGGGAGGGGGTGGATTGGGGTGAGGGGGGGTGAGGTGGGCAGGGTGGAGTTACATATTATGTGGTGTCAGCTAGGGTTGCCACAATGTTATCTGTGGTTTGCACCTTGCTAGTAGGCACACGGTGTCTAAGATTGGAGAAGTCTAATACAAATCTACGTCGCCAGGCCCCCAGAGATGGAGTTATTTGCTCAAAGCACTTGTTATTTCTTTCCTTCCATACCAGATCCTGAGATGTCTCCGTATGCCAAGTACATGAAAGATATCATAAGTAATAAACGGAAGATACCAGATCTTGAGATCTCCACCATGCTTGCCAATTACACTTTCAAAGGTGGAACTCCTAAGAAACTTGGTGATCCCGGAGTGCCCACTATACCTTGCTCCATTAAAGGAAACTACGTAAGAACTGCCTTATGTGACCTTGGAGCCGGTGTTAGTGTTATGTCGCTCTCTCTTTATCGTAGACTTGAGTTGGAGTTGACACCCACTGAAATTTCTCTGCAAATGGCCGACAAATCAACTGCTTTCCCTACCGGCATTTGCGAGGATGTGCCTGTTGTGGTTGCTAACACCACTATCTTAACAGACTTTGTTATCTTGGATATTCCCGAGGACGATGCCATGGCTGTCATCCTCAGAAGACCCTTTTTAAACACTGCAGGGGCTGTTATAGATTGCAACAAAGGCAATGTCACTTTCCATGTCAACGGTAATGAGCACACAGTGCACTTTCCGAAGAAACGATATCAAGTACATTGCATCAATGCTATCGAAAAGACTTCATCGATTCTTATCAGGAGCTTTGAATGCCCTATTCCTCGTGTCAAGATGAAGTATGATTTGCTTGTTGGGGAGATTCATATCCCCATTGAGGTAACTTAGTGGCTATTCAAAAATTCTCCGTTCTCTCTTGAGATTCGAGAAGGTTTTGTCATGAGGACTTGATCAATCCTATTGACGGATTTCTTTCGATGACCATGAAATGGATGAATCAAAGAGTCACATACCTCTGTTTTGAGCTTTAATTTTCTTTTGCTTAGAAGAAAAATGATGGAATTAGTTTAGCTTTTCCTGTTTTCTGTTTTAGCGTCCCGAAGAAAAATACCTCGAAAATAAAAGTTCTCCGATGGTCCTGAAAATTTAGTATGATTTTTTCTGGAATTTTTGAAAATTACTGGGCGTGAGAGCTGGCCTAGGGGCCAGACCAGTGGGCCACAAGCCCTGCCACCGCCACCCCCTGGTGGCGGAGGGCAAGTTTGTGGGGCCCACAGGGACCCCCTCCACTCATTCCAGCTCCCAACCTCTTCTTCCACCTCCAAAAAAATTGTTTCGCACCTCAAACCCGTGTTCTTGCTTATTTGGCTGTGATTTTCGATCTCCTTGCTCAAAGCACCATTCTCTGAACCGTTTTGGGGAAATTACTCCTTGGTAAGTGACTCCTCCATCGGTCCAATTAGTTTTTGCTCTAGTGCTTTATCTTTCGCGTATTCTTGCTACCTTGGTCACCCTGTTCTTGAGCTTGAAAGGTTAATTTTAGTTGGTCCCAAGTAGTTTTAGCGCGTGATATGGTCTCTAGGCACTAGTAGGAGTAGTTGCTACAAGTTGGGTTAATATTTATTCACTTTTCTTTCGAAGTCTCTACAAATTTCAGAATTTTTCAAAGCTAGAGAAAGGAAAAGATGAAGAGGTTCTTGAGAGGCTCTTCAAGCCGTAACCCCAAGGAGGATGAGAAGAACCACCCCAAGTACATAGTCCCTCGAGTCACAGAAGTTCGAGCGTGCGAGTGGCCAAGCGACGAATCTTTGCGCGCCGCTGGGCTTTATGAAGACTTTTATTACTTGGTGGAGAACGCAGGTCTTACTGCGTTCGTTGAAGATAAGTGCTCACAATACCTCCTCCTCACCAATATTTTCGTTCAAAGCTTCAACTTTTATCCGAGGAAGAATCCTCCCATGGTTGAGTTCATGATATACGACATCCCCCAGTGCATGACACTACATGATTTTTGCAATGTATGCAAATTACCTTATGTTGGGGATATCCGTGACCCTCGTCCACGGGACTTGGAGGATTTCATTGGTTCTATTGCTGTTGGAGAGGAGAGAGGAGTGTCTCGCGCTAGAATTGCTAGCATACATTTTCCTGTGCTTTGGTACTTCTCATTATTTGTGGGAAAATGTTTGATTGGCCGTGGGGAGGCTGGATCACTTAGTTCTCTAGACCTTGCGGTTTTGCGCGAAGGCCTTTATAACGATAAGACTTATAGCCTATGTGCTATAGTAGCCCAGCGGTTGAACACCAACCATTCCAAGGGTGTCGTCTATGGAGGTATCTATGCTACCCGTCTTGCCAGACACTTTGAGATACCCATTAGACTGGGAGAGGAAGGAGAAATGCTTCTCCCCGAAAAATATCTAGATTATGACAGCATGGTTCGCCATGATTTTCTGCATAGAGATGCTAGTAGACGAATGATTTATAACCTGGTATTTAGTCAGGGTACTCGAGAGACTATTACTTTGCCTGCTCCTTGTTTGTTCGATCTTCATGCAGGAAGGTACACTATTATGCCCTCGGACATCTACACATATTGGGGCTTGGCCCAACCACAGGCGCCTGTGCCCGAGCCGCCAGTCGAGTACCAGACGCCAGTTTATCAATGGGAACAAGAGGAGCTCACACAGCAGTGGCATCCACAGTCTGCTCCGGAGTATCCTGGAGCTGGTGATTTCCCACCATGGGAGTACACCAAGCTAGGCCACAAGCCTAAGCTTGGGGGAGTACGTGTTCTCACCGACTTTACATTCATGCTTATGCTTTCACTTTGTTAGCCGGTGTTCACACTTTGCCATTGTATTATCCATGCTAGTTTATTTTTGTTTTCTTGTTTTCTTGTTTTGTGTCCTTTTGAGAACACCCAAAAATATTTTTTCTTTCTTCTTTTGCTTGTTGGGAGCTTTCCCGTGTAAATAGTTTCCTTTTTCTTTGGGTCAAGGTAGAAGATATTGGTTACAATGTTTAGTGGTTCTTGCATGCATACCTGTTTAGCTTTCAAAGAGCCATATTACTTTGTCTTCTCCTTTGTGTTTGCCTGCAGTTTCAGCTTAGTCCAATGCACGAGCACTCTTATTATTGTTCACAACGTTCGGTCGTGCAAATTAAAGGCAATAATGATGATATATGATGAAGTGACTAAGACTGAAAAGCTGGTATGAACTCTATCTATTTTGTTTTTGTAAATATGGATAGCTTGTCGACCCAGATTCAGCTTTGTTGTGAGAGAACCATGTTTGCAATGACAACTTAGAGATCATAGTTTCTGATGCCATGCTTATTTAGTTAGGAGCTTATAATGGTTTGTCTTGATTGCCAGCATAGATTTTGAGATGACTATGATGTAATATGATAGGATGGTATTCTCCTTTGAATATTCAAGTGGCTTGACTTGGCGCATGTTCATGCATGTAGTTGAAACAAAATCAACATAGCCTCTATGATGTTCGTGTTCATGGTGATTTATATCCTGTTCATGCTTGCATTCAATGTTAGTCAAACTCATTGCATCTTGATGACTATTGTCGCTCTCTAGTTGGTCGCTTCCCAGTCTTTTGCTAGCCTTCACTTGTACTAAGCAGAATACTGCTTGTGCATCCACTTCCATAAACCCAAAAGTTTTTCCATGAGAGTCCACCATACCTACCTATTTTTCGGTATCTACCTGCCGTTCCAAGTAAATTTGCATGTGCCATTCTCTAAACCTTCAAGAAATAATCTGTTTTGCATGCCCGAAGCATTCATGTGGTGACAGGGGGCTATTGGTATCTTCCATGCTAGGAGTGTTATCCTCGACATGTGCTTATTCACTATCATTCACGAGAAAGGGGCCGGTAATTGGAATGCCCAGTTCCACGCTTAAATCGAAAACATAACTGTAAAACAAGACCTCCCCGGATTGATGTTAGTATGGACGGTACCCGAGGATTCGGCTAGCCGTGGAATGTGATTGATTGGTGGTGGGGGAGTTAAAACTTTACTTTTCTGTTTGGGTACCGCCGATAGCATGAGTAGCATGGAAGATATTGAGAACTCTTGGTCATTGTGTTGACAATGAAAGCATGCCACCCAAAATTATTATCTCTATTTTCAAAGCTTGAGCTCTGGCACCTATGCAAATCAATGTTTCCCTCTGCGAAGGGCCTGTCTATTTATTTTCCTCTCGAGCCATCCTCCTCTTCTATAAGCACCAATTAGAGAGCACCTCTGTCATTTTTATGCTTTGTTTTTGATTGATATTGAGTATGACTATGACTGGATCTTCGTTGCTATCAATTACAATGTTTAGTCAGCCCTTGATCTTTGAAAGTGCTCTGCATTTATGTTTTGCGGTCTCAAAAAGAGCTAGCGAGATACCACCTATTCATATTGCTTCATGCTTGTTTTGATTGAAGTGTTGGTATTTGAAACTCATTATTATTTGCTCGTTAGCCGATTATGCCATTGATATGAGTTTACCGTGAGACCTTTGTGTCACTTGCTTATGTGGTTAACTTGTGATCTTGCTGAAATTCTGGTTATGAGTTAGACATAGTTGCAACAACAAGATCAAACAGAGTTTGTCAAAGTTTTTCTTTCTCTCTCAATTTGTCAACTGAGTTGCTTGAGGACAAGCAAGGTTTTAAGCTTGGGGGAGTTGATACGTCTCCATCGTATCTACTTTTCCAAATCTTTTGCCCTTGTTTTGGACTCTAATTTGCATGATTTGAATGGAACTAACCTGGACTAACGCTGTTTTCAGCAGAATTGCCTTGGTGTTATTTTTGTGCAGAAATCAAAGTTCTCGAAACGTCCTGAAAATTTACGGGGAACATTTTTGGAAAATATGAAAAATACCTGCGCCAAGATCCACCTGAGGGGGTGGGCCAGTGGGCCACAAGCCCTGCCTACGCCACCCCCGTGTTGGCGGTGGGCAAGCTTGTGGGGCCCACACGGCTCTGCCGCCCCCAATCTCAGCTCTATAAGTTCACTTTCGTCCCAGAAAAAATGAAAAGAGAAGATTTCGTCGCGTTTGCGATACGGAGGCGCCGCCACAACCTATTCTTCATCTGGAGGGCAGATCTGGAGTCCGTTTTGGGCTCCGGAGAGGGGAAATCGTCGCCATCGTCATCATCAACCTTCTTCCCTCTCCAATTCCATGAAGCTCTTCGTCGTTCGTGAGTAATCTATTCGTAGGCTCACTGGACGGTGATGAGTAGGATGAGATCTATCATGTAATCGAGTTAGTTTTGATGGGATTGATCCCTAGTATCCACTATGTTCTGAGATTGATGTTGCTACACTTTTCCATGCTTAATGCTTGTCACTAGGGCCCGGGTGCCATGATTTCAGATCTGAAATTATTATGTTGTCACCAATATATGTGTGTTTTAGATCCGATCTTGCAAGTTGTAGTTACCTACTATGTGTTATGATCCGGCAACCCTAGAGTGACAATAACCGGAACCACTCCCGGTGGTGACCATAGTTTGAGGAGTTCATGTGTTCACTAAGTGCTAATGCGTTCGTCCGGTTCTTTATTAAAAGGAGAACCTTAATATCCCGTAGTTTCCATTTGGACCCCGCTGCCACGGGAGGGATGGACAATAGATGTCATGCAAGTTCTTTTCCCTAAGCACGTATGACGACACACGGAATGCATGCCTACATCATATTGACGAACGGGAGCTAGCCACATATCTCTCTGTGTTATAACTGTTGCATGATGAATATCATCCAAAGAAATCACCGACCCATTGCCTACGAATTTGTCCTACTGCTGCTGTTACTTGTCTTGCTCTGCTGTTACTACTGTTGCTGCTGCTGCTGTTACTACTGTTGCTGCTGTTGTTACTTGTCTTGCTCTGCTGCTGTTACTTGTCTTGCTCTGTTGCTACTCTTGTTACTACTGTCGCTTGCTACTGTTGCTACTTGCTACTGTTGTCACTACTGTTGTTCCTTGCCACTGCTATTACTCGTTACACAACTGCTACCTGCTACAATCTTGATCGCTGGTCGTTGACGGGAACTAACAATTTCCGTCCACGAGGCAACTTGGCGCCATTGATACAATCGTTAGAAATAGTCTGCCGTGTCAACAGATCGTTTCTGACACATTTGTTATCATACTACTTTGCTGTTACTACTTTGCTTGTAGATACTAATCTTTCAGGTGCGGTTGAATTAGAAAAGCTCAGCTGCTAATACTCGAGAATATTCTCTCACCTCCTGTCTGGCGTACCAACAAATTTGGGTCGAATACTCTACCCTCGAAAACTGCTGCGAACCCACTAGTTGGTGGGCCGTCAACAACATTCTTCTAGTTTCATTGTCGGGGAGTGCTAGTAGTATTCTTCTGGTGTCATTGCAAGGGAAGGTTTGTTGTCACAGAATTAGCATTCGTCTAGCTTTTGTGAGAGAGTGCCAGTCAATATTCCCAAAGAGAAGTGGTTTAAGTATCATCCTCTTGTAGAAAGCAACATAGTCAAAACCAATTTAGTTGAGGAGAAAGTCATCGCTTTTAGTGATCCTGTTGTGCCTTGTGCCTACGCTGAGAAACCACCATACCCTGCTAGGATAAAAGGATTATTCTAAAGCTCCAACTGTGATACGTAGGGGTTACATTAGACCACTTGCACCCCCTGAGGAGATTAGAGTTGAACCTAGTGTTGCTATTATCAAAGATCTCTTCGCTTGCTACTATTGCTACTTGCTACTGCTGTCACTGCTGCTGTTCCTTGCCACTGCTATTACTCGTTACACAACTGCTACCTGCTACAATCTTGATCGCTGGTCGTTGACGGGAACTGACAATTTCCGTCCACGAGGCAACTTGGCGCCATTGATACAATCGTTAGAAATAGTCTGCCGTGTCAACAGATCGTTTCTGACACCGTTGTTATCATACTACTTTGTTGTTACTACTTTGCTTGTAGATACTAATCTTTCAGGTGCGGTTGAATCAGAAAAATTCAGCTGCTAATACTCGAGAGTATTCTCTCACCTCCTGTCAGGCGTACCAACAAATTTGGGTCGAATACTCTACCCTCGAAAACTGCTACGAACCCACGCGCTGGTGGGCCGTCAACAACATTCTTCTAGTTTCATTGTCGGGGAGTGCTAGTAGCATTCTTCTGGTGTCATTGCAGGGGAAGGTTTGTTGTTACAGAATCAGCATTCGTCTAGCTTTTGCGAGAGAGTGCCAGTCAATCTTCCCAAAGAGAAGTGGTTTAAGTATCATCCTCTTGTAGAAAGCAACATAGTCAAAACCAATTTAGTTGAGGAGAAAGTCATCGCTTTTAGTGATCCTGTTGTGCCTTGTGCCTACGCTGAGAAACCACCATACCCTGCTAGGATAAAGGATTATTCTAAAGCTCCAACTGTGATACGTAGGGGTTACATTAGACCACTTGCACCCCCTGAGGAGATTAGAGTTGAACCTAGTGTTGCTATTATCAAAGATCTCTTAGCCGAAGACATAGATGGGCATGTTATCAAATTCTGTGAGGACTTCGCTAGAATTGCTAAACCTCACGCGAAAGACAAATACGGACCTGTAGTTGGCCTGCCCGTTGTTTCTGTCAAGATAGGAGATCACTGTTACCATGGTTTATGTGATATGGGTGCTAGTGTTAGTGCAATACCCCGTTCCCTATATGATGAAATCAAAGAAGAGATTGCACCTGCTTAGTTAGAACCCGTTGATGTCACTATTACGCTAGCTAATAGAGACACTATCTGCCCTCTGAGAATTGTGAGAGACGTAGAAGTCCTGTGTGGTAAGACGAAGTATCCTACTGATTTCCTCGTCCTTGCTACTGCACAAGATAGCTTTTGTCTAGACCCTTTCTCAACACTGTCAATGCTCACATTGATTGCATTAAGCATACTTTCACTTTTAGTTTTGAGGGTGTGTCTCATGAATTTAACTTCTCCAAGTTTGGAAGACAACCCCATGAAAAAGAGTTGTCTGGTAGGGATGAAATCATTGCTCTTGCCTCTATTGCCGTACCTCCTACGGATCCTTTAGAGCAATATCTGCTTGAGCATGAAAATGATATGCATACGGAGGAAAGAGATGAGATAGATAAAATTGTCTTAGAACAATATCCTATTCTCAAGAATAATCTGCCTGTTGAACTACTTGGGGATCCTCCCCCACCGAAGGGTGATCCTGTGTCCGAGCTTAAACAGTTGCCTGATACTCTTAAGTATGCCTATCCTGATGAGAAGGAGATATGTCCTGTTATTATTAGTGCTCGCCTCTCAGAGCATGAAGAAAAGAAGTTACTAAAAACTCTGAGGAAGCACCCTGCTGCTATTGGATATACTCTTGATGATCTTAAGGGTATTAGTCCCACTCTATGTCAGCACAAGATTAAAACTGATCCTGATTCTATACCAGTTGCTGATCATCAAAGGAGATTAAATCCTAAGATGAAAGAGGTCGTTAGAAAAGAAATATTAAAGCTTCTGGAAGCAGGAATCATTTATCCTGTTGCTCATAGTGATTAGGTAAGTCCAGTACATTGCGTACCTCGGAAGGGAGGTATCACCGTCGTTCCTAATGATAAGAATGAATTAGTCCCACAAAGGATTATTACTGGCTATAGAATGGTGATAGACTTTCGGAAACTAAACAAGGCAACCAGGAAAGACCATTATCCTTTGCCGTTTATCGACCAAATGCTAGAAAGGCTATCCAAACACACACACTTCTGCTTTCTAGACAGTTATTCAGGTTTTTCGCAAATACCTGTTGCACAATCTGATAAGGAGAAAACCACTTTCACCTGCCCCTTCGGTACCTTTGCTTATAGACGTATGCCTTTTGGATAATGCAATGCACCTGCCACCTTTCAAAGATGTATGATGGCTATATTCTCTGACTTTTGTGAAAAGATTGTCGAGGTTTTCATGGATGACTTCTCCGTGTACGGGTCTTCCTTTGATGATTGCCTCAGCAACCTTGATCGAGTCTTACAGAGATGCAAAGATACCAACCTCGTCTTGAATTGGGAGAAGTGCCACTTTATGGTTAATGAAGGCATCGTCTTAGGACACAAAATCTCTGAAAGAGGCATTGAAGTTGATAAGGCTAAGGTTGATGCAATTGAGAAAATGCCTTGCCCCACAGATATCAGAGGTATACGAAGTTTCCTAGGTCATGTTGGTTTCTATAGAAGGTTCACTAAAGACGTCTCTAAGATTTCTAGGCCTCTTACCAACCTCTTGCAAAAGGATGTTCCTTTTGTTTTTGACGAAGATTGTGAGGAAGCTTTCGAAATACTTAAGAAGGCTTTGATAACCGCACCTATTGTTCAACCACCTGACTGGAACTTGCCCTTTGAAATCATGTGCGATGCTAGTGATTATGCTGTTGGTGTTGTTCTAGGACAAAGAGTTGACAAGAAGTTGAATGTCATTCACTACGCTAGTAAAACTCTAGACAGTGCCCAAAGAAACTATGCCACTATGGAAAAGGAGTTTTTAGCAGTCGTGTTTGCATGTGAAAAGTTCAGATCTTATATAGTTGACTCCAAAGTCACTATTCACTCTGATCATGCTGCTATTAAGTACCTTATGGAGAAGAAGGACGCTAATCCTAGGCTAATCAGATGGGTTCTCCTGCTACAGGAATTTGATTTGCACGTTGTTGACCGAAAGGGTGCTGCTAACTGACTGCCACTCTCTGGCAATAGCTAGACGAATGCTAATTCTGTGACAACAAACCTTCCCTTGCAACAACACCAGAAGAATGCTGCTAGCACTCCCCGGCAATGAAACTAGAAGAATGTTGTTGATGGCCCACCAACGCGTGGGTTCGCAGCAGTTTTTGAGGGTAGAGTATTCGACCCAAATTTGTTGGTACGCCAGACAGGAGGTGAGAGCATACTCTCGAGTATTAGCAGCTGAATTTGTCTGATTCAACCGCACCTGAAAGATTAGTATCTGCAAGCAAAGTAGTAACAACAAAGTAGTATGATAACAACGGTGTCAGAAACGATCTGTTGACACGGCAGACTATTTCTAACGATTGTATCAATGGCGCCAAGTTGCCTCGTGGACGGAAATTGTCAATTCCCGTCAACGACCAGCGAATCAAAAGTGTAGCAGGTAGCAGCAGTGTAATGAGTAACAGCAGTGGCAAGGAACAGCAGTACTGACAGAAGTAGCAAGTAGCAACAGTTGCAAGCGACAGTAGTAGCAATAGTAGCAGCAACAGTAGTAACAGCAGAGCAAGATAAGTAGTAGCAGCAGTAGGACAAACTCGTAAGCTATGGGTCGGTAATTTGTTTGGATGATATTCATCATGCAACAGTTATAACACGGAGAGATATGTGGCTAGCTCCCGTTCGTCAATGTGATGTAGGCATGCATTCCGTGTGTCGTCATACGTGCTTAGGGAAAAGAACTTGCATGACATCTATTGTCCATCCCTCCTGTGGCAGCGGGGTCCAAAATGAAACTACGGGATATTAAGGTTCTCCTTTTAATGAAGAACCGGACCAACGCATTAGCACTTGGTGAACACATGAACTCCTCAAACTATGGTCATCACCGGGAGTGGTTCTGGTTATTGTCACTCCGGGGTTGCCGGATCATAACACATAGTAGGTAACTACAACTTGCAAGATCGGATCTAAAACACACATATACTGGTGACAACATAATAATTTCAGATCTGAAATCATGGCACTCACACCCTAGTGACAAGCATTAAGCATGGCAAAGTAGTAGCAACATCAATCTCAGAACATAGTGGATACTAGGGATCAATCCCCATCAAAACTAACTCGATTACATGATAGATCTCATCCTTCTCATCACCGCCCAGCGAGCCTACGAATAGATTACTCACGAACGATGAAGAGCTTCATGGAATTGGAGAGGGAAGAAGGTTGATGATGATGCGATTTCCCCTCTCCGGAGCCCAAGACGGACTCCAAATCCTCCAGATGAAGAACATGTTGTGGCGACGCCTCCGTATCGCAAACGTGACGAAATCTTCTCTTTTTATTTTTTTGGGACGAAAGTGAACTTATAGACCCGAGGTTGGGGGCGGCAGAGCCGTGTGGGCCCCACAAGCTTGCCCACCGCCACCAGGGGGGTGGTGGAGGCAGGGCTTGTGGCCCAATGGCCCACCCCCTCAGGTAGAACTTGGCGCAGGTATTTTTCATATTTTCCAAAAATGCTCCCCGTAAATTTTCAGGACGTTTGGAGAACTTTGATTTCTGAACAAAAATAACACCAAGGCAATTCTGCTGAGAACAACGTCGGTCCAGGTTAGTTCCATTCAAATCATGCAAATTAGAGTCCAAAACAAGGACAAAAGAGTTTGGAAAAGTAGATACGATGGAGACGTATCAACTCCGCCAAGCTTAAAACCTTGCTTGTCCTCAAGCAACTCAGTTGAAAAACTGAGAGAGAAAGAAAAACTTTGACAAACTCTGTTTGATCTTGTTGTTGCAACTATGTCTAACTCATAACCAGAATTTCAGCAAGATCACAAGTTAACCACATAAGCAAGTGACACAAAGGTTTCACGGTAAACTAATATCAATGGCATAATCAGCTAACGAGCAAATAATAATGAGTTTCAAATGCCAACACTTCAATCGAAACAAGCATGAAGCAATATTAGCTCTTTCTGAACCGCAAAACATAAATGCAGAGCACTTTCAAAGATCAAGGGCTGGCTAAACATTGTAATTCATAGCAACGAAGATCCAGTCATAGTCATACTCAATATCAATCAAAAGCAAAGCATAAAAATGACAGAGGTGCTCTCTAATAGGTGCTTATAGAAGAGGAGGATGACTCAACAGGAAAATAAATAGACAGACCCTTCGCAGAGGCAAGCATTGATTTGCAGAGGTGCCAGAGCTCAAGCTTTGAAAACAGAGATAATAATTTTCGGTGACATGCTTTCATTGTCAACGCAATGACCAAGAGTTCTCAATATCATCCATGCTACTCATGCTATAGGCGGTTCCCAAATAGAAAAGTAAAGTTTTAACTCCCCCACCACCAATCAATCACACTCCACGGCTAGCCAAATCCTCGGGTACCGTCCATACTAACATCAATCTGGGGGGAGTCTTGTTTTACAGTTATGTTTTGAATTTAAGCGTGGAACTGGGCATTCCAATTACCGACCCCTTTCTTGTGAATGACAGTGAATAAACACATGTCGAGGATAACACTCCTAGCATGGAAGATACCAATAGCCCTCTGTCACCACATGAGCGGTTCGGGCATGCAAAACCTATTATTTCTTGAAGATTTAGAGAATGGCACATGCAAATTTACTTGGAACGGCAGGTAGATACCGCAAATAGGTAGGTATGGTGGACTCTCATGGAAAAACTTTTGGGTTTATGGAAGTGGATGCACAAGCAGTATTCTGCTTAGTACATGTGAAGGCTAGCAAAAGACTGGGAAGCGACCAACTAGAGAGCGACACCAGTCATCAAGATGCAATGAGTTTGACTAACATTGAATGCAAGCATGAACATGATATAAATCACCATGAACACGAACATCATAGAGGCTATGTTGATTTTGTTTCAACTACATGCATGGACATGTGCCAAGTAAATCCACTTGAAACATTCAAAGGAGAATACCAACCTATCATACTACATCATAGTCATCTCAAAATCTATGTTGGCAATCAAGACAAACCATTATAATCTTCTAGCTAAATAAGCATGGCATCAGAAACTATGATCTCTAAGTTGTCATTGCAAACATGGTTCTCTCACAACAAAGCTGAATCTGGCTCGACAAGCTAGTCATATTTACAAAAATAAAATAGATAGAGTTCATACCAACTTTTCAGTCTCAGTCACTTCAGCATATATCATCATTATTGCTTTTCATTTGCACGATCGAACGTTGTGAACATTAATAAGAGTGCTCCTGCATTGGACTAAGCTGAATCTGCACGCAAACACAAAGGAGAAGACAAAAAAATATGGCTCTTTGAAGGCTAAACAGGTATGCATGCAAGAACCACTAAACATTGTAACCAATATCTTCTACCTTTACCCAAAGAAAAAGAAAACTATTTACACGGGAAAGCTCCCAACAAGCAAAAGAAGAAAGAAAAAACTTTTTGGGTTTTCTCAAAAGGACACAAAACAATAAAACAAGAAAACAAAAATAAACTAGCATGGATAATACAGTGGCAAAGTGTAAATGATACATCCATTTTGCATCATGCTTTCATGTTGATATTTACTGCTTTTTGGGCTGTTATATTACTTGTGGTACCATATTTATGCCTTTTGTCTCTTATTTTGCAAGGTTTATTTGAAGAGGGAGAATTCAGGCAGCTGGAACTCTGGACTGGAAGAGGAACAAATCCTAGTCCACTATTCTGCACATCTCCAAATGCCCTGAAAAGTTACGTGGATTTTTTCTGGATTATACAAAAAATACTGGGCGAAAGAACTACCAGAGGGAGGCCACCAGGGCTCCACAAGCTTGCCCACCGCCACCACCCTTCTGGTGGCATAGGGCAAGCTTGTGGGCTGCCTGACGGCCCACTAGCCCCCCTCTTTTGCTATATGAAGGGTTTTGGTCTGGAAAAAAAATCAATCGGGAGCTTTTTCGTGGTTTCGCCGCTGCCACGAGGCAGAACTTGAGCAGATCCAATCTAGAGCTCCGGCAGGACGATCCTGTCGGGGAAACTTCCCTCACAGAGGGGGGGAATCGTCGCCATCGTCATCACCCACACTCCTCTCGTCGGAGGGGAGGCATCTTCATCAGCACCATCTCCTCTCCAATCCCAAGTTCATCTCTTGTAACCAATCTTCGCCTCGCAACTCCGATTGGTACTTGTAAGGTTGCTAGTAGTGTTGACTACTCTTTGTAGTTGATGCTAGTTGGATTATTTGGTGGAAGAGTTTATGTTCAGATCCTTGATGCTATTCATCACACCTCTGATCATGATTATGATTATGTTTTGTGAGTAGTTACTTTTGTTCCTGAGGACATGGGATAAGTAATGTTGATAATAGTCATGTGAATTTGATATTCGTTCGGTATTTTGATATGATGTATGTTGTTTTTCCTCTAGTGGTGTTATGTGAATGTCGACTACATAACACTTCATCATATTTGGGCCTAGAGGAAGGCATTGGGAAGTAGTAAGTAGATGATGGGTTGCTGGAGTGACAGAAGCTTAAACCCCGGTCTATGCGTTGCTTCGTGAGGGGCTGATTTGGATCCACTAGTTTAATGCTATGGTTAGACGTTGTCTTAATTCTTCTTTTGTAGTTGCGGATGCTTGCAATAGAGGTTAATCATAAGTGGGATGCTTGTCCAAGTAAGGGCAGTACCCAAGCGCCGGTCCACCCACATATCAAACTATCAAAGTATCAAACGCGAATCATATGAACATGATGAAACTAGCATGACAGAAATTCCCGTGTGTCCTCGGGAGCATTTTTCCTCCTATAAGATTTTGTTCAGGCTTGTCCCTTGCTACAAAAGGGATTGGGCCACTTGCTGCACCGTTGCTACTACTTGTTACTTGTTACTTTTTGCTCACTACGTTTCACCTCACTACACCATCACTTGTTACCGCTACTTTCAGTGCTTGCAGTTATTACCTTGCTGAAATCCTTTTATCAGAGCCTTCTGCTCCTCGTTGGGTTCGACACTCTTACTTATTGAAAGGACTACGATTGATCCCCTATACTTGTGGGTCATCAAGACTCTTTTCTGGCGCCGTTGCTGGGGAGTGAAGCGCCTTTGGTAAGTGGAAATTGGTAAGGAAACATTTTTATACTGTGCTAAAATTTATTGTCACTTGTCACTATGGAAACTGTTCCTTTGAGGAATTTGTTCGGGGTATCTTCACCACGAACGGAAGCACGAGGAGTTGCTCCTCAACCTGAGGTACCTACTGAAAATATCTTTTATGAAATTCCTTCGGGTATGCTTGAGAAACTGCTGGCTAATCCTTTCACACGAGATGGATCTTCACATCCAGACTCGCATCTAATCTATGTTGATGAAGTTTGTGGTTTATTTAAGCTTGCAGGTTTGCCCGAGGATGAGGTAAAGAAGAAAGTCTTTCCTTTATCTTTGAAGGATAAGGTGTTGACATGGTATAGGCTATGTGATGATACTGGATCATGGGGCTACAATCGGTTGAAATTGGAATTTCATTAAAAGTTCTATCCTATGCATTTAGTACATCGTGATCGGAACTTTATTTGTAACTTTTGGCCTCATGACAAGGAAAGCATAGCTCAAGCTTTGGGGGGGCTTAAACCAATGCTATATTCATGCCCCAATCATGAGCTCTCGAGAGAAATCATCACACAATACTTTTATGCTCGGCTTTCTCATGAAGATCGTACCATCCTTGACACTTCTTGTGCCGGTTCTTTTATGAAGAAGGATATTGATCACAAGTGGAATTTATTGGACAGAATCAAACGCAACTCTGAAGATTGGGAGCTGGAGGAAGGTAAGGAGTCAGGTATGAATTTCCAGTTTGATTGCGTTAAATCTTTTGTTGAGACAAACACTTCTAGAGATTTTAGCGCTAAGTATGGACTTGACTCTGAGATAGTAGCTTCTCTATGTGAATATTTTGCTGCTCATGTTGATCTTCACAAAGAGAAGTGGTTTAAATATCATCCTCCTGTAGAAAGCAACATAGCCAAAACCAATCTAGTTGAGGAGAAAATCATAGCTTTTAGTGATCCTGTTGTTCCTTGTGCTTACATTGAGAAACCACCGTACCTTGCTAGGATAAAGGATTATTCTAAAGCTCCAACTGTGATACGTAGGGGTTACATTAGATCACTTGCACCCCCTGAGGAGATTAGAGTTGAACCTAGTGTTGCTATTATCAAAGATCTCTTAGCCGAAGACATAGACGGGCATGTTATCAAATTCTGTGAGGACTCCGCTAGAATTGCTAAACCTCACGCGGAAGACAAACACGGACCTGTAGTTGGCCTGCCCGTTGTTTCTATTAGGATAGGAGATCACTGTTACCATGGTTTATGTGATATGGGAGCTAGTTTTAGTGCAATACCCCGTTCTCTATATGATGAAATCAAAGATGAGATTGCACCCGCTGAGTTAGAACCCATTGATGTCACTATTACGCTAGCTAATAGAGACACTATCTGCCCTCTGGGAATTGTGAGAGACGTAGAAGTCCTGTGTGGTAAGACGAAGTATCCTACTGATTTCCTCGTCCTTGGTACTGCACAAGATAACTTTTGTCCCATCATATTTGGTAGACCCTTTCTCAACACTGTCAATGCTCACATTGATTGCATTAAGCAAACTGTCACAATAAGTTTTGAGGGTGTGTCTCATGAATTTAACTTCTCCATGTTTGGAAGACAAACCCATGAAAGAGAGTCGTCTGGTAGAGATGAAATCATTGCTCTTGCCTCTATTTCCGTACCTCCTACAGATCCTTTAGAGCAATATCTGCTTGAGCATGAAAATGATATGCATATGGAGGAGAGAGATGAGATAAATAAAATTGTCTTAGAACAATATCCTATTCTCAAGAATAATCTGCCTGTTGAACTGCTTGGGGATCCTCCTCCACCAAAGGGTGATCCTGTGTTCGAGCTTAAACAGTTGCCTGATACTCTTGAGTATGCCTATCTTGATGAGAAGGAGATATATGCTGTCATTATTAGTGCTCTCCTCTCAGAGAAGGAGATATATGCTATCATTATTAGTCCTACTCTATGTCAGCACAAGATTAAAACCGATCCTGACTTTAAACCAGTTGCTGATCATCAAAGGAGATTAAATCCTAAGATGAAAGAGGTCGTTAGAAAAGAAATATTAAAGCTTCTGGAAGCAGGAATCATTTATCCTGTTGCTCATAGTGATTGGGTAAGTCTAGTACATTGCGTACCTAAGAAGGGAGGTATCACCGTCGTTCCTAATGATAAAGATGAACTAATCCCACAAAGGATTATTATGGGCTATAGAATGGTGATAGACTTTCGGAAACTGAACAAGGCAACCAGGAAAGATCATTATCCTTTGTCGTTCATTGACCAAATGCTAGAAAGGCTATCAAAACACACACAGTTCTGCTTTCTAGACGGTTATTCAGGTTTCTTGCAAATACCTGTTGTACAATCTGATCAAGAGAAAACCACTTTCACCTGCCCTTTCGGTACCTTTGCCTATAGACGTATGCCTTTTGGCTTATGTAATGCTCCTCCCACCTTCCAAAGATGTATGATGGCTATATTCTCTGACTTTTGTGAAAAGATTGTCGAGGTTTTCATGGATGACTTCTCCGTTTACGGGTCTTCCTTTGATGATTGCCTCAGCAACCTTGATCGAGTCTTACAGAGATGCGAAGAAACCAACCTCGTCTTGAATTGGGAGAAGTGCCACTTTATGGTTAATGAAGGTATCGTCTTAGGACACAAAATTTCTGAGAGAGGCATTGAAGTTGATAAGGCTAAGGTTGATGCAATTGAGAAAATGCCTTGCCCCACAGATATCAGAGGTATACGAAGTTTCCTAGGTCATGCTGGTTTCTATAAAAGGTTCATTAAAGACTTCTCTAAGATTTCTAGGCCTCTTACCAACCTCTTGCAGAAGGATGTTCCTTTTGTTTTTGAAGAGGATTGTGAGGAAGACTTCGAAATACTTAAGAAGGCTTTGATAACCGCACCTATTGTTCAACCACCTGACTGGAACTTGCCCTTTCAAATCATGTGCGACGCTAGTGATTATGCTGTTGGTGCTGTTCTAGGACAAAGAGTTGACTAGAAGTTGAATGTTATTCACTATGCTAGTAAAACTCTAGACAATGCCCAAAGAAATTACGCCACTACGGAGAAGGAATTTTTAGCAGCCGTGTTTGCATGTGAGAAATTCAGATCTTACATAGTTGACTCCAAAGTCACTATTCACTCTGATCATGCTGCTATTAAGTACCTCATGGGGAAGAAGGACGCTAAGCCTAGGCTGATCAGATGGGTTCTCCTGCTACAGGAATTTGATTTGCACATCGTTGACCGAAAGGGTGCTGATAACCCTGTAGCAGATAACTTGTCCTTGATGACCCACGACCTATTGATGACAGCTTTCCTGATGAGCAATTAAATGTTATCCGCACTTCACATAGTGCACCGTGGTATGCTGATTACGCAAATTATATCGTAGCCAAATACATACCACCCAGTTTCACCTATCAGCAAAAGAAGAAATTCTTCTTTGATTTGAGACACTACTTTTGGGATGATCCTCACCTTTATAAGGAAGGAGTTGATGGTGTTATTAGACGTTGTGTGCCTGAACATGAACAGGGACAGATCCTGCAGAAGTGTCATTCCGAAGCCTACGGAGGACACCATGCTAGAGATAGAATTGCCCGTAAGGTATTGCAATCAGGTTTCTATTGGCCCACTCTCTTCAAGGATGCCCGTAAGTTTGTCTTGTCTTGTGACGAATGCCAAAGGATAGGGAACATCAGTAAGCGTCAAGAGATGCCTATGAACTATTCACTTGTCATTGAACCGTTCGATGTCTGGGGCTTTGATTATATGGGACCCTTCCCGAGTTCCAATGGGTATACTCACATCTTAGTTGCTGTGGATTATGTCACTAAGTGGGTAGAAGCTATCCCCACTAAAATGTTGATCACCACACCTCTATTAAGATGCTTAAAGAAGTGATTTTCCCAAGATTTGGAGTCCCTAGATATTTGATGACTGATGGCGGTTCACACTTCATTCATGGTGTTTTCCGCAAGATGCTCGCTAAGTATGATGTCAACCATAGAGTTGCATCTCCTTATCATGCTTAGTCTAGTGGTCGAGTGGAGTTGAGTAATAGGGAGATCAAATTGATCCTACAAAAGGCTGTCAATAGATCTCGAAAGAATTGGTCTAGCAAACTTGACGATGCACTATGGGCTTATAGGACTGCTTATAAGAATCCCATGGGCATGTCGCCGTATAAAATGCTTTACGGTAGGGCTTGTCATTTATCTCTTGAGCTAGAACACAAAGCTTATTGGGCAATCAAAGAGCTCAACTTCGATTTCAAACTTGCCAGTGAGAAGCGGTTGTTTGATATCAGCTCATTAGATGAATGGAGGGCTCAGGCATATGAGAATGCCAAGTTGTTCAAAGAAAAGGTTAAGAGATGGCACGACAAAAGAATACAAAAACGAGAGTTCAATGTAGGTGACTGTGTCCTACTATACAATTCTCGTTTAAGATTCTTCGCTGGCAAGCTCCTCTCTAAATGGGAAGGTCCCTACGTTATCGAGGAAGTATATCGTTCCGGTGCCATTAAAATCAATAACACGGAAGGAAAATTTCCTAGAGTGGTAAATGAGCAAAGAATCAAGCATTATATCTCTGCTACTCCCATAAATGTTGAGACCAATATCATCAATGTCATAACTCCAGAGGAGTACATAAGGGATGTTTATCAGCCTGTTTCAAACCCTGAAAACGAAGAGGTATCTGTTTCGGTAATTAATTGGACTCCGAAGCTTTTCCAATAGGAAATTTCCTCCGTTTTGGAATTTTAGAAAATTAGAAAAATAAAAAGCAGTCTGGAGAGCACACGAGGTGGCCACAAGCTTGGTAGCCGCCACCTACCCCCCTGGCGGCGGCTAGAGGGCTTGTGGGCACCTCGTGTGCCTCCCGGACTCCGTTTTCTTGCGGAGCACTCCTTCTGGTCCAGAAAAATTCATTATATATACGCCCGAAGGTTTTGATCTCCGTATCGCGTAGTTTTCCTCTGTTTTCGTTTCGAGCCTGTTGTCTGTCGCAGATTTAGAGCAAAGATGACTCAGGAATCTGTTGGGGAGAATGATCTTCCCCAAGTTCATGAAGAAGTAGATACTGATCTAAAAAGAGTAGAAGTCACGGAAGCCAGGGACAAAGCTAAGGACAAAACCCGAGCTAGGGAGGAAGTTCAACCTATGTTCAACATTGAAGACGTTGAAGGAGTAGATTTTCTCCAGCCCTTCCTCCACGTGTTGTCTCCATCCTTGATTGAACTCTTGAGGTTTTGCGAAACAACTCGTGCTTGCAATATTTCCCTTTCTCGTGAAGTTGTTTTGCTGGAAAACCATGTCGCATATCTCAAAGGTATAAATCAAAGATTGATAGCTCTCTTGGAATCAAAGGCAACAACACCACCACCATCACCACCAAAGGAAGACAACTAAGCATTGGTATAGGCAATCCCCTTGGCTTTTGCCAAGCTTGGGGGAGTTGCCCTGGTATCGTATCACCTTTATATCTTTTGCTTTTACCTTTGCTTTAGTTCTTTCCTTTTCAGTTTTTATTTCTTCTCTTAGAGGAATAAGTCTTTAGTGTTTAGTTTGAGTCTTTTGCTTTTGTCTCTCCCCCGTTGTATTCGAGCTTGCGAGCTATATAATAAAGAGTATCTTAGTCAAGGGCTTTGCTTTGTGTTGTGATCAAAAGTATGAAAAGAACGATAGCATGAAAGATCATGAGATGATCTTATGGAAAGTGATAGCTTCACATATGACATGTATGATGATTGAAACTTGTTGAGAATAAATCAACATAAACCTCAGTCATTGTTACAATTAATAAGAAGTAATAAGGAAAGATAGGTTCACATATAAATATATCATCTTAGACACTTTTTACAATTGTGAGCACTCACCAAACTATTACATGCTTAGGAGTAGATGTTGGACAAGGAAGACAACATAATGAATTGTGTTTGCTTGGTTCCAAACAATGTTATATGAGTAGAGATCCCTTAGCATGTGACGATCGCTTCCACCTCATATTAGGCAAAACTCCCGCACCAAGTAGAGATACTACTTGTGCATCCATAAACCTTCAACCCAGTTTTGCCATGAGAGTCCACCATACCTACCTATGGATTGAATAAGATCCTTCAAGTAAGTTGTCATCGGTGCAAGCAATAAAAATTGCTCTCTAATATGTATGATCTATTGGTGTGTGGAAAGTAAGCTTTGTACGAACCTGTGATGAGGAAGACATAAAAGCGATAGACTTCATAATAAAGTTCTTTATCACAGGAGGCAATATAAAGTGACGTTCCTCCGCACTAAGAGGACACGCATTCAAACCTCAAAAGCGCATGACAACCTCTGCTTCCCTCTGCGAAGGGCCTATCTTGTACCTTTACTTTTTGCCCTTGTAAGAGTCATGGTGATCTTCACCAATTCCCTATTTTTCCTTTGTCTTGGCTACCGTCACATGCTTGGGAAAGATCTATACTCATATATCAACTTGGACGTGAGTACTTATGCTTTATTATTGTTGACTTTACCCTTGAGGTAAATGGTTGGGAGGCAAAACTATAAGCCCCTATCTTCCTCTGTGTCCAGCTGAAACTTTGATACCATGAGTACCACGTGAGTTGTAACAATTGTGGAAAATAAAAAAGATGATTGAGTATGTGGGTTTGCCTTACAACCTCTTATTTGACTCCTTCTGATGTTATGATAAATTGCAATTGCTTCAATGACTTTGGACTGTTGTTGGTTACTTCTCGGTAAGGTTTTTGCTTCATACTTTGCTTTGTGAAGGAATTGCTACTTTCCCATAAGAATCTTTATGATGTATTGTTGTTCTATGTGTGATCATGATGCCCTCATGTTTGTATTATGTTTTATCGACACCTTCGTACCTAAACATGTGGACATGTTTATGGAACTTGGTTTTCGCTTGAGGACAAGCGAGGTCTAAGCTTGGGGGAGTTGGTACGTCCATTTTGCATCATGCTTTCATGTTGATATTTATCGCTTTATGGGATATTATATTACTTTGTGGTACCATATTTATGCCTTTTCTCTCTTATTTTGCAAGGTTTATTTGAAGAGGGAGAATTCAGGCAGCCGGAATTCTGGACTGAAAAAGGAGCAAATCTGAGTCCTCTATTCTGCACATCTCCAAATGCCCTGAAAATTTACGTGGAATTTTTTGGGAATATATATAAAATACTGGGCGGAAGAAGTACCAGAGGGGAGCTACCAGGGCCCCACAAGCCTGGTAACCACCACCCTCTAGTGGCGGCTACACGGCTTGTGGGCTCCCTAACGGCCCACTGGCCCCCCTCTTTTGCTATATGAAGGGTTTCGTTCCAGAAAAAATCAGGAGGGAGCTTTTTCGTGGTTTCGCCGTCACCATGAGGCAGAACTTGAGCAGATCCAATCTAGAGCTCCGGCAGGACGATCCTGCTGGGGAAACTTCCCTCCCGGAGGGGGAAATCGTCGTCATCATCATCACCAACACTCCTCTCCATCAACATCTTTATGAGCACCATCTCCTCTCCAATCACTAGTTCATCTCTTGTAACCAATCTCCGTCTCGCGACTCCGATTGGTACTTGTAAGGTTGTTAGTAGTGTTGATTACTCTTTGTAGTTGATGCTAGTTGGATTACTTGGTGGAAGAGTTTATGTTCAGATCCTTGATGCTATTCATTACACCTCTGATCATGATTATGATTATGCTTTGTGAGTAGTTACTTTTGTTCCCGAGGACATGGGATAAGTCATGCTACTAATAGTCATGTGAATTTGGTATTCGTTCGGTACTTTGATATGTTGTATGTTCTCTTTTCCTCTAGTGGTGTTATGTGAACGTCGACTACATAACACTTCACCATATTTGGGCCTAGAGGAAGGCATTGGGGAGTAGTAAGTAGATGATGGGTTGCTGGAGTGACAGAAGCTTAAACTCCAGTCTATGCGTTGCTTCGTAAGGGGCTGATTTGGATCCACTAGTTTAACGCTATGGTTAGACGTTGTCTTAATTCTTCTTTCATAGTTGCGGATGCTTGCGAGAGGGGTTAATCATAAGTGGGATGCTTGTCCAAGTAAGGGTAGTACCCAAGCGCCGGTCCACGCACATATCAAACTATCAAAGTAACGAACGCGAATCACATGAACATGATGAAACTAGCATGACAGAAATTCCCGTGTGTCCTCGGGAGCGTTTTTCCTCCTATAAGACTTTGTTCAGGCTTGTACTTTGCTACAAAAGGGATTGGGCCACTTGCTGCACCATTGCTACTACTTGTTACTTGTTACTTTTCACTTGCTACGTTTCACCTCGCTACATCATCACTTGTTACCGCTACTTTCAGTGCTTGCAGTTATTACCTTGCTGAAAACCGTTTATCACAGCCTTCTGGTCCTCGTTGGGTTCGACACTCTTACTTATCGAAAGGACTACGATTGATCCCCTATACTTGTGGGTCATCAAGGTGGTTGCGGCCGGGGTTGGTGGGGCGCGGAAAACGAGGTAGATGGCTAGGGTTAGCTGTCTAAATGCCTCGGGAGGTCTATTTATAGACAGGGCGGCAGGTTTAGCAAAATTCCGTCCCGGTTTCAACCGCGTGGTCAGAATCGGACGATTGCGCACGCGGGAACGGGTAAGTGGCTGTGTAGAGTAGTTATCTGGCGACGAGAGGGAAAACGGGTGGCCCGGCAACGAGATTTAAAATATCGAAAGACGTCCGACGATAGACCAAATTCAGTGCCGCAACGGTCGACCGTTCGGGTACCAGACGGACTCCGATTGCGACGAAATTTGACAGGCGGCCTATCTATGTCTAAATAAGACCGCACGTCAAATTCCAACCCAATCGGAGAAATTTTAGACACACTTTTAAAACATGGTTTTGACGATGCCGCGGGCGCGTGCGTGTGTGGTCGGGCTCAGAACGGACAACGACGAGAATCGGCAACTAACAACGGATACAAGTTTGAAAACTGGCGGCAACAGGATGCCGATGCAATGCGGATGATGCGCATGATGCGATGATGATGCAACGAATAAAAATAACCACACGACGAAAACAGAATAAAGGGGGAATCTTCTGGAACGCCGGTCTCGGGCTGTCACACTATTCATCATGCAACAGTTATAACACGGAGAGATATGTAACTAGCTCCAGTTCGTCAATGTAATGTAGGCATTTATTCCTTATGTAGTCATACATGTTTAGGGAAAAGAACTTGCATGACATCTATTGTCCATCCCTCCCGTGGCAGCGGGGTCCTAATGGAAACTACGAGATATTAAGGTTCTCCTTTTAATAAAGAACCAGACCAATGCATTAACACTTGGTGAATACATGAACTCCTCATACTATGGTCATATCCGGGAGTGGTTCCGGCTATTGTCACTCCGGGTTGCCGGGTCATAACACATAGTAGGTCACTACAACTTGCAAGATAGGATCAAGAACACACATATATTGGCGACAACATAATAGGTTCAGATCTGAAATCATGGCACTCGGGCCCTAGTGACAAGCATTAAGCATGGCAAAGTAGTAGTAACATCAATCTCAGAACATAGTGGATACTAGGGATCAATCCCCGTCAAAACTAACTCGATTACATGATAGATCTCATCCAACCCATCACCGTCCAGCAAGCCTACCATGAGATTACTCACGAACGGTGAAGAGCATCATGGAATTGGCGATGAAGGAAGGTTGGTGATTACGATGGCGACGATCTCCCCTCTCCGGATCCCAGAACGGAGTCCAGATCTGCCCTCCAGAGGAAGAACAGGAGGTGGCGGCGCCTCCATATCATAAAACGCGATGAACTCTTCTCCTTGATTTTTTCCAAACGAAAGGGACTAAATAGAGTTGTGATTGTAGGCGGGGGAGCAACATGGGCCCCACAAGCGTGTTAGGCGCGGCCAGGGGCGCGCGCTTGGTGGGCTTGTGGGCTCCACGCTCTACTTCCTTCGTTGATTCTTGCGCCAGTACTTTCATATATTCCACAAAAATTCTCCATAAAATTTCAGGTCATTCCGAGAACTTTTATTTCAGTGCAAAAACAACACCATGGCAATTATGCTGAAAACAGCGTTAGTCCGTGTTAGTTCCATTCAAATCATGCAAATTAGAGTCCAAAACAAGGGCAAAAGAGTTTGGAAAAGTAGATACGACGGAGACGTATCAGTGCTCCTAACATGCTTGGGATTGTTATGGGGACCCCCTAGATTCTCGTTTCGGGATAAAGCTTGTTTGGCAAGGCCCAAAATTGGTACTATATTTTCCCAACATAATAATTCTGTTAAACCTAAAAAGCATAGGGCGTCATGAACCCGAGGAGTAATTCAACATAATACAGGGGGGACCAGTGCTGATGGTGTTGGTCCCAGATGGGCTGCCTGCGGGGCCACCATGGGGGAACTCGAGGTTTGTTTTAACTCGTAGGTTGTCCCATCCGGTCGTGTCCGTGTGACGGAGAGGTATCTCGGGGACCACTCGGTAATACAACATCACATATAAGCCTTGCAAGCAATGTGACTCAAGTGTAAGTCACGGGATCTTGTATTACGGAACGAGTAAAGATACTTGCCGGTAACGAGATTGAAATAGGTATAGAGATACCGCCGATCAAATCTCGGGCAAGTAACATACCGAAGGACAAAGGGAATGTTATACAGGATTATATGAATCCTTGCCACAGAAGTTCAACCTATAAGATCTTCGTAGAATATGTAGGATCCAATATGGACATCCAGGTCCCGCTATTGGATATTGACCGAGGAGTGTCTCGGGTCATGTCTGCATAGTTCTCGAACCCGCAGGGTCTGCACACTTAAGGTTCGATGACGTTTTAGTATAGTTGAGTTATATGTGTTGGTGACCGAAGGTTGTTCAGAGTCCCAGATGAGATCACAGATGTCACGAGGGTTGATATACAGGATGGTTTCATTTGGTCACCGGAAAGATTTCGGGCATTACCGGCAGTGTACCGAGAGTGACGAATGGGTCCACACCGATGGTGGTGGCGTCCATGCGTCGTTCCCTTCATGAAGGCTCCATCGCGGTAGCCGTGCGTCCTTTGCGGTACTCCGGGTGAAAACCTCGATTCAATGATTAGGCGGCGGTGGCTCTCCGGTGTTGTTTCTTTATTGGAAGTATACCTGGGCATGGGCAGCCATGCCCGACCGGCCTGACCCGACCTGACCCAAAAATCCCTGGCCGTGTCGGGCCTATTTGTTCCATCGGGTGGGCTCGGGCTAGAAAGTTGAGTCCGTTGGTCCCGTCCGGGCCGGGCTCGGGCCTATCAAAAAATAAAAGTAAGCCAAAGTCGGGTCGGGCAGGTCAGGCCCAGTCGGGCTTTTTCCATCTTGGGCCGGGCCTGGGTTTTTAGCACCGGGCTTTTTTGTGCCCGGCCCGGAAAATGCCCAGGTATAATTGGAAGGGCCGGTTTGGATTTTTCTGGGTCGTCGAGTTTCGGTTTCATCTCCTTGTGCGATTCGTTCTCGATGGAGCGCTCCTTAGTCCCTTAGGCCTCGTTTGGTTAAGGAGGATTTGGGAGGTTTTGAGAGGGATGGATTTCAGGGGATTGGGTGAATCCCTTTCTTTCACCCAATCCTCTCAAATCCCCAGGGCTTTGCTTTCACTAGTCCCTCCAGAAGGGTTTTGAAACACATGGATAAGAAGGGATTGAAGGGGAACAAAGGGGATTGGGCTAAGCAAACCCCTCCTATCAAACGAACGCCCGAGGATTTGTGGGGTTTCTGGCCCTCCCGGAGATTTTCCTCTCTAAACCTCCCCAATCCCCCTTAACCAAATGAGGCCTTAGTGATGCTCTTATGTCTACTAGTTGGATGCCCGTGCGCTGCCACGGAACAAAACAGTCTATAAAGACAATAAGAAATGACATTGTTTATCTATGGCAATTGCAAATGTGTAGAACAAACAATAAAGGCAATACAAATCAAATTGTTTTTCTATGGCAATTGAAAATTCTCAAACTATCTATTGCTACAAGCATCGTGTGTTGTCTCCTCTTAAACTCTACCAAATCACCTTATGGTTCTTGGCATCAGCAGTTACACATGATGGAGCATTCCGATTGTCGTACTCTTATCACGGGTAGGAGACCAAATAATACCAACGTGTACAACATTGGTAACAAAAGTGTGACCAGAACTGCAATTGGTTTCACAGGATGGTCGTACGCTAAGCACCTCAGTTTAACATGGACGATGAAGGGTCACACAAACATCGTTACTACCCGTTGTCCAGTTTGGTAATAGTGACCAAGCTAAATAAAGATGGAAACTATGTTTGGGCTCTCCCCGTCATCGTTACTCTCTTCTTTTGAGTAACCCCATCACCGCTACTCAAACCATGAATATTCACTTCCGCATTTCCCTCAAGCATAAGAAAGGCACCCCATTATTTACCTTTTAATAGTAGAGGTTTGTTTGCATCATTCACATAAAACATAGGAAAATAAAATGTAGCCATTTATTAGTTTGCAAGAAGATTTTCTAGTGGAGATTAAGCTTAGAGATATGCAACAAAGATCACTGAACAAAATCAGTCAGTGATACGCAAAATATTTATCTGACAAAAAAGTATGGCTTTATTTCAACATTATAAAAAGGAAATAGCAAGATTACATGCGGTTGGATACCAGTGAAAAGTAAAACAAAATAAGTAAAAAACATAGGAGAATCAAAAAAAGGAAACTCCACAACCTACAAGTTCACCTCATAGGTAGTTATTACTACTTCCACTATAGCAAAACCATCCATCGACATACGCTGGAGCAACAACAAGTTCACACAGCAGAACAAAGAAAAATGAAGTGTCGCCATATATACAAGAGAGTCATTGTTTCCTACTCCCTTTGTACCAAAATATCTGTAGAGTGAACTGCACTATAAATATTTCAGTACAAAGGGAGTATCTCCTATAATAAAATTCAGAAAAAGGGATAAATTTTACCATGTGTCCCTCCAGCCTGGACCTCAGTGTGGAATAGAACTATAGCGGTTCTAAGGATCCCTTCTCATGCTTGACCCGCAAGCTTGTCTGACCATTCTCATACTACATCCGTGTGCCCACACCAACCATGTCATATCCACTCTTGTGGCCCTGCTGCTGAATGAAAAAATGTAATAGTGCAAGGACAGCATGCCAATCTTCAATGCAAACTTGGTGTGCCTGAAGTGATGATATGTGTTCTGCAAGTGTTATTAGTATGTGAGAGCAGTATAACTTCAATTCCCTTCCCCCTATTTTTCCAATGTGTCAATCGGTGATACTTGCATTTCAGATTGATGTCCCTGAGGAAGATAGTCTGTCTGGTCTAGGTGTGAGAGTGGCAAAGGCGAATATGTTAGAATCATGTTGTCTAGCTGCGAGAGTGGCAAAGGCAAAATCTGTTATACTGATGCTATCTTAAGCAAAATGGAAAAAATGATACCAGGTCGGTATGTCACAAATAGCTAATAAACACTTGTTGGAATCCTTTGAGGATTATGGAGGACGATTTGTTGGAGAAATCATAGTAGAGTGAACTGTTGTAGTCCTGCTAGTATTTGATTTTCAGACATTGTAGTTGTTATGACCGGCACTACGTACCAAAGGAGGAGTCCCAATGGGCAGGATCAGTTATGGGCTTAGCCCAAGTTATCTTAGTTTCCAAGTTATTATATAAACCGATGTAAACAACTCTTTTGAAATTAAGCAATATAGTCATAACTCTATTGCCCGGCTCCTCTGGGAGCCGGAACCCTAGCTGCGCCGCCGCCGCATCCCTCTCGCGCACAATGGCGCCCCGCCGCCGGCCTCCGCGCTCCAGCCCTCGCCAACCCCGCTTCATCCCCTACAACCTCCGCCCTAGAGCCGGTAGAACCCTAGCTGTTCCCACCAATTTGGTATCTAGAGACTCGAGGCCGATCATGTCATCCTCGCCTACTGTCACCACCATCCCGCCCACCTTCACCGTCCAGATCGTCACCACCGCCCCGCTGGAAGCCATCTCCACCGCACCGCTGGGTACGGCGTCCGCCACTACCGCGCCGGCTACCACTCCCGCCCCGGCCCTTGTCGTCTACACCCCGGAGGAGGTCACGGGGGCCCTGCGCGACCTCGCCACCGCGGTCCAGGGGATCCGCCTGTATTTGGCCGGTCCCTGCGGTCCGCCACCGGCGGCGCCGCCGGCCCCCACCACCGGGCTACAGCTGCTTCCATGGCAGCAGCCACCATCGCTGGGCACCATACTCGCCGAGCCCCTTCAGCTGCCGCCCCCACCCGCCACCACTCCGCCTTGGTCGCCCTGGCCGACCCAGGCACTTGCGGCGTCGGCCGCGTCGGCCCCCCTACCTGTAGCCGCTGCATCTGCCAGGGCCGCTGCAGTTCAGCTCCGGGCAGCCGTCCACAACACCAGCAGGCGTCCCGATCCAGGAGGTCTGGTTCCCGTCCTCACCATCCCCACTTCCGGCCTGGTTGGCCGGGTCCATTCCGCCGCCGGTCTACACGATGGCGTCGGAGTAGCCGATGACCGCTGTGCAGAATGGGGGCCCCTCAAGCTCCGCGGGCCCCTACGCCTGCCGCGACGGGCCGCCTTTCCACGGAGGACCCCCGGTGGCCACCGACCCGGCGCCGTCACCCTCGCTGCTCCGCGCCGCCAAGCCGTACGGGCACGGCGGTCTTACTCAGACACCGCCGCACTTCGCCAAGATTGACTTCGCCACCTACGACGGTATAGAGGGCCCCCACAATTGGCTCAATCAGTGTGAGCAGTTCTTCCGGGGCAAACGCACTCTCGCGACCGGCCGAGCTCTTCGTCCGTGGTCTACCAGATCACATCCGCGTGGACGTGGAGCTTCGGGGGCCCCAGGAACTCCAGACGGCCATGTACTATGCCTCTGCCTTCGAGCGTTGCGCGCTGGCCTTGCAGAAGGTGGCGCCGACTCGGAGTGGCCGACAACCGGCCCGGGTTTCCCAGACTACGGCTGTGCTGGGCCGTCCGCCCCCGGTCCCTCCTGCGACTACTACTTCGGCCTCAACGCGGCCCTTCCGCCAGCTCTTCCCGGCCGAGCAACTCGAGTGCCGTCGCTAGGGGCTATGGTTTGACTGCGATGAGCCCTACATGCCGGACCACGTCTGCCCGCGCCTCTTCTACTTGGAAGCGAACGACTTCTACATCCCCGATGATCGGGCCCTGGTTCGGGACTGGGCGCAGTCTTGTGTGACGTGCCAACATAACAAGATAGAGACACGACGGCCGACAGGGCATCTACAGCCCTTGGAGGTGCCCTCTCAGGTTTGGGCCGATATTACCATGGACTTCATCGAGGGCCTTCCCAAGGTGGGGGGCAAGCCCGTCATCCTCACCGTGGTTGATTGCTTCTCCAAGTACGCCCACTTCATCGCGCTTGGCCATCCTTACACCGCCACCTCCGTGGCCCGGGCCTTCTTCGACGGCATCGTTCGCCTACACGGGTTTCCCTCTTCGATCGTCAGCGACCGGGACCCGGTGTTCACGGGGCATGTCTGGCGCGATCTCTTCAGGATGGCGGGCGTGAAGCTTCGCTTGAGCACGACATTCCATCCTCAGACGGACGGCCAATCCGAGGTGGTCAACACGGTGATTGCCATGTATTTGCATTGTGTTACAGGTGATTGTCCTCGTGCTTGGGTGGATTGGCTTGCGTGGGCGGAGTACTGCTACAACACCTCTTATCACTCCGCCCTGCGTGCCCCGCCGTTCGAGGTGGTCTATGGCCGTCCGCCCCCCCCCATCCTGTTGGTTGACCCGGAGACGGCTAGGACGGAGGCGGCAGGTGATCTTCTTCGCAGCCGTGACGAGATGTTTGCCGAGGTGCGTCAACGCCTCGTTCAGGCCCAGCAGTTGGCCAAGCACTACTATGACGGCCACCAATGCGAGGCGGAGTTTGCGGTGGGCGACTGGGTGTGGCTGTGTCTCCTTCACCGTTCTACGCAGTCCCTTGTCTCGCGCGTGAAGCGCAAGCTGGGCCCATGCTACGCCGGGCCATTTTCCGTGCTGGAGCGCATCGGAAAGGTGGCCCGCCTTCAGCTTTCGGCCGGTGCTCGCATCCACGACGTCTTCCATGTGGGGCTCCTGAAGCCTTTCCGTGGGGAGCCACCGGTGGCAACGCCGGCGCTACCCCCGACCTCCCACGGGCGCCTCCTTCCCAGGCCAGCGAAGGTGTTGCGGGCCCAACTACGTCGCGGGGTGTGGTACCTGTTGATCCAGTGGGAAGGCCTTCTAGAGGAGGACGTGACTTGGGAGCAGCATGACGAATTCAACCAACACTATCCAGAGTTCCAGCTCGAGGACGAGCTGTTTGCGCAGGCGGGGAGAGATGTTATGACTGGTACTACGTACCAAAGGAGGAGACCCAATGGGCAGGATTAGTTACGGGCTTAGCCCAAGTTATCTTAGTTATCTTTGTTTCCAAGTTATCTTAGTCAGCCGTGAGATTATATAAACCGATGTAAACAATTCTTTTCGAATTAAGAAATATAGTCATAACTCTATTGTCCGGCTCCTAGAGGAGCTAGAACCCTAGCTGCACTGCCGCCTTCCACCGCCGCCGCCTCCCTCTCGCGCGCAACGGCTCCCCGCCGGCGGCTGCCGCGCTCCAGCCCTCGCCAACCCCGCTTCATCCCCTACAACCTCCGCCCTAGACCCGGTAGAACCCTAGCTGTTCCTACCAGTAGTCCTGCATGAAGCAGACCAAATGTCCATAGGAAATTCTAAAATCTACACGCCCCAAAATAAAAATCACCAATTTTCAAGATCCACGAAGCAATACAATAATTCATATTGTACATGAAGAGACCTTTGTAGACAAGCTATTAACTAATGCATTTTGGTATTTATAATCGGTCTTAGTACAAGCTACGTGTGGCGGCACAAGTCATTGTGAACCTGATATATAGATGTAACTAATCACAGATTGTAATGTGATAATGTAAGTTACCGTGCGAGAGAAACCTACTTCATGTTCATCACCCCACTCTTTTCACTATCATCTTCTAAGTGCACGAATTGCCTCCAGAAATTGACAACATCACTGCATAACAAAAAAAAGATGAAGAGCCAATGGCATAAGTTGCTGCATAGACAAAATAACAGTGAAAAAACTTACAAGCATGTCACAGAAACCTACCATGTAGATGTTGGAATTATGCCCTAGAGGCAATAATAAATATAGTTATTATTATAATTCCAGTATCAAGATAATCATTTATTATCCATGCTATAATTGTATTGAATGAAGACTTATATACATGTGTGGATACATAGACAAAACACTGTCCCTAGCAAGCCTCTAGTTGGCTAGCCAGTTGATCAAAGATAGTCAGTGTCTTCTGATTATGAACAAGGTGTTGTTGCTTGATAACTGGATCACGTCATTAGGAGAATCACGTGATAGACTAGACCCAAACTAATAGACGTAGCATGTTGATCGTGTCATTTTGTTGCTACTGTTTTCTGCGTGTCAAGTATTTGTTCCTATGACCATGAGATCATATAACTCACTGACACCGGAGGAATACTTTGTGTGTATCAAACGTCACAACGTAACTGGGTGACTATAAAGATGCTCTACAGGTATCTCCGAAGGTGTTCGTTGAGTTAGTATGGATCAAGACTGGGGTTTGTCACTCCGTGTGACGGAGAGGTATCTCGGGGCCCACTCGGTAATACAACATCACACACAAGCCTTGCAAGCAATGTGACTTAGTGTAAGTTGCGGGATCTTGTATTACGGAACGAGTAAAGAGACTTGCCGGTAAACGAGATTGAAATAGGTATGCGGATACTGACGATCGAATCTCGGGCAAGTAACATACCGAAGGACAAAGGGAATGACAAACGGGATTATATGAATCCTTGGCACTGAGGTTCAAACGATAAGATCTTCGTAGAATATGTAGGATCCAATATGGGCATCCAGGTCCCGCTATTGGATATTGACCGAGGAGTCTCTCGGGTCATGTCTACATAGTTCTCGAACCCGCAGGGTCTGCACACTTAAGGTTCGACGTTGTTTTATGCGTATTTGAGTTATATGGTTGGTTATCGAATGTTGTTCAGAGTCCCGGATGAGATCACGGACGTCACGAGGGTTTCCGGAATGGTCCGGAAACGAAGATTGATATATAGTATGACCTCACTTGATTACCGGAAGGTTTTCAGAGTTACCGGGAATGTACCGGGAATGATGAATGGGTTCCGGGTGTTCACCGAGGGGGGGGGCAACCCACCCCGGGGAAGCCCATAGGCATTGAGGGTGGCGCACCAGCCCTTAGTGGGCTGGTGGGACAGCCCAAGAAAGCCCTATGCGCCGTAGGAAGAAAAATCAATGAGAAAAGGAAAAAAAGAGAGGAGGTGGGAAAAGGGGGAAGGACTCCTCCTTCCAAACCTAGTTGGACTCGGTTTGGAAGGGGAGGGTTGCCCCCCTATGCTCGGCCGACCCCCTTGGGAGTCCTTGGACCCCAAGGCAAGGCTCTCCCTCCTCCCCCTATATATACGAAGGTTTTAGGGCTGATTTGAAACAACTTTGCCACGACAGCCCGACCACATATCTCCACGGTTTTACTTGTAGATCACGTTTCTGCGGAGCTCGGGCGGAGCCCTGCTGAAATAAGATCACCACCAACCTCCGGAGCGCCGTCACGCTGTTGGAGAACTCTTCTACCTCTCCGTCTCTCTTGCTGGATCAAGAAGGCCGAGATCATCATCGAGCTGTACGTGTGCTGAACGCGGAGGTGTCGTCCGTTCGTCACTAGATCGTGGGACTGATCGCGGGACGGTTCGCGGGGCGGATCGAGGGACGTGAGGACGTTCCACTACATCAACCGCGTTCACTAACGTTTCTGTTGTACGGTCTACAAGGGTACGTAGATCAAACATCCCCTCTCGTAGATGGACATCACCATGATAGGTCTTCGTGCGCGTAGGAAAATTTTTGTTTCCCATGCGACGTTCCCCAACAGTGGCATCATGAGCTAGGTTCATGCGTAGATGTCTTCTCGAGTAGAACACAAAAGTTTTTGTGGGCGGTGATGTGCATTTTGCTGCCCTCCTTAGTCTTTTCTTGATTCCGCGATATTGTTGGATCGAAGCGGCTCGGGCCGACATTACTCGTACGCTTACGAGAGACTGGTTTCATCGCTATGAGTAACTCCGTTGCTCAAAGATGACTGGCGGGTGTCAGTTTCTCCAACTTTAGTTGAATCGGATTTGACCGAGGAGGTCCTTGGATGAGGTTAAATAGCAACTCATATATCTCCGTTGTGGTGTTTGCGTAAGTAAGATGCGATCCTACTAGATACCCATGGTCACCACGTAAAACATGCAACAACAAAATTAGAGGACGTCTAACTTGTTTTTGCAGGGTATGCTTGTGATGTGATATGGCCAACGATGTGATGTGATATATTGGATGTATGAGATGATCATGTTGTAATAGATATTATCGACTTGCACGTCGATGGTACGGCAACCGGCAGGAGCCATAGGGTTGTCTTTATACTAGCATTTGTGCTTGCAGATGCGTTTACTATTTTGCTAGGATGTAGCTTTAGTAGTAATAGCATGAGTAGCACGACAACCCCGATGGCGACACGTTGATGGAGATCATGGTGTGGCGCCGGTGACAAGAAGATCGTGTCGGTGCTTTGGTGATGGAGATCAAGGAGCACGTGATGATGGCCATATCATGTCACTTATGAATTGCATGTGATGTTAATCCTTTTATGCACCTTATTTTGCTTAGAACGACGGTAGCATTATGAGGTGATCTCTGACTAAAATTTCAAGACGAAATTGTGTTCTCCCCGACTGTGCACCGTTGCTACAGTTCGTCGTTTCGAGACACCACGTGATGATCGGATGTGATAGACTCAACGTTCACATACAACGGGTGCAAAACAGTTGCGCACGCGGAACACTCAGGTTAAGCTTGACGAGCCTAGCATGTGCAGACATGGCCTCGGAACACATGAGACCAAAAGGTCGATCATGAATCATATAGATGATATGATTAGCATGGGGATGCTTACCACTGAAACTATACTCAACTCACGTGATGATCGGACTTGAGCTAGTGTAAGTGGATCATGAACCACTCAAATGACTAGAGAGATGTAATTTTTGAGTGGGAGTTTAGCGAATAATTTGATTAAGTTAAACTCTAATTATCTTGAACATAGTCTAAGTCCACTTTGAATATATTTGTGTTGTAGATCATGGCTCACGCGACAGTCACCCTGAATTTTAATACGATCCTAGAGAAAGCTAAGTTGAAAGATGATGGAAGCAACTTTGTAGACTGGGCTCGTAATCTTAAGCTAATCTTACAAGCTGGGAAGAAGGATTATGTCCTTAATGTTGCGCTAGGAGATGAACCACCCGCTACGGCTGATCAGGATGTTAAGAACACTTGGTTAGCACGTAAGGAGGACTACTCAGTAGTTCAATGTGCAGTCTTGTATGGCTTAGAACCGGGACTTCAACGTCTCTTTGAGCGTCATGGAGCATTTGAGATGTTCCAGGAGTTGAAGTTTATCTTTCAGAAGAATGCCAGGATCGAGAGGTATGAGACCTCCGATAAATTCTATGCTTGCAAGATGGAGGAGAACTCATCTGTCAGTGAACATGTGCTCAAAATGTGTGGGTACTCAAACCGTCTAGCTGAACTGGGGATTGAACTCCCGCAAGAAGCTATCACTGACAGAATCCTTCAATCACTGCCGCCAAGCTATAAAGGCTTTGTGTTGAACTACAACATGCAAGGGATGAACAAGTCTCCCGGCGAGTTGTTTGCGATGCTGAAAGTCGCAGAGTCTGAACTCCGTAAAGAGCATCAAGTGTTGATGGTGAATAAGACCACTAGTTTCAATAGAAACGGCAAAGGCAAGAAGGGTAATTCAAAGAAGAGTGGCAAGCCTGTTGCCAATCTGACGAAGAAACCCAAAGCTGGACCTAAGCCTGAAACAGAGTGTTACTATTGCAAGGGTATGGGTCACTGGAAGCGCAATTACCCCAAGTATCTGGCTGATAAGAAGGCGGCCAAAGAAAAATCAGGTATATTTGATATACATGTTATTGATGTGTACTTAACCGGCTCTCGTAGTAGTGCCTGGGTATTCGATACCGGTTCTGTTGCTCATATTTGCAACTCGAAACAGGAACTGCGGAATAGACGAAGGCTGGCGAAAGATGAAGTGACGATGCGCGTAGGAAATGGTTCCAAGGTTGATGCAATCGCCGTCGGCACAGTTTCACTTCAGTTACCATCAGGTTAGTTATGAACTTGAATCATTGTTATTTAGTGCCTGCGTTGAGCTTGAACATTATATCTGGATCTTGTTTATTGCGAGTCGGTTACTCTTTTAAGTCAGAGAATAATGGTTGTTCTATTTCTATGAGTAACATCTTTTATGGTCATGCACCCAATGTGAGAGGATTGTTCATATTGAATCTTGATATTGATACACACATACATAGCATTGAGACCAAAAGAGTTAGAGTTAACAATGATAGCGCCATATTTTTGTGGCACTGCCGCTTAGGTCATATTGGTGTAAAGCGCATGAAGAAACTCCATGTCGATGGAATTTTGGAGTCACTTGACTTTGATTCACTTGACACGTGCGAACCATGCCTCATGGGCAAGATGACTAAAACTCCGTTATCCGGAACAATGGAGCGTGCAAGTGACTTGTTGGAAATCATACATACCGATGTGTGTGGTCCGATGAGCGTAGAGGCACGCGGCGGATATCGTTATTTTCTCACCTTCACTGACGATTTGAGTAGATATGGTTATGTCTACTTAATGAACACAAGTCTGAAACATTTGAAAAGTTCAAGCAATTTCAGAGTGAAGTTGAAAATCATCGTAACAAGAAGATCAAGTTCCTACGGTCTGATCGTCGGGGTGAATATCTGAGTTTCGAGTTTGGTGCTCACTTAAGACAATGTGGAATTGTTTCACAGTTGACACCGCCTGGAACACCACAGCGTAATGGTGTGTCCGAACGTCGTAATCCTACTTTATTAGAGATGGTGCGATCTATGATGTCTCTTACCGATTTGCCGTTATCATTTTGGGGTTATGCATTAGAAATAGCTGCATTCACTTTAAATAGGGCACCAAAAAAATCCGTTGAGTCGACACCATATGAACTGTAGTATGGCAAAAGGCCAAAGTTGTCGTTTCTTAAAGTTTGGAGATGTGATGCTTATGTCAAAAAGCTTTAGCCTGGAAAGCTGGAACCCAAAGCGGAAAAGTGCATCTTCATAGGTTACCCAAAAGAGACAGTTGGGTACACCTTCTATCTCAAATCCGAGGGAAAAGTGTTTGTTGCTAAAAGCGGAGCTTTTCTCGAGAAGGAGTTTCTCTCGAGAGAATTGAGTGGGAGGAAGATAGAACTTGACGAGGTTGTCGAACCTCTCATCCCTCTAGATGGTGGCGCATGGGCAAGGGGAAACCTCTGTCGTTGCGACGCCGGTTGAGGAGGAAGTTAATGATGATGATCATGAAACTCTGGTTCAAGTTTCTGTCGAACCACGCAGGTCGACGAGACCACGTGCTGCTCCAGAGTAGTACGGTAATCCCGTCTAGTCAATCATGTTGTTAGACAACAATGAACCTGCAAATTATGAAGAAGCGATGGTGGGCCCAGATTCCAACAAATGGCTAGAAGCCATGAAGTCCGAGATAGGATCCATGTATGAGAACAAAGTGTGGACTTTGGAAGTACTACCTGAGGGCCGCAAGGCTATTCAGAACAAATGGATCTTTAAGAGGAAGACGGACGCTGACGGTAATGTGACCGTTTGTAAAGCTCGACTTGTGGCAAAGGGTTTTTCACAAGTTCAAGGAGTTGACTACGATGAGACATTCTCACCCGTAGCAATGCTTAAGTCCGTCAGAATCATGTTAGCAATAGCTGCATTTTTTGATTATGAAATCTGGCAGATGGATGTCAAAACGGCGTTCCTTAACGGTTTCCTTAAGGAAGAGTTGTATATGATGCAACCCGAAGGTTTTGTCGATCCTAAGAATGCTAACAAGGTGTGCAAGCTCCAGCGATCCATTTATGGACTGGTGCAAGCATCTCGGAGTTGGAACAAATGCTTTGATGAGGTGATCAAAGCATTTGGGTTTATACAAGTGGTTGGAGAATCTTGTATTTACAAGAAAGTGAGTGGGAGCTCTGTGGCGTTTCTAATATTATATGTGGATGACATATTGCTGATTGGAAACAACGTAGAGTTTTTGGAGAGCATAAAGGATTACTTGAATAAAAGTTTCTCTATGAAGGACCTAGGAGAAGCTGCTTACATTCTAGGCATTAAGATCTACATGGATAGATCAAAACGCCTGATAGGACTTTCACAAAGCACATACCTTGATAAAGTTTTGAAGAGGTTCAAAATGGAACAGTCCAAGAAAGGGTTCTTGCCAGTTTTACAAGGTACGAGATTGAGTAAGACTCAGTGCCCAGCAACTGATGAGGATAGAGAGCATATGAGCACCGTCCCCTATGCTTCAGCCATAGGTTCTATCATGTATGCAATGTTGTGCACTAGACCGGGCGTTAGCCTGGCCATAAGTATGGCAGGTAGGTTCCAGAGTAATCCAGGAGTGTATCACTGGACGGCGGTCAAGAATATCCTGAAGTACCTAAAAAGGACTAAGGAGATGTTTCTCGTGTATGGAGGTGACGAAGAGCTCGCCGTAAAAGGTTACGTCGATGCAAGCTTTGACACAGATCCGGACGACTCTAAGTCGCAAACCGGATACGTATTTATTCTTAATGGGGGTGCGGTAAGCTGGTGTAGTTCCAAGCAGAGCGTCGTAGCAGATTCTACATGTGAAGCGGAGTACATGGCTGCCTCGGAGGCGGCTAAGGAGGGTGTCTGGATGAAGCAGTTCATGACGGATCTTGGAGTGGTGCCAAGCGCACTGAATCAAATAACCTTGTTCTGTGACAACACGGGTGCCATTTCCCTAGCAAAGGAACCACGGTTTCACAAGAAGTCCACACACATCAAATGACGTTTCAACCTCATCCGCGACTACGTCGAAGGGGAGGACGTAAATATATGCAAAGTGCACACGAATCTGAATGTAGCAGACCCGCTGACTAAACCTCTTCCACGGGCAAAGCATGATCAACACCAGAACTGTATGGGTGTTAGATTTATTACAATATAATTCGCATGATGATGTGAGGGCTAGATTATTGACTCTAGTGCAAGTGGGAGACTGTTGGAATTATGCCCTAGAGGCAATAATAAATATAGTTATTATTATAATTCCTGTATCGCGATAATCGTTTATTATCCATGCTATAATTGTATTGAATGAAGACTTATATACATGTGTGGATACATAGACAAAACACTGTCCCTAGCAAGCCTCTAGTTGGCTAGCCAGATGATCAAAGATAGTCAGTATTTTCTGATTATGAACAAGGTGTTGTTGCTTGATAACTGGATCACGTCATTAGGAGAATCATGTGATGGACTAGACCCAAACTAATAGACGTAGCATGTTGATCGTGTCATTTTGTTGCTACTGTTTTCTGCGTGTCAAGTATTTGTACCTATGACCATGAGATCATATAACTCACTGACACCGGAGGAATACTTTGTGTGTATCAAACATCGCAACGTAACTGGGTGACTATAAAGATGCTCTACAGGTATCTCCGAAGGTGTTCGTTGAGTTAGTATGGATCGAGACTGGGATTTGTCACTCCGTGTGACGGAGAGGTATCTCGGGGCCCACTCGGTAATACAACATCACACACAAGCCTTGCAAGCAATGTGACTTAGTGTAAGCTGCGGGATCTTGTATTACGGAACGAGTAAAGAGACTTGCCGGTAAACGAGATTGAAATAGGTATGCGGATACCGACGATCGAATCTCGGGCAAGTAACATACCGAAGGACAAAGGGAATGACATACGGGATTATATGAATCCTTGGCACTGAGGTTCAAACGATAAGATCTTCGTAGAATATTTAGGATCCAATATGGGCATCCAGGTTCCGCTATTGGATATTGACCGAGGAGTCTCTCGGGTCATGTCTACATAGTTCTCGAACCCACAGGGTCTGCACACTTAAGGTTCGACGTTGTTTTATGCGTATTTGAGTTATATGGTTGGTTACCGAATGTTGTTCGGAGTCCCGGATGAGATCACATACGTCACGAGGGTTTCCGGAATGGTCCGGAAACGAAGATTGATATATAGGATGACCTCATTTGATTACCGTAAGGTTTTCGGAGTTACCGGGAATGACGAATGGGTTCCGGGTGTTCACCGGGGGGGGGGGGCAACCCACCCCGGGGAAGCCCATAGGCATTGAGGGTGGCGCACCAGCCCTTAGTGGGCTGGTGGGACAGCCCAAGAAAGCCCTATGCGCCATAGGAAGAAAAATCAAAGAGAAAAGGAAAAAAAAAGAGGAGGTCGGAAAAGGGGGAAGGACTCCTCCTTCCAAACCTAGTTGGACTCGGTTTGGAAGGGGAGGGTTGCCCCCCTAGGCTCGGCCGACCCCCTTGGGAGTCCTTGGACCCCAAGGCAAGGCTCCCCCTCCTCCCCCTATATATACGGAGGTTTTAGGGCTGATTTGAAACAACTTTGCCACGGCAGCCCGACCACATATCTCCACGGTTTTACCTCTAGATCACGTTTCTGCGGAGCTCGGGCGGAGCCCTGCTGAGATAAGATCACCACCAACCTCCGGAGCGCCGTCACGCTGCCGGAGAACTCTTCTACCTCTCCGTCTCTCTTGCTGGATCAAGAAGGCCGAGATCATCGTCGAGCTGTACGTGTGCTGAACGCGGAGGTGCCGTCCGTTCGGCACTAGATCGTGGGACTGATCGCGGGACGGTTCGCGGGGCGGATCGAGGGACGTGAGGACGTTCCACTACATCAACCGCATTCACTAACGCTTCTACTGTACGGTCTACAAGGGTACGTAGATCAAACATCCCCTCTCGTAGATGGACATCACCATGATAGGTCTTCGTGCGCGTAGGAAAATTTTTGTTTCCCATGCGATGTTCCCCAACAGTAGAAAGCTCATACCTTAGAGACGTTCATGAAATCCTTGAGAAGCTAAGGGTGGTACTCCAATATCTCCCTAAATATAAGTTCCTTGATGTCTTATTTGGTAAACTTATTTTCGTCCAAACTCAAACTCAATTTTCAAAATTGGTTAGATGATAGTTTTCTCTTTAGTTTTACGACACCCTTAAAATGAGGATCAACCATGAAAATATGATTTTTTCACATTAATAAAAATGGCAGTGAACTCAAGGGATCCTTTAGAATTTGACGACAAAAATCAGATGTGTACCACTCACGTATAGCTGCTTGGCCCGGCAACCTCAAGCACCATTGCTTACTTGTGTGCCGCTCAAGAACCATTGCTTGCTTCTGTGCTGCTAGTCCTGCTCCAATGTCTATGAGTCAGCTGCACGCGACGGCCACAAACACGACCGTGTCATGGTACAACACTACCGCCTTGCTCACCATGTTTTTCCCTGATGTCTCCCTGGCCTCCACCCTGCCTCCCCGTTTACCCGTCCTAATGTTTGTGATAGTACAGCACCAGCTCACGCCGACTACCACCCACAGGCGTCCTGTCCATTGTGATAACCCCTCATAACCTGTAAGATCTATAATTTGGATCTTAATGTAACTGAAGAAATTCGATACATTGGGAGTAACATAAGCAACTTCAATGTCTAATCATCCATATTGGGAAATGAGTTGGAAATAGTTACAAGGCAGTAAGCTTTCCGCACCTATTCCAGGACCTGAAGTTTAGGCCTCGCATTCTCCATATTAGGAGACCATGCTTGATTCAATCTTGCGCTGCTGGAGCTGCAGTATCAACATGACAACATCTATATGTCTCCCATCTTTGTAAAAAGGTAACACCATATCAATGTAAAAAAAACTCTAGACAAGAGAACACTCCAGCTTCAAATAATTTGAAGTGTATACAATAAACTGAAAGAAGTTATAACCCTTGTCAATTACCTACCAATTAAGCATCAGAACAAGCAGAACCTACTTTGGCATAACCTTCACAGTGAAACTCAATTACAAAATATGCAATCACTAATGGCTTGTGTTACATCACCATACAGTAAAAATGGCTTTGCATCGGTGATCAACATTATAAGTTCGAATTTACTTATCAGGACAATCGTTGCCGTGTCATTAAGCAGCAACCAAGAAACGTTTGAACAATAAACAAACGGGAACAATGAAGTTGAAGGCAGGACAAGAAGATCAATAGGGCATTACGTGTCATATCTGTCCATAGATGGATTATAGGTTGCAAGCGTACCTCATGGATGAGTGGGACACAGGGCATGACTGCCTTGGGAAAGTAGCGAAGGACGAATCCGAGGTTGCTGTCGGAGAGGAGCACGTTTGTATTGATCTTTGGTCGCATATCCCTCTCATTCTCGCCTTCCTGAGCTGGAGCACCTCATCTTCATTGTTGGCTCCTATTCCTAATAGTGAGAGCTGATGCATCTTCGACAGAGAGTCACACAGTTCTGCACAGTGGATGCTCCTTACCGTAATGTCAAGGGACCTTAGCTGAGATAAATTTGTGAGTTTTGCAATGAATACTTTACTACTTTGAACTACACAGAGAGTTTGCAAGTTCTTCAAACTCCACAATCCCTCAAACGGATCTAAATCGGCAGAAGCAGCGGGCGGCGCGGCAATGGCATGAACAAAAAAGGGAATCTTGGAACTTGTGCTAGCATATCTATATCTAATACAAAACAGAAGTTTATACCTTCAAGGGTGTTAGCAGGAAGCCATGATTTAATGTCAAAAGGGTACAGTACTACATCATTGCACAGCTGGCGTAGCCTCAGAATAAAAAAAAAGCACGGTTGAGTAATTACGCAATATCGAATCTCTGTCACCAAACTCTATCATTTTGTTTCTCCCTTCCGATTCCATCTGATCATAACACTCCCGTTCCTCTGCAGAAAGCTCAATGTAACATGCTACAACAGTTTTAGGTGGAATGGCAACCACACTCTTGCTTCCACACTCTGTTTCTTTGGTTCTGTGCAATGAGATAGTAACAAGTAGGTTCTGCAATACACAGAGAAATTTTTTACCTTGCAGAACTGAAAGATAGCATCATTTGTTTGAGATCCCATTCAAACACCATTATACCAACATTAATTGTTTTACCCACATGAAAAGTGCCAAAATTAAATAGCACAATTGACATAATGGAAAATAAGAGATGCATGTAAGCACGCTATGATGGGCTGATAGCAAGTGGTAAGAGAATTTGACGCGCAAGAGCCTATACAAATGTGAGGAACAAAACCTATAGGAGGAACTGTACTGCAAGCAAACAACATGAGTGATAACTTTCTAATCCTAGGAGCTGGTTTACTGGTTATCACCTTCAATGTTCAAAATCATTTGATGCAACTTGCTATAATTCCTAGTTCTCTACAATTGTGAAAAGACGAAAATGGTGTAATGAGAAGAAAGGGACAACCGTCTTACTTGTAATCGTGACAACCCAGCCTTATTCCCTTTCTCCACGGGATGCTGGATTAAGCTCTGCCAGTAGCTCTTGACTGAGAAAGGCTCAAACTTCAAAAATGCCATAAGCGGGTACAAATCCAATGAGCTGTTCTGAATTGGCATCCCTGTGACTACCCAGCGCCTTCAAAGCAGTCACCGCCCGAGTCTGCAGAGCTGCAGAGTTCTTGATAATAAGGGCCTCATCCAGAATGACCCGAAACCATTCAATATCGTTCACAGGTGAGCCCTCCTGGTCAAATTCCGTACCCAAGACGCTGTAAGTGGTAATCACAATGTCATACTTCAACAACACCTCCTTATCTTTTGTTCGCTGCCCATGGTACATATACACCTTCAAGCTGCCTGCATTTGTATGCTCCTCCAGTTGTGTCACCCAAGACGAGAACACCGAGGGCGGGCACACCACAAGTGTCGTCATCGATCCCACCTCCACGTCATCGATCTTCCTCCTTTTGCTCCCTTTGGCCTTCCCCCCTCCGACATTGCGAGCTTTACTTCGCGCAATCAATGACAACAGCGTGAGCGTCTTGCCAAGCCCCATATCATCAGCGAAAATCCCGCCTCTCAGCGGTTGCGGCCGCTGCTTGGTATTCTGGCTGGTGAGCACGTTCTCGTAGCCCCCAGCTTTATCTTCTTTCCAGAATGGCGGCAGGTCGCAGGACTCCTCCCTGTGCACCAGCCACCCCAAGGCTGCCTTCTGGTGCTCGAAGAGGTCTGAGACCACGACATCCTCTGGAGGCTCCATGGGCTCAATCCGGCTCCCCCCTTCCTTCCCCACACGCGCGAACAACTTATCGACATCCCGGCCGGATTTCATGGCCTGTTCCTGCACGAAGGCGGACCCGGACAGGGAGAACTCGATGTGGTCCGGGTCGATGAGGACGAGGCCGCTGCCGTCGATGGCCTCGCGGACGATGTCCGCGGCGGCCGGGCGGGCGAAGAGGTGGATCTGGCAGGGAAGCTTGTAGAAACTAGTGCCGGCCTTGGTGGACCGGCCGTCGGGCACGACGACGAGGGTGTTGGCGACGAGGTGGGAATCGAGGAGCGGGGCGAGGACCTTAGCGGTGCGGCCCTCGATGTGGCGGACGTGTCGGCCGCGGCTGTTGTGGACGGCGATGGCGTTGCTGTCGAAGCGGTTGAGGAGCTCGCGAACGAGGGACGGCCTCTCGCCGCCGCTGAGGGTGCTGGTGTAGTACTTGAGGCCTACGATCTTGGCGACGACGAATCCCACGAGGTAGGGCTCGTTTTCGTCGTCACCGTCGCCCCCGCGGGAGGAGGAGCAGGCGGCCATGGTGGCGGCTGGAGTGGTGGGGAGAGGTTTGGGGTTAGGGTGAAGGAGTGGGGAAAATTTACCGGTCGCGGAGGATGGATGGATTGATGGATGTTTGTCGTCTCAGTGGGTGGGGGGAAGGGGATCTAGCGCGGGGGAGGGGAACGAGAATGCCCCGACGCCACCTTCCTTGTGGGCACGACGGGGCTTTGCCGGCCGGCCCTCCGGCGGCGGTCCTGCGGGAAGTGGTGGTGGAGGTGGGAACCTGGGCGGCGGCGTGGGCTGCCCAGATGAGCGAGCGCCGTGGGCGATCGTGATAAGTGGTTTGGAAAGCATCCTCGGTGAGGGTTGAGATCGTGCACCACCTGGGTTTTTATTAAACCGCCGCCTGGTTTTTGAAGGGTTGAAAAAAACGGTGGGAAGACGTGGTGGCAGGATAGCTAGCGAGGGGATCTGTCGTAGTCGAACCATCACGACGACGGTAGATCCCCTTTAATAGTAGAGATTAGTTGTTTGCTTTGGTGTTTTGGAGTAGTGTTGCTGATCGTCAGCCCATTTATCTGTTTTGGATGTGTGTGGTATTAGGTTGTATGTTTTCCGTATGTCAATCATTGTTTTTATATATATATATAACGGAGCGAAAGACTTTTTTTGTTAATCAGCCGGAACCTATCTCCGTACATTCACCTGCCACGCCAAACTCCTTTTCGAGTTTCTTCGTCAGCTAACCAACCAATCAAATCCACACTGAACAGCCCGGCACGGCAACACCTCCATCCCGAAACCTCCATAAAATTTACCTTGCGAGATAATAATTGAGCACCTGCACCGACACCCTACATTACAGATCGGGGTATCGTTCTCACCCCTTGATCACCCCAGCGTTTCTGTACTTGTACCGGATGGCCAGCACCAAGAAGAAGACGTAGTTGAGTGCGCTGAGCACGCACATCAGCCAGTAGAACCGCTCGAGGTGGTAGTGGTTCAGGCTCGCCCCCTCCAGCCACGGCCGGTGCCCGCCGCGCCCCGTCGCGCTGTTCACCACCGTCACCAGCACGGAGCTCAGGTAGTACCCCAGCGCCAGCGACGCCCACGACAGCGACGTCGCCAGCGACCGCATCCTCGGCGGCGCCTCGCTGAAGAAGAACTCCAGCAGGCCCGCCAGCGTGAACAGGTCCGCAGACCCCAGGAACAGGTACTGGAACGCGATCCAGAAGAAGGTGATGGGCAGCGGCGCCCCGGAGTCGGTCATGCCGGCGTCGGTGGCCACGTTCTTCCGCTTCACCTCGACGACCGCGGCCACCGCCATGGCCACGATGGAGAGGACCAGCCCGGTGCCGATGCGCTGGAGGTGGGTGATGCCCATCTCCGTCCCGGTTACTCGTCGCGCGAACGGGACGATGATGTGGTCATAGATGGGCGCCAGGAGTATGATGAACGTGACGGGGAACACCGGCAGCGACGCCGGCGGCACCTTGAGCCGCCCGACGTGGGTGTTCATCGTCGCTGCCTGCTCCACGGAGAAGGTCGAGAGCTGGGCCAGGCAGCAGTTGAGCATGATGGTGGAGAGGAATATGGGGAGCACCATGAGCACGATCTTGACGTCCTCCACCTCCTGCACCGTGCACGCCAGGGCCCTGTGCCGCGGCTGGCACTGCACTGCTCGGTTCAAGACACTCAGCTCCTGGGACGGCTCCGTCACCTCGTCAGCAGCGCCTGCGTCCCCGGGCTTGCAGTACTCCTTCATGTCGGTGCTCCCCGTCGGGCTGGGCGCGCGGTCAATGACGGCACCGTTGCTGGCGCTCTGCGTGCCCCCGCGGCGCGCGAACGCGGCCGCGAGCAGGACCTTGCCGATGGTGACCAGCGGGCTGCCCGTGGGCACCTTGCTACGGTAGAACTTGGAGCCGGCGGCGAAGACCGGGATGGAGAGCAGGATGGCGATGGTGGAGATGCCGAACCCCCACTGCCACCCCTTGTTGTCCTCGACCCACACGGCGAAGGTGACGGCGATGAGCGCGCCGCAGGAGAGGCAGAAGACGTAGTAGTTGAAGAAGGTGGAGCGGCCCTTGCGGCCCCGCGGCGTGTGCTCGTCGAACTGCTCCGCGCCGTGCGATGGCAGGGAGCCCTTGATGCCGCCGATGCCCAGAGCCGTCAGGTACAGCCCCACGAACATCATCGCCTTCTTGCTCCCGGACACCGGCTCGCAATGCAGCGCGCCGGCAGCCTTGGCGCACTCCGGCGGCATCAGCGACGGTGACCGCGCCTGGATCATCAGGACCACCAAACCCTGCGCGCCATCGCAACATTCAAACATCAGCTTTTCATCACACTCACAAAGATGCAAAGGAAAATTTCTACTGTAAAATTAAGCAGGCTTGCTTGATACGTATATGTTGTTGCGGGGCATTGGGCCATAAGTTTTGGGCCTGGCCCAAAATACTCGCGTTCAAGAAAATATCGGCCATGGCCATATTCTTCTCTGCATTAAATGGAAATGACAGAGCTCATGTCACATATTCGAAAGAACAAAAAATCGACCACATGAAGAACTACCACAGAGACACTAGTTGCATAATTACATCGCTACGACATGATTAGATGGAGAACTAGTTGCAGTCAATAGATGAGGCTATCAAGTCGAAAGATTTGGCAAAAACCTCCATGGAGTACTCGAAAGCGATAAAGTCCCAGGCACCAGGCAAGTGGGCGCCGTGCTACTTGTGCCGGGCCGGCCGGGCTCCCGTGCGCTACGTCGCTTTGGCCCTCTCGTATCGGGCTCGCCATGGCCCGTGAGCTCGGTCCTAAAGCGGAGGAGAGGACAACGACCCACTGCAGCAGATGCAATGGGGCTGTGCGCCATCCCGTTGGGCTGCTGTTCAAAATATTTGCTTTGTTTTTTTGGTCAGCGTTGACTATCAAAACGCATGGCCAGAGGGAGGACAGCAGTGCTTGGTTCCGAAGGATTGGGAGGCTGACTTTGTATGGTCAAGCAGTGAGCATGTGATCGTTGTGGATCTTGAGGTCTGAAAGCAAGAGGTCAGCGTGTGATGTAGTACAGGTGCAACTAGTCCAGGCCGTACGTACCCGGCTACATGTTGCTCTGGCCATGCGCCATCTGCTTAACTAGACTACGGCACTACTACTACGGGAGTAGTTCTTGATGCCATAATTGGCCGGCCCATCACAGCACGAACAAGTGGCGACTGGCAAGTGCTGGTGGCCGTCGTTAGCTTCAGTTGGTGAGGGCCAAGTGCTGGTGGCCGTCTGAGTTGTTCCCTTGATGGGGCCATTGGGGCATGAATCATCGTATGCCAACAAGCACAAACTCCAGAGTTCCGGAGACGAGGATGGACGCACGTACGGTCGCTCTCCCCGTTCCTCCGGCCAAACCACCTCCACCCTCCAGGTACCCCCGGCCATCACCGGCTAGGGTCCCCCTCCGCACGGGGTCTTTCGGCCAGCTCCGGACCACCGGACATCCCCATCTCCGTTCTCCTGGCGAGTGATGATATGATACGCGAGCCAGTTACGTACGTGCGCGTCGGTCTGCCTTTCTTGCCCCACACTCCCACCCAACGGCGCGCGATACGCCGGCCAACAACGTGGTTGGCGCGCGCGGCAACTTGCACCTGCCCGCGGCGACATTGTCGTTGCCATGCCCGCCGGGCCGTTGGGGGTGCACTCGATCGTCAAGAATCAAGAGGGTTGATCCTCAAAAAAAAAAAAAAAAAAAAAAAAAAGTCAAGAGGGTTCTCCTGAAATCCTTCCACGAACACCGGCACGTCTCCGCGAACCACAGGGCCGGTCAGCTTGCACTTGCAGCCGCAAGTCGCCAAGGACACAATTAAGGCTAGCAAATACATTATGTTTGTCTGTTTATTGCGTCTCAAGGAGTACTAGCTTGTGCCAGCGGGCTATAACTAGTAACTAATTTGCTTCAGTTAAGTATAAGGTCAATATTTTCTTGCATTAAAAAAAGTAGATGCTTGAGACGTACTGTACGTGAGACGGTGAGGCTATTAAGGATTGCGTGTCCGCGAATCTCTCCTACCGACCCGTCCATCCCCATCCCCATCCCCATCTCATTTCTCCTCTCTTCCGTTCTGCCAATTCCGTTTCCAACAACAACAAAAACAAAAAAGAAGCGGGTCCAACGGGTGTAGACGATCGACAGACAGATGCCACGGCTGAGAGAACGGCAACTGCTTTAGCATATGGTGGTGCGCGCGGCGGCCATCCATCCGGCCAAAGGATTAGTCCTATCGTGGCATCATCCATCGGGCAAAGAAGATCTTGTGCGATCGATGGTAACACAGGGATCAGATCAGGCGAGTGGCCCGTATTACTGCGTGCCTCATCGTCATTGACGGGACGGTGCGGGCAAGATTCCCCTAAAGCTACCGACCCCGCCGGCGGCGCACACGCACACACACACCGAGCGGGCCGCCACGGAATCGGATTGCCTGTCGCCCCGGGCCCCCGATAGGACGGTTGTTCGGATGGACCATGAGAGCATGGGTGCCCTGTGGGGAACGGTTACACTGATGTGAACAACTGCGCGACTGCGCATAGTGACCGTTCTCACAGTCTCAAGCCAAGAATTTTTGTTTCACTTGCGTTGCCCACCCACTTGATCCGCCGCCGACGTCCCTGTGCCCTCTACGTAGTAGACACCCGCAGCCGTCACGCCCGTAAACGACGCACGTTTTTACACGCCCATCCTGGCTAGCAATCCGCAGCACCACCAGCCTCCCAACGGAAAACAACAAGCGGAGAGCGAAAAGCTCTCGTGATGGCCTACATGCCAGTGCCCCGGAGTCATGTATACATCGCACGTAGTGAAAAGCTGGATCACATACGTAGGTGCATAAGTTTTTTTTCCTTTTTTGTGATACAGGTATTCGCATGGATATTATTACCCCCGTCAACTAAAGCGATCGAGACCACCAACAAAATAATCCCAGCTAGCGATCGAATTAGCCTACGCTTGTCATGGGCGCATGGCTAAGCCTAATCAAGCCCATCACGCCCTGCCCCAGCCTATAGCAAGCTAGTACGTCGACGTATAGGCATAGCCTAGTGCATACTGTCACAGTACGTAGGACGTGATTAGCTACTATCCCTTTCATTCTTTTCTTTTTTTGCGAAAAAGTTCCCTTTCATTCACACACACACAAAAATAAAACGGTTCCCTTTGACCCAGGCTACCTGATCTGAATCCTGCCCATGCATCCAGTTCTTCGCCGGCGAATAAAGTTGATGGCTACAATTAATCATTGGCCTCTCATTTCCTCCTAATTACCCGAGATCGCAGGGAAACTACGAGCTCCGGTTGTTCCATCTGTGGCGCACTGCAGCCATCAGCCACCGTGAGATGGAACCTGTGGCGTGAAGGTAGGGCCGGGTCTCTATAAATTTTAACAGCCAAGATCTCAGACCAGATGGATCCGTGAAGTGCGCCTATATATGCAACACATGCACCACATGTGTGAGGATCCAAAAATCGCGTTTATTATTTGACGTGACCGGCCATAAAATCTCGCGACTGTGGTTATCTTCGGACAGGTGTCGCCGCTTCAACGTAGCCTGTGTTCAGTGCTTGGATCCATCATCCGTCGTGGCTTCATGCCTTCGTTGTTAATTGATTGATTAGTGTGATCCTTTCGGCAGCTTATACGGAGAGATTCTAGCTAAGCAAATGGTCTCGCCGGTCAAACGTTGCATGTCGTCGTACGACGTGTACGCGACCGGCCAGTTCGGAAAGGAAAAGTGAAAGGTCAATTCGGCGACGTGGCGGCACAGCTGGACAGAATATCCCGGTGTGTATCTGCCAGCTTGGAGATATGATAAGGAACATATTAACTGTATCTACGTAGTATATGTGGAAACGTCCATCTACCGCGATGATTATATAATAGCCTACGCACGTATTTTTCTTCTCAATATTAATTGTGTCTACGTATATCCAGAAACATGAGTCTATTATAGCCTACGCAAGTGTTTCCTTGTCGGTGCATGATGCAAATTCATCAGCAAAAACGGGCGTGTCATGCAACTACTATTACTCCTATTTACTACTGAAGTAAGCGTAGTAGCGAGCGAGAGATGGCAGGTATAGTGGAAATTAAGATATACTCGTATTTGGCCGGGAGTGCGTGCATACCATGAACTCGACGAAGGCGCTGATGAGGTAGACGGCGTAGGTGGTGCAGACGGCGTCGGAGAGGAAGCCGCCGAAGAGGCCGAGCAGGAAGGCCGTCCCCATGAAGTTGGTCACCGTCGTGGCCGACTGCGCCGGCGAGTAGTGCATGGACTTCATCAGGTACGTCACCAGGTTGCTCGCGTTCGCCAGGAACGCCAGGTTCTCAAGCACCTCCGCAACTGCATGCACACAGCAACAACAAGGTTATCAACAGCCATAACATGCGCTGTACAGTATATCAGTGGCGGCGGTGCTAGACGAAAAAATATGGCAGGAGCGCGAAAGAAAAGAAAAAAGAGTGTTGTGTTTGGGGAAAAAAATCATAAGTTTTTTTTTCTTTGGCAAAGTTAGCATATGTAAGCTGCACCGCAGCATGTGTGTGTGTGGTAATAACTGACATAACGCCCGCGTTACATGGGTGGCTTTCCCGACGCGTGCCGGCCAATCTGGTCGCCGTTACCGCCTTGCGATTCGTGCCGTTTTTAATGCGCCCGTTTTCGGACGGCCCGCGGGCGGGTAAAAAGGGAAGCCAAAAAAAAAGGAAAGCCTTTTTGACGCCATCATCATGTTCTCTTCGCCCTCGTCTCTCTCTCTCTCTCTCTCTCTCTCGTCCTCAACCACCAAAGCTAGGAACAGAGAGCTCACAAGCCAGCTTCTCCTCCACACACGCGAGAGGGCCCCGCCCCTTCCTTTCTCTCGGAACCGGGTCGCGTCGTACGCGGAGGCTTCTAGAACGGCGGCCGGGAGAGAGAGGGAGATCGCCGTCGAGGCACAGTGACGGAGCAGGGGCGCATTGGAGAGCAGGCTTGGATGGCAAGGCTCGTGCAAAAGCGCCATGGACTGTTGCTCCGCGCAAGTTGTGTCTGCCATCCGTCCCCTGTTGGCATGCAACTTGGCGGCAGGTAAAGGTGCCCAATTCTTGCCAAGTTGCAGGGACCCGGGAAACGGATGGAAACGCGCGGCCTGCCTGCGAAAGCAAGAAATCAGGTGCGGAGGAGGAGGAGGAGGAAAGGAAGGAAGTCAGGGAAATGGAGCCCCAGCGAGAGATCAGGTGGGTCGGCAAAGGGGGGAGGCTATGGAGCACTACGGTGGTTCGAAAGCAGCCGAATCGGAGAGGGAAAGGGCGCATGCCCGGCCCGATCGAGAAAGGAAGGGGGCGAAAGGGAAGGTGCGTGCGGCGTGCGGTGGCTTTCATTCAGGATCGGGAAAGAGATGGCCGCCGGGGAGGGGAGGATGGAGCCGGTCGATGGACCATGAGCCCATCCTCATGGTGCGGATGTGGAGGAGTGTCCCGGGTATCCTATTCCCGCTTGTGCTCCGTCTCCTTTCCCGCTCCGGTCGGTCCCCTCACGTCCTCCTCTGCCTGTCCATCTCCGGGCTCGGCCGGGAAGGGTTATGGTATGGAAGAGCCTGGAAGGAGCATGCATCGCTGCGTGATCGAGGGAGGGGGTCGAATTCGTTACTTACCCAGCACGAAGGAGGCGGCGGCCATGCCGCCGTGCCGGCCCTTCACCGCCGGCCGGCTCCGCCAGTCCACGTACCCCTCCCACCGCTCCACCTCCCGCGCTCCGTCCTCCTGCACAGACACACACATACACACAAGACCCCACAAATCAACACCGACAGCAACAGAACAAGAACTACGGCATCGGCTCCAAGGAAATCCATGGACTCACCATGGCGCCGCCGGCCTCACCGCGCCGCATCAAGCCGCAGCGTGTGTGTGTGTGAACTCTCAAGGCCTGAACTGCTGGGTGGAGAGTGGAGGCCGTTCGGCAAGACTCGGGCTCAGGGGAGCGCCGTGTGTGTGTGACTGCCTGGCTGACGGGGGAGGAGGGGCACGGTGGCGTATTTAAAAGTGCGGACGGGGGAGAGAGCGGGTGGCTGGCTGCGCCGCTGGTGCCGGAGGGGCACAAGGGTAAAACGGCGCCGCCCGCAGCCCACAGGGGCGGTTGACGGGGACTCGAGGGCACGCAGAGACGTCCATCTCACCATGCCCCTCCTCCTCCTCCTCCTCCTGCTGCTGTGCGACGCAATATTGTCTTCTTCTCGTGCCGCACGTTTTCCTATTTTTGTTTTCTCGTCTTCATTTTCTGCAGTAGTATTAATTTTATTTCATCTACTCCTTGGATGCCTTGTGCGTCTGGAAGGAGGTAGTGGCATGATTACCTTCTTCCAGATGTTACCGATTTTATTTAATGAGGTCATTTATAGGGACTATCTGGACTGATACGGCGTATATCCAGCTGTATTCGGCGAATTTGTGAACGAACACGTGCGTGATATATCGTCTCTGGCCGTCTTCGGCCAACTGAATTTGAATTCCTTATAGGATGTATGTGACTTGTATTGTGATCTTTATGATATAAATGGGATATATATTATCGTGCAAAGAAAAAAGGCTGGATATGTACACAAACAAGATTATTAGTCAACTCTTTCTTTCGATATTGGAGATAAGCCATGCATACATGTATCCATTAGATAATTACAGAATCATTTAACCTGGAATAAACATCTAGTACTAAAATAGTGCTGACAGCTTTCCAAAAAGAAAAATATATAGTGCTGACAACTTTTCGTTTCCCTTTCCGTTTGCTCTGTGTGTGTATCCTCGGATGCACGCACAGGATTTCCAAGGTTTTCTTCGTTCTTTTTATTATCAAAGATTGCCTTTTTGTATTCCTCTTCAAATAAATAAGCAAACAAATAATCCCATGATGCCATCAATTCATCGCTAGCACTATTGATGAGTGCTCCAAACAGTCAGCCGCCGGAGCCGAACAGGATCATCAAGGATGGTGTTTTGATGGAAAACGCTAGGACGACCTACTTCCAAAGCCCACCGACATGCCCTGTCAAGCGCGCAGCGAGCAAGCGCTAGACAGTGATAAGGAGCAAGTTGAGGATTCTTCCACAAGATAGCGTGCGTGCGTCGCCTGATCGCTGATCAGTCGCACGCCCTAGCTACCGAGCAGCAAGAGGGGGCCTGACCGGTCGATGGTTCGTTGGTCCAAGCGAGAGGACTGATCAGGCGCACGCCCGAGCAACAGGAAGAAGCATGCGTTGCCGCACTGCTCTCTGCTTCTACTTGTTGTCGACGACGACTAGGACAGTACGCGAGCGGCATGAGGATCGGACGAATCCGTTGGCTGAAACTGGTGGTGGGATCATTCTCGATGGATCCCCTTTTTTTCTTTCTTTCTACTAGTGGCACTTCTGTGGTTCTCTCTTGCGCCTCGTTTGGGAATTGAATTCGGTCCGCAGTTCAGTCTGTAAATTTCTGTCTAATTATTTGCTTCGGCCAGAGGGTGATTCAAGTTTTCTGTTTGAACAGATATGCTCCAGGTATCTCTCATTAATCATTTGCACGCGGTAGTCTTCTTCTCCCTTCGTCCGAAATTACTTATCGTCAAAAAAAAAAGATGTATCTAAAACTAAAATACGTCCAGATACATCCATTTCTGTAACAACTAATTCCGGATGGAGGGGTGTTTTTAAGGGTTATGTGAAGCAAGTTTTGTCCTTCAAAGGAATTTTGACGGGTTATGAGGAGCATACAAGTCAATTGTTAAGTCTAGAAAATGTTCCATTTTATTTCGCAAGCTCTCTGGAAGATCAGGTGTCCATGTTGGTTATTCTTAAGATCACAAGTAAATGATTTGAGAATAAATATCTGGGTTTACCAATGCCAGAAGGTCGTATGAAGACAGACAAATTTCAATCTACAAAGGATAAAGCTCTTAAACGGGTGGCACAATGGATTGAAAAATATATTTTAGCGGGCACAGAAAATCCAAATCAAGTCTATTATTCAGGCCATTCACTTTTATGCCATGTGTGCATTTAAATTACCCGTGTCTCTTTGTAATGAGATATCCCAGATCATCATGAATTTGTGGTGGGATGCTGATGAGAATAGAAGGAGAACTCATTAACTCGCTTCAGATAAAATGACGAGACCACAAGATAAAGGGGGTATGGGCTTTCGTGATCTTAGGCTATTAATTCAAGCACTTCTGGCCAAACAAGCGTGGCATTTATTGGTTTTTCCGCACTCTTTGTTCTAAGCTGATGAATGCAAAATGTTATCCTCTTGGGCATCTTATTGGTATTGTCTTCCCTCAAGCGACGTCGCTTCAGTGGCAAGGTATTATGCATGGCCTCAAATTATTGAAACAGGCCGCCAGATGAGAGTTGTCGATGGAGTCAATATAAACATATGAAGGGATAATTGGATTCCTAGGGAGTCTGGCATAAAGATTACGGCTAAGAAAACGAGCACTAGGATTGAATGGGTCTCCAAGTTATTCATAAGTCGTTCTAGGAGGTGGGATAAGAATCTCATCAGGCATATGTTTTACCCTCATGATGCAAAAAAAAGTCTTAAAGTTGTGTACTCCGAATTTGGGTGAGGAAGATCTTATTGCATGGCACCATGAGAAAGGGGCATGTTTTTGGTGAAGAGTGCGTATAAGCTCGTCCTGAATCTCGTGGATTCAAAGATTAATCTAAAGAATTATAGTATAGCAGTAAATGAGAAAGGGAGGATCTAGAATATGATTTGGAAGGCTAATGCCCCTCAAAAGATTAGAATATTTGCTTGCTAGGTTGCTTATAATAATTTGGCGGTTCAAATTAACAGGGTAAAATACCATCAACCATCCTACGTGTACGATCTGGTGTTGAATATGAATGTACTTTTCATGCGTTGGTGAGCTGTCCAATGGGTCGTGCATTTCGTATGGCTTTGAGGGAGGTGTGGAATTTACCGGACGAAGAGATTTTTCAAAATATAGGGGCGAATTAACTTCTTAATTTATTAGATCAATTAAGTTCGTCAGTGCTGAGCAAACGATATTTATGTTTTGAAGAGCTTGACACTATATTTGTGAGGAAAAAGAATCCATCTCAACCACTGTTAATTTTGTACAAAATTACCTGGCTTCCATTTTGTCTTTTCATGCAAAAGTGCAGGTACAGATGAGTAACAAAGGTAAATAAGTGGGGGATTTCATTCTGGCATCAAATAATATGGACAAGAATTTTGCTGGTTCGCAACCTCCCACCGCGGAGTTCTTCAAGATTAATGTCGATACAAGCTTCGTGAAGGCCAATGATGTGAGCGCGGGGGTGGTTGTTAGAAATCATTTTGGAGAAATTGTCATTTCCTCTTGGACTAAATTGGAGCTTGATATAGCATCAAGGAAGTGGAACTTAGAGCGACCCACTCCGGCTTGTATATTTGTATCAATCTTCACAAACCCATCATTTTGGAAATTGGTTGTTTATTGTGGCTTTTGTTCTTGGAAAAGATAGTTTCGAGAGGATGCTCCTTGTGTTGGGGAGCGTTGCATGGGAAACAATTTTTTTCCTACGCACGCGAAGAGCTATCATGGTGATGTCCATCTATGAGAGGAGATTTGGATCTACGTACCCTTGTAGATCGCACAACAGGAAGCGTTAAGAAACGCGGTTGATGTAGTGGAACGTCTTCACGCCCCTCGATCAGCCCCACGAACCGTCCCACGAACCGTCCCGCGATCCGTCCCACGATCCGTTACGATCTAGTGCCAAACGGACGGCACCTCCGCGTTCAACACACGTACAACTTGACGATGATCTCGGCCTTCTTGATCCAGCAAGCAATACGGAGAAGTAGATGAGTTCTCCGGCAGCGTGACGACGCTCCGGTGGTGGTGACGATCTACTCCTGCAGGGCTCCGCCCGAGCTCCGCAGAAATACGATCTAGAGGAAGAACTATGGTGTCTAGATCTGAGTTGCACGTGGCAAAAGTTGTCTCAAATCAGCCCTAAATGACCACTATATATAGGTGTTGGAAATATGCCCTAGAGGCAATGATAAATAGTTATTATTATATTTCCTGTTTAAAGATAATCGTTTATTATCCATGCTACAATTGTATTGAATGAAAACATAGATACATGTGTGGATACATAGACACAACAATGTCCCTAGCAAGCCTCTAGTTGACTAGCGAGTTGATCAAGGATAGTCAAGGTTTTCTGACTATGTGCAAAGTGTTGTTGCTTGATAACTGGATCACATCAGTAGAAGAATCATGTGATGGACTAGACCCAAACTATGAACGTAGCATATTGATCGTGTCGTTTTATTGCTATAGTTTTCTGCGTGTCAAGTATTTGTTCCTATGACCATGGGATCATATAACTCACTGGCACCGGAGGAATGCCTTGTGTGTATCAAACGTCACAACGTAACTGGGTGACTATAAAGGTGCTCTACAGGTATCTCCGAAGGTGTCCGTTGAGTTAGTATGGATCAAGACTGGGATTTGTCACTCCATGTGACGGAGAGGTATCTCAGGGCCCTCTCGGTAATACAACATCACACACAAGCCTTGCAAGCAATGTGACTAAGTGTAAGTCACGGGATCTTGTATTACGGAACGAGTAAATAGACTTGCTGGTAATGAGATTGAAATAGGTATGCGGATACCGACGATCGAATCTCGGGCAAGGAACATACTGAAGGACAAAGGGAATGACATACGGGATTATATGAATCCTTGACACTGAAGTTCAACCGATAGGATCTTCGGAGAATATGTAGGATCCAATATGGGCATCCAGGTCCCGCTATTGGATATTGACCGAGGAGTACCTCGGGGCATGTCTACGTAGTTCTCGAACCCACAGGGTTTGCACACTTAAGGTTCGACGATGTTTTAGTATAGTTGAGTTATATGCGTGGTTACCGAATATTGTTCGGAGTCCCGGATGAGATCACGGATGTCATGAGGGTTTTCGGAATGGTCCGGAGACGAAGATTGATATATAGGATGACTTCATTTGGTTACACGAAAGTTTTCGGGCATTACCGGGAATGTACCGGGAGTGACGAATGGATTCCGGAAGTCCACCGGGAGGGGGGAAACCCTCCCGGGGGAAGCCCAAAGGACTTATGGGTGGCGCACCAGCCCTTAGTGGACTAGAGTGACAGCCCAATAAGGCCTATGCACCATAAGAGAAAAACCAAAGAAAGAAAAAAAAAGAAAAGGTGGTGAAAGGATCGATATGGTTGGCTAGAGGGGGGGGGGGGTGAATAGACAACGACCACTTTTTAATTAATCTTAGCAAGTGAAGGTAAACACTATACGGGTTCACAAATAATATGACAATGAGGTGAACTCTATAGAGGCTAACAACGAGAGCTATTAAGACTACTAAAATATAGTCACAAGCGAAAGCAAATACAAAGTAAAGGATAGAGATAACCACAAGTGAAACCGATGGAGACGAGGATGTGTTACCGAAGTTCCTTCCCTTTGACAGGAAGTACGTCTCCGTTGGAGCGGTGTGGAGGCACAATGCTCTCCAAAAAGCCACTAAGGCCACCGTATTCTCCTCACGCCCTCGCACGATGCAAGGTACCGTGATTCCACTATAGGTGCCCTTGAAGGCGGCGACCGAACCTTTACAAACAAGGTTGGGGCAACTCCACACAAAGCTTGGAGGCTCCCAACAAGACCACGAAGCTTCACCACAATGGAATATGGCTTCGAGGTGACCTCAACCGTCTAGGATGCTCAAACACCCAAGAGTAACAAGATCCGCAAGGGATAGGTGGGGGAATCAACTTTTCTCTCGGTGGAAGTGTGAATCTAGGCCTTCTCAACCAATCCCTAAAGAATCAACAAGTTTGATTGGCTAGGGAGAGAGATCGGGCACTTTTAAGCTTGCGGAGCAACAATGGAGCTTAGAGAGGTAAAAGATAGGGTTCCTCAGCTAGAAGAACCCTTTATATAGTGGGGGGAAAATCCAGACCGTTTTCCCACTCTCTGCCCGAGATCCAGCGGTACTACCGCTGGGAAGGAGCGGTACTACCGCTGTCTGGCGGTACTACCGCTGCATGCAGCGGTACTACCGCTGGGGCTTCCAGCGGTACTACCGCTGGAGCAGCGGTACTACCGCTGGCCCTTGGTAGTGTATAAACACTACTACCGCCGAGAAAGTCTTCGCAAAAGGGTCCGTCCACGAACTACCGCTAGGCAGGTGGAACAGGGTACCTGGAGCGGTACTACCGTTGACCAGGGGCGGTACTACCGCTGGCCAGCGGTACTACCGCTGAACAGGGGCGGTACTACCGCCAGCCAGCGGTACTACCGCTGGATACGGCGGTACTACCGCTGGTAGTCCAGCGGTACTACCGCTGGGACCAGCGGTACTACCGCTGGGGACCATTTTGCCGAGACGCAAAGAACAAACAGGCGAGGGCCACTCCAAGGATAAAGGAAAGGGAGAAAATAGAGGTGTGCGTGTGCTAAGATAGATTCCACCCAAACCTTTCCACTACGGATCCCCTCTTAATAGTACGGCTTTCCTATGACTCAGATGAAGAGAATCTAGGATAGCGCCGTGCTTCCGTTCCCGAAGAGAGGAGTCGTGTCGTCTTGTGCCGTTGACGAATGTTGCCTGAAACCTTGACACACACGATTAGTCCTGTACGGTACTGTCATCAATCACCAAAATTACGTACGCATAAATTATGCCTCAACAATCTCCCCCTTTTTGGTGGATTGATGACAATACCGGATTTGCATGGAAGATAATATGAGAATAAAAAGGATGGAGATATATGACATATGACTCACAGCATATGATGGAAATAAATCTAAACTCACATAGGGTAGATCATGTCTCACACACGATAGCAAACAAAGCGAACCAAGTTCAAAGCAAATCAGCAAAGCAATGCAAAGTTCGAAAGAAAACAAATCCCTAGACTCTCTCCCCCTTTGGCACAAGACACCAAAAAGGGGCACACCTAATGTCACAGGTAGCTACTCCTCGTCCTCCGGATCACCAGACTCGTCGGTCCCCTCCTGGTCAGTCTCCTCCTCATCTTCCGCCTCATCACCCGACCACTGGTACCCCTGAGCCTGCATCCAGGTGGCCTCCGGCGTGATGTCGTCCTCTGAGCCACTGGAGATGTCCACATCCAAGGTCCTGAGAACACGCTTATGCCTCTGGCGGCTCTGCTTCTCAGCCACGTGTGACTGATACTGACCCTTGGCCTGCATACAGAAGAGAGTCTTCATCTTGTCCTGCAACTTGATAGCCCAAGATGGCATGGCAGACGAGCGGGGCTGAGAGGCAGGTCCTCTACTAGCAGCGGTCTCTGTATCTGTGTCCATTTGCTGAGAGGAGGAAGATGGGTTGGTCCACTTATCCTTGATGCGCAGCTTGATTGGGTCATGCACAATATAGTCAGACTGTGCGTAGAGCACCTCACCCGGAAATGCCTGTTGCCACTTGTGGCAGATGTAAGCAAACAGGTAAGGCCCGTAGATAGGGACCTTACGGTTGATGATGCAGTTCCATAGTTCTGTGAACATCACATCTGCAATATCCAATTGAGCAGACTCCACAGACATAGCCTCCTCACATAGTAACAACATCTCAGCCAAGACGCCATGGACCTCATCGAAGTTACCACTCCGAGGGAAGAGGGTGTTCCGAAAGATGCGGTGCATAATGTCCAGGTGCTTGGGAAGCACCCCCTTCCTCAGATATAGTTGCTGCAGTCTGTCCTTTGCAAGGCCCTTATCAGCGGGGACTGGAGCGTGAGGACGCAGCCCAAGAGGGGTGTCAGCACCCTGAAAATCAATGTGCAAGAACTGCATGAACTCTGACCAGGAACCAGTCATCTTCTGTGACCCAGTCATCCAAACCATGGAGCGCTGGTCATCATGGGAGAAATGAACAGTGACGTAGAACTGAGCAACTGCCGTGGGATCAAAATCTGTCTTGAAGGTGATGATGTTTTTGAGCCCCATCTTGTCAATCAAAGCAAGAGCATCACCAAAGTAATCTGTATGCCGCTGAAGATGTGCCAAATCAATCCACTGGACAGAGACGTAGTTCTTCTTGAAGCTTCCAATGACATCTCGATATATCCTGCAATGGTCCTTAACCCAGACATTTTCAACTCCCTCGATTGTCTCCCTTTCCTGGAGATAGTGGTTCTTGGTGCGAAACTGCAGAAACTCTTTAGGAGACATTGCTCGGATGTTCACCCTCTTGTCCTTGTGGGCAACCTTCTTGAAGGACTTCTTCTTAGGGGGGAGACCAGACGTGGCAGACCCCTCGGGCGCCTCTGTGTTGCGAAACTGTTTGGATGCCGTGTCCCGTGGGGGGTTCGAACGGCGAGCAGAGCCACCTGTGACACAGACCATAAAGCGAAAAAGAGGCAACACGAAAAGTCAAGGCAATGAATCTTGAAAGTGCAGAGAAAAGAAACAAAAGAAAACATGCATTGCTAAGCCCAAGGAGAAAACACCGTGAATGCTCCTGGCGGTAGTACCGCCACACCTGGCGGTAGTACCGTCGTCCCTGGCGGTAGTACCGCCAGTTCTGGCGGTAGTACCGCTGGGAGTCCTGGCGGTAGTACCGCCAGTCCTGGCGGTAGTACCGCTGGGGGTCAAAGCGGTACTACCGCTACCTCTGGCGGTAGTACCGCTGGGTCCTGGCGGTAGTACCGCTGGGCCCTGGCGGTAGTACCGCTGGGGTTTGACTGTCAGATCTAGACATATAAAACTCGTATTCTAGGGCATGGACTGAAAATATAATCATTAATACGTATCCATCAGCCCTATTGTCAAAAGGAACACATAGTAATACGAGGTACAAACATGCATAGGCAAGAGAGAGAGCACGTTTTAGATCTAAATGAAAAGGTTCAACTATCCGATCTAAGACAATGAACCCATAAACCACGGCAGCAATCTTAGCAACCAGCCATTGGATCAACAGAATGAATGCAATCCCCAATGCTCCTAACCCTAGAACACGAAAAACAACCAAATAGAAGAGGGGAGGAACTTTTGTTACCGGGATTCATGGCTTTGGAGGAGAAAGAAGAAGTAAATCAGCCCTTCCACACCAACGGGAAGAGGGAGCTCCTCCAAGAAAGATCCAAGCAGCAGGTTTTCGGGGTAGGGGAGGGAGGAGCCGCGAGGAAGAAGAAATAGATTGAAAATCGGGCTCCCCCTCCCTTTATATAGCCCAAGGGGTATAGGCAGCGGTAGTACCGCTGACCCGGCGGTAGTACCGCTCCCTAGCGGTAGTACCGCTGGGGTGCAGCGGTAGTACCGCTGGGGTCCTCGCGGTAGTACCGCTACCCCTGGCGGTAGTACCGCTTGGGTCCTGGCGGTAGTACCGCTACCCTGGCGGTAGTACCGCTGTACATGTTTCAACGCGGCTTGGGAAGGCGGGAAAACTTGGGCATATGACAAGTGAGAAAAAGGGATGACTTCTGAGAAGAGGTATCGACTTGTCATAGTATATCCGCTCCTTTATACGTAAGAGAGGATGGAGGGGCGGTGGCCGAGGCCACCTATGTTTGAGACAATGGTATGACACCGCTAAGAATTATCCTTGGGTTCATGACCAATGCTCGTCTTTGAGTCACAAGTGCCATTTGAAAATGGCTAAAGTGAAAGACTAGATTGATTTACGCATAATGGGGGGAGGGAGAGTTCATTGAGAGAACAACACTCCCCCTATGTCCATGCCTACATCTAGACCAAGATGAAATGTGAAGTGAGGTGCAATATGCCTAGTTTCAATCCACATTACTCGAATCAATGATATTTAGCTCGTGCCTTAACTCCCGGAACCTTGCTTCATCAAGTGGCTTGGTGAAAATATCTGCAAGTTGCTCTTCAGTGTGAATGAAATGAACCTCAATATCACCTAGCTTGATATGTTCGCGGATGAAGTGATGACGAATATCAATATGTTTGGTTTTGCTATGTTGCACTGGGTTGAGGGAGATCTTGATGGCGCTTTGATTGTCACATAGAAGAGGCACTTTGTCACAAGTGACACCATAATCCTTTAAAGTTTGCCTCATCCATAGCAATTGTGCACAACAACTTGCAGCTGCCACATACTCAGCTTCGGTGGATGATAAGGAGACACAGTTCTGCTTCTTTGACGACCAACTTACCAAAGAGCGACCAAGGAATTGGCACCCTCCAGATGTTGACTTCCTCTCCACACAATCTCCAGCCCAGTCTGAGTCAGAATAGCCAACTAGATTGAAGTTTGCTCCTTTGGGATACCAGAGGCCAAAGTTTGGGGTATGAGCCAAATATCGAAAGATTCGTTTGACAGCCATGTAATGACTTTCTTTTGGTGCGGATTGAAACCGTGCACATATCCCTACACTCAACATAATATCTGGTCTAGATGCACAAAGGTAAAGGAGGGATCCAATCATGGAGCGGTATACCTTTTGATCCACTGCTTTACCATTGGGATCACTGTCAAGCTTGCATCTGGTTGGCATGGGAAACTTGACCGGTTTGACATCTTCGAGCTCGAACCGTTTGAGCATGTCTTGAGTGTACTTGGCTTGTTTGATGAATGTCCCTTCTAGACCTTGCTTAATCTCGAATCCGAGGAAAAACTTCAACTCTCCCATCATGGACATCTCAAACTTCTCAGTCATTAGCGCGGCAAATTCTTCATTGAATGAAGTGTTAGGAGAGCCAAAGATAATATCATCAACATATAGTTGGCATATGAATAAATCCCCTTTAACCCTCTTAGTAAAAAGAGTGGGATCAATCTTCCCAATTTCAAACCCACGATCTTGTAACAACTCAGTAAGGTACTCATACCACGCGCGTGGGGCTTGTTTAAGACCATAGAGTGCCTTATTGAGTTTGTACACATGATTTGGGAGCTTGGGATGTTCGAATCCCGGGGGTTGTTTGACATATACCAACTCATTTAAAGGACCATTAAGAAATGCACTTTTCACATCCATTTGCTGTAATTTGAAGTTATGATGAGAAGCAAAAGCAAGTAGCATGCGAATAGATTCTAGACGAGCGACAGGGGCAAAGGTTTCACCGTAGTCGATACCCTCGACTTGGGAGTAGCCTTGAGCCACCAATCTTGCCTTGTTTCGAATCACAATTCCATTTGCATCTTGCTTGTTCTTGAATATCCATTTGGTTCCGATGACATTGTGTTCCTCCGTTGGCCGAGGCACTAAATCCCAGACTTGGTTGCGCTCGAAGTTGTTAAGTTCTTCGTGCATGGCCATAAGCCAATCCTCATCATCGAGCGCTTCCTGTACCTGTTGAGGTTCACAATACGAGACAAACGCGTGATGCTCACAATAATTCCAAAGCTGTTGACGAGTGGATACTCCCCTTTTTAAGCTGCCAAGGACATTCTTCATAAGATGTGACTTGACTCTCAGCTTGTTTGCATGCTTGGCTGCTCGGCGCTCCAAGAGTTCTTCATTAGATAACGGGGGAGCATCGACTTGTTGCTTCTGTTTGCCCTTGCGTCTTGAGCCGGTTGTTGGAGCTCCAGACGGGAATTGTGAGACAGTCTCCTGATCATCTTGTCCTTCGACTTGAGCAGGTTCACTAGTTTGATCTTGTATTAGTGGTTGCTCTTGATCTTGATCTTGTGCTTCTACTTGTTCTAGATCTCGGGGTTGCACTTGATCTTGATCATGAGTAGGTTCGGGGTCTTGGGGTAGTGCTTGAATATCATGGGGCACATCACCATTGTTAGGCAAGTGATCTTGACCGAGAGCTTGATCAACTTGTTGAGAGTCTTCTCTTTGTTCATCGGAAGCGTGTGGGGCTTGTGGGGGTGATGGCTCCACTTGAGTAGAGCATTGTCCTTCTCCTTCGGCCACAAGGGGTTCCTCAATGGGGAGTATTTGACCAATCCCCATTCTTCTTATGGCTTCGGGAGGAATTTCATCACCTATATCACAAAGACCACTTTGCTCCACTTGGGAGCCATTATTTTCGTCAAACTCTACGTTACACGTCTCCTCAATTAGTTCGGTGGACTTGTTGAGGACACGGTAAGCATGAGAGTTTGTAGCATAACCAACAAAGATACCCTCATGTGCTCTAGAATCAAATTTAGCTAACCGAGCTCCCTTTTTGAGAATGAAACACTTACAACCGAATACCCGGAAGTACTTGAGATTGGGTTTGTTTCCAGTTAGAATCTCATACGGAGTCTTGTTCAAGCCTTTGCGGATGTAGAGTCGATTGGACGCATGACATGCTGTGTTGATGGCCTCTGCCCAGAAGTTGTATGGAGATTTGAATTCTGCCATCATTGTTCTTGCCGCGTCTATCAAGGTCCGGTTCTTCCTTTCTGCCACGCCGTTTTGCTGAGGGGTGTATGGTGCAGAATATTGGTGCTTTATCCCCTCATCACCTAGAAACTCATCTAGGGTGTAGTTCTTGAACTCGGTGCCGTTGTCACTCCTAATCATCAAGACCTTTGCTTCATGTTGACGTTGCGCTTCATTGGCAAAGTTGATAACCGTTTGTTGAGTTTCACTCTTCCTTTTGAAGAAATATACCCAGGTATATCTTGAGTAGTCGTCAACAATTACTAAGCAATACTTTCTGCCTCCAAGACTATCAAATGTTGGAGGACCAAACAGATCCATGTGAAGAAGTTCCAATGGCCTCTTGGTGTAGATAAGAGTTGATGGACGATGAGCAGTTTCATGAATCTTTCCTTCAATGCAAGCACTGCAAACACGATCTTTAGCAAAGCTCACATTTGTTAGTCCACGAACATGGTCCCCGGTCAGAAGACTTTGCAAAGACCTCATATTGACATGAGCTAAACGGCGATGCCAAAGCCAGCCCACGTCAACTTTAGCCATTAGACATGTCGCAGTCTTAGTGGGTCGCTTTGAAAAGTTTACCACATAGAGACCATTTTCGACATGTCCAACATAGGCTACTTTAAGAGTCTTGCTCCTTAGGAGGACCACAGTGTCAAGATTAAAGAATGTGGAAAAACCCATGATTGCAAGTTGACGAACGGAAAGTAAATTGTAGGCAAGAGACTCAACAAGCATGACCTTCTCAATAGACAAATCTTGAGAGACGACCACCTTACCAAATCCCAATACCTTTGACGAGGATGCATCAGCGAATTGGACATGGGTGGGCATAGATGGAGAAGGGTGCACATCCACCACTAAGTCCTTGCTTCCGGTCATATGATTTGTTGCTCCACTATCGAGCAACCATGACACCCCACCGGAAGCAAACTCCTGCAATAGATCAAGGCTTGTTTTTAGGTACCCATTTTTTAATGGGTCCTTTCATGTTAGAGACAAGGGTCTTAGGAACCCAGATAGCCCATTCAATATCTTCATCGTAGGAACCAATAAATCTGGCATAAACATGCCCATCACTAGCACAACATAACACATAAGAGGAATTGAGTTTGCCGGCTGTATTAGTAGGAGCGGCTTTGCCCTTCTTGAGGTTCCCATAGTCCACCTTGTTCCTGTTCACCTTCTGAGTACCCTCACCCTCCTTGACAAAGATGTCCATGAGGGTGAGAGATCGTTTGTTCTTGTTCTTTCTTTTACCTTTTGACTTGGAGGTAAGTCCAATTCCGTCCTTTCCTACAACACCCTTTTGAGTGCTCAAGAGATCGTTCAGACTCTTCTCACCTTGTCTGCATGACACAAGGCCCTTCTCAAGTTTCTCCTTTAACTTGGCATTTTCTTCCACAAGATGAACATGCTCACAACAAGGGTTAGTTGCACAAGTATTATCAATTAGCACAAAGGGAGGACAAGTAGAGATCTCCTTGGTAAGCTTTGCTTGGAGTTGACCATGAGACTCTTTCAGAGCGAAATGAGCACCTTTCAAGGCTTTGTGGGCCTTGTCAAGTATGTCAAACTCTTCTTTGAGTCTGTCACGGCCAACCTCAAGAGCATACTTTTCAGATTTAAGCATGCGAGTAAGAACAACATCATGATCCAGTTTCTTTTGCATTTTAGTGCAGTCATCGTTATATGACTCCTCAAGAGCCAAACGAAGAGTGCGCTCTTCTTCAAGAGTACTAGATAATTCGGCAATTTCATCGGCATAGTCACGACTATGTCCATGAAGCTCGGAGATGGTCTCCTCATGAGACTCAATAAGGTCAGTGGCCTCACCCAATTGTTCCAAGAGAGCAACAAAATGCTTCTTGGTTTCTCCCTTAATAGTGCATAGAAACTTATCAAGATCATGTTCATTAAGTTCTCCAACATCACTATCTTCTACACAATTTAACAATGAAGGAGTAGAAGTAATGTTGGTCTTAATGATAGAAGTTACCTGATTGGTACCTTTTGCCATGAGGCACTTGGTGATGTGGTTCTCGTTGGGGGCGTTGAAAAGAGACACCTTCTGGGAAGGGGTAGTGGCTATAGCAACAGTTGCCGTTGCCACTGTATCATCATCATCATCATCATCAGAAGGATACTCCTCCAGGGCCACCATTCCTTTTGGGTGAGGTTTCTTCACAAAGTTGTTCTTGATTGGAAATGATTTGGTTCTGTCTTTGTGAATGAGCTTGCCTCCATTGTCTTCTCTCTTCTCATATGGACATTCTGCCACGAAGTGACTCACGTTGCCACAGTTATAGCATGTCCTTACTCGTTGTTTGGGTTTGAAACCACTTGAGTTGTTCTTGTTGAAGGTTGGTCTTGAGTTCCTTTTATTTCCCCAGAATTGCCTTGATGCAAGAGCCATGTGCTCATGATAGGCATACTTTGTGTCTTCCGGGCAGCTCTCCTCTTCCTCATCTTCTTCTTCTTCTTCAAGCATTACTCTTGCTTTCAACGCAAGTTTGGGTGAAGCGGTTTTTGATCGGACACGAGCAAGTGCATTGTCGGCAGTTTCGTTCATGATTGACATTGCAATGAACTCATCCAACACTTCACTGGAAGACAAAGAGTGAAAGTCTGGCCGCTGACGAATGACAGATGACATGGCTTTGTTGAAAGGCATGATGGCTTTGAGGAACTTGCGTTTGACCCAAGTGTCATCCACATCCTTACTTCCATGATCCTTTAGTGCCACGGCAATAGCAGTCACCCTCCGATAGAGATCACGAGGGTCCTCTTCTTCCTTCATCACAAACTCATCGGCCTGATCAAGTATCACTTCATAGTTGGATCGTTGAATACTTGAGCTTCCCTTATACAACACCATAATATGCTCCCAACAATCCTTGGACAATGTGAAGGGACGTAAGTGGGGAAGATCTTCAGGTGGCACAGCAGACTGAAGGATAAACAGCGCAGAGTGATTATATTGATTGTCTGCATCTTCTCTTGGAGTGAGGTTGCTTGGGTCATGGGGGTAATATCCTTGCTCGATAATTCTCCACAAGTTTGTTGAGCTGTGATTCAAATGAGACTTAATAGAAAATACCCAGTTAGCAAAGTCACCTTTCACAAGTTTAGGAGGAGGACCAACAGGATTAAGACGAGGTGCGAGAACGGGTCCTCCATAAGTCATGGGAGGTGGAACAGAGGCATGTGTTCCAGTCCCATCCTTTTCGTGAGGTGAAGCAGTTTGCATACCTTTAGCCGCTTCCTTAGAGGAGTTGGCCTCCGAATCGGAAATGGTGGGTTTAACCACTAAAGCCGGTTCGGGTGAACTTCTAAGACCATCAATTAATTCCTTAAGCATGGTTTTGACTTCGCTCGTCAAGGACGTCTTGAGGGCTGCCATAGCCGTATTCAAGTCGTCCCTTGTGACCGAAGTCAAGTCCATGCCCTCGGGTTGCCCATGGTTCACTTCCTCTTCGCCTTCCATACTCTTCGGGTGGTTAAACCCTTAATAAAGAGACGTGGCTCTGATACCAATTGAAAGGATCGATATGGTTGGCTAGAGGGGGGGGGGTGAATAGACAACGACCACTTTTTAATTAATCTTAGCAAGTGAAGGTAAACACTATACGGGTTCACAAATAATATGACAATGAGGTGAACTCTATAGAGGCTAACAACGAGAGCTATTAAGACTACTAAAATATAGTCACAAGCGAAAGCAAATACAAAGTAAAGGATAGAGATAACCACAAGTGAAACCGATGGAGACGAGGATGTGTTACCGAAGTTCCTTCCCTTTGACAGGAAGTACGTCTCCGTTGGAGCGGTGTGGAGGCACAATGCTCTCCAAAAAGCCACTAAGGCCACCGTATTCTCCTCACGCCCTCGCACGATGCAAGGTACCGTGATTCCACTATAGGTGCCCTTGAAGGCGGCGACCGAACCTTTACAAACAAGGTTGGGGCAACTCCACACAAAGCTTGGAGGCTCCCAACAAGACCACGAAGCTTCACCACAATGGAATATGGCTTCGAGGTGACCTCAACCGTCTAGGATGCTCAAACACCCAAGAGTAACAAGATCCGCAAGGGATAGGTGGGGGAATCAACTTTTCTCTCGGTGGAAGTGTGAATCTAGGCCTTCTCAACCAATCCCTAAAGAATCAACAAGTTTGATTGGCTAGGGAGAGAGATCGGGCACTTTTAAGCTTGCGGAGCAACAATGGAGCTTAGAGAGGTAAAAGATAGGGTTCCTCAGCTAGAAGAACCCTTTATATAGTGGGGGGAAAATCCAGACCGTTTTCCCACTCTCTGCCCGAGATCCAGCGGTACTACCGCTGGGAAGGAGCGGTACTACCGCTGTCTGGCGGTACTACCGCTGCATGCAGCGGTACTACCGCTGGAGCAGCGGTACTACCGCTGGCCCTTGGTAGTGTATAAACACTACTACCGCCGAGAAAGTCTTCGCAAAAGGGTCCGTCCACGAACTACCGCTAGGCAGGTGGAACAGGGTACCTGGAGCGGTACTACCGTTGACCAGGGGCGGTACTACCGCTGGCCAGCGGTACTACCGCTGAACAGGGGCGGTACTACCGCCAGCCAGCGGTACTACCGCTGGATACGGCGGTACTACCGCTGGTAGTCCAGCGGTACTACCGCTGGGACCAGCGGTACTACCGCTGGGGACCATTTTGCCGAGACGCAAAGAACAAACAGGCGAGGGCCACTCCAAGGATAAAGGAAAGGGAGAAAATAGAGGTGTGCGTGTGCTAAGATAGATTCCACCCAAACCTTTCCACTACGGATCCCCTCTTAATAGTACGGCTTTCCTATGACTCAGATGAAGAGAATCTAGGATAGCGCCGTGCTTCCGTTCCCGAAGAGAGGAGTCGTGTCGTCTTGTGCCGTTGACGAATGTTGCCTGAAACCTTGACACACACGATTAGTCCTGTACGGTACTGTCATCAATCACCAAAATTACGTACGCATAAATTATGCCTCAACAATCTCCCCCTTTTTGGTGGATTGATGACAATACCGGATTTGCATGGAAGATAATATGAGAATAAAAAGGATGGAGATATATGACATATGACTCACAGCATATGATGGAAATAAATCTAAACTCACATAGGGTAGATCATGTCTCACACACGATAGCAAACAAAGCGAACCAAGTTCAAAGCAAATCAGCAAAGCAATGCTAATCCTTTTACAGGAGATGGATCATGACATCCAGACTTGCATCTGATCTATGTAGATGAAGTTTGTGGTTTATTTAAGCTTGCAGGTTTGCCCGAGGATGAGGTAAAGAATAAAGTCTTTCCTTTATATTTGAAGGATAAGGTGTTGACATGGTATAGGCTATGTGATGATACTGGATCATGGGACTACAATCGGTTGAAATTGGAATTTCATCAAAAGTTTTATCCGATGCATTTAGTACATCGTGATCGGAATTATATTTATAACTTTTGGCCTCGTGATAGGGAAAGCATAGCTCAAGCTTGGGGGAGGCTTAAATCAATGCTATATTCATGCCCCAATCATGAGCTCTCGAGAGAAATTATTACTCAAATCTTTTATGCTCGGCTTTCTCATGAAGATCGCACCATGCTTAACACTTCTTGTACCAGTTCTTTTATGAAGAAGGATATTGATCACAAGTGGAATTTATTGGAAAGAATCAAACGTAACTCTGAATATTGGGAGCTTGAAGAAGGTAAGGAGCCAGGTATGAATTTCCAGTTTGATTGCGTTAAATCTTTTGTTGAAACAAGCACCTCTAGAGATTTTAGCGCTAAGTATGGACTTGACTGTGAGATAGTAGCTTCTCTATGTGAATCTTTTGCTGCTCATGTTGATCTTCCCAAAGAGAAGTGGTTTAAGTATCATCCGCCTGTGGAAGTCAACATAGTTAAACCCAATCTAGTTGAAGAGAAAGTCATTGCCTTTAGTGATCCTACTGTTCCTTGTGCCTACGCTGAGAAACTACCTTACCCTGCTAGGAAAAAGGATTATTCTAAAGCTCCTACCGTGATACGTAGAGGTTACATTAGACCACTTGCACCCCCTGAGGAAATTAGAGTTGAACCTAGTGTTGCTATTATCAAAGATCTCTTAGCCGAAGACATAGACGGGCATGTTATCAAATTCTATGAGGACTCCGCTAGAATTGCTAAACCTCACGCGAAAGACAAATACGGACCTGTAGTTGGCCTGCTCGTTGTTTGTGTCAAGATAGGAGATCACTGTTATCATGGCTTATGTGATATGGGTGCTAGTGTTAGTGCAATACCCCGATCCCTATATGATGAAATCAAAGATGAGATTGCACCTGCTGAGTTAGAACCCATTGATGTCACTATTACGCTAGCTATATGCCGTGTGGGAATTGTGAGAGACGTAGAAGTCCTGTGTGGTAAGACGAAGTATCCTACTGATTTCCTCGTCCTTGCTACTGCACAAGATAGATTTTGTCCCATCATATTTGGTAGACCCTTTCTCAACACTGTCCATGCTCACATTGATTGCATTAAACAGACTGTCACTGTTAGTTTCGACGGTGTGTCTCATGAATTTAACTTCTCTAAGTTTGGAAGACAACCCCATGAAAAGAGTCGTTTGGTAGGGATGAAATCATTGCTCTTGCCTCTATTGCCGTACCTCCTACGGATCCTTTAGAGCAATATTTGCTTGAGCATGAAAATGATATGCATATGGATGAAAGAGATGAGATAGATAAAATTGTTTTAGAACAATATCCTATTCTCAAGAATAATCTGCTTGTTGAACTGCTTGGGATCCTCCCCCACCAAAGGGTGATCCTGTGTTCGAGCTAAAACATTTACCAGATACTCTTAAGTATGCCTATCTTGATGAAAAGGAGATATATCCTGTTATTATTAGTGCTCACCTCTCGAATCACGAAGAGAAGAAGTTATTAAAAACTTTGAGGAAGCACCGTGCTGCTATTGGATATACTCTTGATGATCTTAAGGGTATTAGTCCCACTCTATGTCAGCACAAGATTAAAACCGATCCTGATTCTAAGCCAGTTGTTGATCATCAACGGAGATTAAATCCGAGGATGAAAGAGGTCGTGAGAAAAGAAATATTAAAGTTTTTGGAGGCAGGAATCATTTATCCTGTTGCTCATAGTGATTGGGTGAGCCCAGTACATTGCGTACCTAAGAAGGGAGGTATCACCGTCGTTCCTAATGATAAGTATGAACTAATCCCACAGAGGATTATTACTGGCTATAGGATGGTGATAGACTTCCAGAAACTGAACAAGGCAACCAGGAAAGACCATTATCCTTTGCCGTTTATCGACCAAATGCTAGAAAGGCTATCTAAACACACACACACTTCTGCTTTCTAGACGGTTATTCAGGTTTCTCGCAAATACCTGTTGCACAATCTAATCAGGAGAAAACCACTTTCACCTGCCCCTTCGGTACATTTGCTTAAAGACATATGCCTTTTGGCTTATGCAATGCACCTGCCACCTTTCAAAGATGTATGATGGCTATATTCTTTGGCTTTTGTGAAAAGATTGTTGAGGTTTTCATGGATAATTTCTCCGTTTACGGTTCTTCCTTTGACGATTGCCTCAGCAACCTTGATCGAGTCTTACAGAGATGCAAAGAGACCAACCTCGTCTTGAACTGGGAGAAGTGCCACTTCATGGTTAATGAAGGCATCGTCTTAGGACACAAAATCTCTAAGAAAGGCATTGAAGTTGATAAGGCCAAGGTTGATGTAATTGAGAAAATGCCTTGCCCCACAGATATCAGAGGTATACGAAGTTTCCTAGGTCATGCTGGTTTCTATAGAAGGTTCATTAAAGATTTCTCTAAGATTTCGAGGCCTCTTACCAGCCTCTTGCAGAAGGATGTTCCTTTTGTTTTTGATGAGGATTGTGAGGAAGCTTTTGAAATACTTAAGAAGGCCTTGATAACCGCACCTATTGTTCAACCACCTGATTGGAACTTGCCCTTTGAAATCATGTGCGACGCTAGTGATTACGCTGTTGGTGTTGTTCTAGGACAAAGAGTTGACAAGAAGTTGAATGTTATTCACTACGCTAGTAAAACTCTAGACAGTGCCCAAAGAAACTATGCCACTACGGAGAAGGAGTTTTTAGCAGTCGTGTTTGCATGTGAAAAGTTCAGATCTTATATAGTTGACTCCAAAGTCACTATTCACTCTGATCATGCTGCTATTAAGTACCTTATGGAGAAGAAGGACTCTAAGCCTAGGCTAATCAGATGGGTTCTCCTGCAACAGGAATTTGATTTGCACGTTGTTGACCGAAAGGGTGCCGATAACCGTGTAGCAGATAACTTGTCTAGGCTAGAGAATGTCCTTGATGACCCACGACCGATTGATGACAGCTTTCCTGATGAGCAACTGAATGTCATCCGCACTTCACATAGTGCACCGTGGTATGCTAATTACGCAAACTATATCGTAGACAAATACATACCACCCAGTTTCACCTACCAGGCAAAAGAAGAAATTCTTCTTTGATTTGAGACACTACTTTTGGGATAATCCTCACCTTTATAAGGAAGGAGTAGATGGTGTTATTAGACGTTGTGTGCCTGAACATGAACAGGGACAGATCCTGCAGAAGTGTCATTCCGAGGCTTACGGAGGACACCATGATGGAGACAGAACTGCTCATAAGGTATTGCAATCAGGTTTCTATTAGCCCACTCTCTTCAAGGATGCCCGTAAGTTTGTCTTGTCGTGTGACGAATGCCAAAGAATAGGGAACATCAGTAAGCGTCAGGAAATGCCTATGAACTATTCACTTGTCATTGAATCATTCGATGTCTGGGGCTTTGATTATATGGGACCTTTCCCGAGTTCCAATGGGTATACTCACATCTTAGTTGCTGTGGATTACGTCACCAAGTGGGTAGAAGCTATCCCCACTAGAAATGCTGATCACCACACCTCTATTAAGATGCTTAAAGAAGTCATTTTCCCAAGATTTGGAGTCCCTAGATATCTGATGACTGATGGCGGTTCACACTTCATTCATGGTGTTTTCCGCAAGATGCTCGCTAAGTATGATGTCAACCATAGAGTTGCATCTCCTTATCATCCCCAGTCTAGTGGTCAAGTGGAATTGAGTAATAGGGAGATCAAATTGATCTTACAAAAGACCGCCAATAGATCTCGAAAGAATTGGTCTAGCAAACTTGACGATGCACTATGGGCTTATAGGACTGCTTATAAGAATCCCATGGGCATGTCACCGTATAAAATGGTTTACGGTAAGGCCTGTCATTTACCTCTTGAGCTGGAACACAAAGCTTATTGGGCAATCAAAGAGCTCAACTTCGATTTCAAACTTTCCGGTGAGAAGCGGTTGTTTGATATCAGCTCGTTTGTTGAATGGATGGCCCAGACATATGAGAATGGCAAGTTTTTCAAGGAAAAGGTTAAGAGATGGCACGATAAAAGAATACAAAAACGAGAGTTCAATGTAGGTGATTATGTCCTGCTATACAATTCTTGCTTAAGATTCTTCACAGGCAAGCTTCTCTCTAAATGAGAAGGTCCCTACGTTGTCGAGGAAGTATATTGTTCCGGTGCCATCAAAATCAATAACACGGAAGGTAATTTTCCTAGAGTGGTTAATGGGCAAAGAATCAAGCATTATATCTCTGGTACTCCCATAAATGTTGAGACCAATATCATCAATATCATAACTCCAGAGGAGTACATAAGGGATGTTTATGAGGCTGTTTCAGACCCTGAAAACGAAGAGGTATTTGTTTTGGTAAGTAATAGGACTCTGAAACTTTTCCAATAGGAATTTTTCTCTGTTTTGGAATTTATGGAAAATTAGAAAAATAAAAAACAGTCCGAAGAGCATGAGGCGGCCACAAGCTTGGTTGCTGCGGCCTCCCCCTAGCCGCGGCAACAGGGCTTGTGGGCACCTCGTGTGCCTCCCGGACTCCGTTTTCTTGAGGAGCACTCCTTCTGGTCTAGAAAAGTCATTATATATACGCCCGAGGGTTTTGATCTCCGTATCACGCAGATTTCCTCTGTTTTCGTTTCGAGCCAGTTTTCTGCCGCAGATCTAGGTCAAGATGTCTTCTCAGGATTCAGAGGGGGAGAGCTATGTGGCTGATTACCTTGCTAACCCCAAGGTCTATGGGGACTTGGAACCATATGGCTGGACCACTGACGAGGAAGAGGACTATGATCCCAAGGGGAAGGAACAAACGAGTTCCGATGAAGAGGATGCTCCTCTACCTCAACCTGGGCGCACTCATGTAGACTTCAAGAAGTCAAGCCTCCCTGACCAAAGGAAGAAGCCTAAGACCTTGTTTATCCCTTCTCGTTTCTTGCAGGAGAGTAAGCTGGAACTTTTCCATAGAGTGTTGAAGCTTGAGGAGGAAAATGACGATCTCAGGGAGCAGAACTTTATGCTCAAGTGGAAATTAGACAAGCTCAAGACTGCTTCAACAACTCCACCACCATCACCACCAAAGGAATACAACTAAGCATTGGTATGGGCAACTCCCTTGGCTTATGCCAAGCTTGGGGGAGTTGCCCTGGTATCGTATCACCTTTATATCTTTTGCTTTTACCTTTGTTTTAGTTCTTTCCTTTTCAGTTTTTATTTCTTCTCTTAGTGGAATAAGTCTTTAGTGTTTAGTTTGAGTCTTTTTCTTTGTGTCTCCCCCAATGTATTCGAGCTTGCGAGCTATATAATAAGGAGTATCTTAGTCAAGGGCTTTGTTTTGTGCTGTGATCAAAAGTACGAAAAGAACGATATCATGAAAAATCATGAGATGATCTTATGGAAAGTGATAACTTCACATATAACAAGTATGATGATTGGAACTTGTTGAGAATAGACCAACATAGACCTCAGTCATTGTTGCAATTAATAAGAAGTAATAAGGAAAGAGAGGTTCACATATAAATACATCATCTTAGACACTTTCTATAATTGTGAGCACTCACCAAACTACTACATGCTTAGAAGTAGATGTTGCACAAGGAAGACAACATAATGAATTGTGTTTGCTTGGTTCCAAACAATATTATATGATTAGAGATCCCTTAGCATGTGACGATTGCTTCCACCTCATATTAGCCAAAACTCCCGCACCAAGTAGAGATACTACTTGTGCATCCATAAACCTTCAACCCAGTTTTGCCATGAGTGTCCACCATACCTACCTATGGATTGAATAAGATCCCTCAAGTAACTTGTCATCGGTGCAAGCAATAAAAAATTCTCTCTAATATGTATGATCTATTAGTGTGTGGAAAATAAGCTTTATACGAACCTGTGATGAGGAAGACATAAAAGCGACAGACTGCATAATAAAGTTCTTTATCACAGGGGGCAATATAAAGTGACGTTCCTCCGCACTAAGAGGACACACATCCAAACCTCAAAAGCGCATGACAACCTCTGCTTCCCTTTGCGAAGGGCCTATCTTGTACCTTTACTTTTTTGCCCTTGTAAGAGTCATGGTGATCTTCACAAATTCCTTATTTAGCCTTTTTCTTGGTGAACTTCATATGCTTGGGAAAGATCTATATTCATATATCAACTTGGAGATGAGAACTTATACTTTATTATTGTTGACTTTACCCTTGAGGTAAATGGTTGGGAGGCTAAACTATAAGCCCCTATCTTTCTCTGTGTCCAACTAAAACTTTGATACCCTGAGTACCACGTGAGTTGTAGCAATTGTGGAAAACAAAAGAGATGATTGAGTATGTGGATTTGCTTTACAAGCTCATATTTGACTCTTTCTGATGCTACGATAAATTGCAATTGCTTCAATGACTATGGACTGTTGTTGGCTACTTCTCGGTAAGGTTTTTGTTTCATACTTTGCTTTGTGAAGGAATTGTTACTTTCCCATAAGAATCTCTATGATGTATTTAATCTCCATGTGTGATCATGATGCCCTCATGTCCGTATTATGTTTTATCGAAACCTTCATCCCTAAACATGTGGACATGTTTTGGGTCTTGGTTTTCTCTTGAGGACAAGCGAGGTCTAAGCTTGGGGGAGTTGATACGTCCATTTTGCATCATGCTTTCATGTTGATATGTATCGCTTTATGGACTGTTATTATACTTTGTCGTACCATACTTATGCCTTTTCTCTCTTATTTTGCAAGGTTTATTTGAAGAGGGAGAATACCGACAGCTGGAATTCTGGACTGGAAAAGGAGCAAGTCTGAGTCCTCTATTCTGCGCAACTCGAAATGCCCTGAAAATCAACGTGGATTTTTTTGGGAATATATAAAAAATACTGGGCGAAAGAAGTGTTAGAGGGGAGCAACCAGGGGCCCACAAGCCTGGTTGCCACGGCCTACCCCCTGGCCGCGGCAACAGGGCTTGTGGGAACCGTGGTGGCCCACTGGCCCTCCTCTTTTGCTATATGAAGGGTTTCGTCCGAGAAAAAATCAGGGTGGAGCTTTTTCGCGGATTCTCCGCCGCCACGAGGCGGAACTTGAGCAGATCCAATCTAGAGCTCCGGCATGACGATCCTACCGGGGAAACTTCCCTCCCGGAGGGGGAAATCGTCGCCATCGTCATCACCAACACTGCTCTCGTCGGAGGGGAGTCATCTCCATCAACATCTTCATCAGCACCATCTCCTCTCCAAACCCTAGTTCATCTCTTGTAACCAATCTCCATCTCGCGACTCCGATTGGTACTTGTAAGGTTGCTAGTAGTGTTGATTACTCTCTATAGTTGATGTAGTTGGCTTACTTGGTGGAAGAGTTTATGTTTAGATCCTTGATGCTACTCATTACACCTCTGATCATGATTATGATTATGCTTTGTGAATAGTTACTTTTGTTCCTGAGGACATGGGATAAGTCATGCTGATAATAGTCATGTGAATTTGGTATTCGTTCGGTATTTTGATATGCTGTATGTTGTCTTTTCCTCTAGTGGTGTTATGTGAACGTCGACTACATAACACTTCACCATATTTGGGCCTAGAGGAAGGCATTGGGGAGTAGTAAGTAGATGATGGGTTGCTAGAGTGAGAGAAGCTTAAACCCTAGTCTATGCGTTGCTTCGTAAGGGGCTGATTTCGATCCACTAGTTTAATGCTATGGTTAGACGTTGTCTTAATTCTTCTTTCGTAGTTGCGGATGCTTGCGAGAGGGGTTAATCATAAGTGGGATGCTTGTCCAAGTAAGGGCAGTACCCAAGCGCCGGTCCACCCACATATCAAACTATCAAAATAACGAACGCATCACATGAACATGATGAAACTAGCATCACAGAAATTCCCGTGTGTCCTCAGGAGCGTTTTTTTTCCTCTTATAAGACTTTGCTCAGGCTTGTCCCTTGCTACAAAAGGGATTGGGCCACTTTGATGCACCGTTGCTACTACTTGTTACTTGTTACTTTTCGCTTGCTACATTTCACCTCACTACACATCACTTGTTACCGCTACTTTCAGTGCTTGCAGTTATTACCTTTCTAAAAACTGTTTATCAGAGCCTTCTCCTCCTCGTTGGGTTCGACACTCTTACTTATCGAAAGGACTATGATTGATCCCCTATACTTGTGGGTCATCAGTGGCCTCCCTGACGCTCCCCTGCCCTAGCTCTTTGGCCTATAAATTCCCTAAAATCCCAGAAAAAATCAGGGCATCCACGAAAACACTTTTCCGCCGCCGCAAGCTTCCGTTTCCGCGAGATCTTATCTGGAGACCCTTCCCGGTGCCCTGTCGAAGGGGACTTTGGAGCTAAAGGGCTTCTACATCAACATCATTACCCCTCCAATGACTCGTGAGTAGTCCACTTCAGACCTACTGGTCCGTAGTTAGTAGCTAGATGGCTTCTTCTCTCTCTTGGATCTTCAATACAAAGTTCTCCATGATCTTCATGGAGATCTATCCGATGTAATCCTCTTTGGCGGTGTGTTTGTCGAGATCCGATGAATTGTGGATTTGTGATCAGATTATCTATGATTTATATTCGAGTCTTTGCTGATCTCTTATATGCATGATTTGATATCCTTGTAAGTCTCTCTGAGTCTTGGGTTTTGTTTGACCAACTAGATCTATGATTCTTGCAATGGGAGAAGTGCTTGGTTTTGGGTTCATACCGTGCGGTGACCTTTCCCAGTGACAGAAGGGGCATCAAGGCACACATCATGTTGTTGCCATCAAGGGTAACAAGATGGGCTTTCATCATAGATTTGAGATTGTCCATCTACATCATGTCATCTTGCTTAAGGCGTTACTCTGTTTTTATGAACTCAATACACTAGATGCATGCTGGATAGCGGTCGACGTGTGGAGTATCAGTAGTTGATGCAGAAAGTATCGGTCTACTTGTTTTGGACGTGTTACCTATAGATATGATCATTTCCATAGATAACGTCACGACTTTGCGCGGTTCTATCAATTGCTCGACGGTAATTTGTTCACCCAACGTCTACTTGCTTTCATGAGAGAAGCTACTAGTGAACACTACGGCCCCCGGGTCTATTCCCAACTATCGTCTCCACGTTTTCTTTTACTTTGCTTTGTTTCCTTTTTTGATTTCAGTTCTCAATTTGCAAACAATCTATAAGGGATTGACAACCCCTTCATAGCGTTGGGTCCAAGCTCTTTGTGTTTGTGCAGGTACTTGTGACTTGATGCGATCCTCCTGCTGGATCGATACCTTGGTTCTCAAACTGAGGGAAATACTTACCGCCGCTATGCTACATCACCCTTTCCTCTTCAAGGGAACACCAACGCAAGGCTCGAAGGCCGCGGGGAAATCCTTTGCATATTTGCCAAGGAAGTCCCTATAGGCGTAGCCCGTAGCAGCAGGATTCCTGGCGCCGTTGCCAGGGAAGGTCTGTTGTCGCAGTAGCAGAAGGATTTCTGGCACCGTTGCCGGGGAGGAGAGATCAAGTTAAGATCCATCCAAGTAGGTGTCACAAACTCATCTCTTGCATTTACCTTTTTTGCCAGTTGCCTCTCGTTTTCCTCTCCCCAACTTCACATTTGCCATTTTCATTTGCCTTTTTCGTTCGCCCTTTTCTCTCGCTTGCTTTCTGTTCGCTTGTGTGCCATGTGCCTTCAATATGCTTGCATCTTCGCTTGTTGAAAATCTAGTGATATGGATCCTCATCCACTTGCTAATCTCTTTAAGAGATCCAATTATGTTGATCCAATTGCTAGTGAGTTGAGTGCACTTGACTATCTTTATGGAGTTTTTCTTAAGATGTGTGAATCTGAAAATTGTGAGGAAGAAATTTATGAAGTGATTCACGAGGACCACTTGGATGAAAAGCATGATTGCAATGGTTTCACTATAAATTCTATTAGTGACAATCATGCTAAAAATATGCAAAACCCTAAGCTTGGGGATGCTAGTTTTGCTATGCCCACTACTTGTTGCAATGAGCATGAGTGGGGCGATTATTTTTCTTATGATTTTGAAAATTTGTTTAAGCCTCATGATGAATATGATATTTGCAATATTATTGAAAGTGGGTTTGGAGAAGTCATGACTTTAGTTGATGATAATCCCACTATTTTTGAAGAGCGTCAACTTTGCATGCATGTGGATCATGAAAAGAATATCCTATGTGATAGTTACATTGTTGAATTCAAATATGATCCCACATGTAATTATTATGAGAGAGGAAAATATGGTGGTAGAAACTTTCATATCACTAAATCACCTCTCGTTATGTTGAGATTGATATTGTCTCTTTCTTCTTCCTTGCATATGGCAACTATTGGTTGTCTCGACAATCTGTTTTCCTATAAAATGCCTATTCACTGGAAGTATGTTAGACTTAGATGTGATTTTCACATGCTTTATGATGCTCTCGTTGTGCTTCAATTCTTGTCTTTTGTGTGAGCATCATTGAAATCCTTATGCCTAGCTAAGGGCGTTAAACAATAGCGCTTGTTGGGAGGCAAACCAACGAATCTATCCTTTTTCTTTCTGTTTTGTGTTTTCCACACTTTCATAATTCTGTTATGATTGTGTTTTTTGTGTTTCTTTTGCGTCTGTGCCAAGTAAAACCGTTATGATAAGTCTTGGGGATGATCGTTTGGTCATGCTGGAAAAGACAGAAACTTTCTGCTCACGAAAAGAATTTTCATTTTTTTTTATGTAAGAGATTTTGAGTTAATTCTTTTTGCTGCTGATTTCTACGAAAATTCTTCAGACTGTCATAATTTTTCAGAATTATTGATGTACCAGAAGTATACGAAGTATACAGATTGCTACAGACTGATCTGCTGTTAACAGATTCTGTTTTTGTTGAGTTGGTTGCTTATTTTGATGAAACTATGGATAGTATTGGGGGGTATTAGCCATGGAAGATTCAAAATACAGTAACCCGACATCAACATAAGTATAATTTAAGTTTTGTACAGTACCTAAGGAAGTGGTGGTTTGCTTTCTTATACTAATGTTATCACGAGTTTCTGTTTAAGTTTCGTGTTGTGAAGTTTTCAAGTTTTGGGTGAAGTTCTTATGGACAAATAGAAAAAGAGTGTCAAGAGCTCAAGCTTGGGGATGCCCAAGGCACCCCAAGTTGATTCAAGGATGCCGTAAAAGCCTAAGCTTGGGGATGCCCCGGAAAGGCATCCCCTCTTTCGTCTTCAATCCATCGGTAACGTTACTTGGGGCTATATTTTTATTCACCACATGTTATGTGTTTTGCTTGGAGCGTCTTGTATCGTAGGAGTCTTTTTTTTGTCACAATCTTCCTTGCTGCACACCTAGAGATAGAGACATGCACTCACCGTGATTTTGTCGAGCTTCACGTATATCCTTTGGTTAGACAATTCAGCTCACATGTGCTTCACTTATATCTTTTGAGCTAGTTGATTTTGCTCTAGGTGCTTCACTTATATCTTTTAGAGCACAACGGTGCGTGGCTTGGTAGTTGATCTATGCTATTAAAGTAGTCTCAAAATGGGTAGTTATCCAAAGGGATATGAAAACTTCCACCTTCATGTGCATTGAATAGTTAGAGAAGTTTGATTCATCTCAATTAGTTTTGAGTTGTGGTTGTGGTAATATTGAAGTTATATTAGTAAGGTGTTGTGGATCTAGAAATACTTGTGTTGAAGTTAGTGATTCCCGTAGCACGCACGTATGGTGAACCACTATGTGATGAAGTCTGAGCATGATTAGTCTATTGATTGTCATCCTTTGTGTGGCGGTCGGGATCGCGCGATGGTTTATACCTACCAACCCTTCCCCTAGGAGCATGCGTTGAATGCTTTGTTTCGATTACGACTAAAACTTTTGCAACAAGTATATGAGTTCTTCATGACTAATGTTGAGTCCATGGTTTAGATGCACCTTCACCTTCCACCATCACTATCTTCTTTAGTGCCGTGCAACTTTCGCCGGTGCATAAAACCCACAATTAGCCTCCCTCAAAACAGCCACCATACCTACCTACTATGGCTTCTTCAAAGCCATTCCGAGATATATTGCCATGCAACTACCACCATGACATGTGCCACCACTTCTACATTGCCATTGCATGATCATAAGATAGCTAGCATGATGTTTCCATTAATGTCTATGCCATGCTAGATCATTGTCACGGTACACTACCGAAGGCATTCCATATAGAGTCATAATTGCTCTAAGTTTTGAGTTGTAAGTGTGATGATCATCATTGATGGAGCATTGTCCCATGTGAGGAAATAAAAGAGGCCAGTGAAGCTCATTTACAAAAAGAGGCCAAAGATGCCCACCAAAAAATAGAGGCCAAAGAGCCCACCAAAAGAATGAGAGAAAAGAGAGAAGGGACAATGCTACTATCTTTCCACACTTGTGCTTATTAAGCACCATGATCTTGATGATTGAGAGTCTCTCGTTTTGTCACCACCATATAGCTAGTGGGAATTTTTCATTATATAACTTGGCTTGTATATTCCAATGATAGGCTTCCTCAAAATTGCCTTAGGTCTTCGTGAGCAAGCAAGTTGGATGCACACCCACAAGTTTTCTTTAAGAGCTTTCACATACTCTTAGCTATAGTGCATCATTTGTATGGCAATCCCTACTCATTCACGTTAATATCTATTGATGAGCATCTCCACAGCTCATTGATATGCCTAGTCAATGTGACCATCTTCTCCTTGTTTACCTTGCAACCTCCACCACACTCCATTCCACTTTTAGTGCTAAAACCATGGCTCACGCTCATGTATTGCGTGAGAGTTGAAAAAGTTTGAGAAAGTAAAGGTGTGAAAACAATTACTTGGCCAATACTGAGGTTGTGCATGATTTAAATTCGTTGTGCAAGGATGATAGAGCATAGCCAGACTATATGATTTTGTAAAGATAACTTTCTTTTGGCTTTGTTATTTTGAAAGTTCATGATTACCTTGCTAGTTTGCTTGAAGTATTATTGTCTCCACATCAATAGCAAACTATTGTTTTGAATCTAATGGATCTGAACATTCACGTCACATAAGAAGAGTTACAAAGGACATCTATGCTAGGTAGCATGAAAGCATCAAAAATTCATTCTTTATCACTTCCCTACTCGAGGACGAGCATGAGTTAAGCTTGGGGACGCTTGATACGTCTCAAACGTATCTATAATTTTTGATGGTTTCATGCTGTTATCTTGTCAACCTTGGATGTTTTATATACCTTTTTTATCTTTTTTGGGACTAACTTATTAATTCAGTGCCAAGTGCCAGTTCCTGTTTTTTCTGTGTTTTTGACTCTTTTCAAATCTGATTTCGGAACGGAGTCCAAACGGAATAAAATCCCCGAAATAAATTTTTCCAAAACAGAAGAAGATCGGGGGACTTGAGGGCCAAGGCACGGGGCCCACAGGGAGCCAACAAGCCTTGTTGCCGCGGCCAGGGGGCTCGGCAACCAGGCGTGTGGCCTCCCTGGCGCTCCCCTGCCTTAGCTCTTTGGCATATAAATTCCCTAATATCCTAGAAAAAATCAGGGCATCCACGAAAACACTTTTCCGCCGCCGCAAGCTTCCGTTTCCGTGAGATCTCATCTGGAGACCCTTCCCGGTGCCCTGCCGGAGGGGACTTTGGAGCTGGAGGGCTTCTACATCAACATCATCGCCCCTCCAATGACTCGTGAGTAGTCCACTTCAGACCTACGGGTTCGTAGTTAGTAGCTAGATGGCTTCTTCTCTCTCTTGGATCTTCAATACAAAGTTCTCCATGATCTTCATGGAGATCTATCCGATGTAATCCTCTTTGGCGGTGTGTTTGTCGAGATCCGATGAATTGTGGATTTGTGATCAGATTATCTATGATTTATATTTGAGTCTTTGCTGATTTATTATATGCATGATTTGATATCTTTGTAAGTCTCTCCGAGTCTTGGGTTTTGTTTGGCCAACTAGATCTATGATTCTTGCAATGGGATTATTGCTTGGTTTTGGGTTCATACCGTGCGGTGACCTTTCGCAGTGACAGAAGGGGCAACAAGGCACGCATCATGTTGTTGCCATCAAGGGTAACAAGATGGGCTTTCATCATAGATTTGAGATTGTCCATCTACATCATGTCATCTTGCTTAAGGCGTTACTCTGTTCTTATGAACTTAATACACTAGATGTATGCTGGATAGCGGTCGACGTGTGGAGTAATAGTAGTAGATGCAGAAAGTATCAGTCTACTTGTTTTGGACGTGATGCCTATAGATATGATCATTGCTATAGATAACGTCACGACTTTGCGCGGTTCTATCAATTGCTCGACAGTAATTCGTTCACTCACCGTCTACTTGCTTTCATGAGAGAAGCCACTAGTGAACACTATGGCCCCCGGGTCTATTCACAACTATCGTCTCCACTTTTACTTTTACTTTGCTTTGTTTCCTTTTTGCTTTCAGTTCTCACTTTGCAAACAATCTATAAGGGATTGACAACCCCTTCATAGCGTTGGGTGCAAGCTCTTTGTGTTTGTGCAGGTACTTGTGACTTGACGCGATCCTCCTACTGGATCGATACCTTGGTTCTCAAACTGAGGGAAATACTTACCACCGCTGTGCTACATCACCCTTTCCTCTTCAAGGGAACACCAACGCAAGGCTCCAAGGCCGCGGGGAAATCCTTTGCATATTTGCCATGGAAGTCCCTATAGGTGTAGCCCGTAGCAGCAGGATTCCTCGCGCCGTTGCCAGGGAAGGTCTGTTGCCGCAGTAGCAGTGCGCCACCCCTAAGGCCATTGGGCTTCCCCCGGGTGGGTTGCCTCCATCCCGGTGAACTTCCGGAACCCATTCGTCACTCCCGGTACAATGCCGGTAATGACCGAAAACCTTCCGGTAACCAAATGAAGCCATCCTATATATCACTCTTTGTTTCCGGACCATTCCGCAAACCGTCGTGACGTCCGTGATCTCATCCGGGACTCCAAAGAACATTCGCTAACCACACATATAACGCAACTATACTAAAACATCATCGAACCTTAAGTGTGCAGACCCTGCGGGTTCGAGAACTATGTTGACATGCACCGAGGTACTCCTCGTCATATTGGATCCTACATATTCTCCTAAGATCTTATCGGTTGAACCTTAGTGTCAACAATTCATATAATCCCATATGTCATTCCCTTTGTCCTTCGGTATGTTACTTGCCCGAGATTTGATCGTCGGTATCCGCATACCTATTTCAATCTCGTTACCGACAAGTCTCTTTACTCGTTCCGTAATACAAGATCCCATGACTTACACTTAGTCACATTGCTTGCAAGGCTTGTGTGTGATGTTGTATTACTGAGTGGGCCTCGAGATACCTCTCCGTCACAGGAGTGACAAATCCCAGTCTTGATCCATACTAACTCAACAGACACCTTCGGAGATACGTGTAGAGTACCTTTATAGTGACCCAGTAACGTTGTGACGTTTGATACACACAAGATATTCCTCCAGTGCGAGTGGGTTATATGATCTCATGGTCATAGGAATAAATACTTGACACCCAGAAAACAATAGCAATAAAATGACACGAACAATATGCTACGTATATAATTTGGATCTTGTCCATCACATGATTCTCCTAATGATGTGATCCCGTTATCAAGTTACAACACTTGCCTATGGCCAGGAAACCTTGATCTTTGATCAACGAACTAGTCAACTAGAGGCTTACTAGGGACAGTGTGTTGTCTATGTATCCACACATGTATTTGAGTTTCCAATCAATACAATTCTAGCATGGATAATAAATGATTATTATGTACAAGGAAATATAATAATAACTAATTTATTATTGCCTCTAGGGCATATTTCCAATAGTCTCCCACTTGCACTAGAGTCAATAATATAGTTCACATCACCATGTGATTTTAACGAATCCAACACCCATATAGTTCTGGGGTCTGATCACGTCTTGCTCGTGAGAGAGGTTTTAGTTAACGGTTCTGAATATTTCAGATCCGTGTGTGCTTTACAAATCTTTATGTCATCTTATAGATGCTGCTACTACGTGCTATTTGGAAATACTCAAAATATCTACTCTACTATACGAATCCGTTTTACTACTCATAGCTATTCGGATGAGTGTCAAAGCTTGCATCAACGTAACCCTTTACGACGAACTCTTAAACCACCTCCATAATTGAGAAAAAAAAATCCTTAGTCCATTAGTTACTAAGGATAACTTTGACCGTTGTTCAGTGATTCAATCCTTGATCACTCTGTGTACCTCTTAACAAACTTGTGGCATGGCACACACCAGGTGCGGTACACAACATGGCATATTGTAGAGTCTATGGCTAAGGCATAGGGGACGACCTTCGTCCTTTCTCTTTCTTCTTCAGTGGTCAGGCTTTTGAGTCTTACTCAAATTGACACCTTACAACACAGCCTAGAACTCTTTCTTTGCTGATCTATTTTGAACTCCTTCAAAAACTTGTCAAGGCATGTATTTCATTTGAAAGTTTTGCTTAGCATTTTGATCTATCTCCATAGATTTTGATGCTCAATGTTCAAGTAGTTCTATCCAGGTCTTCCTTTGAAAAAAAACCTTTCAAACGACCTTTATGCTTTACAGAAATTCTACATTACTTTTGATCAACAATATGTCAACCACATATACTTATCAGAAACTCTATAGTGCTCCCACTCACTTGTTTGGAAATACAAGTTTCTCACAAACCTTGTACAAACCCCAAAGGCTTTGATCATCTTATCAAAGTGTATATTCCAACTCCGAGATGCTTGCACCAGTCCATAAAAGGATCGCTGGAGCTTGCATACTTGTTAGTATCTTTAAGATCGACAAAACATTCTGATTGTATCACATACAACCTTTCCTCAAGGAAACCGTCGAGGAAACAATGTTTTGACATCCTATGTGCGATATTTCATAAATAATGCAGCAACTGCTAACATAATTCCAACATATTTTTAGCATCGCTACAAGTGAGAAAGTCTCATCATAGTCAACTCTTTGAACTTGTCGGAAACATCTTTGCGATAAGTCAAGCTTTTCTTAATGGTGAATAGTCACCATCATTGTCTGTCTTCCTTTTAAAGATCCATCTTTACTTAATAGTCCTACGACCATTAAGTAGTTCTCCCAAAGTCTACACTTTGTTTTCATACATGGATCCTCTCTCGGATTTCATGGCCTCCAGCCATTTGTCGGAATCTAGGCCCACCATCGCTTCTCCATAGCTCATAGGTTCATTGTTGTTCAACAACATGACCTCTAAGACACGGTTATCATACCACTCTATAGTAGTACGCGACCTTGTTGACCTACGGGGTGTGTAGTAACTTGATCTGTAGCTCAATGATCACCATCATCAGTTTCTAATTCAATTGGTGTAGGCGCCACAAGAACATCTTCCTGCGCCCTGCTACACACTGGTTGAAGTGACGGTTCAGTAACCTCATCAAGTTCCACCACCCTCACACTCAATTATTTTGAGAGAAACCTTTCCTCGAGAAATGACCCGTTTCTAGAAACAAACACTTTGCTTCCGGATCTGAGATAGGAGATGTATCCAACCGTTTTGGATATCCTAAGAAGATGCATTTATCCGCTTTGGGTTCGAGCTTATCAGACTGAAACCTTTTTCACATAAGCGCCGCAGCCCCAAACTTTCAATAAACGACAACTTAGGTTTCTCTAAACCATAGTCTATACTGTGTCATCTCAACGGAAATACGCGATGCCCTATTTAAAGTGAATGCGGTTGTCTCTAATGCATAACCCATAAATGATAGTGGTAATTTTATAAGAGACATTATACTATGCACCATATCAAATAGGGCGTGGCTATGACGTTCGGACACACCATCACACTATGGTGTTCTAGGTGGCATGAATTGCAAAACAATTTCCACATTGTCTTAACTGTGTACCAAAACTCGCAACTCAGATATTCATCTCTGTGATCATACCGTAGACAGTTTATCCTCTTGTCACGATGATCTTCACTCTGAAATAGCTTTGAACTTTTTCAATATTTTAGATTTGTGATTCATCAAGCAAATACTCGTGTATCTACTCAAATCGTGAGTGAAGTAAGAATGTAACGATATCCACTGCGTGCCTCAACACTCATTGGACTGCACACATCAAAAATGTATTACTCCCAACAAGTTACTTTCTTGTTCCATGTGGTATGATTTTGCATGTCTCAAGTGATTCAAAATCAAGTGAGTCCAAACGATCCATCGGATGGAGTTTCTTCATGCGTTTATATCAGCAGGTTTGGTTTGCATGTCTCAAACGTTTCAAAAATGAGTGAGTACAAAGATCCATCAGCATGGAGCTTCTTCATGCATTTTACACCAACATGACTCAAGCGGCAGTGCCACAAGTAAGTGGTACTATCATTATTACTTTGTATCTTTTGACATCAATTTTATGAACATGTGTAACACTACGATCGAGATTCAATAAACCAATGAAGGTAATTATTCAAGCAAATAGAATAACTATTATTCTCTTTAAATGGATAATCGTATTGCAATAAACACGATCCAATCATGTTCATGCTCAACGCAAGCACCAAATAACAACTATTTAGGTTTAACACCAATCCCGATGATAGAGGGACCATGCGATGTTTGATCACATCAACCTTGGAAACACTTCCAACACTTATCGTCACCTCGCCTTTAGCTAGTCTCCGTTTATTACCTAGCTATCATTTTGAGTTACTAATCACTTAGCAACCGAACCGGTATCCAATACCCTCGTGCTACTAGGAATACTAGTAAAGTACACATCAATATCATGTATATAAAATATACATCTGTCGATTTTGCCAGCCTTCTTATCTACCATGTATCTAGGGTAGCTCTGCCTCAGTGACCATTCCCCTCATAACAGAAGCACTTAGTCTCAGGTTTGGGTTCAATCTTGGGTTTGCTCATTAGAGCAGCAACTGGTTTGCCGTTTCATGAAGTATCCCTTCTAGCCCTTGCCCTTCTTGAAACTAGTGGTTTTACTAATCCCGTATGTCATTCCCTTTGTCCTTCGGTATGTTACTTGCCCGAGATTTGATCGTCGGTATCCGCATACCTATTTCAATCTCGTTACCGGCAAGTCTCTTTACTCGGTCCGTATACAAGATCCCGTGACTTACACTTAGTCACATTGCTTGCAAGGGTTGTGTGTGATGTTGTATTACCGAGTGGGCCCCGAGATACGTCTCCGTCACATGGAGTGACAAATCCCAGTCTCGATCCATACTAACTCAACGGACATCTTCGGAGATACCTGTAGAGTACCTTTATAGTCACCTAGTTACATAGTGACGTTTTACACACACAAGGTATTCCTTCGGTGCCAGTGGGTTATATGATCTCATGGTCATAGGAATAAATACTTGACACGTAGAAAACAATAACAATAAAATGACACGATCAATATGCTACGTATATAATTTGGTTCTTGTCCATCACATGATTCTCCTAATGATGTGATCCCGATATCAAGTGACAACACTTGCCTATGGCCAGGAAACCTTGACCATCTTTGATCAACGAACTAGTCAACTAGAGGCTTACTAGGGACAGTGTGTTGTCTATGTATCCACACATGTATTTGAATTTCCAATCAATACAATTCTAGCATGGATAATAAACGATTATTATGAACAAGGAAATATATTAATAACTAATTTATTATGGCCTCTAGGGCATATTTACAACACCTTGTTGACCTAAAGAAGGAAGATTAGGGTATCTCTAAGATGCCAGCGAACATAAAGATCTCCATGATTAGCACGAAAGCTAATATGGTGACACATGAGATTGGGAAGTTTAGTTTTATTGATAGATCTGATGTTGTTCTTATTAATAGTGTTCCGCCTTGTGCGGAAAATGTTGTAAAAAATTACTATATGTACATCTAAATTTAGTTAATACATCAGTGGAGTTTTCAAAAATAATCATGCAATTTTTTCTTTTAGTATTTCAGGTATATGTTTAATGTTTGGGTCTCACATAAAACTATAAGCCTTTTATTTTTCCGACGAATCGATGCATGATTTGTAATCCCGTGTTTGATTTTTTGAGTAAGTTCTACCTATTTTTCTATATTTTGTATTTTATTAATATAAAATTGGCCCTGTGTAGGAGTATCTTCCTCATTGAAAAATATCTCCAATTTTCTACCCCCTTTGTCCCGAAATACATGTCACGATGGTATTTTAAAAAAAAGCCCCTTCAGTTTTTTTGGACACAACTTGCACTCCTTTGTTCAGTCATCTTTCTTCTCATGTCGCATATTTCCGCTTTTCCTTATGGCCATCATCATACAAGACCGATAACCCACGACTTAATGTTTTCTTAATCGTCATCATCATACTAGAAGTACTTAGTAGATGCAAGAGATAGGTTTGTAAGATAATAAAGAATAAGTAAATAAAAGTTAGATGTTGTTTTGCAAGAAAATAAATAACATGGAAATAAAAGTGAGGCGCTTTTTAGTAGAAAGATTTTTTTGTGTAAGGCAAGAAAAAGATTGTCCATAGACAATTGAATACAACCTGATAGATACTTATCATGTGCAATGAGGAAGAGGCATGCCCTAACACACTTTTCGTACTTGGATCATATGCAGTTATGATTCGACCTCTAGCAAGCATCCGCAACTACTAGAAATTATTAAGGCAAACCCAACCATAGAATTAAACATCAAGTCCTCTTTACTTCCATATGCGCACAACTCCCTTACTCGGGTGTAAGTTTATCTCACTCTCGCCACCCACTAAGAGAATCACGAACATATTGAGAACCCTACAACATGTACCCTTCATGTGTGCACCTCACAAAAGGCACCTTAGGACAACACCATTTCAACACACAACTCATATCAATAACATCATATCACAATTAACCCGTATGACAAAACGGATCTACTCAAACATCATAGGATAGCCACATATCATTGGGAAATAGTATGTAGTGTTGAGCACCATGTTTAAATAGAGAGTTATGGCGGGAAAGGAGGTGTTACACCACTGCATAGAGGGGAAGAGAGTTGGTTTTTACGGCGGCAAGATTGTTGATGTAGATCACCGTCATGCTCCTTGCGCCAGCGGCACTCTGGTGCCACCAAGAGAGAGGGGGAGAGAGCCCCCTCCTTCTTCTTCTTCCTTGGCCTCCCCCTAGATGGGAGGAGAGTTCCCCCTCTAGTTCATGGTCTCCATGGCGACGGAGGGGCAGGAGCCCCTGCAAGATTATATTTCCTTCTTTGTTCTCTTCTATTCCGCGTTTATGTTTTCTCGCACTTCACCATTTCTTAAATTCCCGGAGATACTTAACTCTGATCGGGATGAAAAAATTTACACGATTCTTTCCGTATTTTTTTCCTACGCCGGAAGTAGAGCCCCAATCGACTCACAGTGTGGCCACTAGAGGGCAGGGCACGCCAGGGGGTATGGATCGCGCCCTGGTGGGTAGTGGAGGTTGTGGGCCTTCGTTTACGTTGATTCCACCACCCAAAAATCACATATAATCCAAAATAATTCTCCGTATTTTTTATCGCTTTTGGACTTTGTTTGATATGGGTATTCTGCAAAACCAAAGACATGCAACAAACAAGAACTGACACTTCGCACTGGATCAATATGTTAGTCCAATAAATCATATAAAATGTTACCAAAATTATGTGAAAGTTGTATAATATTGGCATGGAACAATAAAAAATTATAGATACGACGGAGACATATCAGCATCCCCAAGCTTAATTCTTGCTCGTCCTGGAGTAGGTAAATGATAAAAAAAAGATAATTTTTGATGTGAAATCCTACCTAGCATAATCTTGATCATATATCTAATCATGGCATGAATATTAAGATACAAGTGATTCAAGGTAATAGTCTATCATTTGGCATAAAGACATTAATACTCAGGCATCCCAACAAACAATCATGTCTTTCAAAATATCAAAGCTAAAGAAAGCTATCCCAAAAAAATCATATAGTCTCTCATGCTTGATCTTCCTAGCATAAGGTAAAAATCATGAGCACCCCGGTGTCAAATCAAGCAATTGAGGATCGTACTTTTTAACGCGCGTGAGCCTTTTATTACTCACTCAATACATGAACGTGAACCATGGATATAGCATAAAGGTGGAATAGAATATGATGGTTGGTTTCGAATGGGTAAAAGTGAATAAGAAGGTCTCGCATCAACTCGGCGTATCAACGGGCAATGGAGATGCATATCAATAAATATCAATGCGAAGAGTAGGGACTGCCATGCAATAGATCCACTACATCTATAAGTGTATGAAAGCTCGACTGAAGCTAAGTGTGTGTACATCCAACTTGCTTTCTCATGAAGACCTCGGGCATTTGAGGAAGCCCATCATAGGAATATAAAAACCAAGTTCTATAATGAAAAACTATCACTAACATATGAAAGTGACAAAACATGAGACTATCTATATGAAGAATATGGTGCCACTTGGAGGCACAACTGTGGAATTAGCATGCCCCTTCCCTCTTTTCTCTCATCATTTTTTTTCTTTTTTTCCTTTCTTTCTCTTTTTTCCATTTTCTTTTTATTGTGGTGGGCCCATTTGGCCTCCCCTGTTTTTCATTTTTTGTCCGTAGTCTCATCCCGACTTGTGGAGGAATCAGTCTCCATCATCTTTTCCTCACTCGGACAATGCTCTAATAATGATGATCATCACACTTCTATTTACTTACAACTCAATATTACAACTCGATACCTAGATTAAAGTATGACTCTATATGAATGCCTCTGGCAGTGTACCAGGATGTGCAATGATCTAGCGTAGCACGGACATAAAAAAATGGACAAGCCATGGAAATATCATCTTAGCTATTGTTAGGGCATATTGTTGGAAATATGACATAGAGGAAATAATAAAATGGTTATTATTATATTTCAAAGTTCATGGTAATCATCTATTATTCATGCTATAATTGAATAAACCGGAAACCATAATACATGTGTGAATATATAGATCACAATGTGTCCCTAGTGAGCCTTTAGTTGGCTAGCTCATTGATCAATAGATGATCATGGTTTCCTGATCATGGACATTGGTTCTCATTGATAACAGGATCACATCATTGGGGAATGATGTGATGGACAAGACCCAATCCTAAGCATAGCACTAGATCGTGTTGTTCGTGTGCTAAAGCATTTCTAATATCAGGTATCATTTCCTTAGACCATGAGATTGTGCAACTCCTAGATACCGTAGGAGTGCTTTGGGTGTATCAAACGTCATAACGTAACTCGGTGATCATAAAGGTGCACTACAGGTATCTCCAAAAGTGTCTGTTGGGTTGCACGAATCAAGACTGGGATTTGTCACTCCGTGTGACGGAGAGGTATCTCTGGGCCCACTTGGTAATCCATCATCGCAATGAGCTCAATCTGACTAAGGAGTTAGCCACGGGATGATGTGTTACGGAACGAGTAAAGATACTTGCCGGTAACGAGATTGAACAAGGTATAGGGATACCGACGATCGAATCTCAGGCAATTATCATACCGGTAGACAAAGGGAATTGCATACGGGATTGATTGAATCCCCGACATCGTGGTTCATCCGATAAGATCATCGTGGAACATGTGGGAACCAGCATGGATATCCATACCCGTTGTTGGTTATTGACCGAAGAGGTGTCTCGGTCATGTCTGCATGATTCCCGAACCCGTAGGGTCTACACACTTAAGGTTCGATGATGCTGGAGTTATATGGGAATAGTATACGTGGTTACCGAAGGTTGTTCGGAGTCCCAGATGAGATCCCGGACGTCACGAGGAGCTCCGGAATGCTCCAGAGGTAAAGATTCATATATAGAAGTGAGGATTTGATCGCTGGAAGTGTTTTGGCGTCACCAGTAATGTACCGGGACCACCAGAAGGGTTCCAGCGGTACACCGGAAAGGGCGACCAGCCCAAAAGTACTACATGGGCCAAAAGTTGATGGGAACCAGCCCCTAGGTGGGATGGTGCACCTCCAACCTAAGGCCCAAGGCGCACAAGGGGTGGAGGGGGCCAAACCCTAGGCGTGGAGGGGCAGCCTTGGGATCCAAGCCCACCTCCTCCACCCTTGGCCGTCGCCCCTTGCCCATCTAGGGCTGCCGCTCCCTCCTAGGGTGGAAACCCTAGGGATGGGCACGCTCCTCCCTCTTCCCCTATATATAGTGGAGGGTTTTGGGGCTACATCATACAACTTCTTCCACCTCCATGGCACAGCCCTACTCCTCCCCCTCCTCCTCCTCCGTAGAGCTTAGCGAAGCCCTGTCGGAGTAGCACACAACTCCACCGTCACCATGTCGTCGTGCTGCCGGAGCTCTCCCTCAACCTCTCCTTCCTCCTTGCTGGATCACTGCGTTGGAGACATCACTGGGCTGCACGTGTGTTGAACGCGGGGGCACCGTTGTTTGGTGCATAGATCGGAATCCATCGTGATTTGAATCGCTGCGAGTACGACTCCATCAACCGCGTTCTAGCAATGCTTCCGCTTAGCGATCTTCAAAGGTATGAAGATGGTCTACCCCTTTGCTTGTTGCTGGTTTCTCCATAGATAGATCCTTGTGTGACGTAGGATTTGTTTTTTGAAATTACTACGTTCCCCAACAGTGGCATCCAAGCCAGGTTCTATGCGTAGATTCTATGCACGAGTAGAACACAAAAGTTATGGGCGATGATTTTGTCAATTGCTTGTTGTTACTAGTCTTATCTTGATTCAGCGGCATCGTGGGATGAAGCGGCCTAGACCAACTTTACATGTACTCTTACGTGAGACTGGTTCCACTAACCGACATGCATTTGATGCATAAGGTGGCTAGCGGGTGTCTGCTCCCACTTTAGTCGGATCGGATTCGATGAAGAGGGTCCTTATGAAGGGTAAATAGCATTGGCATATCAGCGTTGTGGCTTTCACGTAGGTAAGAAGCGTTCTTGCTAGAAACCCTAATCAACCACGTAGAACTTGCAACAAAAATTAGAGGATGTCTAACTTGTTTTTGTAGGGTATGATATGTGGTGTGTTATGACCAAAAGTATGTGATGTATGAGACTGATCATGTTCTTGTAATAGGATTCACGACTTGCATGTCGATGAGTATGACAACCGGCAGGAACCATAGGAGTTGTGTTAATTTATTGTATGAGATGCAATGCCATTTGATTACTATACTTTATTACTAAACGTTAACTATTGTAGTAGAAGTAATAGTTGGCGTGATGACTTCATGGAGACACAATGATGGAGATCATGGTGTCATGCCGGTGACAATGATGATCATGGTGCCCCGAAGATGGAGATCAAAGGAGCAAGATGATATTGGCCATATCATGTCACTATATGATTGCATGTGATGTTTATCATGTTTTTCATGTTATTGCTTAGAACGACGATAGAAAAGATAAGATGATCCCTCATTAAACTTTCGAGATATGTATTACCCTAAGTGTGCACCGTTGCGAAGGATCGTTGTCTCGAAGCACCACGTGATGATCGGGTGTGATATATTCTAACATTCGCATACAACGGGTGTAGGCCAGTTTACACACGCAAAACACTTAGGTTGACTCGACGAGCCTAGCATGTACGGACATGGCCTCGAATACGGGAGACCGAAAGGTCGAACATGAGTCATATGGTTGATACGATCAACATGGAGATGCTCACCATTGATGACTAGTCCATCTCACGTGATGATCGGACACGGGCTAGTCGACGTGGATCATGTGTCACTTGGATGACTAGAGGTATGTCGATCTCAGTGGGAGTTCATTATTAATTTGTTTAGTTGAACTTAATTATCCTGAACTTAGTCTAAAATTGTCTTTACAAATATTGTATATCCAATGGCCAACGCAAATGTCTCATTCAACTTCAACGCGTTCCTAGAGAAAACCAAGCTGAAAGATGATGGGAGCAACTATGCGGATTGGGATCGTAACTTAAAGCTTATCCTCACTGCTTCCAAGAAGGCCTATGTCCTTAATTGTAGCGACCCGACTCAAGACGAGTCAAGCGTGTGTGTTTCTGTGCCATCCCTAGATCAGTATGCTGGCACACACAGTACATCAATGTATATATCAAAGTGCAATCACATGTAAATAGCGTAAAACTAATATATACCTTAAATATCTCAGCGGAAGCAGTCAAGGGAGTGGAGTCCCAATAAAACCAACGGCAAGTTGAGTGTAGACCGTAACCCTAAATCGTACTCTTACTCGTCGAAGAAAAGTATCTGCAACATAAGACGTTGCAGCCGTGTAGGTCAGCATATTGAATATGCCGGCAAGTCACATAAGAGAGCGGTGAAAAGTAATCATCTATACTATATGCATATATGGCAGGTGGGGCTATAAGTTTTTAGCAAAAAGCAAGTTTTCTCCTACATCAAGAGAGTGTTAAAAAGCAAAATGTTACTACGTTGTTTGTTGTTAACGAGATGGTTCCGCCAACCAATTCTCGTACCCGAGTTGTCAATAATTCCCACATCAATATTATTATTTGCGTTGAGAATTTTAGATAACTTTAGTTCCTTTGGCTCAAGTTGTCCATGACCGTGGACACGGCTAATCGATTAGGTTTGAGTACTCTACAGAGTTTTGCACACGTTCCCCACAAGATTTGATCGCCTCCGTGTATGTCCTCGCACTTCAGGGTGTTTGAAGACCGGATGATCAAAACATGGTCTTTCAACGGGTCCCTCTGAATCCCTGCCGGTGCCCATCCATTCCTACCGTTCTTCTACATCTGCTAGCACCGCATGTCCAGAGTCGCCGCGTTGTCCAACCAAGCCAGAGCCCATAATGACTTGTGGCTGTGCAGGTAAGCCTTGGGTCTTGAAAATATCCGTCCATCTTTTTGAGCCTGAGTGAAGCTTTCCGCAGGATGTCATGGCCGTCTCCAGCATCCCAGGTCATCCACTGGGTTCTCCAAAGAGCCGATCAACCGTCCTTCACCCAGAGTTGCATTGCATCATGAGGTCTTGAAAAGTCTTGACTTAACCGGTCTTGGTTATTAAAGTATCCTCGCATCACTCGTGATAAATTCTCAACCAGAATCCCGTCTACTCAAGCATAGCAATATGAAATTTGTCGTCCTGGGCAAAGTAACGGGGTTGTTGGGTGCCTACCACATAATACTACAATATGTAACCATAATTTCCAAGTACCTAGTGAGCATGCCAATTGGGCATAGGATGGTAGAACTACGATGCATAAAACATAGGTGATACATGATCAAATGACTTGCCTGGTGATGTTGATGAAGAAGAATTTCTCGAGAAATAACTTGATAGACTACTCGTCACTCTCCGATGAAATCTATATAACAAACATATCATTCACATAAGCACTCATACTAGCAATCATTCTAGAAAAAAAAGAGAGAGCGAATTGGAATCCGAAGGAAACTTCAAATAAGACTAGGGAGTCTTCTACTACATCAAACACTAAAATAGTTTTTGTCTAGCAGAAAATAATAATAGGGAACTAAGATATAAATTTAGCTAAGATAAAATAGAGTATTTTTCACAAAACTTTTTGAAGGTATTTCCAAACGGGATTTGAAACAGTGGAGAAACCAATTGCAAGTTATTAGGGAACTAGAATTGATTTCATGATAACATATAAATATAAAAATCAAAACTTGTTGCAAACCTACTGGTAACTAACAGAAACAAAACATAATCTTTCTGAAATATAAAATAAAAATAATTTAAAAACAATTATAGAAAAGGAAATAGCCATAATCCTAAAAGAGGTGAAACAGAAATTGTTTCACAAGAAACAATGAGCTAAAATACTCAAATAAATCTGAAAGTTTTACGACTGATAACTAGGATCACTAGTGATCAGTAGCAAAAGGAATCAAAATAAAAGCTATTTTTAAACTCCTGGAATAAGCAAAACAAGGTTTAAACTAAATCTGATCTAATTCAAATTTGAAAATTTCAAACATAGAAAAATTATATGTTTTTAAAAACTACAGAAAATTTCTGATCTACTGGAAAACGAATCAACCTCATTGGAGATGTGGATCAAAAGTTATGATCATAACAAGATTGAAACTTTCTCTGTTTCAAAATTAAAATAGAAAAGAGAACCGATGACGTGGCATGATCTGATTTGATGAAAACCGTTCACTGCTACAGCTTAACTAGCAAATGGCCGCTATATAACAAAAGTCCTTCGGCTAAACTATAAGTAAGGAAAAACCGTTTCGGTTTTTGGTTAAAAACAAAAGAGGTATTATGATCTAATCTAACGCGTTGCTTAGAGATCTAACGGTATAAGTAAAACAAAAGAAAGGAAAAAGAAAAGAAAAAAAAAGGTAAAGGAGAGGGGTTACCTCGTGCTTCAGAGAACACCCACGATGGCAGAAGGTGCAGCGGCGAGGGCACTCCGGCGATGGGGCAACTCCGGCGGGGTGGGGTCGCCGGCAGGGGGGGGGTGGGGTGGCGGAGGGGGGGGGGGGGCGCTTGGGGAAGGGGGCGCTCCTGGGAGGGGGCGAAGGAGTCCCTGGGGGAGGCGAGGGAGAAACAGGGGCTTCCTGGTCGTGGGGCGATGTGGAGGAGGCCGCAGCTCCGGCGAGGCTGCAGGGCGAGGGGGTGGGGAGGAGCGGTGGTGGGGAGGTGGCGGCGAGGTAGGGAAGGCTCGGCAGGGAGGGGAGGGACCTGCAAGGGGGGGGGGCGACGGGGTGTAGCTCCTGCAGAGCTTGGTTATGGCAGGGAAGGTGGAGATGGTGGCGAGATGGCTACGGGCAGGGAAAAAAGGATTTCTCTAGGGGAATGGAAAGAGGAGAGATGGGGCGTTCTTATAGTGGTGACGGGAGGCGCCGGGAGGAAGTATAGCTCGCGAATCCCGGAGGGGAATCTTCTGCCATGGCAACAGAAAGGAACGTTGAGAGGAAGAAGAAGGTGGGGATATGGGCCAGATGACATTCCCAATATGGCCCAAGGACTTTCCAAATAAGTGATTTGTTTCCTTTTTATTAAAAACAGGAAATAAAACCAATAAAAGGAAAAAGAATATCCTCGGAATATAGAGGTATAATATATTAAATTTTTCAGAAAAATAAATCCAAAAAGATGGGCATTTTTCCACTACCAAAATAAATACTTCAAAAAAAAATGTTTTTTTTGAAAATCCCTAAATGCTTTATTTCTTTTTGCAAATATTTTCACAATAAAACTTTGGCTTTCTTGGCTCAAAATATTTTAGAAATGCCTCACATTTTGGAGGGTCATTTTTCCTCCGCTCTTTCTTGCGTGCAAGAATTTTGTCGGGGCATTTTCTCGGGGAAGAAAAATATAGAAGCAAGGGCAAATATTTTGAAAGGATTTCAAATGCAAACTCCGTTCAAATTCTCTATAGTTGAAGAAGTCATGTCATCTTCTCTCTTTGTTTTTAAAAGATTGAATTTGAATTCATCGGAGATGAGGAAAGTCATTTTATTCCCTCTCATTCAAAAGTTTTGAAAAGGTTCAAATTTCACTCAAGTTTCAATCACGCAATCAAACAAACAATCATTCTAATAATTATTTTAACATTCCAAAATTTGGGATGTTACAAACCTACCACACTTAAACTGAATCTCGACCTCGAGATTCGGAGGGGCTAGAAAGAAAGGTTAGGGTTTGAGGGTCTTCTAACATAGCCAATCTCCGGCAAAGTGGGATGCTACCACACTTAAAATGAAGATTACTGGTCCCTCAAAATGTGTTAACGATCCTCTGGGGTTTTTGGCAACTGACTTCCCACAGTCTTCATACTAAGTCCTTTGGTGATGCTCTCCCGTTATATTCATAACAGTTCCATCAAAATCGAGGGTTCCTCTATTGATATAAGCTTCTTCCGTCACTGGGTCTTCTTAACTGACAGTCTCGTGATCAATTTTAAATAACCTATCGATGATTCTCATGGTGGTCTACCATTTGTGGTTATCCTGCAGAGAAAGAGGTCTTGTCTTCATCCTCACCATAAAATTTCCTACGCGTGACAACAAGTGCCATGTACATGGGCTTTCATTATACCATTCTAAGGCTTAAACAAAAGCTTCAAAGAACGCCGTCTCTCTCTATGGGTAAGTCTCTCAGATTTACCATTCCGAATAACAAGAGAATGATAATAGTAAGTCGTCATGGTGGCCAAGCCATGTCGCACTGAAATCATTACCTTGTATAAGGCTTAGTGAATCTCGTATTCTAACACTTGGGCATCCTCACAAGCATTGCAGAATTCCTCTTGTCCACGAACGAAGTTCGAATAATCCATTGGTTCTGCATGTGGAACAAAACATCTATCGTAACTTCACAACTCTCAGGTTTCGTATGATTCTAAAGAAAACGTTTGCTGAAACAAGTTTCCTTCTCCAAAAAGATAGTACTTGATCCTTGTTAGTCCCGGGGTCTCTGGGTTTACCGATTACTACCACACTTAAAATGAATTATACTCATGCCTGCATAGACCATATCTTCTCATATCCTCATAATTGTTCAGAGATCTTTGTTCGAAGAGAAAAAAAATGCATACATTTTCAATATAGGCAATCATGAGACAATAAATTCCATTTATTCATGATGTTATTACAATCTCAGGAATTTCTATTACAAAAAATTTCACTCCATGATCTCATGAAAAACAAGAGTTCTTCATATTACACTAATTGCCGCGGTCAAAACTTAACTACTCCTTCTTAGCTTTCTTCCTTTGTGGACAATCGCTAGCAAAATATCCTGCCTCCTTGCAACGAAAACAAATGAGTTCTGACAAGTCTCGAGGCGTCTTAGTGTTTGCTTTTGCTCCTTGGATTTCCGGCTTCCTTCCCGAGCACATGTATTTGTGGTGGCCAAACTCCATGCACTTGTAACATCTGACATGACTCATGTCTATATCTACAGAGATTTGGCTCTTCCGAGGGTACTTTTTCTTCTTTCCGGACTCCTTTATTTTGGCCACTTCTTCTATTTCAAGTGGATCAAACTCCACTTTTTCCGTCGGGAAGTTTCCCAGATACTCTTGGCTGCCCTTCGTGCAATCCTGTGAATAATGTCCTTCTTCTCCACATGAGTAGCATGCATTGGAGAAAAATCTGGTCAGACCTTGTTCAGCAGGGTCTTCTATATTTTCGTTCATCACAGGTTCTTCTAGAATCTTCTTCTTGAGGGTTTCCTTCATTGCATCTTTCTGCTGCTTGACAACTTGTTGCACCTTGGGGTAAATGTGACACTGAGCTGGGTAGTGGGTGATTCCTTCACACAAGAAACAAGTCACCTGACTAGTTTGGCATTCCTCCGCTGGGTGATTTTCTTCACAATGAGTGCATCCATCCTTGTGTTCTTCCTGGGTGTGTCCTATGTCTCCACAGATCTTGCATGCACAAGTCTTCTCCTTCGGATTGTCATAGCACTTCTGAATAAGTCGGGATCTTAAAAGAGTGTTCTTGAATTCGTCCCAAGTTGCTGCTCCACTAAATCCTTGTATGGCATGGTGCATTTTCCACCAGATTGCAGCACTTTGGGTAAAGTACTGAAGAGCGTGTTCCACTTCATACTTCCTTGAGATCAAGTTGCTCCCGAAGTGGTTCTCCATGTTCTGAATCCATATCTCAGCTTCCAGCTGGGTCATTGGTCTAGAGACTACAAGTCCAACTTCATACTCCATCTGGTAGGGTTGAGGTTTTGGGGATGAGACGGGTAAGAGAGGGAGGGAGATACACATAATACAAACAATATTTTTGAGAACAAGTTTTATTTGTGGCCGTCGGAAAACACACACCAATGACGGCTCACAAATCATCGTATCTAACGTGGGTATATAAAAGGGGTTTGGACTTCTAATGGTCATATAATTATTCGAACACTTCAGGGTCTTCGAGTTCTTCGGGTCTTGAGAGTCTTCTGTTGGTGTAGCTTCAATTCTTCAAATGCGTGGTGAAATCCTCTTTACTTTGAAGTAGAACTCCGTTGATTCTTCATGAGGTCAAAGGGGTAAGGGGATTGTATAACTATTTGAGGTGAGAGAGAACATTTGATGAAATCAGAAGGGATGAGAAGTGAAAGGTGTTCTCGAAAATAAGATTTTTGAGAGATACTATCCTAAGAAGTTTCCAGTTTCTAGGGTCACGTCCTACAGTCATCATGTGCTCTGATACCATTTCTATAGCGACCCGACTCAAGACGAGTCAAGCCTGTGTGTTTCTGTGCCATCCTTGGATCAGTATGCTGGCACACACAGTACATCAATGTATATATCAAAGTGCAATCACATGTAAATAGCGTAAAACTGATATATACCTTAAATATCTCAGCGGAAGCAGTCAAGGGAGTGGAGTCCCAATAACACCAACGACAAGTTGAGTGTAGACCGTAACCCTGAATCGTACTCTTACTCGTCGAAGAAAAATATCTGCAACATAAGACGTTGCAGCCGTGTAGGTCAGCATATTGAATATGCCGGCAAGTCACATAAGAGAGCGGTGAAAAGTAATCATCTATACTATATGCATATATGGCAGGTGGGGCTATAAGTTTTTAGCAAAAAGCAAGTTTTCTCCTACATCAAGAGAGTGTTAAAAAGCAAAATGTTACTACGTTGTTTGTTGTTAACGAGATGGTTCCGCCAACCAATTCTCGTACCCGAGTTGTCAATAATTCCCACATCAATATTATTATTTGCGTTGAGAATTTCAGATAACTTTAGTTCCTTTGGCTCAAGTTGTCCATGACCGTGGACACGGCTAATCGATTAGGTTTGAGTACTCTACAGAGTTTTGCACACGTTCCCCACAAGATTTGATCGCCTCCGTGTATGTCCTCGCACTTCAGGGTGTTTGAAGACCGGATGATCAAAACATGGTCTTTCAACGGGTCCCTCTGAATCCCTGCCGGTGCCCATCCATTCCTACCGTTCTTCTACATCTGCTAGCACCGCATGTCCAGAGTCGCCGCGTTGTCCAACCAAGCCAGAGCCCATAATGACTTGTGGCTGTGCAGGTAAGCCTTGGGTCTTGAAAATATCCGTCCATGTCTTTGAGCCTGGGTGAAGCTTTCCGCAGGATGTCATGGCCGTCTCCAGCATCCCAGGTCATCCACTGGGTTCTCCAGAGAGCCGATCAACCGTCCTTCACCCAGAGTTGCATTGCATCATGAGGTCTTGAAAAGTCTTGACTTAACCGGTCTTGGTTATTAAAGTATCCTCGCATCACTCGTGATAAATTCTCAACCAGAATCCCGTCTACTCAAGCATAGCAATATGAAATTTGTCGTCCTGGGCAAAGTAACGGGGTTGTTGGGTGCCTACCACATAATACTACAATATGTAACCATAATTTCCAAGTACCTAGTGAGCATGCCAATTGGGCATAGGATGGTAGAACTACGATGCATAAAACATAGGTGATACATGATCAAATGACTTGCCTGGTGATGTTGATGAAGAAGAATTTCTCGAGAAATAACTTGATAGACTACTCGTCACTCTCCGATGAAATCTATATAACAAACATATCATTCACATAAGCACTCATACTAGCAATCATTCTAGAAATCAAAAAGAAAAGAGAGAGTGAATTGGAATCCGAAGGAAACTTCAAATAAGACTAGGGAGTCTTCTACTACATCAAACACTAAAATAGTTCTTGTCTAGCAGAAAATAATAATAGGGAACTAAGATATAAATTTAGCTAAGATAAAATAGAGTATTTTTCACAAAACTTTTTGAAGGTATTTCCAAACGGGATTTGAAACAGTGGAGAAACCAATTGCAAGTTATTAGGGAACTAGAATTGATTTCATGATAACATATAAAAATAAAAATCAAAACTTGTTGCAAACCTACTGGTAACTAACAGAAAAAAAACATAATCTTTCTGAAATATAAAAGAAAAATAATTTAAAAACAATTATAGAAAAGGAAATAGCCATAATCCTAAAAGAGGTGAAACAGAAATTGTTTCACAAGAAACAATGAGCTAAAATACTCAAATAAATCTCAAAGTTTTACGACTGATAACTAAGATCACTAGTGATCAGTAGCAAAAGGAATCAAATTAAAAGCTATTTTTAAACTCCTGGAATAGGCAAAACAAGGTTTAAACTAAATCTGATCTAATTCAAATTTGAAAATTTCGAACATAGACAAATTATATGTTTTTAAAAACTACAGAACATTTCTGATCTACTGGAAAAAGAATCAACCTCATTGGAGGTGTGGATAAAAAGTTATGATCATAACAAGATTGAAACTTTCTCTGTTTCAGAATTAAAATAGAAAAGAGAACCGATGACGTGGCACGATCTGATTTGATGAAAACCGCTCACTGCTACAGCTTAACTAGCAAATGGCCGCTATATAACAAAAGTACTTCGGCTAAACTATAAGTAAAGAAAAATTGTTTCGGTTTTTGGTTAAAAACCGAAGAGGTATTATGATATAATCTAACGCGTTGCATAGAGATCTAACGGTAGAAGTAGAACAAAAGAAAGGAAAAAGAAAAGAAAAAAAGGTAAAGGAGAGGGGTTACCTCGTGCTTCAGAGAACACCCACGATGGCAGGAGGTGCAGCGGCGAGGGCACTCCGGCGATGGGGCAACTCCGGTGGGGTGGGGTCGCCAGCAGGGGGGTGGGGTGGTGGAGGGGGCGCTTGGGGAAGGGGGCGCTCCTGGGAGGGGGCGAGGGAGTCCCTGGGGGAGGCGAGGGAGAAACAGGGGCTTCCTGGTCGTGGGGCGATGTGGAGGAGGCTGCAGCTCTGGCGAGGCTGCAGGGCAAGGGGATGGGGAGGAGCGGTGGTGGGGAGGTGGCGGCGAGGTAGGGAAGGCTCGGCAGGGAGGGGAGGGACCTGCAAGGGGGGGGGGCGACGGGGTGTAGCTCCTGCAGAGCTTGGTTATGGCAGGGAAGGTGGAGATGGTGGCGAGATGGCTACGGGCAGGGAAAAGAGGATTTCTCTAGGGGAATGGAAAGAGGAGAGATGGGGCGTTCTTATAGTGGTGACGGGAGGCGCCGGGAGGAAGTATAGCTCGCGAATCCCGGAGGGGAAGCTTCCTCGGAAGCTTCAGCCATGGCTACAGAAAGGAACGTTGAGAGGAAGAAGAAGGTGGGGATATGGGCCAGATGACATTCCCAATATGGCCCAAGGACTTTCCAAATAAGTGATTTGTTTCCTTTTTATTGAAAACAGGAAATAAAACCAATAAAAGGAAAAAAGAATATCCTCGGAATATAGAGGTATAAGATATTAAATTTTTTAGAAAAATAAATCCAAAAAGATGGGCATTTTTCCACTACCAAAATAAATACTTCAAAAAAATGTTTTTTTTTTGAAAATCCCTAAATGCTTTATTTCTTTTTGCAAATATTTTCACCATAAAACTTTGGCTTTCTTGGCTCAAAATATTTCAGAAATGCCTCACATTTTGGAGGGTCATTTTTCCTCCGCTCTTTCTTGCGTGCAAGAATTTTGTCGGGGCATTTTCTCGGGGAAGAAAAATATAGAAGCAAGGGCAAATATTTTGAAAGGATTTCAAATTGAAACTCCGTTCAAATTCTCTATAGTTGAAGAAGTCATGTCATCTTCTCTCTTTGTTTTTAAAAGATTGAATTTGAATTCATCGGAGATGAGGAAAGTCATTTTATTCCCTCTCATTCAAAAGTTTTGAAAAGGTTCAAATTTCACTCAAGTTTCAATCACTCAATCAAACAAACAATCATTCTAATAATTATTTTAACATTCCAAAATTTGGGATGTTACATTAATGCACCGCTAGGTGATCCTCCCGTTCCCGCGGCAACCCAGGACATTAGCAACGCCTAGGAGTCGTAGAGTGATGACTACTCTCTGGTTCAGTGCAACATGCTTTACAGTTTAGAACCGGGGCTCCAAAGGAGTTTTGAGCAACACGGGGCATATGAGATGTTCGAGGAGCTGAAACTTGTTTCTCAAGCTCATGCCCGGGTCGAGAGATATGAAGTCTCCGACAAGTTCTTTAGCTATAAAATGGAGGAGAATAATTCTGTAAGTGAACACATACTCAGAATGTATGGGTTACACAACCGATTGACTCAGCTGGGAATTGAACTTCTGGATGATGCGGTCATTGATAGAATCCTCCAGTCGCTTCCACCTAGCTATAAAGGCTTTGTGATGAATTAAAACATGCAAGGGATGGAAAATACTATTCCCGAGTTGTATTCAATGTTGAAATCTGTGTAGGTCGAAATCAAGAAAGAACATCAAGTGTTGATGGTCAATTAGACCACCAGTTTCAAGAAGGGCAAGGGTAAGAAGAACTTCAAGAAAGACGACAAAGCAGTTGCCGTGCCTGGTAAACCAGTTACCAGGAAGAAGCCAAAGAAAGGACCCAAGCCTGAGACTGCATGCTATTACTTCAAGGGAACAGGTCACTGGAGGCGAAATTGCCCTAAGTACTTAGCGAACAATAAGGCCGACAATGTCAAAGGTATATATGATATACATGTAATTGACGTGTACCTTACCAGCACTCGTAGTAGTTCCTCGGTATTTATACCAGTGTTGTTGCTCACATTTGCAACTCTAAGCAGGAACTGCGGAACAAGCATAGGCTGGCTAAGGACGAGGTGACGATGCGCGTCGAGAATGGTTCCATGGTCGATGTGATCGCCGTCGGCACGCTACCTCTACATCTACCTTCAGTATTAGTTTTAAACCTCAATAATTGTTATTTAGTACCAGCTTTGAGCATTAACATTGTATCAGGATCTCGCTTGATGCAAGATGGCTACTCATTTAAATATTAGAGTAATGGTTGTTCTATTTATATGATTGGTATGTTTCATGGTAATGCCCCGCTCGTCAATGGTTTATTCTTGATGAATCTCGATCGTGATATTACACATATTCATAGTGTGAGTACTAAAAGATGTAAAGTTGATAATGATAGTTCCACATACTTGTGGCACTACCGCCTTGGTCATATCAGTGTCAAGAGAATGAAGAAACTCCATACAGATGGACTTTTGGAGTCTCTTGATTTTGACTCATTTGACACATGCAAACCGTGCCTTATGGGCAAGATGGCCAAGACTCCGTTCTCTGGAACAATGGAGCGAGCAACCAACTTATTGGAAATAATACATACCGATGTATGCGGTCCAATGAGCGTTGAGGCTCGCGGTGGCTATCGTTTTGTTCTCACTCTCACTGATGATTTAAGTAGATATGAGTATGTTTACTTAATGAAGCACAAGTCTGAAACCTTTGAAAGGTTCAAGGAATTTCTGAGTGAGGTGGAGAATCAACATGACAAGGAAATAAGTTTTCTACGATCTCATCGTGGAGTACAATATTTGAGTCACAATTTTGGCACGCACCTAAGGTAATGTGGAATTGTTTCACAAGTCACGCCGCCTGGCACACCGCAGCGTAACGGTGTGTCTGAACATCGTAATCACACTTTATTGGATATGGTGCGATCTATGATGTCTCTTACCGATTTACCGTTATCATTTTGGGGATATGCATTGGAAACTGCCTAAATAGAGCATCGTCTAAACCCGTTGAGACGACACTGTATGAATTATGGGTTGGCAAGAAACCTAAGATGTCGTTTCTGAAAGTTTGGGGTTGCTATGCTTATGTGAAGAAACTTCAACCAGAGAAGCTTGAACCCAAAGCGGAAAAATGCGTCTTCATAGGAGACCGTAAGGAAACTATTGGGTACACCTTCTATCTTAGATCTGAAGGAAAAATCTTTGTTGCCAAGAATGTATCCTTTCTAGAGAAAGAGTTTATCTCGAAAGAAGTAAGTGGGAGGAAAATAGAACTTGATGAGGTAATTGTATCTCCTCTCGAACCGGAGAGAAGCGCGGCACAAGAAAATGTTTCCGAGGTGCCTGCACCGACTAGAGAAGAAGTAAATGATGTTGATCATGAAACTCCACATCAAGTTGCTACTGGACCTCGAAGGTCCACAAGGACACGTCCGCACCAAAGTGGTATGGCAACCATGTCATGGAAATCATGTTGTTGGACGACAGTGAACATTCAAACTATGAAGAAGCATGGCGGGCCCGGAATCCAACAAATGGCTTGAGGCCATGAAATACGAGATAGGATCCATGTATGAGAACAGAGTATGGACTTTGGTGGACTTCCCAATGATCGGCGAGCCATAGAAAATAAATGGATCTTTAAGAAGAAGACTCACACGGATGATAATGTGACCATCTATAAGGCTCGACTTGTCGCTAAGGGTTATCGACAAGTTCAAGGCATTGACTACGATGAGACGTTCTCACCCGTAGTGATGCTGAAGTCGGTTCGAATCATGCTAGAAATTGCCGCATTTTATGATTATGAAATCTAGCAAATGGACGTAAAAACGGCTTTCCTGAACGGCTTTCTTAAGGAAGAATTGTATATGATACAGCCGGAAGGTTTTGTCGATCCTAGCAATGCTAACAAGGTATGTGATGACCCACAAGTATAGGGGATCAATCGTAGTCCTTTCGATAAGTAAGAGTGTCGAACCCAACGAGGAGCAGAAAGCTCTGATAAACAGTTTTCAGCAAGGTAATAACTGCAAGCACTGAAAGTAGCGGTAACAAGTGATGGTATAGCAAGGTGAAACGTAGCAAGCCAAAAGTAACATGTAACAAGTAGTAGCAACGGTGCAGCAAAGTGGACCAATCCCTTTTGTACCAAGGGACAAGCCTGAACAAAGTCTTATAGGAGGAAAAACGCTCCCGAGGACACACGGGAATTTCTGTCATGCTACTTTCATCATGTTCATGTGATTCACGTTTGTTACTTTGATAGTTTGATATGTGGGTGGACCGGTGCTTGGGTACTGCCCTTACTTGGACAAGCATCCCACTTATGATTAACCCCTCTCTCAAGAATCCGCAACTACAAAAGAAGAATCAAGACAACGTCTAACGATAGCATTAAACTAGTGGATCCAAATCAGCCCCTTATGAAGCAACACAAAGACTGGGGTTTAAGCTTCTGTCACTCTAGCAACCCATCATCTACTTACTACTCCCCAATGCCTTCCTCTAGGCCCAATTATGGTGAAGTGTTATGTAGTCGACGTTCAGATAACACCACTAGAGAAAAAGACAACATACATCATATCAAAATACCGAACGAATACCAAATTCACATGACTATTATCAGCATGACTTATCCCATGTCCTCAGGAACAAAAGTAACTACTCACAAAGAATAATCATAATCATGATCAGAGGTGTAATGAGTAGCATCCAGGATCTGAACATAAACTCTTCCACCAAGTAATCCAACTAGCATCAACTACAAAGAGCAATCAACACTACTAGCAACCTTACAAGTGCCAATCGGAGTCGCGAGACGGAGATTGGTTACAAGAGATGAACTAGGGTTTGGAGAGGAGATGGTGCTGATGAAGATGTTGATGGAGATGACTCCCCTCCAACGAGAGGAGTGTTGGTGATGACGATTGCGACGATTTCCCCCTCCGTGAGGGAAGTTTCCCCTGCAGTATCGTCCTGCCGGAGCTCTAGATTGGATCTGCTCAAGTTTCGCCTCGTGGCGGCGGAGAATCCATGAAAAAGCTCCTCCTTGAATTTTTCTGGAACGAAACACTTCATATAGCAAAAGAGGGGGACCAGTGGGCCGTCAGGGAGCCCACAAGCCCTGTAGCCGCCACCAGGGGGTGGCGGCTACCAGTCTTGTGGGGCCCTGGTAGCTCCCTTGTGGTACTTCTTTCGCCCAGTATTTCTTATATATTCCCAAAAAATTCCACGTTGATTTTCAGGGCATTTGGAGTTGTGCAGAATAGAGGACTCAGACTTGCTCCTTTTCCAGTCCAGAATTCCAGTTGCCAGTATTCTCCCTCTTCAAATAAACCTTGCAAAATAAGAGAGAAAAGGCATAAGTATGGTACCACAAGGTAATATAACAGCCCATAAAGCGATAAATATCAACATGAAAGCATGATGCAAAATGGACGTATCCATCTATGGGCTGGTGCAAGCATCTCGGAGTTGGAACATTCGCTTTGATGAGGTGATCAAAGCATTTGGGTTTGTACAATATTATGGAGAAGCCTGTATTTACAAGAAAGTGAGTGGGATCTCAGTAGCATTTCTCATATTATATGTGGATGGCATATTGTTGATGGGAAATGATATAGAACTATTGGAAAGCATAAAAGCCTATTTGAATAAGAGTTTTTCAATGAAGGACCTTGGAGAACCTGCTTACATATTAGGCATCAAGACGCCTCATAGGTCTTTCACAAAGCACATACCTTGACAAGATATTGAAGAAGTTCAATATGGATAAGGCTAAGAAGGGGTTCTTGCCTATATTACAAGGTGTGAGGTTGAGTACGACTCAATGCCCGACCACGGAAGAAGATAAAGAAAAGATGAGTACCGTCCCCGATGCTTCAGCCATAGCCTCTATTATGTATGCCATGTTGTGTACCAGACCTGATGTGAACCTTGCCATAAGTTTGTTAGGGAGGTACTAGAGTGATCCAGGAGTGGATCACTGGACAACGGTAAAGAACGTCCTTAAGTACGTGAAAAGGACTAAATATATGTTTCTCATTTATCGAGGTGCCGAAGAGCTCGTCGTAAAGGGTTACGTCGGTGCTAGCTTCGACACAGATCCGGATGACTCCAAGTCACAAACTGGATACATGTATATTTTGACTAATGGGGCAGTTAGCTGGTGCAATTACAAGCAAAGCGTCGTGGCGGCATCTACATGTGAAGCGGAGTACATAGTTTCTTCGAAAGCAACACATGAAGGAGTCTGGATGAAGGAGTTCATCACCGACCTAGGAGTGATTCCAAGTGCGTCGGGCCCGATGACTCTTTTGTGTGAAAACACTAGAGCTATTGACATTGCAAAGGAGCCCAGGTTTCACAAGAAGACCAAGCACATCAAGCGCCGCTTCAACTCCATACGTGGATACATCCAGGATGGAGATATATATATATTTGTAAAGTACATAAGGGTCTGAATGTCGCACATCCGTTGACTAAACCTCTTCCATGAGTGAAACATAATCAGCACCAGAACTCTATGGGTGTTTGATTCATCACAATGTAACTAGATTATTGACTCTAGTGCAAGTGGGAGACTGTCGGAAATATGCCCTAGCGGCAGTTTTATATTTCCTAGTTCATGATAATCGTCTATTATTCATGCTATAATTGTATTAACCAGAAACCGTAATACATCTGTGAATATATAGACCACAATGTGTCCCTAGTGAGCTTCTAGTTGGTTAGTTCATTGATCAATAGATGATCATGGTTTCTTGATCATGGACATTGGATGTCATTGATACTGGGATCACATCATTGGGGAATGATGTGATGGACAAGACCGAATCCTAAGCATAACACTAGATAGTGTTGTTCGTGTGCTAAAGCTTTTCTAATGTCAAGTATCATTTCCTTAGACCATGAGGTTGTGCAACTCCCGGATACCATACGAGTGCTTTGGGTGTATCAAATGTCACAACATAACTGGGTGATCATAAAGGTGCACTACAGGTATCTCTGAAAGTGTGTGTTGGGTTGTACAAACTGAGACTGGGATTTGTCACTCAGTGTGACAGAGAGGTATCTCTGGGTCCACTCGGTAATCCATCATCGCAATGAGCTCAATGTGTCTAAGGAGTTATCCATGGGATTATGTGTTAGAGAACAAGTAAAGAAACTTGTCGGTAACAAGATTGAACAAGGTATAGGGATACCGACGATCGAATCTTGGGCAAGTATCATAGCGGTAGACAAAGGGAATTTCATACAGGATTGATCGAATCCCCGATATCGTGGTTCATCCGATGAGTTCATTGTGGAACAAGTGGGAACCAACATGGATATCCAGACCCCGCTGTTGGTTATTGACCGGAGAGGTGTCTCGGTCATGTCTACATGGTTCCCGAACCCGTAGGGTCTACACAATTAAGGTTCGATGACACTAGGATTATATGGGAATAGTATACGTGGTTACCGAAGGTTGTTCGGAGTCCCAGATGAGATCCCAGATGTCAAAGGAGCTCCGGAATGGTCTGGAGGTAAAGATTCATATATAGGAAGTGAGGATTTGATCGCCGGAATTGTTTCGGGCGTCACCGGTAATGTACCGGGACCACCGGAAGGTTTCCGGAGATCCACCGGGAAGGGCCACAAGCCCCAAAGTGCTACATGGGCCAAAAGTGGATGGGAATCATCACCTAGGTGGGCTGGTGCGCCTCCCACCTAAGACCCAAGGCGCACAAGGGGTGGAGGGGGCCAAACCCTAGACGTGGAGGGGCAGCCTTGGGCTCCAAGCCCACCTCCTCCACCCTTGGTCGTCGCCCCTTACCCATCTAGGGCTGCCGCACCCTCCTAGGGTGGAAACCCTAGGGGTGGTCACCCTCCTCCCTCTCCTCCTATATATAGTGGAGGGTTTTGGGGCTGCAACATACAACATCTTCCACCTCCACGGCACAACCCTACTCCTCGTCCTATTCGTCCTCCGTAGACCTTGGCGAAGCCCTGATGGAGTACCATGCAGCTCCACCGTCACCACGCCGTCATGCTAACGGAGCTCTCCTTCAACCTCTCCTCCCTCCTTGCTGGACCAAGGCGTTTGAGACATCACCGGGCTGCACGTATGTTGAACGCGGAGGCACCGTTGTTCGGTGCATAGATCGGAATCCACCACAATCTGAATCGCTGCGAGTACGACTCCATCAACCGCGTTCTAGCAATGCTCCCGCTTAGCAATCTTCAAAGGTATGAAGATGTTCTACCCCTTTGCTCGTTGTTGGTTTCTCCATAGATAGTTTCTTGTGTGACGTAGGAGATTTTTTGAAATTACTACGTTCCCCAACATATATTTCTCCCAAAGTGGTTCTGGTTATTGATGACAATGCCTGTGTGGACTAATCGTGCCCGTTGAGCATTTCAGATAATCCACCACTAGGAACAAGACGATTCGGTGCCTTTGGGAGTCTGTCAAAGACGGTTGCTTTCTACGTTTCTCTTTGGTGGATTTTACTTGTAGGAAAGCTTCGTATTTCTATTGCACCACCTTTCCCTTGCTTCAAATGGAGCTCCAACCATGTTTTCCTTGTATGTGCAAGAGGGCAAACGGTAGCACCGCTGGTGCCAGCGGTAGTACCGCCCTCGGGGAGGTAGTAGTTTTTTACTACCTCTCTGTGGGCGGTATACCGCTCTCTAGGCGATAGTAGTTTTTTTTACTACCGCTCCGTTGGACCTTTTGCGCATCCTTTTGCCTCAGCAGTAGTAGGCACGGTAGTATTTTCTTACTACCGTGGTTGGTGAGCTATCGTGCGGTAGTACCACTCCTAGGAGCAGTAGTACCGCTCCCAACAGCGGTAGTACCGCTTGGCTAGGGTAGTAAGTGGGGGGTAACGGTTGGGTTGTTCCCCCACTATATAAAGGTGTCTTCTTCCCTCAGATGGTTACCTCTTACCTCTTTAAGCTCCATTGTTGCTCCAAATCTCATTATTGCGCAATCTCTCTCCCTAGCCAATCAAACTTGTTGATTTACTAGGGATTGGTTTAGAAGGCCCTAATCTACATTTCCACCAAGAGATATTTGATTCCCCCCACTAATCCCTTGCGGATCTTGTTACTCTTGGGTGTTTGAGTACCCTAGATGGTTGAGGTCACCTTGGAGCCACATTCCATTGTGGTAAAGCTTCGTGGTCTTGTTAGGAGCCTCCAAGCTTGTGTGGATATAGCCCCAACCTTGTTTGTAAATGTCCGGTCGCCGCCTTCAAGGGCACCAATAGTGGAGTCACGACATCTCGCATTGTGTGAGGGCGCGAGGAGAATACAGTGGCCCTAGTAGCTTCTTGGGGAGCATTGTGCCTCCACACAGTTCCAACGGAGATGTACTTCCTGTCAAAGGGAAGGAACTTCGGTAACACATCCTCGTCTCCACCGGTTGCACTTGCGGTTATATCTTACCTTTACTTTGTACTTAGTTTGTTGTGGTGTATTCCTTGCTTGCACTTGTTGTCCTTGTTGTTAGCATCATATAGGTTGCTCACCTAGTTGTTCATATGGAGAACCTTTTGTTGCTAACCCTAATTTGTTAAGACAAGCTAAAAATTGGTAGTTGCCTATTCTGCCCCACCTCTAGTCAACCATCTCGATCCTTTTAAATTGTATCAGAGCCACGTCTCTTTATTAAGGGTTTCACTAATGGAAATATGCCCTAGAGGCCATGATAAATTGTTATTATTATATTTCCTATTACAATATAATCGTTTATTATCCATGCTATAATTGTATTGAATGAAAACACATGTGTGGATATATAGACAAAACAATGTCCCTAGCAAGCCTCTAGTTGGCTAGCCAGTTGATCAATGATAGTCAAGGTTTTCTGGCTATGTGCAAGTGTTGTCACTTGATAAGTGGATCACATCATTAGGAGAATCATGTGATGTCCTAGACCCAAACTATGAATATAACATATTGATCGTGTCATTTTATTGCTATTGTTTTCTGCGTGTCAAGTATTTATTTCTATGACCATGAGATCATATAACTCACTGGCACCGGAGGAATACCTTGTGTGTATCAAACGTCGCAACATAACTGGGTGACTATAAAGGTGCTCTGAAGGTATCTCCGAAGGTGTCCATTGAGTTAGTATGTATCAAGACTGGGATTTGTCACTCCGAGTGACGGAGAGGTATCTCGGGGCCCACTCGGTAATACAACATCACGCAGAAGCCTTGCAAGCAATGTGACTAAGTGTAAGTCACGGGATCTTGTATTACGGAACGAGTAAAATAGACTTGCTGGTAACGAGATTGAAATAGGTATGCGGATACCGACGATCGAATCTCGGGCAAGTAACATACCGAAGGACAAAGGGAATGACATACGGGATTATATGAATCCATGGCACTAAGGTTCAACCGAAAAGATCTTTGGAGAATATGTAGGATCCAATATGGGCATCCAGGTCCCGCTATTGGATATTGACCAAGGAGTGTCTCGGGTCATGTCTACACAGTTCTCGAACCAGCAGGGTCTCCACACTTAAGGTTCGATGATGTTTTACTATAGTTGAGTTATATGTGTGGTTACCGAATGTTGTTCGGTGTCCCGGATGAGATCACAGATGTCACGAGGGTTTCTGGAATGGTCCGGAGACAAAGGTTGATATATAGGATGGTTTCATTTGGTCACCGAAAAGTTTCGGGCATTACTAGCAGTGTACCGGGAGTGACGAATGGGTTCCGTGTGTTTACCAGGAGGGGCCCACCCACCCGGTAGTGAGCCCAAGGGCCTAGGGTGGAGCACCAAGTCCTTAGTGGGATATTGTAGTCAGCCCAAGAGGGCTATGGCGCCACATGTAAAAATACCAAAGGAAAAGAAGCAGAAAAAGGAAAGAGGGAGGTGGGAAGGAAGAGGAGGACTCCTCCTTCCCAAACCGATTTGGAGGAGGAGTCCTCCTCCTCCCTGGCGGCCGGCGCACCCTTGGGGCCCTTGTTCCCCAAGGCTAGCCCCTCCCCTCCTCCTATATATATTGGTGGTTTAGGGTTTTTTTGAGACACAACTTTGCCATGTGCAACTCTAGCCTATTCCACATAGTTTTACCTCTAGATCGGTTTTCTTTGGAGCTCGGGCGGAGCCCTACTGGAGTAGATCATCACCACCATCGGAGCGCCGTCACGCTGCCGGAGAACACATCTACTTCTCCGTCTTGCTTGCTGGATCAAGAAGGCCGAGATCGTCATCGAGCTGTACGTGTGCTGAGCGCGGAGGTGCCGTCCGTTCGGCGCTAGATCGGGACGGATCGTGGGACGGATCGCGAGACGCTTTGTGGGATGGATCGTGGGACGTTTCGAGGGACGGATCGTGAAGATGTACCACTACATCAAACACGTTTCTTAACACTTCCCGCTGAGCGATCTACAAGGGTACGTTGATCTAATCTCCTCTCGTAGATGGACATCACCATGTTAGGTCTTCGTGTGCGTAGGAAATTTTTTGTTTCCCATGCAACGTCCCCCAACAGTGGCATCATGAGCTAGGTTCATGCATAGATGTTATCTCGAGTAGAACACAAAAGGTTTTGTGGACGGTGAGGCTCGATTTGCTGCCCTCCTTAGTATTTTCTCGATTCGGCGGTATTGTTGGATTGAAGCGTCCCGGACCGACATAACTCGTACGCTTATGAGAGACTGGTTTCATCGACTGACATGCAACCTCGTTGCATAAAGATGACTGGCAGGTGCCTGTTTCTTCAACTTTAGTTGAATTGGTTTTGAGAGAGGCGGTCCTTGCAGAGAGGTTAAATAGCAATTTGCACATCTCTGTTGTGGTTTTTGCGTAAGTAAGATGCGATCATACTAGATACCCATGGCAGCCACGTAAAACATGCAACAACAAATTAGAGGACATCTAACTTGTTTTTGCAGGGTATGCTTGTGATATGATATGGCCAATGACGTGATGTGATATATTGGATGTATGAGATGATCATGTTGTAATAGTTAATATCGACTTGCACGTCAATGCTAGGGCAACCGGCAGGAGCCATAGGGTTGTCTTTTAACTAACGTTTGTGTTTGCAGATGCGTGTACTATATTTCTAGGTCGTAGCTTTAGTAGTAATAACATAGATAGCACGACAACCTCGATGGCGACACGTTGATGGAGATCATGATGATGGAGATCATGGTGTGACGCCGGTGACAAGAAGATCATGTCGGTGCTTTGGTGATGGAGATCAAGAAGCACAAGATGATGGCAATATCACGTCACTTATGAATTGCATGTGATGCTAATCCTTTTATGCACCTTATTTTGCTTAGAACGGCGGTATCATTATAAGGTGATCTCTCACTAAAATTCAAGATGAAATTGTGTTCTCCCCGACTGTGCACCGTTGCGACAGTTCATCGTTTCGAGACACCGCGTGATGATCAGGTCTGATAAACTCAATGTTCACATACAACGGGTGCAAAACAGTTGCACACGCAGAACACTCGGGTTAAACTTGACGAGCCTAGCATGTGCAGACATGGCCTTAGAACACATGAGACCGAAAGGTCGAGCATGAATCGTATAGTTGATATGATTAGCATAGAGATGCTTAGCACTGAAACTATTCTCAACTCACGTGATGATCGGACTTGAGTTAGTGAATTTGGATCATGTACCACTCAAATGACTAGAGAGATGTACTTTTTGAGTGGGAGTTTATCAGTATTTTGATTAGTTAAACTCTAATTATCTTAAACATAGTCTAAGTCCACTTTGCAAAATTTGTGTTGTAGATCAATGGCTCACGTGACAGTCACACTGAATTTTAATACGTTCCTAGAGAAAGATAAGCTGAAAGATGATGGAAGCAACTTTGTAGACTGGGCTCGTAATCTTAAGTTGCTCCTGCAAGGTGGGAAGAAGGATTATGTCCTTAATGCTGCGCTAGGAGATGAACCACCCGCTACGGCTGACCAAGATGTTAAGAACGCCTGGTTAACACGTAAGGAGGACTACTCAGTAGTTCAATGTGCAGTCTTGTATGGCTTAGAGCCGGGACTTCAACGTCGCTTTGAGCATCATGGAGCATATGAGATGTTCCAAGAGTTGAAGTTTATCTTTCAAAAGAACGCCTGGATCGAGAGGTATGAGACCTCCGATAAATTCTATGCTTGCAAGATGGAGGAGAATTCGTCTGTCAGTGAACATATGCTCAAAATGTCTCGGTACTCAAACCATCTAGTTGAGCTGGGTATTGAACTCCCTCAAGAAGCTATCACTTACATAATTCTTCAACCACTGCCACCTAGCTATAAGAGCTTTGTGTTGAATTATAACATGCAAGGGATGAACAAGTCACCAACGAGTTATTCGCGATGCTGAAAGTCGCAGAGTCAGAACTCCGGAAAGAGCATCAAGTGTTGATGGTCAATAAGACCACTAGTTTCAAGAGAAACGACAAAGGCAAGAAGGGTAACTCCAAGAAGAGCGGCAAGCCTGTTGCCAATCCGATGAAGAAATCCAAGGCTGGACCTAAGCCTGAAACAGAGTGTTATTATTGGACGGGACTGGGTCACTAGAAGCGCAACAGCCCCAAGTATTTGGCTGATAAGAAGGCGGCCATGGAAAAATCAGGTATATTTGATATACATGTTATTGATGTGTACTTAAGCAACTCTCATAGTAGTGCCTGGGTATTTGATACCGGTTCTGTTGCTCATATTTGCAACTCGAAGCAGGAACTGCGGAATAAACAATGGCTGGCGAAAGATGAAGTGACGATGCGCGTGGGAAATGGTTCCAAGGTTGATGCAATCGCCGTCGGCACAGTTTCACTTCATTTACCATCAGGATTAGTTATGAACTTAAATATTTGTTATTTAGTGGCTGCGTTAAGCATGAACATTATATCTAGATCTTGTTTATTGCGAGACAATTACTCGTTTAATTCAGAAAATAATGGTTGTTCTATTTCTATGAGTAATATCTTTTATGGTCATGCACCCAATGTGAGAGGATTGTTCATATTGAATCTTGATAGGGATGATACACATATACTTAACATTGAGACCAAAAGATGTAGAGTTAACAATGATAGCGCCAAGTTTTTGTGGCAGTGCCGCTTAGGTCATATTGGTGTAAAGCGCATGAAGAAACTCCATTCCGATGGGCTTTTGGAGTCACTTGATTTTGAATCAATTGACACATGCGAACCATGCCTCATGGGCAAGATGACTAAGACTCCGTTCTCCGGAACAATGGAGCGTGCAAGTGAGTTGTTGGAAATCATACATACTGATATGTGCGGTCCGATGAGTGTGGAGGTGCGCGACGAATATCGTTATTTTCTCACCTTCACTGACGATTTGAGTAGGTATGGATAAATCTACTTGATGAAGCACAAGTGTGAAATGTTTGAGAAGTTCAAGCAATTTCAGAGTGAAGTTGAAAATCATCGTAACAAGAAGATCAAGTTCCTACGTTCTGATCGTGGGGGTGAATATCTGAGTTTCGAGTTTGGTGCTCACCTAAGACAATGTGGAACTATTTCACATTTGACACCGCGTGGAACACCACAGCGTAATGGTGTGTCCGAACTTCGTAATCGTACTTTGTTAGAAATGGTGTGATCTATGATGTCTCTTACTGATTTGCCGTTATCGTTTTGGGGTTATGCATTAGAGACAGCTACATTCACTTCTAATAGGGCACCATCAAAATCCGTTCAGACGACACCATACGAACTGTGGTATGGCAAAAGACCGAAGTTATTGTTTCTTAAAGTTTGGGGATGTGATGCTTATGTCAAAAAGCTTCACCTGAAAAGCTGGAACCCAAAGCGGAAAAGTGTGTCTTCATAGGTTACCCAAAAAAGACAGTTGGGTACACCTTCTATCTCAAATCCGAGGGCAAAGTGTTTGTTGCTAAGAACATAGATTTTCTTGAGAAGGAGTTTCTCTCGAAAGAAGTGAGCGGGAGGAAGATAGAACTTGATGAGGTTGTCGAACGTCGAACCCCTCTAGATGGTGGCGCAGGGCAATGGGAAACCCCTGTCATTGCGACGCCGGTTGAGGAGGAAGTTGATGATGATGATCATGAAACTTCGAATCAAGTTCCTATCGGACCTTGCAGGTCGACAAGATCACGTACTACTCCTAAGTGGTACGGCAATCCTGTCTTATCAATCATGTTGTTAGACAATAATGAATCTGCGAATTATGAAAAAGCAGTGGTGGGCTCGGACTCCAACAAATGGCTGGAGGCCACTAATTCCAAGATAGGATCTATGCATGGAAACAAAGTGTGGACTTTGGAAGTATTACCTGAAGGCCGAAAGGCTATTCAGAACAAATGGATCATTAAGAAGAAGACAGACACAGAAGGTAATGTGACCGTTTATAAAGGTCGACTTGTGGCAAAGGGTTTTTCACAAGTTCAAGGAGTTTCCTACGATGATACGTTCTCACCGGTAGCGATGCTTAAGTCCGTCCGAATCTTTTTAGCAATACCTGTATTTGTCGATTATGAAATCTGGGAGATGGATGTCAAAACGGCATTCCTTAACGGTTTTCTTAAGGAAGAGTTGTATATGATGCAACCCGTAGGTTTTGTCGATCCAAAGAATTCTAACAAAGTATGCAAGCTCTAGCGATCCATTTATGGACTCGTGCAAGCATCTCAGAGTTGGAATAAGCGCTTTGATGAGGTGATCAAAGCATTTGGGTTTATACAAGTGGTTGGAAAATCTTGTATTTACAAGAAAGTGAGTGGGAGCTCTGTGGCGTTTCCAATATTATGTGTGGATGACATATTGCTGATTGGAAACAACGTGGAGTTTTTGGAGAGCGTAACGGATTACCTGAATAAAAGTTTCTCTATGAAGGACCTAGGAGAAGCTGCTTACATTCTAGGCATTAAGATCTATAGGGATAGATCGAGACGCCTGATAGGACTTTCACAAAGCACATACCTTGATAAGGTTTTGAAGAAGTTCAAAATGGAACAGTCCAAGAAAGGATTCTTGCCAGTCTTACAAGGTATAAAATTGAGTAAGACTCAGTTCCCAGCAACTGCGAAAGATAGAGAACAAATGAGTTCCGTCCCCTATGCTACAACCATAGGTTCTATCATGTATGCAATGTTGTGCACTAGACCAGACGTCAGCTTGGCCATAAGTATGGCAGGCAAGTTTCAGAGTAATCCAGGAGTGGATCCGTGGATGGCGGTCAAGAATATTTAGAAGTACCTGAAAAGGACTAAGGAAATGTTTCTCGTTTATGGAGGCGACGAAGAGCTCGTCATAAAGGGTTACATTGACGCAACCTTTGACACTGATCCGGATGACTCTAAGTCTCAAAACGGATACGTATTTATTCTTAATGGGGGTGCGGTAAGCTGGTGCAGTTCCAAGCAAAGCGTCGTAGCAGATTCTACATGTGAATCGGAGTACATGGCTGCCTTGGAGGCACCAAAGGAGGGTGTCTCGATGAAGCAGTTCATGACGGATCATGGAGTTGTGCCGAGCGCACTAAATCCAATAACTTTGTTCTGTGACAAAACTGGTGCCATTGCTTTAGCAAAGGAACCAAGGTTTCACAAGAAGACCAGGCACATCAAGCGATGCTTCAACCTCATCCGCAACTACGTCGAAGGAGAGGACGTGAATATTTGCAAAGTGCATACGGATCTGAATGTAGGAGACCCGCTGACTAAACCTCTTCCACGGGCAAAACATGATCAACACCAGAACTGCATGGGTATTAGATTTATTATAATGTAAATCACATTGCGATGTGAGGACTAGATTATTGACTCTAGTGCAAGTGGGAGACTGTTGGAAATATGCCCTAGAGGGAATGATAAATAGTTATTATTATATTTCCTATTACAAGATAATCGTTTATTATCCATGCTATAATTGTATGGAATGAAAACATAGATACATGTGTGGATATATAGACAAAACAATGTCCCTAGCAAGCCTCTAGTTGGCTAGCCAGTTGATCAATGATAGTCAAGGTTTTTTGGCTATGTGCAAGTGTTGTCACTTGATAACTGGATCACATCATTAGGAGAATCATGTGATGGACTAGACCCAAACTATGAACATAGCATATTGATCGTGTCATTGTATTGCTATTGTTTTGTGTGTGCCAAGTATTTATTCCTATGACCATGATATCATATAACTCATTGGCACCAGAGGAATACCTTGTGTGTATCAAACGTCGCAACGTAACTGGGTGACTATAAAGGTGCTCTACAGGTATCTCCGAAGGTGTTCGTTGAGTTAGTATGGATCAAGACTGGGATTTGTCACTCCGTGTGACGGAGAGGTATCTTGGGGCCCACTCGGTAATACAACATCACGCACAAGCCATGAAAGCAATGTGACTAAGTGTAAGTCACGTGATCTTGTATTAAGGAACGAGTAAAGAGACTTGCCGGTAACGAGATTGAAATAGGCACGCGGATGCCGACGATCGAATCTCGGGAAAGTTACATATCGAAGGACAAAGGGAATGACATACGTGATTAGATGAATCCTTGGCACTGAGGTTCAACCGATAAGATATTTGGATAATATGTAGGATCCAATATGGGTATCCAGGTCCCACTATTGGATATTGACTGAGGAGTGTCTCGGGTCATGTCTACATAGTTCTCGAACCCGAGGTTCTGCACACTTAAGGTTCGATGATGTTTTCGTATAGTTGAGTTATATGTGTGGTTACTAAATGTTGTTCGGAGTCCCGGATGAGATCACGGATGTCACGAGGGTTTCCGGAATGGTTCGGAGACAAAGATTGATATATAGGATGGTTTCATTTGGTCACCGGAAAGTTTTGGGCATTACCGGGAGTGACAAATGGGTTCTGGGTGTTTACCGGGAGGGGCCCACCCACCCGGGAGTGAGCCCAAGGACCTAGGGTGGCGCACCAAGTCCTTAGTGGGCTGGTGGAGTCATCCCAAGAGGGCTATGGCGCCACATGTAAAACTACCAAAGGAAAATAAGAAAAAAAGGGAAGAGGGAGGTGGGAAGGAATAGGAGGACTCCTCCTTCCCAAACCGAATTGGAGGAGGAGTCCCCCTCCTCCCTGGCAGCTAGCGCACCCTTGGGGCCCTTCTGCCCCAAGGCAAGCCCCTCCCCTCCTTCTATATATATTGGTGGTTTAGGGCTTTTTGAGACATAACTTTGCCACGTGCAACTCTAGCCTATTCCTCATAGTTTTAACTCTAGATCGGTTTTCTGCGGAGCTCGGGCGGAGCCCTGTAGGAGTAGATCATCACCACCACCGGAGCGCCATCATGCTGCTGGAGAACTCATCTACTTCTCCATCTTTCTTGCTGGATCAAGAAGGCCGAGATCGTCATCGAGCTGTACGTGTGCTAAACGCGGAGGTGCCATCCATTCGGCGCTAGATCGGAAGGATCGTGGGACGGATCACGAGACGGTTCGTGGGACGGTTCAAGGGACGGAACGTGAAGACGTACCACTACATCAACCACTTTTCTTAACGCTTCCCGCTGAGCGATCTACAAGGGTACGTAGATCTAATCTCCTCTCGTAGATGGACGTCACCATGATAGGTCTTTGTGTGCGTAGGAATATTTTTCCCATGCAACGTTCCCAAACATTCACCGCCCGAAGAGTATGGTTGACGACAGTGGGGTTGCGTCCGAAGGGCCCGAGGCCGTGGGGTTGAGTTCGGTCACACGGAACGACTTGAATGAGGCCATGGCCTCACTCAAGACGTCCATGATGACCGAAGTCAAGCCCATGCTTTAAGAATTACTTGAGGGCATGAAGAATTCTCCCGACGCGTTGCTTGTGGTGATACCCACCACATCGGAGCCGGAGGCCAATTCCGATAAGGAAACGACTAAAGGTACTGGAACTTCTTCCCTTCTTGACAAGAATGGGATGGTAACCTTTGCCTTGGTTCCTCCTCCCCCGGTCTATGGAGGACCGGTCCCTACACCGCATATTAATAACCTTGGTACTCCTCCTAAACTTGTTAAAGGTGATTTCCCTAACTGGGTCTTTTCTATCAAGTCTCATTTGAATCACAACTCACCAACTTTGGAGAATCATCAAACAAAGCTTTTACCCACATGATCCAAACAACCTCACTCCAAGAGAATATGCGGACAATCAATACAATAATTTCGCGTTATTCATCCTTCAATCCGCGGTTCCTCCCGAAGATCTACCTCACTTGCGCCCGTTCACCCATGCAAAGGATTGTTGGGAGCACATCATGGTGTTTTACAAGGGGAGCTCTAGAATTCGACGGTCTAACTTTGAAGTGGTTGTTGATAAGTCCGATGAGTTTGTGATGCTAGAAGATGAGGACCCCCGTGATCTCTATCGAAGGGTGACTGCTCTTTCCGTTGCTCTCCAAGACTATGGGAGCAAGGATACGGATGAACTTGGATCAAGCGCAAGTTTGTCAAGGCCATCATGCCATTCAACAAAGCCATGTCTTCCGTCATTCGTAAAAAGCCAGATTTCCACTCCTTGACCTCACGCAAAGTGTTGTATGAGTTCATTGCGATGGATATTATGTACAAGACCGCCGACAATGCTCTTGCTCATGTCCGGTCGAAGGTAGCCTAACCGAACCTTGCCTTGAGAGCCAAGGCCATGGTTTATGAAGAAGAAGAGGAAGAACGTGGCTGCCCCGAAGACACAAAGTATGCTTATTAGGAGCACATGGCTCTTGCATCAAGGCAGTTTTGGGGCAACAAGAGAAACTCAAGGCCCAACTTCTCCAAGGACAAATCAAGTGGGTCCAAGAACAAGCAACGAGTACGAAAATGTACAACTGCAGCAATGTGAGTCACTTTGTGGCAGATTGTCCTTATGAGAAGAGGGAAGACAACTGGGGCAAGCTCAATCGCAAGGATAGGGCCAAGTCCTTCCCAAGCAAGAACACCTTCACCAAGAAGACTCCTCCAAGGGGTTTGGTGGTCCATGAAGAGTACACCTCCGATGATGATGAAGATCATATAGGCCGTGAGGGGATGGCAATGGCTACCATGGTCATTGCCACTACCTCCCCCAAGGTGTCTCTCTTCGGGACCACCAACGAGAACCGCATCGCCAAGTGCCTCATGGCCAAGGGTATCAATAAGGAATTTGCTTCCGGAGGGGTGTCATGGTTGCTCGATAGTGGAACCACAAATCATATGACCGAAAGCAAGGACTTGGTGGTAGATGTGCATACAATTCCATATATGCCCACCCATGTCCAATTTGTTGATGCCTCAATATCTAAGGTAATGAGATTTGGCAGGGTGGTCATCTCTCAAGATTTATCTATAGAGAAGGTCATGCTTGCTGAGTCCCTTGCATACAATTTGCTTTTCGTTCATTAGCTTGTAATTATGGGCTTTGTCACATTCTTTAATCTTGATACCGTGGCCCTTTTGTCGAGCAAGACTCTTAAAGTAGCCTTTGTTGGACATGTCGCGAATGTTCTCTATGTGATGAACTTTTTGGAGCGACCCACTAAGATCGCGACTTGTCTAATGACTAAAGTTGATGTGGGTTGGATGTGACATCGCCGGCTAGCTCATGTCAATATGATATCTTTGCAAACTCTCCTCAAAGGGGACCATGTTCGTTGACTAACAAATGTGAGTTTTGCTAGAGACCGTGCTTGCAGTGCTTGTATTGAAGGAAAGCTTCGTGAAACAGATCACCGTCCCACAACTATCTTCTACTCTAAAAGGCCTTTGGAGCTCCTTCACATGGATCTCTTTGGTCCTCCATCTTTTGATAGTCTTGGGGGAAGAAAGTATTGTTGGTGATTGTGGATGACTAATCAAGATACACTTGGGTATACTTCTTCAAGAGGAAGTGTGAGACTCAACAAACCGTCATCGACTTTGCTAATGAAACTCAATGTCAACATGAAGCAAAGATATTGATGATTAGAAGTGACAACGGCACCTAGTTCAAGAACTACACCTTGAATGAGTTCCTTAGTGACGAGGGGATCAAGCACCAATATTCAGCACCCTATACCCCCAACAGAATCGTGTGGCAGAGAGGAAGAATTGGATGTTGATGGACGCGACAAGAACCATGATGGCGGAGTTCAAATATCCGTACAACTTTTGGGCCAAAGCCATCAGCACCACATGTCATGCATCCAATCGGCTCTATCTCCACAAAGGCTTGAACAAGACTCCATATGAGATTCTTACTGGGAACAAGCCCAATCTCAAGTACGTCCGGGTGTTTGGTTGTAAGTGTTTCATACTCAAGAGAAGTGTTCGTTTGTCTAAATTCGAAGGTAGAGCTCATGAGGGCATATTTGTTGGTTATGCTACAAACTCTCATGCTTACCATGTTCTCAAAAAGTTCACCGGAATCATTGAGGAGACGTGTAACATAGAGTTTGATGAAAATAATGGCTCCCAAGTGGAGCAAAGTGGTCTTTGTGATGTAGGTGATAAAATTCCTCCTCAAGCCATAATAAAAATGGGGATTGGTCAAATACCCCCCATTGAGGAACCCCTTGTGGCCGAAGGAGAAGGACAATGCTCTACTAAAGTGGAGCCATCACCCTCGCTAGACACACACGCTTCTGAAGAACAAATTGAAGGCCCTCAACCCATTGGACCAGATCAACCTCATGAAGATGGTGTTCCACCAAATAAAATCGGAGATCATCCTCAAGACTTTGAGTTTTCTCAACATCAAGTGCGACCACAAGATCAAGGGCAAACTAGTGAGCAAGCTCAATACGATGCTCAAGATCTACTGCAATCACTAGATCAAGGGCAAACTAGTGAGCAAGCCCAAGACGGTGCTCAAGATGTTCAAGAAGATGCTTCTAAATTATCTAGTAAGGAAGTCTTGAAGCGCCGCGCCACCAAGATAGCTAACAGGCTCCGGGTTCGACAACATATCTTCAAGAATGTGCTTGGAAGCTTCAATAAGGGGTAACTACTCGTCAACAATTATCAAAATTTTGTTTGCATCATGTGTTTGTTTCGTGTGTTGAACCCCAAAAGGTACATGATGCGCTTGATGGCGAGGATTAGCTTGAAGCCATGCATGATGAACTTAACAACTTCGAGCGCAATCAAGTTTGGGAATTAGTGCCAAGGCCAACGGAGGAACATAATGTCATTGGAACCAAATGGATCTTTAAGAACAAGCAGGATGCAAATGGTGTTGTCATTCGAAACAAGGCAAGATTGGTGGCTCAAGGATACTCCCAAGTCGAGGGTATCGACTACGGTGAAACATTTGCCCCTGTTGCTTGTCTTGAATCTATTCGCATGTTGCTTGCATTTGCTTCTCATCATGATTTCAAATTGCAACAAATGGATGTGAAGAGTGCATTTCTTAACGGTCCCTTAAATTAGTTGGTATATGTGAAACAACCCCCGCGATTCGAGGATCCCAAGCTCCCCACTCATGTATACAAACTCAAGAAGGCGCTCTACAGCCTTAAACAAGCCCCACGTGCGTGGTATGAGTACCTTACTGAGTTGTTGCAAGATCGTGGGTTTGAGATTGTGAAAATTGATTCCACCCTTTTTACCAAAAAGGTCAAAGGGGATTTGTTCATATGCCAACTATATGTTCATGATATTATATTTGGTTCTCGTAACGAATCTTTCAATGAAGAGTTTGTTGCACTAATGACCGAGAAGTTTGAGATGTCTATGATGGGAGAGTTGAAGTTCTTTCTCGGGTTTGAAATCGAACAAGGAAGAGAAGAAACATTCATAAAAAAAGCCAAGTACACTCAAGACATGCTCAGGAGGTTACAGCTCGAGGACGTCAAGCCGGTCAAATTTCCTATGCCAACCAAATGCAAGCTTGACAATGATCCCAATGGTAAAGCAGTGGATCAAAAGGTATATCGCTCCATGATTGGATCCTTGCTTTATTTTTGTGCATCTAGACCAGATATCATGTTGAGTGTGGGAATTTGTGCACGGTTTCAATCTGCACCAAAGGAAAGCCACTATGCGACAGTCAAACGAATCTTTCGATATTTGGCTCATACCCCAAACTTTGGCTTATGGTAGCCCAAAGGAGCACACTCTAGTTTAGTAGGTTACTCTGACTCAGATTGGGCTGGAGACTGTGTCGGAAGGAAGTCAACTTCTGTAGGATGCCAATTCCTTGGTTGCTCTCTGGTAAGTTGGTCTTCGAACAAACAAAACTGTGTGTCACTTTCTTCCATCGACGCTGAGTATGTAGCTGCCGCAAGTTGTTGTGCTCAATTATTATGGATGAGGCAAACTTTAAAGGATTACCGTGTCACTTGTGACAAAGTGCCTCTTCTATGTGACAATGAAAGTGCCATCAAGATATCTCTTAATCTGGTGCAACATAGCAAGACCAAGCATATTGATATTCGTCATCATTTCATTCGATATCGTATCAAGCAAGGATATATTGAGGTCCTCTTCAACACTCAAGAGCAACTTGCAGATATTTTCACCAAACCTCTAGATGAAGCAAGGTTTCGCAAGTTAAGGCATGAGCTAAATATCATTGATTCAAGTAATTTGGATTGAAACTAGGCACACCCCACCTCACTTATCATTATATTTTGCTCTAGGTGTAGGCATGGACATAGGGGGAGTGTTGTTCTCTCACTGAACTTACCCTCCCCCCATTATACATAAATTAATCACGTATTTCACATTATCCATTGTTGATGGCACTTGTGCTTCAAAGACGAGATGTGGTCATGAACACAAGAATAATTTTTCGCGGTGTCATAACATTTGTCTCAAACATTGGTGGTTCCGGCCACCACCCTCTCTTCGTCAGAAGATTCGGTTCTGTGTTCAAGTTGTGTGTGTGCTTATTTTTATCCTCCATTGGATTTTCCTATGCTTTTTCTCTTCGTTTGTCAAGGTTCAAAATGTTTTCATCAAAAGGGTGCAAGGTTAAAAGTGTTTTTATCAAAAGGGGCACGGTACTACAGCTCTAGGCTAGGTAGTAAACTTTTACTGCCGCTGGACAAGCGGTACTACCGCGATGACTGCGGTAATACCGTGCCACCACGGCCATGGGGGGTTATTTTAGAGCAGGTGGCAGTTCTTTATCCCCCATACCCATTCATCTCGTGTCTCTCTCTGTTTCTCTCTCTCTTCTCAAGAAACGGTGTTGGAGGGACTCGCCAGATCTCCTTCTCCGGCCACTTTCCTCCGATTCCGTTTGGTGTGATCGTCTCCCTCCTCTCACTCGTGCCATAGACCTCGGTATTGCCCCTCGTTCCCTTCTCTTTACATCGTTTTTGTTGAATCTAGGGTTAGGGGCATGTGTGTTCGTTCATCATTTCATGGCACCATCTTTTCTTGCACGAAGGGTTGGAGAGTACTTATGTGGTAGAAATTGTTTTGTGTAGGTTGCAACATGTGGGTTTGGGTCTCCGGTAGTACCGGATCTGCAGGTTCCCATGTCAGATCCGACACTTCTTCGCCCGTGCGGTACAACTGCTGCCAGAGCGGTACTATTTTTTTACAACCACTTGAGTAGCTGTACCACCGCTGTCACGGTAGTACTACAACTATGAGAGCGGTAGTAATATTTTAGTACCGCTTGAGCAGCGGTACTACCGATGTTCCTTGAGTACACATGCTATACCCTTCCAGTTCTCCTTTATCTAGGATTTTCTGATTTGCTTTGATCTTTGACTTGACCTTTTCTTTGTCATTTTATTGTGTTCGTGTTGCGTGTCATAGGTGGTGGCTCGCGACGCTCTAACCCACCTCGGGATGCCAGTTCCAAGCAACCTCGTTCTTCCGATGCATCTGAGGGATCCGACGCTCCGAAGTGCAATATCAAGCGGCCCGCTCACAAGAACAAGACAAACACTGTCGATTGGGATGCTATGCCACTTGCAGAGTTTCAGCTTAGCAGAAAGGTCAACCCCTATGACAGCGCTAGGGTTTAGTTCCCCGGAGGTGAAATGTTCTGGTCTAAGCAGCAAGCTCTTATTTATGAAGATGTGATCAAGACCAAAAAGAATATATATGTACCGGTTCAGTGGATTGACATGGAACATCTGAAGAAGGACCCTGCATAGTTTGGTGAAGCTCTGGCCATGGTGGAACAACTTAAGATTGAGGAGCTCATCACGTTTCATTAAGACTTTGATCTTGATATAGTGGCTCGGTTCTTTGTTACTGTCCACTTTCACTCTGATGAGGCGTGCACTATGTCTTGGATGACCAATGGGGACAGGATGTCTGCCACTTGGAAGGATTTTATGGATTTGCTGAACGTCCGTGATGAGGGGCTTGAGCACTCAGTTGGTTTGCGCCCACACGCTAAGCCTTCTGCTATAGCTAAGGAGAAGTTTCTGCCATTCTTTATTGAGAAGATATTCCCATCTGCTGAGGTCTCCCACGTGTTGAGTCCATTCCTTGATGTCATGCACCGTATCTTTCACAACACTCTGTTTCCGCGCGTTGGCAATAAGGACCAGGTGCGTTCATACCTGGTGGATATGCTTATGATGTTTTAGAAAGGGTGGACTCATTCCTCCCGACCTTTTGATGTATCCCGCGTCATGTGGAGCAAGCTTCACTCGACAGTCTTCCATCGTAAGGTCCCAATCTACAGCCCTTATCAGTTTTACCTAATCAAGAAGAAGTGGGTGCAGGCCTTCCCAGCTATTCAGTTACATGCTCCCGGGTGGATTAGCCTTGAGCCTATCAAGCTACGACAAAAGAACAAATGGGACAACACCACCACTACACATGCTGACGCCACCGGGGATTCTGATGAGGATGAGGCTACACCTGAGGATGAGGACGTTCCATAGTCACATGTGCCTTCCTCTTCCGAGCCATCTTGGGCCAAGAATCTCACGGACTGGATGAAGACCTTGTTCTGCATGCAGGCGAAGGGGCAGTACAAGACTCATGTTGCTAAGAAGGAGAGTCGTCGACACGACAAACTAATTATGAGGAAGCTCGACGTGCACATCTCCAATGGGTCTGAGCAAGACATCACTCCTGAGGCTGCTTGGATGCAAAAGTGCAATCTTCAGTGGGCTGAGTATGACAAGGAGTCTGATGAGGAGACACAAGACGAGACTGATGAGGAGTATGTTGATAGTCCGATGGCTGAGCCCTCTCCAGTTCAAGCTACCACCTGTGTCGTATATGTCCTCTCTGCCATTTTCGTGTCTAGATGGCAAAGGGTGAGAGAGTGTAGGATTTGCGAATTTCCTCGTTTTCTTTGTTGCTTTCTTTGTTGAACTTTCGTTTCTATGATGGTTGTCTTTTCTTTGTATGTGAGACCAAGAGATGTCGTAGTTTATCATATGGTGTGAGACATATGCTATCACTCCTCTATCTTTGCTATCTCTTTATTATCCAGGTTATTAGTAGCTTGTGAGTCTAATTATTATGTGCCCTTATCTTCATGCTCACATGTTATGCCTTGCTTCCAAGCTTAATGCTTATTCAGTTGGTTGCAAGGATTGCCTCGTCTATAAAATCTAGGGGGAGTGCTTTTCCTTGGTTGTGTGCTAGGCAGTCCATATCCTTTTTCTAAAGTGTGCACACATCCAGGGGAAGCCTCTCTCTAGTTTGTAGATTTTGGGTTTGCATATGTTATTTTTATATCCTTTAGTGCAAATCCTATATTGTCATCAATCGACCAAAAAGGGGGAGATTGTTAGGGCATATTTCTCCCTAAGTGGTTTTGGTGATTGATGACAATGCATGTGCGGACTAATCGTGTGCATTGAGCATTTCAGATAATTCATGACTAGGCACAAGACGATTCGGTGCCCCACGGAGTCTTTCAAAGACGGTTTCTTTCTACGTTTCTCTTTGGTGGATTTGAGTCGTAGGAAAGCAATACTTTTAAGAGGGGTCCGCTCCGAAAAGGTTTGGGTGGAATCAGCACGTACACATTTCTATTGCACCACCTTTCCTTTGTTTCAAAAGGAGCTCCAACCATGTTTTCCTTGTATGTGCAAAACAGCGGTAGTACCACTCGCACAGCGGTAGTACCGCCCTCAGGGTGGTAGTAGTTTTTTACTACCGCTCTATGGGCGGTATTACGCTCTCTGGGCGGTAGTAGTTTTTTACAACCGCTCCGTCGGACTTTTTGCGCATCCTTTTGCCTCACCAGTAGTAGGCACGATAGTATTTTCTTACTACCGTGGTTGGTGAGCTGCCGTGCGGTAGTAGCGCTCCTAGGAGCGGTAGTACCACTCCTAGCAGCGGTAGTACCGGTTGGCTAGGACAGTAAGTGGGGGGGGTAATGGTTGGATTGTTCCCCCCACTATATAAAGGTGTCTTCTTCCCTGAGATGGTTACCTCTTACCTCCCTAAGCTCCATTGTTGCTCCAAAGCTCATTCATGCCCTATCTCTATCCCTATCCAATCAAACTTCTTTCCTAGGGATTGGTTGAGAACGCCCTGATCTACACTTCCACCAAGAGATATTTGATTCCCCCACTAATCCCTTGCGGATCTTATTACTCTTGGGTGTTTGAGCACCCTAGACGGTTGAGGTCACCTCAGAGCCACATTCCATTGTGGTGAAGCTTTGTGGTCTTGTTGGGAGCCTCCAAGCTTTGTGTGGAGATAGCACCAACCTTGTTTGTAAAGGTCCGGTTGCCAGCTTCAAGGGCACCAATAGTGGTATCACGGCATCTCGCATTGTGCGAGGGTGTGAGGAGAATACGGTGGCCCTAATGGCTTCTTTGGGAGCATTGTGCCTCCACACCGCTCCAACGGAGACGTACTTCCTGTCAAAGGGAAGGGACTTCGGTAACACATCCTCGTATCCACCGGTTCCTCTTGTAGTTATCTCTTACATTTACTTTGTACTTAGTTTTGTTGTGGTGTATTCCTTTCTCTCACTTGTTGTCCTTGTTGTTAGCATCATATAGGTTGCTCACCTGCTTGTTCATATAGAGAACTTTTTGTTGCTAACCCTAATTTGTTAAGATAATATAAAAATTGGTAGTTGCCTATTCACCCCCCCTCTAGTCAACCATATCGATCCTTTCAGCTATCTAACGATCATGCAAAGCAATATGACAATGAATGATCAAGTCATCAAAACGGAAGCGGTGGAAGTTGCATGGCAATATATCTCGGAACGGCTATGGAAATGCCATAATAGGTAGGTCTGGTGGCTGTTTTGAAGAAGATATAATAAGGCTTATGTGTGATAGAGTGTTTCATATCATGGGGTTTGGATGCACCTCCGAAGTTTGCACTGACTCTTGAGGTGAGAAAGGGCAACACACAATATCGTAGAGGCTAGCAAATTGCGGAAAGCTAAGAGTGCGTATATCCATGGATTCACATTAGTCATAAAGAACTCATATACTTATTGCTAGATTTTATTATCTCTCTCCAAGCAAAGCACTACTCGCATGCCCCAAGGGAGAAGGTTGGGAGGAGTTAACCATCGCGCGACTCCAATTATAATAGCCAAAGGATTTCAATCAAGGATAAATTATGCTCTAACTTCATCACATAACCACATACTATGCGGGCATGCTTTGGGAATCACAAACCTTAACATAAATATTCTTATTAATCCACAATCATCAACTAATTCATCCATATATTACTATCTTAATGTTGCAAAATGATAACCCACAAGTATAGGGGATCACAATAGTTGTAACATCCCAAAATTATAAATTTTGGAATGTTAATATAATTATTGGATTGATTGTTTGTTTGTTTCCTGAGTGACTGAAACTTGTGTGAAATTTGAAACTTTTCAAAACTTTTGAATGAGAGGGAATAAAATGACTTTCCCCTTTCTCCGATGAATTCAAATTCATTCTTTTAAAAGCAACGAGAGAAGATGACATGACTTCTTCAACTATAAAGAATTTGAATGGAGATGTTTGCATTTGAATTTCCTTGCATTTCCATTCGTTTTCTTCATGCAAGAAATGCCGGGAAATACTTTCTATCAAACAGAAAAGAGAGGAGGAACATGACCCTCGAACCCACGGGCATTTTGAAAGTTATTTGAACCCTCAAACTTAGAGGATCATTTGAAAATTATTTGCAAAAGAAAATAATTCTTTTAGGCAATTTTGTGAAAATAATTTTTTCTGAAGTTTTTATTTTTGCCGTGGAAAAATGCCCATCATCTATATTTTATTTTTCTGATAATTTTAGTATACAAAAACTCTTTATTCCGAATTGATTTGATTTCCTTTTTAACGTTTTAGTTTCCCTGTTTTGAAAATAGGAATAGAATCAGTTTTATTAGGAAATAGGAGGTGGCCCATTAAGAGCTTTCCAAATTTGGCCCAACAGAGGATCATCTCCTACCTCTCTCTCCCTCACGTCACAGCAGGAAGTTTCCTTCCATGGAGAGGAGATCCCCACCTCCGGGATTCGCGAAGCTCATTCCTTCCCGGCGCCTCCCGTCGCCTCTATAAGAAGCCCCTACCTCTCCTCGTTCCATTCCCGTCGAAAAGTTCACCTCTCCTCGCCTCTAACTCGTGCCCCACCTCGCCGGAGTCGTCACCGGAAACTCATCGAAGAACATCACAGGAGCTACTCCACCTCGGCACCCCTCCACCTCTCCTCCCTCGCGGCACCCCCTCCTCCACTTCGGCCACCACCCTTGCCACCCTCTCGCCACCCCACCTCCACCGCCCCCTGCTGCCCTACAACCCCATCCCCATCGCCATTGCCAGCAGCACCGCAGCTCTCCACCTCGCCCCCCCTACAGCCACCCTCCACTTCGGCCTCCCTCCCCTCCCAGGAGCTCCCTCACCTTCGCCCCCCCTCCACCCCCCCGCCAACCCCTCCCCACCCCACCTGAGCCCCCCTCCACCTCGGCCAGCAGCCAGCCACGGGAGCTCTCCCAGCCGAAGGTAACTCCCTCCTCTTCTCTGTTTTTTTTCTTTTGTTTGGTAGCCCTTAGATCCTATTTAGATGGTTAGATTAGATCCTTAGAATAACCTTTCGGTTTAGTTTAGAAAACCAGCGGTTTTATTTCACTTATGTATTAACCAGCAAGTTATGTTAAGCCTAGGCCGTTTGCTCCTAAGTTTGCAACAAACGTTCCTCGCAGCCTATAGCAACTTGCCACGTGTACCCCATTAGTTAGCTAGATTAGCTTCAGTTTTTCTGTCTATATTACAAAAAACAGAAAGTTTCAATCTTGTTCTGCCCATAACTTTTGATCCCGAAGTCCAATGACATTGATTCTTTTTCAAGTAGCTCACAAATTTCCTGTAGTTTGTAAAGACATATAATTTGTGTAGGTTTGAAATTTTCAAATATAAGTTAGATAAGATTTAGTTTAAACCTTGTTTTGCCTATTCCAGGAGTTTAAAAATAGCTTTCAATTTGATTCCTTTTGGTACTGATTACTAGTGATCTTATGTATCAGTGGCAAAAGTTTCAGATTTATTTGAGTATTTTAGCTCACTGTTTCATGTGAAACAATTTCTGTTTCACCTCTTTTAGGATTTCGGCTAATTCCTTTTCTAGCTTTGTTTTAAAATATTTTATTTATTATTTAAGAAATATTATGTTTTGTTTCTGTTAGATAAACAGTAGTTTTGCAACAAGTTTTTATTTTATTTTTATTTGTTTTCACGAAATCAATTCTAGTTCCGTAGTAACATGCAATTGTTTTCACCATTCTTTCAAATCCCGTTTGGGAATACTTTCAAAAAGTTTTGTGAAAAATACTTTATTTTATCTTAGTTAGATTTATATCTTAGTTCCTTGTTATTAATTTCTGATAGACAAAAACTATTTAGTGTTTGACGTAGTAGAAGACTCCCTAGTCTTATTTGAAGTTTCTTTCGGTTTCTTATTCGCTCTCTCTTTTGTTTTGATTGCTAGAATGAGTGCTAGTATGAGTGCTTATGTGAATTATATGTTTGTTATATAGATTTCATCGGAGAGTGACGAGTAGTCTATCAAGTTATTTCTCGAGAAATTCTTCTTCGTCAACATCACCAGGCAAGTCACTTTGATCATAATATCACCTATGTTTTATGCATCGTAGTTCTACCATCATATGCCCAATTGCATGCTGCTTAGGTACTTGGAAATTTTAGTACAGATTGTAGTATCATGTGGTAGGCACACAACAACCCCGATACTTGGCCCCGGGACGACAAATTTCATATTGCTATGCTTGAGTAGACGGGAATTCGGTTGAGTGCATAACACGAGTGATGCGAGGTTGATTAAATAATCAAGACCGGTTAAGACAAGATTTTCAAGACCTCGGACGCAATGCAACTCTGGGTGAAGGACGGTTGATCGGCTCCCTGGAGAACCCAGTGGATGTCCCGGGATGCTGGAGAGGCCATGACATCCTGCGGAAAGCTTCACCCAGGCTCAAAGAGACGGACGGATATTTTCAAGACCCAAGGCTTACCTGCACAGCCACAAGTCATTATGGGCTCTGGCTTGGTTGGACAATGCGGTGACTCTGGACAGGCGGTGCTAGCAGATGTAGAAGAACGGTAGGAATGGATGGGCACCGACAGGGATTCAGAGGGACCCGTTGAAAGACCATGTTTTGATCATCCGGTCTTCAAACACACTGAAGTGCGAGGACTTACACGAAGGTGATCAAATCTTGTGGGGAACGTGTGCAAAACTCTGCAGAGTACTCAAACCTAATCGATTAGTCGTGTCCACGGTCATGGACAACTTGAGCCAAAGAACTAAAGTTATCTGGATTTCTCAACACCATTAAATATATTTGATGAGGGTAATTATTGACAACTCGGGTACGAGAACTGGTTGGCGGAACCATCTCGTTAACAACCAACAATGTAGTAACATTTTGCTTTTTAGCCCTCTCTTGATGTAGGAGAAAACTTGCTTTTCGCTAAAAACTTATAGCCCCACCTGCCATATATGCATATAGTATAGATGACATTTTACCCCCTCTCTTATGTGACTTGCCGGCATATTCTATATGCTGACCTACACGGCTGCAACGTCTTATGTTGCAGATATTTTTCTTCGGCGAGTAAGAGTACGATTCAGGGTTACGATCTAGACTCAACTTGCCGTTGGTGTTTATTGGGACTCCACTCCCTTGACTGCTTCCGCTGAGATATTTAAGGTATATATCAGTTTTACGCTATTTACATGTGATTGCACTTTGATATATACATTGATGTATTGTGTGTGCTAGCATACTGATCCAGGGATGGCACAGATACACAGAGGCTTGACTCGTTTTGAGTCGGGTCGCTACAGAAATGGTATCAGAGCACATGTTGACTGTAGGACGTGACCCTAGAAACTGGAAATTTCTTAGGAAAGGATCTCTCAAAAATTTATTTTCAACAACACCTTTTACTTCTCATCTCTTCTGATTTCATCGAATGTTCCCTCTAACCTCAAATAGTTAGACAATACCCTTACCCCTTTGACCACGTGAAGGATCAACCGACTCCCACTTCAAAGTAAAGAGGATTTCACCACGCGTTTGAAGAATTGAAGCTGCGCCAATTGAGGACTCTCAAGACCCGAAGACAGTAGCAGCAGTGACAACAGTAGCAGCAAAGTAACATAGCAAGGACCAGTAGGAAAAGACTCGTAGGCATTGGATCGGTGGATGATTATGCCAGATGTTATTCATCATGCAACAGTTATAACACAGAGAGATATGTAACTAGCTCCAGTTCGTCACTCTAATGTAGGTATGTATTCCATATGTAGTCATACGTGATTAGGGAAAAGAACTTGCATGACATCTATTGTCCATCCCTCCCGTGGCAGGGGGTCCTAATGGAAACTACGGGATATTAAGGTTCTCCTTTTAATGAAGAACCGGACCAACGCATTAACACATGGTGAATACATGAACTCCTCATACTATGGTCATCTCCGGGAGTGGTTCCGGCTATTGTCACTCCGGGGTTGCCGGGTCATAACACATAGTAGGTGACTACAACTTGCAAGATAAGATCAAGAACACACATATATTGGCGACAACATAATAGGTTCAGATCTCAAATCATGGCACTCAGGCCCTAGTGACAAGCATTAAGCATGGCAAAGTAGTAGAAACATCAATCTCAGAACATAGTGAATACTAGGGATCAATCCCCGTCAAAACTAACTCGATTACATGATAGATCTCATCCAACCCATCACCGTCCAGCAAGCCTACAATGATATTACTCACGAACGGTGAAGAGCATCATGGAATTGGCGATGAAGGAAGGTTGATGATGACGATGGCGACGATTTCCCCTCTCCGGAGCCCAAAACGGACTCCAGATCTGCCCTCCAGATGAAAAACAGGAGGTGGCGGCGCCTCCGTATCGTAAAACGCAATGAACTCTTCTCCTTGATTTTTTTCCGGGCGAGACGGACTAAATAGAGCTGAGATTGGAGGCGGTGGAGCGTTGTGGGCCCCACAAGCCTGCTAGACCCGGCCAGGGGGGCGCCTGGTGGGCTTGTGGGCTCCACCTCCACTTCCTCAATTGATTCTTGCGCCAGTATTTTTTATATATTCCACAAAAATTCTCCATAAATTTTCAGGTAATTCCGAGAACTTTTATTTTTGCGCAAAAACAACACCATGGCAATTCTGCTGAAAACAGCGTTAGTCCGGGTTAGTTCCATTCAAATCATGCAAATTAGAGTCGAAAACAAGGGCAAAAGAGTTCAGAAAAGTAGATACGATGGAGATGTACCACAAAACTATTGCAGGGAATCAAACATATCATAGTGAGTGATCTACAAGTTTATGTAGGATTTTATGGCTAACCATGTAAATGACCAATTCCTTTTGACTCTCTAAACAGGTATAAGTGAAGCATGAGAGTTTAACTCTTTCTACAAAAGACCACGCTCTAATAAATATAGGTGAATCAGAAGAGCATTATACAAATATTTGTTTTCTATATGTATAGAACGAGGCAATCCAAACTTCGAATGATATAAGTGAAGCACATGAAGCATTCTATAAAGACATACTCAAAAGATATAAGTGAAGTGCAATGAGCATTCTATAAATCAACCGTGGACTATCTCATACCAGCATGGTGCATAAAATAAAAGTGAATACTAAACATAAAAGACGCTCCAAGATTTACGCATATCACGTGAACGAAACGAAGACGATAACATACTGATACTTGTTGAAGAAAGATGGGATACCTTCCGGGGCATCTCCAAGCTTAGACGCTTGAGTATTTATGTATATTTACTTGGGGTACCTTGGTCATTCCCAAACTCGAACTCTTGCCTCTCCTCCATCTCCTCATATCGAGACATCCTCGAACTTCGAACACTTCATCCACACAAAACTTAACAGAAAATTCGTGAGATCCGTTGGTATAATAATGCAAATTACTACCTTAAGTATTGTTGCAAACCCATTAATATTTTATTTTTGAAATATATATACTGTAATATAACTTCTCTATGTCTCATACCATCGATACCATCAATAGTTTCATCAAAACGAGCAAAACAATGCACTAAAAATAGAATCTGTCAAAAACATGACACTTTGTACTAATCTCAATATTGACCATACTTATATAAATTCAACATTCTGAAACATTAGGAAAAAATAAAACATTTTCATATAATTAATGTTTAAAAATTTTAGAAACTTCCGATGTTCGAGTAAAAAATGTAAATTCATGCACTACAGCCAAAGATTCTGCTTTTGCACTACACACACCAACAAGCAATCTAATCATCATAAAGTTAAAATCTTGGCACATTGTTTTATAATACAATGGAATTTTACAAGGGATAATTATTTTTCTGAGAAACTCATGAAAAATTCTACATTGTTTCCATGAGCATGAACACAAGTGTTCAAGGTCGACCCTCACTTTCCAACGCATAACCTTCCAAATGCTTCTCTTTCCTAAAAAGTTTTAAGGTCCCCTCTATTTTTGTTTTCAAACCTTTTAAAAGAAATCAATAGAAATAAATGACTCTTTAAAACTTTCGGGTTGTCTCCCTCACAATGCTTTCTTTAAAGCCATTAAGCTAGGCATAAAGTGCTCAAGTAATGAAGCCACCCGGATCTCAAGGTATATCAAAGCCAATTTTAATTAAAAATGATTTGTATTTTAGAAGTGAGAACAAAGTCATATATATCATGTGACAACGAAGTCTAACTCTTTTCCTATGCATTGACGTGTCGTAAAAGAACAATTCATTCACACAAAGTAAAGGGCAATACATAGCATAAGTAGTTTCTTGCAATTTTATCATATTGGAAACATATATATGTGAAGATTTGGTTCCTCTCTCATAATAATTGCAAGTGAGAGCAGAAAGCACATGCATATTACATCCATCAAAATCATCATGTGAAGTGATAAAACGCAGTCCATCAATATAATCCATAATAAGTGCAAACTTCTCCGATATAGTGTAGTTGGGAGAATTCAAAAATATAATAGGACTATCATGTGTGGGTGTAATAGCAACAATTTCATGCTTAACATAAGGAACTACAAGAAGTTCATCCCCGTATGCATAATTCATATTGGCATCATGGCCACAAGCATAGCAAGCAACAATTTCGTTAAAAAGGGATATTTCAAACGAATCCAAGGGATCATAGCAATCATCATAGAATTCATCCTCTGGTAAGCACGAAGGGAAATTAGAAAATGTATGAGTTGAAGAGTTACTCTCATTAGAAGGTGGGCACGGGTAGCTAATCCGCTCTTCCTTCCTTTGTTCTTTGCCCTCCTCCTCATATTTTTCATCAAATTAGCTCACAATTTGAGCAATTTCTTCTTGCATAGATTCCTACAAAATATTAGTTTCTTCCAAGGCAGCAAACATTCCCTCAATAAATTCATAAATATGGGCATTGTATTCATAATTCTCATAGCAATATTTAAGTATGGCAAAATTTTCAGATTTGTAAAGAATAGCATCATACTTTTCAATCAAAGAAGCAATTTCATAAGCACCCTTAAAAGCAACGAATTCTTCTATTTGTTCCACATCATGGTAATCAAATAAACCATTAGCATAAGAAGCCAAGGTTTCACTATCATTAAATCTAGATTGAAAGGGAAGGTGTGAAGTCTCCATCTTAGAGCAACAAGTATAATTACACCTCAAGCATAAATTCCAAGCATATCAACGTAACATTTTTAATTTGATCCCGTAAGTGTTTTCCTTTTTGACTCAAGATGTAATCCCTAAAATACTCATGTTGATCCAACGTGTATCCCATCATCAAGTTCAATGGGGAATTCTCAAGATTATCAAAGTAGTATTTAATGTTCCCCACATAACCAACATCGTGGTTTCACGAGGTCCCCCATCTCCATGAGTAGAAAGTACAACTAGTTTTTTTGGTGTTTCGTGTTCCATATCCATAACTAAAGATATAAAACAACTAATAACTGAAAATAAAAATTGCTAAGTGATAAAGCAAACAAGCACACACGAGAATATTCACCACACGCTATTGCTCCCCGGCAACGAAAAGTGTAGAAGATTGCTTGTAGCCTTTCTTGATAAGTAAGAGTGTCGAACCCAACGAGTAGCTAAAGGTAGAACAAATATTCCCTTAAGTTCTATCGACCAGCGATACAACTCTACGCACATTTTACGTTTGCTTTACCTAAAACAAGAATAAAACTAGAAGTACTTAGTAGGTGTAATAGATAGGTTTGCAAAATAATAAAGAACAAGTAAATAAAACCCACATAGTGTTTTGCAAGAAAATAAAGAGCATGGCAATAAAAGTTAGGGGATGTTTAGTAAAAGGTTTTTTTGTGTAACGCAAGAAAAATATTGTTCATAGGCAATTGAATATAACATGATAGATACTTATCACGTGCGATGAGGGAGAGGCATACACTAACATACTTATTGTACTTAGATCACATGCACTTATGATTGGACCTCTAGCAAGCATCCGCAACTACTAGAATCATTAAGGTAAACCCAACCATAGCATTAAACATCAAGTCCTCTTTACTTCCATATGCGCACAACTCCCTTACTCGAGTGTAAGTTTTTGTCACACTCGCCACCCAATATAAGTGAATCATGAACATATTGCAAATCCTCTAGCGTGTATCCTCCACGTGTGCTCCTCACGGAAGGCACCTTAGGACAACACCATATCAACACTCAAATCATATCAATAACATCATATCACAATTAACCCGTAGGACAAAACGGATCTACTAAAACATCATAGGATAGCCACCTATCTTTGGGAAATACTATCTATGTTGAGCACCATGTTTAAGTAGAGAGTTGCAGTGGTAAAAGAGGTGCTACAGTGTGATGTTTCAAAAGGGATCCCCGGCAACGGCGCCAGAAATACTTCTGATGTTTCAAAAGGGATCCCCGGCAATGGCGCAGGAATGCTTTTGATGTCCGTTATGCTGCTGCACAAAAGACCTTCCAGTGGCGCCAGAAATGGGCATGTTGACGACACCAGGAATCCTTCTGCGTTGGTGTTTCCTCGAAGCGGAGAGGATGATGTAGCACAGCGGAGGTAAGTATTTCCCTTAGTTTGAGAACCAAGGTATCAATCCAGCGGAGGAGTATCTCAAGATCCTGCACAAACACAAAAGCTTGCACCCAACGCTATGAAGGGGTTGTGAATCCCTTATAGATTGTTTGCCAAGTGAGAACTGAAAGCAAAAAAGTAACAAAGCAAAGTAAAAGCAGATTTGTAAACGATGGATGTGAATAGACCCGTGGGCCGTAGTGTTTACTATTGCTTCTCTCATGAAAGCAAGTAAACGGTGGGTGAACAAATTACTGTCGAGCAATTGATAGAACTGTGCAGAGTCGTGACGATATCTATGCAATGATTATTTCTATAGGCATCACGTCCGAAACAAGTAGAACGAGACTGTCTGCATCTACTACTATTACTCCACACGTCGACTGCTATCCAGCATGCATCTAGTGTATTAAGTCCATAAGAACAGAGTAACGGCTTAAGCAAGATGACATGATGTAGAGGGACAATCACAAACCAATGATAAAAACCCCATCTTTTTACCCTTGATGGCAACTACTTGATGTGTGCCTTGCTGCCCCTACTGTCACTGGGAAAGGTCACCACATGGCAGAACCCAAAACCAATCACTTCACCCATTGCAAGAATCATAGATCTAGTTGGCCAAACAAAAGCCAAGACTCGGAGAGACTTACAAGGATATCAAATCATGCATATAAGAAATCAGCAAAGACCCAAATATATATCATAGATAATCTGATCACAAGTCCACAATTCATCAGATCTCGACAAACACACCGCCAAAGAAGATTACATCGGATAGATCTCCATGAAGATCATGGAGAGCTTTGTATTGAAGATCCAAGGAAGAGAAGAAGCCATCTAGCTACTAACTACGGACCCGTAGGTCTGAAGTGAACTACTCATGAGTCATTGGAGGGGCGATGATGATGATGATGAAGCCCTCCAAATCCAAAGTCCCCTCCGGCAGGGCGCCGGGAAGGGTCTCCAGATGAGATCTCGCGGAAACGGAAGCTTGCGGCGGCGGAAAAGTATTTTCGAGGCTCCCCTGATTTTTTGCGGAATATTATGGAATTTATAGGCCAAAGATCTAAGTCAGGGGGCGGCCAGGGAGGCCACAAGCCTGCCCACCGCCGCCTCCCCCTGGTGGCGGAGTGGGGGCTTCTGGGCTCCCTGGATCCCACCTGGCTTGGCCCAAAAGTCCCCTGGACTTCTTCCGTTCGGGAAAAATCATTTCGGGGTTTTTCTTCCGTTTGGACTCCGTTCCAAAATCAGATCTGAAAAGAGTCAAAAACACGGAAAAAACAGGAACTGGCACTTGGCACTGAATTAATAAGTTAGTCCCAAAAAGATATAAAAAGGTACATAAAACATACAAAGAAGGCAAGATAACAGCGTGAAACCATAAAAAATTATAGATACGTTTGAGACGTATCAAGCATCCCCAAGCTTAACTCCTGCTCGTCCTCGAGTATGGAAGTTATAAGAATGAATTTTTGATGCTTTCATGCTACCTAGCATAGGTGTCCTTTGTAATTCCTATTATGTGACGTGAATGTTTAGATCCATTAGATTCAAAACAATAGTTTGCTATTGACGTGGAAACAAAAATAATTCAAGCAAACTAGCAAAGTAATCATGAACTTTCAAAATAACAAGGCCAAAAGAAAGTTATCCCTACAAAAGCATATAGTCTGTCTATGCTCTATCATCATTGCACAACGAATTTAAATCATGCACAACCCCGGTATTGGCCAAGTAATTGTTTCACACCTTTACTTTCTCAAACATTTTCAACTCTCACGCAATACATGAGCGTGAGCCATGGTTATAGCATTATAGATGGTGTGGAATGTGGTGGAGGTTGCAAGACAAAAAAGGAGAAGATAGTCACATTAACTAGGCATATCAATGAGCTGTGGAGATGCCCATCAATAGATATCAATGTGAATGAGTAGGGATTGCCATACAAATGATGCACTAGAGCTACAAGTATGTGAAAGCTCTTAAAGAAAACTAGTGGGTGTGCATCCAACTTGCTTGCTCACGAAGACCTAAGGCAATTTTGAGGAAGCCTATCATTGGAATATACAAGCCAAGTTATATAATGAAAATTTCCCACTAGCTATATGGTGGTGACAAAACGAGAGACTCTCAATCATGAAGATCATGGTGCTTAATATGCACAAGTGTGGAAAAGGTGGTAGCATTGTCCCTTCTCTCTTTTTCTCTCATTTTTTTTATTTTGGTGGGCTCTATGGACTCTTTTTTATGGGCTTCTTTGGCCTCTTTTATTTCCTCACATGGGACAATGCTCCAATAATGATGATCATCACACTTTCAACTCAAAACTTAGAGCAACTATGACTCTATATGGAATGCCTTCGGTGGTGTACTGTGGCAATGATCTAGCATGGCATAGACATCAATGGAAACATCATGCTAGCTATCTTACGATCGTGCAAAGGCAAGGTAGACGTGGTGGCACATGTCTTGGTGGTAGTTGCATGACAATATATCTCGGAATGACTTTGAAAAAGCCATAGTATGTAGGTATGGTGGCTGTTTTGAGGGAGGCTAATGGTGGGTTTTGTGCACCGGCGAAAGTTGCGCGGCACTAAAAAGATAGTGATGGTGGAAGGTGAAAGTGCATCTAAACCATGGACTCAACATTAGTCATGAAGAACTCATATACTTGTTGCAAAAGTTTTATTAGTAATCGAAACAAAGCATTCAACGCATACTCCTAGGGGAAGGGTTGGTAGGTATAAACCATCGCGCGATCCCGACCGCCACGCAAAGGATGACAATCAACATACTAATCATGCTCAGATTTCATCACATAGCGGTTCACCATATGTGCATGCTACGGGAATCACTAACTTCAACACAAGTATTTCTAGGTCCACAACACCTTACTAGCATGACTTTAATATTACCATAACCACAACTCAAAACTAATTGAGATGAATCAAACTTCTCTAACTATTCAATGCACATGAAGGTGGAAGTTTTCGTATCCCTTTGGATAACTTCCCCTTTTGAGACTACTTTCGAAGCATAGATCAACTACCAAGCCACGCACCTCTGTGCTCTAAAAGATATAAGTGAAGCACATGTGAGCTGAATTGTCTACCAAAAGATATAAGTGAAAAAACTCAACAAAATAACGGTGTGTGCATGTCTATCTCTCTAGGTGTGCAGCAAGGATGATTGTGACACAACAAAATAAAAGACTCCTATGATACAAGATGCTCCAAGCAGAAACATATAACATGTGATGAATAAAAATATAGCTCCAAGTAACGTTACCGATGGATTGAAGACGAGACAGGGGATGCCTTCCCGGGGCATCCCCAAGCTTAGGCTTTTACGGCATCCTTGAATCTCTTGGGGTGCCTTGGGCATCCCCAAGCTTGAGCTCTTGCCACTCTTTATCTTTTTTTCCATAAGAACTTCACCCAAAACTTCAAAACTTCACAACACGAAACTTAAACAGAAACTCGTGATAACATTAGTACAAGAAAGCAAACCACCACTTCCTTAGGTACTGTAGCAAACTTAAATTCTACTTGTTCTGATGTTGGGTTACTGTACTTTCAATCTTCCATGGCTAATACCCCCCGATACTATCCATAGTTTCATCAAAATAAGCAACCAACACAACAAAAACAGAATCTGTAAACAACAGACCAGTCTGTAGCAATCTGTATATTTCGCATACCTCTGGTACTTCAAAAATTCTGAAAAATAACGACAGTCTGAAGAATTTGTGTAGAAATTAGCAGCAAAAAGAATCAACTCAAAATATCTTACAGAAAAAAAGAAAATTCTTTTCGTGAGCAGAAAGTTTCTATCTTTCCCAGCATGACCAAACGATCATCCTCAAGACTAATCATAACGGTTTTGCTTGGCACAAACGCAAAAAGAAACACAAAAAACACAATCATAACAGAATTATGAAAGCGTGGAAAACAGAAAACAGAAAGAAAAAGGATAAATTCATTGGGTTGCTTCCCAACAAGCGCTTTTGTTTAACGCCCTTAGCTAGGCATTCAATGATGCTCTCACAAAAGACAAGAATTGAAGCACAACGAGAGCATCCTAAAGCATGTGAAAATCACATCTAAGTCTAACATACTTCCTATGCATAGACATTTTATAGGAAAACAAATTGTCAAGACAACCAATAGTTGCCATATGCAAGGAAGAAGAAAGAGACAATAACAATCTCAACATAACGAGAGGTAATTTGGTAACATGAAAGTTTCTACCAAAATATTTTCCTCTCTCATAGCAATTACATGTGGGATCATATTCAAATTCAACAATATAGCTATCCCATAGGATATTCTTTTCATGATCCACATGCATGCAAAGTTGACGCTCTTCAAAAATAGTGGGATTATCATCAAATAAAGTCATGACTTCTCCAATCCCACTTTCAGTATTGTTGCAAATATCATATTCATCATGAGGTTTGAACAAATTTTCAAGATCATAAGAAAGATCATCACCCCAATCATGATTATTGCAACAACTAGGGGACATAGCAAAACTAGCATCGCCAAGCTTAGGGTTTTGCATATTTTTAGCATGTTTGTCACTAATAAGATTTATAGTGAAATCATTGCAATCATGCTTTTCATCCAAGGAGCCCTCGTGAATCACTTCATGAATTTCTTCCTCACAATTTTCAGTTAACGCAGCTTACGCAAAACTCCAAAGAAATAGTCAATTGCCCTCAACTCACTAGCAATTTGTTCCACACGAGTGGGTCTCTTAAAGAGACTAGCAAGTGGATGAGGATCCATATCACTAGATTTTCAGCAAGCGAAGATGCAAGCATATTGAGGGCAAATGGCACACAAGTGAAGAGAAAGCAAGCGAGAGAAGATGGCGAATGAAAAAGGCAAAGGAGAAAGGAAAATGTGAAGTGGGGGAGAGGAAAACGAGAGGCAACTGGTAACAAAAGTAAATGCAAGAGAAGAGTTTGTGAGACCTACTTGGATAGATCTTGATTTCTCCTCCCCGGCAACGGCCCCAAAAATACTTTTGATGTTTCAAAAGGGATCTCCGGCAATGGCGCATGAATGCTTTTGATGTCCGTTATGCTGCTGCACAAAAGACCTTCCAGTGGCGCCAGAAATGGGCACGTTGATGACACCAGGAATCCTTCTGCGTTGGTGTTTCCTCGAAGCGGAGAGGATGATGTAGCACAGCGGAGGTAAGTATTTCCCTCAGTTTGAGAACCAAGGTATCAATCCGGCGGAGGAGTATCTCAAGATCCTGCACAAACACAAAAGCTTGCACCCAACGCTATGAAGGGGTTGTCAATCCCTTATAGATTGTTTGCCAAGTAAGAACTGAAAGCAACAAAGTAACAAAGCAAAGTAAAAGCGGAGTTGTAAACGATGGATGTGAATAGACCCGTGGGCCGTAGTGTTTACAAGTGTCTTCTCTCATGAAAGCAATTAAACGGTGGGTGAACAAATTACTGTCGAGCAATTGATAGAACTGTGCAGAGGCATGACGATATCTATGCAATGATTATTTCTATAGGCATCACGTCCGAAACAAGTAGACCGATACTGTCTGCATCACTACTATTACTCCACACGTCGACCGCTATCCAGCATGCATCTAGTGTATTAAGTCCATAAGAACAGAGTAACGCCTTAAGCAAGATGACATGATGTAGAGGGATAATCTCAAACCAATGATAAAACCCCATCTTTTTACCCTTGATGGCAACTACTTGATGTGTGCCTTGCTGCCCCTACTGTCACTGGGAAAGGTCACCACATGGCAGAACCCAAAACCAAGCACTTCTCCCATTGCAAGAATCATAGATCTAATTGGCCAAACAAAACCCAAGACTCGGAGAGACTTACAAGGATATCAAGTCATGGATATAAGAAATCAGCAAAGACTCAAATATATATCATAGATAATCTGATCACAAGTCCACAATTCATCTGATCTCGACAAACACACCGCCAAAGAAGATTACATCGGATAGATCTCCATGAAGATCATGGAGATCTTTGTATTGAAGATCCAAGAGAGAGAAGAAGCCATCTAGCTACTAACTACGGACCCGTAGGTCTAAAGTGAACTACTCACGAGTCATTGGAGGGGCGATGATGATGATGAAGAAGCCCTCCAACTCCAAAGTCCCCTCTGGCAGGGCGCCGGGAAGGATCTCCAGATGAGATCTCGTGGAAACAGAAGCTTGCGGCGGCGTAAAAGTATTTTCAAGGCTCCCTTGATTTTTTGCGGAATATTTGGGAATTCATAGGCCAAAGACCTAGGTTAGGGGGCGGCCAGGGAGGCCACAAGCATGCCCACCGCCGCCTCCAATGGTGGCGGAGTGGGGGCTTGTGGGCTCCCTGGAGCCCACTTGGCTTGGCCCAAAAGTCCCGTGGACTTCTTTCGTTCGGGAAAAAATCATTTCGGGGTTTTTCTTCCGTTTGGACTCCGTTCCAAAATCAAATCTGAAAAGAGTCAAAAAACACGGAAAAAACAGGAACTGCCACTTGGCACTGAATTAATAAGTTAGTCCCAAAAAGATATAAAAAGGTACATAAAACATACAAAGAAGGCAAGATAACAGCGTGAAAGCATCAAAAATTATAGATACGTTTGAGACGTATCACACTGCTGCATAGAGGGAGATAGTTGGTGTTGACGGCGGAATTATTGTTGATGTACATCGTCGTCACACTCCTTGCCTCAGCGGCACTCCGGCGCCACCGGCAGAGAGGGAGAAAGAGCCCCTCCTTCTTATTATTCCTTGGCCGCCCCCTAGATGGGAGGAGAGTTCCCCCTCTGGTCCATGGCCTCCATGGTGGCGGAGGGGCAGGGGGTGTTGCGGCAACAAAAATCCTTCCTTGGCGCTAGGAATTCTTCTTGTTACTTCTCTGGTTTGCGTCGGTTTTTCCCTTGAAGAGGAAAGGGTGATGCAACACTGGAGCAGTAAGTATTTCCCTTAGTTTGAGAACCATGGTATCGATCCAGAAGGAGGGCCTCGTCAAGTCCAGAGTACCTGCACAAACACAAACAAGCTTGCACCCAACGCTTCAAAGGGCTTGTCAATCCCTTCAAGATTGTTTGCAAAGTGAGATCTGAAGGCGGAAAGTGCAACGAAGTAAAAAGTGTAAGGCTGAAAATATGGTGTGGAGTCCTGGGGGTCATAGTGTTCACTAGAGGCTTCTCTCATATTTAGCAAATATCACGGTTGGTGAACAAATTACTGTCGAGCAATTGATAGAACCGCGCAAAGTCATGACGATATCTAAGGCAATGATCATACATATAGGCATCACATCCGAGACAAGTAGACCGATACTTTCTGCATCTACTACTATTACTCCACACATCGACCTCTATCCAGCATGCATCTAGTGTATTGAGTTCATGATGAACAGAGTAACGCCTTAAGAAAGATGACATGATTGTTGGAAATATGCCCAAGAGGCAATAATAAATTAGTTATTATTATATTTCTTTGTTCATGATAATCGTTTATTATCCATGCTATAATTGTATTGATTGGAAACACAGTGCATGTGTGGATACATAGACAAAACACTGTCCCTACTAAGCCTCTAGTTAACTAGCTCGTTGATCAAAGATGGTCAAGGTTTCCTGACCATAGGCAAGTGTTGTCACTTGATAACGGGATCACATCATTAGGAGAATCATGTGATGGACTAGACCCAAACTAATAGACGTAGCATGTTGATCGTGTCATTTTGTTGCTACTGTTTTCTGCGTGTCAAGTATTTGTTCCTATGACCATGAGATCATATAACTCACTAACACCGGAGGAATGCTTTGTGTGTATCAAACGTTGCAACGTAACTGGGTGACTATAAAGATGCTCTACAGGTATCCCCGAAGGTGTTCGTTGAGTTAGTATGGATCGAGACTGGGATTTGTCACTCCGTGTGACGGAGAGGTATCTCGGGGCCCACTCGATAATACAACATCACACACAAGCCTTGAAAGCAATGTGACTTAGTGTAAGTTGCGGGATCTTGTATTACGGAACGAGTAAAGAGACTTGTCGGTAAACGAGATTGAAATAGGTATGCGGATACTGACAATCGAATCTCGGGCAAGTAACATACCAAAGGACAAAGGGAATGACATACGAGATTATATGAATCCCTCGCACTGAGGTTCAAACGATAAGATCTTCGTAGAATATGTGGGGTCCAATATGGGCATCCAGGTCCCGCTATTGGATATTGACCGAGGAGTCACTCGGGTCATGTCTGCATAGTTCTTGAACCCGCAGGGTCTGCACACTTAAGGTTCGACGTTGTTTTATGCGTATTTGAGTTATATGGTTGGTTACCGAATGTTCTTCGGAGTCCCGGATGAGATCACGGACGTCACGAGGGTATCCGGAATGGTCCGGAAACGAAGATTGATATATAGGATGACCTCATTTGGTTACCGGAAGATTTTCGTGCATTACCGGAAAAGTTTCTGGCTCATCGGTAGTGTACTGGGAGTGCCGGGAGGGGTGCCGGGGACCATCAGGAGGGGTGTCACGCCCCAAGGGGTCTCATGGGCTATGGGAAGAGATAAACCAGCCCCTAGTGGGCTGGAATAAGTTCCCACTAAGGCCCATAAGGTTTGAGAAGGAAAAAACACAAGGTGGAAAGAGTTTCCAAGTGGGAAGGTGGAATCCTACTCCAAGTAGGATTGGAGTAGGACTCCTCCACCTCCAATTTCGGCCAAACCTTTAGGTTTTGAGGCTGCCTCCTCCCCTCCCTCCCTCCTATATATAGTGGGGTTTTAGGGCTCATTTGAGACAACTTTTGCCACGGCAGCCCGACCACGTACCTCCACGGTTTTACCTCTAGATCGCGTTTCTGCGGAGCTCAGGCGGAGCCCTGCTGAGATTAGATCACCACCAACCTCCGAAGCGCCGTCACGCTGCTGGAGAACTCATCTACCTCTCCGTCTCTCTTGGTGGATCAAGAAGGCCGAGATCATCGTCGAGCTGTACGTGTGCTGAACGCGGAGGTGTCGTCCGTTCGGCACTAGATCGGAGCGGATCGTGGGACGGATCGCGGGACGGTTCGTGGGACGGTTCGCGGGGCGGATCAAGGGACGTGAGGACGTTCCACTATATCAACCGCATTTCTTAACGCTTCTGCTGTGCGATCTACAAGGGTACGTAGATCGGAAATCCCCTCTCGTAGATGGACATCACCATGATAGGTCTTCGTGGGCCTAGGAAATTTTTTGTTTCCCATGCGGCGTTCCCCAACAATGATGTAGAGGGATAATATCAAACCAATGATGAAAACGCCATATTTTTACCCTTGATGGAAACAATACGATGCGTGCCTCGCTACCCCTTCTATCACTGGGTGAGGTCACCGCACGGTATGAACCCAAAACCAAGAACTTCTCCCATTGCAAGAATCATAGATATAGTTGGCCAGACAAAACCCACAACTCGAAGAGAATTACAAGGATATGAAATCATGCATAAGAGAGATCAGAAGAAACTCAAATAAGATTCATAGATAATCTGATCATAAACCCACAATTCATCGGATCTCGACAAACACACCGCAAAAGATGATTACATCGGATAGATCTCCATAAAGATCATGGAGAACTTTGTATTGAAGATCCAAGAGAGAGAAGAAGCCATCTAGCTACTAGCTATGGACCCGTAGGTCTATGGTGAACTACTCACGCATCATCGGAGAGGTCATGGTGTTGATGAAGCAGCCCTCCATGTCCGAATCCCCCCTCCGGCAGGGAACCAGAACGTGCCCCAGATCGGATCTTGCGGAGACAGAAGCTTGCGGCGGCGAAAAAGTCCTTTTGATGATCTCCTGGTTTTTTGGGATTTTTAGGGAATTTATAGGCGCAACCCCTAGGTGAGGGGGCGCTCAGGGGGCCCACAAGCCTGGGTGGCGCGGCCTACCCCCATGGCCGCAGGTGGGGGCTTGTGGGGCCCTTGAGGCTCCCCTGCCTTGGCTCTCTAGCTTCCCGATCTTCTTCCATTTCGGAAAAAATCTTTTAGGGGATTTTCTTCCGTCAAAAACATGGAAAAAATAGGAACTGACACTTGGCACTGAGTTAATAAGTTAGTCCCAAAAAATATATAAAAGGCATGCAAAACATCCAAAGTTTGACAAGATAATAGCATGAAACCATCAAAAATTATAGATACGTTGGAGACGTATCAAGCATCCCCAAGCTTAACTCCTGCTCGTCCTCTTGTAGGGAGATGATAAAGAACGAATTTTTGATGTGGAATGCTACCTAGCATAGTTGTCCTTTGCAACTTCTTTCACGTGACAGGAATGCTCAGATCCGTAAGATTCAAAACAATAGTTTGCTATCGACATGAAAACAGTAGTACTTCAGGCAAACTAGCAAAGTAATCATGAACTTTCAAAATAAGAAGGCCAAAGAAAGTTATCCCTACAAAATCATATAGTCTGGCTATGCTCCATCATCCTCACACAACTAATGTAAATCATGCACAACCCCCGTATTAGCCAAGTAATTGTTTTCGCACTCTTACTTTCTCAAACTTTTAATAACTATCACACAATACATGAGCGCGAGCCATGGATATAGCACTATAGGTGGAATAGAGTGTGGTGGTGGTTGTGAGACAAAAAGGGAGGAGATAGTCACATTGACTCGACGTATCAATAGGCTATGGAGATGCCCATTAATAGATAACAATGTGAATGAGTAGGGATTGCCATACAAGAGATGCGCTAGAGCTATAAGTATGTGAAAGCTTAAAAGTAGAACTAGTGGGTGTGCATCCAACTTGCTTGCTAACGAAGACCTAGGGCAATTTTGAGGAAGCCCATCATTGGAATATACAAGCCAAGTTATATAATGAAGATTCTCACTAGCATATGGTAGTGACTAAGCAAGAAGCTTTCAATCATGAAGAACATGGTGCTATCATGAAGCACAAGTGTAGAAAAAGATAGTAGCATTGTCCCTTCTCTCTTTTTCTCTTTTTTTCATTTGGGCTCTTAGGCCTCTTTTTTTGGGCTCTTTGGGCTCTTTTTTTTCTTTCCTCACATGGGACAATGCTCTAATAATGATGATCATCAAACTTTTATTTACTCACAGCTCAAAGATCACAATGATGATGACTCCATAGGTAATGCCTCCGGCAGTGTACCGGGATGTGCAACGATCTAGCATGGCGTATGACGTTGAAACATCTCGCTAGCTATCTTACGATCATGCAATGGCAATATGAGAGTGTCGGCACAAGTCATGAGACGGAACGGTGGGAGTTGCATGGCAATATATCTCGGAATGGCTATGAAAATGCCATAGTAGGTAGATATGGTGGCTGTTTTGAGGAAGTAATTTGGTGGGTTTGTGTACCGGCGAGAATTGCGCGGCACTAGAGAGGCTAGCGATGGTGGAAGGTGAAAGTGCATCTATACCATGTGCTCACATTAGTCATGAAGAACTCACATACTTGTTGCGAAAGTTTTTATTAGTAATCGGAACAAAGTGCTAAACGCATACTCCGAGGGGAAGGGTTGGTAGGTGTAAACCATCGCGCGATCCCGACCTCGACACAAAGGATGACAATCAATAGATCAATTATGCTCCGACTTCCTAACATAGCGCTTCACCATACGTGCATGCTACGTGAATCACTAACTTCAACACAAGTATTTCTAGATTCACAACACCCTACTAACATAACTCTTAATGTTACCAAATCCATGTCTCAAAACTATTTGAGAGGAATCAAAACTTCTCTTTCTATTCAATGCACATGAAGATGGAGGTTTTGGCATATTCTTTGGGTATCTATCACTTTTGGGACTACTTTCATAGCCTAAGCCAACTACAAAATCATGCACCGCCGTGCTCTAAAAGATATAAGTGAAGCACATAGAGCAAAAGTATCTAGCTCAAAAGATATAAGTGAAGCACTATGAGCATTCTATCAAAATCACGATGAGTGCATGTCTCTATCTCTCAAAAAGGTGTGCAGCAAGGATGATTGTGACACAACAAAATGAAAAGACTCCTACGATACAAGACGCTCCAAGCAAAACACGTATCATGTGGTGAATAAAAATATAGCTCCAAGTAATGTTACCGATAGATTGAAGACGAAAGAGGGGATGCCTTCCTGAGGCATCCCCAATCTTAGGAATTTTGGTGTCCTTGAATTTGGATTGGGATGCCTTGGGCATCCCCAAACTTGAGCTCTTTCCACTCCTTATCTCTTTGTCCATGAGAACATACCCAAAACTTGAAAACTTCACAACACAAAACTTAAACAGAAACTCGTGATAACATTAGCACAAGAAAACAAACTACCACTTCTTTTGGTACTGTAGAAAACTTGAATTCCATCTATATTGGTGCTGGGCTACTGTATTCTCACTTTTCCATGGTTAGTACCCCCCGATACTACCATAGTTTCATCAAACAAGCAACCAACTCAACAAAAACAGAATCTGTCAAAAACAAACGAGTATGTAGAAATCTGTATACTTTGTATATTCTGGTACCTCAAAAAATCTGAAAAATTACGACGGCCTGGGCAAAAAGCATATCAACCAGCAGCAAAAAAAATTAACTCAAAATCTCTTTCTGAATAAAAATGAAAAATCATCTTGTGAGCGAAAAGTTTCTGTCTTTTTCCAGTAGGAGCAAACAACCATTACCCAGACTAGTCATAAAGGCTTTGCTTGGCTCAAACACAAAAAGAAACAAAAAACACAATCACAAAAGAATTATGAAAGGGTGGACGCAACAAAACAGAAAGAAAAAGATAAATTCATTGGGTTGCCTCCCAACAAGCGCTATTGTTTAACACCCTTAGCTAGGCATAAAAGCGATAGAATTGTTGGAAATATGCCCTAGAGGCAATAATAAATTAGTTATTATTATATTTCCTTGTTCATAATAATCGTTTATTATCTATGCTATAATTGTATTGATTGGAAACACAATACATGTGTAGATACATAGACAAAACATTGTCCCTAGTAAGCCTCTAGTTGACTAGCTCGTTGATCAAAGATGGTCAAGGTTTCCTCACCATATGCAAGTGTTGTCACTTGATAATAAGATCACATCATTAGGAGAATCATGTGATGGACCAGACCCAAACTAATGAACGTAGCATGTTGATCGTGTCATTTTGTTGCTATTGTTTTTCTGCGTGTCAAGTATTTATTCCTATGACCATGAGATCATATAACTCACTAGCACCGGAGGAATGCCTTGTGCGTATCAAACGTCAGAACGTAACTGGGCGACTATAAAGATGCTCTACACGTATCTCCGAAGGTGTCCGTTGACTTAGTATGGATCAAGACTGGGATTTGTCACTCCATGTGACGGAGAGGTATCTCGGGGCCCACTCGATAATACAACATCACACACAAGCCTTGCAAGCAATGTGACTTAGTGTGTGTCACGGGATCTTGTATTACGGAATGAGTAAAGAGACTTGCCGGTAAACGAGACTGAAATAAGTATGTGGATACCGACGATCGAATCTCGGTCAAGTAACATACCGAAGGACAAATGGAATGACATACGGGATTATATGAATCCTTGGCACAGAGGTTCAATCGATAAGATCTTCGTAGAATATGTAGGATCCAATATGGGCATCCAGGTCCCGCTGTTGGATATTGACCGAGGAGTCCCTTGGGTCATGTCTACATAGTTCTTGAACCCCCAGGGTCTGCACACTTAAGGTTCGGCGATGTTTTATGCGTATTTGAGTTATATGGTTGGTTACCGAATGTTGTTCGGAGTCCCGGATGAGATCACGGACATCATGAGGGTTTACGAAATGGTACGGAAATGAAGATTGATATATAGGATGACCTCATTTGATTACTGGAAAGTTTTCGGCATTACCGGGAATGTACCGGGAGTGACGAATGGGTTCCAGATGTTCACCGGGAGGGGGCAGCCCACCCGGGGAAGCCCATAGGCCTTAGGGGTGCCACACCAGCCCTTAGTGGGCTGGTGGGACAGCCCAAGAGGCGCTATGCACAGGAATCAAAGGAAAAGAAAAAAGGGGGAAGTGGGAAAGTGGAGAAGGACTCCACCTTCCAATCCTAGTTGGACTAGGATTTGAAGGGGAGGACTTCCCCCCTTGCTTTGGCCAGCCCCTTGGGGTCTCTTGAGCCTCAAGGAAGGTCCCTCCCCCTCCCTCCTATATGTACTGAGGTATTAGGGCTGATTTGAGACAACTTTGGCACGGCAGCCCGACCACATACCTCCACCGTTTTTCCTCTAGATCGTATTTCTACGGAGCTCGGGCGGAGCCCTGCTGAGATGGATCATCACCAACCTCCGGAACGCCGTCACGCTGCTGAAGAACTAATCTACCTCTCCGTCTCTCTTGCTGGATCAAGAAGGCCGAGATCATCGTCGAGCTGTACGTGTGCTGAACGCGGAGGTGTCGTCCGTTCGGCACGATCGGGGCGGATCGTGGGACGGATCGTGGGACGGTTCGTGGGACGGTTCGCGGGGCGGATCGAGGGACGTGAGGATGTTCCACTACATCAACCGCGTTTCTTAATGGTTCCTCCTGTGTGATCTACAAGGGTACGTAGATCAGAAATCCCCTCTCGTAGATGGACATCACCATGATAGGACTTCGTGCACGTAGGAAATTTTTTGTTTGTCGTGCGACGTTCCCCAACAGTGGTATCAGAGCTAGGTTCATGGGTAGATGTTATCTCGAGTAGAACACAAAAGTTTTTGTGGGCGGTGATGTGTGATTTTCTTCCCTCCTTAGTCTTTTCTTGATTCCGCAGTATTGTTGGATCGAAGCGGCTCGGACCGACATTACTCATACGCTTACGAGAGACTGGTTTCATCGCTACGAGCAACTCCGTTGCTCAAAGATGACTGGCGAGTGTCGGTTTCTCCAACTTTAGTTGAATCGGATTTGACCAAGGAGGTCCTTGGAGAGAGGTTAAATATCAATTCATACATCTCCGTTGTGGTGTTTGCGTAAGTAGTAATAGCATAGCATACACGACAACCTCGATGGCGGCACAATGATGGAGATCATGATGATGGGGATCATGGTGTGGCTCCGGTGACAAGAAGATCATACCGGTGCTTTGGTGATGGAGATCAAGGAGCGCTTGATGATGGCCATATCATGTCACTAATGAATTGCATGTGATGTTAATCCTTTATGCACCTTATCTTGCTTAGAACGACGGTAGCATTATGAGGTGATCTCTCACTAAAATTTAAAGATGAAATTGTGTTCTCCCCGACTGTGCACCGTTGCGACAGTTCATCGTTTAGAGACACCACCTGATGATCGGGTGTGATAGACTCAACTTCACATACAACGGGTGCAAAACAGTTCCACACGCGGAACACTCGGGTTAAACTTGACGAGCCTAGCATGTGCGGACATGGCCTCGGAACACAAGAGACCGAAAGGTCGAGCATGAATCGTATAGTTGATATGATTAGCATAGAGATGCTTACCACTGAAACTATTCTCGACTCACGTGATGATCGGACTTGAGATAGCGGATTTGGACCATGTACCACTCAAATGACTAGAGAGATGTACTTTTTGAGTGGGAGTTCTTAAGTAATATGATTAATTGAACTAATTATCATGAACATAGTCTAATGGTCTTTGCGAATTACGATGTAGCTTGCTCTATAGCTCTACTATTTTTATATGTTCCTAGAGAAAATTTAGTTGAAAGTTGATAGTAGCAAACTTTGCGGACTGAGTCTGTAAAACTGAGGATTGTCCCCATTGCTGCGCAGAAGGCTTATGTCCTTAATGCACCACTCGGTGTGCTGCACCTCGAGCGTCGTCTGTGGATGTTGTGAACATCCGACATACAAGTTTGTGATGACTACGCGATAGTTCAGTGCAAAATACTTAATGCCTTAGAAGCAAGGCGCCGAAGACGTTTTGAAATGTCACGGAACATAAGAGATGTTCTAAAGAGATGAAATTGTGATTTCATGCTCGTGCCCTTGTTAAGAGGTATGAGACCTCCACAAGATTCTTTGTCCACGAAGTAAAGGAGAAAAGCTCAATCGATGAGCGTGTGCTCAGATTTTCTGAGTACAACAATCGCTTCAGTCAAGTGGTAGTTAATCTTCCAGATGAGATAGTGATGGTTCTCCAAAGTCACTGCCACCAAACTGTGAGAGCTTCGTGATGAACTATAACATATCCAGGATAGATACAATGATCCTTGAGCGATTCGCGATGTTTGACACTGCGAAATTAGAAATCAAGAAGGAGCATCAATAGTTGATGGTTAGTAAAACCACTAAGTTTCAAGAAAGGCAAGGGCTAGAAGGGATGCTTCGTGAAACGGCAAAACAGTTGCTGCACTAATGAAGAGACCCAAGATTAAACCCAAACCCGAGACTAAGTGCTTCTGTTATGAGGGGAACGGTCACTGAGGCGGAGCTACCCTAGATGCTTGGTAGATAAGAAGGCTGGCTAAGTCGACAGAAGTATATTTGATATACATGATATTGATGTGTACTTTACTAGTACTCCTAGTAGCACAAGGGTATTGGATACCGGTTCGGTTGCTAAGTGATTAGTAACACGAAGTGAAAGCTACGAAATAAACGGAGACTAGCTAAAGGCGAGGTGAGGATATGTGTTGGAAGTGTTTCCAAGGTTGATATGATCAAACGTCGCACGCTCCCTCTACCATCGGGAGTCGTGTTAAACCTAAGTAATTGTTATTTGGTGCTTGCGTTAAGCATGAACATGATTGGATCGTGTTTATTGCAATACAATTATTCATTTAAAAAGAATAATGGTTACTCTATTTGCTTGAATAATCACCTTCAATGTTTTATTGAATCTCGATCGTAGTGTTACACATGTTCATGATATTGGTGCCAAAAGATACAAGGTAATGATGATAGTACCACTTACTTGTGGCACTGTTGCTTGAGTCATGTTGGTATAAATTGCATGAAGAGGCTCCATGTCGATGGATTTTTATGCTCACTTTATTTTGAATCACTTGTGACATGCAAATCATACCACATGAGCAAGTCCTTGTTTTCATTGAGATGAGACAAGATAGTAACTTGTTTGAATTAATACATTTTGATGTATGCAGTCTAATGAGTGATGAGGCACGCAGTGGATATCATTATGTTCTTACTTCAATGACGATTTGAGTAGATACAGGAGTATTTACTTAATGAATCACAAGTCTGAAATATTGAAAAAGTTCAATTCTGTTTCAGAGTGAAGTTCGTCGTAACAAGAGGATAAACTGTCTATGATATGATCATAGAGATGAATATCTGAGTTGCGAGTTTTGGTACACAGTTAAGACAATGTGGAAGTTGTTTCGCAATTCATGCCACCTTGAACACCATAGTGTGATGGTGTGTCCGAACGTCATAGCTACGCCCTATTTTGATATGGTGCACACTATGATGTCTCTTATCGAATTACCATTATCGTTTATGGTTATGCATTAGAGACAATCGCATTCACTTTAAATAGGGCACCGCGTAATTCTGTTGAGATGACACAGTATAGACTGAGGTTTAGAGAAATCTAAGCTGTCGTTTCTTGAAAGTTTGGGGCTGCGACACTTATGTGAAAAGGTTTCAGTCTAATAAGCTCGAACCCAAAGCGGATAAATGCATGTTCATAGGATATCCAAAACAGTTGGGTGCATCTCCTATCTCAGATCCGGAAGCAAAGTGTTTGTTTCTAGAAAACGGGTCCTTTCTTGAGGGAAGGTTTCTCTCGAAAGAATTGAGTGGGAGGGTGGTAGAACTTGATGAGGTTATTGAACCATCACTTCAACCAGTGTGTATCAGGGCGTAGGAAGTTGTTCCTGTGGTGCCTACACCAATTGAAGTGGAAGCTGATGATGGTGATCATTAAGCATTGGATCATGTTACTACAAGCCTCGTAGGTCGACAAGGTCGCATACTAGTACAGAGTGGTACGGTAACCCTGTCTTGGATGTCATGTTGTTGAACAACAATGAACCTACGAGTTATGGAGAAGAAATGGTGGGCTTGGATTCTGACAAATGGCTAGAGGCCATGAAATCCGAGAGAGAATCCATGTGTGAGAACGTGTTGGGTTACGTAGCATAAATTCAAAAAAATGCCTACGCATATTCAGATCTTCCTATGGAGAGACCAGCAACGAGAGAGGGGTGAGTGCATCAGTATGGAGCTTCTTCATGCGCTTAACACCGATATGACCAAGGCGGCAGTGCCACAAGTATGTGGGACTATCATTATCAACTTTACATCTTTTTTTATTCACACTACGAATATGTGTAACATCACGATCGAGATTCATCAAGAATAAACCATTCAACAGCGGAGGATGACCATAAAACATATCGCTCATATAAATAGAACAACCATTATTCTCTGACTTAAATGAGTAGCCGTCTCACATTAAGCAAGACCCTGATACAATATTCATGCTCAAAGCTGGTACTAAATAACAATTATTAAGGTTTAAAACTAATCCCGGCGGTAGATGTAGAGGTAGCGTGCCGACGGCGATCACATCGACCTTGGAGCCATTCCCGACGTGCATCGTCACCTTGTCCTTGGCCAGTCTCCGCTTATTCCGTAGTTCCTGCTTTGAGTTGCAAATGTGAGCAACAACACCGGTATCAAATACCCAGGAGCTACTATGAGCACTGGTAAGGTACACATCAATAACATGTATATCACATATACCTTTAACGTTGCCGGCCTTCTTGTCCGCTAAGTATTTGGGGCAGTTCCGTTTCCAGTGAACTTTTCCCTTGCAATAGAAGCACTCAGTCTCAGGCTTGGGTCCATTCTTTTTCTTCTTCCCGGCATCTGGCTTACCGGGCGCGGCAACGGCTTTGCCGTCTTTCTTGAAGTTCTTCTTAACCTTGCCCTTCTTGAAACTAGTGATCTTGTTGACCATCAACACTTGATGCTCTTTCTTGATTTCTACTTCTGCAGACTTGAGCATCGAGTACAACTCGGGAATGGTCTTCTCCATCCCTTGAATGTTGTAGTTCAGCACAAAACCTTTGTAGCTTGGTGGGAGAGCCTGGAGGATTCTGTCAATTATAGCATCATCTGGAAGTTCGACTCCAAGTGAAGTCAGACGATCGTGTAACCCAGACATTTTGAGTATGTGCTCACTGACAGAACTGTTCTCCTCCATCTTACAGCTAAAGAACTTCTCGAAGACTTCATATCTCTCGACGTGGGCATGAGCTTGAAAAACGAGTTTCAGCTCTTGGAACATCTCATATGGACCGTGTTGCTCAAAACGCCTTTGGAGCCCCGTTTCCAAACTGTATAACATGCCACACCTAATCAGAGAGTAGTCATCACTCTGCGTTTGCGAGACGTTCAGAATGTCCTCGGCTGCTGCGGGAGCGGGAGGGTCACCTAGCGGCGCATCAAGGACATAAGCCTTTTTAGCTGCTTCAAGGATGAGCTTCAAGTTGCGAACCCAGTCCGCATAGTTGCTACCATCATCTTTCAGCTTGTTTTTCTCTAGGAATGCGTTGAAATTTAGGTTGACGTTGGCCATCTATAATATTTATAAAGACAACTTTTAGAATAAGTTCATGACAATTAAGTTCATTTAATCAAATTAAGTATGAACTCCCACTTAAATCGACATCCCTCTAGTAATCTAAGTGATACATGATCCATGTTAACTAACCCGTGTCCGATCATCATGTGAGACGGACTAGTCACCATGGTGAGCAACTTCATGCTGATCGTATTCAACCATACGACTCATGTTCGACCTTTCAGTCTCTTGTATTCGAGGTCATGTCTGTACATTCTAAGCTCGTCGAGTCAACCTAGGTGTTTCGCGTGTGTAAATCTGGCTTACACCCATTGTATGCGAACGTTAGAATCTATCACACCCGATCATCACGTGGTGCTTCGAGACAACGATCCTTCGCAATGGTGCACACTTAGGGGAATACGTTCTCGAAATTTTAAGAGGGATCATCTTATTATGCTACCGTCGTTCTAAGCAATAAGATCAAAAACATGATAAACATCACAATGCAATCATATAGTGACATGATATGGCCATTATCATGTTTGCTCTTTCGATCTCCATCTTCAGGCATCGCATGATCATCATTGTCACCGGCGTGACACCATGATCTCCATCATCGTGTCTCTGTGAATTCGTCATGCCAACTACTACTATCACTACTACTATAGCTAACCGTTAGCAATGAAGTAAAAGTAGTAAGCACATGGCGTTGCATCTCATACAATAAATTTAAGACAACTCCTATGGCTCCTGCCGGTTGTCATACTCATCGACATGCAAGTCGTGAAACCTATTACAATAACATGATCATCTCATACATCATATATGCAACATCACAACTTTGGCCATATCACATCACGTGTCAAACCCTGCAAAAACAAGTTAGACGTCCTCTAATATTTGTTGCAAGCTTTACGTGGCTGATTTGGGTTTCTAGCAAGAATGCTTTCTTACCTATGTGACAGCCACAACGATGATATGCCAAAGCTATTTACCCTTCATAAGGACCCTTTTCATCAAATCCAATCCGACTAGAGTAGGAGAGAAAGATACCCGCTAGCCACCTTTATGCACGGTGTGCATGTCTGTGAGTAGAACCAGCCTCACGTAAGCGTACGTGTAATGTCGGTCCGGGCCGCTTCATCCCACAATACCGTCGGAAAAGAATAAGACTAGTAGCAGCAAGCAATTGACAAATCATCGCCCACAAACTTTTGTGTTCTACTCGTGCATAGAATCTACTTATAGAAAACCTGGCTTAGATACCACTGTTGGGTGACGTAGCATAAATTCAAAAAAATTCCTACGCATATCCAGATCTTCCTATGGAGAGACCAGCAAGGAGAGATGGGTGAGTGCATCTTCATACCTTTGAAGATCGCTATGCGGAAGCATTACTAGAACGTGGTTGATGGAGTCGTACTCGCGACGATTCAGATCGCGGTGTGATTCCGATCTAGTGCCGAACCACGGCACCTCCGCGTTCAACACACGTGCAGCCCGATGACGTCTCCCGCACCTTGATCCAACAAGGAGGAGGGAGAGGTTGGGGAAGATCTCCGGCGGCACGACGGCGTGGTGTCGATGGAGAGACGAGGTCTCCCGGCTGGGCTTTGCCAAGCACCGTCGGAGAGGAGGAAGAAGGGGGCAGGGCTGCGCCGGGGGAGATGGAAAACTCGTCTAAAACAGCCCCAAAACCCCCACTATATATAGGAGGAGGGGAGGGGGTGCCACCCCTAGGGTCCCCACCCTAGGTGGTGCGGCAGCCCCCCAGATGGGAGGTGCGGCGGCCAGGGCAGGGGGAGGGGTGGCGCACCCCTAGGTGGGCTTAGGCCCACCAGCGCCTAGGGTTTCCCCCCCTCTCCACCTCCTGCGCCTTGGGCCTCCTTGTGGCAGGCGCACCAGCCCACTTTGGGCTGGTTGCCCTCCCTATTTTTGCCCATGCCACCTCTTGGGGCTGGTGGCCCCTCCCGGTGGACCACCGGGACCATTTCCGGTGGTCCCGGTGGTCCCGGTACATTACCGGTGACGCCCGAAACATTTCCGGTGTCCAAAACCATCCATCCTATATATCAATATTTTCCTCCGGACCATTCGGAAGCTCCTCGTGACATTCGGGATCTCATCCGGGACTCCGAACAACTTTCGACAACCTCGTATAACAATTCCCTATAACCCTACCGTCATCGAACCTTAAGTGTGTAGACCCTACGGGTTCGGGAGACACGCAAACATGACCGAGACACCTCTCCGGCCAATAACCATCAGCGGGGTCTGGATACCCATGGTGGCTCCCACTTGCTCCACGATGGTCTCATTGGATGAACCACGATGTCAAGGATTCAATCAATCCCGTATACAATTCCCTTTGTGTGTCGGTATAGAACTTGCCCGAGATTCGATCGTCGGTATACCTATACCTTGTTCAATCTCGTTACCGTAAGTCTCTTTACTCGTTCCGTAGCACGCCATCGTGTGACTAACTCCTTAGTCACATTGAGTTCATGATGATGTTCTACCGAGTGGGCCCAGAGATACCTCTCCGTCACGCGGGGTGACAAATCCCGATGTCCATTCGTACCAACCCAACAGACACTTTCAGAGGTACCCGTAGTGCACCTTTATAGTCACCCAGTTATGTTGTGACGTTTGATACACCCAAAGCACTCCTACGGTATCCGGGAGTTGCACAATCTCACGGTCGAAGGAAAAGACACTTGACATTAGAAAAGCTTTAGCATACGAACAATACGATCTAGTGCTATGCTCAGGATTGGGTCTTGTCCATCACATCATTCTCCCAATGATGTGATCCCGTTATCAATGACATCTAATGCCCATGACCAGTAAACCATGATCATCTATTGACTAACAAGCTAGCCAACTAGAGGCTAGCTAGGGACACATTGTGATCTATTTATTCACACATGTATTACTGTTTCCTGTTAATACAATTATAGCATGAACAATAGACGATTATCATGAACAAGGAAATATGATAATAACCATTTTATTATTGCCTCTAGGGAATATTTCCAACAGAACGAAGTGTAGACTTTGGAAGAACTACTTGATGGTCGTAGGACTATTAAGTAAAGATGGATCTTTAAAAGAAAGACATATGACGATGGTGATAAGTCACTATTAAGAAAGCTCGACTTGTCGCAAAGATGTTTCCGACAAGATCAAATAGTTGACTATGGTGAGACTTTCTCACTCGTAGAAATGCTAAAAATCTGTGAGAATTATGTTAGTAGTTACTGCATTATTTATGAAATATTGCACATAGGATGTGAAAACATTGTTTCCTCGATGGTTTCCTTGAGGAAAGATTGTATGTGATACAATCAGAAGGCTTTGTCGATCCTAAGGATACTAACAAGTATGCAAGCTCCAGCGATCCTTTTGTGGACTGGTGCAAGCATCTCAGAGTTGGAATATACGCTTTGATGAGATGATCAAAGCTTTTGGGTTTGTACAAGGTTTATGAGAAACTTGTATTTCCAAAGAATTGAGAGGGAGCACTATAGAATTTCTGATAAGTATATGTGGTTGACATATTGTGGATCAGAAGTAATGTAGAATTTCTGTAAAGCATAAAAGGTTGTTTGAAAGGAGTTTTTCAAAGGAATACCTAGATTGCGCTACTTGAACGTTGAGCATCAAGATCTATGGAGATTGATCAAAACGCTTAATAGAAGTTTCAACAAGAGGCATGCCTTGACAAGTTTTTGAAGGAGTTCAAAATAGATCAGCAAAGAAGGAGTTCTTGGTTGTGTTGTAAGGTGTGAATTTGAGTAAGACTCAGAACCCGACCCCGGCAGAATAAAGAGAATGGGCGAAGGTCGTCTTCTATGCCTTGGCAGTAGACTCTAAAGTATGCCATGCTGAGTACCGCACCTGATGTGTGCCTTGCAGAAATTCTGTTAAGAGGTACACAGAGTGATCCAGGATTGAATCACTGATCAGCGGTCAAAGTTATCCTTAGTAACTAAATGGACTAAGGAATTTTTCTCGATTATGGAGGTGGTTAAAGAGTTCATCGTAAAGGGTTACGTCGATGCAAGCTTTGACACTAATCCGAATAACTATGAGTAGTGAAACAGATTCGTATAGTAGAGTAGATATTTGGAGTATTTCTGAATAGCACATAGTAGCAGCATCTATAAGATGACATAAAGATTTGTAAAGCTCACACGGATCTGAAAGTTTCAGAACCATTGACTAATACCTCTCTCACGAGCAAGACGTGATCAGACCCCAGAACTATATGGGTGTAGGATTCGTTGAAATCACATGGTGATGTGAACTAGATTATTGACTCTAGTGCAAGTGGGAGACTGTTGGAAATATGCCCTAGAGGCAATAATAAATTAGTTATTATTATATTTCCTTGTTCATAATAATCGTTTATTATCCATGCTATAATTGTATTGATTGGAAACACAATACATGTGTGGATACATAGACAAAACACGGTCCCTAGTAAGCCTCTAGTTGACTAGCTCGTTGATCAAAGATGGTCAAGGTTTCCTGACCATAGGCAAGTGTTGTCACTTGATAACGGGATCACATCATTAGGAGAATCATGTGATGGACCAGACCCAAACTAATGAACGTAGCATGTTGATCGTGTCATTTTGTTGCTACTGTTTTTCTACGTGTCAAGTATTTATTCCTATGACCATGAGATCATATAACTCACTAGCACCGGAGGAATGCCTTGTGTGTATCAAACGTCACAACGTACCTGGGTGACTATAAAGATGCTCTACAAGTATCTCCGAAGGTGTCCATTAAGTTAGTATGGATCAAGACTGGGATTTGTCACTCCGTGTGACGGAGAGGTATTTCCGGGTCCACTCGGTAATACCACAGAACACACAAGCCTTGCAAGCAATGTGACTTAGTATATGTCACGGGATCTTGTATTACAGAACGAGTAAAGAGACTTGCTGGTAAACGAGATTGAAATAGGTATGTGGATACCGACGATCGAATCTCGGTCAAGTAACATACCGAAGGACAAAAGGAATGACATACGGGATTATATGAATCCTTGGCACTGAGGTTCAATCGATAAGATCTTCATAGAATATGTAGGATCCAATATGGGCATCCAAGTCCCGCTATTGGACATTGATCGAGGAGTCCCTCGGGTCATGTCTACATAGTTCTGAACCCGTAGGGTCTGCACACTTAAGGTTCGGCGATGTTTTCTGCGTATTTGAGTTATATGGTTGGTTACCGAATGTTGTTCGGAGTCCCGGATGAGATCACGGACGTCACGAGGGTTTCCGGAATGGTCCGGAAACGAAGATTGATATATAGGATGACATCATTTGATTAAAGTTTTCGGCATTACCGGGAATGTACCGGGAGTGACGAATGGGTTCCGGAAGTTCAAGGGGGGGGGCAGCCCACCCAGGGGAAGCCCATAGGCCTTAGGGGTGCCACACCATCCCTTAATGGCTGGTGGGACAGCCCAAGAGGCCCAATCCGCCGGAATCAAAGGAAAAAAAGGGGGAAGTGGGAAAGTGGAAAAGGACTCCACCTTCCAATCCTAGTTGGACTAGGATTGGAAGGGGAGGACGTCCCCCCTTGCTTCAGCCGACCCCTTGGGGCTCTTTTGAGCCTCAAGGGAGGTCCCTCCCCCTCCCTCCTATATATACTAAGGTATTAGGGCTGATTTGAGACAACTTTGCCACGGCAGCCCGACCACATACCTCCACGGTTTTTCCTCTAGATCGTATTTCTGCGGAGCTCGGGCGAAGCCCTGCTGAGATAGATCATCACCAACCTCCGGAGCACCCTCACGCTGCCGAAGAACTCATATACCTCTCCGTCTCTCTTGCTGGAGCAAGAAGGCCGAGATCATCGTCGAGTTGTACGTGTGCTGAATGCGGAGGTGCCGTCCGTTCGGCACTAGATCGGAGCGGATCGTGGGACGGATCGCGAGACGGTTCGTGCGACGGTTCGCGGGGTGGATCGAGGGAAGTGAGGACGTTCCACTACATCAACTGCTTTTCTTAATGCTTCCTGTTGTGCGATCTACAAGGGTATGTAGATCGGAAATCCCCTCTCATAGATGGACATCACCATGATAGGTCTTCGTGCGCGTAGGAAAATTTTTGTTTCCCGTGCGACGTTCCCCAACAAGAATCATGTATCATCGATTTTGGTGCTCAAACCATAAGTGGCCCTCATCATGGATTCATAAGGCAATCTTATTTTCTTTCTAGGAAAGTGTTCCATGCCCTTCCTTAAAGGAAATTGAAATCTAATATTCCCTTCCTTCATATCGATGATAGCACCGATAGTCCTTAGGAAAGGTCTACCAAGAATAATAGGGCATGTAGGATTGCAATCAGTGTCAAGCACAATGAAATCCACGGGTACATAGTTCCTATTTGCAATAATAAGAACATCACTGATCCTTCCCATGTGTTTCTTGACAGTAGAATCAACAAGATACAAATTAAGAGAACACTCTTCAATCTCATTAAAACCCAGAACATCACATAAAGACTTTGGAATCGCAGAAACAGTAGCAGCCAAATCACACAAAGCATTGCACTCATAGTTTTTGTTTTTGATTTTGATGGTAGGTTCCCTTCATGAAGCTTTCTAGGGATAGAGACTTCCAATTCAAGTTTCTCTTCAAGAGATTTTATCATATCTTCGACGATATGATTGGTAAAGGCCTTGTTTTGCATATAAGTGTGTGGAGAGGTCAACATGGATTGCATCAAGGAAATGCATTCAATCAAGGAGCAACTATCATAATTGAATTCCTTGAAATCCACGGTAGCAATTTCATTACTACTCAAAGTTTTAACATCTTCTACTCCACTTTTAATGCTTTTAGCATCAAGATAGATGGACTCCGAATCATTGGGGCACTTTTCAACCAAAGTGGATTCATATCCAGCCCCATAATCATTAGGTTTGACACAAGAAAACAAATATTCAATTGGAGTGACAACAAGCACTTTAAGATCTTCGTGATTCTCATCACGAGAACACGCCTTTTTAAGCCATTCATGTCTAGCACGAATTTGGGCGGTTCTCTCTTGGCTCTCAATCATGTAAACACGCATAGCTTTCAAAGTTTAATCCATGTTGATTTTGGGAGGAGCACATCTAACTTTCAAAGCATCAACATCACTAGAAATTCTATCAACGCTCTTAGCCAAATCGTCAATTTTGAGTACTTTTTTCTCTATGGACGCATTGAAAATCTTTTGAGAGTTGATGAACTCTTTGATATTACTCCCTGGATCAGAGGGTAATCTATTGTAATTTCCATGAGTATTGTTGTAGGATTTTCCAAAGTTATTAGAGGAGTTACTAGGAAAAGGCCTAGGAACATAGTTTCCTCTAAAAGCATTGTTGTTGCCAAAGTTATTCCTACCAACAAAATTAACGTCCAAGCTAGCGTTGCTACTCTTAATCAAAGAAGACAAGGGCATATCATTAGGATCCACATGAGTACTTCTACTAGCAACCAAATTCATTAACTCGTCCATGTTAGCACTTAACGAGTTAATTTATTCTATATCATGTATCTTATTACTAGTAGGTGACCTTTCAGTGTGCCACTGAGAGTAGTTCGTCATGATGTTCTCTAAGAGCTTTGTGGCTTCCCCTAACGTGATTTCCATGAACGTTCCACCTGAGGCGGAGTCCAAGATATTTCTAGAAGCAAAATTCAAGCCAACGTAAAAGATTCGAATAATCATCCAAAGACTCAAGCCATGAGCGGGACAATTTCTAATCATCAACTTCATTCTCTCCCAAGATTGTGAAACATGTTCATTATCAAGTTTCTTGAAATTCATGATATCATTACGTAGAGAGATGATCTTAGCCGGCGGAAAATACTTGGATATATAAGCATCTTTGCACTTATCCCAAGAATCGATACTATTTTTGGGCAAAGAAGAAAACCAAGTTTTTGCGTGTTCTCGCAACGAGAAAGGAAAAAAGCTTCAATTTAATCACGTCATTATCCACATCTTATTGCGTTTGCATATCGCAAAGCTCAATATAGGTATTGAGATGGGATGCGGCATCTTCACTAGGAAGGCCAGATAATTGCTCTTTCATAACAAGATTCAGCAAAGCGGCATTGATTTCGTATGACTCCGCACTAGTGGCGGGAGCAATCGGAGTACTAATAAAATCATTATTATTAGTATTCGAGAAGTCACAAAGTTTGGTGTTTTCGTTCATGGTGACTTCAGCAAGCAATCAAGCACACAAGCAAACAAAGAGCAGGCGAGAAAAAGGGCGAACGAAAAAGGCAAATAGTTGAAATGGGGGAGAGGAAAACGATAGGAAACTAGTAAACAATGTAAATGCAAGAGATGAGTTTGCGACACCTACTTGGATGAGTCCTTGACTTGATCTTCCTCCCCGGCAATGGCGCCAGAAATTCTTCTGCTGCGGCAACAATAGTCCTTCCTTGGCGCTAGAATTCTTCTTGTTACTTCTCTGGTTTGCGTCGCTTTTTCCCTTGAAGAGGAGAGGGTGATGCAGCACAGGAGCAGTAAGTATTTCCCTCAGTTTGAGAACCAAGGTATCGATCCAGAAGGAGGGCCTCATCAAGTCCAGAGTACCTAAGCAAACACAAACAAGCTTGCACCCAACGCTTCAAACGGGTTGTCAATCCCTTCAAGATTGTTTGCAAAGTGAGATCTGAAGGCGGAAAGTGCAACGAAGTAAAAAGTGTAAGGCTGAAAATATGGTGTGGAGTAGACCCTGGGGGCCATAGTGTTCACTAGAGGCTTCTCTCGTAATTAGCAAATATCACAGTGGCTGAACAAATTACTGTCGAGCAATTGATAGAACAGCGCAAAGTCATGACGATATCTAAGGCAATGATCATACATATAGGCATCACCTCCGAGACAAGTAGACCGATACTTTCTGCATCTACTACTATTACTCCACACATCGACCGCTATCCAGCATGCATCTAGTGAATTGAGTTCATGACGAACAGAGTAACGCCTTAAGCAAGATGACATGATGTAGAGGGATAATCTCAAACCAATGATGAAAACCCCATCTTTTTACCCTTGATGGCAACAACACGATGCGTGCCTCGCTACCCCTTCTGTCACTGGGTGAGGTCACCGCACGCTATGAACCCAAAACCAAGAACTTCTCCCATTGCAAGAATCATAGATCTAGTTGGCCAGACAAAACCTACAACTCGAAGAGAATTACAAGGATACGAAATCATGCATAAGAGATATCAGAAGAAACTCAAATAAGATTCATAAATAACATGATCATAAATCCACAATTCATCGGATCTCGACAAACACACCGCAAAAGAAGATTACATCGGATAGATCTCCATGAAGATCATGGAGAACTTTGTATTGAAGATCCAAGAGAGAGAAGAAGCCATCTAGCTACTAGCTATGGACCCGTAGGTCTATGGTGAACTACTCACGCATCATCGGAGAGGTCATGGTGTTGATGAACAAGCCCTCCGTGTCCAAATCCCCCCTCCGGTAGGGCACCAGAACGTGCCCCAGATGCGATCTTGCGGAGACAGAAGCTTGCGGCGACGGAAAAGTACATCCGATGATCTCTTGGTTTTTTGGGATTTTTAGGGAATTTATAGGCGCAACCCCTAGGTCAGGGGCGCTCAGGGGGCCCACAAGCCTAGGTGGCGCGGCCTACCCCCCTGGCCGCGGGGTGGGGGCTTGTGGGGCCCCTGAGGCTCCCCTGCCTTGGCTCTCAAGCTTCCCGATCTTCTTCCGTTCCGGAAAAAAAATCTTTTCGGGGATTTTCTTCCGTTTGGACTCCGTTTCAAAATCTCCTCCAAAAGGGGTCAAAAACATGGAAAAAACAGGAACTCGCACTTGGCACTGAGTTAATAAGTTAGTCCCGAAAAATATATAAAAGGCATGCAAAACATCCAAAGTTTGACAAGATAATAGCATGAAACCATCAAAAATTATAGATACGTTGGAGACGTATTAGGGGGGCCTTCGAGATTGGATCTCCCTCTATGTTCTCTTCTATTTTGCGTTTTTATTTTTTCGCGCTTCACCATTTCTTAAATTTCCGGAGATTCAGAAGACCGATGGGGCTGATATTTTGACACAATTGTTCTTTGAAAATTGCCATTCTTGCATTCAAAGTAGAGCCCAACCGACTCACGGTGTGGACACTCGAGGGCAAGGCACGCCAGAGGGTATGGGTCGCGCCCTAGTGGGTAGTGGAGGCCGTGGGCCTCCGTTTATGTTGATTCCACCTCCCAAAAATCACATATATTCCAAAATAATTCTTCATAAATTTTTATTGCGTTTGGACTTTGTTTGACATGGATATTCCGTGAAACAAAAAACATGCAACAAACAGGAACTAGCACTTGGCATTGGATCAATATGTTAGTCCAATAAATCATATAAAATGTTGCCAAAATATGTGAAAGTTGTATGTTATTCGTATGGAATAATACAAAATTATAGATACGGCGGAGATGTGTCAACGGCCAACTCCGGCTCGATCTTAGTCAGTCCCAACCCTGCTGACCTTTGCCAACACCATCTCCTTCCCCTACCATGGTCTAGTCCCAACCCTGCCCGTTAATTCGCACCACCACAAACTATGGCCACCACCGAGAGGCGAGAGAAGGAGAAAAAAATCAATTGTTGCATCCATGAGTTGCAGCGGCGCGACAACGGGTGGTGGCGATGCAAGGAGACTATATGTTGACGAGGCCATCTAGTAGGCCGCCTCCATGACGGACGCCAGTGAGCAAGTCATGGGTGCACATATGTCGAACGTACCAATGCATCTTCATGCTAGCAGGATTGTCAACAAGCGTGTCCGACAGCACCGCTTAGACTCCACAGATGCCTAGGGCTGACTTGGAGCTCTAAGACCTCCAAGTGACCATGGAGGTGCCCATCGAGGTGGCCACCGAGGAGGATGCGGCGGCCAAGCTCTCCTCCATGTGGGCAGCGTAGGTGGGCAATGGTGTCACAGGTTGGTAGCAGCGATGCAGGTTGGCCTTGGTCACACGCTGGGCCCTACGAGAGTTATTGACTCTGGCTGGGTTGGTTCCTGCGCCGGGCGATGGAGGAAGGAAGAAGAGGCAGAGGTGGGATCATTAGCATGAGATTTAGAAATGCAAGGTATTTTTGCAAATATGGAAATGAACTAAGCCCCAACAAGAATTTTGGAACGAAGGGAGTAAATATTTTGTCGAGTGAGCCCTGGGATAACCTACATTTTTTCGCTCTCTTTCTTCCTTTTTTTCATTTTTGTAAATATTAAGTGTGATATGTAGGTTAACTTATGATTTGGTAGGCGGAAACTCGTAAGGACACAAAGGTCACAGCGAGGATATATCTACACCCCGAGCTAGCTTCACGGCTATGCCCGGTACCCAATTTTCTCGTGATTTGTAAATTACGTGGGATTCCGCACGAGGGCACATCAATTTTTGAACTCTTAGTTTCAGAGACTAATGATTTTGTTATTTACTGCAATGCGTGTTATATCCATTGTGTGAATCGTTCCTCTTTTATTCCCTATTTTATTAGGGTACGATCCATGTTGTAAACTTGTTTACAACATGACCCATATTGCAAACATCCAAAATTTCTATTGCAGAAACACCTCTGACTATACGTGGCCATGGAAAACCTGGCCCGGTCGGCCCAATCCAAACCGGCCCGTAAAAGCCCGACCGGCCCGACCCGACCTTGCCCACGGGCCGGGCTCGGACCTAGATTTTGAGAACGTCGGGCTTACTAGGCCAGTCTTGGGCCTAAAAAACCCGACTTTACACCTACGTCAGGCCGGGCTTACCGGGCTGGGTCGGCTTCTTTGGGCTCAGGACGGGCTTGGGCCCAAAAACTAGGCCCGACGATCGGGCTGGGCCGGGCTCGGGCCAGAGTTTTGTAACAAGGGTTTTTTAGGGCCGCCCAAGGCCCGGCCCTACCCGATTTTTGACCAGGTATACCTTTGACAAGTCCCCCTTTGAAGCACGACCCTGTTGCAAGCACCTCCGACGAGACCCCTTTGGAGCACGACCCCTTTTGCAAGCACATTCAATGGGTCCCTATTGACGTGTTCCTGACTTGATGCCTCCGCGGCAACGGAGCCAGGACTGCTCCGAGTTGCTCAACAATTAGCAATTGTCTTGCATTGGCCCACGAGCGCGTGGGTTCGCGGCAGTTTTCGAGGGTAGAGTATTCAACCCAAATTTGTTGGTTCGCCCGACAGGAAGTAGAAGAATATTCTCAAGTATTAGCAGCTGAATGTGTCAGATTCAACCACACCTGAAAGATTAGTATCTGCAAGCAAAGTATCAGTAGCAAAGTAGTATGATAGCAACAGTGCCAGAAACGATCTGTTGACGGCAGACTATTCCTAACGGTTGTATCAATGGCGCCAGATGTTGCCCATGGACAGGAAATAGTCTTTTCCCAGCAACATCGAGAGAACAAGTATTGTAGCAGCTAGCAGCAGTGTAACGAGTAACAGAAGTAGCAAGGAACAGCAGTATTGACATCAGTAGCAAGTAACGACAGTAGCAAGTAGCAGCAGAGCAAAGCAAGTAACAGCAGCAGTGGGACAAACTCGTAGGCAATGGGTCGATGATTTGTCAGATGATATTCATCATGCAACAGTTATGACACGGAGAGATATGTGGCTCGCTCCCGTTCGTCAATGTGATGTAGCCATGCATTCTGTGTGTCGTCATACATGCTTAGGGAAAAGAACTTGCATGACATCAATTGTCCATCCCTCCCGTGGCAGCGGGGCCCAAAAGGATACTACGGGATATTAAGGTTCTCCTTCTAATAAAGAACCGGAACAACGCATTAGCACTTGGTGAACACATGAACTCCTCAAACTATGGTCATCACCGGGAGTGGTTCCGGTTATTGTCACTCTGGGGTTGCCGGATCATAACACATAGTAGGTAACTACAACTTGCAAGATCGGATCTAAAACACACATATATTGGTGAGGACGTAATAATTTCAGATCTGAAATCATGGCACTCGGGCCCTAGTGACAAGCATTAAGCATGGCATAGTAGTAGCAACATCAATCTCAGAACATAGTGGATACTAGGGATCAATCCCTGTCAAAACTAACTCGATTACATGATAGATCTCATCCTACTCATCACCGCCCAGCGAGCCTACGAATAGATTACTCACGAACGATGAAGAGCTTCATGGAATTGGAGAGGGAAGAAGGTTGATGATGATGATGGCGACGATTTCCCCTCTCTTGAGCCCAAAACGGACTCCAGATCTGCCCTCCAGATGAAGAACAGGATGTGGCGGCGCCGCCGTATCGCAAACGCGATGAAATTTTCTCTCTTGATTTTTTCTAGGATGAAAGTGAATTTATAGAGCTGAGTTTGGGGGCGGCAGAGCCACGTGGGCCCCACAAGCTTGGTAGCCGCCACCAGGGGGGTAGCGGCTATAGGGCTTGTGGCCCACTGGCCCATCCCCTCCGATGGATCTTTGCGCAGGTATTTTTCAAATTTTCCAGAAATTTTCTCCGTAAATTTTGAGGACGTTCCGAGAACTTTCATTTCTGCACAAAAACAACACCAAGGCAATTCTGCTGAAAACAGCGTCACTCCAGGTTAGTTCCATTCAAATCATGCAAATTAGAGTCCAAAACAAGGGCAAAAGAGTTTGGACAAGTAGATACGATGGAGACGTATCAACTCCCCCAAGCTTAAAACCTTTGCTTGTCCTCAAGCAACTCAGTTGAAAAACTGAAAGAGCAAGAAAAACTTTGACAAACTCTGTTTGATCTTGTTGTTGCAACTATGTCTAACTCATAACCAGAATTTCAGCAAGATCACAAGTTAACCACATAGGCAAGTGACACAAAGGTCTCGCGGTAAACTAATATCAATGGCATAATCAGCTAGCGAGCAAATAATAATGAGTTACAGATACCAACAATTCAATAAAAACAAGCATGAAGCAATATGAATAGGTGGTATCTCGCTAGCTCTTTTTGATACCGCAAAACATAAATGCAGAGCTGACTAAACATTGTAATTCATAGGAACGAAGATCCAGTCATAGTCATACTCAATATCAATCAAAAGCAAAGCATAAAAACGACAGAGGTGCACTCTAATTGGTGCTTATACAAGAAGAGGATGACTCAACAGGAAAATAAATAGACAGACCCTTCGCGGAGGGAAGCATTGATTTGCAGAGGTGCTAGATCTCAAGCTTTGAAAATAGAGCTAATAATTTTGGGTGGCATGCTTTCATTGTCATGCAATGACCAAGAGTTCTCAATATCTTCCACGCTACTCATGCTATAGGAGGTTCCGAAACAGAAAGTAAAGTTTTAACTCCCCCACCACCAATCAATCACACTCCACGGCGAGCCGAATCCTCGGGTACCGTCCATACTAACATCAATTCGGGGGGAGTCTTATTTTACAGTTATGTTTTCGATTTAAGCGTGGAACTGGGCATTCCAATTACCGGCCCCTTTCTCGTGAATGACAGTGAATAAACACATGTCGAGGATAACATGCCTAACATGGAAGATATCAATAGCCCCCTGTCACCACATGAGCGGTTCGGGCATGCAAAACAGATTATTTCTTGAAGGTTTAGAGAATTGCACATGCAAATTTACTTGGAACGGCACGTAGATACTGCAAATAGGTAGGTATGGTGGACTCTCATGGAAAAACTTTTGGGTTTATGGAAGTGGATGCACAAGCAGTATTCCGCTTAGTACAAGTGAAGGCTAGCAAAAGACTGGGAAGCGACCAACTAGAGAGCGACAACAGTCATCAAGATGCAATGAGTTTGACTAACATTGAGTGCAAGCATGAACATGATATAAATCACCATGAACACGGACATCATAGAGGCTATGTTGATTTTGTTTCAACTACATGCATGAACATGCACCAAGTCAAGCCACTTGAATCATTCAAAGGAGAATACCATCCTATCATACTACATCATAGTCTTCTCAAAATCTATGTTGGCATTCAAGACAAACCATTATAAGCTCTCATCTAATTAAGCATGGCATCAGAAACTATGATCTCTAAGTTGTCATTGCAAACATGGTTTTCTCACAACAAAGCTGAATCTGGGACGACAAGCTAGTCATATTTACAAAAACAAAATAGATAGAGTTCATACCAGCTTTTCCAGTCTCAGTCACTTCATCATATATCATCATTATTGCCTTTCACTTGCACGATCGAACGATGTGAACACTAATAAGAGTGTTCATGCATTGGACTAAGCTGAATCTGCAGCAAACACAAAGGAGAAGACAAAGTAATATGGCTCTTTGAAAGTTAAACAGGTATGCATGCAAGAGCCACTAAACAATGTAACCAATATCTTCTACCTTGACCCAAAGAAAAAGAAAACTACTGACATGGGAAAACTCCCAACAAGCAAAAGAAGAAAGGAAAATCTTTTTGGGTTTTCTCAAAAGGACGCAAAAGAAGAAAACAAGAAAACAAAAATAAACTAGCATGGATGGTACAGTGGCAAAGTGTGAACACCGACTAACAAAGTGAAAGCGTAAGCAAGAATGTAAAGTCGATGAAAACACGTACTCCCCCAAGCTTAGGCTTTTGGCCTAACTTGGTCTACTCCCAAGGTGGGAAGTAACCGTCTCCGGGATACTCCGGAGTGGACTGAGGATGCCACAGCTGTGTGAGCTCCTCCGGCTCCCACTGATAAACTGGTGCCTGGTACTCGATTGACGGCTCGGGCACGGGCGCCTGTGGTTGGGCTAAGCCCCAATACGAGTAGATGTCTGAGGGCATGATAATGTACCTGCCTGCATGAAGGTTGAACAAAGAAGGAGCAGGCAAAGTAATAGTCTCTCGAGTACCCTGACTAAATACCAGGTTATAAATCATCCTTCTACTATGATCTATATCCAGAAAATCATGGCGAACCATGCTATCATAATCTAGAGATCTCTCAGGAAGAAGATTCTCTTCTTCCTCGTCCATTCTAACACGTATCTCAAAATGTCTGGCAAGACGAGTAGCATAGATACCTCCATAGACGACGCCTTTAGAACGGTTCAAGAGAAAAGTGAATAAGACTCAGCCAAACTGGTAGTAACTACTCCTACTAGTGCTTAGAGACCGTATCACGCATAAAAACTACTTGGGACCAGCTAAATTTAGCATCTAAAGCTCAAGAACAGGGTTACCAAGGCAGCAAGAATACGCGAATGATAAAGCACTAGAGCAAAAACTAATTAGACCAATGGAGGAGTCACTTACCAAGGAGAAATTTCCCCAAAACGGTTCAGAGAATGGTGCTTTGAGCAAGGAGATCGGAAATCACAGCCAAACCAGCAAGAACACGGGTTTGAGCTGCGAAACAACTTTTTCTAGAGGTAAGGGAAGCTGATGGAAGCTGGAATGAGTGGAGGGGGTGCACGTGGGCCCCACGAGCCAGGTAGGCGTGGCCAAGGGTGGTGCCCGTGCCTCCAGGGCTCGTGGCCCACTGGTTTGGCCCCCGGAACACCTCTCACGCCCAGTATTTTTCAAAAATTTCAGAAAAAATCATATCCGAATTTCAGGACCATCGGAGAACTTTTATTTTCGGGGTACTTTTTTTCGGGACGCTAAAACAGGAAACAGGGAAAAACTAAACTAACTCTATCATTTTTCTTCTAAGCAACCGAAGGTGAAAGCTTAAAACAAAGGTATGTGACTCCTCGATTCATCCATCTCATGGTCATCGAAAGAAATGCATCAATGGGGTTGATCAAATCCCCTCGACAAAACCTTTTCGAATCGCAAAAGGAAATGGAGAATTGTCGAATAGCCACTGAGTTACCTCAATGGGGATATGTATATCCCCAACAAGCAAATCATACTTCATCTTGACACGAGGAAAAGGGCATTCAAAGCTCCCAATAAGAATCGATGAAGTTTTTTCGATAGCATTGATGCAATGTACTTGCAATTGTTTCTTCGGAAAGTGCACTGTGTGCTCATTACCGTTAACATGGAAAGTGACATTGCCTTTGTTGAAATCTATAACAGCCCATGCAGTGTTTAAAAGGGTCTTCCGAGGATGACAACCATGGCATCGTCCTCGGGAATATCCAAGATAACAAAGTCTGTTAAGACAGTGGTGTTAGCAACCACAACAGGCACATCCTTGCAAATGCCGATAGGGAAAGCAGTTGATTTGTCGGCCAATTGCAGAGAGATTTGAGTGGGTGTCAACTTATCCAGTTCAAGTCTACGATAAAGTGAGAGCGGCATAACACTAACACCGGCTCCAAGGTCACATAAGGCAGTTCTTACGTAGTTTCCTTTAATGGAGCAAGGTATAGTGGGCACTCCGGGATCACCAAGTTTTTTAGGAGTTCCACCTTTGAAAGTGTAATTGGCAAGCATGGTGGAGATCTCAAGATCTGGTATCTTCCATTTATTAGTCACGATATCTTTCATGTACTTGGCATATGGAGATATTTTGAGCATATCAATTAACCGCATCTGTAGAAAGAAGGGTCTTATCATCTCAACGAAGCGCTCAAAATCCTCATCATCCTTTTTCTTGGATGGCTTTGAAGGAAAGGGCATGGGTCTCTGAACCCATGGCTCCCTTTCTTTACCATGCTTCCTAGCAGCGAAGTCATTCTTATCATATCTCTTAGGTTGTGGGTTATCAGGATTAACCGTAGGTTCAATCTCCACATCCTTATCATTGCTAGGTTGAGCCTCATTATGAACGTCGTTGTCCATATTGTCACCAGATTGTGTTTCTGCATCAGACACAGAAATATCATTTGGTTCTTGAGGTGTGACCGTATTTGGTGAACTGACATGTAGGTTTCTATCATCCTTCTTCTTCTTAGGATGACTGGGTGCATCAGCATTAATTCCTTGAGAATCTTGATCAATTCTCTTAGGATGGCCTTCAGGATACAAAGGTTCCTGAGTCATTTTGCCTCCTCTAGTAATGACTCTGACAGAGTTGTCATTTAATTCATTGAGCAAGTCATTCTGAGCTTTAAGTACTTGTTCTACCTGGGTAGTAATCATAGAGGCATGTTTACTCACAAGCTTCACATCATTGACATTTCTGTCTACACAAGCATTTAAATGACTAAGCATACGAGTACTTTGTTCAAATGTCTGCTAACATAATCATTGAAACTCTGTTGTTCGGCAACAAAGTTGTCAAATTCATCAAAGCATAAGCTAGAAGGTTTGTCAAAAAGGAATATCACTCTCATCAAACCTACGCCGAGAATTCACTTCTACTACCTGTATCGGGTTATCGAGACCATGGATCTCTTCGATAGGTGGTAGATTTTTCACATCTTCGGATCTAATGCCTTTCTCTTGCATAGATTTCTTGGCTTCTTGCATATCTTCGGGACTGAGGAATAGAATACCTCTTTTCTTAGGAGTTGGCTTAGGAGGTGGTTCGGGAATAGTCCAAGCATTATCGTTGATCAAGATGTTATTCAGTAGAATCTCAGCTTGTTCTATAGTTCGTTCCCTAAAAACACAACCGGCACGACTATCTAGGTGGTCTCTAGAAGCATCGGTAAGTCCGTTATAGAAGATATCAAGTATCTCGTTCTTCTTAAGAGGGTGATCAGGCAAAGCATTCTGTAGTTGGATGAGCCTCCCCCAAGCTTGTGGGAGACTCTCTTCTTTGAGTTGAGCGAAGTTGTATATTTCCTGCATGGCAGCTTGCTTCTTATGGGCAGGGAAATATTTCTCACGGAAGTAATAGACCATATCCTGGGGACTACTCACACATCCAGGAGCAAGAGAAGTGAACCAGGCTTTAGCGTCATCCTTTAGAGAGAAAGGAAACATCTTAAGGATATAGTAGTAGCGAATCTTCTACTCACTAGTGAAAAGGGTGGCTATATCGTGTAGTTTGGTCAGATGGGCTATGATGGCTGCTGTATATCCCTTGCAACGGCAACAGAAATAGTTATGTCGACGGCACCAGGAATCCTTCAGCTGCGGCTACGCCTTAAGGGACTTCCTAGGCAAGTATGCAAAGGATTTCCCCCGTGGCCTTGGAGCCTTGCGTTGGTGTTCCCTCTAAGCGGAAAGGGTGATGTAGCACAGCGACGGTAAGTATTTCCCTCAGTTTGAGAACCAAGGTATCAATCCGGCGGAAGAGTATCTCAAGATCCTGCACAAACACAAACAGCTTGCACCCAACGCTATGAAGGGGTTGTCAATCCCTTATAGATTGTTTGCCAAGTGAGAACTGAAAGCAACAAAGTAACAAAGCAAAGTAAAAGTGGATTTGTAAACGATGCATGTGAATAGACCCGGGGGCCGTAGTGTTTACTAGTGGCTTCTCTCATGAAACAAGTAGAAAGTGGGTGAACAAATTACTATCGAGCAATTGATAGAACTGTGCAGAGTCGTGACGATACCTATGCAATTATTATTTTATAGGCATCACGTCCGAAACAAGTAGACCGATACTTTCTGCATCTACTACTATACTCCACACTTCGACCGCTATCCAGCATGCATCTAGTGTATTAAGTCCATCAGAACAGAGTATCGCCTTAAGCAAGATGACATGATGTAGAGGGATAATCTCAAACCAATGATAAAAACCCCATCTTTTTACCCTTGATGGCAACTGCTTTATGTGTGCTTGCTGCCCCTATTGTCACTAGGAAAGGTCACCACATGGCAGAACCCAAAACCAAGCACTTCTCCCATTGCAAGAATCATAGATCTAGTTGGCCAAACAAAACCCAAGACTCGGAGAGACTTACAAGGATATCAAATCATGCATATAAGAAATCAGCAAAGACTCAAATATATATCATAGATAATCTGATCACTAGTCCACAATTCATCGAATCTCAACAAACACACCGCCAAAGAAGATTACATCGGATAGATCTCCATGAAGATCATGGAGAACTTTGTATTGAAGATCCAAGAGAGAGAAGAAGCAATCTAGCTACTAACTACGGACCCGTAGGTCTGAAGTGAACTACTCATGAGTCATTGGATGGGCGATGATGATGATGAAGAAGCCCTTCACCTCTAAGGTCCCCTCCGGCAGGGTGCCGGGAAGGGTCTCCAGATGAGATCTCGCGAAAACGGAAGCTTGCGGCGGCGGAAAAGTATTTTCGAGGCTCCCCTGATTTTTTGTGGAATATTTGGGAATTTATAGGCCAAAGATCTAGGTCAGGGGGTGGCCAGGGAGGCCACAAGCCTGCCCACCGCCGCCTCCCCCTTGTTGGCGGAGTGGGGGCTTGTGGGCTCCCTGGAGCCCACCTGGCTTGGCCCAAAAGCCCCCTGGACTTCTTCCGTTCGGGAAAAAATCATTTCGGGGTTTTTTTTCCGTTTGGACTCCGTTCCAAAATCAGATCTGAAAAGAGTCAAAAACACGGAAAATACAGGAACTGGCACTTGGCACTGAATCAATAAGTTAGTCCCAAAAAAGATATAAAAAGGTACATAAAACATACAAACAAGGCAAGATAACAACGTGAAACCATCAAAAATTATAGATACGTTTGAGACGTATCAAGCATCCCCAAGCTTAACTCCTGCTCGTCCTCGAGTAGGGAAGTGATAAAGAATGAATTTTTGATGCTTTCATGCTACCTAGCATAGGTGTCCTTTGTAATTCCTCTTATGTGGCGTGAATGTTCAGATCCATTAGATTCAAAACAATAGTTTGCTATTGACGTGGAAACAATAACAATTCAAGCAAACTAGCAAAATAATCATGAACTTTCAAAATAACAAGGCCAAAAGAAAGTTATCCCTACAAAAGCATATAGTCTGGCTATGCTCTACATTCATTGCACAATGAATTTAAATCATGCACAACCCCGGTATTGGCCAAGTAATTGTTTCACACCTTTACTTTCTCAAACATTTTCAACTCTTATGCAATACATGAGCGTGAGCCATGGTTATAGCACTATAGATGGTGTGGAATGTGGTGGAGGTTGCAAGACAAAAAAGGAGAAGATAGTCACATTAACTAGGCATATCAATGAGCTGTGGAGATGCTCATCAATAGATATCAATGTGAATGAGTAGGGATTGCCATACAAATGATGCACTAGAGCTACAAGTATGTGAAAGCTCTTAAAGAAAACTAGTGGGTGTGCATCCAAGTTGCTTGCTCACGAAGACCTAAGGCAATTTTGAGGAAGCCTATCATTGGAATATACAAGCCAAGTTATATAATGAAAATTTACCACTAGCTATATGGTGGTGAAAAAACGAGAGACTCTCAATCATGAAGATCATGGTGCTTAATATGCACAAGTGTGGAAAAAGTGGTAGCATTGTCCCTTCTCTCTTTTTCTCCCATTTTTTTGGTGGGCTCTTTGGCCTCTTTTTTATGGGCTTCTTTGGCCTCTTTTATTTCCTCATATGGGACAATGCTCCAATAATGATGATCATCACACTTTCAACTCAAAACTTAGAGCAATTATGACTCTATATGAAATGCCTTCGGTAGTGTACCGTGGCAATGATTTAGCATGGCATAGACATCAATGGAAACATCATGCTAGCTATCTTACGATCATGCAAAGGCAATGTAGACGTGGTGGCACATGTCATGGTGGTAGTTGCATGGCAATATATCTCGGAATGATTTTGCAAAAGCCATAATAGGTAGGTATGGTGGCTGTTTTGAGGGAGGCTAATGGTGGGTTTTGTGCACCGGCGAAAGTTGCACGGCACTAAGAAGATAGTGATGGTGGAAGGTGAAAGTGCATCTAAACCATGGACTCGACATTAGTCATGAAGAACTCATATACTTGCTGCAAAAGTTTTATTAGTAATCGAAACAAAGCATTCAAAGCATACTCCTAGGGGAAGGGTTGGTAGGTATAAACCATCGCGTGATCCCGACCGCCACGCAAAGGATGACAATCAATATACTAATCATGCTCAGATTTCATCACATAGCGGTTCATAATACGTGCATGCTACGGGAATCACTAAATTCAACACAAGTATTTCTAGATCCACAACACCTTACTAGCATGACTTCAATATTACCATAACCACAACTCTAAACTAATTGAGATGAATCAAACTTCTCTAACTGTTCAATGCACATGAAGGTTGAAGTTTTCGTATCCCTTTGGATAACTACCCCTTTTGAGTCTACTTTCAAAGCATAGATCAACTACCAAGCCACGCACCGCTGCACTCTAAAATATATAAGTGAAGCACATAGAGCAAAAGTATCTAGCTCAAAAGATATAAGTGAAGCGCATATGAGCTGAATTGTCGACCAGAAGATATAAGTGAAGCTCGAGAAAATCACGGTGTGTGCATGTCTCTCTATCTAGGTGTGCAGCAAGGATGATTGTGACACAACAAAAATAAAAGACTCCTACGATACAAGACGCTCCAAGCAAAAACACATAACATGTGGTGAATAAAAATATAGCCCCAAGTAACGTTACCGATGTATTGAAGACGAGAGAGGGGATGCCTTCCCGGGGCATCCCCAAGCTTAGGCTTTTACGACATCCTTGAATCTCTTGGGGTGCCTTGGGCATCCCCAAGCTTGAGCTCTTGCCACTCTTTATCTTTTTGTCCATAAGAACTTCACCCAAAACTTGAAAACTTCACAACACGAAACTTAAAGAGAAACTCGTGATAACATTAGTACAAGAAAGCAAACCACCACTTCCTTAGGTACTGTAGAAAACTTAAATTCTACTTGTTCTGATGTTGGGTTACTATACTTTCAATCTTCCATGGCTAATACCCCCCGATACTATCCATAGTTTCATCAAAATAAGCAACCAACACAACAAAAACAGAATCTGTTAACAGCAGACTAGTCTGTAGCAATCTGTATGTTTCGTATACCTCTGGTACTTCAAAAACTCTGAACAATTACGACATTCTGAAGAATTTGCGTGGCAATCCGCAGAAAAAAGTATCAACTCAAAATCTATTACAGAAAAAAAATGAAAATTCATTTTGTGAGCAGAAAGTTTTTGTCTTTACCAGCATGACCAAACGATCATCCTCAAGACTAATCATAACGGTTTTGCTTGGCACAAACGCAAAAATAAACACAAAAAGCACAATCATAACAGAATTATGAAAGTGTGGAAAACACAAAAATAAAGAAAAAGGATAGATTCGTTGGGTTGCCTCCCAACAAGCGCTTTTGTTTAACGCCCTTAGCTAGGCGAAAGTGATGGAATCACGTATAGTCATCTTTGGTACTCAAACCATAAGTAGCCCTCATCATAGATTCATAAGGCAATCTTATTTTCTTTCTAGGAAAGTGCTCCATGCCCTTCTTTAAGGGAAATTGAAATCTAATATTCCCTTCCTTCATATCGATGATAGCACCAATAGTCCTTAGGAAAGGTCTACCAAGAATAATGGGACATGAAGGATTGCAATCTATGTCAAGTACAATGAAATCCACGGGTACATAGTTCTTATTTGCAACAATAAGAACATCATCGATCCTCCCCATGGGTTTCTTGACAGTAGAATCCGCAAGATGCAAATTAAGAGAACACTCTTCAATCTCATGAGAACCAAGAATATCACATAAAGACTTTGAAATCGCGGAAACACTAGCACCCAAATCACACAAAGCATTGCACTCATAGTTTTTTATCTTGATTTTGATAGTAGGTTCCCACTCATCATGAAGTTTTCTAGGTATAGAGACTTCTAGTTCGAGCTTCTCTTCTAGCGATTTCATCATAGCATCTACGATATGAGCGGTAAAGGCTTTGCTTTGGCTATAAGCATGTGGAGAGTTTGCAATGGATTGCATCAAAGTAATGCATTCAAACAAGGAAAAATTATCACAATTGAATTCCTTGAAATCCAAAGTGGGAGTTTCATTACTACCCAAAATTTTGACTTCTTCTACTCCACCCCCACACCTTTATCATCAAGATAGGTGGACTCCGAATCATGGGGGCGTTTTTCAACCAAAGTGGATTCATATCCAGCCCCTCCATAACTAGGTTTGCCACGCGAAAACAAAGATTCAAGAGGAGACACACCAAGCACTTTAAGATCTTCGTGATTTTCATCACAAATTTCAGGTTTAGCTGCCATCTTATTGACTAAGGTAGCCTGCTTGTCAGAAATTTGGCCCACCAATTTTTCAAGATGAGCAAACTGGGAACTGAGTGCAAGGAAATCATTGGCCATATCATCGACCTCTTTATTCAAGCAGACCAAAAAGGAATTTTGCTCTTTTAATTCCCTACGGAAGTAACTATTTTGGTCAAACTGGGAAGACATGAATCATTTGACATTAGTTACAATCTCCTCCAATTTTCTGAAATAGTTTGGTTGGGCCATGAGGAAAAATCTCTCACGAACAAACCTAGGAGCAGGCGGCAAAAGGGAAAGGCAAAAAGCAAAAGAAAACGGCGAAGGAGAAAAGCGAATGAAAACGGCAAATGTGAAGTGGGGGAAAGAAAACGAGAGGCAATTGGCAACAAAAGTAAATGCAAGAGAAGAGTTTGTGGGACCTACTTGGATAGATCTTGATTTCTCCTCCCCGGCAATGGTGCCAGAAATAATTCTGATGGCTGTTGTGTATCCCTTGCAACGGCGTGAGAAATAGTTGTGTCGACGGCACCAGGAATCCTTCAGCTGCGACTACGCCTTAAGGGACTTCCTAGGCAAGTATGCAAAGGATTTCCCCCGTGGCCTTGGAGCCTTGCGTTGGTGTTCCCTCTAAGCGGAAAGGGTGATGTAGCACAGCGACGGTAAGTATTTCCCTCAGTTTGAGAACCAAGGTATCAATCCGGCGGAAGAGTATCTCAAGATCCTGCACAAACACAAACAGCTTGCACCCAACGCTATGAAGGGGTTGTCAATCCCTTATAGATTGTTTGCCAAGTGAGAACTGAAAGCAACAAAGTAACAAAGCAAAGTAAAAGTGGATTTGTAAACGATGCATGTGAATAGACCCGGGGGCCGTAGTGTTTACTAGTGGCTTCTCTCATGAAACAAGTAGAAAGTGGGTGAACAAATTACTATCGAGCAATTGATAGAACTGTGCAGAGTCGTGACGATACCTATGCAATTATTATTTTATAGGCATCACGTCCGAAACAAGTAGACCGATACTTTCTGCATCTACTACTATACTCCACACTTCGACCGCTATCCAGCATGCATCTAGTGTATTAAGTCCATCAGAACAGAGTATCGCCTTAAGCAAGATGACATGATGTAGAGGGATAATCTCAAACCAATGATAAAAACCCCATCTTTTTACCCTTGATGGCAACTGCTTTATGTGTGCTTGCTGCCCCTATTGTCACTAGGAAAGGTCACCACATGGCAGAACCCAAAACCAAGCACTTCTCCCATTGCAAGAATCATAGATCTAGTTGGCCAAACAAAACCCAAGACTCGGAGAGACTTACAAGGATATCAAATCATGCATATAAGAAATCAGCAAAGACTCAAATATATATCATAGATAATCTGATCACTAGTCCACAATTCATCGAATCTCAACAAACACACCGCCAAAGAAGATTACATCGGATAGATCTCCATGAAGATCATGGAGAACTTTGTATTGAAGATCCAAGAGAGAGAAGAAGCAATCTAGCTACTAACTACGGACCCGTAGGTCTGAAGTGAACTACTCATGAGTCATTGGATGGGCGATGATGATGATGAAGAAGCCCTTCACCTCTAAGGTCCCCTCCGGCAGGGTGCCGGGAAGGGTCTCCAGATGAGATCTCGCGAAAACGGAAGCTTGCGGCGGCGGAAAAGTATTTTCGAGGCTCCCTTGATTTTTTGTGGAATATTTGGGAATTTATAGGCCAAAGATCTAGGTCAGGGGGTGGCCAGGGAGGCCACAAGCCTGCCCACCGCCGCCTCCCCCTTGTTGGCGGAGTGGGGGCTTGTGGGCTCCCTGGAGCCCACCTGGCTTGGCCCAAAAGCCCCCTGGACTTCTTCCGTTCGGGAAAAAATCATTTCGGGGTTTTTTTTCCGTTTGGACTCCGTTCCAAAATCAGATCTGAAAAGAGTCAAAAACACGGAAAATACAGGAACTGGCACTTGGCACTGAATCAATAAGTTAGTCCCAAAAAAGATATAAAAAGGTACATAAACATACAAAGAAGGCAAGATAACAGCGTGAAACCATCGAAAATTATAGATACATTTGAGACGTATCAGGCTACGACCGTCTCAGACTCATAACCGTGGAAAGGGTCAGATTCGACTTGAGATATTATCTCAGGGTCGACAGAGAATTCATAATCCTTATCGGTGATAAAGATAGGTGAAGTGGCAAACTTCGGGTCGTATTTCATCCTAGCTTTCAGAGATTTTTCCTTCCACTTGAGAAGTAATTTCTCAGCGTCATAGGCATCCTTACACGCACTCAGCTATCTCTCCCTCCATAACGTAACCCTCGGGTATATCAGGCAATTCATATCTAGGAGAGCTAGATCTAGCAGGAGCGAAAGCGGGTTCTTTCTCAATAGTATCGGCAGTTTCAGAAGCATCACGAGCATTGGCAGTAACTCTAGCAATGTGAGCATCAAGGAATACCCCTAGTGGCATATTAGGCAAAGTAGTATCTCTAGCAGTATCAAGCATAGCATCATCACGCAAAATAGCATCTCTAGCATCATCAGACAAAGCAGTATCAAGCATAACATCATCAGGCAAGGCAGTATCAAGCATAGCATCTCTAGCAGTATCAGGCATAGTAGCATCATAAGCATCATCAAGCACAGGCGACATATCAAGATTTCTAGCAGGAGGTGTTGTCGCAAACTTACTCATAACTGAAGGTGAATCATGTGCAGAGCTAGATGGCAGTTCCTTACCTCCCCTCGTGGTTAAGGGCAAGACTTTGGTTTTTGGATCTTTCAGATTCTTCATAATGATCAGCACATATAAATCCCAAGTGACTCGGAGAATATAGCATTCCCTTCCCCGGCAACGGGGCCAGAAAAAATGCTGCTAGCAGTCCCCGGCAACAACACTAAAATAATGCTATTGACGTGTTCCTGACTTGATGCCTCCGCGGCAACGGAGCCAGAACTGCTCCCAGTTGCTAAACAATTAGCAATTGTCTTGCAATGGCCCACCAGCGTGAGGGTTCGCGGCAGTTTTCGAGGGTAGAGTTGATACGTCCATTTTGCATCATGCTTTCATGTTGATATTTATTGCTTTTTGGGTTGTTATATTACTTGTGGTACCATATTTATGCCTTTTCTCTCTTATTTTGCAAGGTTTATTTGAAGAGGGAGAATTCGGGCAGTTGGAATTCTGGACTGGAAAAGTAGCAAATCCAAGTCCACTATTCTGCATATCTCCAAATGCCCTGAAAATTTACGTGGAATTTTTTGGGAATATATAAAAAATACTAGGCGAAAGAACAACCGGAGGGGGGCCACGAGGGCTCCACAAGCTTGCCCACCGCCACCACCCCCCTGGTTGCGCACGGCAGGCTTGTGGGCTGCCTGACGGCCCACTAGCCCCCCTCTTTTGCTATATGAAGCGTCCTGGTCTGGAAAAAATCAATCAGGAGCTTTTTTGTGGTTTCGCCGCCGCCACGAGGCGGAACTTGAGCAGATCCAATCTTGAGCTCCGGCAGGACGATCCTGCCGGGGAAACTTCCCTCTCGGAGGGGGAAATCGTCGCCATCGTCATCACCAACACTCCTCTTGTCGGAGGGGAGGCATCTTCATCAACATCTTCATCAGCACCATCTCCTCTCCAATCCCTAGTTCATCTCTTGTAACCAATCTTCGTCTCGCAACTCTGATTGGTACTTGTAAGGTTGCTAGTAGTGTTGATTACTCTTTGTAGTTGATGCCAGTTGGATTACTTGGTGGAAGAGTTTATGTTGATATCCTTGATGCTATTCATTACACGTCTGGTCATGATTATTATTATGTCTTGTGAGTAGTTACTTTTGTTCCTGAGGACATGGGATAAGTCATGTTAATAATAGTCATGTGAATTTGATATTCGTTCGGTATTTTGATATGATGTATGTTGTTTTTCCTCTAGTGGTGTTATGTGAACGTCGACTACATAACACTTCACCATATTTCGGCCTAGAGGAAGGCATTGGGAAGTAGTAAGTAGATGATGGGTTGCTGGAGTGACAGAAGCTTAAACCCCAGTCTATGCGTTGCTTCCTGAGGGGCTGATTTGGATCCACTAGTTTAATGCTATGGTTAGACTTTGTCTTAATTCTTCTTTTGTAGTTGCGGATGCTTGCGAGAGAGGTTAATCATAAGTGGGATGCTTGTCCAAGTAAGGGCAGTACCCAAGCGCCGGTCCACCCACATATCAAACTATCAAAGTAACGAACGCGAATCATATGAACATAATGAAACTAGCATGACAGAAATTCCCGTGTGTCCTCGGGAGCGTTTTTCCTCCTATAAGACTTTGTTCAGGCTTGTCCCTTGCTACAAAAGGGATTGGGCCACTTGCTGCACCGTTGCTACTACTTGTTACTTGTTACTCTTTGCTTGCTACGTTTCACCTCGCTACACAATCACTTGTTACCGCTACTTTCAGTGCTTGCAGTTATTACCTTGCTGAAATCCGTTTATCAGAGCCTTCTGCTCCTCGTTGGGTTCGACACTCTTACTTATCGAAAGGACTACGATTGATCCCCTATACTTGTGGGTCATCAAGAGTATTCAACCCAAATTTGTTGGTTCGCCTGATAGGAAGTGGAAGAATATTCTCAAGTATTAGCAGTTGACTGTGTCAGATTCAACCACACCTGAAAGATTAGTATCTGCAAGCAAAATATTAGTAGCAAAGTAGTATGATAGCAATGGTGCCAGAAACAATCTGTTGATGGCAGACTATTCCTAACGGTTGTATCAATGGCGCCAGAAGTTGCCCGTGGACGGGAAATAGTATTTTCCCGACAACGTCGAGAGAACAAGTATTGTAGCAGGTAGCAGTAGTGTAACGAGTGACAGCAGTAGCAAGGAACAGCAGTAGTGACAGCAGTAGCAAGTAGCAATAGTAGCAAGTAACAGCAGTGGCAAGTAGCAGCAGAGCAAAGCAAGTAACAGCAGCAGTGGGACAAACTCGTAGGCAATGGGTCGGTGATTTGTCGGATGATATTCATCATGCAACAATTATAACATACAGAGATATGTGGCTAGCTCCCGTTCGTCAATGTGATGTAGGCATGCATTCCGTGTGTCTTCATACATGCTTAGGGAAAAGAACTTGCATGACATCTATTGTCCATCCCTCCCGTGGCAGCGGGGTCCAAAAGGATACTACGGGATATTAGGGTTCTCCTTTTAATAAAGAACCAGAACAACGCATTAGCACTTGGTGAACACATGAACTCCTCAAACTATGGTCATCACCGGGAGTGGTTCCGGTTATTGTCACTCCAGGGTTGCCGGATCATAACACACAGTAGGTAACTGCAACTTGCAAGATCGGATCTAAAACACACATATATTGGTGACAACATAATAATTTCAGATCTGAAATCATGGCACTCGGGCCCTAGTGACAAGCATTAAGCATGGCAAAGTAGTAGCAACATCAATCTCAGAACATAGTGGATACTAGGGATCAATCCCCGTCAAAACTAACTCGATTACATGATAGATCTCATCCTACTCATCACCGCCCAGCGAGCCTACGAATAGATTACTCACGAACGATGAAGAGCTTCATGGAATTGTAAAGGGGAGAAGGTTGATGATGACGATGGCGACGATTTCCCCTCTCCGGAGCCCAAAACGGACTCCGGATCTGCCCTCCAGATGAAGAATAGGATGTGGCGGCGCCTCTGTATCGCAAACGCGATGAAATCTTCTCTCTTCATTTTTTCTGGGACGAAAGTGAATTTATAGAGCTAAGTTTGGGGGCAGCAGAGCCACGTGGGCCCCACAAGCTTGGTAGCCGCCACCAGGGGGCGGCGGCTATAGGGCTTGTGGCCCACTGGCCATCCCCTCCGGTGGATCTTTGCGCAGGTATTTTTCATATTTTCCAGAAATATTCTCCGTAAATTTTCAGGACGTTCCGAAAACTTTCATTTCTGCACAAAAACAACACCGAGGCAATTCTGCTGAAAACAGCGTCAGTCCAGGTTAGTTCCATTCAAATCATGCAAATTAGAGTCCAAAACAAGGGCAAAAGAGTTTGGAAAAGTAGATACGATGGAGACGTATCATCCCCCTTTGCGGCACAACCTTCATTGCAAAGTACCTTTGATGGAACCGTCGTTTAACATCAATTTTTTCGTCTTCAGTGTCCTCCACAACATCGCACGCGTGCAACATCACTATTAATCCTGCAACACTGGCAATTACAACGTGACAGATGTTGTTGTGAGGCACACCACAATATATAGCATTGGTCATCATTACATTGCTTCTGTTGTAAAACCGCCATTGTTTGCAACGGGCTAGTCTGCGATATCTGTGTGTTCCATAATGACCGGCCTGAAGTGTCGATCGTCCTCTCCATGGTGTGTGTTGCATTACAATTCGGCCATACAAGTAGATACATGCTTTTGAGCGACACTTTATAAGGGATAGAGGAAGGATGTGTTTTCAATATTTTATCTCATATGCAAATTCGAGACAACTAAGGCTGAGTTATTTTTAGCTTTTGATTCTCCAGAATTAGCTTTTGGGAAACTTCCCCCAGAATCAGCCGTCGAGTTCTTTTCTAAGATTACGATCTGAGAATATGGGACAAGTTGTATGCTGAAATGTGTGTAACGCCCCTCAACAAAAATTGGATGCTGCATTGCTAACACTTAGATGTTTCAAACAATTTATCGTCAAATATGAGCATGAATACGATTTATGAATATCTTAGATAGATAAATATTACAATAAAGATGGTTTTCGCGTTTTTTTGCTTCAAAAGAAGTTCCAGTACAAATAGATTGACTAATCTCATGGTACAAGACTGGTAGCAATAGCCTCACGTGTTGCGGCCATGGTACCATTCTCTTCGGGTGGTAGAGCGTTGGCGCGTGTAAATGGTAATGGTGGTTGCACATACGCATCATTATCAAACTTGTCAAAAATGCTCATCATGCAAACTTGCTATCACGAATAAAGTTGTGGAGACACGTGCATGCAGTGACAATCATCTTTTGAGCCTCTAGTTTGTACCGTGGTATGCCACCGAGAATTCGTCATTTCATCTTGAGAACACCGAATGATCTTTCGATAACATTTCACAAAGAAGAATGACGATGATTTTCTTTTCTTTCTCCAAAAACAATGTCTATTCATTAGCCCATAGTATTAGTAAAACAAAACCATTCACAAGTAGCAAAACAAAACCACTGTCAAATAGAAAAATTAATTTAACAAATCATCTACCTTTTGAGCATTCAAAGAACCAAAAAATTGAACATAGTTGCACCATTCATCCATCGATATATGAATACACTAACATCATCCATTCATTAGTCAAGCAAATCACCTACATCCATGGTTCCATGCACGGAGAAGAGCTAACAAATTATCTACATTGAGAAAAATGAAAGGGCTCACCGAGGCAGCGGTGAGCCACTGGTTGGGCTCGTCGGGGCTGGCGAAGGACGTCGGCGAACGGCGGGGAGGGCAGTCGGAGCCGGTGGGACGAAGGACCTCGGGGGCCGACGGGATGGGGTCGGAGGAATCGGCGAGTAGGACTGCTTCGGCCGCTGGATGGGCGCGTCAGGGCGGCGGACGTCGGCTCTGGCAGGTTTGCTCGAGGGAGGAGGGGCGTCGGGGAGTGGAACCCTAGCGACGGCGACGGGACTCGGGGCGAGGGGGGATCGAGCGAGGGGTCCCCGTGGCCGAGCGGGCACGATGCGCTTATTAGGCTTGGTCGGTTGGGTTGTGGGAGGGCATTTTGCTCATAATTTCGTGTTGAAACGGGGGTATTGTCTCAAAACCCAAACGTTTTCTTTTGAGGTGGTCCGAGACGTTGCTTCTGAGTTGCACTATCGATTATGGTTCAATTTTCACGATACTGAACAATCAAATCGAGTTCTTTTAAGCTTATGATTTTGTAAAACCTGATTTTTCATAATCAGGACAAAAGAACTCGGCCTAAGTCTCACCAAACTAATACTATACCGCAACTAATTTCCACAAGTTTCTGCCGCAATAGGCGTGGTATCATCTACTAGTACCCGAAACATTTTGATCCATTCTTTCATCGATCTAGAAGCAGATGTAGACATGTAGAATGAACCTGATCGAGCGATGCGCGTGGCTATTTATAGCTAGCTTCATCCATTTTGGTTGCCGTTACGCGTCACCATCGGTGCCGTACGTACCTGGACAAATCTTCTACATGCCATTCTCATTGAGGTTGCGATGGATATGTTCGGGTATGCAAGGTTCACTATACGTACGTACTACCCGAGAGAGTTCCAGAGGAAATGTACAGCCGTACTCGTAGATGTATGCACACATTTGACAGACCTGGGTGCACCCATCAGTCCGTGCATGTCTTTTTCTTGTGCGCCTGTGCCGTGGTAATCGGAGAAGTGGGTATGAACGAAGTACCGTCCGGTCGCAGTACATGGGACTGCTAATCGAAATGACATAGACGATTCCTCTTGTCCCTGACTGTTAGGTGACGTTGAAAGCTTCTTTCTCAGCTCGGAAATATTAATCGTCTTTATCTTTATTCTTATACAGGGACCTAAGTTGGTGACGTTCTGGTCAGGCTCAGAGACTACCTGTTAACTGTTTGTTGTAGTTATTATAAATGATGTGTACTTGACATACGTACTACTCGCTCGGAATTGCACTAGTTACAATAACAACAAAGCCTTTAATTCTAAACAAGTTGGGCATGGACCGAGTTCTATTAGAGTTGTGTCAACTAATTTGGATAAAGGGCATATCAAAATTTTCGGGGCCGCCTACCTCTGTGATATTCACCATGGCAGCAGCGCCGTGGGATGGTGGCGAGTTATGTTGGAGTTGGATAAGGCAATGAAGAAAATAGGAGGTTATTTATTACTCCCTCTGTACCGATTTATTTGTCGTTGGGAGATTGCCTCTGACCAGGTGAAAACATACTGAAGTACAAAAATACCCCTAATTACCTCTAATAATTTGAAAACAGATCGTCATCTTCCTCGCTCCACCTCCGCGAGCACTCGCCTCCTCTTCCTCCGCCCTCCACCTCTGCCAGTGCTCGCCTCCTCTGCCTCCGCCCTCTACCTCCTCCAGCTGCTCGTCCCTGTTGCTAGCAGCAGGCCCCTCCCTGTCATCCATCAGCACGACCCTCCGCGAGGCTCCTCCCCGTCATCCAGCTGCCTGTCCCCGTCGCCAGCCGCAGACCCCTCTTCCTCTACCCTCCATCAGCAGGATCCTCCGCCAGGCTCCTCCCTGTCGTCCAGCTGCTCGTCCCCGTCGCCAGCAGCAGGACCCTGCTCTCCGCCTTGACCAGAAAGACCCTCCACCTGGCCGCCTCCGCCCCAACTTGGTCCTCGCCTGCCCAGCCCAGGCAGGTACTCCTCGCCTCAAATTACTCCCTGAAATAGCACAAAATTGATTCAGTTTAACAGCACAAGATTGATTCAGTTTAACAGTGCAACAACAGAATTTGAGGAATCACTATAATTTGAAAACAAACAAATAACAGTCGCAGGTGCAGTGAAATTCAGGAGTTAACCGAAATTCGAGTGTATAAGGTGTATATGCTGCAACAGGTCCAGTGTGCAGTCTTGACGTGCAAATAATTGTGCAGGCATTTTCCATCATTCTCCATCAGGCATTTGCTGCTTGTTTATTCGGTTGGTGTCAATGATATGTTAATCTAGACCAACTTTAGAGGTAGAATACGAGACTGGAGGGATATCATCAGGCAACAAAAAAATTCTACAGTAAAATTCCTGCTAGTGCCTTAATCTAAAAACCATGCTCATTGAGATGATTAGAAGCTCACCCGAGATGCATACAGATCAAACATCAGGGAATTACAAGGAGTCGCCCTTCTGCAGAAGATGTTAATATGGTCGGGCCCTGTCCTCAAAGCTCACCCGAGATGCATACAGATCAAACATCCCTACTAGCAAGATACTGCCATCCTTCTGCATCCATCCTCCTCCACCCCGCCATTGTCACACAGGCACTACCATGAAATGAAGCAGTTGTTCGAAAGCAACACAACAGAGTGTGAGAGGGTACAATCCTTGACTAGTTTCAGCTAAGAATGGGGAGAGAGAAACTACACCAGTAGTACACTACTCCTAATTAACTCAAGATCTTGAGCCTTTTGCCGTTTGCCATTAATTCAGTTAACACTACTCCTAATTAACTGAAGAAGATCTTGGGAAACTACAGCAACAGTACACTACAGAGCAGGAAGTACTGACCGAAGTAACAGAAAAATTGCCTCAAGCAGTAACAAAAAATGTGTTACTACTGAAGAAGATCTTGAGAAACTACAACAACAGCAGAAGTAAAACATCAAAGCTCACTTTTCGCTTCTAAAAGCACTTTGCTGAATCCAGTTAGGTACTTGAATGAATGCTTATTGTCACTCTTTCTTAAATGAATGCTTGTTGTCAATCTATTAAAAATAAAATGATTATTGTCAATCTTTTTAAAATGAAATATGTATTGTCATTCTCTTTTGAAAACATCTTTCATCTTCACATCTTCAGGAGAACATGGATCTTCCAGACCTCAACTACACTCCACCTGCAGAAGATGGGGATGAAATGGATGCAGATGCAGGAAACGAAATGGAAAGGAGATGATATGGAAGGAGATGAAATAGTGGAAGATACAGGTAAAAACATTTTGTCGTTTGGTCATTTGGTCATTTGGTCATGTCATGGTTTGATCATTTCATCATTTGATGTTGTTGTATTTGTTGGTGCAGTTGTTGAGCAAGTTGCTAAAAGAAACAAAACCCTCAATGACCAACAGAAGTTTGCTGCTTATGTAGCCTTGCATACACTCTGTATGAGTAGAGGAGGAATTCTTAAGAGAACTGATACGCAAGACATTGCAAATTTTTTTGGAGTAGGTGTCTGGAATATACAAAGAATTTGGAGGAAAGCGATGTCTCAAATCAAACAAGGCCAGGAAGTGGATGTTTCCAATCAAAGAAAAGGAAATTGTGGAAGAAAGCCTAAGGACATTAACCTAGAACAAATCATAACAATTCCGCTAAACAGGAGATCTACAATTAGGTCTCTGGCTTGGCAGTTGGGATGTAGCCCTACCATGCTCCACAGGAAGTTCATGCTGAAGTTGATAAGGAGGCATACATACTGTGTGAAGCCAGCTTTGAAGGAAAAGAATAAGAAGAATAGGATGAAATTTTGCTTGTCGATGCTTGATGAGGCAACAACAACTACTCCGAGGCCTAAGTTCAAGACTATGCATAATATTGTGCATATTGATGAAAAGTGGTTTAATATGACCAAGAAGAATAAAACATATTATCTCCTGGATGGGGAGGAAGAACCTACGAGGCCTATACATGGTAGCTGTATTGGGAAGGTGATGTTCTTGATAGCCATTGCTAGGCCTAGGTGGGATAGTGAAGGAAACGTGACCTTTTGTCGAAAATCGGTATCTGGCCATTTGTGAAAGAAGTCCCTGCTCAGAGGAGAAGTGAGAATAGGCCCAAAGGTACAATAGAGACAAAGTCAACAAAAGTCGATAGGAAAGTGATGAGAGAGTTCTTGATAGAGAAGGTCTTGCCAGTGATACAAGCTATTTGGCCTGAAAATGATGTTGGGCAGACCATCTATATACAGCAGGATAATGCTAAGCCTCATATTTTGCCTGATGACGTGGAATTTTTAGAAGCTGTTGCAAAAAGTGGACTTGACATCAGAATTATACAACAGCCTGCCAATAGTCTTGATTTGAACGCGCTTGACCTTGGATTCTTCAACTCATTGCAATCTCTGACAGCTATTTAAGCCCTAAAACACTACAAGACCTTATTAATGGAGTGTTGGAGGAATTTGAAGGCTATGAGGTTTACAAGCTGAATAGAATTTTGCTAACTCTACAGACTTGCATGATCGAGATCCTGAACAATGCAGGAGGCAATGGTTACAAAATACCTCATGTGAACAAGGAAAGACTAGAGAGGCTTGGGCGACTACCTTCAAGACTTTCATGCCCGCAGGAGGTTTATGCAAATGCCCTACACAACTTGGAGCTAATGGAGAGGGTTCATTAAAGGAGAGGTGAGAAGAGAGAAACTAATCCTAGCAACTCCTACTCCTACACTAAATACCTAATAGAGCTTTCAGAGAAGTGAGAAGAGAGAGGTGAGAAGAGAGAAACTACATGGTCCAACCCCTGCGGCTAAAGAAGGCGCCGAGGAGGACGGCACACGAGCGCCAGCAAGTGGAGCCAAGCAACCCCCACAGAGCAAGGAAGCACCTGCCAATGGCCCCGCCGCAGAGACGGAGAAGGAGCAGCCCGCAGCAGCAACAATAGAGTAGTAGCTTCTCCTTACAGAAACACCAGAACCTTGACTATGCTTAGATGGAAACTTTTATTTTCAAAAATACCTGGAGTGTTGCCTATCCTGTAGCGATCTTTTTGTAGAGGTGCGCGTCAAGGATGGCTATGTATCGATCAACTCTGAACATTCAGATTAGTATCACAGCAAACAACTGCACTCTTTACTTTTTTCTCCTTGTTCCAGAGTCTATGAGATGAATGAATACATTATGGTCTTAAACCAAAAGGTGAGAAGTTAACCGAATGTGATGACAGTGACGGTTCATACCTCGGTACTATCTATTTTCCTACCGAGCCAGCCATGTCAGGGCGGTAATGAGATTATAGAGCATAATGACAGCCACGGTTTATTTTAAGGTTTATTTTAAGGTTTACATTTGTTAAAATCTTTTGATGCCTTTGAAGTAAAATAGGAGTACATTCTCAATCAAACACCTATAAGCTTGGTTGATTCATTTACATATTTTTCAGAGAAGTAATTACAGCAATGATTTGCAGCAAGTACTGTAATGCTAAGAAATTCAGTCTTATCCCGGATGGTGCTGAGCAAGTACTGTAATGCTAAGAAATTATTTGCACACACAAGCAAGCAAAAGATTTAGGCTTATACCTGATGCAGGGAGCAAAAGCTGCACATGATAGCCGTCTAAATCAGGCACCAAATCATTTGGAGCAGCCATTTAGTGAACATTCGGAGCAGTCATTTACTGAACACTGATTTAGTGTTTACTCACCTAACAAGATAGAAAAAGCAAATCATATGACTTACTCAGGAAAAGTTCAGTATAATAAGCAAAACGTATGGCTTTTGTATCTGCACTTTTGTAAGGTTTAAGTTAATTAAAGGGAAAAAACCATTTCTATTTATCTTAATTATTAGAAAAAAATCAGTTAATCTTAATTAACAGAAAAAAAAATCAGTTAAAGCTACAATTAAAACAGGGAAGATAATACTCCTACACTTTACTGAAAAAGAAGAGAAGAAGAGAGGACAGTGTTGCACTTGCCACAGAGAAGATAATAGCAAATCAGCTCCTCAAATATTACTGAAACTACTCCATATAATGTTTGTATTTGTGTCTTGGAAGGAGTATTGTGATGCATTTGAGTACTTAATCAAAGTGGAGTAGCAGGTAAAAAAACGTTGATTAACTCCACCTGCATCTTTGTTTACCAAAACAAATGGCGATGACAGGAAAAGGGGAAAAAGAGATATTTTTTACTTCAGCCTACATCTTTCCCTGCAGCTCGACGCCGACCTCCCGCCGAGGGCCGCAACCTCGGCTGGCTCGACGCCGACCTCCCGCCGCAGGGCCGCGACCTCGGTTGGCTCAACGCCGACATCCCGCCGCAGGGCCGTGACCTTGGCCCGCTCTATGCTCCGGTGTCATTGTTGCAGCTGCATCTCCACTGCCAAACCCATCCCCACCCCCTCCACTACTGCCATCCTCCCGCCGTCCTGGCTCTTCTTTACCTCCTCGTCGGCGTGGAAGCATCAGGCCCTCCGGATCCAGCCACCCAATGGAAAGGCGGCGACGACGCAAGCGGCAGAGTGGGGCCGGATACGAAGACGGGGAAGAGGGGGCGGCGATGCGGGCAAGGGAGAGGCGCCGGCGACGCATGCGACGTAGAGGCGCCGGCGATGCATGCGAGGGAGGAGCGATGGCTGGGGTGAGCTAGGGATTCGGCGGGGGCGAGCGAGCGAGTGACAGTGTGGGCAAGCGAGCGAGTGACGGAGCTAAGTGAGTGAGGGTAGTTTAGGAAACACAAAAATAATTTGTACTAGCCAAAATTTGCAGTAAAATTCTGGAATGACAAATAAAACGGTACAGAGGGAGTAATTGTGTTGAAGTACTAGTAGACGGCAAGAGTCCCAACTTTGGTTTATGCCGTTCATTGTAAGATCCGACGGTCACAAGTTTCCATATTTGTACTAAATTTCTATTTTCGCTAGATACCCCGCCTGCCTTTTATTCGGAACAAACTTCGATCTATTCACCAAATATCATGGCAGTACAAAGAATATCAGAAGTAACAATAACGAAATACATGTTTGATTTCTTTGGTGTATCTTTTGAGAGACTATTTACTTATTCAAAAAGATAGGGACGACGATGGTACATGCATTAAAACGATTTATGCAATAATACAAAACTTCTATACCAACACTTAAGTATTAACTTTCGTAGAAAAGCACATATATTTAGTTAGTGCAAATAAACATTCATGCATACATGCCTTTATTCGTATCCCAAAAGCTTAAGGTATTAGGCACTTTCAATATACTGTTTGGTCATGCTTCGGGACCTACAATGTCAACATAGATAACTTAAACAAAGTTGAAAGCCGCCTTTCAGTTTCTTTCTAAAAATGTTAGAAACTACATAACATATAAATTAAATTAGCATAGTCATCACCGCATGCAACTTTAATTTGGTTGTGTAGGCAGAATGGCCAATGTGTTATAGAACTTAAAAGCCAGATGTAAACCAAAAATATCAACTCTCGTCTAATTTTAATCCTTAATTATTACCCATCTACATTCAAGCGTTAACTACCGAAACATTATTAATTAGGACCCCATCTAGTTTTTCTCGATAGTTTTGCCGATGTGAGTCCATCTAATGGAGGTTTTGTTGATAGCGTCATCTAAGGGTGGTTGTGCCAGACAGATTAACAACTAATAATACTCAAAGTAAGAAATGTTACAAAGGGCATGTTTGGTTTGTGACTACCTTTGCCACATGTTGCCATATTATTTTTGCCACACTTGCCTAACTTGAGATGTTCAAATTCTTAGCCACACTTTGGCTTGTCTTATGGAATCTTGCCACACTGTTTATATGAATGACATGTGGGACATATTTAAATAATAATCATTGCCTTAGATGTGGGTAGAAACAAACACCCATCAAACTTGGTCAAACTTGCATAGTTCGAGGTGTGGCAATATGTGGCAAGGTGTGACTAGGAACCAAGCAACCCTGCAATGGTTGTCTGACTCCTTCACCTCCATACACAAGATTCTTTACATGACATCAGTGGACGTATTAAAAGAACAGTGTGCTAGTGCCTGTTTCGCTCACACCATACAAATGAATAGCCTGTACCTCATTCATGCGCTTATACGGTCTTGGAAATCATGGCTATAAGCCACCAAAAAGGGAATTTCTGAGCAAGGGATTGAGACGAACTGAAGACTCTTAATCATCGTGGAAAAACTACTTTTAGTTGTTGATTGCCAAAACATGCGCTAGATGGAGTCATGTCAGTAAAATCACCTTAGATTACCACAGTTCTACAAATAAATAGTCAAGGGTTATATGTAAAAGTTAGGACTCATTATATTCATTCATCGGAGGATTCATGTAGGATTTATACCCACACGTTCTCCTTATGTTTAGAGCTCCTTTGATCCAAAGGAAGTCCATATGTTTTTGGAGGATTTGAATACTTCGGAATTTTTCCTACATACCCCGCTTCATTCTTAGGACCGGAATCTTAGAAAGATACCACAAGATTGTGTTACCCTCTATTTTAGAGAAAACATATCATCCACTAAAACATTCTTTTATAACTGCTTTATTTTTCTTGTGGCATCAAAAAATCTCTAATCCAAATTCTCATGGTTTGCTAATCATGTAGATTCAAGTAGGCATTACACTCCTTGTATATTTCCAATTCTTGCCAACTTAAAATTCCTGTGAATAGAGGCCTCATCCTTTTTTTTCCTCTTTTTGCGTGTGAAATATTGTATTACTCAACTCATAATATCCTTACAATCTATCGTAGCTAGCTCCATCGCATCCGAAGGACCTAAACTAAACTAAGTGAAGTTCTACCTTCTCAACGAGCAAATTTAGTTATACTATGGCTAACCTTATTTTGGCTATGGTTTACATGACTAAAGCAAGAATCACGGCCCTTTCGTTTCATAGGAAGTGCGATTCTAGATTTTTAAGTTGTTTTCCCCATATTAGCCCGGTCACTAAGAGCATCTACAACCGGACCACTCAAACCTTCCTCAAACGCTCGGGCAGACCGCCCGATCAGTGGCCGGTCATAAAAAATCGACCCAAACGGGCCTCTCAAAGCAGCGCCGACACGCCCGGACACGCCTGTCTGGCCCACACTCCCCGCATCAACCCTGGTACTACCGCTAGGTGGCGGTAGTACCGCCCCTGGTTAGCGGTAGTACCGCTCCAGGACCTTAGTACCGCCTGCCTAACGGTTGTACGTGGATGGACCTTTTTGCGTAGACTTTCTTGGCGGTGGTAGTGCTTATGCACTACCAGGGGCCCAGCGGTAGTACCGCTGCAGCCAGCGGTAGTACCGCTGCATCCAGCGGTAGTACTGCTAGACTCGGGCTGAGAGTGGGAAAACGGTTGGATTCCCCCCCCACTATATAAAGGGTTCTTCTAGCTGTGGAACCTTATCTCTTACCCTCCCAAGCTCCATTGTTGCTCCCTAAGCTCAAAAGTGCCCGATCTCTGTCCCTAGCCAATCAAACTTGTTTATTCTTTAGGGATTGGTTGAGAAGGCCTAGATCCACACTTCCACCAAGAGAAAAATTGATTCCCCCACCAATCCCTTGCGGATCTTGTTACTCTTGGATGTTTGAGCATCCTAGACGGTTGAGGTCACCTCGAAGCCACATTCCATTGTGGTGAAGCTTCGTGGTCTTGTTGGGAGCCTCCAAGCTTTGTGTGGAGTTTGCCCCAACCTTGTTTGTAAAGGTTCGATCGCCGCCTTCAAGGGCACCTATAGTGGAATCACGGTACCTTGCATCGTGCGAGGGCGTGAGGAGAATACGGTGGCCTTAGTGTCTTATTGGGGAGCATTGTGCCTCCACACCGCTCCAACGGAGACGTACTTCCTGTCAAAGGGAAGGAACTTCGGTAACACATCCTCGTCTCCATCGGTTCCACTTGTGGTTATCTCTAACCTTTACTTTGTGTATGCTTATGTTGTTGTCTATCTCTTACTTGTCTTAGTAGCTCTCATTATTAGCTTCATTAGGGTTCACCCCATTGTTGTAATATTTGTGAACCCATATGTTGTTTACCTTAACTTGCTAAGATTAATTAAAAAAGTGGTCGTTGCCTATTCACCCCCCCTCTAGTCAACCATATCAATCCTTTCAATTGGTATCAGAGCCACGTCTCTTTATTAAGGGTTTAACCACCCGAAGAGTATGGAAGGCGAAGAGGGAATTAACCATGGGCAACCCGAGGCCAAGGACTTGACTTCGGTCACAAGGGGCGACTTGAATACGGCTATGGCCGCCCTCAAGACGTCCTTGACGAACGAAGTCAAGACCATGCTTAAAGAGTTAATTGAGGGATTTAAAAGTCCACCCGAACCGGCTATAGTGGTTAAACCCACCGTCACCGATTCGGAGGCCAACTCCTCTAAGGAAGCGTCTAAAGGTATGCGACCTTCCTCATCTCACGAAAAGGATGGGACTAGAACATATGCCTCAATTCCACCCCCCATGGTCTATGGAGGATCCGTTCCCGCACCGCGTCTTAATCCTGTTGGTCCTCCTCCTAAGCTTGTAAAAGGTGACTTTGCTAACTGGGTATTTTCTATTAAGTCTCATTTGAATCACAGCTCAACAAACTTGTGGAGAATCATCGAGCAAGGATATTATCCCCATGATCCAAGCAACCTCACTCCAAGAGAAGATGCACACAATCAATACAATCACTCCGCTTTGTTTATTCTCTAGTCCGCAGTGCCACCTGAAGATCTTCCTCACCTGCGTCCCTTCACATTGGCCAAGGATTGTTGGGAGTATATTATGGTGTTGTACAAGGGAAGCTCAAGCATTCAACGATCCAACTATGAAGTGATACTTGATAAGGCCGATGAGTTTGTGATGAAGGAAGACGAGGACCCTCGTGATCTCTATCGGAGGGTGACTGCTATTGCTGTGGCACTCAAGGATCATGGGAGCAAGGATGTGGATGATACATGAGTCAAGCGCAAGTTTCTCAAAGCCATCATGCCTTGCAACAAAGCCATGTCATCTGTCATTCGTCAGCGGCCAGACTTCCACTCCTTGTCTTCCAGTGAGGTGTTGGATGAATTCATTGCAATGTCAATCATGAACGAAACAGCCGACAATGCACTTGCTCGTGTTCGCTCAAAAGACAACTTCACCCAACCTTGCGTTGAAAGCAAAAGCAATGCTTGAAGAAGAAGAAGAGGATGATGAAGAGGAGAGCTGCCCTGAAGAAACAAAGTATGCCTATCATGAGCACATGGCTCTTGCATCAAGGCAATTCTGGGGCAACAAGAGGAACTCAAGACCCACCTTCACCAAGAACAACTCGAGTGGATTCAAACCCAAACAACGAGTAAGGAGATGTTATAACTGTGGTAACGTGAGTCACTTCGTGGCCGAATGTCCCTATGAGAAAAGGGAAGACAACGGGGGCAAGCTCATTCGCAAAGACAAAACCAAATCATTTCCAATCTTGGAACAACTGGGTGAGGCCACTGACCTCATAGAGTCTCATGAGGAGACCATCTCCGAGCTTCAGGGACACAGTCGTGACTATGCCGATGAAATTGCTGAATTATCTAATGCTCTAGAAAAGGAGCGCACTCTTCGTTTGGCTCTTGAGGAGTCATATAACGATGACTGCGCTAAAATGCAAAAGAAACTAGATCATGATGTTGTTCTTACTCGTATGCTTAATTCTGAAAAGTATGCTCTTGGGGTTGGCCATGACAGACTCAAAGAGGAGTTTGAAACACTTGACAAGGCCCACAAGGTCTTGAAAGGTGTTCATTTCTCTCTGAAAGAGTCTCATGATCAACTCCAAGCAAAGCTTACTAAGGAGATCTCTACTTGTCCTCCCTTTGTGTTAATTGATAATGCTTGTGCAACTAATCCCTGTCGTGAGCATGTACATCTTGTGGAGGAAAATGCCAAGTTAAAGGAGAAACTTGAGAAGGGCCTTGTGCCATGCATACAAGGTGAGAAGAGCCTGAACGACCTCTTGAGCACTCAAAAAGGTGTTGTAGGAAAGGAGGGACTTGGACTTACCTCCAAGTCAAAAGGTAAAAGGAGGAACAGGAACAAACGATCTCCTACCCTCATGGACATCTTTGTCAAAGAGGGTGAGGGGACTCAGAAGGTGAACAGGAACAAGGTGGACTATGGAAACCTCAAGAAGGGCAAAACCATTCCTACTAACACAGCCGACAAACTCAACTCTTCTTATGTCTTATGTTGTGCTAGTGATGGGCATGTTTATGCCAGATTTGTTGGTTCCTACGATGAGTATATTGAATGGGCTATCTGGGTTCCTAAGACCCTTGTCTCTAAAATGAAAGGACCCATTAAAAAATGGGTACCTAAAACCAAGCCTTGATCTATTGCAGGAGTTTGCTTCCGGTGGGGTGTCATGGTTGCTCGATAGTGGAGAAACAAATCATATGACCGGAAGCAAGGACTTAGTGGTGGATGTGCATCCTTCTCCATCTATGCCCACCCATGTCCAATTCGCCGATGCATCCTCGTCAAAGGTATTGGGATTTGGTAAGGTGGTCGTCTCTCAAGAGTTATCTATTAAGAAGGTCATGCTTGTTGAGTCACTTGCCTACAATTTACTTTCGGTTCGTCAACTTGCAATTATGGGTTTTTCCACATTCTTTAATCTTGATACTGTGGTCCTCCTGAGGAACAAGACTCTTAAAGTAGCCTATGTTGGATATGTCGAAAATGGTCTTTATGTGGTGAACTTCTCAAAGCGACCCACTAAGACCGCGACATGTTTAATGGCTAAAGTTGATGTGGGCTGGCTTTGGCATCGCCGTTTAGCTCATGTCAATATGAGATCTTTGCAAAGTCTTCTGACAGGGGACCATATTCGTGGACTAACAAATGTGAGTTTTGCTAAAGATTGTGTTTGCAGTGCCTGCATTGAAGGAAAGATTCATGAAACTGCTCATCGTCCAACGACTCTTATCTACACTAAGAGGCCATTGGAGCTTCTCCATATGGATCTGTTTGGCCCTCCATCATTTGATAGTCTTGGAGGCAGAAAGTATTGCTTGGTGATTGTTGACGACTACTCAAGATATACCTGGGTATATTTCTTCAAAAAGAAGAGTGAAACTCAACAAATTGTCATCAACTTTGCTAATGAAGCCCAACGTCAACATGAAGCAAAGATCTTGATGATTAGAAGTGACAACGGCACCGAGTTCAAGAACTACACCTTGGATGAGTTTCTAGGTGATGAGGGAATAAAACACCAATATTCTGCACCATATACCCCTCAACAAAACGGCATGGCAGAAAGGAAGAACCGGACCTTGATAGACGCTGCAAGGACAATGATGGCAGAATTCAAATCTCCATATAACTTCTGGGCAGAGGCCATCAACACACCATGTCATGCATCCAATCGGCTCTATATACGCAAAGGCTTGAAGAAGACTCCGTATGAGATTCTAACTGGAAACAAACCCAATCTCAAGTACTTCCGGGTATTCGGTTGTAAGTGTTTCATTCTCAAGAAAGGTGCACATTTAGCTAAATTTGATTCTAGAGCATATGAGGGCATGTTTGTTGGTTATACTACAAACTCTCATGCTTACCGTGTCCTCAACAAGTCCACCGGACTCATTGAGGAGACGTGTAACATGGAGTTTGATGAAAATAATGGCTCCCAAGTGGAGCAAAGTGGTCTTTGTGATGTAGGAGATCAAATTCCTCCCCAAGCCATAAGAAGAATGGGGATTGGTCAAATACTCCCCATCAAGGAACCCCTTGTGGCCGAAGGAGAAGGACAATACTCTACTCAAGTGGAGCCATCACCTCCATAAGCCCCACACGCTTCCGATGAACAAAGAGAAGACTCTCAACAAAATGAACAAGCTCAAGGTCAAGATAAATTGCCCAACAATGATGATGTGTCTCACGATATTCAAGCACTCTCCCAAGACTCCGAACCTGCTCATGATCAAGATCAAGTGCAACCACGAGATCCATACCAAGTAGAAGCACAAGATCAATATCAAGAGCAACCACAAATACAAGAACAAACTAGTGAACCTACTCAAGTCGAAGGACAAGATGATCAGGATACTGTCTCACAATTCCCTTCGGCAGCACCAACAGCCGGTGCCAAGGGAGGCTCAAGACACAAGGGCAAGCAAAGTAAACAATTCGATGCTCCCCCATTATCCAATGAAGAACTCTTGGAGCGTCGAGCAGCCAAGATTGCGAACAAGCTGAAAGTCAAGTCACATCTTATGAAGAATGTACTTGGCAGTTTGAAAAGGGGAGTATCGACCCGTCAACAGATTTGGAATTATTGTGAGCATCATGCGTTTGTTTCGTATTGTGAACCTCAACAGGTACACGAAGCGCTCGATGATGAGGATTGGCTTATGGCCACGCATGAAGAACTTAACAACTTCGAGCGCAACCAAGTCTGGGATTTAGTGCCTAGGCCAACGGAGGAACATAATGTCATCGGGACCAAATGGATATTCAAGAACAAGCAAGATGCCAATGGGATTGTGATTCGAAACAAGGCAAGACTGGTGGCTCAAGGCTACTCCCAAGTCGAGGGTATCAACTACGGTGAAACCTTTGCCCCTGTTGCTCGTCTAGAATCTATTCGCATGTTGCTTGCATTTGCTTCTCATCATAACTTCAAATTACAACAAATGGATGTGAAAAGTGCCTTTCTTAATGGTCCTTTAAATGAGTTGGTCTATGTCAAACAACCCCCGGTATTCGAACATCCCAAGCTCCCCAATCATGTGTACAAACTTAATAAGGCACTCTATGGCCTTAAACAGGCCCCACGTGCGTGGTATGAGTATCTTACTGAGTTGTTACAAGATCGTGGGTTTGAAATTGGGAAGATAGATCCCACTCTTTTTACTAAGAGGGTTAAAGGGGATTTGTTCATATGCCAACTATATGTTGATGATATTATCTTTTGCTCTCCTAACATTTCCTTCAATGAAGAATTTGCTGCACTAATGACTAAGAAATTTGAGATGTCCATGATGGGAGAGTTGAAGTTCTTCCTCGGGTTCGAGATTAAACAAGGCCTAGAAGGGACCTTCATCAAACAAGCCAAGTACACTCAAGACATGCTCAAACGGTTCGAGCTCGAAGATGTCAAACCGGTCAAGTTCCCCATGCCAACAAGATGCAAGCTTGATAGTGATCCCAATGGTAAAGCAGTGGATCAAAAGGTATATCGCTCCATGATTGGATCCCTCCTTTACCTTTGTGAATCTAGTCCAGATATTATGTTGGGTGTAGGGATATGTGCACGGTTTCAATCCGCACCAAAAGAAAGTCATTATATGGCTGTTAAGCGAATCTTTCGATATTTGGCTCATACCCCAAACTTTGGTCTTTGGTATCCCAAAGGAGCAAATTTCAATCTAGTTGGCTATTCTGACTCGGATTGGGCAGGAGATTGTGTGGAGAGGAAGTCAACTTCTGGAGGATGCCAATTCCTTGGTCGCTCATTGGTAAGTTGGACTTCAGAGAAGCAGAATTGCGTCTCTCTATCATCCACCGAAGCTGAGTATGTGGCAGATGCAAGTTGTTGTGCACAATTGCTATGGATGAGGCAAACTTTAAAGGATTACGGTGTCACTTGTGACAAAGTGCCTCTTCTATGTGACAATCAAAGTGCTATCAAGATTTCCATCAACCCAGTGCAACATAGCAAAACCAAGCGTATTGATATTCGTCATCACTTCATTCGTGAACATATCAAGCTAGGTGATATTGAGGTTCACTTCATCCACACTGAAGAGCAACTTGCAGATATTTTCACTAAGTCTCTAGATGACGCAAGGTTCCGGGAGTTAAGGCATGAGCTAAATATCATTGATTCAAGTAATGTGGATTGAAGCTAGGCATGTTGCACCTCACTATGCATTCTATCGTGGTCTAGATGTAGGCATGGACATAGGGGGAGTGTTGTTCTCTCAATGAACTTTCCCTCCCCCCATTATGCATAAATCGATCTAGTCTATCACTTTAGCCATTGCCAAATGGCACTTGTGCTTCAAAGACGAGCATTGGTCATGAACCCAAGGATAATTCTTCGCGCTGTCATACCTTTGTCTCAAACATAGGTGGCCTCGGCCCCCACCCCCACCCCCCAAGAGAAAGGACATAAAATGACAAGTCAGTATATATTTCTGGTGCTATCTTCTTTTTCCACTTACTTGTCATTTGCCCATGTTCTTCTCTTCTCCTAGGTCCCCTTGTGACATTTGCAGCGGTACTACCGCCAGGGGTAGCGGTACTACCGCCAGGACCCCAGCGGTACTACCGTCAGAGGTAGCGGTACTACCGCTAGGACCCCAGCGGTACTACCGCTATACCGCCAGGATCCCAATCTACCACGACCTAACTAGGAAATTTTTAGGGCTGTCTCAGGGGGAGCGGTACTACCGTCAGGGGGAGCGGTACTACCGCCAGGACCCGAGCGGTACTACCGCTGCAGCCAGCGGTACTACCGCCAGGACCACAGCGGTACTACCGCCGGCCCGTACCCCTTGGGCTATATAAAGGAGGGGGAGCCTGTCTTTTTCCTGCCTCTTTCTTCTTCCTCGCGGCTCCTCCCTCCCCAACCCCGAACTCCTCCTATTTCGATCTCTATACGTGGAGCTCCTTCTCTCCGTTGAGTTGGAGGGTTTGCTTCACTTCTCCTTCCTCCTCCAAGTGCCATGGACCCGGTAAAGCTCCTCTCCTTCTTCTCTTGGTTGTTGTTCTTGTTCTAGGGTTAGGAGCATTGGTGGTTTGGATCCATGTCTTTGATATTGTGCCTTGTTTTTGGAGGGCATGAAGGAGATATTTGAGGGGAGTGTAGGTCCTATGAATCTTTGCTATTTATTTTGCCATGCCCTAGGATTTACATGTTTTAGATCAAGCACTTGAACTATGTTTGGATTAGATCTAAAACTTGCTCTCTCTTGACTAGGCATGTGCTTATTTAGATGGTACTTGTGATCCTCTTGTGATTAGGGCTGTGGTGGAGTTCTTAATGTTCATACACAGCCCATGCCCCTCATAAAATTTGTGTAGCCATATCTATGGGGTCTATTTTTATTACAGATCTGAAAATCAAACCCCAGCGGTACTACCGCCAAGGGTCGCGGTACTACCGCTAGGACCCCAGCGGTATAGCGGTACTACCGCCAAGAGGACTCTCTGTGTACTCTTCTCGTGTGCTTGGCAATGAGTGTTTACTTTTCTGTTTTTTTTTCTTGTTCATTGCCTTGACTCCTCTTTGTCGCTCGTTTTCGGTGTGTGTTTTGTGTCACAGGTGGTGCTCGCCGCTCGAACCCCCCACGGGACACACAGTCCAAGCATTTTCTCAATCCAGAGGCTCCAGAGGGTTCCGCCACTTCAGGTCTGCAACCCAAAAAGCAGGCCTTCAAGAAGACCGCTCACAAGGATAAGGGGATCAACGTCCGCACCATGCCCCCTAAGGATTTTCTGCGGTTCCGCACCCAAAACCACTATCTCCAAGAGCGGGCTGTGATCAAGAATGTCGAGCATGAGTGGACAAGGGATCACTGCAGGATCTACCGTGATATCATCAACCATTTCAAGAAGAACTTTGTCCCCGTTCAGTGGATTGACCTGGCTCACCTTCAGCGGAACATGGACTATTTTGTTGATGCTCTTTCTCTGATTGAAAAACTGAGCATCAAGGATATCATATCTTTCAAGACAGACTTTGACCCCAATGTTGTTGCCGAGTTCTATGTCACCGTTCACCTCTCGCCTGATGACGAGCGCTCCATGGTGTGGATGACTGGGACTCAGAAGATGACCGGTACCTGGCGTGAACTCATGGCATTCCTCAAGGTTGATTTCCAGGGAGCTGACACTCCACTTGGGTCGCGTCCTCATGCTACAGCTTCCACTGATAGGGCCTCCGCCAAGGACAGATTGCAGCTACTCTATGTGAAGAAGGGTGTGCTCCCCAGGCATCTGGACATCATGCATCGGATCTTCCGCAACACCCTCTTTCCTCGCATTGGCAACTTCGACGAGGTACATGGCTCTCTGGCTGAGATGCTACTACTCTATGAGGAGGCTATGACTAAGGAGTCTGCCCCTCTTGATATTTCTGATGTGATGTTCACTGAGCTCTGGAACTGCATCATGATGCGCAAGGTTCCCATCTACGGGCCCTATCTGTTTGCTTATATCCGTCAGAAGTGGCAAGACACCTATCCGCAGGAGGAGTTATACATTCAGGCTGACTACATTGTGCACGATCCTGTCAAGCTTCGCGTCAAGGATAAATGGGCCAACCCATCAACTTCCTCTCAGCACATGGACACTGACACAGAGACTGCTGCTGACAGAGGAACCACCTCTCAGTCCCGCTCTTCTGCCATGCCATCTTGAGCCATCAAACTACAGGATAAGATGAAGACTCTCTTCTGTATGCAGGCTAAGGGCCAGTACCAGACGCACATGGCTCAGAAGGAGAACCGTCAGAGGCACAAGCGTGTCCTAAGGACTCTTGATGTTGACATCTCCAGCGGATCAGAGGACGACATAACTCCAGAGGCTACTTGGATGCGGGCTCAAGGTTACCAGTGGTCTGGCGCTGAGGAGGAAGAGGAGGAGCAGGACGATCCGGAGGGTACGAACGAGTCTGGCGATGCTGAGGATGAGGAGTAACCACCTGTGGCGTTAGGTGTGCCCCTTTTTGGTGTCTTGTGCCAAAAGGGGAGAGAGTCTAGGATTTGCTTTGAGAGTCGAACTTTGCTTTGATTTGCTTATCTCTTTCCTGTTTTGCTTCGAACTTGGTTTGCTTCTACTTTGCTATCTTTTGTGAGACATGAACTTGTCACAGATTTATTTCCATCATATGCTGTGAGTCATATGCTCATGTTTGTCATATATCTCTATCTTTTAGTTCTCATATTATTCTCTGTCCAAATCCGGTATTGTCATCAATCCACCAAAAAGGGGGAGATTGTTGGGGCATAGTTTATGCCTAACTAATTTTGGTGATTGATGACAGTACCGCAAAGGACTAATCGTGTGTGATTAAGATTTCAGATAACACACGTCAACGGTACAAGACATCTCGCCCCCTTGTTAGTGGAACAGAAGGCCGGCGCTCTCTACGATTCTCTTTATTTGAGTCATAGGAAAGCCCTACTATTAAGAGGGGAACCGTAGTGGAAAGGTTTGGGTGGAATCAATCTTTGCACGCGCACACTTCACATATTTTCCCCTTGCCAGCATCTTTGGAGTGGCTCCCGCCTTTGTGTTTCCCTCTTCTGTGCAAATGGTCCCCCAGCGGTAGTACCGCTAGCCCTAGCGGTAGTACCGCTGGAGTGCTAGCGGTAGTACCGCTAGGTGGCGGTAGTACCGCCCCTGGTCAGCGGTAGTACCGCTCCAGGAGCTTAGTACCGCCTGCCTAACGGTTGTACGTGGATGGACCTTTTTGCGTAGACTTTCTTGGCGGTGGTAGTGCTTATGCACTACCAGGGGCCCAGCGGTAGTACCGCTGCAGCCAGCGGTAGTACCGCTGGAGTGCTAGCGGTAGTACCGCTGGAGTGCTAGCGGTAGTACCGCTGCATCCAGCGGTAGTACCGCTAGACTCGGGCTGAGAGTGGGAAAACGGTTGGATTCCCCCCCCCCCACTATATAAAGGGTTCTTTTAGGTGTGGAACCTTATCTCTTACCCTCCCAAGCTCCATTGTTGCTCCCTAAGCTCAAAAGTGCCCGATCTCTCTCCCTAGCCAATCAAACTTGTTGATTCTTTAGGGATTGGTTGAGAAGGCCTAGATCCACACTTCCACCAAGAGAAAAATTGATTCCCCGCCAATCCCTTGCGGATCTTGTTACTCTTGGGTGTTTGAGCATCCTAGACGGTTGAGGTCACCTCGAAGCCACATTCCATTGTGGTGAAGCTTCGTGGTCTTGTTGGGAGCCTCCAAGCTTTGTGTGGAGTTTGCCCCAACCTTGTTTGTAAAGGTTCGGTCGCCGCCTTCAAGGGCACCTATAGTGGAATCACGTTACCTTGCAGCGTGCGAGGGCGTGAGGAGAATAAGGTGGCCTTAGTGTCTTATTGGGGAGCATTGTGCCTCCACACCGCTCCAACGGAGACGTACTTCCTGTCAAAGGGAAGGAACTTCGGTAACACATCCTCGTCTCCATCAGTTCCACTTGTGGTTATCTCTAACCTTTACTTTGTGTATGCTTATGTTGTTGTCTATCTCTTACTTGTCTTAGTAGCTCTCGTTATTAGCTTCATTAGGGTTCACCCCATTGTTGTAATATTTGTGAACCCATATGTTGTTTACCTTAACTTGCTAAGATTAATTAAAAAGTGGTCGTTGCCTATTCACCCCCCCCCCCTCTAGTCAACCATATCGATCCTTTCACCATGTCCAGGCGGGCGGATCCATTGATTGGACCAACGGACTTCGTGTCCCACTTGGAACGGGTTGTCCGCCGTGGGAAGGAGAGGATAAGGATCGCCAAGGCCTATATCGCGGAGGAAATGTCGGAGGAAAAGGCGGCTGATGCGGCGGCGCGGGCGGCCGCAGAGGAGGAAGCCATATGTGCCCGTATTTTGAAGAAATAGCAGCGACGGAACACGTGCCCCCTCACCCGCGAGCAGAATCAGGCGGTCCGTGAAATGGTCGGACTGCCATCGAAGGAGGAGAAGGAGGTGAGCGGCGGCGAGGACACCTATGACGATGTGTAGATCCGCCTCGATTCGTACCGTTTCTTCAACCGGTACTTCCACGACAAGGACGACAAGGACACCGGAAAGGACAAGGATAGCCGTGGATGATCTCCATCATAGCCAAACATACCAAATTTTGATAGTCCAGTGGCATGTTTAGCAGTGACGGAGTAGCCGAACGACGTTTGTGCATCGACGTATTAGTTGCATGGGTTGTATGAATTTCAGATATGAGATTTAAGGTGTCCAAATATAGACTGCATTATTTGAAGCATGATCGGTTAGTGTCCGCATATGCGCCCGACGCGTTCGTGGGCGTTTGAGGGGTGGATTTGAGGGTCCGGATGTAGATGCTCTAAGAGCATCTCTAGCACACCCAGTATAACTCACGAAACTGTAAAATAATAGTTGGTTTACATTTCTAGACGGGAAACATGGCCCGAATAGAAACTATAAACGACTCCGACCAGTAATTTTTTTTCAAGGGCACGGTAAAACGCTCCTTCCGATTTGTAAAAACATAGTTTTTGCGTCCGCTTCTACGATACCCTGTATCAAGAGAAAGCAGTTGGCGGGAGCCCAACTGTCATGGAAACTTCCACGTCCGCCGTGCGTCTCCCCGGATGTCGTCCCGCCCGTCCCCAGACGCCGGACGCCCGCCCCGGCCGTTGCGCATGCCCGCGGCCGCTCGAATCCATTCAGCTAGCTAGCTAGCTAATTCCTTTGCCCGCTCGAATCGATTGAGCAAGCGGGCTAGCTAGCTCATGGATTGATTCATCTAGCTAGCTAGCTAGCTCATGGATTGATTCAGTTAGCTAGCTGATTGTTGAGTATACTGATTTTTAGGAAATATGAGGTAGACTAGGAATTTTCCTACCTTGCCTTGTACTCTAAGTTGATCATTGTACTCCTATATATATGCCCACGATGCTCAAGCAATAAACAACTATTCCATCAATCCCTCTATTCTCGTTTAACATGGTATCAGAGCTACCCCCTTGCGTGAGCAACCCGGTCGGTTTCCACTCCGACCACAACTTTTGCGACACATCGACCGTTACGGTTGTGGGGGGTGACCGTTGGATTACCTTCGGATTCTTCTCCAGTCTCACCGTCTACGTCGCTACCGTTGTGACTGGGGATGTTGAGTATATTGATTATTAGGAAATATGAGATAAACTAGAATTTGTCCTACCTTGCCTTGTACTTCAAGTTGATGAGTGTGCTCCTATATATATGCCCACGAGGCTCAAGCAATAAACAACTATTCCATCAATCTATCTCTTCCTGTTCAACCCTGATGAACCATTAGCAAAGGCTCGCACACAACGCTTGCGGCGAACAATGGCGGCTCTGAGAAGAAAGGCCAACCAGGATTGCGACACCGGTGCGGTCCGGGCCGCCGTGAGGATGACCTGGAGGTAGTCTAAGTGGCCATAGTACGCCGCTTAGTGCAGGAACGTCCGCCCGTGTGACGAGTCGAACATCAGAATCTATACACACAAATGGAAAATTGTATTAAGTTCAAGAGAAGCTTCAAAAACAGCCCCAATCATCAAAACTGTGGCCTTAAGTCTCACATTGGCGCCGGCGTCGAGCAACCTTCGCACAGCGCTCGGTCCTCCCGTGCATGCCGCAAGCATCAGCGCCATGTGCGGCAAAGTCCCACAATGTGAGGACGAGCTTTCCACAAAGGGGGCGACAGGGAGATGCAGAGGGGTAGCGAGAAGCTGGACGGGAAGGAGCAAACGCGAATATTCCGTTTTACAGTTCCATTATATGGGTCTGACTCTGTCCGTGTCCAAGCCCGCTCGTAAAAGTATTTTTTCATGAACTGTAAACGAGTTTTACGGATTGACCATATAGACTGTTTGTTAGAGATGCTCTAAGGATTCCTAGCATTACTCGAGATCTCCTAATATTTTCCTGAGGATAGGAATGAACGTGGCTTCTCAATCTTTTGCCCTTTCTATTCCTAGGATTTAGAAATCATGTAACCGAATAAGCACTTGATGGTTTAAAATGGACCATGGAATATATAGTTAAAGGTTCTCTTTCACATAAAAGGCAGCATGTATGCAATGCATGCGAAACATACACCAGCTCACCGAATAAAAAACTCGATGTTTTGTGCATGCATGCATGCACTTTGAGTTTGCCGTGTGAATGAGCAACATACGTATCAACACGTGGGCCCCGCACTGATGTACTCCCCATAGTCGTAGGCCATGGGTGAGATGGTGCCAACTTTTTCCATGGAACAAGGTTCCCACAGTCACGGGCCATTTTCTCCTCCCCACCCATACATATGTATGCAAGGCATGTGTGGAGAGAAAAATACTAGTCCCACCGTTTTTAAATATAAATCTTTTTAGAGGTTTCATTAGTGGACTACACCCGGATGTATATAGACATATTTTAAAATGTAGATTCATTCATTTTGCTCCGTATGTAGACCAATAATGAGATCTCTTAAAAGACTTATATTTAGGAACGAAGGAAGTACCATCACGGCATCACTTCACCACTACGGTTCAGACCTTAAATCATCTTTAATAGACCTCATATAATGCCAATCCGTAAAAGTCGTTTGCAGCTTGTGAAAAAACGGTTTTTACGGTTCGGCGTGAACGTGAACAGAGATATACCCCTTCGTATAAAAGGATATTCGCAGAAAATGCTATTATATGGGTCGTCAATGCAGGGTCTGTTTGGACGCCACCGCGTCGACCTGCAAACCGAATATCCCGTATATTAGAATTACTCATCATGTGCAATATTAGTAAAATATCAATATTACAAATACAGTAATCATCCAAAGTACAATAAGTATTCAAATCACCGTAGCAAACTGAATGAATATCACACATGAATACAAAACTTGTGCCGTATACAAATCACACATGAATGAAATGAAAATGAATGAAAAAATAGAATCTGTTACTGCCCACATCTTTGCCAATGGTGCTCAATGAGATCCTTCTGAAGTTGACAATGGGTGTTTGCATTTTCAATCTCCGTGTAGGTCCTCAGAAAAGCTCTAACTCGGTTAGGGTCTCTAGCTGGTTTGATAGGGTTGCTCACATTGTCATAGAAGAACTTCAAGTTCATGCCTCTCTCATCTTCGAGAATCATATTATGAAGAATATCATAGCATGTCATGATGTTTTTAAGCATCGTTTGTGTCAAAACCGAGTAGGACCACGAACAATGGCAAACCTACATTGCAAAATCCCAAATGCTCTTTCAATGTCATTTAGGGCTGCCTCTTGTGTCCTTGCGAATTCAGACTCTTTTCTACTTTTAGGTTCTTTGATGCTCTTCACAAATATGCACCAAGAAGGGTATATACCATATGCAAGATATTATCTTTTTGTGTATTTATGCCCATTGATAGTGTAGTTGCAAGCTGGAGCATCACCACTAGCAAGCCTAGCAAGCAAATGAGACCGTTGCAACACATTGATATCATTTAGAGTACGTGGCATACCAAAAAAAACAATGCCAAATCTATGGATTTTTTTTAAAAAGTACTACTTATTTTCTACCAAATTCGAAAAACACATGTTGAAATTGAACAAATGTCAAAAATAGCACCATGTCGGCCTCTGGTGGGCCGAAGAGGGCCCGTCGGCCCGTGGGTGGCCGAAGAGCCTGCTGTCGGCCCACGGCTGGCTGAAGAGGACCCGTCGGCCTCCAGGAGGCCGAAGAGCCCCTGATAAGGCCGACTGAGCCTTTTTTCCTCCTCAGTCGCTGGCTCCTCTTCTCCTCTCTCGTTTTTCTTCCCTCATTTTGCCCCCCTCTGATCTCCTCCATCCTCCACCCATTTTCCTATTCAATTCGCTGAAACAATAGATCATACCCATCTCCACCGGCCTACCGTCTCATTTTGTGCCATGGTGGTGGGGTGGTGGCGGTGTGGATGGTGAGGAGGTGGTGTGGTGGAGAGGAAGAAGAAGGTGGAGAGGAGTGAAGAAACACCAGAGCCAGCTAATAGTATTGACTGAATACTCTGCCTAGTCTCATGACCAGTACTAACATTGTGTGGCACATAATATGACTCTTTCTCGGCTTGGCTAGCATCCACATCCGGTGGCAGTGACCCGGATACATAAATCTCGTTAGCCACTTCGCTACCCTGTCCTAGTTCATAACCCACATTGACTTGTACGAATTTCTCCTCCTTCGCCACTGGTTGCACTAGGGCATATGGGTGGATTAATCTTCGGTCTTTGGAATGACTTAACATGGATAACCAATGTTGGCTCCTATCTATCGGCATCAACTCCAACTTGACATTTTTACAGGATTTGGTCCACAATGCATGAATAGTGACGGAACAGACTTCAGGATCCAGCCTAAAACTAGTAGTCAACCAGTGCTTCAACTGCCTAATGTCTAGTCTGTCCGGGTCTGAAAGTGTCGTGACGCCTTTTTTAAACTTGCTAAGATCAACCCCCAACTCATTATATCGAACATTACCAGGGCCGTAATAAACAGTGAAATTTATGGATTCAGACATTTTCACCTGTCAGACATTGTTAGCGTGTCATTATTCGCAACGAACAAATTTATACAAAAATAAACCTACATACACTAAATAAACCAACACTAAAAAAACCTACAGTAAAAAATCGGTATACCTTCGACGCGTGTGTCCCCTTCTTCTTCCTCCCCACCTTCTTCTTCCTCTCCACCACACCACCTCCTCACCATCCACACCTTCACCACCTCACCATGGCTCCTCCAAACGAATAAAAAACTATCCCATGGCACAAAATGAGGCCGTAGGTAGGCCGGTGGAGATGGGTATGATCTATTGTTTCAACAGATTGAATAGGAACATGGGTGGAGGATGGAGGAGATCGGAGCGGGGGGGGCAAAATGAGGGAAGAAAAACGAGAGAGAGAAGAGGAGCCAGCGACTGAGGAGGAAGAAGGGCTCGGTCGGCCTTATCCATGGGCTCTTCGGCTTCATGGAGGCCTATGGGTCCTCTTCGGCCAGCCGTGGGCCGACAGCAGGCTCTTCGGCCACCCGCACGCCGATGGGACCTCTTCGGCCTCCCGCCAGCCAACAGGACCCCCTTCGGCACACCAGAGGCCGACGGGGTGCTATTTTTGTTTTTTTTCAATTTGAGCATATGTTTTCGAATTTTATAGAAAACAGGTAGTACTTTTGAAAAAAAACATATCAATTCTATAAATCATGTGAAGCTACGGCCTCTAGAACAATTGTTGCATCGCGAGACTTGCCATAATACATTCTCTGCCATGCTTTTGGGGAATTTTTCCAAGTCCAATGCATATAATCTATGCTTCCTAACATGCCAGGCCAACCTCTTCTTTCGTTAAACACCATCAATTTTTTTGTGTCTTCCTCGTTCGGTGCCCGAAGATAATTAGGACCGAAGAGACGGACAACCACTTTGGCCAACCTACACATTGACTCAATTGTACTATCTTCCCCAATGCGAAGGTACTCATCGGTATAGTTAGTCAGAACGTCGTATGAAATTACCCGCATAGCTACTGAGATTTTCTGATATGCACTAAATCCCTTCAAGCTCGCGGCATTCCTTCTTTAAGTAAAATATCGACAATTGGCCTCGCAAACTTCAACAATTTTAACAAAGAGAGATCTGTGCATACGGTACCTTCTTCGGAAGAGGTGCGACGGGTATGTTGGATTGGCGGTGAAGTAGTCTCGTATCAGCATCTCGTTGCCGAGATGGCGATTTCGAGGAATGCAAAGACGGTCGACAGTCGATCCATGCCGCCTCTTTCGGTGCTCGTCTTCGTGCTCCTTCACGGAAAGGGCCATCACCAAACTCTGCTGGCGAAATGTGTGAAGCATCGTCTCAACATCCTATTCATCTGAATCGGATGAAACGTCGAGCAGAAACTTCTCGCACAGGCTCAAGTCCATCTCCGACGGTGGCTCTCCCGCTGCTGTGGATTGGCGGATCCGGGGGAGCAGGTGCAGCGGCTCGGCGGAAGAGGGCAGCAGCGCCCCAGGGGCGCGATTCACCCCGTAGAATCAACAGAAATCGCCGGCGGCTGACTGGGGGAACCAATGGCGGCACGACGGCGGAAGGGGCTGGGGAAAGGGCGCGGGCTGAAATGTACGTCCCGCCGACTGCTTTCGTCGGATACAGGGCACTCTATAGACGAGGCGAAAACCTGTGTTTTCGTGGGTCGAGGAGAGGATTTTGCCGCGCGCCTTAAAAAAAGTTTATGGATCGTACGTGTTTGCGCGATCTGATCTAACAACATTTCTCGCGTATATTCTTATTTTAATAGTTATTTTACGGATCGAGGAATTATACAGGATATGCTAGATGCTTCTAGAACCATCACGAGGCCGTAACACATACTCAGTGTACCCAGGTCTAAAGAAATTGACCCACGGTACCCGGCACGGTCAATTTCTGCTCGTACGAGAAACTTCAAGTCCGAACAGCTACTTCCCTCTCAGTGTACATGCGTGCGTACATACGTGTTAGGAAACCAACGGTGCCTTGAGCTTTCATGGCGCTGTGGCGCTTCCTGGAACAAATCCCGCGGTTGCTCTAATGGCGTACCTCCTTCACATGCATGTTTGCCGCGTACTGCCGTCGAAGTGGATTTGGGCTTGAGACCGGAGCATCAGTGTGATGGACATGCATGGGAAGAGATGATCATGACAATATTCGTTGTGTATGGCCATGTTGCTCTCTGATCATGTTACATCCAACAGTACATATATGGTCCACAATAATGTACTCGATCCGGAAATAACTGTCCATTTTAACGACAATTAATTTGGGACGTAGATTGTACTGTATTAATATTGTTAGAAGTAGAACAGACACAAGACAAAACATGTATTAATTAATCCTAACACTCCTCCTAATCAATGCTTGATCTTGTGAGCAGACTCCGTCTTGATAAAGATTATCCTTAAAAACCATGTGGAAAAATATAAAAAGATAGGTGTTTGATATGTTGCTAAAACTCCTTCAATCGCAATGGAAAAAATAAGAAGAAAAATGATGCAACATATAATGATTGTTGACTCTTTTAACTCAATATGAGAAAACTCACATAATTAAGAGGACAATAAATATGTCGTATATACTTTCCTAAAAAACCTAGTGGGGAAAACTTCAAGTATGACATATGATCTCATGTTGATATTACCTTATTAAAAAACTTTATGAAAACCTGTATAGTAAACTCATGAAGAAAAAAAAGTATAATATAATGCATTCAAGAGGAATAATTCAGGAAGATATTCCTCCTGATTCTTGTAAATTTCGAAGACGTCACATACCAATTTCATTAACATATTTCTGAAATGCAAAATTTGGTAGAGACTTCGTGACAAAATCGGTCACATAATTTGATTTGCAAGATATGCAATATAGCGATGTTGCTTATTGTGTAACCTGTTTGCATCCGGACAGCACAAGAAACATTATCGTTGAGATAATAGTTGGTGGATGTAGCCATGAGGTCTATTTCAAAGACTCTTCAAGAAAGGGCTACCATACCTAGTAGGAACACTAAGCTTGTCTATGATCTGACATAGCGGGGATCTGATCAATGTATCCAATGGTATTGGTGTTCATATTTCTCTGAAACTTGAAAAACCAGGGTAAGATGTTTCATGCCCTTGGAGATATTGATAGATATTCTTGAGCCCTAACCAATTGCGTTTGATGGATCCAATGACAATATGAAACGTTGAGTCCCAATATCTCATTTTCATTGTCTCTTGGTCTAAATAGATCTTTCTCTACATCTAGAGAATGAACTACCATGATAATTATGGATGGATAAGATTTGTCCACAATGAATTTCTTCAATATATTTTGGATAGAGACAATATAGTATACCCGAGTGTATGAATGAAGGTGCTCAAGTTGTAGTAACGAACGATATTTTGGTTTACCCAAATCCTTCATTTTAAAGTCCGTCATTTAGATGATTACATGTGTCTTCATTGCAGACACACAAACATGGATAATCATCATTGTAGGAGTAATCCTTGTGTATAAGGAACTCACTACGTCGGTTATACCATATGTACCGACAACGATAAGTCTTATGGTGACTTACTGATTTTACACAATGTATGTTGCATTTTGCATTTTGATTCAGAAGTAAGATTCCATCAAGAATCAATCATTTGTGTCTGAATCTAGTGCGTGCGTCATGGCAATTGGTAACTGCCATTGTTGTGCAGTGCTTACTTCGTGCAAAAAGGAAATTTGAATAGAATCACCTGATTGATGTATCAATTAAGATACATAGTTGGTCTTTTAATCTGGTTTCTTCCCATATCGAAAAACTCGCCTTGCCTGAGCCGTGAACGCCTCGGGCTGATGCGGCCGTGTCGGAGGTCGAGGCTACGCAACCAGGCGTCGGCTGCAGACCTGCGCCGACCGTCGGTTCCGCGTTGCTCGTGGGCAAGGCCGTCGTGAAATTGCTCCACCGGAGAGTGTGCTGATAACGTGTTGGAAGTAGAACGAGACACAAGACAAGACATGTATCAATTAATCCTAACAAATATGTGTACGTAAATGGGATGGGTGACATATTGAATAGAGTGGTTTGTTCATAGTGGTCACATTCTAGATGACCCAAAAGCTAGTAATAGTTTACCAGTATATATTGCTATATATTGCTAGATTTATTAGATGGCTAAAGTTATAGCGTGCCTTCATCAAGTAAAGTAACCAGATCTCAGTTCGTAAGTCCAGATAGCTTATGTGATGTATCGAAGAAAAATAATATAAACTACTCCTTTTCTAGATATAAATCTTTGTAGAGATTTCAATATGAATTATGTATAAAAAATAAATGAATTTGCACTTTAAAATATGTTCATATACATATGTGTAGTAATTATTTAAATATCTAAAAAACTTATATTTAAAAAGAAAGAAGTACAATCGTTCATTGGACACATACCATATATATACATCATCACTACTACATGTGTTAGCCATTCAGCATCTCCATCTGCGATTTTGAAGCGAGAAGTCAGGGGAGACTTTTGCATCATGTTACGCTGAACCATACCGTGACCTGGTGACCGTGAGTACGTAGCAGCCATTTGCATAGATTAAAAAAAGCTTTGACTTTGGCTACATCTTCAAACGTATGCAAGAAGGCCGCAGCAAATAAACGTATGCAAGAAGGCCGCAGCAAATAAACGTATGCAAGATATATTTTTTTTTTCCGCGACCCTTTCTACAATTCTTTTTCTTTATTGAAAAGTTTTCGAGAACGATGTTCTGGCTCATATGTGTAGATACAATTATTATAATATATATATATAATATTAAAAAAATAAATTAATAATTTCGCATGTACATCCAGGCATTCTATATTCGCACATAAAAATTCATAAAGAAACTTTTTTTGCATGTATAAAAAAATAACAAAATGTCTCGTGAATAGCTATAATCAGTCTTTTTTACACAAGCCATCAAAAATATCTTTTTTTACCAAAACTTCGTGCATGAATATATAATGTCAGGATGCACACACATAATTTTTCCTCCTTTTTTAACTTCTTAAAATATATATTTAGACAATATGTGTATCTACACCTATAAGTCAAAGTGAATTTCCCAAAGTTTCCTACAATTCTTATCTTGAGTGTGACTAATATGTTTCTTGACTTGCAATGACTTGAATAGTGGAATGGTACGTGCACTACCTGTTAAGCCAGTCTAGTCGATAACTGTCGCTGCCATGCGCAGATGCACGCGTGTTATACCGAAACCCGGGAAGAGATGTCAGATACGTATATGGAATGACTAGCAGGCTAGTTAGTCGTTTGAAAGCGTGGCCGGCTGAAAGATCAGCAAGGTAATCTGTACTTACTTCAAATGAATGTAGGGTTTTATGTTTTATTTTTCTTTTCATCATCTCTTCGTCCAACCATTTCCGTATGATAATCAATCACATTAATTTCGAACCATTTTTATTTTATTTCACTTATCAAATCTTTCATCAAAATATAAAGTAAATCATTGACATGATTTGATAAACATTTACTTACATAACTGCATTAATATGACAGGTAAATCACAATCTAACGTTCTAGAAAAAATCTAGCTCGTAGCAACGCACGGGCATTATCCTACTCCCTCTCTTACTAAATATTTGTTTTTTTAGAGATTCAACTATGGACTACATACATAGTAAAATAAATAAATCCACATTTTAAATTATGTCTATATACATTCGTATGAAGTTCATAATAAATTTTTTTTAAAGACAAATATTTAATAACGAAGGTAGTAATATATATGGCTTTGCATGCATGAAAGTTTTACACTATATGAAGGTAAACATATCACACAAAATACTTGTTCTTCCAAGAGACAATACAATACAATATGTCCATGAATCAAAAAATTTATAGCTAGGAACGGTACACTTCCTTGTTTGAACTGCCCCGCGTAGCTCCCTCCCCGGGGCGACACGGGCGGCGACACCCACCCCTCCCGCAGCCACCCACCACCAGCCCCTCCCCCTCCGTCACCGTCGCCGGTGTCCTATGACCGGCAAAGATTGCACGGAGCCGACAGAGCAGGGTGCTCTCTGGCCGCTGCTCGCTCGGGAGGAGGGATCTCTCGAGCGGATTGGCGGATGCCCGACGCTCGGCTTAGGGGGTGGCATCCTCGCACGCGGCAATGGCGGTCTTCGACGTGCTACGCGACGTCTGGTCGCGGCGTTGGGTGCATCATCGTGATGCGGGGCGGTCGCTGGTGTGGTGCTCCTGCGGTCCGGTCTGGGATCTCGTGGGCTACAGCTAGAGCGGGTTGGGATGCGGGTGAAGGGAGGCTCGGCTCCCTTGATGTGCGTCCCGGAGTGGTCTTTTGCGGCGTTTTTCCGGCTAGGTGTTGTGGTGGTTTCGGCTGGTGAGCTTCTGATCTGGTGGCTCATCCACCGAGTTGGGGTGGGGTGGAGGCTCCCCCTCCCTGCTTGGGGCTCTTCTTTGGTGTTGTAGGGATGGGTTTGCCGGCGGCGAGGTGGTTGCTCTTGTGTGGGATGGCGTCGTCTCCACGCTTGAGGTGCACGGATCAGCGGGCGTGCGGGCCTTTGGCTCTTCTTGGTCGCCGGTTGCGTGGGTTTGAGGGGATTGGGATGCTTCGGATGAGAATCTGCCCGGCTTTGTCAGTGTCGATGTCGCGTCGCCTGTGGGCGTCGTTCTCCTCCCTGGAGGGTCGTCGTGGAGCTCTCCCTCTCCTTCATCCGGAGCGATGTCCTTCACGCAAAAGCTCAAGATTCTATGTGAGTCGGGCGGCGACGTCGCTTCAATGTCGCTCCCCCTTGGGGGCATCGCCTTGAAGGTCATGGTCTCCTTCGCGCTTCCCCAGAGGCTGGACGTGCACGTCATCGCGGTCAGCAGGTGTCCGGCCGACGGTGCGAGGTTGGTGTGGCGTTGCGACGAGTGTGGCAACGATTATGGTGACGAGCAGAGCCGAGTCGCGGCTTGTCCTTCTTTTGCCAATGGTCCTCCAAAATAACGGATGCGAAGAAGAACAAAAGGTGCGTCAATGGATGCGTCTATGCTTATTTCTGGCTATGACGGAGGAGTCGAAGCTACGGGCGGCTAGGCCACTGGGGCATTGATGACTCCATGAGGGCGATTTTTAGCGGGTGGTGTTCTCCGAATGTTGGCCTGGACTAGGTCGGTGCGAGGCTTGCAATTTTCTTTGTGAAGCTCGTTGGCAAAATCAGATCTATCTCGTCATTGATGCTTCGGTCGATTGTTTGGTGTTTGTGTTTAGGTCGTCCGCGCGTCCCCATGTGGGGTTTGTAATCTCGATTTTGCCATGTTTTCTCTAATTAACCGTACAACTCTCTTCTTCTTAATCAATGAAAATGGTAATTTTTTTGCCTTGTTTATTTTCTTCTTCTTATAGCTGCAGTTCTGAGCCAATGATCTAATCAGTTGAACTTTCTTCAGTTGTATTTGTCCTCTTTTGAGTGTGCGTTGGAAATCTTGTACACTATTTTTTTTAAAGAGCTGACTTTTGAGCGCACGTTCTGTGACGGCTAAGACGGGTTTGTTAAGCAAGCATAACATGCCTGCAGATAACGTCTGAAAAGAAACTCCAGTGTTTCAGGGGGATCATTGACTTCTCCAGTATCATGGAGCAACGGTTAGGTGTCTAACGGTTTACATCGAAAGAGTATCCAAGACTTGGCTAAATTTCAACTACGTGTACCGCTCAAAGTATATGATGTAATATTTATTTATGTTTTTAGTTTGTGTTTAACTATTCCCTCTTGCGCGGGCCATGAAGAAAAAGAGAAATCTAGTGACACATAATTAGTTAAGTAAATCTGCCACAAAGGAAAAAAAATACTACCACCACTATTTGTGACATATTTCGAATAGAACTGGCATATTTGTATCTGAGTGGGTTTCATAATAGATCTGAGGGCCTGTTTAGCAAAAAAAAAAAAAAAAAAGCCTACGTGTATATGTCAGTTGAGTGGTTAGGGCATCTCCAACACCGTCATCTAGAACGGACGAGTCCAAGGATACTGTTGTGAGGCTGGCCATCCAGTTACTAGTTTGCTAGAAAAATAAATAAATAAAAAGGATCACATGGTCCCATTTTCATTACGAAAATAGAAATATGGATACATCAGAATGCAACACCGCAACACTATTTTTCTTAGACCCGATACATCACCGCATCAACGATCAACAACCTATATCCTAGACATATAGCCACATCAATCAATATACCTATACTAACTAGAGACTCTCAAGAAATTACCACGTTAATTAGATTTTACGAGGCGTTGATCTAATGGGATCAAATTATTACGGTGTAGATCGACTCGTGAAATCCTCCATAAAAAACTTATTTTTTATCAATCCTACAGTTTATAATCCATCTAAACTTCTAAACCATTTGATAACCAATATTAGATGTGAACTTATCCCTTGGTTCGAGGACCCTAATCACCCCGTCTAACATATCTCCTATCCTCGATCATATTCCCCACATGCCGCCGCCACGACCCGACCATGGCTTCTTCCCATAACCTAATCATCAAGCATCCACCATCTCATATTTTGAGCAAAAACAATCAGCACTCCAGGATGTAGCAAGTCGGTTCCTTTCGCCAAACGAACGACGTGATTTAAGGGGAGAAAGTGTTCCAGAAAGTAGAGAGGCACGGACTTGATCGTCCGTGTTGTTGCCACAGTCTGACCTTTCCGAGGAAAGACAAGGTCCGAGGCGAGACAAGGTTCTTTCACATGATCACGCCCGTACAAAAGCTAATATAACTTGGCTACTTTTAGAGCTGTCCGGGCACGGTAAGATGTGCAGGCGGTAAGATGTGCAGGTATACATGACCTAGCTAATTGATTTCTCACCGGTATAAGAGTACGACCATGAAAGCACATACACGCAGAGCTTTAGGGTGTGTTTGGTTGGAGGGATAGACTAGGGTGGTTGTGGATATCCCCAACCAGGTGGCTGGGGATAGCCTTTTTTTGTTTGGTTGTAAGGGTAGGGTTATCCTTTTTTTTGTTTGGTTGGGAGGATGGATCCTCCCGCGTCGGCCGCCTCCCGCGCCGGCCGCCCCAGAGTGGTTGCCACCGCCCGCCCGTTTTTGACGGTTGGCCACATCCCTTTTTTTTGAGAATATTTACAGCATCTGGTTGACTCTGTCCCTCCTCGCCCCAGATCCAAACGCATGACAACCACAGAAAAAAGTGGTTATCCCTGTCCCTGGGAGGATATTCCTCCAACCAAACACACCCTTAATGGGCCCTAATTTGGCCACAGATCAATCCAGGCGTGCGTTATTTTGTGTGTGTTATTGTAAGGTCAATTGATCAGCTTGCGGAAGTTAGGCTTTGTAGGTTCTTTCCGATGATCACGCACGTACAGAAGCGAATTAACTCAAACAAAACATATGCTAGCATATATAATATTGAATTAGAGTTATGTGTTAGTTAGTTTGGTTTAATTAGCGATCAACGTAGCCGCGTAATTAGGTAAGATATACTACGTGAGAGTAGGACCAATGATTTCTTACCAGGTCGCTCATTGATTTCTCACCAGGTAGGAGACCATGCATGCACGATCTTGACAGCAGAGCATGCTCGCTGAATCTGTTGCCCGGACACAGCAAGGACGAAGGGTAATCTGATCCGAGTTACTGGCGTTATATCAATGGTCCAGGTAACATGCTCGATGAAGCCACATTCCAAAAAATAACAAATAACAAGACACTACACTATTGGTTCTCAATTCTCATTGGTATAATTTTTTGTATGTTTATATTGAAAATCAATAAAAATACGCAGCAGAGTCCTGATGTTTCCCTCAATAAAAATATCATCGGTATAACTGTTGAAATTGGTAGTGGGCTTTAGGCCCATTAGAGAATTTCAGAAAAATCTCCAATGGCCCATGTAGGTGGTGGCATGACAAGGTGGTGGGAAGTTTAGTCCCACCCCGCTAGTGGAGGAGAAGTTGGACCCCTTTATAAGGGTCTCTCTTCCACATGATATTGGAGAGTGACAAGAGAAGGTGCCCTCGCGCACTCCTCCGCCGCCGCCCGCCCCGCCGCGGTTTGCGGGAATGAGCCGAGCTCATACCTACGCGCTTATTTTTGCCGGTCAGGAACGGAGAATACGTAACGGACACGGCACGATCCGAGACGTCGGATCGTGGGCTGTTACCGACTCGGACGTGGGTTCGGCCCACGTCTCTCCACCCAGCCGCCTTTATAAGCAGGCTATCGCCTATCCTAGCCGTCACGAGAATCAGATCACATCTGCCTCACGCGTTCGTTCCTTTTATTGCCGCTGCCGCCGGCGACTCCGTCCCGTTTACCGCGTACACGGTCGACGGGAGAGCAGGCCTCCGAAACCCCGCCTCTCCGGTTCCTGTACGGGAGAGGGGCGATTAGGTTTTTGGGGAGCGATCACGCGACTGCTCGCCTACGTCCGTCTGCTTCGTCTATGTCCGCGTCGCCCTCGTCATCGCCATGTCTTCACCAAGCGAAGCTGACCGTATCGTCCGCGAGAAGACCGAAGCCAAGAAGAAGGCGGCAGAGAATGCTGCCGCCGCCACCGCTGCTGCTACGGCCAATTGGCCGATCGGAGGGTATGATATTTTTATCCCTCTCCTGTTTCTGTATGCACTAGTAGTACTGCCTATATGCGTAGATGTTTCTGCTATATGCGTAGTACTTGCTAGTATACTCCGTGATTAGTATGTCATGAACCTTGTCAATGCCATGTTAGTAATTATTTCATGGATTAATCTACTCGGAAAATTGCCTGTTTACTCAACAATCCAAAAACCGAATATGTGTAGGAATTTTTCGAGTAATGGTTTTGGTGCTTCACTGAAACCGGATAAGTTTACCGGTACTTTTTTCGAGCGTTGGCAAACGAGAACCACCTTATGGCTCACGGCTATGAACGTGTTCTGGGTAGCCGTTGTCACTCCTACGGAAACCATCATTCCTGAATAGGAGAAGATGTTTAAGGAGGCCACCATCCTATTCCATGGAGCAGTCATTAGAGTGATTGGAGATAAGCTGGTTGATGCATATTTACATATGCATGTTGCCAAGGACTTGTGGGAGGCGCTCGAATCTAAATTTGGGGCCACCGATGCTGGGAGTGAGATGTATGTTATGGAGCAGTTCCACGATTACAAGATGGTTGACAACCATTCTGTATTGGAACAGGCTCATGAGATAATATGCATAGCTAAAGAACTTGAGGTTCTTAAGTGCAATTTGCCGGGCAAGTTTGTCGCGGGCTGTATAATTGCTAAGCTCCCTAATTCCTGGAGGAACTTTGCTACTACTCTGAAACATCAGAGGCGTGAGTTCTCAGTAGAGGACATCATCAGCCATTTGAGTGTTGAGCAGAACTCGAGAGCAAAGGACTCCAATGGAAAAGCAGTGGAAAGCTCTTCTGCTGCCAATATGGTACATCAGAGGAACCTCAATTCCCACAAGCCCAAGGGAAAGAATTATGTCCAACAGAATACCGACTTCAAGAAGAAGGGAAAGAAGCCCTTCAAGAAGAATAAGAAGGGAGATGGCTGCTATACTTGTGGTTCAGAGGAACATTGGGCGAACAAGTGCCCAAACAAGTACAAGAAGCCGGCGCAGGACTCCAAGTCTGCCAATATGATTGTGGGCAACAATGAAAGTGGTGCATCTGGGTACGGTAATTTACTTGCTGTATTTGCAGTTTGTCAGTCCACCGATTGGTGGGTGGACACGGGTGCAAATATTCATGTGTGTGCTGACTTATCATTGTTCTCTCTTCTTATCAGGCCACCGGTCGCGGGTCCGTATTGATGGGGAATGGCGCGAGTGCTTCTGTTCTTCGTGTTGGCACGGTCGATCTGAAGTTTACTTCGGGAAGGATCGTGCAGCTGAAGAACGTGCAGCATGTCCCCACCATCAGCAAGAAACTCGTGAGTGGCTCCCTTCTGTGTAGAGAAGGGTTTAAGTTGGTATTTGAGTCTAATAAAGTAGTAGTTACGAAATATGGACTTTTCGTTGGAAAAGGTTATGAATGCGGAGGTCTGTTCCGCCTTTCTCTTGCAGATTTTTGTAATAAAGTCGTGAACAATATTCATTCGAGTGTTAATGAATCTGAAGTTTGGCATTCACGTCTTTGTCACATAAGTTTCGGTGTTATGTCGCGGCTAGCAAAACTGAATTTAATCCCAACTTTCACTTTAGCCAAAGGTTCCAAGTGTCATTTGTGTGTGCAAGCAAAGCAACCTCGCAAGCCTCACAAGGCTGCAGAGGAGAGACACTTGGCACCATTAGAACTCATACATTGTGATCTTTCTGAGATGAATGGTGTGTTGACTAAAGGTGAAAAGAAATATTTCATGACATTTATAGATGATTCCACTAGATATTGCTACGTGTATCTGTTAAATACTAAAGATGAGGCTCTATACTACTTTAAAATCTATAAGGCAGAAGTTGAGAATCAACTTGAAAAGAAAATTAAACGAGTCGTGTCTGATCGTGGTGGAGAGTACTTCTCAAACGAATTTGATTCATTTTGTGCGGAACACGACATTATTCATGAGAGGACGCCTCCCTATTCACCCAGTCAAATGGGGTTGCCGAGCGGAAAAACCGTACTCTAACTGATTTGGTTAACGCCATGTTAGATACATCGGGTTTATCCAAGGCATGGTGGGGGGAGGCTATATTGACCGCGTGTCATGTCCTGAATAAAGTTCCTACAAAAGATAATAAGGTCACTCCTTACGAGGAGTGGTCGAAGAGAAGGACGACGCTCTCGTACTTACGTACTTGGGGCTGCTTGGCGAAAGTCAATGTACCGATCCCCAAGAAGCATAAGCATGGACCAAAGACTCTAGACTCTATTAATTTGGCATACGCTAAAAATAGCGTAGGCTATAGATTTCTAGTAGTGAAATCTGAGGTACCTGACGTGAAGGTCGGTACAATAATGGAGTCGAGGGATGCTAACAGGATATATTTCCCATGAGAAATATGCAAAGCACTTCTAGGCAGGAATCTGAGATAACTCCTGAGCCTGCCATTCCTATGGAACATTATGAACAAACACATGATGATAATCCCGAGGAGGATGACGAGGAAACCCTTGGTAGGGGCAAGAGACAAAGGACTGCAAAGACCTTTGGTGATGATTTCTTCATATACCTCGTGGATGATAATCCCACTTCTATTTCAGAAGCGTATGCTTCTCCAGATGCTGATTACTGGAAAGCTGCGTTCCGTAGCGAGATGGATTCCATCATGGCTAACGGGACATGGGAAACCGCTAATCGTCCCTATGGTTGCAAACCATTGGGATGCAAGTGGGTGTTCAAAAAGAAGCTTAGGCCCGATGGTACGATCGAAAAGTACAAGGCTAGGCTTCTGTCCAAGGGCTATGCCCAGAAAGAAGAAGAAGATTTCTTTGATACTTACTCACCTATGGCTAGACTGACCACCATTCGAGTACTACTCTCATTGGCGGCCTCTCATGGTATTCTCGTTCATCAAATGGATGTTAAGACGGCTTTCCTGAATGGAGAGCTAAATGAGGAAATCTATATGCAATAGCCAGATGGCTTTGTGATAGAAGGTCAGGAAGGAAAGGTGTGTAAGTTGCTGAAATCTTTATATGGTCTGAGACAAGCACCTAAGCAATGGCATGAGAAGTTTAATACAACTCCGACATTTGTTGGCTTCGTTGTTAATGAAGCTGACAAATGTGTATACTATCGCCATCGTGGGGGCGAAGGAGTTATATTGTGCTTGTATGTTGATGACATACTGATATTTGGAACCAACCTCAAAGTAATTGAGGAGGTTAAGTCTTTTATGTCTCAAAACTTTGAGATGAAGGACCTTGGGGTGGCTGATGTTATCTTGAACATCAAGCTGTTGAGAGATGATGAGGGTGGCATTACACTTCTGCAATCCCACTATGTTGAGAAGATTTTGAGTCGCTTTGGATATTCACACTGCAAAATTTCATGACATCTATAGATGATTCCACTAGATATTGCTACGTGTATCTGTTAAATACTAAAGATGAGGCTCTACACTACTTTAAAATCTATAAGGCAGAAGTTGAGAATCAACTTGAAAATAAAATTAAACGAGTCCGGTCTGATCGTGGTGGAGAGTACTTCTCAAACGAATTTGATTCATTTTGTGTGGAACACGACATTATTCATGAGAGTACGCCTCCCTATTCATCCCAGTCAAATGGGGTTGCTAAGCGGAAAAACCGTACTCTAACTGATTTGGTTAACGCCATGTTAGATACATCGGGTTTATCCAAGGCATGTTGGGGGGAGGTTATATTGACAGCGTGTCATGTCCTGAAGAAAGTTCCTACAAAAGATAATGAGGTCACTCCCTACGAGGAGTGGTCGAAGAGAAGGACGACGCTCTCGTACTTACGTACTTGGGGCTTCTTGGCGAAAGTCAATGTACCGATCCCCAAGAAGCGTAAGCTTGGACCAAAGACTGTGGACTCCGTCAATTTCGGATATGCTAAGAATAGCGTAGGCTATAGATTTCTAGTAGTGAAATCTAAGGTACCTGACGTGAAGGCCGGTACAATAATGGAGTCGAGGGATGCAAAGAGGATATATTTCCCATGAGAGATATGCAAAGCACTTCTAGACAGGAATCTGAGATAACTCCTGAGCCTGCCATTCCTATGGAATATTACGAACAAACACATGATGATAATCCCGAGGAGGATGACGAGGAAACCCTTGGTAGAGGCAAGAGACAAAGGACTGCAAAGACCTTTGGTGATGATTCCTTCGTATACCTCGTGGATGATAATCCCACTTCTATTTCAGAAGCGTATGCTTCTCCAGATGCTGATTACTGGAAAGCTGCGGTCTCTAGCGAGATGGATTCCATCATGGCTAACGGGATATGGGAAATCAATGATCGTCCCTATGGTTGCAAACCATTGGGATGCAAGTGGGTGTTCAAAAAGAAGCTCAGGCCCGATGGTACGATTGAAAAGTACAAGGCTAGGCTTGTGGCCAAGGGCTATGCCCAGAAAGAAGAAGAAGATTTATGTGATACTTACTCACCTGTGGCTAGACTGACCACCATTCGAGTACTACTCTCATTGGCGGCCTCTCATGGTCTTCTCATTCATCAAATGGATGTTAAGACGGCTTTCCTGAATGGAGAGCTAAATGAGGAAATCTATATGCAACAGCCAGATGGCTTTGTGATAGAACGTCAGGAAGGAAAGGTGTGTAAGTTGCTGAAATCTTTATATGGTCTGAGACAAGCACCTAAGCAATGGCATGAGAAGTTTAATACAACTCTGACATCTGTTGGCTTCGTTGTTAATGAAGCTGATAAATGTATATACTATCGCCATGGTGGGGGTGAAGGAGTTATATTGTGCTTGTATGTTGATGGCATACTGATATTTGGAACCAACCTCAAAGTAATTGAGGAGGTTAAGTCTTTTCTGTCTCAAAACTTTGAGATGAAGGACCTTGGGGTGGCTGATGTTATCTTGAACATCAAGCTGTTGAGAGATGATGAGGGTGGGATTACACTTCTGCAATCCCACTATGTTGAGAAGATTTTGAGTCGCTTTGGATATTCACACTGCAAAATTTCTCAAACACCATATGATCCTAGTGTGCTTATTCGAAAGTTTAAAGGCACATCTATAGATCAATTGAGATTCTCTCAAATTATCGGTTCGCTTATGTACCTAGCTAGCGCAACGAGGACTGACATCCCGTTTGCTGTGAGCAAACTTAGCCGGTTTGTTGCAAACCCAGGCAATGTTCATTGGCGTGCTATTGAAAGAATTATGCGCTACTTGAAAGGTACTGTCAACCACGGGCTTCACTATACGGGATACCCATCGGTACTTGAAGGGCATAGTGATGCGAATTGGATCTGTGATGCTGATGAGATGAAGGCCACTACTGGGTATATGCTTACTCTTGGGGGTGGTGCTGTTTCCTGGAAGTCTTGCAAGCAAACGATCTTAACGAGATCGACAATGGAAGCAGAATTAACAGCATTAGACACATCTGGTGTCGAAGCAGAATTTCTTCGAGATCTTTTGATGGACTTACCTGTGGTTGAGAAGCCGGTTCCGGCTATCCTTATGAACTGCGATAATCAAACAGTTATTGTTAAAGTGAAGAGTTCAAAGGACAATATGAAGTCCAACAAACATATAAGAATGAGATTGAAGTCTGTCAGACGTTTGAGAAACTCCGGAGTGATAGCGTTGGATTACATCCAAACGGCTAAGAATCTGGCAGATCCCTTTACTAAAGGGCTATCACGCGTTGTGGTAGATAGTGCATCGAGGGAGATGGGTATGAGACCCACATGAGTTGCCATGGTAGTAACCCAACCTATATGATCGGAGAACCCATGAAGTAGGACCTGGGAAAACAAGCCAGTGGTGAACTGAGGAGAGTAACTTTACTAACCCACTCCGTTGTAGATGCAATGCTCTCAGATACTGTATGGTAGGATGACTACTGTCTTAATGTGTTCTAAAGCTTATGTCTAAGCAAGATGTTGTCCTACAGAGCGATCTTTGGAGGAACACACCTATATGAGCTTGACTGCTGGTCACAGTCTATGAGATTTGGGTGATATCTAGTAAACTCATGAATAGGCCAGGATTGTGACTAATATGCTCCACCCGAGGGGTCACCTTCGGCAGTCTAGTACTAGTAAGACTTGTGGTGCAGCTCCTTTATGCCAAACTAACAATTCAAGGCATAGTCCATTGTTCAGTTGTAAAGGGGTGTAGCTACTTGCTCTAGGTGAAGCTCAACCTTAATAGGCTTCACTGAAATGCTGGTATATTAAAACAGTGATTGGAACGAGGGAACACGATGTGCCCTTGAGATCTGGTGGGGGATTGTTGAAATTGGTAGTGGGCTTTAGGCCCATTAGAGAATTTCAGAAAAATCTCCAAGGGCCCATGTAGGTGGTGACATGACAAGGTGGTGGGAAGTTTAGTCCCACCCCGCTAGTGGAGGAGAAGTTGGACCCCTTTATAAGGGTCTCTCTTCCACATGCTATTGGAGAGTGAGAAGAGAAGGTGCCCTCGCGCACTCCTCCTCCGCCGCCCGCCACGCCTCGTCACGATGCGCCGCGGATTGCGGGAATGAGCCGAGCCGAGCTCATACCTACGCGCTTATTTTTGCCGGTCACGAACGGAGAATACGTAACGGACACGGCACGATCCGAGACGTCGGATCGTGGGCTGTTACCGACTCGGACGTGGGTTTGGCCCACGTCTCTCCACGCAGCCGCCTTTATAAGCAGGCTATCGCCTACCCTAGCCATCACGAGAATCAGATCACATCTGCCTCACGCGTTCTTTGCTTTTACTGCTGCCGCCGCCGGTGACTCCGTCCAGTTTACCGCGTACACGGTCGACGGGAGATCAGGCCTCCGAAACCCCGCCTCTCCGGTTCCTGTAAGGGAGAGGGGCATTAGGTTTTTGGGGAGCGATCACGCAACTGCTCGCCTCCGTCCGTCTGCTTCGTCTACGTCCGCGTCGCCCTCGTCATCGCCATGTCTTCACCAAGCGAAGCTGACCGTCTCGTCCGCGAGAAGGCCGAAGCCGAGAAGAAGGCGGCAGAGGATGCTGCCACCGCCACCGCTGCTGCTACGGCCAATTGGCCGATCAGAGGGTATGATATGTTTATCCCTCTCCTGTTTCTGTGTGCACTAGTAGTACTGCCTATATGCGTAGATGTTTCTGCTATATGCGTAGTACTTGCTAGTATACTCCATGATCAGTATGTCATGAAACTAGTCAATGCCATGTTAGTAATTATTTCATGGATTAATCTACTCGGAAAATTGCCTATTTACTCAACAATCCAAAAACCTAATATGTGTAGGAATTTTTCAAGTAATGGTTTTGCTGCTGCACTGAAACCGGATAAGTTTACAGTACTTTTTTCAAGCGTTGGCAAACGAGAACCACCTTATGGCTCACGGCTATGAGCGTGTTCTGGGTAGCCGGTGTCACTCCGACGGAAACTATCACTCCTGAACAGGAGAAGATGTTTAAGGAGGCCACCGTCCTATTCCATGCAGCAGTCATTAGCGTGATCGGAGATAAGCTGGTTGATGCATATTTACATATGCATGTTGCCAAGGACTTGTGGGAGGTGCTCGAATCTAAATTCGGGGCCACCGATGCTGGGAGTGAGATGTATGTTACGGAGCAGTTCCACGATTACAAGATGGTTGACAACCGTTCTGTATTGGAACACGCTCATGAGATAATATGCATAGCTAAAGAACTTGAGGTTCTTAAGTGCAATTTGCCGGGCGAGTTTGTCGCGGGCTGTATAATTGCTAAGCTCCCTAATTCCTGGAGGAACTTTGCTACTACTCTGAAACATCAGAGGCATGAGTTCTCAGTAGAGGACATCATCGGCCATCTGAGTGTTGAGCAGAACTCGAGAGTAAAGGACTCCAATGGAAAAGCGGTGGAAAGCTCTTCTGCTGCCAATATGGTACATCAGAGGAACCTCAATTCCCACAAGCCCAAGGGAAAGAATTATGTCCAACAGAATACCGACTTCAAGAAGAAGGGAAAGAAGCCCTTCAAGAAGAATAAGAAGGGAGATGGCTGCTATACTTGTGGTTCAGAGGAACATTGGGCGAACAAGTGCCCAAACAAGTACAAGAAGCCCGCGCAGGACACCAAGTCTGCCAATATGATTGTGGGCAACAATGAAAGTGGTGCATCTGGGTACGGTAATTTACTTGTTGTATTTGCAGTTTGTCAGTCCACCGATTGGTGGGTGGACACGAGTGCAAATATTCATGTGTGTGCTGACTTATCATTGTTCTCTTCTTATCAGGCCACCGGTCGCGGGTCCATATTGATGGGGAATGGCGCGAGTGCTTCTGTTCTTGGTGTTGGCGCGGTCGATCTAAAGTTTACTTCGGGAAGGATCGTGCAGCTGAAGAACGTGCAACATGTCCCCGCCATCAAGAAGAATCTCGTTAGTGTCTCCCTTCTGTGTAGAGAAGGGTTTAAGTTGGTATTCGAGTCTAATAAAGTAGGAGTTACGAAATATGGACTTTTCGTTGGAAAAGGTTATGAATGCGGAGGTCTGTTCCGCCTTTCTCTTGCAGATTTTTGTAATAAAGTCGTGAACAATATTCATTCGAGTGTTAATGAATCTGAAGTTTGGCATTCACGTCTTTGTCACATAAGTTTCGGTGTTATGTCACGGCGAGCAAAACTGAATTTCATCCCAACTTTCACTTTAGCCAAAGGTTCTAAGTGTCATTCGTGTGTGCAAGCAAAGCAACCTCGCAAGCCTCACAAGGCTGTAGAGGAGAGACACTTGGCACCATTAGAACTCATACATTCTGATCTTTGTGAGATGAATGGTGTGTTGACTAAAGGTGGAAAGAAATATTTCATGACATCGATAGATGATTCCACTAGATATTGCTACGTGTATTTGTTAAATACTAAAGATGAGGCTCTACACTACTTTAAAATCTATAAGGCAGAAGTTGAGAATCAACTTGAAAAGAAAATTAAATGAGTCCGGTCTGATCGTGGTGGAGAGTACTTCTCAAACGAATTTGATTCATTTTGTGCGGAACACGACATTATTCATGAGAGGACGCCTCCCTATTCACCCCAGTCAAATGAGGTTGCCGAGCAGAAAAACCGTACTCTAACTGATTTGGTTAACGCCATGTTAGATACATCGGGTTTATCCAAGGCATGGTGGGGGGAGGCTATATTGACCGCGTGTCATGTCCTGAATAAAGTTCCTACAAAAGATAATGAGGTCACTCCCTACGAGGAGTGGTCGAAGAAAAGGACGACGCTCTCGTACTTACGTACTTGGGGCTGCTTGGCGAAAGTCTATGTACCGACCGCCAAGAAGCGTAAGCTTGGACCAAAGACTGTGGACTCCGTTAATTTGGGATACGCTAAGAATAGCATAGGCTATAGATTTCTAGTAGTGAAATCTGAGGTACCTGACGTGAAGGTCGGTACAATAATGGAGTCGAGGGATGCTAAGAGGATATATTTCCCATGAGAGATATGCAAAGCACTTCTAGACAGGAATCTGAGATAACTCCTGAGCCTGCCATTCCTATGGAATATTATGAACAAACACATGATGATAATCCCGAGGAGGATGACGAGGAAACCGTTGGTAGGGGCAAGAGACAAAGGACTGCAAAGACCTTTGGTGATGATTTCTTCGTATACCTCGTGGATGATAATCCCACTTCTATTTCAGAAGTGTATGCTTCTCCAGATGCTGATTACTGGAAAGCTGCGGTCCATAGCGAGATGGATTCCATCATGGCTAACGGGACATGGGAAATCACTGATCATCCCTATGGTTGCAAACCATTGGGATGCAAGTGGGAGTTCAAAAAGAAGCTTAGGCCCGATGGTACGATTGAAAAGTACAAGGCTAGGCTTGTGGCCAAGGGCTATGCCCAGAAAGAAGAAGAAGATTTTTTGATACTTACTCACCTGTGGCTAGACTGACCACCATTCGAGTACTACTCTCATTGGCGGCCTCTCATGGTCTTCTCGTTCATCAAATGGACATTAAGACGGCTTTCCTGAATGGAGAGCTAAATGAGGAAATCTATATGCAACAGCCAGATGGCTTTGTGATAGAAGTTCAGGAAGGAAAGGTGTGTAAGTTGCTGAAATCTTTATATTGTCTGAGACAAGCACCTAAGCAATGGCATGAGAAGTTTAATACAACTCTGACATCTGTTGGCTTCGTTGTTAATGAAGCTGACAAATGTGTATACTATCGCCATGGTGGGGGCGAAGGAGTTATATTGTGCTTGTATGTTGATGACATACTGATATTTGGAACCAACCTCAAAGTAATTGAGGAGGTTAAGTCTTTTCTGTCTCAAAACATTGAGATGAAGGACCTTGGGGTGGCTGATGTTATCTTGAACATCAAGCTGTTGAGAGATGATGAGGGTGGGATGACGCTTCTGCAATCCCACTATGTTGAGAAGATTTTGAGTCGCTTTGGATATTCACACTGCAAAATTTCTCAAACACCATATGATCCTAGTGTGCTTATTCGAAAGTTTAAAGGCACAGCTATAGATCATTTGAGATTCTCTCAAATTATCGGTTCACTTATGTACCTAGCTAGCGTAACAAGGCGTGACATCGCCTTTGCTGTGAGCAAACTTAGCCGGTTTGTTGCAAACCCGGGCGATGTTCATTGGCGTGCTATTGAAAGAATTATGCGCTACTTGAAAGGTACTATCAACCACGGGCTTCACTATACGGGATACCCATTGGTACTTGACGGGTATAGTGATGCGAATTGGATCTCTAATGCTGATGAGATGAAGGCCACTACTGGGTATATGATTACTCTTGGGGGTGGTGATGTTTCCTGGAAGTCTTGCAAGCAAACGATCTTAACGAGATCGACAATGGAAGCAGAATTAACAGCATTAGACACATCTGGTGTCGAAGCAGAATTTCTTCGAGATCTTTTGATGGACTTACCTGTGGTTGAGAAGCCGGTTCTGGCTATCCTTATGAACTGCGATAATCAAACAGTTATTGTTAAAGTGAAGAGTTCAAAGGACAATATGAAGTCCAACAAACATATAAGAATGAGATTGAAGTGTGTCACACGTTTGAGAAACTCCGGAGTGATAGCGTTGGATTACATCCAAACGGCTAAGAATCTGGCAGATCCCTTTACTAAAGGGCTATCACGTGTTGTGATAGATAGTGCATCGAGGGAGATGGGTATGAGACCCACATGAGTTGCCATGGTAGTAACCCAACCTATATGATCGGAGATCCCATGAAGTAGGACCTGGGAAAACAAGCTAGTGGTGAACTGAGGAGAGTAACTTTACTAACCCACTTTGTTGGAGATGCAATGCTCTCAGATACTGTATGGTAGAATGACTACTGTCTTAATGTGTTCTAAAGCTTATGTGTAAGCACGATGTTGTCCTACAGAGCGATCTTTGGAGGAACACACCTATATGAGCTTGACTGCTGGTCACAATCTATGAGATTTGGGTGATCTCTAGTAAACTCATGAATAGGCCAGGAGTGTGACTAATTTGCTCCACCCGAGGGGTCACCTTCGGCAGTCTAGTACTAGTAAGACTTGTGGTGAAGCTCCTTTACACCAAACCGACAATTCAAGGCATAGTCCATTGTTCAGTTGTAAAGGGGTGTAGTTACTTGCTCTAGGTGAAGCTCAACCTTAACAGGTCTTCACTAAAATGCTGGTATATGAAAACAGTGATTGGAACGAGGGAACACGATGTGCCCTTGAGATCTGGTGGGAGATTGTTGAAATTGGTAGTGGGCTTTAGTCCCATTAGAGAATTTCAGAAAAATCTCCAAGGGCCCATGTAGGTGGTGGCATGACAAGGTGGTGGGAAGTTTAGTCCCACCCCGCTAGTGGAGGAGAAGTTGGACCCCTTTATAAGGGTCTCTCTTCCACATGCTATTGGAGAGTGAGAAGAGGAGGTGCCCTCACGCACTCCTCCTCCGCCGCCCGCCTCGCCACGCCACGCCTCGTCACGACGCGCCGCGGGTTGCGCGAATGAGCCGGGCCGAGCTCATACCTACGCGCTTATTTTTGCCGGTCAAGAACGGAGAATACGTAACTCGGACGTGGGTTCAGCCCACGTCTCTCCACCCAGCCGCCTTTATAAGCAGGCTATCGCCTACCCTAGCCCTCACGAGAATCAGATCACATCTGCCTCACTCGTTCGTTCCTTTTACTGCTGCTGCCGCCGGCGACTCCGTCCCGTTTACCGCGTACACGGTCGACGGGAGAGCAGGCCTCCGAAACCCCGCCTCTTCGGTTCCCGTACGAGAGAGGGGCGATTAGGTTTTTGGGGAGCGATCACGCGACTGCTCGCCTCCGTCCGTCTGCTTCGTCTATCTCCGCGTCGCCCTCGTCATCGCCATGTCTTCACCAATCGAAGCTGACCATCTCATCCACGAGAAGGCCGAAGCCGAGAAGAAGGCAGCAGAGGATGCTGTCGCCGCCACCGCTGCTGCTACGGCCAATTGGCTGATCGGAGGGTATGATATGTTTATCCCTCTCCTGTTTTTGTCTGCACTAGTAGTACTGCTTATATGCGTAGATGTTTCTGCTATATGCGTAGTACTTGCTAGTATACTCCGTGATTAGTATGTCATGAAACTTGTCAATGCCATGTTAGTAATTATTTCATGGATTAATCTACTCGGAAAATTGCCTATTTACTCAACAATCCAAAAACCTAATATGTGTAGGAATTGTTCGAGTAATGGTTTTGCTGCTGCACTGAAACCGGATAAGTTTACCGGTACTTTTTTCAAGCGTTGGCAAACAAGAACCACCTTATGGCTCATGGCTATGAACGTGTTCTGGGTAGCCGGTGTCACTCCTACGGAAACTATCACTCCTGAACAGGAGAAGATGTTTAAGGAGCCACCGTCCTATTCCTTGGAGCAGTCATTAGCGTGATCGGAGATAAGCTGGTTGATGCATATTTACCTATGCATGTTGCCAAGGACTTGTGGGAGGCGCTCGAATCTAAATTCGGGGCCACCGATGCTGGGAGTGAGATGTATGTTATGGAGCAGTTCCACGATTACAAGATGGTTGACAACCGTTCTGTATTGGAACAGGCTCATGAGATAATATGCATAGCTAAAGAACTTGAGGTTCTTAAGTGCAATTTGCCGGGCAAGTTTGTCGCAGGCTGTATAATTGCTAAGCTCCCTAATTCCTAGAGGAACTTTACTAATACTCTGAAACATCAGAGGCGTGAGTTCTCAGTAGAGGACATCGTCGGCCATCTGAGTGTTGAGCAGAACTCGAGAGCAAAGGACTCCTATGGAAAAGCGGTGGAAAGCTCTTCTACTGCCAATATGGTACATCAGAGGAACCTCAATTCCCACAAGCCCAAGGGAAAGAATTATGTCCAACAGAATACCGACTTCAAGAAGAACGGAAAGAAGCCCTTCAAGAAGAATAAGAAGGGAGATGGCTGCTATACTTGTGGTTCAGAGGAACATTGGGCGAACAAGTGCCCAAACAAGTACAAGAAGCCGGCGCAGGACTCCAAGTTTGCCAATATGATTGTGGGCATCAATGAAAGTGGTGCATCTGGGTACGGTAATTTACTTGCTGTATTTGCAGTTTGTCAGTCCACCGATTGGTGGGTGGACACGGGTGCAAATATTCATGTGTGTGCTGACTTATCATTGTTCTCTTCTTATTAGGCCACCGGTCGCGGGTCCGTATTGATGGGGAGTGGTGCGAGTGCTTCTGTTCTTGGTGTTGGCACAGTCAATCTAAAGTTTACTTCGGGAAGGATCGTGCCGCTGAAGAACGTGCAACATGTCCCTGCCATCAAGAAGAATCTCGTTAGTGGCTCCCTTCTGTGTAGAGAAGGGTTTAAGTTGGTATTCGAGTCTAATAAAGTAGGAGTTACGAAATATCGACTTTTCGTTGGAAAAGTTTATGAATGCGGAGGTTTGTTCCGCCTTTCTCTTGCAGATTTTTGTAATAAAGTCGTGAACAATATTCATTCGAGTGTTAATGAATCTGAAGTTTGGCATTCACGTCTTTGTCATAGAAGTTTCGGTGTTATGTCGCGGCTAGCAAAACTGAATTTAATCCCAACTTTCACTTTAGCCAAAGGTTCTAAGTTCCATTCGTGTGTGCAAGCAAAGCAACCTCGCAAGCCTCACAAGGCTGCAGAGGAGAGACACTTGGCACCATTAGAACTCATACATTCTGATCTTTGTGAGATGAATGGTGTGTTGACTAAAGGTGGAAAGAAATATTTCATGACATTTATAGATGATTCCACTAGATATTGCTACGTGTATCTGTTAAATACTAAAGATGAGGCTCTACACTACTTTAAAATCTATAAGGCAGAAGTTGAGAATCAACTTGAAAAGAAAATTAAACGAGTCGTGTCTGATCGTGGTGGAGAGTACTTCTCAAACGAATTTGATTCATTTTGTGCGGAACACGGCATTATTCATGAGAGGACGCCTCCCTATTCACCCCAGTCAAATGGGGTTGCCGAGCGGAAAAATCGTACTCTAACTGATTTGGTTAACGCCATGTTAGATACATCGGGTTTATCCAAGGCAAGGTGGGGGGAGGCTATATTGACCGCGTGTCATGTCCTGAATAAAGTTCCTACAAAAGATAATGAGGTCACTCCTTACGAGGAGTGGTCGAAGAGAAGGACGACGCTCTCGTACTTACGTACTTGGGGCTGCTTGGCGAAAGTCAATGTACCGATCCCCAAGAAGCATAAGCATGGACCAAAGACTCTAGACTCTATTAATTTGGCATACGCTAAGAATAGCGTAGGCTATAGATTTCTAGTAGTGAAATCTGAGGTACCTGACGTGAAGGTCGGTACAATAATGGAGTCGAGGGATGATAAGAGGATATATTTCCCATGAGAAATATGCAAAGCACTTCTAGGCAGGAATCTGAGATAACTCCTGAGCCTGCCATTCCTATGGAACATTATGAACAAACACATGATGATAATCCCGAGGAGGATGACGAGGAAACCCTTGGTAGGGGCAAGAGACAAAGGACTGCAAAGACCTTTGGTGATGATTCCTTCGTATACCATGTGGATGATAATCCCACTTCTATTTCAGAAGCGTATGCTTCTCCAGATGCTGATTACTGGAAAGCTGCGTTCCGTAGCGAGATGGATTCCATCATGGCTAACGGGACATGGGAAACCGCTGATCGTCCCTATGGTTGCAAACCATTGGGATGCAAGTGGGTGTTCCAAAAGAAGCTTAGGCCCGATGGTACGATCGAAAAGTACAAGGCTAGGCTTGTGGCCAAGGGCTATGCCCAGAAAGAAGAAGAAGATTTCTTTGATACTTACTCACCTATGGCTAGACTGACCACCGTTCGAGTACTACTCATTGGCGGCCTCTCATGGTATTCTCGTTCATCAAATGGATGTTAAGACGGCTTTCCTGAATGGAGAGCTAAATGAGGAAATCTATATGCAACAGCCAGATGGCTTTGTGATAGAAGGTCAGGAAGGAAAGGTGTGTAAGTTGCTGAAATCTTTATATGGTCTGAGACAAGCACCTAAGCAATGGCATGAGAAGTTTAATACAACTCCGACATCTGTTGGCTTCGTTGTTAATGAAGCTGACAAATGTGTATACTATCGCCATGGTGGGGGCGAAGGAGTTATATTGTGCTTGTATGCTGATGACATACTAATATTTGGAACCAACCTCAAAGTAATTGAGGAGGTTAAGTCTTTTATGTCTCAAAACTTTGAGATGAAGGACCTTGGGGTGGCTGATGTTATCTTGAACATCAAGCTGTTGAGAGAGGATGAGGGTGGGATTACACTTCTGCAATCCCACTATGTTGAGAAGATTTTGAGTTGCTTTGGATATTCACACTGCAAAATTTCTCAAACACCATATGATCCTAGTGTGCTTATTCGACAGTTTAAAGGCACACTATAGATCAATTGAGATTCTATCAAATTATCGGTTCACTTATGTACCTAGCTAGCGCAACGAGGCCTGACATCGCCTTTGCTATGAGCAAACTTAGCCGGTTTGTTGCAAACCCGGGCGATGTTTTTTGCGTGCTATTGAAAGAATTATGCGCTACTTGAAAGGTACTGTCAACCACGGGCTTCACTATACGGGATACCCATCGGTACTTGAAGGGTATAGTGATGCGAATTGGATCTCTAATGCTGATGAGATGAAGGCCACTATTTGGTATATTTGTACTCTTGGGGGTGGTGCTGTTTCCTGGAAGTCTTGCAAGCAAACGATCTTAACGAGATTGACAACGGAAGCAGAATTAACAGCATTAGACACATCTGGTGTCGAAGCAGAATTTCTTCGAGATCTTTTGATGGACTTACCTGTGGTTGAGAAGCCGGTTCTGGCTATCCTTATTAACTGCGATAATCAAACAGTTATTGTTAAAGTGAAGAGTTCAAAGAACAATATGAAGTCCAACAAATATATAAGAATGAGACTGAAGTCTGTCAGATGTTTGAGAAACTCCGGAGTGATAGCGTTGGATTACATCCAAACGGCTAAGAATCTGGCAGATCCCTTTACTAAAGGGCTATCATGCATTGTGGTAGATAGTGCATCGAGGGAGATGGGTATGAGACCCACATGAGTTGCCATGGTAGTAAACCCAACCTATATGATCGGAGATCCCGTGAAGTAGGACCTGGGAAAACAAGCCACTGGTGAACTGAGGAGAGTAACTTTACTAACCCACTGCGTTGGAGATGCAATGCTCTCAGATACTGTATGGTAGGATGACTACTGTCTTAATGTGTTCTAAAGCTTATGTGTAAGCAAGATGCTGTCCTACAGCGCGATCTTTGGAGGAACACACCTATATGAGCTTGACTGCTGGTCACAGTCTATGAGATTTGGGTGATCTCTAGTAAACTCATGAATAGGCGAGGAGTGTGACTAATATGCTCCACCCGAGGGGTCACCTTCGGCAGTCTAGTACTAGTAAGACTTGTGGTGAAGCTCCTTTATGCCAAACAGACAATTCAAGGCATAGTCCATTGTTCAGTTGTAAAGGGGTCTAGCTACTTGCTCTAGGTGAAGCTCAACCTTAACAGGTCTTCACTGAAATGCTGGTATATTAAAATAGTGATTGGAACGAGGGAACACGATGTGCCCTTGAGATCTAGTGGGGGATTGTTGAAATTGGTAGTGGGCTTTAGGCCCATTAGAGAATTCCAGAAAAATCTCCAAGGACCATGTAGGTGGTGGCATGACAAGGTGGTGGGAAGTTTAGTCCCACCTCGCTAGTGGAGGAGAAGTTGGACCCCTTTATAAGGGTCTCTCTTCCACATGGTATTGGAGAGTGAGAAGAGAAGGTGCCCTCGAACACTCCTCCTCCGCCGTCCGCCTCGCCACGCCACGCCACGCCTCGTCACGACGCGCCGCGCCGCGGGTTGCGGGAATGAGCCGGGCCGAGCTCATACCTACGCGCTTATTTTTGCCGGTCAGGAACGGAGAATACGTAACTCGGACGTGGGTTCGGCCCACGTTTCTCCACCCAGACGCCTTTATAAGCAGGCTATCGCCTACCCTAGCCGTCACAAGAATCAGATCACATCTGCCTCACGCGTTCGTTCCTTTTACTGCTGCTACCGCCGGGGACTACGTCCCGTTTACCGCGTACACGGTCGACGGGAGAGCAGGCCTCCGAAACCCCGCCTCTCCGGTTCCTGTACAGGAGAGGGGCGATTAGGTTTTTGGGGAGCGATCACGCGACTGTTCACCTCCGTCCTTCTGCTTCGTCTACGTCCGCGTCGCCCTCGTCATCGCCATGTCTTCACCAAGCGAAGCTGACCGTCTCGTCCGCGAGAAGGCCGAAGCCGAGAAGAAGGCGGTAGAGGATGCTGCCGCCGCCACCGCTGCTGCTACGGCCAATTGGCCGATCGGAGGGTATGATATGTTTATCCCTCTCCAGTTTCTATCTGCACTAGTAGTACTGCCTATATGGGTAGATGTTTCTGCTATATGCGTAGTACTTGCTAGTATACTCCGTGATCAGTATGTCATGAACCTAGTCAATGCCATGTTAGTAATTATTTCATGGATTAATCTACTCGGAAAATTGCCTATTTACTCAACAATCCAAAAACCTAATATGTGTAGGAATTTTTCGAGTAATGGTTTTGCTGCTGCACTGAAACCGGATAAGTTTACCGGTACTTTTTTCAAGCGTTGGCAAACGAGAACCACCTTATGGCTCACGGCTATGGACGTGTTCTGGGTAGCCGGTGTCACTCTTACGGAAACTATCACTCCTGAACAGGAGAAGATGTTTAAGGAGGCCACCGTCCTATTCCTTGGAGCAGTCATTAGCGTGATCGGAGATAAGCTGGTTGATGCATATTTACATATGCATGTTGCCAAGGACTTGTGGGAGGCGCTCGGATCTAAATTCGGGGCCACCGATGCTGGGAGTGAGATGTATGTTATGGAGCAGTTCCACGATTAGAAGATGATTGACAATCCTTTTGTATTGGAACAGGCTCATGAGATAATATGCATAGCTAAAGAACTTGAGGTTCTTAAGTGCAATTTGTCGGGCAAGTTTGTCACGGGCTGTATAAGGTTCAGTTGAACATGATGTCAATATATACCATCATCTTTTTTCTTAACGGTTTTATGCACTGCCATTGCTGCACACCTTTGGCTAAATCTGAAGCGGCAAAATCTTCATATGGTTAGTTTAATTATGATTTTCGTGGATCTAATATAAATATAAGGAGTCACCTCAATTTCATCTATAGTAATGACTCGAAGCAAACAAGTTCTACTTATTAACTATTCTTTTCAAAAACATGTATTGCCAATTTACACCATTTTTCAGTAAAATTAGAGCTAAACAAAGAACCGTTGTTTCAACATGAACCAAGCAATTCATATTTTCCATCCACATTAATGTATTATTATTCATTCATTTTTAAGGACATAAGTCTTCATAGGTAAAAATGTCTGATTGTTTTTAAGCGGTCATTATATATTTTATGTATATCCATCAACCCTATTACCCCACAGCTAGTGATGGGGTCATAGTCCTAGGGTAGGGTCATAGGCCTGTCCTACAGGTCCTACCCAAGGACTACCCCACGCAAGGGACAGGACCTTAAGTATGCCCGACTGTATTAAGGTGCCCCCGTCATCCAGTCGGTAACGGGCCTAGAATCATCCAGTCGGAGACTAAGACTCGGAGGACACCGGACCTACCGACTGGATACACTCGGTGCGTCGTAACCTCCCTGGAGGGAAACTGCCGTACGTTTCCGGGTGCATTAACTAGCATTTATAGCATACGTTACTTGTAACGCATGCATTCAATCGCCACTACTCCACCCTTGAATCATAACCGTTGTGGAGGGCAGCGCACTCTATATAAGCCGCCCTCCCCCACTGGTAAAAGGGTTAGAAAAACATTGTACTCCATATTACACTCGGTAACAAGCTCCAAGAGCACTGAGACGTAGGGCTATTACCTCCATCGTAGAGGGGCCTGAACTCATACAACCTCGTCGTAGCTAGGACTCTGCCCATCTCATTCGTACCCTACACATCTACTGTCAGGCTTATACCCACGACAGTTGGCGCCCACCGTGGGGCAGGCATCTAAGCGACTTCCGGCGAGTTTGCGACTACTTCCTTTCGTCATGTCGTCCGGTGGAGTTTCGAGCATGGGTCACCAGATCCTCTTTGGTGCTCTCTCCTTCGTCGTCGACGATTCGGCGTGGCTTCGGGAGGCACCCCTTGACGTCGAGGCGCTTCCCCGTCGCGGGGCCACGCACTTCCGTGCCAGCGCTCGCGGCGTTCTTCTTCTCCAACAATCGGCTCCATTTTCGGATTACACCCTCGTCACTCGCCGCAGTAAGCGGTCCCGCAGTCCGTGTCTCCAACGTTGGGTGCAGCATGCCCGAGCGCGCCAGATCGCGTCCTCTCAGGTGGCAGTTCTGGAGTCTGTTGTAGTCGCCCCACGCTCCCAGTGCTCGGACTCGGTTCTGACTGAGCTTCATACCGAGTACGTGGGTCGTGGGCCTGCAGCAGAAGTACACATGGCCAACTCCCATGAAGATCCTCGTCAGGCCGACCGAGGTGAAGTTGGCGAAGCATCCGGTGCGCGTCGTCTGCCTCGTCGTTCTGCCAGCCGACACACTCGGCGGAGCAACGTGGAGGTGTTCCGCACACCTCTCCTCAACCTGGCCGCGGCTGCCCAGATTGCCGATTCCCTCCAGCCGACTGATTCAGAGGCAGGAAGGGGAATCGAACAAATCCGAGCCCTGTTGCGCACGGCGCAGCAGCAGAATTCGGCAGTCTCCCAGTCACACAATCGGATCCACAATAGTTCCGTCCATGCAAACACGCATAGATCGGTTCACAGCCCTGGATCTCATCAGTATCGCCGTCGCTCACGCACCCTCCGTAGGGTGGGCCCTGCGGGTCCCGGCATCATGATGATCGGCATTCAGTCGGCGACACTTACGACCCAAGACCCAACGCAAGGGGCCGAATCGCTCAGCGAAGAGTCGACAGGGGTCGAGCCCACCGCGATGGCCGCGATATGGATCGTCCGAGTGGAAACAGGGCCATCGTATCTGGCCCCGAGTGTTTTAGTCGAGCCATCCGCTTGGCTGATATCCCGCCCAACTTCCGATTGGCTGCGGGAATCGGTAAATTCTCAGGAGAGTCCAAGCCCGAAACATGGCTAGACGACTACCGAGTGGCGGTCCAGATCGGAGGAGGAGACGACCATGTCGCTATGAAGCACCTCCCTCTGATGCTCGACGGCTCGAACCCGAGCTTGGCTGAACCAGTTGGCCCCCTCAAGCATTTACAGTTGGGCAGATCTAGCCCGAGTGTTCATCAGAACCTTCGAAGGAACGTGCAAGCGCCCAGCAGGTCTTGTGGAGCTTCAGCACTGTGTCTAGAAGCCGAATGAGTCCTTGCGCGACTTCATCCAGCGATGGACGACTCTTTACCACACGGTGGAGAACGTCACCGAGCATCAAGCAGTCTGCGCCTTCAAGGCAGGCGTGCGGTACAGGGAGCTGTACTTGAAGTTTGGTCGAACCGGGGACATCTCCATGAGCAAGATGATGGAGATAGAAACTCGCTATGCAAATGGCGAAGAAGAGAACCGCATCCGGAGCGGCAAACACAAGACAGTCGGCGATGCCGACGGAGGTAACACTCGGAAGCAGAAACCGAAGGTTCCGCCCACACCGCAAGCAGAAGCTGCAGCTGTAACCAGCGCCAAATTCAAGGGCAAAGGGAAAGCGCAGTTCACCCCCAAGAAAAAGCCTTTCAACAATCCCATCCTGGACCAGCCTTGTCCAATCCATACGAAGATGGATGAGGAAGGTAACCCCATATACGCAAAGCACACCACTCGGCAGTGCCGTCTCCTGATCCAGGGGTTCAGCAAAGGGCAGCCGAGTGAGAAGAATCCTGAACAGGATGAGGAGGACAAGGAGGATTCGTTCCCCCAAGTCCATGCAACCCTCATGATCTTCGCTGACGTCGAAAGCAAGAGTCGACTGAAGCTAGTGAACAGAGAAGTCAACATGGCCGTTCCGACTGCCCCCAAGTTTCTCAAATGGTCTCAGACTGCGATTACTTTCGATCAGTCGGATCATCCAACACATGTCCCCACCCCAGGAAGGCAGGCTCTGGTCGTCGACCCGGTGGTGGAAGGAGTCCGACTGCGCAAAGTCCTAATGGACGGCGGCAGCGGGTTGAATATTATGTACGCCGACACTCTCAAGGGGATGGGCATTCCGATGTCCAGACTCAGCGAGAGCAATATGCAGTTCCACGGAGTCGTCCCAGGGCGGAAGGCCAAATCACTCGGCCAGATCGCATTGGAGGTCATCTTCGGCTCCGACAAGAACTTTCGCAAGGAGAAGCTCACGTTTGAGGTGGTGGACTTCCAGAGCGCTTACCATGCAATTCTGGGCCGCCCGGCATATGTGAGTTTCATGGCATGACCGTGTTATGTGTACTTGAAGTTAAAAATGCCCGGTCCAAAAGGCGTTATGACCATCACCGGCAACCGCCAGCGAGCCGAGGAGTGTCTGCAAGAGGGGTCGAGGATCGCCGACCAGCAGATGGCTGTACTCGAGCTCGAAGAGTACAAGAAGACAGTCGACCCCGCCGACTTAATGCGCTCAAAGAAGCCAGCTTCTGAGTCCGCATTCCAGTCGGCGGGAGAGACTAAGAAGGTCAGGATCCACCCGACGGACGAGTCTGCCGCCCCGACGAACATCTCCACCACCCTGGATCCCAAATAGGAAGCCGAGCTCACCCAATTCCTCCGTGAGAACTGGGACATCTTCGCATGGAAGCCATCTGACATGCCGGGTGTACCTAGGGAGTTGGCTGAGCACCGACTGCATGTGGATCCCGCTGCTCGGCCCGTCCGAGAGCGCCTGCGCCGGTCCGCCCCGCACAAGAGGAAGGCAATCGGAGAAGAGGTGGCTAAGTTGCTAGCTGCCAGATTCATTCGCGAGGTTCACCACTCCGAGTGGCTCGCCAATGTAGTCATGGTGCCCAAGAAGGACAAGTCACTCCGAATGTGCATTGACTTCAAGCACCTCAATAAGGTCTGCCCGAAAGACCATTTTCCGCTCCCCCGCATAGATCAAATTGTCGATTCGACTGCAGGGTGCGAGCGTTTATCATTTCTTGATGCCTACTCGGGTTATCATTAGATCCGTCTGTATGGTCCCGATGAGTTGAAAACAACTTTCATCACCCCGTTTGGGTGCTTCTGCTACATCACCATGCCTTTTGGTCTGAAGAATGCAGGAGCTACCTTTATGCGCATGATCCAAAAATGTCTCCTCGACCAGATCGGTCGCAATGTGGAGGCATACATGGATGATATCGTAGTCAAGTCCCGCAAAGGTTCCGACCTGCTGACTGACTTGGCAGAAACATTCGCCAACCTTCGTAGGTACGATATCAAGCTAAATCCTGCCAAGAGTTCATTCGGTGTTCCCAGCGGAAAGTTACTCGGTTTCTTCGTTTCCGAACGAGGGATCGATGTTAACCCCGAAAAGATCGGGACCACCGTCCGAATGGAGAGGCCGGTCAGAATACACGATGTTCAACGACTCACAGGTTGCTTAGCAACTTTGAGCAGGTTCATCAGTCGACTCGGCGAAAAAGCACTTCCTCTGTACCGACTCATGAAGAAATCAGATACCTTCGAGTGGACAGACGAAGCCCAAGTCGCGTTCGACGACCTCAAAGTCCTAGTTTCCACCCAGCCGGTTCTTACTGCTCCGCTCAGTAAAGAGCCCCTTCTTCTGTATATCGCGGCTACAAATCAAGTCGTCAGTACTGTCCTTACAGTCGAGCGAGAAGAAGAAGGCAAAGCATACAAAGTTCAGCGGCCAGTGTACTACGTCTCCGAAGTCCTGACACCTTCCAAGCAGAGGTATCCCCATTATCAAAAGCTTATCTATGGGATCTATATGACTGCAAAGAAGGTGGCTCATTATTTCCAAGACCACTCGGTATCTGTCGTTTCTGATGCTCCGTTGTCGGAAATTCTCCACAATCGGGACGCATCAGGCTGAGTGGCGAAGTGGGCGATGGAGATGTTGTACTGCGACATCAAGTTCGAGGCCAAGAAAGCTATTAAGTATCAAGCCCTGGCTGACTTTATAGCAGAATGGGTAGAACAACAGCAACCGACTCACATCTACTCGGCTCATTGGACAATGTTCTTCGACGGGTCTAAGATGTTGAATGGATCCGGCGCTGGTGTTGTGATCGTATCACCAAAGGGTGACAAGCTCAAGTATGTGCTTCAGATACACTTTGATTCCTCTAACAATGAGGCAGAGTATGAAGCTCTTCTCTATGGATTGCGCATGGCCATCTCACTCGGCGTCCGTCGCCTGATGGTCTACGGCGATTCAGACTTGGTGGTCAACCAAGTGATGAAAGAGTGGGACGTAAGGAACCCCACTATGACAACCTACTGCAATGCAGTCAGGAAGCTGGAGAAGAAGTTTGAAGGTCTAGAACTTCATCATGTTCCAAGACTGAAGAACCAAGCGGCGGACGAGTTGGCGAAGCTCGGATCCACTCGGAGACCCGTCCCGAGTGATGTCTGCCTCAAGCACCTCCATCTTCCTTCAGTCAAAGAAGATCCCTTCACGGAAGAGCCAGTACAACCCAAGAGCGCAACAAACCCGACTGAAGTCGATGTGCCTGCTATGGTTGATCTGGTCACAGAGATTTTGGTAATCATTCCCGATTGGACTGTGCCGATTGTGGCATATATCCTAAGGCAAGAACTTCCAGAAGATGAAGTCCAAGCCCGACAAATAGTTCGCAGGTCGAAGGCGTTCACTGTCATTGACGGTCAATTGTATAAGGAGAGTGTTTCAGGCGTTCTCCAACGTTGCATTTCCCCAGAGGAAGGGCAGTTGATCCTAGAGGATATCCACTCGGGAACCTGCGGCCATCATGCTTCTTCAAGAGCAATCGTCGCCAAGGCGTTCAGGGCTGGATTCTTCTGGCTGCACGCTAACGAAATGGCCAAAGCTATGGTCGATCGATGCGAAGGCTGTCAGTTCTACTCCAACAAGTCCCACAAGCCAACATCTGCACTAAAGACAATCCCACTTGTGTGGCCGTTTGCAGTTTGGGGATTAGACACAGTCGGACCATTCAAGACAGGCTAAGGAGGCTACACACATCTGTTGGTGGCAGTCGACAAGTTTACAAAGTGGATAGAAGCCAAGCCCATCAAGAAACTCGACGCCTCCACAGCCGTGAAGTTTGTCAGAGACATCATCTCCAGATTCGGAGTGCCTCACAGCATAATCACGGACAATGGGACAAACTTCGACTCGGACAGATTCAAAGGTTTCTGCGCGAGTCAAGGTATCCGAGTGGATTTTGCTTCCGTAGCACATCCGCAATCCAATGGACAAGTTGAGCATGCAAATGGACTTATCCTTCAAGGTTTGAAGCCTCGACTCTTGCGAGAGATAGGACATGCTGCTGGTGCATGGGTAACCGAGTTACCTTCAGTACTTTGGGGCCTCCGCACCACTCTGAACAGATCAACAGGGCGATCACCGTTCTTCCTCGTCTATGGAGCAGAAGCGGTCCTTCCGAGTGACCTGCTTCACAATGCCCCGCGAGTCGAACTCTTCTCCAAAGCCGAAGCAGAACAAGCAAGGCAAGATGGAGTCGATCTTCTAGAGGAGGAGCGCGAGATGGCACTTACTCGCTCAACAATTTATCAGCAAGATCTGCGATTTTTTCATGCATGACATGTCAGAAGCCGCACATTCCAGGCTGGCAATTTGGTGCTCCGAGTGGATCAGCAAACACCACACAAGTTGGCTCCGGCCTGGGAAGGTCCTTTCATCATTTCAAAGGTGCTGAACAACGGAGCATACAGACTCTACAACATTCAGAAGGAGACCGACGAACCCCGCGCGTGGAACGGAGACCTCCTCAAGCGTTTTTATACGTGATCGCCGACTGAAGCAGTGTAACGAACAAGTTTTGGAGAAATAATATACAGCAGATTCAATTTCTTTTGCAGATTCAGAGTTCTTCCGTGGTTGCAGACTACGGTCACACACAAAAAAAAACTTAGCTGCGATCCCGAATCGCCTAAGTAACACCTTCCTTCGAGTGTGCACTTCACGTCGCACTCGGGGACTTAGCTGCGATCCTGCATCGCCTAAGTATTAACTTCCTCCGAGTGTGCACTTTACGTCGCACTCGGGGGCTTAGCTGCGATCCTGCATCGCCTAAGTATTAACTTCTCCGAGTGTGCACTTTACATCGCACTCGGGGGCTTAGCTGCGATCCTGCATCGCCTAAGTATTAACTTCTCCGAGTGTGCACTTTACGTCCCACTCGGGGGCTTAGCTGCGATCCTGCATCGCCTAAGTATTAACTTCTCCGAGTGTGCACTTTACGTCGCACTCGGGGGCTTAGCTGCGATCCTGCATCGCCTAAGTATTAACTTCTCCGAGTGTGCACTTTACGTCGCACTCGGGGGCTTAGCTGTGATCCTGCATCGCCTAAGTATTAACTATCTCCGAGTGTGCACTTCACGTCGCACTCGGGGGGCTTAGCTGCGATCCTGCATCGCCTAAGTATTAACTTCCTCCGAGTGTGCACTTCACATCGCACTCGGAGACTTAGCTGCGATCCTGCATCGCCTAAGTATTAACTTCCTCCGGGTGTGCACTTTACGTCGCACTCGGGGGCTTAGCTGCGATCCTGCATCGCCTAAGTATTAACTTCCTCCGAGTGTGCACTTCACGTCGCACTCGGAGACTTAGCTGCGATCCTGCATCGCCTAAGTATTAACTACCTTCGAGTGTGCACTTCACGTCGCACTCGGGGACTTAGCTGCGATCCTGCATTGCCTAAGTATTAACTTCTCCGAGTGTGCACTTCACGTCGCACTCGGGGACTTAGCTGCGATCCTGCATCGCCTAAGTATTTACTTCTCCGACTGTGCACTGCACGTCGCACTCGGAGACTTAGTTGCGATCCTGCATCGCCTAAGTATTAACTTCCTCCGAGTGTGCACTTTACGTCACACTCGGGGACTTAGCTGCGATCACGCATCGCCTAAGTATTAACTTCCTCCGAGTGTGCACTTTACGTCGCACTCGGAGACTTAGTTGCGATCCTGCATCGCCTAAGTATTAACTTCCTCCGAGTGTGCACTTTACGTCACACTTGGGGACTTAGTTGCGATCACGCATCGCCTAAGTATTAACTTCCTCCGAGTGTGCACTTTACGTCACACTCAGGGACTTAGCTGCGATCAAGCATCGCCTAAGTACTAATCTTCCTTCGAGTGTGCACTTCACGTCACACTCGAGGACTTAGCTGCGATCCTGCATCGCCTAAGTACTAATCGCTCCTCCGAGTGTGCTCTATACGTTACACTCGGGGAACTTAGCACTGATCATGAATCACCTAAGTCCTAATATTCTACGAGTACACATTAAGTGTTCAACTCCAAACAGCATTCAAGAAAAAGAATAAGTGTTTTCGTTGTGACTCCAACAGTCTAGAAACGATAACAGACTCGGTGCGGATCAAGCTTACCCGCACCGATCTAAAAGTATGACGGCCAACAGAAGTGGCCAGAATATCTTACAGACAAACACTCGGCATACCGAGGATAGAGTTCGATCATGAGTCAGCTGGGCCCGCGTCCGGACTGGAGGGTTCCACAAAGGTATCCAGGTCGATTCCATCAGCAATGCGGGTCGCCGTCTCCAGGAATGTCTCCATGAAGTCTTCGAATTGAAGCTTCTTCGTGTTGGCGACTTTCAAGGATTTCAGCTTATCTTCCCGCACTTCTTTGCAATGGACTTGGACCAAGGACAGCGCCACATCAACACCGCAACGCGCTGCCGATTTCTTCCAAGATTGCACTTGGGCCAGAATCTCTCCCAGTCGCCCCAACAGAGTCTCCATCTTCTCCCACGACTCGTCTTCCGGCCAAAGCTCCTTCTCAATGCGGCCGAAGATTTATTTCAGTCGGTTGATGAACGGACCCACTTTGCCTACGCGGATATGAGCCCGGAGTAGATTCCGGTTGGCGTCCTCGCTGAGTGGCACATTGTCCTTCATGGATCGTTCCACGGCCGTCGCTTCAGCTTCGGCGTCACCACAAAAATCTGCAGTAAACGAGCAAATAGAAATTACAAACCGAGTGTTCGTCACAAGATACAATCACTCGACAAATCATCAGACTTACCAGCCAGACGACTCATCATCTGGACAACCCAGTCGTTCACATACTTCTCCTGAATTGTCCATCGTTTGTTCCGAGCAGCCATTTGATCGTACACTTCGGTCCTCTGTTTCTTCAGCCTCTCCACCTCCGCCACCAACGCCCTGTTTGCCTCCAGGGCCTCCTCCAAGGATTTCTCTCGAACTTCCAGCGCGTTCTTCATGCCAGCCATGGCGAGCGTTGCGGCTTCTAGTTCACCAGCATATTGGTTCTTCTCAGCCCTCAAGGCTTCATAAGCGGTCCCCATATCACAAGTTTTCTACAACACGAAACAAAGGGTTATCAGCAACTTTCTCAATACACACTACGTTCTTTAGACCCCTGCCGACGCAAGCAGTCGACAGCGGTCTCGGGGACTACACCCAGTGGGTTCACTAAGAGTGACCCCACTGGCATGCACCTCAAGCAGGTTTGCCCTATTGAGGTGCACGTTTTCACCTACGCCTCCGAGGCTAAAGCTACTCCACCTGTGTGCAGTTTACTCTAGGGAACTCTTACCGCAAGAGTGCTCCGACTGCAGTAAGTACTTGCACTCAGAAATCTTGTCTACGGACATGACAAAAATAAAGACCAAATGTATAAAGACAACTGTCGGTGCAAGCACTCGACAGAAGTCTCGGGGACTACACCCACTGGGTTCACTCGGAGTGAACCCATTGCAAACAACAGACTACGACAACACCTAGTGGGTTACAAAATAAAAGTAAGTACTTACTAGACTACTTACTCGGATGTCGTCGCGCAGCTCCAAGCTCCGCTGGTACAAAGCCGCAACGGAGTCATAAGCCCTCTTGGCCTCCCCGGTCATCAGCTCTGCTTGGACCATGGCTCCCTTGGCCGCTCCCACCTGCTCCTCTGGGACACACCGAATGCTGAATTCAACATTCGACGAACCGGGAATCGTGGGAAGATCCTGGGGCATCCCAAGATTCGCCCTAGTCGGTTCTTCGCCCACCGACACTGGTTCGGTCGGTGGAGGCACTTCAGTCGGCGGAGCGTCGGCGACAGGGGCAGCAGCAGGAGGAGCAGCCTCAAGGACAGGCTCCACGACAGGCTCCGCGGCCGGGTCGGCTCTCCCTTGCCCGTCTTCGTCCGGGTGAATCGCCCCTGACAAGCCGAATGGCACGACGATTCAGAAAAAGAAAAGGATAGTGCGGTCTACAGGAATAAAATACCCGGCTCTCTTACAACATACCCGGCTGGGACGAGACGACGTTGTCTGTGTCCATGGGGTCATCCCCTTGGCGGACCGGAGAGGTTGTAGAAGTGGCGACCCTGTCAAGTGAAGCCCATTCGACTTGTAAAGCGGGAGTTCACTCGGGTAACATAAAAAGCCGAGAGTTGGATTCACTTACGTGGATGTGACGGGGATGGCAACCCTCATGCGCGGCAGAGCCCTCCGAGGTTTGGGCCCACTCGGTTTGGGCACCCTGGAAGATTGGCCTGCAGGCTCAGCGGGGGCGTCCCTGGACCTCTTCGTGCCCCAAGCACTCGGGACCGCCGGAGCGGCAGGTGGAGCACTCGACAACGCGGGGGGAGCCGAAGGGACGACAGGCTCATGTCGACGCTTACTCCACTGTTCTGGCGGTGGGGGCGGTGAGTCACGCTCTTCGTCTTCTTCCTCCTCCTCGCTGTCCTCCTCCTCCGACTCCCTGCTGTCGGAGACATATTCAGCGCTCTCCACGCTCCCCTCCTGGCTACCTTCTTCCTCCTCCTCCTCCGGATCCCCGTTCGAGACAGGGGAGGACCAGTTGGTCCATTCCTACATAAGATTCAGTCGGAAACATTAAGCATCACACGAGGATATAAATGAACGACTCAAATCAAAATAGTTCGATATATTCGGCTAATGCTACTCACCTGATTCGGTGGCGGGTTGTCCGCGCTGTAAGGCACCACTCGGCGAGCTCCTTTAGGGTTCTCGCAAGGTCCCGTGATTTGGAGCACTATCGAGGTCACCTTCTCCTCGAGTATGCCCACCGCGACGGTCCGAGTGGAATCCTCGGGCCCTGTGTAGAGCCACATAGCATGGTGGCGAGCTTGTAGAGGCTGGATCCGCCGACCGATGAAGACTTCCAGCAGGTCAATACCGGAGACCCCCCTTCTGACAACATCCACGAGTGCCTCGACCAAAGGCTGGATGTCATTCTTCTCAGTTTTCGAGAGGGCGAGTTGCTTCGGTGGAGCAGGACGGTCTAGACTAAATGGAGGCAGCCCAGTCGACGCGTTCGGGCAGGCTATATCCTGGCAGTAGAACCACGTCGACTGCCAGTTCCTAACCGACTCACTCAACTGCAGAGCAGGGTAGCTGCTCCGACTCTTCTTTTGGAACCCTAAACCCCCGCGGAGCTGGAGGAGATGTGTCTTGGCATCCGACTGACTAAGGCGTTTTATGGTTTGGGAGCGGGCGGAGAAGATGTATTTGAATAAACCCCAATGGGGAGGACAACCAATAAAGCATTCGCACAAGACAATGAATGTTGAAAGGTGGGCGATGGCGTTCGAAGGGAAATGATGGAGTTGTGCACCAAAATGATTCATGATACCCTTGAAGAAAGGGTGGGGGGGCAGAGAGAAACCTCGGTGAACGTGGCTGAGGAGCAAGACGCGCTCCCCCTCCTGTGGCGCCGGCTCAACCTCGTCGTCCGCCGGCAACCTCCAAGACTTATGCACGAGCTGGCCGTGCTCTACCAGCTCCAGCAGGTCCCCCTCCGTCAATGTGGAGGGGAGAAAGTCTCCCTGGATCCATCCCGCTGGCAATGGCCGCTGCCGCCGCTGAGTAGCCACCGCCTTGCCCTTCTCTTCCTTGCCTCCATCTTGCTGGTTTGGCCCTTGGTCATGGCGGCGATGGCGAGCTTTCGAGAAGGATGGGAAGGGAAAGGTGTATGAGCGCAAGAGGTGGCGAGGAAGACGGAGCAAGCAAGAGCAGAGGATTCGGCGAGCGTAACCGAAGGGTCTCATCGGCCAGAGTTAAATAGAACGCCGACTGGGTCGCTGGCGAGCGGGCCCGAAATCTTATCCGCCCAACCAGCCACGGTGATATCGGCGGAAGAGTTGAAGGCGCGAGGATCGAGGAGTCAGGCGCTACTCGAGCGCGCTGACGTCGCCCTCGCTAAGCGCGCGGAACCCGAAATTTGAGATCCCGGAAAATCCGCCGTTGTCAGTTGACCGGTCGTGTCAAAAGATGCCGCGAAGGCACTCGGTTCCCGACAGTCCGTTCCGCAAAACACATTCACTCGGATCATTGGCCAGGAGAGATAGAATGGATAGAGGCAAGCCACGCCCAAGCCGAACCTAGTCCAGTCGGATCTGAGCATCGAGCACTGCTTTGACGTTTCAACCCCAATCCATTCGGGGACTAATGATAGGGTCATAGTCCTAGGGTAGGGTCATAGGCCTGTCCTACAGGTCCTACCAAGGACTACCCCACGCAAGGGACAGGACCTTAAGTATGCCCGACTGTATTAAGGTGCCCCCATCATCCAGTCGGTAACGGGCCCAGAATCATCCAGTCGGAGACTAAGACTCGGAGGACACCGGACCTATCGACTGGATACACTCGGTGCGTCGTAACCTCCCTGGAGGGAAACTGCCGTACGTTTCCGGGTGCATTAACTAGCATTTATAGCATACGTTACCTGTAACGCATGCATTCAATCGCCACTACTCCACCCTTGAATCAGAACCGTTGTGGAGGGCAGCGCACTCTATATAAGCCGCCCTCCCCCACTGGTAAAAGGGTTAGAAAAACATTGTACTCCATATTACACTCGGTAACAAGCTCCAAGAGCACTGAGACGTAGGGCTATTACCTCCACCGCAGAGGGGCCTGAACTCATACAACCTCGCCGTAGCTAGGACTCTGCCCATCTCATTCGTACCCTACACATCTACTGTCAGGCTTATACCCACGACAACTAGTTTTTCACCACGCCTAATGAAAACACAGAATAAAATGATAAATACTAAATGGAATTATAATGTTTCAAGTATTTTTTTTGAGATGCCAATAATTGTTCTCTTTCGTGAGTTGAGAGACACTATCATTTATTTTTATTATTGCTATTTCCACACACCAACAACATAATATGAAGGAAGACATTTCAACTGTGACTATTCTCCATCTGGAATTATATTTCAAATTAACCAACAATTATTTCCAAGTAGTTTTCTTGCATATTCAATAAATAGAAGCTACTTAAAATATTTTTCATATATTTTCTTACTGAAATTTTTTCTTCAAGGTATTTCATGGAAATTTAGATGTGTTATGCAGTTAATATATATAATTAGTTATAGACCAGTTCTGTAACTCGATCTTCGGTGTCACTATAGCCTTTAATGCTACCTTTAGCTTGATACACCATTTTGTTCCATATTTAGTGTTTGCAAGATTGATATTGATGATAATCTACAAAGCATTTCATCTTCAAATATGAATATCCATTTTTTTGGCAATAACACTTGTATACACTATTTTTCTTTTCATTTGGCTTAATCATTAAGGTAGCACTATGTTGTCCATAAGATAGTGTAAATACTAGATAAATACCTATTATCCTATGCATTTTACTGCATAACATTTATTTAGGATACATGTCAGCATTAGAGGGTATCGCTAGACATAAGTGGAAACTCCGGTATATGATACAATAAGTGTTTCTCTTCTAGAAATGGTCTCCTCCATGCATTATATAGTTTTGTTGATAGAGATATAGGTGCAACAACTCGTCTCAATCATTTAGTAATACGTTATATGTCTGGTGTTGCTTTAAAACTCAATGAACTGCATGTGCACATATATAACCTCATCATGCATTTCCTTTCTTCACGGAAAATTTATTTACACACAATGAATGTGAACATGATTAAAATGAATGGGATTCAGTATATCATTTATGGACATTCAATTTTGACTGATCATAGAGAACATTAATGGAAAGTATTTTATTGTTCACCAAAGTTATTTAGTATTATTTTTTCAGTTAAAGTGATTTCATTATTGTAAAATAGAGTTGTCACACAAGAGTATGTGTTAGATTTCCCACTAAAACTAAGAGAAATAATATGAATATGGGATTTCGCACATACACCTGTGTGTGAGTGATAGAAAGAGAGGGAGAGAGAGAGAAAGAGAAAGAGAGAGATAATGAGCATATATATGCATAAACGATGACTTGGTTAGTCCCCAATCAAACATATAATAAGGATGGAAAATGTAATGTGATCATTTTTTAAATTAAATGTAATGTGATGTTGATTATGCATGAAATTTTCATTATCCATATTTATTTTATGTGTATTAATTGCTAGCCCGTGCAGGTGCACAGGTTGACGACTAGTCTATAAAATGCAAAACCACTCACTACAGGAAGATAACAGATTCAACCGTTTGCCAGAAATTGAACGTCTGAACGCCGACCGAGGATTGTTTAAGCGGTAGAATTATTTGAGAGTTCACATTGAAGATGCTCTTAGGGACATAATAGGGGACCACAATATTTTTGTGCATGGGATGATACAAACTCCCGAGATAAACCATTCTTTCTCAACAAGCAAAAAACGTTAAAACTCACAAATATCATCCATGTGCGAGCAGAGAGCAGTGGGTGTCATGGTATAATTTGCGTACGCGTTGGCCTGGCCATGCATGCAGCGGTGGTGTAGGGGTTCATGCACCAGTCGATGTCCCTGAAATTTAGTTTCAGGTTCACGAGCCATGTTTTCGCATGGACAGGAACCACCTAAACAACATACATATACGATCGAGTTTCTTTTTGTGTGTGTGTGTGGATATATGATCTGCAAGGTGTCACTGGTCAAGCCAAGTTATCATGGCCACTCGTGCTCCGAGTATTGACTGGAAACTCTCCGCCGACTGCCCGACGGTAGGATACGAAATTGCATTCGTCGGCCGAATCCATGCATGGCTACGTGAGCCTACCACCTGGCATCCATGTAGTACTATGTACCTCGACGAGCCGGTCGTTTTGGCGAGAGGCGTGGACGGTGAAAACACGCGTGCGTGACAGAGAGAGCGCGCGCCCGACCGCTGTCGAAATCGCTCTTGACTCCACGCGTAGCGCGTACGTGGGTCTGGTATGCGTACTGTATCACATGTCAAGACCGGAACATGCGCTGCACCCCGAGCGTACGTACGCGACACGTGTTGCTTTGTTAGGCCTTTTCTTATCCGGTTATCCGTTATCCCGCCCAGCTCGACGCCTTTACATGTACTCCGTAGGACATGTAATGTAGTATTATCCCGTAGGTCGTACGTGCGTGCACCGGCTGCACAGAGAGCCAGAGACTGGTGGTGAGTCAAGATGTTCGAACTCTACGTACGCGCGTACGTACGTACGCGCTGCGGTCGTGTGAGGAAGTCACGTACGTACGCGCTGCACGTGCATGCGTACGTAGTGCGGTGCGCTCGGTGGCCAGCTGGTCCGGTCGGTCGGATAGGGAGTTGTTCCCACGCCTTTCGGTTCGGAGATCACGCACAGACTTGACTCGGGTCGACCCTCGGCTCGGTCCAGATTCGAGCGTGCGTGCGTGCGTGCCTTGGCCGTACATATCCGACAAATGAGGCAGAAAGCACGCACTCGACGGATTTGCCTTTCCCGGGTATCACATATCCTGCTGGTTAATTAAGTAACCGGTTAGTCAGTTAGGCATGCTAATCTGCGGCTTATACCATTCTTCACTCTGGGTGCAACGAGTCGTCAGTCGTCACCCGCCTAACTCTGGACTCCGGAGCCGCGTGATTGCGCGTGCATGCCGCGGCGGAGCTCACGTACGTCCTCACCTCACCGCGCCTGACCTCACCATGCATGCATGCGCGTCGATCAGCCGGCGATCACACGATCAGCGGCAAGCCTAGCGTAATCACGTACTGTAGTACGCTGGTACACATGCACCGTACCTTGGGGGAAGAGATTCTGGATCGACGTAAGCATAATACTAATTCTACCGTGTCTTAATATTTCTTCTACGCCCCTACGTGTTTGTTTCCAGTTTACTTTCGAAGAAATTGTGTAAAAGAAAAAGATAATAAGCCAGTGCATCCTTGCATTGCTCTAGAACGATATCGCACCAGCCAAATGATATGGGTTTTCCCCCATCCGAGGGCATCGATTCTGCGTGATCGTGGACCATCATGCACGTGCCAACAGCTACGTACGAATATATTTACGATATATGGCACCTGCAAAGTGCATGCGGACTCCTTGTAAAGTAACCACGACCATATACCTGATGCATTCATATCCTTGTTTGCCCACAACTTGTAAAGTTGCAGGTCGTGATTCGAGTATCAGAATTTTGTTCCCACCTACACATTGATAAAGTTCGGATCATGGGCCTCCACGATATACATATTGGAAGTTTCTGGACATTTGAGGAAACAACGAAGAAAGCACTGATCGAACAACAATGTTTCTATAATGAAATTGTCTCAATATTGACCCGTAAATTCTACCGCATACGTCCGCAGGTAGAAGGGATCAGTCCATGGACATGGATGTAAAAATCGGCTATCCAACACTCTTCATATATAATTTAAAGCGGATTTAAAGTGCCAATATATGATTTTTATATAAACCGAAACACATTCATTATAATTCAATCATTTTTCATTAAAAAAGAAGCGGACAGACCTAAACCTGTCCTACGGTAGTGTCCGGCTTTCATTTTTTTGTATTCCGCATTGGTGACCACATCCTCCATTTGCCGTCTTCATGAGCACCGACGGGGTTCAAGATCCATAAAGTGAACGTGCGGTCTTCAACAAGAAGTAGGACAGGGGAGACGGACCACCCACATGGAACACAAGGCCCTGCTGCCTCCCATGCCCTACTCATTCTCGAAGGAGTCCGTGACCTGAACATCGATGGCTACTCTTGCACCTGTCGGAACGCGAACATATGAACCAGCGTAGGCTACTCCTCCTCCGCCATGGCAGCGTCGAAGTGTGTCTGCGTTTGCTCCATGGTCAAGACGACAAGCACAAACACGGGGTTTGGCATACTATCGTCGTCCGAGCCTGTCCCCATCGTGGGATCCTCGTCGAAGACCTCGGGCAAGCTAGCCGACATGTCGTGCTCGACCCACCAGGCGCGACAGCTCTGCCATGCGACAACAAGAGCACGCATCTCGTGCTTCTGCTTCGATGACAGGTTCTCCCACAAAACACTAGAGCTTGCGATCATGGCGGATGGGGTGCAAAGGAGGAGGACGTGGAGTGGATGTGGTGTGGTGTGGAGTTAGCCACGGGTAGCCACCTTTAAATAACGGAATTCAGTGAGGCCAAGCGTAGGAGTGCGTCAAGTGCAACACCGGAGTTGATTCCTCGATCGACGAGCCTGCTTAATGGCGGCATATAGACGGACGAGCTTTGAATGGGCGTGGTAGATATATGTCCCTTCAGTAAATTTCTCACTGGCATTGAATAGATGTGGACATCGGAGACACATTATGGGCAGCACTCTCAGCCGGTGCGCCGCACCAATGTCGTCGTCAGTGAGAGGTCGCATCCGTTCTAGGTTGGAGTCAATGTGGAGCGACCTCTTTACACTGACACAAATGCAAGCAGCTGGCGTCGGGTGAGAATGTGCGCGGGCGCAGGTGAAGGATTTTGGGTGGGCTAGATCAGTCAGGAGCGGATGTAGCAACGGTCCGAACGCCCGTAAAGCCCCCCCCCCCCTCCCTAATTTGTTTTTGGTTTACAGGAAAAAGCACGTACGAACCAACCCGTGAATCGATGTAGGACCACGTTGGATAACGAAAAAAGTTTGAACCATGCGTTTCGGACGGTTATGAATAATTTGAGAGTCGAAGTTGGAAATTGAAGATGCCCTAACATCACTTTTCCCTTTGCTTGCTCGGAGAGCAGGCTTTTGTTGTTTGGCGAGCCCTAGAGCATGTTTCTTTTTCTTATAGAACACTCTCCTAATCAATGAACCGAAACAAAAATTTAGCTCATTGTTTCAGAAAAAAACTAATCTCTTTGCTCTCACACAGAAGTTGTTGGTTCTAAGAATCTGATGTATATTTATTGCATTTGTTTACTTCTCATCCTCTCAAACTATATTTTATTTAAGTTTCATAAGAGAATATACAACTGAACTTGGTAAATTCAATCCTTCAAAGTCAGCGGACAATGACCGATCAATTCTCAAATAATGCATTTTACAACCGAATACCAAATTAGAAATCTCATATTCATACTATTACATGGAACATAAATCTAATAATAAGTGAAGCTCGTCTGGCTTCGTCGTGTCCATGTTTATTGACTGGTTGCGCCCTTTGTAGTGTTGGTCCGGTCACCGGCAAGGTAGAGTAGGACATCGGACACTAGCCAGCTCATGGAAGTTGACCTCCCACCGTCTTCCATGCCTACTCTTCCTCGTCGTAGCCCGCAACCCGGAGGGTGTCGGTGGACATGAGATCAATGACGGATCCCTTTTAGGAGGAGGCGATGTTTTCCACGATGCGGTTGTGTCGTCCGCATTGGTTCATCATACGAGGTGTCGGAGAGTGCGATTTCGCCTCCCCAACGTCCACCGCATGTACAAGTGTTTTTCAGCACACAAGGGGGAGTAGCTTCAGTACCTATTTGCTGCATGGCTAATTCGAAACATTTAAGAAGCGTGTAGAACGGACAAATAGAGCTACTACTCAATGCAATGCACACAATATTGCGCTGCCCTCCTAGGTGTGGGCATTCTTGTTTAAGAGGTCCCCATTGCGCTAACATAGTTGCACTCAGCTAGAGTCAGAACCGTGGAGAAACCTAGATCATCTTGTGCCCACATTGTCCATACAAAGGAGAATATAATCTTGCAATATCCCACCTTTCGGGAGAAGCCTGTAAATGGAGCGAATAGTTGCATACGGTTCTATTCCCACATGCCCTTTTAGAGATTACCAATCCACATATAGAAATACTAGCTAGGGGTAGATCAATGGATTGACCATCTGGAGACATCTCCTTATATACCGCCTCCTTTCTGCCTATCATGTTCATGACCAAATTCTTGATACTTTGCTAGAATTTGTCTTGGTGGTATCATAAATGATCATCCTTATCACTTACATCCTTTTTTGGGGGAGCCTTATCTTCTGGACTTTAATGTTGAATAAAATATTACATTTTCCCGCAACTTTTTAAAATAAACAAAACAAAGTTACCCATTCACGGAGGCAAGATTTTTACAATTGTGTGTACATAAGTTATAACTTAGTGTTCTCTACTAATTTATCAAAGATGAGCCATTAGTTTTTATGCTCTTGTTGAAAAAAATAACGGGTCATCGATGGAGTTACCGATGATTATTTGACTACTGATTAGTTTAGCTTGTTAAATCATCGTGTCATGTGGTTCTTTCGTACATTTTCTTAGCAAAGATGATTATGACTTTTGGTACGAAATAAATAAATAATCATGAAGACTTAAACTCGCCATGGTTAATTGGAAATTTTAGTACATATAAGGGATATACCAGATTATGCCTCGCAGCCCGGTGGTCAAATCGATCTAAGCCTGATCAAATTCTTGACTGGGTTCGTGAATCGGTGCATGTGTGAATTCTAATGTAATGGCATAATATAGATCGTTTAACTGGATATGAAGAGAGTTCACGTTGGCACCGAAGGATTTATTGAAAATGTTAATGGCTTTCCTGTTTGGTAGGTACCTTTGAACAGAATGGATAGAAACAAATTGGAGATTTAGGATTAACCTGGAGTTATTAGGCACTCCATAAAATTTTATATTATCGAAGCAAAATTCTTATGAGTTTGAATCACATATCACCTTGGCTCGAGAAGTCTTAAGACAACTCTCTTATCCAACTCATCTATTTCACACACGATAGTTGGAATAGGAAATTCTTAGTAACAAAGTTTTCTAGAAAAAGACTCCCTTTGTACACAAATATAAGACGGTTTTGCAGTTTAATTTAAACTGCAATTTTTTTTTCAAAAAGGAGGCATCGCCCCGGCCTCTGCATCGAGTGATGCATGCAACCCTTTATTAAGAACCGGAATAATCCAAAGCAAGTACAAAGTCTAACGGTAATCCGTGAGCAGAAATTACAAGGCGATCAACGCCCAAAAGAAAAGATAAAAATAGGTGAAGTTGGCTAACTCCCTATTCTATCAGCATGTCGCCATCCATATCGGCTGAAGATAGCCTGAGCTACCATCTCCCATCGGGCACATCCAGTAACCAAAGGCTCCCTGGTTTCCACAGGAGTGAGTAAGGACCACATGCAGATCAAGACGGTAGTCCTGAAGATGACCTGCAAAAAATTAATACAATGTTGTCTGTTAAAAACTAGGTCATTTCTACAGTTCCAAATAGCCCACAAAAGTGCTGATGTTCCAACTCGAATTAGTTTGGCTAAACGAACATTAACCCCGTCCAGCCACGTCCCAAATAACATGTTAATGCTGGTAGGCGGGGTGATGTTAAAGGCAATATGGATTGAGCGCCATAAAAGTTTAACCATAGGGCAGTCCAGAAAGAGGTGCTTAATTGTTTCAGAAGACTGACAGAAGCTACACCTTCGATTTCCCTTCCACTTTCGCTTGGCTAAGTTGTCCTTAGTTAAAACAACACCTTTGTGAACAAACCACAAAAAGATTTTTAACTTAAGTGACACTTTAACGTTCCAAATATGCGAAGATTTTGGAATAGGTGTATTGTCGATAATATGGTCATACATTGATTTCACTGAGAATGTACCATTGGAGGTCAGTCTCCAAGTAATACGATCAGGAACATCAGTAAGACTAACGTCCATTAGCCTTCTGACTAAATGTAACCATCTACCCCATCTATTGCCAACTAAGGATCTGCGAAACTGGATGTTAAGAGGAGTCTCACGCAACACTACCGCAACAGACGTCTGTCTGCGCTGGGCAATATTATACAGCTGCGGGTATTGTATAGCTAGTGGCACATCCCCTAGCCAACTGTCCTCCCAGAATCTAGTAGATTCACCATTACCTATGATGAATTTAGTCCTATTAAAAAAAGCCGTTTTAGTCCTCATTAGACCTTTCCAAAAAGGTGAATCTCCTGGTCTCAAAGTGACCTGAGCTAAGGTTTTTTGCTGTAAGTACTTGTTCTTCAGAATTTGTACCCACATACCTTCTGATTCAATAGAGAGCCTGAAAAGCCACTTGCTGAGCAGGCACCTGTTCTTAACCTCTAAATTTTCAATCCCCAATCCTCCCTGATCCTTTGGCCTACAAATAATATCCCATCTAGCCAGCCTGTACTTGGTCTTGATCTCATCACTCTGCCAGAAAAATCGTGATCGGTAAAAGTCCAACCTTTTTCGCACCCCTACCGGTACTTCAAAAAAGGATAGGAGAAACATTGGCATGCTTGTCAACACCGAGTTAACTAAAACCAATCGTCCTCCATAATATAGTAGCTTGCCTTTCCAGCAGCTCAATTTTTTCTCAAACCGATCCTCTATGCACTTCCAGACCTTAATAGTTAATTTTCGGTGGTGAATAGGGATCCCTAAGTACATAAATGGCAACGTACCACCTTCACAACCAAAGAGTTGATTATATGAGAGCTGTTCTGCTTTGGCGTCCCGAAAACAGAAGAGCTCACTTTTGTGGAAGTTAATCTTCAGCCCAGATAGCTGTTTGAATAAGCATAAAATTAGCTTCATATTTCTGGCTTTTTTGAGATCGTGTTCCATGAAAAGGATTGTGTCATCCGCATATTGTAGGATGGAGACCCCCCATCTACTAGGTGTGGCACTAATCCCCGTACTAACCCTTTGTTAGTAGCCCTCCTGATCATTAGCGTTAACATACCTGCTACGATGTTGAATAAAATAGGTGACACAGGATCTCCTTGCCTAAGTCCCTTGAGTGTCTGAAAGAAATGACCTACATCATCATTAACTTTAATACCGACACTACCCTTATGTATAAAACAATCGATATGTTTTCGCCAAATCTCGCCAAACCCCTTCATACGGAGAGTTTGTTGCAAGAAAGACCATTTGACCTTATCATAAGCCTTTTCGAAGTCTACCTTAAACAGTACTCCGTCAAGCTTCTTGGAGTGCAATTCGTGCAGGGTTTCATGCAGCACGACCACTCCTTCAAGAATGTTCCGACCAGGCATAAAGGCTGTCTGCGAAGATTGCACCACAGTATGTGCCATCTTGGTTAACCTATCCGTTCCCACCTTTGTGAAAATTTTGAAGCTAACATTGAGCAGACATATGGGGCGAAATTGTTCAATACGCAAAGCACCCTCTTTCTTTGGTAACAACGTAATCGTACTAAAATTAAGATGAAAGAGTTGTAGGTGCCCAGAAAACAGATCGTGAAACATAGACAAGAGATCATCCTTAATGATATGCCAACATTTCTTATAGAACTCAGCTGGGAACCCATCTGGCCCCGGTGCTTTACCATTCTTCATACCCTGAATCGCTTGTAACACCTCTTTCTCTAGGAATGGTGCGGAAAGACTCTCGTTGTCGGACTGTCCGACCTGAGGAATATCCGCGATCTGATGCTCGTCCATAGACACAAAACTATGAGCCGGAGCACCAAACAACCGTTTATAATAATTTGTGATGTACAATTTAAGATTCTCATGACCTACTATTGTACCCTCATCTTGTTCTAGTTGTATTATCCTCTTTTTCCGATGCTTGCCATTTGCAATCAAGTGGAATTTTTTTGTGTTGTCATCCCCTTGGACAATAGCCCTAACTTTAGCTCTAAGAGCCCATTTCAATTCCTCTTCTCGAAGAAGGATCCGAACTCTTTGTTCAACATCATACTTCAAAGCCCTCTCGTGCTCATCTAGCAAATGAGTTTCTGCCTGACGATCTAGAGTGTCTATGAATTGGAGCAGTCTATCTTGCTCGTCTTTATAAACCCCAGAGATATTCTTAGCCCAACCTCTCAAGAATTGTCTAAGATGTCGAATTTTGCTTTGCCATCTATCAACACTAGACTTCCCTTCCCCCACATCCTTGTTCCATTCCCTAGCAATCATGTCCAGAAACCCCTCACGTGTGAACCAACTGGATTCAAAAGAGAAAGCATCTTTTTTCCCTTTGTGAGTGGCCTGGCCCGAATCTAGTAGGAGTGGGGTATGGTCAGATATAGCCCTTTGAAGTGCACAAACCGTGACTAGCGGGAAATTTTGTTCCCAGTCAACACTAGTAAGTACCCTGTCCAATTTTTCGAATGTTTGATTATGTAGAGAGTTAGCCCAAGTAAATTTCCTCCCTGAGAGATCAATCTCCCGTAGGTTTAGGCTCTCTATAATTGTGTTCAACATAAAGGGCCATCTGCCATCGAAGTTATTATTGTTCTTCTCATCAGCTCTCCTGATAATATTGAAATCACCACCTACCACAAGTGGTAAGGTGTCATCGCAAATTCGAACTAAATCAGCAACAAAGGCAGGCTTTTGTTCTGTTTGTGCGGCCCCATAAACTGCAACAAGAGCCCATTGGAACCCATCTTCCTTGGTTCTGATTCGAAATTTGACCGAAAACTCCCCAAGCACCACTTCTCGAACTTGAAGTGTATGAAAATGGACACCAAGTAAGATCCCTCCGGACCTTCCTCTTGGAGGGAGACAATGCCAATCAAATTCAGCGCCTCCTGAAAGAGAGTTGAGAAATTGCGATGTGAAATTATCCCGTCCAGTCTCCATCAACGTGATGAAGTCTAGACTATGCTGTAACCTTGTTTCCGCAATGAACCGAATTTTAGCCAAGTCTCTCAGACCTCTGCTATTCCAAAACATTCCTTTCATATGTCATCGTAGAATTTTTTAGCAGTCTTGAATCTCGCGCTCCTACGTATGGCAGAAACCGAATACACCCTCCTCTTATAAGTTCGTTTAGGCTTTTCAATAGCATACTCTTGATCCATATAACCAGTCGTATCTTTGCCCTCATCATTAAGTGTATCATTGGGTTGCTGGTTATGATTCGCAAACTCGTGAGAGTCTTCACCATCCTCAGGCGAGGCTAAATTTTCACAAAGTAGATTCAGCCCCCCCATATTAGATATGGCCTCATCATTCAATGGTTTAATGGCAGCTACGTTGCGAATAATATCCAGCGCCCTATCAACTTTTAAGTCCAATAAATCATTAATAGATTTGGAAACCTCCCTGCTCGTACTACCCAAGTTAACCCCCACAGCGGTAGCATTATTTATAATGTCTTGCGGAGAAAAATGAAGAATGGAATGCTCAGTATTAATAGACATACCTGTCGTATTCTGAACCTCTTTCATTTTGGCCGCCCGCATAGCCCGCCCAATCTGCAAGTCATCCACATCGGGTTGAGACTGCACCCGTTGACTAGTCCATCTCTCCGGACCCATCGGATTTGGGACACCTCCAAACGCGATGACATCATCAATAGAAATTGTAGCTGGTTGCGGTGTAACAACTGTCCGAGAGTTAACTTCCTGTTCCACCATATTGTCATCCTTAGCATCACCAGTTGCGGCACCCAACTGAACACCGCAACCGACTGGCGCAAAATCCAGGCCTGCATGCGCACCGCCAAGCACCCACCGATCATCGGCGACAACCCCAGCCGCAGTCTCGGCAGTGCAAGGTGCAAGAGGATCCTCAGTCTCGGCAGTGCAAGGTGCAGTAGGATTCTCAGTCACAGCAAGGAGTGGATCTTCAGCCATGCACACCCCACCTCCGATCTGAACCTCCATGAGCTTCGCATCAGAAACTGCAGCGGGTGTACTGGCCGGCAACGGTGCACCAGCACCTACCAGTGACTGCACCGGCGCTCCAGCACCTACCAGTGACTGCACCGGCGCTCCAGCAACCGGTGAAATAACAGCATCCCCAACTCCAGCGGATGTGCACAGTGGTACAACCTCCAAATCTGAATTAAAAGTCCCTTTTTGGTCTCTAACCTTGGCCTCTGCCAGGTATGTGCCCAAGGAGATTGGTTGCAGCTTATTGGACTGCATAATACCACTATTGGTCTTAGGTTTCTTACCCAGGAACCTCGGCAGCTTCGCCCTCGAGTAAAGATCCTTGCGCATTGACCGACAAAATTGTGCCGGCGCAGAAGCAGGCTCAAAAGAACCAAACCGCAATTCAAGATCAGATGCAACAGCCAATTGCTTAGTACGAGTGCCTGAGGGTTGTATAGACTGACCGGGTTGTGAATGCGTAGTCTTGTGAGAAGAGAACTTGGGCCCTGAATCAAAAACAACATCCGTGTTATCCTTGGCTCCATCCGCATCATCCCCATCAGTCATATTAGTATCCTTATCCATGTCCGGTACATCAAAGAGAGTAGGACTCTCAATCTCCACCTGGAGAGTGTATCTCATCCCCTCATAAGTCCACATGACCTCGTCTGGAATGATTTGAATATCTATCACGCTCACGAGCATCCTTGCGACACCTTTGGCTCTAGTAAACACCATATCCACCTCCTCTGTTTTACCAATAAGCGAGCCCAAACTCCAAACAACTCTAAAGTCGTTAATGGCCCTGGAAGGAGCACCCGCAAAGTGAACCCAAATCTGCGGTAGCGGAACCCCCTTGGGCTCCTCACACTTCCACGCATCGAACTCAAGTACACAGCTTGTGCTAGCCACTGTGCACATACTGAACTTAAGTAGACGAGCCAAATCCTCCTTTGTAGGGAAGACAACCTTAAAGACATTATCTGAAATCAGCACCGGTTCCCACTTGAAAGATGATGATACAAGTTCCTTGAGTTGTTGCACCACTTGCTCCACTGTCAGCATTCCCCGAGTCACCGTGACCGTGCCCGTGAAACCAGCATCTGGAATATGCAGTGTCGCGGTCGCCGCTGGTGAGTCGAAGAACATTAGTTCTTGACTCGATACACCATAGATGGTCACCACCGGCATACTCCCAATCGTAAGGGGGCACTTAGCTGTACCATGCGTCGGCTTAAGACAATACACACAGAGCTCAGCCTTGCATTCAGAAACAAAGTGTCCAGTCTTGCTACATCGATAGCACACCATCTTCTCTTTCTTACGTGCCCACTTGGTACATCGATAGCCTTGCAAAAATGTCTTGCATATTTTACAGAGGGAGTAGGTCTTTATAGATTGTGTGAACATGAACTGACAGGTCTCTCGAAGATCTTACCGTACTGCAGCACAGAATCAAAGAAAAGTATTTGAGCATTCTAAAGTAATGGATTGGTGCATATCTATGATGCAGGCATCAAGAAGTTTCAGATCAATCACTTAAGAACATGTTCCCTAGAGCAGGAATTGGATAGTTCTGATATAAGTGTATTTTTTCTTGTTTTTGCAAATATTGTAGTTATTTATATTATAATTCATGAGAAAATTACTGTAGAACAATTGTTCTCTGGTTTTACGGTTCAAATAAATATCTGATAGGTGAGCCCAGTGGTGTATGGAATAAGCTTTCAGAGTTTCCTTCTAGCTTCTTATATTTTTTGAGACATTGTTTTGGTTTATTGGACTATAATTATTATTTTTGTATAATGAGTCGATTTTATAAATGTGCTTAGAAATCTATGTTCACACAATAAACATTCTGATCATGCATGGAAACAGATAGCGATTTTTTTTTTTGTTTTGCCCGGAGATCTCAGAAGATACATCTTATGTGATGTGCATTCAGTGTCCTGTAACTATGAGTGAAACCGTGAATTCATCACCCCTCTGGGTGTCGCGCTGTTACGATTTATGAGAATATATGGTGAATATTTTGCCTCCCGCCCATGGCTCCACTTTTCCCGCCACCCTTTTAAAGGAAACTGCCATGCAATATTCCTTGCAGAAAAGAAAATCACAGTCCTGCAGCACAGAGAGGTTTCATAGCTGTAAGCAACCGAGCTTAAGAAAGATCTCCTGTCATTTCAGTTCGGATCACAACTGTTCCCCGGTCTTTTTCTTTTACCCCGGCTGATTGCAGGCAGGGCGGCCATCCAGCCACAATGATGCTGCTGCTACTTCCTAATCTGCTAGTAGGACAGAGCGAGGAGGAGCTAGTGCTAGGTTTTGTCTTGCATCCAAAGGGCAAGCCGCGTCCCCTTCGGGATAAACAAACATAAAGGCTGGTCTTGGGAGAGGCAGCCATCCTATGCTATGATTGTTAGTGGCATCCAATGCACACACAACAAGATGTCCCTGGGAATTGCTTTCTTGGGCATTAGAAGGCCTGAGAAGCATTGCTTTTCCATGCTATTGGCTTAGCAGAGCTTATTAAGGGGCATAAGTTTTCAGCAGTAAGTCACTTATATTATATGCATCACAGTTTAATTTCTTTCCTGACAGCTATGTGATACCGATCGGACCGTCGGTTCCGGGGAAGAAACACAAGCGCAGATGCCGTGCCTGCTCTCATACGAGTTAGTTAATCGTTGCGATCGGGCTAAGTAACTGAAGAAACTATGCAGTTGACCAAAATGTTGTTAGCAAATAAGCTAGTGTTTTAGTCGCAGCCTGGATGTGTTGTTCCACTTTCTAAGGGTTTCAGTTTCGTCAGTTAAACAGCCCCGTAGTTTCTTCAGGCTCGATCTTGTTTTCCTTCGACTGAGGACGCGGCATGTGCGCTCCCAGCCCGTAGCTTGCGGCGAACGTTGCCCATGATCGTGGGATGGCAGGATCCAGTAGACGGGGCACGTCTCGATCCGTTTTTCCCGTTTTCAAAAGTGAATAATAGATGAAGTAGAGAAGCAGCAGAAGTTTTTTCGCTGCACAAAAGACTGTCGTCTCTCTCTCTCACTCTCATCGCCATTGACAGAAGCTCTTTCTCTCTCTCTCGATCAGGGTTAGGGTAGAGATTACAATTGGCATCAGAGCCTTGGTTGGGCCCGAGACATGGCCGGGGACGACACTGGGAGCAAGACGCCATCGATGCCGCGCGCGAGAATCTCTGACGGTTCAGACACGACCGTGGCAGAGAGATCATCGGCGCGGGTGATGCGTGACACCGGCGGCGCGTCATGGCCAATACTGACGAGGACCAACTACACCGACTGGGCGGTCCTCATGCAGGTCATGATGGAGGGACGACACCTATGGGACGCCGTGAAAACAGGCACGACAGAGCGGAGCGACGATCGGCTCGCGCTCGAGGCGATTCTGCGCGGGGTGCCGCCTGAGATGGCACCCTCTCTCGCCGGCATGGCCACGGCGAAGGAGGCGTGGGATGCGGTGAAGACGATGCGCCTTGGAGTGGCGCGCGTCCGCGAGGCAAAACTCGCGACGATCACCAAGCAGTACAACGACATTCGGTTCACCGACGGCGAGACGGTGGACGACTTCGCCATGAGGATCACCAACATGGTGGCCCAGATGGCGCAGCTGGGCGAGGAGGTGCCGGAGAAACACGTGGTGAGGAAGTTCCTCTCCGTTGTTCCAAGAAGGTATTCACAAATCGCCCTCTCCATAGAGACTCTGGTAGATCTCGACACGCTCACGGTGGAGGAGCTCACCGGGCGCCTCAAGGCCGCCGAGGAGCGGTATGACCTCGAGCAGGCGGAGACGGGGATTGATCGTCTCCTCATGACGATGGAGGAGTGGAACAAGTGCATGAAGCGCACTGAAGCCGATGGATCCAGCGGCTCCAGATCTGGTGGTGGCCGCAGAGGCGGCCGTCGCGGTCGCGGGTGCGGACGTGGCGGTGGGCGCGGCAACAACAGCCGTGCTAAACCCACTGACATATGTCGGCACTGCAAGAAAGCAGGGCACTGGCCGCGGGAGTGCCGCACGCGCCTCCGCGAGGAGGCTAACCTCGTCAAGCAGGGCGGCCACGCCACCGACGGACAAGATGACGACCCGACGCTCCTGATGGCGGTGATCGCCGCCGACCCGTCCCAGAGCGCGGGGGAGCACATCATGCTCAACGAAGAGCGCGCGGAGGCGAACCTGGGCGCGGAGGAGGCACCGTGCGATGGCCGGTGGTTCCTGGACACAGGCGCGTCGAACCATATGACGGGCGATCGCGCGTCGTTCGCCGAATTGGACGTGGGCGTCACTAGCAGCGTCAGGTTCGGCGACGGCTCCACCGTGGCGATCTGCGGCCGCGGTGCGATCACCTTCACCGTGCAAAGCGGGGACCAACGCGTGCTCACAGATGTCTACTTCATCCCGCGCCTCAAGACTAGCATCATCAGTCTCGGACAGCTGGACGAGCAGGGATGCACCACCAAGATCCATGGCGGCGTCCTGAACCTGTACGATCGCCGCAATCTTGAGCTGGCCCAAGTGAGGAGGAATGACAAGCGTCTCTATGTGGTGCGCCTAGACATCATGCACCCCGTCTGCCTCTCGGCTCGGAGCGGCGACGAGGCGTGGACCTGGCACGCAAGGCTGGGACACCAGCATTTCGACGCGCTCCGTCGCATGGGGCGTGCCAGGCTGGTGCGCGGGATGCCAGTGGTAGATCACGCGGAGGAGCTCTGCGATGCCTGTCTGGCAGGGAAGCAGCGACGCTCTCCGTTCCCAAACCAGGCATGCTACCGTGCAGAGAGACCACTGGAATTGGTGCACGCCGACCTCTACGGACCCATCACTCCGGCCACACCCGGTGGTAAGAAGTATTTTATGCTCATTGTTGATGATCATAGTCGCTATATGTGGGCTGTGATGCTGCTAGCCAAGGATGCCGCTGCGGACGACATCAAACACTTCCTCACCATGGCCGAAGCAGAGCAGGGGGTGCGTCTCCGGACGTTCCGCACAGATCGCGGCGGAGAGTTCACCTCTGGCGCGCTCGGTGATTACTTCGCTGAGCAGGGCGTGCAGAGGCACCTAACAGCACCGTACTCACCCCAGCAAAATGGCGTCGTTAAGCGACGAAACCAGACAGTCGTTGGCATGGCACGGAGCATGCTCAAGGCCAAGAAGCTGCCCAGCTGGCTCTGTGGTGAGGCTGTGGCTACTGCTGTGTTCATTCTGAACCGGTCGTACACACGAAGCGTCGACGGCATGACGCCATATGAGGCCTGGCATGGCAAGAAACCGACTGTGCACTACTTGCGAGTGTTCGGCAGCATCGCCTATGTCAAGCGAACACGCCCGGGGCTCAAGAAGTTGGATGGTCGCAACACCAAGATGATCTTCATCGGCTATGAGGAGGGGTCGACGGCCTACAGGGTCTATGATCCACTGACACGACGAGTGTATGCCACTCGAGATGTGGTGTTCGACGAAGACGCGAGCTGGGACTGGGGCTCGACGAGCAAGGGCCAGGATGTGCAACCTGCGTTCTGCGTCCAGCTCCCGCTCGCCACTGGCGCAAGCCCGCCACCCCCACCTGCGTTAGCATTGTCGGAAGCGGGGCGGACGCCAGGAACGCCGCGGGCACCTTCGCCACCAGCCACCCCTGTCAGCTCTGGAGCACTGGCAACGCCAGCCTCTCTGTCAGATATGACAGCTACACCCAGCAACAGCAAGACCAAGGGAGCAGAACCGAGGGGAGTGGAGTTTGCGTCGCCACCAGCAACCATCCGAGACATCTTTGATGCAGACGATGATCTGTCAGTGGAAGGCCATCGATTCAGAAGGATGTCTGATATCCTTCGAGGCCCAGCAAAGCAGCCGTCAGAACACTTGATGCTGACAGAAGAGGAGCCGGCTAGCTTTCTCGAAGCTGAACCCCATGAGAGCTGGCGTAGAGCAATGCTGGAGGAACTAGCAAGCATCGAGGAGAACGGAACCTGGACACTAAGTGATCTTCCTCCGGTTCATCAGGCAATCGGGCTTAAGTGGGTGTTCAAGATTAAAAAAGATGCAGAAGGAGTCGTTATCAAGCACAAAGCAAGGCTGGTAGCGAGGGGCTTTGTGCAGAAGGAGGGGGTAGATTTTGATGATGCATTTGCACCCGTGGCGCGTTTGGATTCTGTTCGTGTCATGATCGGCACGGCGACACAGCACAACTGGAGCTTGCATCACCTCGACGTTAAGTCAGCATTTTTGAACGGTGATCTCAAGGAGGAGGTTTACGTTGCTCAACCACCTGGCTTTGCTCGGAGGGGAGAAGAACAGAAGGTCTACCGCCTGCACAAGGCGCTCTATGGCCTGCGGCAAGCACCGCAGGCGTGGAACGCGAAGCTCGACGCCAGTCTGAAGGACTTAGGGTTCTCCTGCTGCCCAGCGGATCATGCTCTGTATGCTCGTAGCAGAGATAAGACGCGGCTCCTGGTCGGCGTCTACGTTGATGATCTGGTCGTCACCGGAGCTGACAACGAGTGCGTCAGCAGGTTCAAGGCGGAGATGATGGCAAAATTCCGCATGAGCGATCTTGGACTGCTTAGTTTTTACCTCGGCATCGAGGTGAAGCAAGGAGCAGGAGCTATCACTCTCTCCCAGGCAGCAGCGTATGCACGAAAGCTGCTGGAGCGCGCGGGCATGGCAGACTGCAACCCGGCGCATGTCCCCATGGAACCACGGCTCCGTCTGAGCAAGACGGGGCAAGAGCCGCTGGTTGACGCCACGGACTATCAGAGTGTCATCGGAGGACTGCGGTACCTCACCCATACTCGACCAGACATTGTGTTTGCGGTTGGATACGTCAGTCGGTTCATGGAGGCGCCAAACACTGCGCACCTCGCTGCTGTCAAACACCTGCTTCGCTACATTGCAGGAACACGGCGATTCGGCTGCAGATATACCAAGGGTGGAGACAGTCAGCTTGTCGGATATAGCGACTCCGACATGGCCAGGGATGTGGACGATCGAAAGAGCACCTCTGGGAACCTCTTCTTTCTCGGGGGTGCACCAATATCCTGGCAATCTCAGAAGCAGAAGATCGTCGCCTTAACCTCGTGCGAGGCCGAATACGTAGCAGCAACGACAACAGCTTGTCAGGCAGTCTGGTTGAGCAGACTCATGGGCGACCTGCTGATAAAGGAGCATGAAGCTGTCACCATCTACGTCGACAACAAATCGGCTATACAGCTGTGCAAAAACCCAGTCTTTCATGATCGGAGCAAGCACATAGATGTGCGGTTTCATTTCATCAGAAGATGCATTGAGGAAGGGAAGATCAGGGTTGAGCACATTCCCACTGGTGATCAGCTCGCAGACATGTTCAGGAAGTCACTCGGGTGCACTCGTTTCGTCAGTTAAACAGCCCCGTAGTTTCTTCAGCCTTGATCTTGTATGTGCGCTCCCAGCCCGTAGCTTGCGGCGAACGTTGCCCATGATCGTGGGATGGCAGGATCCAGTAGACGGGGCATGTCTCGATCTGTTTTTTCCGTTTTCAAAAGTGAATAATAGATGAAGCAGAGAAGCAGCAGAAGTTTTTTCGCTGCACAAAAGACTGTCGTCTCTCTCTCTCACTCTCATCGCCATTGACAGAAGCTCCTTCTCTCTCTCTCTCGATCAGGGTTAGGGTAGAGATTACAAATGTTGCTTTCAGGCTCCGGCTGGCCGAAGTAAAAATAAGCAGAGGCTGTGTAGAATACTGGTGCAGTTATGTTCAGATGACTTGTCGAGGTCGATGATGGATATTTCGTTTCGATCTGATCATGAACCGATGATACTATGCGCAGCCAACTTTTGTTTATGAATGGTCGGTCAGGTTCAGCTTCAGTCCGGCTAAAAAAAGCTTTAGGTCGCGTGAGCCAACGGCAGCCAGCACATGAACCAGTAACCTAGTCCAGATCGGCATCATTGAGGGAAACCAAAGCACACTGATTAGAGCATCTGGCAACAGCTCAAGCGGTTGACCTGAGGCTAATGAACAAGCTTACGCTGCCTCCTAGTGGAGCCAGATAGCATACTTTACGGGACGGATCGCGACAAAAACTGAAATTTTTAATCCCATGGAAACTTGATGCCTTTCATGTATATGGCCTCTTCTGATTCCGCGGGCTGTCCCTCTCTTTGAGCAGTTTCGCAAAGATAAGATAGATGTGCACCATTCACAGAGCAGAGAATCTTAACCAGCAAGGATCTCATCTTCGAGTCTTAACCAGTAAGAAATTCAGTGGCGCCATCGGAGAGGCTTTCTTTTCTGCAAAGCATGTTATGTACGGTAGTTAGCGGCTTTCGTCGCCGAACGAACTTGTTTGAGTGTAACAAATAATCACTGTCTTTGTTGGATAAGCGCAATGCTGCCTTTGTTGTTCCTTTCAAATCATGCAATGCTGACTGGTTGTTCTTTCTAAATATCAGGTTTGGAAGATCGTCGTACGTAAGGTTTTTTGTTTTTGTTTTTGCGATAACAACATTCAGAGCATGCAGTTTTAGTCAGGTTCTGATTAAGTTCTGTGCAGGCTTTACGTCTTCTTCTTGGTATAACGAGAACGGCGTCTTTGGATTTACTGATAAAAATAAGTGCAATGCTGACTTCACTTTGTTCATTTTGTTGTACAAGAAATGGAAAAAAGAAATCTGAAGACACTGAAATAAATCAGCACAATGGACGAACAGAGTACTCGTCCTGGCTCCAGAAAGTGGTTGCGCGAGTGCAGCCCAAGTGACGGCCTGCTGCTGAGCTTGTTCTGATGACTTTGGTGAAATGAAACGGTCCTAATGTGGACGCACCTACGCGTCATCATCTTGGGAGATATCGCAGCCCGGGCCGTCTGACCTGAAGAGGAGGGGACAAAAAACGGAACGCCGACTCGCCATGCCTGATGGCACACAGTTGTCGTCAGTCTGCCCTCAAAAGAATACGTAAAAGTTTGTCATCAGTCAGGTCATCCGCGGCAGGAAACGCCTCCTTATCTTCTCGGACGAGACGACTCCAGTCCAGTCCAGTCTCTCCTCTGGCTACAAGATCGGCCATGACGCAGCACTCTTCGGTTCGGAATGTCTGTAGCGGCCTTCTGACATTCTGGACGACCCTCTGTTTCAGAAGAGCTACAGAGGGGATAAAGGATTTTGCACCACTTGTCACTGTGCCCCCTTTCAGGAACTACCGTAGATACACAGAAAAACTTCAAAAAAAAAGAGAGTAAATAGGAGCCTGCAAAATAGTTATTTCTATGTTGATCTAGTTGTACACAGTGAAGCACGGATATTCAACCATCATTTGTTTGTTAGATGGGACATCAATGTTCACCATCGACTTAATTAGAAATAGGAATTCCATTTGGGAAAAGACGCGTCAAAGAAAAAAGAGAAAATCTAATGGGTTTGGTACGCACGATAGTTCTCCCCGTGCGGCGGTAGCTGCAAAACCTGCGAGCTCGATGGCGCTGCCTCACCGGCCCAACCACGAACGATTTTCTTTTCTTATATGGCCCATAGGCACAACCAGATTATCAAACTGCACATAGAAAATTCTCTAAAATCACTAGTTAGCGAGTACATCTTTCAACGATTACTTTCACTTTCACAGGTTGCAACAAGTGGTGCACTGCATGCGTGTCACTTGTCGCAACCTGAGAGTTTTCCCTTTTTTCGTAAATCTGTATTTTTAAAACGTTTTATCTATTAAACCGTGCGTCCAAATCTCAAACTGTTTTTACCGTTGGCTTTCTCGCGTCGAGATATTTGAAACTAGATCCCATGTTTATAGGTTTTGACGAACTTTTTTTTTACGAAAAAACTGGAAGAAAAAAACTGGACGAAAATCCGTGGATCATATGATAGAAAAAGAAAACAGAAAATGCGTATTTCCCTTTCTGAGAGGCACGGGTCGTGCCTATTGCGAAGGCCAAATCGTGCCTCTCGCGGAAGCAAAATCGTGCCTCTTGCTGGGAAAAAAAGAGAAGAAAACACTTTTTCCCTTTTCGGAAGAGGCACGGGCGTGCCTCTCGCGAAGGTAAAACCGTGCCTTTCGCGGAAGCAAAACCGTGCCTCTCAAAAAAAACCAGAAAACGTGTTTTTTCCATTTCGAGTGAGGCACGGGCGTGCCTCTCGCGAAGGCAAAACCGTGTCTTTCGTGTAAGCAAAACCGTGTGTCTCGTAAAAAACAGAAAACACGTTTTTCCCTTTCCGAGAGGCACGGGCGTGCCTCTCGCGAGTGCAAAATCGTGTCTTTCGCGGAAGCAAAATCATGCCTCTCGTAAAAAAACAGAAAACGCGTTTTTTTCTCTTTCAGAGAGGCACGATCGTGCCTCTCGCGAAGGCAAAATCATGCCTCCCGCGGAAGCAAAACCGTGTCTCTTGTAAAAAAACAGAAAACGTGTTTTTTCCGTAAACAAACAGGAAACACGGTTTTTTTGCGACAAAAAAATTGAAAAAAAATCCGTCCAAAAGTTACGAAAGACCGGTACACCAAAAACCCCAGAAAAAACCACTCTAGAAAGCCAAAAACAAGTACGAAAAAATAAAAAAAGCAAAATACGAAGGACATAGCGCGGCACGTGGCGACGGCTGAGAACGTGTCAAGTGATGGCGCGCGAGAATGATCGCTCGGAGGCTCCCGAAGGGGTGCTTGCTAACTAGTTGCTCCCGAAATCCCCTAACAAGGTTGAACGTAGAAAAGAAAAACAGCCTACTTTTTGAATTCGCTACAGCGCCTCGCTGGTAATGGATACTACAGAAGCCATGAGTGTTCAGAGCTGCTTTCCCTCCCTTTTTTGTGGATAACCTGTTTTTTTACAAATGCTAACTAAGGAGAAAATTACTACTAATGTTCACCGTTTGTAGTTATTTTCTAGAACTTGGTTGCTTTTTCAACAAAACATGATAACTTGAAAATATATATTAGCTGAGACATAAGAACAACAACTCCTTAATCTTGAGGAAAAAGAACTACAATTCTTTCTAACAATTGCATGTTAGTACAAAATAAATTTGAAAATTTGATATAATTAAACTAGTAACTAGGTATGCAAACATAACAAACCATCACGAAGTTATGTGCATAATGGCACTCGACGTAATGAAACTGGCAAACATGACACTAATTGCATGTAAACAATACAACATGGCAACCCGAAAAATTAAACTGGCAAGCACATCAAACCATTTCGGCAATTGCATCTGAACAAAAATAGTAAGTTGTATAAAATATCATGACAACTAAGAACAATTAAAGTGGTAAGCATAGCAAAACATTAATATAACTACGTGTAAACAAAAATGGCAAGCTGTATAAAATAAATTGGCAACTAGGAATAATTACACTGGTAAGCATAGCAAACTATTACTGTAACTATATGTAAACAAAAAATGGCAAGCCTTATAAAATAAATTAGCAACCAGGAACAATTAAACTGTCAATTGGAGAAACCATCTTGACAACTATGTGTAAACAAAAACAGCAAGTTGTATAAAATAACTTGACTATTGAAACCAATTCAACTGACAAGCATGACAAAACCATCAATTTAACCACGTGTAAACAAATTTGGCAAGTTGTATAAAATAACATGGCAACCGGAAACAACTAAACCACCAACCGCAGAAACCATCTCAAAAACTGGGTGTAAACAAAAACGACATGTTGTAAAAGAATAACTTACAACTGAGACCAATTATACTGGTAAGCACAACTAAAAAAACATCTCAATAATTGTATGTAAAGAAAAACTTCATGTTGTATAAAATAAGATGACAACCGGGAATAATTAACTGGTAAGCATAGCAAATCATCATCTCGATCACTATGTGTCAACAAACACAATAAATTGTGCTCCCTCCGTTCCAAAAGTGTCGTTGATTTAATATAACTTTGCACCAAGTGTCACTGACTTGATATAATCTTATACAAAGTTGTATTAATATCATGAACATTTATTTGGGACAGAGGGAGTATAAAATATTAGAAAATATGAAACGATCAAGGCAAGCACAACAATACCATTACTAGAGCTATAATTTTCATGAGAACATCAAACTGTGTGAAATAAAAATCGGTTGGTTAAACTCAACAACTAACCAGTTTTTACTTTCCCCCTACATAACACTACGGGCAAGCTAACATATCAAGTGTCACATTTTTCATGTTTAGAATTAGTCTGAAAAGGTATACAAGTTTTTTTAGGCTAGAGAAGATATACAAGTGTGGTGGGCCATATGGGTAGATGCTCTGTGCATGCTCCCGCTTGATTAGCCCAACATGCAGCCCATTATACGACGTGGAAGGAGGATTAGCCAGCGATGCATGCATCAGGGAGCTATTAGCGAGTGCCACACGGGAAGCCGCTGGTGCGGCGCCGCTATGTAGCGACGTCCAAGAAAAAATATGGATGTAGATAAGCCAATAGTATGGGCACTTTCCATAAAAAAGAAATAGTATGGACAGTCGAGAACCAATATGTGGTTTGATGGTTGGTAGGGTGTTTGTACCTTCTAAGTCACTAGCGATCAAATCCAGATCTCAGGTTCAACACTGCCATTTTTTTGGAGGTGACACTACCCTTCTCATACATCTGAAGTATCCACTCAGTGGGAGACGTCGTTCTATCAATAATGATATCTTTCTCAATCGCAGTATGGCCACTCAAGCAAATATCTGATAATTAAAACTATTTTTTTCTTGCGAGTGCTGTTAGAATTAAATGGGCTTGGCCCATCTACAAAATTCTGAAATCTCAAATTGAGCACATGAATAAAATAGCAAGTGGTGGTGTGGTGATGCTAAAGTTTAGTCTCATACCGCTAGTGGAAAAAGTGTTGGACCTCTTTATATAGTGAGTTCTCCCCACTACTCTAAGTGTGTGTTGAGAAGAGAAAGGAGAGAACCACACGCGCGCTCGCTCGCCTGGCAGGGCGTGGCATGGCGGCGCGTACGCGTGAATGGTCCGCCAAATTCCGGTCCGATGCCTTGCTGGGGCGCGGCTACCTTTTGCCGCTTTATTTTTTATGTCTTGACAGACAAATTAATTTCTTGTCCGGTAAGTATATGACTTGGAAACCAAGTCGGTTTAAGACGTGGTCGCCACACGGAACCGACCTTGGTCCTCCTATATATACAGCTTCTCGGGGTCGGCCAAAGACACACCGAAAACCATCTAGGGTTTTGCCTCGCATCACAACTTGCGCCACCATCGTAGTCTACCTCATCCCGAGCGCCGGCATCCAACAGCAAACGGGAGAGCAGGTCTCCGGAACCAGTCGCCTTTGCGATCCTGTACGGGAGAGGCTGAATTAGGTTTTTGGGAAGCGCTCTGCGCGACTGCTCGCTGCTTCCACAACGGGTCGTCTACCAAGCAAGTCGGGTGGTGCTGCGTACCGCCACCTCAAGCGTCGTCTACTTCGTCCCGTCATCGCCAACGTCATCGTCAACAACGTACCTGTAGTGAACACCTCTGCTTCCTCTACAAACGGCAGGTACGTGCGTCGTGTTCCCGTTAGCCTGATGAACATGTTAGATGCGTACATGTTTTGTTATACGGTCTTGCTACTATTCATGTTGTCTGTTGCATCTAGTATGTTAGAGTTTAACGTGTTAGTAGCTGGTATCTTTATGCTTTATATTCTGGAATTAATCATGGAAATTGTGCCTAATTATTCAACAATCCAAACACCTAATTGTAGGCATTTTCCTGAGTTAACTATGGCTGGATTTTCTGATGCACTGAGGCCGGATAAGTTTACTGGTGTGCACTTTAAGAGGTGGGAAGTGAGATCCATGCTCTGCTTACTTCTCTGAAAGTTTTCCATGTTAGTGCTGGCATGCTAGAGGGAGCTTCTGATGAAGATCAGAGGAAGTTCCAGGAAGCCAACACTATGTTTGTGGGATGCATCTTGAGTGTTCTTGCTGACCGTCTGTGTGATCTGTACATGCACATACAAGATGGAAAGACACTGTGGGATGCACTGAAGGCTAAATTCGGTGCTACAAATGCAGGCAGTGAATTGTAGATCATGGAGAATTTTCACGACTACAAGATGGTGAATAACCGTTCTGTGGTTGAACAAGCTCATGAGATACAGTGTATTGTGAAGGAACTGGAACTCCTTAAGTGTGATCTACCCGATAAATTTGTGGCTGGGTGCATTATTGCAAAGTTGCCTTCTTCATGGAGGAACTTCGCCACTTCTATGAAACATAAGAGACATGAGATATCAGTTTGAAAATCTGATTGCATCTCTTGATGTTGAAGAGAAAGCTCGGGCTAAAGACACTACTGAGAAAGGAGGTGAGGTTCAACCAACTGCCGACATGGTACAAAGGTTCCCACAGAACAAGAACAAAGGAAAGAACAAGCCTGTTTTCAACAAGCCTATAAAGACTACTACCTTCAAGAAGAAGAAGTTCAACAAGGCTGAGCTAGAGTGCTACGCCTGCGGGAAGCTGAGACACTTTTCCAAGGAATGCCCAGAACGCGCAGACCGCAGAGGGAAACCAGCTCCAAGACAGTCAACATGGTGACCGCTAGCAATACTGATGGGTATGGTAATTTACCTATTGTGCTTTCAGTATTTCAATCATCTTCATGGTGGATTGATTCAGGAGATAATGTTCATGTATGTGCTGACGTCTCTTTGTTTACTTCTTATCAGGTCGCAAGGGATTCTTCCGTCCTAATGGGGAATGAGTCGCATGCTTCTGTTCGTGGTACTGACACGGTGGATCTGAAGTTTACTTCGGAAAAGATCTTGCAACTAAGGAACGTGCAGCATGTCCCTACTATGAACAAGAATCTAGTTAGCGGCTCCCTTCTATGTCGAGATGGGTTTAAGGTAGTTTTAGAGTCAAATAAAGTAATCGTGTCGAGATTTGGACAATTTATAGGTAAAGGCTATGAGTGCGGAGGCTTGTTCCGCTTTTCCCTTTCAGATTTTTGCAATAAGTCAGTAAACCAAATTTGTGCTAGTATTAATGATGATACAAGTGTTTGGCATTCTCGTTTGTGTCATGTTAATTTTGGTTTAATGTCTCGACTATCCAGTATGAGTTTAATTCCTAATTTCACACTTGCCAAAGGTTCTAAGTGCCATAGTTGTGTGCAGTCGAAGCAACCTCGAAAGCCTCACACGGCTGTCGAAGAGAGAAACTTGGCACCTCTAGAACTCATACATTCTGATCTATGTGAGATGAATGGTGTGTTGACAAAAGGTGGAAAGAAATATTTCATGACTTTGATTGATGATGCGACTAGATTTTGCTATGTTTATTTGTTGCAAACTAAAGATGAGGCTCTCGATTACTTTAAGATCTATAAAGCTGAAGTTGAAAATCAACTAGAGAGAAAGATCAAGCGTCTTAGGTCGGATCGTGGTGGAGAATATTTTTCCAAAGTTTTTGATGAACTTTGTGAGGAACATGGTATTATTCATGAGAGGACGCCTCCCTATTCGCCCCAATCAAACGGGATTGCCGAGAGGAAAAACCGCACGTTGGCTGACTTGGTGAATGCCATGATAGACACTGCTGGTTTATCTAAGACATGGTGGGGGAGGCTTTGTTGACAGTATGTCATGTCCTGAATAGAGTTTCTAACAAAAATAAAGAGAAAACCCCTTATGAAGAGTGGGTTGGGAGAAAACCATCACTTTCTTATTTGCGCACTTGGGGATGTTTGGCAAAGGTCAATATTCCTATTCCCAAGAAACGCAAACTTGGACCAAAGACAGTGGATTGTGTTTTTCTGGGTTATGCTCAGCGGAGCATTGCTTATAGATTTTTAGTAGTTAAATCTGGGGTTCCTGATATGCATGTAAATACTGTAATGGAATCTCGTGATGCAACATTTTTTGAGAATATGTTTCCTATGAAAGATATGCATAGCATTGCTAGATTTTCTTCTGATTTAAATTCTAAATCTAGTACACTTGATGATTATATTGAACAAACACTCGAGGAAGTCCATGAGAAGGATAACGATGAAGCTCCTATAAGGAGCAAGAGACAAAGGGTTGCAAAATCCTTTGGTGATGATTTCATTGTATACCTTGTGGACGATACTCCCAATTCTATTGAAGAGGCATATGCGTCTCCAGATGTAGATGATTGGAAAGAAGCTGTTCATAATGAGATGGACTCAATTCTTTCTAATGGAACTTGGGAGTTAACTGAACGACCTTATGGTTGTAAACTTGTGGGTTGTAAATGGGTGTTCAAAAAGAAGTTAAGGCCTGATGGTACTATTGATAAGTACAAGGCGCGACTTGTGGCCAAGGGCTACACTCAGAAAGAAGGCAAAGATTACTTTGACACCTATTCACCTGTTGCTAGAATAACCACCATTTGGGTGCTACTTTCCCTGGCTGCCTCTTATGGTCTGATCATTCATCAAATGGATGTAAAGACATCTTTCCTAAATGGAGAGTTGGAAGAGGAAATTTATATGGATCAACCTGATGGGTTTGTGGTAAAAGGAGAATATAAAAAGGTGTGCAAGTTGCTACAATCTTTGTATGGTCTGAAACAAGCACCTAAGCAATGACATGAGAAGTTTGAAAGAACTTTGACTCATGCGGGATTTGTCATTAATGAGGCTGATAGGTGTGTCTACTATCGCCATGGTGGAGGCAATAGTGTCATATTATGTTTGTATGTGGATGACATATTGATCTTTGGTACAAACATTGTTGTGATCAATGAGGTCAAGACTTTCCTATCAAAGAGTTTTGACATGAAAGATCTGGGAGAAGTCGATGTGATCCTAAACATCAAACTTATTAAGGATGAGAGTGGGTTACTCTAATGCAATCTCACTATGTTGAGAAGGTCTTGAGCCGTTTCGGCTTTATGGATATCAAGCATTCTCCAACACCTTATGATCCCAGCGTGACACTTAGAAAAACAAGAAAGAAACGAGAGAGCAATTAAGATACTCTCAAATTGTCGGTTCACTCATGTACCTAGCTAGCGCTACAAGACCAGACATCTCTTTTGCTGTGAGAAAACTGAGTAGGTTCATGCCCAACCCGGGTAATGATCATTGGCATGCACTAGAAAGGGTCTTGCACTATCTGAGAGGTACTATGAGTTATGGAATTCACTATTCAGGGCACCCCGCTGTGCTAGAAGGATATAGTGATTCAAATTGGATCTCTGATGTTGATTTACTCTACGCTACAAGTGGGTATGTATTTACCCATGGAGGTGGTGCAGTGTCATGGAGGTCTTGCAAGCAAACCATATTGACAAGGTCAACTATGGAAGCAGAACTAACTACATTAGACACAACCATTGTAGAGGCAGAATGGCTGCGTGAACTCTTGATGGGCTTGCTTGTGGTTGAAAAACCTGTACCGGCTATTCTTATGAATTGTGACAACCAAATGGTTATCGCTAAAGTGAATAATTCTAAGGATAACACGAAGTCATCAAAACACATGAAGAGACGTTTAAAATCTGTCAGGAAGTTGAGAAACTCCAGAGTAAAAACCGGGCAGATCCTTTTACAAAGGGACTATCACGCAATGTGATAGATAGTGCATCTAGGGAGATGGGTATGAGACCCATTGACATTACACCATAGTAGTAACTCAACTTTTGTGATCGGAGATCCCGTGAATTAGGACCTGGGAAGAACAAGCTATTGGTTAGCAGAGGAGAGTAATAAGTGACCTTCTCTAAGTGAAGATGCAAAACTCTCAGAGCTGTAAGGCTTAAGTACTATTAGGCAGGTTGGCAACATGCCTTAATGTGATTCTATTGGCTATTATAGCAAAGATGTTGTCCTACAGAACAATCTTAAAAGAACACACCTATATGAGCTCGATTGTAAAACGTCGCAATCTAGGAGATTTGGGTAATCTCTAGTAAGCTCACGAACAGACCATGGAGTACAAAGTATATGCTCCAAACCGCGGGGTAGCCTACTAGCAGTCAGGTACTGGTTAAGACTTTGAGTGAAACCTGTTCACATAAAACTAGCAATTCAAGGCATAGTCCATTGTAAAAAAAATGAATGAGACCAACCCGGGCTAGACTAGCCTGTTGGCATTTTTTTATAGAAGAAAACTCCGTGAGCACCAGTGTTAGAGCCGAGGCTCGAACCCTGGCGGGCTGGCTGCAAACTCCAGCGCCAAGCCAACTGAGCTATTCTCGGTTCTCGGCATAGTCCATTGTCAAGTTGTGGATGGATGTAACTTAAAGTTCTAGGTAGAAGTTCAACTTAACAGTCTGTGCTGAAACACTGGTATATTAAACAAGTGGAGAGACAAGGCAAATCTCTAAATGGGTATTTGAGATCTGGTGGGGGATTGTTAGAATTAAATGGGCTTGTCCCATCTACAAAATTCTGAAATCTCAAATTGAGCCCATGAATAAAATGGCAAGTGGTGGTATGGTGGTGCTAAAGTTTAGTCCCATACCGCTAGTGGAGGAAGTGTTGGACCTCTTTATATAGTGAGTTCTCCCCACTACTCTAAGTGTGTGTTGAGAAGAGACAGGACAGAACCACACGCGTGCGCTCGCTCGCCTCGCCTGGCCGGGCAGGGCGGGGCGGCGCGTACATGCGACATGCACGTTTATGTCTTGGCAGACAAGTTAATTTCTTGTCCGGTAAGTATACGACTTGGAAACCAAGTCAGTTTGAGACGTGGTCACGACACGGAACCGACCTTGGTCCTCCTATATATACAGCTTATCGGGGTCGGCCAAAGACACACCGAAAACCATCTAGGGTTTTGCCTCGTCTCACAACTTGCGCCACCATCGTAGTCTACCTCATCCCGAGCGCCGGCGTCCAACGGCGAACGGGAGAGCAGGTCTTTGGAACCAGTCGCCTTTGCGATCATGTACGGGAGAGGGCGAATTAGGTTTTTGGGAAGCGCTCTGCGCGACTGCTCGCTGCTTCCACAACGGGTCGTCTACCAAGCAAGTCGGGCGGTGCTGCGTACCGCCGCCTCAAGTGTCGTCTACTTCGTCCCGTCATCGCCAACGTCATCGTCAACAACGTACCTGCACCGAACACCTCTGCTTCCTCTACAAACGTTCGATACGTGCGTCGTGTTCCTGTTAGCATGATGAACATGTTAGATCCATACATGTTTTGCTATACGGTCTTCCTGCTATTCATGCTGTCTGCTGCATCTAGTATGTTAGAGTTTCAGATGTTAGTAGCTGGTATCGTCATGCTTTATATTCTGGAATTAATCATGGAAATTGTGCCTAATTACTCAACAAGTGCACATATTATAACACATTCAATGTATATCGATGTGCACCTATTTTTGAGTGCCAAAAGTAGTTCACAATATTAGTCTTTCAAGATTGTACTTGTTGTCCACAATTTTTTTTTACTTATTTGAGGAGCCAAACACATAGTATTTTTAGAGATAGACATAGTGTTTCAACATTCCACGACCAGTTTTAGACATTTTTTTAACATTCCACAACCAGTTGTATTCAAACATGTTTCATGTGAAATTTTAAAGATTAAATCCTTAAGGTTTTTTATGCATACATGTTGTTTGATTTGAATGGTTGAATCTAACAAGTAGTGGCGGAGCTAGACAGAATGTGTAGGGGCACGAAAAATAAAATACAAGTGTGTTGGGGGCAGTGGCGGACCTAGCCCACAAGGCGAGGGGTGGACCAGCAGTGCTATAATACATGCATTTTTTTATTTATTGTTTAGCCTTTCTCCTATATGGTATAAAAGCAATTTTTAAATCTCAGGGTGGGCCATGGCCACTCTCTACCTCCGCCACTCGTTGGGGGGGGGGGAGGTGCGAATGCAAAAAAAAGTAGGACAGTGCTAACTTCTAGTCATTTCTACCTGATCGCTATCATATCATGCTCCCCTGTACTGATTTTTTTCCTTTTCTCAAAAACCGTAGTGAATCTCTAGTGTTTTTTTTCTCTGCATAATATGAAAATAAAATAAAAGTGCTTAAAAGAGGATTCGAACCAAGGTCTATGCAACAGTTATTGAGCCTAATAACCAACTAAGCCGCCTTTTGTTGTTGTCTATTGTAGATGAACAGTGTTATTTGAACATTTCTTATTTCTACCGTATCAGAAAAATAATAAAGATTGACTTGGTAACTTTGACATGACAAGCAAGATAAATATAATATGAGTAACATGATAACTATACCATGACAAGGCTGGTAACTATAGTACGAGAAGGTTAAAGCATTTGGCAGTATGGTAAATTAACACAGAATTTATCGATGAAATGTTTCAAAAAATTCCTATGGATGGAAGATATAATGGTGTTTAAATGTAAGATATTAGGTTTGTGATGCATAAAATTGTCATAAATTTACATGGAAGTTATCCGAGGAGTTATGTTTCAATGTTTTTTCCTCGAAGTCAAAGTTAACATGGTGGTTGAACGTAAGTTATGAGGTCCTCAGTGCATAAATGACCATACTATTTACAGAGAAGTTATCTGGGCATGTTTTAGTAATGTTTTTCCATGGTAAAAAGTTATCAATATGTTGTATGTAAGTTATCGTGTGTGTGGTGCATAAATTACCATGCTATTTGCACTAGGTTATCACGGGGTATTTCTAGAACTTTTCATCCAAGGTGAAAAGTTATTCGTGTTTATATGTAAGTTATCAGGTTAGTTGTACGTAAGTTATCATCTTATTTACACATAAGTTATCGGAGGTATATTTCAACAACCTTTTCACCTTCGATAGTCAAAAGGGGGTATTTTATTTGTATTGGGAACGTCGCATGGGAAACAAAAATGTACCTACGCGCACCCAAGATCTATCTATGGAGATTGACATCTACGAGAGGGGGAGTGCATCTACATACCCTTGTAGATCGCTAAGAGGAAGCGTATATGACGCGGTTGATGTAGTCGAACGTCTTCGCGATCCAATCATGATCTGTCCCGCGATCCTGTCATGATCTGTCCCGATATAGCGCTGAACGTACGTCACCTCCGCGATCAGCACACGTACAGCTCGATGATGTCTCCGCCTCCTTGATATAGCAAGTGAGGGCGGAGAGGTAGATGAGTTCTTCGGCAGCATGATGGCGTGGCGGTGGTGGTGGTGGGGCTGTCCCGTCAGGGCTTCGCCAAGCGCTACCGCGACGATCTAGAGGAGAAACTGATTTAGAAGGAGAGTGAGAGGCTGCACCGTGGCTTATCATGACGCAGCCCTCCCTCCCCTCACATATATATAGGAGGAGAGGAAGGGGCCAGTGTACCTAGGGTTCCCCCCCTAGGGGGCAGTGGCCAAGAGGAGGGACGACAGCCCTAGTGGGTGCCTTGCCACCCAAGGCAAGGGATGGCCGATCCCTTTGGGGCTTAGCCCTCCACATCCAGCCACATGGGCCTAGGTGGGAGGGGCGGCTAGCCTACCAGGGGCTAGTGCGCCCCTCTCACAACCCATGGGACCCTTCAGGGCAGATGGACCCTCCTGGAGGACCCCCGAAATACTTCCGACAGTCTCGTCACAAAAACGGTATGTCCCAGAACTTTTCCACACCTCGAATACCAACTTCCCATATATCAATCTTTACCTACGGACTATTCCGGAGCTCCTCGTGATGTCTGGGATATCATCCAGGACTCCAAACAACTTTCGGTCACCATCATACATAACTTATTAATACCAAATCGTCATCGAACCTTAAGTGTACTATGCAGACATGACTGAGACACTCTCTGGTCAATAACCAATAGCTGGACCCGGATGCCCATATTGGCTCCTATATATTCTACAAAGATCTTTACCGGTAGAACCACGATGTCAAGGATTCAATCAATCCCGTATGTAGTTCCCTTTGTCCACCGGTATGTTACTTGTCTGAGATTCGATTGTCGGTATCTCCATACCTAGTTCAATCTCGTTACTGGCAAGTCTCTTTACTACTTCCATAATACAAGATCACGTGACTAACTTCTTAGTCACATTTCTTGCAATCTTCTTGCGATGTTGTATTACTGAGTGGGCCTAGAGATACCTTTGCGTCATATGGAGCGACAAACCCCAGTCTTGATCCATGACAACCGAATAGACACCCTGAGAGATACCCGTAGAGCACCCTTATGGTCACCGAGTTACGTTGTGATGTTTGATACACACAAGGCATTCCTCCGGTGTTAGTGAGTTAAATGATCTGATGGTCGTAGGAATAGATACTTGACATGAATGAAGAAGTAGCAATAAACTAACATGATCATATGCTCTGCTTATGGTTGGGTCTTGTCCATCACATCATTCTCCTAATTATGTGATCCCGTTATCAAATGACAACTCATGTCTACGGTCAGGAAACCTTGACCATCTTTAATCAATGAGCTAGTCTACTAGAAGCTCACTAGGGACATTGTGTTTGTCTATGTATCCACACATGTATGTGAGTTTCCAATCAATACAATTATAGGATGGATAATAAAAAATATCATGAACTAGGAAATATAATAATAACCAATTTATTATTGCCTCTAGGGCATATTTCCAACAGTCTCTCACTTGCACTAGAGTCAATAATCTAGTAAACATCACCATGTGATTAACACCCAATAATCTAGTAAACATCACCATGTTTTTCTTGTGAGAGAGGTTTTATTCGACGGGTCTGTAACATTTAGATCCGTGTGTACTTTACAAATCTTATGTCATACTGTAGATGTTGCTACCATGCCCCACTTGGAACAACTCCAAATGACTGCTCCACTATACGAAATCGGTTTGCTACTCAGAGTCATTCGGATTGGTGTCAAAGCTTGCATCGACGTAACCCTTTATGACGAACTCTTTTATCACCTCCATAATCGAGAAACATTTCCCTAGTCCTCTAGTTACTAAGGATAACATTGACCGCTATCCAGTGATCCACTCCTGGATCATCCTTTTACCCCTCGACAAACTCATGGTAAGGCACACACACTAGGTGCGGTACACAGCATGGCATACTATAGAGCCTACAACTAAGGCATAGGGGACGACCTTCATCCTTTCTCTTTCTTCTGCCGTAGTCGGGCTTTGAGTCTTACTCACATTCACACCTTATAATACATGCAAGAACTCCTTCTTTGACTGGTCCATTTTGGACTCCTTCAAAATCTTGTCAAGGTATGTATTCATTGGAAGTTTTATCAAGCGTCTAGGTCTATCTCTATAGATCTTGATGCCCAATGTTTAAGTAGCTTAATCCAGGTTTTCCTTTCAAAAACTCCTTTCAAACAACCCTATATGTTTTCGAGAAATTCTACATCATTTCCGATCAACAATATGTCAACCAGATATACTTATCAGAAATTATATAGTGCTCCCACTCACTTTCTTGTGAATACAAGTTTCTTCATAAACTCTGTATAAACCAAAAGCTTTGATCACTCATCAATGTTCTTGTTCCAACTCCGAGATGCTTGCAATGGTCCATAAATGAATCACTGGAGCTCGCAAGCCTTTTAGCATCCTTAGGATCAACAAAACCTTCTGGTTGTATCACATACAACCTTTCCTCAAGGAAACTGTTAAGGAAACAATGTTTTGACATCCACCTGCCAGATTTCATAGTAAAAAAATACAGCAACTGCTAACATCATTCCAAAAGACTTTAGCACCGCTACGGGTGAGAAAGTCTCATAATAGTCAACTCCTTGAACTTCTTGGCAACCTCTTTGCGACAAGTCAAGCTTTCTAAATGGTGTCATTTACCATCATCGTCTGCCTTCCTTTTAAAGATCCATTTGTACTTAATAGCCTTACGACCATCAAGTAGTTCTTCCAAAGTCCATACTCTGTTTTCATACATGGATCCTTTCTCGGATTTTATGGCCTCCGGCCATTTGTCGGAATCCGGGTCCACCATCACTTCTCCATAGCTTCTAGCTTCATTGTTGTCCAACAATATGACCTCCAAGACAGGATTACCGTACCACTCTGGAGCATTACGTGTCCTTGTCGACCTACGAGGTTGGTAGTAACTTGATCTGAAGCTTTATGACCACCATCATTAGTTTCCTCTTCAACTGGTGTAGGTGCCACACGAACATCTTCCTGTACTGGGCTACTCTCTGGTTGAAGTGACGGTTTAATAACCTCATCAAGTTCCACCATCCTCCCACTCAATTATTTTGAGAGAAACTCTTTCTCAAGAAATGACCTGTTCTTAGCAACAAGGCACTTTGCCTTCGAGTCTGAGATAGGAGGTATACCCAACTGTTTCCTTTGGGTATCCTATGAAGATGCATTTATCCGCTTTGGGTTCGAGCTTGTCATCCTGAAGCCTTTTTGACATAATCATCGCAGCTCCAAACTTTAATAAACTAGAGCTTAGGTTTCTTGCCAAACTATAGTTCATACAATGTCATCTCAATGGAATTATATGGTGTCCTATTTAAAGTGAACGTGGTTGTCTCTAATGTATAACCCCAAAATTATAGTGGCAAATCGATAAGATACATCATAGTATGCACCATATCCAATAGGGAATGGCTACGACGTTCAGACACACCATCAAACTATGGTGTTCGAGGTTGCATGAGTTGTAAAACATTTTCCACATTGCCTTAAATGTATACCAAACTCATAACTCGAATATTCACCTCTATGATCTTATCATAGGATATTTCATCCTCTTGTCACGACGATCTTCAAATTCACTCTGAAATTGCTTGAACTTTTCAAAATTTCAGACTTGTGATTCATCAAGTAAATATACCCGTATCTACTCAAATCATATGTGAAGTAAGAACACAACAATATCCATTGCGTGCTTCCGCACTCATTAGACTGCATACATCAAAATGTATTATTTCCAATAAGTCACTTGCCCGTTCCATCTCACTAGAAAACGAGGCCTTGAGTCATCTTGCCCATGTGGCATGGTTTGCATGTCTCAAGCGATTCAAAATCAAGTGAATCCAAAAGATCCATCAGCATGGAGTTTCTTCATGCGTTTTACACCAATAGGCATGGTTTGCATGTATTAAACGATTCAAAATCGAGTGAGTCCAAAGATCCATCGACATGGAGTTTCTTCATGCGATTTATAGCAATATGACCTAAGCGGCAGTGCCACAAATAAGTGGTACTATCATTACTAATTTTGTATATTTTGTCATAAATACTATGAACGTGTGTATCACTACGATTGAGATTCAATAAACCATTCACGTTGGGTGCATTATCATGAAAGATATTATTCATGTAAACATAATAACCCATTATTCTCTAACTTGCATAAATAATCATCTCGCAATAAAAAAATATAATGTTCACGCTCAACGCAGACACCAAATACATTTATTTAGGTTTATCATTAATCCCGAAGGTAGATGGAGCATGAGATGGTGATCACATCAACCTTGGAAACACTTCCAACACACATCGACACCTCTCCTTTACCTAGTCTTCGTTTATTCCGCAACTCCTGTTTCGAGTTACTAATATTAGCAACTAAACCGGTATAAAAAACCCAGGGGCAATAACGAGCACTAGTAAGGCACATGTCAATAACATGTATATCAAATATACCTTTGTTGACATTGCGAGGCTTCTTATCTACCAAGTATCTCGGGCAGTTTCGCTTCTAGTGACCGCTCCCCTCATAAGAGAAGCATGCAATCGCGGGTTTGGGTTCAACCTTGGGTTTCTTCACTAGAGTGAAAATTGTCTTGTCATCCTCAAAGTTTCCCTTCTTGCCCTTACCCTTATTGAAACTAGTGGTTTTACTAACCATCAACACTTGATGCTCCTTCTTGGTTTCTACCTTCGCGGTGTCAAACATCACAAATAGCTCAGGGGTCATCTTCTCCATCCCTGATATGCTAGAGTTCATCACGAAGCTCCAGTATCTTGGTGGCAGTGACTTTGGAGAACTATCACTATCTTATCTAGAAGATCAACTCCCACTAGATTCAAGCGATTGTAGTTCCCACACAATCTGAGAACATGCTCACCGATTGAGCTATTTTACTTCATCTTTTAGGCAAAGATTCTTGCTGGAAGTCTCTTACCTCTCAACATGGGCACGGTCCTGAAATCCTAATTTCAGCTCCTGGAACATCTCATATGTTTTGTGACGTTCAAAATGTTTTGGAGCCTCTATTCTAAGCCGTAAAGTATGACACACTGAACTATCATGTATTTATCAAAATGTGCATGTCAAATGTTTGCAACATCCACAGATGACGCTTGGGGGTAGCACACTGAGCGGTGAATTAATGACATAAGCCTTCTATGCAGCAATGAGGACAATCATCAGTTTATGGACCCAGTCCGCATAATTGCTACTATCATCTTTCAACTTAGTTTTCTCTAGGACCGCATCAAAAATACAGGGGAGCTATAGCGCAAGCTATTGTTCTACAACATACTTTGTAAAGACAACTTAGAGTATGTTCATTATAACGAGTTCAATTAATCATATTACTTGAGAACTCCCACTCAATTCTATTGGGCAACGTTGCATGGGAAACAAAAAAAAATCCTACGCACACACAAGATATATCTATGGAAATGAGCATGTACGAGAAGAGAGATCGGATCAACATACCCTTGTAGATCGCTAAGCGGGAAGCATTAAGAAACGCGGTTGATGTAGTCGAACATCTTCGCGATCCAAATCGCAAGCCGTCTCGCGATCCAATCACGATTTAGTGCCGAACGGATGGCACCTCCGCGTTCAGCACACGTACAACTCGACGACGATCTCTGCCTCCTTGATCTAGCAAGAGAGGGCGGGGAGGTAGATGAGTTCTCCAGCAAGCACAACGTCATGGTGGCGGTGGTGGTGGACTAATCCGGCAGGGCTTCACCGAGCTCTACCGAACTAATCTAGAGGAGAAAGCCGATCTCGAGAGGATAGGGCAGCATGTGGCTTTTCAGGTGTTAGGCTGCCCTCAAACCTTCACTATATATAGGAGGAAGGGGTGGGAGGACCCACCTTAGGGTTTCTCCTAGGGCCTTGGCCACCGGTTAGGAGGTGGAATCCACCTCCAACAAGGAGGTGGGGCACAGGGGAGGAGTCCTACTCCAACAAAGACTCCTCCCACCCTCCACCTTTTTCCTCTTGGGCGCATGGGCCCTCATGGGGTCAGCTGCCTAGCCCACCAGGGGATGGTGCGCCACCTCTTGGGCCCATGTGCCCCCCCGGGGTGGGTGCCCCCCCGATGGACCCCCAAAATTAATTCGTCACTCCCTGTACACTACCGGAAATACCCGAAACTTTTCCGGAACCCAAATACCACTTTCCTATATATAAATATTTACCTCCAGACAATTACGGAGCTCCTCGTGATGTCTGGGATCTCATCTGGGACTCTGAACAACCTTCGGCCACCAACATACATAACTCAATAATACCAAAACGTCACCGAACGTTAAGTGTGCAGACCCTGCGGGTTCGAGAACTATGTAGACATGACCGAGACACCTCTACGGCCAATAACCAATAGCGGGCGAAGATCTTTATCGATTGAACCTCTATGTTAAGGATTTAGTTAATCCCGTACGATGTTCCCTTTTTCCATCGGTATGTTACTTGCTCGAGATTCGATCATCGGTATGTGCATATCTAGTTCAATCTCGTTACCGGCAAGTCTCTTTACTCATTCCGTAATACAAGATCATGTGGCTAACTCTTTAGTCACATTGCTTGCAAGCTTGTTGTGATGTTGTATTACCAAGTGGGCCCTGAGATACCTCTCCATCACACGGAGTGACAAATCACAGTATTGATTCATGCCAACTCAAGAAACACCCTCGGAGATACGTGTACCTTTATAGTCATCTAGTTATGTTGCGATGTTTGATACACACAAGCTACTCTTCCGGTGTCAGTGAGTTGCATTATCTCATGGTCATAGAAACAGATACTTGACATGGAGAAAACAATAGCAATAAACTAACACGATCATATGCTACGTTCATAGTTTGTGTCTTGTCCATCACATCATTCTCCTAATGATGTGATCCCTTTATCAAATGACAACTCATGTCTATGGCCAGGAAACCTTGACCATCTTTGATCAACGAGCTAGTCCTTTAGAGGCTTACTAGGGACAGTGTGTTGTCTATGTATCCACACATGTATTTGAGTTTCTAGTCCATATAATTATAGCATGGATAATAAACGATTATCATGAACAATGAAACAGAATAATAACCACTTTATTATTTCCTCTAGGGCATATTTCAAACAGTCTCCCACTTGCACTAGAGTCAATAATATAGCTCACATTAGTATGTGATTTACATTGTAATGAATCTAACACCCATACAGTTGTGGTGTTGATCATATTTCGCTCGTGGAAGAGGCTTAGTCAGCGGGTCTGCAACATTCAGATCTGTGTGCACTTTGCAAATACGCATGTCCTCCTCCTTGATGTAATCGCGGATGGAATTGAAGCGTTGGTTTACGTGTATGGTCCTCTTGTGAAACCTTGGTTCCTTGGCTAGAGCAATGGTACCAGTGTTGTCATAGAATAGAGACACTAGATCCAGTGCACTGGGCACAACTCCAAGATATGTCATGACCTCCTTCATCCATACACCTTCTTTAGTTGCTTCCAAGGCAACTATGTTCTCCGCTTCGCATGTAGAATTAGCTATTGATAACCCACAAGTATAGGGGATCGCAACAGTTTTCGAGGGTAGAGTATTCAACCCAAATTTTTTGATTCGACACAAGGGGAAGCCAAAGAAAATTCTCGAGTATTAGCAGTTGAGTTGTCAATTCAACCACACCTGAAAGACTTAGTATCTGCAGCAAAGTATCAGTGGCAAAGTAGCGTGATAGCAACAGTAGAAACGGTAACAGTAGCAGCAGTGACAACAGTAGCAGTAACAGTAGCAACAGTGACAACAGTAGCGGCAAAGTAACAGTAGCAGCAGTGACATCAGTAGCAGAAAGTAACAGTAGCAAGGATCAGTAGGAAAAGACTCGTAGGCATTGGATCCATGATTGATAATTATGTCGGATGACATTCATCATGCAACAGTTATAACATGGGGAGATATGTAACTAGCTCCAGTTCGTCAATGTAATGTAGGCATGCATTCCGATATAGTCATACGTGCTTAGGGAAAAGAACTTGCATGACATCTATTGTCCATCCCTCCCGTGGCAGCGGGGTCCTAATGGAAACTACGGGATATTAAGGTTCTCCTTTTAATAGAGAACCGGAACAAAACATTAGCACTTAGTGGATACATGGACTCCTCATACTATGGTCATCTCCGGGAGTGGTTCCGGCTATTGTCACTCCGGAGTTGCCGGGTCATAACACATAGTAGGTGACTACAACTTGCAAGATAGGATCAAGAACACACATATATTTAGGAGAACATAATAGGTTCAGATCTGAAATCATGGCACTCGGGCCCTAGTGACAAGCATTAAGCATGGCAAAGTAGTAGCAACATCAATCTTAGAACATAGTGGATACTAGGGATCAATCCCCATCAAAACTAACTCGATTACATGATAGATCTCATCCAACCCATCACCGTCCAGCAAGCCTACGATGAGATTATTCACGAACGATGAAGAGCATCATGGAATTGGCGATGAAGGAAGCTTGGTGATGACGATGGGGACAATCTCCCCTCTCCGGAGCCCAGAACGGACTCCAGATCTGCCCTCAAGAGGAAGAACAGGTGGTGGCGGCGCCTCCGTATCGTAAAACGCGATGAACTCTTCTCCTTGATTTTTTTCCGGACGAAAGGGACTAAATAGAGCTCGAGTTGGAGGCGACGGAGCCCCGAGGGCCCCACAAGCCTGCTAGGCGCGGCCACGGGGGTCGTGCCTGGTGGGCTTGTGGGCTCCTCGCTCCACTCTTCCGGTTGATTCTTGCGCCAATATTTTTTATATATTCCACAAAAAAATCTCGTAAATTGCCAGGTCATTCCGAGAAATTTTATTTCTGCGCAAAAACAACACCATGGCAATTCTGCTGAAAACATCGTTAGTTTGGGTTAGTTCCATTCAAATCATGCAAATTAGACTCCAAAACAAGGAAAAAGAGTTTGGAAAAGTAGATACGATGGAGACGTATCAACTCCCCCAAGCTTAAAGCCTTCCTTGTCCTCAAGCAATTCGGTTGACAAACTGAAAGAGACAAAGGAAAAACTTTTACGAACTCTGTTTGATCTTGTTGTTGTAATTATGTCTAACTCATATTCAGATTTTCAACAAGATCATAAGCTAACCACATAAGCAATGACATTTAGGTCTCAAGAGGAACTCATATCAATGGCATAATCAACTAGCGAGCACTAATAATAAGTTTCAAACGTCACCACTTCAATCAAAACAATCATGAAGCAATATGAACAGATGGTATCTCGGTAGCTCTTTCTGAGACTGCAAAACATAAATGCACAGCACCTTCAAAGACCAAGGGCTGACTAAACATTGTAATTCATGGAAAAGAAGATCCAGTCACGGTCATACTCAATATCAATTAAAAGAAAGCATAGAAATTGCAGAGGTGCTCTCTAATTGGTGCTTTTATAAGAAGAGGATGACTCAACAGAAACATAAATAGATAGGCCCTTCGCATAGGGAAGCACTGATTTGCAGAGGTGCCAGAGCTCAAGCTTTGAAGACAGAGATAAATAATTTTGGGTGGCATCCTTTCATTGTCAACGCAATGACCAAGAGTTTTCACCATCTTCCATGCTACACATACTATAGGCGGTTCCCAAACAGAAAAGTAAAGTTTTGACTCCCCCACCACCGATCAATCACACTCCACGGCTAGCCGAATACTCGGGTGCTGTCCATACCAACAACAATCCAGGGGGAGTTTTGTTTGCAATTATCTTTTTGATTTGAGCATGGAACTGGGCATTCCAATTACCGACCCCTTTCTCGTGAATGATAGTGAATAAACACATATCGAGGATAACACGCCTAGCATGGAAGATACTGATCGCCCCTTGTCACCACATGAGCAGTTTGAGCATGCAAAACAGATTATTTCTTGAAGGTTTAGAGAGTGGCACATGCAAATTTACTTGGAACGACAAGTAGATACCACGTATAGGTAGGTATGGTGGACTCATATGGAACAACTTTGGGTTTATGGAAGTGGATGCACAAGCAGTATTCCCTCTTAGTACAAGTGAAGGCTAGCAAAAGACTGGGAAGCGACCAACTAGAGAGCGACAACAGTCATCAATATGCATTGAGATTAACCAACATTGAGTGCAAGCATGAGTAGGACATAAATCACCATAAACATGAATATCATAGAGGCTATGTTGATTTTGTTTCAACTACATGCGTAAACATGCGCCAAGTCAAGCCACATGAATCATTCAAAGGAGGATACCATCCTATCATACTACATCATAATCATCTCAAAATTCATGTTGGCATCCAAGACAAACCATTATAAGCTCCTAGCTAATTAAGCATGGCATCAGAAACTATGATCTCTAACTTGTCATTGCAAACATATTTCTCTCACAACAAAACTGAATTAGGAACGATGAGCTAGTCATATTTACAAAAACAAAATAGATCGAGTTCATAGCAGCTTTTCCAGGCTCAGTCACTTCATCGTATATCGTCATTATTGCCTTTCACTTGCATGACCGAATGATGTGAACAATAATAAGAGTGTTCGTGCATTGGACTAAGCTGGAATCTGCAAGCAAACACAAAGGAGAAGACAAAGTAATATGGCTCTTTGACAGATAAACAGATATGCATGCGAGAGCAACTAGACATTGTAACCATGGTCTTCTACCTTGACCCAAAGAAAAAGAAAACTATTTACACGGGAAATCTCCCAACAAGAAAAAGAAAAAAAAGGAAATCTTTTTGGGTTTTCTCAATCTAAACGAACACATGAGAAGAAAGCGAGAAAAAGAAATAAACTAGCATGGATGATACAGTGGCAAAGTGTGAACACCGACTAACAAAGTGAAAGTGTAAGCATGAATATAAAGTCGGTGAGAAACACGTACTCCCCCAAGCTTAGGTTTTGGCCTAAGTTGGTCTACTCCCATGGCTGGTCCGGGCGATATCCAAAATCAGAATGCGGGTTGTACGGGAACGCGACATCTACCGCTTGAATAGCTGCCTCACGGAGGCGAGCAACCTTTGCCTCCCTCTCATACTCCTCTGCCTCTCCTCTGGTTATGTAAACCTTTACCTGAAACTCAAAGAAGGCAGGAGCAGGAAGGGTAATATGGAAAACACACTGTCGGTTAAATATTAGCCGGTATAGGAGGGATTCATTATCCCTCTCAAGTAACTGATAGCGTGTCATAGCGGCGCGATCAAGGAAAGCTGTATGGAGCGGGGGATCTCCTTCGCGGATGGGTACTACAAGAAAATTTGCTATGCGAGTGGCATAGATCCCACCAAATAAATTCCCTTCATTAGCATTATTATTTAGCCTCCTCGTGATTATAGCTCCCATGTTGAAACTTCTATCACCCGTTACTGCGCTCTTAAGAATACTAAGGTCGGGTGCGCAGAGGTGACAATGCTCAATCTTGCCGTTAATGCATCTACCTATGAAGAGGGCAAAGTAATGCAAGGCAGGAAAATGAATGCTCCCCATGCTAGCCTGCGTAATATCTCTACTTTCTCCCCAGTTATACTATAGATGAAATCTCTAACCGAAGACTCGGGAGGATCATTGAGACTACCTCAATCAGGTATCTTGCAAATTCTATTGAAATCCTCTAAATCCATGGTATACGATTTGTCATACACATCAAACAGTATGGATGTGTCACAGCCAGCTGGAAATTTGAATCTACGAACAAAAGAGGCAGTGAGAGTAGTATACTGTTCACATTTATCGGAGATGGATTCTTCGAGCCCGACGTTGTGAACAAGTGTATCAAACTCGTCTTTGAAACCTGCATCAATCATGAATTCATCAGAAGGCCATTCACATGGTTGTACCTGTGCATTCCTCGGTTGGTAAGGATCGGGCTCCCGAATCGCGAGACGGGGACCCCTCTTTCTTGAGGAACGACCATGATAGTATCTCCTGAACATCTTCCTTTTCTGAAATTTTTAGTGACTCAAAGGAAAAGTGAACAAGGCTCAACGAAACTCATAGCAACTACTCCTACAAGTGCCTAGAGGCCATATCACGCATCAAAACTACTTGGGACCAGCTAAAATTAGCATGCAAAGCTCAAGAACAGGGTCACCAAGGCAGCAAAAATATGCAACGAATAAGGCACTAGAGCAAAACTAATTGGACCAATGGAGGAGTCACATACAAGGAACAATTCCCCCAAAACAGTTTGGTGAATGGGGCTTTGCACAAGGAGATCGAAAATCGCAGCAAGAAGAGCAAGAACACGGGTTTGAGCTGTGGAATGAATTTTTCTGGAGGTAGGAGAAGGAGATGGGAGCTGGAATAAGTGGAGGGGGACACGTGGGCCCCACAAGCCTCGTAGGCGCGACTAGGGGGGTGCCCGCGCCTCGTGGGCTTGTGGCCCACTGGTGCATCCCCCTGACTAGCTCTCCGTCTCAGAATTTTTCAAAAATTCCAGAAAAAATCATACTTGATTTTTAGGGCATTTGAAAAACTTTTATTTTCGGGACACTTTTCTACGGGACGCAAGAAGCAGAAAACAGGAGAAACTAAAGCTAAATCTATCATTTTTCTTCTAAACAACGGAAAATCAAAGTTTGGAACAGAGGGTTGTGACTCCTAGATTCATCCATCTCATGCTCATCAAAAGAAATCCATCAGTGAGGTTGATCAAGTCTCATTGACAAACTTTTTCGAATCGCATAAAACCGGAGATTTTCGAATAGTCACTAGGTTACCTCAACGGGGATGTGCATATCCCCAACAAGCAAATCATACTTCATCTTAACAGACCCTACGATGTTTAAAAAGGGCATTCAAAGATCCCAATAAGAATTGATGAAGTTTTTTCAATAGCGTTGATGCAATGTACTCGATATAGTTTCTTCGGAAAGTGCACCGTATGCTCATTACCATTGACATGTGTCGTGGGTATAAGCCTAACAGTAGATGTGTAGGGTACGAAAAGGATGGGCAGAGCCTTAGCTACGGCGAGGTTGTATGAGTTCAGGCCCCTCTACGGTGGAGGTAATAGCCCTACGTCTCAATGCTCTGGGAGCTTGTTGTCGAGTGGAAATATGGAATACAATGAGTTGCTAACCCCTCTACCAGCGGGGGAGGGTGCCTTATAAAGAGTGCTCTACCCTCCACAATGGTTCCAGTACAGGGGTGGAGTAGTGGCGATTGAATGCATACGTTACAGGTAACGTATGCGCTAAATGCTAATAAATGCACCTGGAAACGTACGACCGTTTCCCTCCAGGGAGGTTACGATGTACCGAGTGGTAGCCAGTCGGTTAGCTTGATATCCTCTGAATGCTAGTCTCCGACTGGATAACTGAGGACCTGTTACCGACTGGATGATGGGGGGTCCTTAATTCAGTCGGAGCTGACTAAGGGCCCTGTCCTTTGTGAGGGGTAGTCCTTGGGTAGGACCTACAGGGCAGGCCTATGACCCTACCCTAGGACTATAACCCCATCATTAGTCCCCGAATGGATTGGGGTTGGAACGACGAAGCGATGTTTGAAGTTTGGATCCGACTGGAGCGGGCTTGGCTTGGGCGTTGCTTGCCTCAATCCATTTTATCTTTTCTGACCAACGATCCGAGTGGAAGTACTCGCGAAACAGACTGTCGGAAGCCGAGTGCTTCTGCGGCATCTTTTGACGCGACCGGTCAACTGACAGCGGCGGATTTTCTGGGATCTCAAATTTCGGGTTCCGCGCGCTCAGCGGGGATGACGCCATCGTGCTCAAGTAGCGCCTGACGCCTTCATTATCGCGCCTTCAACCTCTCCACTAATATCACCGCGGTGGGTCGGGGGATAAGGTTTCGGGCCTACCTGCCAGCGACCCAGTCGGAACCCTACTTAAATCTCGGCGGCGAGGGTTCTTCGTTACGCTCGCAGAATCTCTTGCCTTCGCCTGCTCCGTCTCTCTCGCCACCTCCAGCGCCTCTACACTCCTCCCTCCTCCTTCCTCCCGCGGGTTCGCAGTTTCCGCCATGACCAAGGGTCAGACCAGCAAGATGGAGGCGAGGAAGAAGAAGGGGAAGGCGGCGGCTCCTGCCCAGCGGCGGCAGCGGCCGCTGCCGGCGGGGTGGATTCAAGGCGACTTCCTCCCCTCCACGGTGACTGAGGGGGATCTGCTGCAGCTGGTTGAGCACGGGATGATCGTGCACAAGTCTTGGAGGCTGCGGGCGGAGAACGAGGTCTAGCCGGCGCCCCGGGAGGGGGAGCGCGTCTTGCTGCTCAGCCACGTCTATCGAGGTTTCTCCTTGCCCCCGCATCCTTTCTTCAAGGGCATCATGAATCACTTCGGGGCACAACTTCACCACTTTCCCCCGAACGCCATTGCCCATCTCTTTGCTTTTATAGTTCTGTGCGAGTGTTTCATTGGTTGTCCTCCCCATTGGGGGCTGTTCAAGCACATATTTTCTGCTAGATCCCAAACCATCAAACGACTCAGCCAGTCGGATGATAAAACACATCTTCTCCAGCTCTGCAGGGGCTTAGGTTTCCAGAAAAAGAGTCGGAGCAGTTATCCCGCCCTCCAGTTAAGTGAGTCGGTCAGGAACTGGCAGTCGACGTGGTTCTACTGCCAGGATATCGCCTGTCCGAATGCTTCGACAGGGCTGCCTCCCTTTAGCTTAGATCGGCCCGCCCCACCTAAGCAGCTCGCGCTCACGAGGGCGGAGAAGAACGACATCCAGCCTCTGGTCGGAGCGCTCGTAGATGTCGTCAGGAGGGGGGTCACTGGCATAGACTTGCTGGAGGTCTTCCTCGGTCGGCGTATCCAACCCCTGCAGGCTCGCGACCACGCCATGTGGCATTATACGGGGCCCGAGGATTCCACTCGGACCAACGTTGTGGGCGTGACTGAGGAGAAGGTGACCTCGTGGGTGCTCCAGATCACAAGCCCCTGCGAGAATCCCAAAGGATCTCGGCGAGTGAAGCCTTTCTGCGCGGATAATCCTCCTCTGAATCAGGTGAGTGGCACTTGTCGAGTGCTCCTAACTGTCTTAATCTTATCGTTTGCTTGAATCTCTGTGTGACGTCTGATGTCGCCGACTGAATTTTATGCAGGAGTGGACCAACTGGTTTTCTCCCGTCTCGAACGGGAACCCGGCCGAGGAGGAGGAAGGCAGCCAGGAAGGCAGCATGGAGAGCGCTGAGTATGTCTCCGACAGCGGGGAGTCGGAGGAAGAGACTAGCGAGGAAGAGGAGGAAGACGAAGAGCAGGACTCGCCGCCTCCGCAAACAGAGCATCGGACCAAGCGCCGACATGAGCCTGCCGTTCCCTCGGTCCCTCCAGCATCTTCGAGTGCTCCGCCCACTGTCCCGGTGGTCCCGAGTGCTCGGAGCACCAAGAGGGCCAGGGATGCTGCCGCTGAACCTGCGGGTCAGTCTTCCAAGGCGGCCAAACCGAGTGGGTCCAAACCTCGGAAGGCTCTGCCGCGGATGAGGGTTGCTGTCCCCGTCACCTCCACGTAAGTGTATCGATCTTCTAATTTCTTCTGATATCCGAGTGAATTCCTGTTCATTGGTCGAATGGATTTCACTCGACAGAGTTGCTACTTCTGCCACCACTCCGGCGCGCCAGGAGGATGACCCCATGGACACGGACAACGTCGTCTCGTCCCAGCCAGGTGCGTTGTAGTGACTTCGAGTGTTTTATTCTACCGCATCTCGAATTCTATCATAGGTTCTGCCTCTTTCTTTTTCTAAGATCTCGCGTCGTTCGGTCTATCAGGGGCGATTTGCGTGGACGAGGGTGATCAGGGGAGAGCTGAACAAGCCGCGGAGCCTGTTCTTGAGGCTGCTCCGCCTGTTGCTACTCTCGCTGCCGACGTGCTGCCGACTGAGGCGCTGTCGCCGACTGAACTGGCGCTGGTGGTTGAAGAGCCGACCGGAGCGGACCTTGGGATGCCTCAGGAACTTTCGACGATGCCAGGCTCGTCGAATGTCGAGTTGAACATCCAGCGTCTCCCGGAGGAGCAAGTGGGAGCGGCCAAGGGAACCATGGTGCAGGCGGAGCTGATGGCTGGAGAAGCCAAGAGGGCCTACGACTCTGTCGCATCCTTGTATCAGCGGAGCTTGGAGCTGCGGGATGATATCCGAGTAAGTGGGCTAGTAAGTATTTACTTTTCTCTTGTAACCCACTGGGTGTTTTTGGATAGCATCTGTTGTTTGCAATGGGTTCACTCTGAGTGAACCCAGTGGGTGTAGTCCCCGAGACTTCTGTCGAGTGCTTGCACCGGCAGTTGTCTTTATACATATTGTCTTTGCTTTGATCGGATTTGTAAATAATATGTCCGACTGCGAGCAGTTGTGGCACTCGGAGTGCACTTACTGTAAGAGTCCCCAAGAATAATTTGTACTCAGGTTGGGTAGTCTTGGCCTCATAGGCGTAGGTGGTAACATGCATCTCAATAGGGCGGGCCTGCTTGAGTTGCGTGCCAGTGGGGTCACTCTTAGTGAACGCACTGGGTGTAGTCCCCGAGACCGTTGTCGACTGCTTGCGTCGGCAGGGGTCTGAAGAACTTAGATTTTTATTGTTGACTTTTCTGATTGTCCCTTGGTGTTTGCTGGCAGAAAACTTGTGAAATGGGAACAGCCTATGAGACTCTCAGGGCGGAGAACAATCAGTTAGCTGGCGAGCTTGATGCGGCGCTGCTTACAATGGCTGGCATGAAGGATGCTCTGGCGGGACGAGAGAAGTCATTGGAGCAGGCTCGTGAAGCGAACAAGGTGTTGACTGAGGAAGTTGAAAAGATGGGGAAGCAAAGGACTGCTCTGATGGGACAAATGGACGTGCTGAACAAACGGTGCAGAGCACAGGAGAAATACGTCAGCGACTGGGCTCGGCAGATGATGACGCGTCTGGTTGGTAAGTCCTGCTTTTTCCGAGTGCTTGTGTTATGCGCGTCACACTCGGTGCTTATTGTTTGCTTGTCCTGTTGTCGCAGATTTTTGCTTTGACGCTGAAGCTGAAGCAGCTAATGTGGAGCGGTTGATTCTCGAGAGCGTTCCACTCGGCGAGGACGCCAATCGGGATCTGCTCCGTGCGCACATCCGCGTGGGCAAAGTTGGTCCTTTCATCGGTCGACTGAGAGAAGTTGTCGGCCGAATCGACAAGGAGCTTTGGCCAGAAGATGAGTCGCGGCAGGAGATGGAGAACCTGATGACTCGACTGGAGGAGATTCCGAACCGAGTGCAGTCGTGGAAGAAATCTGCAGCTCATTGTGGTGCAGATGTTGCTCTATCCCTGGTCCGAGTCCATTGCAAGGAGGTGCGTGAGGAGAAGCTGAAGACGTTGAAGGTCGCCAACACGAAGAAACTTCGATTCGAAGACTTCATGGAAACCTTCCTTGAAAGTGGTACCCGCATCGCCGACAGCATTGATCTGGACACGTTCGTAGAGCCCTCCAGTCCTGGTGTTAATCCACATGATGCGTAAAAACACTTTTATCCTCGGTATGTCGAGTGTTGATCTGTAAGAAACTTTGGCCACTGCTGTTGGCCGTCACATTCTTGGTTCGGTGTGGGTAAGCTTGATCCACACCGAGCCACTATCTTTGGTGAACTTTGAATCGAATCTTTTGCTCTTCTGTTGCAAGGTTGACTCGAATTTTTGTTTGGCGTTTCTTGGTGAAGCCAAAGGCAAACATTCGGAACATGTCAGTTGTTTTGACATCTGCATGAGCCTCATTGAGGGTCAGTGGAATTCCCTAAGTCCCCAAGTGTGACGTTAAGTGTACACTCAGAGAAGGTTAATACTTACGCGATTCTGGATCGGAGCTAAGTCCCCGAGTGTGACGTTAAGTGCACACTCGGAGAAAGTTAATACTTAGGCGATTCTGGATCGCAGCTAAGCCCCCGAGTGTGACGTTAAGTGTACACTCGGAGAAGGTTAATACTGAGGAGATTTTGGATCGCAGCTAAGTCCCCGAGTGTGACGTTAAGTGCACACTCGGAGAAAGTTAATACTTAGGCGATTCTGGATCGCAGCTAAGCCCCCGAGTGTGACGTGAAGTGCACACTCGGAGAAAGTTAATACTTAGGCGATTCTGGATCGCAGCTAAGCCCCCGAGTGTGACGTGAAGTGCACACTCGGAGAAAGTTAATACTTAGGCGATTCTGGATCGCAGCTAAGCCCCCGAGTGTGACGCGAAGTGCACACTCGGAGAAAGTTAATACTTAGGCGATTCTGGATCGCAGCTAAGCCTCCGAGTGTGACGTAAAGTGCACACTCGGAGAAAGTTAATACTTAGGCGATTCTGGATCGCAGCTAAGCCTCCGAGTGTGACGTTAAGTGTACACTCGGAGAAGGTTAATACTTAGGCGATTCTGGATCGCAGCTAAGTCCCCGAGTGTGACGTTAAGTGCACACTCGGAGAAAGTTAATACTTAGGCGATTCTGGATCGCAGCTAAGCCCCCGAGTGTGACGTGAAGTGCACACTCGGAGAAAGTTAATACTTTGGTGATTCTGGATTGCAGCTAAGTTTTTTTTAGACCGGAGTCTGCGACCTCGGAAGAACTTTGAACCTGCAAAAAACTCAATCTGCTTTATATTATTTCACCAATACTTGTTCTTTACATTGCTTCAGTCGACGGTCACGTGTAGAAGCGCTTCAGGAGATCTCCGTTCCATGCTCGCGGCTCGTCTGTCTCCCTGTCGATGTTGTAGAGTCTGTATGCCCCATTGTTCAGCACCTTAGAGATGATGAAGGGTCCTTCCCAGGCAGGAGCCAACTTGTGAGGTCTTTGCTGATCTACTCGGAGCACCAGGTCGCCTGCTTGGAACGTACGACTCCTGACGTGTCGCGCGTGAAAACGCCGCAGATCTTGTTGATAAATGGTTGAGCGAGTCAGTGCCATCTCGCGCTCCTCCTCTAAAAGATCCACTCCGTCTTGCCTTGCTTGTTCTGCTTTAGCTTCGGAGAAGAGTTCGACTCGTGGCGCATTGTGAAGCAAGTCACTCGGAAGGACCGCTTCTGCTCCATAAACGAGGAAGAACGGTGATCGCCCTGTAGATCTATTCGGGGTTGTGCGAAGTCCCCAAAGCACTGAAGGTAGCTCGGTAACCCAAGCGCCAGCGGCATGTCCTATCTCTCGCATGAGTCGGGGCTTCAAACCTTGCAAAATAAGTCCGTTCGCCCGCTCTCCTTGTCCATTGGACTGCGGGTGTGCCACGGAAGCAAAGTCCACTCGGATACCTTGGCTTGTACGGAATCCTTTGAATCTGTCCGAATCAAAGTTTGTCCCGTTGTCCGTGATTATGCTGTGAGGTACACCGAATCTGAAGATGATGTCCCTGACAAACTTGACGGCTGTTGAGGCGTCGAGCTTCTTGATGGGCTTGGCTTCGATCCATTTCGTGAACTTGTCGACTGCCACCAACAGATGTGTGTATCCACCTTGGCCTGTCTTGAATGGTCCGACTGTATCTAATCCCCAAACAGCAAACGGCCACACAAGAGGGATCATCTTCAACGCAGACGTCGGCTTGTGGGACTTATTGGAGTAGAACTGGCAGCCCTCACATCGGTCAACCATATCTTTAGCCATCTCGTTAGCCTACAGCCAGAAGAAACCAGCCCTGAATGCCTTGGCGACGATTACTCTTGAAGAAGCGTGATGACCGCAGGTCCCCGAGTGAATATCCTCCAGAATCAGCTGCCCCTCCTCTGGGGAGATGCATCGTTGAAGAAAGTGTGAGATACTTTCTTTGTACAATTGGCCATCAATGACAGTGAACGACTTCGACCTGCGGACTATCTGCCTGGCCTAGACTTCGTCTTCTGGTAGTTCCTGCCTCGGGATATATGCAATGATCGGCATAGTCCAATCGGGGATGGCGGCAAGAATCTCCATGACCAGGTCAACCACAGCAGGTACATCGACTTCAGTCGGATCCGTTGAACTCCTTGGTTGTACCGGCTCCTCTGTGAAAGGATCTTCTTTGACCGAGGGAAGGTGGAGGTGCTCGAGGCAGACGTCACTCGGGACTGGTCTCCGAGTGGATCCGAGTTTTGCCAACTCATCAGCTGCTTGGTTCTTCAGTCTTGGAACATGGTGAAGTTCTAGACCTTCAAACTTCTTCTCAAGCTTCCTCACTGCATTGCAGTATGTAGTCATGGTGGGGTTCCTGACGTCCCACTCGTTCATCACTTGATTGACCACCAAATCCGAATCGCCGTAGACCATCAGGCGACGGACGCCGAGTGAGATGGCCATACGCAACCCGTAGAGGAGAGCTTCATACTCTGCCTCGTTGTTGGAGGAATCGAAGTGTATCTGTAGCACGTACTTGAGCTTGTCACCCTTTGGCGATATGATCACAACGCCAGCGCCGGAGCCATTCAACATCTTGGACCCATCGAAGAACATTGTCCAATGGGCCGAGTAGATGTGGGTCGGTTGCTGTTGCTCTACCCATTCTGCTATGAAGTCAGCCATAGCTTGAGACTTAATAGCTTTCGAACTTGATATCACAGTACAGCATCTCCATCACCCACTTCGCCACTCGGCCTGACGCGTCTCGATTGTGGAGAATCTCCGACAATGGAGCATCAGAAACGACAGACACCGAGTGGTCTTGGAAATAATGGGCCACCTTCTTCGCAGTCATGTAAATCCCGTAGATAAGTTTTTGATAGTGGGGATACCTCTGCTTGGAAGGAGTTAGGACCTCGGAGACGTAGTACACTGGTCGCTGAACTTTGTATGCTTTGCCTTCTTCTTCTCGTTCGACTGTAAGAACAGTACTGACGACTTGATTTGTAGCCGCGATATACAGAAGAAGGGGCTCTTTACTGAGCGGAGCAGTAAGAACCGGCTGGGTGGAAAGTAGGACTTTGAGGTCGTCGAATGCGACTTGGGCTTCGTCTGTCCACTCGAAGGTATCTGATTTCTTCATGAGTCGGTACAGAGGAAGCGCTTTCTCGCCGAGTCGACTGATGAACCTGCTCAAAGCCGCTAGGCAACCTGTGAGCCGTTGAACGTCGTGTATTCTGACCGGCCTCTCCATTCGGACGATGGTCCCGATCTTTTTGGGGTTGACATCGATCCCTCGTTCGGAAACGAAGAAACTGAGTAACTTTCCGCTGGGAACGCCGAATGATCATTTGGCGGGGTTGAGCTTGATATCGTACCTACGAAGGTTGGCGAATGTTTCTGCCAAGTCAGTCAGCAGGTCGGAACCTTTGCGTGACTTGACTACGATATCATCCATATACGCCTCCACATTCCGACCGATCTGGTCGAGGAGACATTTTTGGATCATGCGCATAAAGGTAGCTCCTGCATTCTTCAAACCGAATGGCATAGTGATGTAGCAGAAGCACCCGAATGGGGTGATGAAGGCTGTTTTTAACTCATCGGGACCATACAGACGGATCTGATGATAGCCCGAGTAGGCATCAAGAAATGACAGACGCTCGCAACCCGCAGTCGAATCGACAATTTGATCTATGCGGGGGAGCGGAAAATGGTCTTTCGGACAGACCTTATTGAGATGCTTGAAGTCGATGCACATTCGGAGCGACTTGTCCTTCTTGGGCACCATGACAACATTGGCGAGCCACTCGGAGTGGTGAACCTCGCGAATGAAGTTGGCTGCCAACAACTTGGCCACCTCTTCCCCGATTGCCTTCCTCTTGTGTGCGGCGGACCGACGCAGGCGCTCTCGGACAGGCCGAGCGGTGGAATCCACGTGCAGTCGGTGCTCAGCCAACTCCTTGGGTACACCTGGCATGTCAGAGGGTTTCCTTGCGAAGATGTCCCAGTTCTCACAGAGGAATTGGGTGAGCTCGGCTTCCTATTTAGGATCGAGGGTGGTGGAGATGTTCGTCGGGGCAGCAGTGGCGTCCGTTGGGTGGATGCTGACCTTCTTCATCTCTCCCGCCGACTGAAATGTAGATTCTGATGCTGGCTTCTTCGAGCGCATCAGGTCGGCGGGGTCGACTGTCTTCTTGTACTCGTCCAGCTCGAGGACGGCCATCTGCTGGTCGGTGGTTCTTGATCCCTGCTGCAGACACTCTTCAGCCCGCTGCCGATTGCCTGTGATGGTGATCACACCCTTCGGCCTGGCATCTTCAGCTTCAGGTATACGTAACATGGACGGGCCATGAAGTGCGCATACGCTGGGCGACCCAGAATTGCGTGATAAGCGCTCTGGAAGTCGACCACTTCGAACGTCAGCTTTTCCTTGCGGAAGTTCTTGTCGGAGCCGAAAACGACGTCCAACGCGATCTGGCCGAGTGACTTGGCCTTCCGTCCAGGGACGACTCCGTGGAACTACATGCTACTCTCGCTGAGTTTGGACATCGGGATGCCCATCCCCTTGAGTGTGTCGGCGTACATGATGTTCAAACCGCTGCCGCCATCCATGAGGACTTTGCGCAGTCGGACTCCTTCTACCACCGGGTCGACGACCAGAGCCTGTCTCCCCGGGGTGGGTACATGTGCCGGATGATCCGACTGGTCGAAGGTGATCGAAGTCTGAGACCATTTGAGGAACTTGGGGTTGGTAGGGGTGGCCATGTTCACCTCTCTGTTCACCAGCTTCAGTCGGCTCTTGCTCTCGACGTCAGCAAAGATCATCAAGGTTGCATGGACTTGGGGGAAGGGATCCTCCTTATCCTCCTCATCCTGTTCATGGTCCTTCTCACTCGGTTGCCCTTCGCTGAACCCCTGGATCAGGAGGCGACACTGTCGAGTGGTATGCTTCGCATATATGGGGTTGCCCTCTTCATCCATCTTTGTATGAACCGGACATGGCTGGTCCAGGATGGGGTTATTGAACTGCTTCTTCTTGGGGGTGAATTGAGCCTTCCCTTTGCTCTTGAACTTGGCATTGGTTACGGCTGCAGCTTCTGCTTGCAGAGCGGTCGAAGCTTTCTGCTTCTGCTTCCGAGTGTTGCCCCCGTCTCCATCAGCGATTGTTTTGTGCTTGCCGCTTCGGATGCGATCCTCTTCTTCGCCATTTGCATAGCGTGTTGCTATCTCCATCATCTTGCTCATGGAGATGTCGCCTGTTCGGCCGAACTTCAGGTACAGATCCCTGTACCGCACGCCTGCCTTGAAGGCGCAGACTGCTTGATGCTCGGTGACGTTCTCCACCATGTGATAGAGAGTTGTCCAACGCTGAATGAAGTCACGCAGGGGCTCATTCTGCTTCTGGACGCAGTGCTGGAGCTCCACAAGGCCAGCAGGGCGCTTGCACGTCCCTTCGAAGGTCCTGATGAACACTCGGGCCAGATCTGCCCAACTATAGATGCTTGAGGGGGCCAACTGGTTCAGCCACGCTCGCGCCGAGCCGTCGAGCATCAGAGGGTGGTGCTTCATGGCGACATGGTCGTCTCCTCCTCCGATCTGGACTGCCACTCGGTAATCATCCAACCACGTTTCTGGCTTGGACTCCCCTGTAAACTTGCTAATTCCCGTCGCTAATCGGAAGTTGGGAGGGATGTCAGCTGAACGGATGGCTCGACTGAAACACTCGGGACCAGAAACGATGGTCCTGCTTCCACTCGGACGGTCAATATCGTGACCATCGCGGTGGGCTCGGCCCCTGTCGACCCTCCGCTGGGCGATGTGCCCTCTTGCATCGGGCCTTGGGTCGTAAGTGCCGCCGACTGAACGCCGATCATCATGATATCGGGGCCCGTAGGGCCCACCCTGCGGAGGGGTGCGTGAACGGCGACGATCTTCGGGGTTTATGGAACGACTGCCTCCTCTGCGTCGCTGATGAGAACCAGGGCAATGAACTGACAGATGCGTATTCGCATGAACAGAACTATTGTAGATCCTGTTGTGCGACTGGGAGACCACCGAATTTTGCTGCTGCGCCGTGTGCAACAGGGCTCGGATCTGCTCGATTCCTCTACCAGCCTCTGAATCAGTCGGCTGGAGGGAATCGGCTATCTTGGCAGCAACGGCCAAGTTGAGGAGAGGTGTGTGGAACAGCTCCACGTTGCTCCGCCGAGTGTGCCGACTGGCAGAACGGCGAGGCGGACGACGCGCGCCGGACATTTCGCCGATCTCGTGCTCGTTCCGGCCAGCTTGACGGGGATCTTCATGGGAATTGGCCATGTGTACTTCTGCTGCAGGCCCGCGACCCGCGTACTCGGAAGGAAACTCAGTCGGAACCGAGCCCGAGCGCTGGGATGGCGGGGCAACCACAACTGACTCAAGAACCGCCACTTCTGAAGATGCGTTCTGGCGCGCCTGGGCGTGTCGCACCCAACGCTGGAGCCGCGGACGGCGGGACCGCTTGTTGCGGCGCTTGACGGCGGTGTAGGTCGACACCGGAGCCGACTGCTGGAGAAGAAGAATGCCGCGGGCGCCGGCACGGAAGTGCGTAGCCCCGCGACGGGGAAGCGCCTCGACGTCGAGAGGAGCATCCCGAAGCCACGCCGAATCATCGACGATGAAGGAGAGAGAGCCGAAGAGGGTCTGGTGACCCATGCTCGAATCTCCGCCGGACGACATGACGAAAGGAAGTAGTCACAAACTCGTCGGAAGTCGCTTAGACGCCTGCCCCACGGTGGGCGCCAGCTGTCGTGGGTATAAGCCTGACAGTAGATGTGTAGGGTACGAAAAGGATGGGCAGAGCCTTAGCTACGGCGAGGTTGTATGAGTTCAGGCCCCTCTGCGGTGGAGGTAATAGCCCTACGTCTCAGTGCTCAGGGAGCTTGTTATCGAGTGGAAATATGGAATACAATGAGTTGCTAACCCCTCTACCAACAGGGAGGGTGGCTTATAAAGAGTGCGCTACCCTCCACAACGGTTCCGGTACAGGGGTGGAGTAGTGGCGATTGAGTGCATACGTTACAGGTAACGTATGCCCTAAATGCTAATAAATGCACCTGGAAACGTACGACCGTTTCCCTCCAGGGAGGTTACGATGTACCGAGTGGTAGCCAGTCGGTTATCTTGATATCCTCCGAATGCTAGTCTCCGACTGGATAACTGAGGACCTGTTACCAACTGGATGATGGGGGTCCTTAATTCAGTCGGAGCTGACTAAGGGCCCTGTCCTTTGTGAGGGGTAGTCCTTGGGTAGGACCTACAGGGCAGGCCTATGACCCTACCCTAGGACTATAACCCCATCAACATGGAAAGTGACATTGCCTTTGTTGCAATCAATAACAGACCCTGCGGTGTTTAAAAAGGGTCTTCCAAGGATGACCACCATGGCATCATCCTCGGGAATATCTAGAATAACAAAGTCCGTTAAGATAGTAACGTTAGCAACCACAACATGCACATCCTCGCAAATGCCGATAGGGAAAGCAGTTGATTTGTCGGCCATTTGCACAGAGATTTCAGTGGGTGTCAACTTATCCAGTTCAAGTCTACGATAAAGAGAGAGAGGCATAACACTAACACCGGCTCCAAGATCGCATAAAGCAGTTCTAACGTAGTTTCCTTTAATGGAGCAAGGTATAATGGGCACTCCGGGATCACCTAGTTTCTTAGGAGTTCCACCCTTGAAGGTATAATTAGCGAGCATGGTGGAAATCTCAACCTCAGGTATCCTCCTCTTATTAGTCACAATATCCTTCATGTACTTCGCATATGGATACATTTTGAGCATATCTGTCAAACGCATTTGCAGAAAGACAGGTCTAATCATTTCAACAAATTGCTCAAAATCCTCATCATCCTTTTTCTTGGATGGTTTGGGAGGAAAGGGTATGGGTTTCTGAACCCATGGTTCCCTTTCTTTACCATGCTTCCTAGCAATGAAGTCATTCTTATCGTATCTCCTATTCTTAGGTTGTGGGTTATCAAGATCAACTGGTTCAATCTCCACATCCTTATCATTGCTAGGTTGAGCATCATCATGAACACCACTATCGATATTATCATTAGGCTCATGTTCATCACCAGATTGTGTTTCGGCATCAGAAACAGAGACGTCGTTTGGATTGTCGAGTGTAACAGCAACAGGGTTGCTAGCATGCAAGTTCCCATCATCTTTCTTTTTCTTCCTAGGATGACTAGGTGCATCAGTGCTAACTCCTTGAGAATCTTGTTCAATTCTCTTAGGATGACCCTCAGGATACAAAGGTTCATGGGTCATTCTACCGCCTCTAGTGACGACTCTAACATAATTGTCATTCAACTCATTGAGCAAGTCATTCTGAGCCTTCAGTACTTGTTCTACCTGAGTAGTAACCATAGAGACATGTTTACTCAAGAGCTTAAGATCATTGACGTTTCTATCCACACAAGCACTTAAATGACTAAGCATACGAGCATTCAGTTCCAATTGTCTGCTAACATAATCATTGAAACTTTGTTGTTTGGCAACAAAGTTATCAAATTCATCTAGGCATAAGCTAGCAGGTTTATCAAAAGGAATATCACTCTCATTGAATCTACGAAGAGAATTTACCTCTACTACCTGTGTCGGGTTATCAAGACCATGGATCTCTTCGATAGGTGGTAGATTTTTGACATCTTCAGATTTAATGCCTTTCTCTTTCATAGATTTCTTAGCTTCTTGCATATCTTCATGGCTTAGGAATAGAATACCTCTTTTCTTTGGAGTTGGCTTCGGAGGTGGTTCGGGAATAGTCCAAGCATTCTTATTGCACAAGATATTTCAAATAGAATCTCAGCTTGTTCCACAGTTCATTCCCTAAAAACACAACCAGCACAACTATCTAGGTGGTCCCTAGAAGCATCGGTTAGTCCATTATAGAAGATATCAAGTATTTCATTCTTCTCAAGAGGGTGATCAGGCAAAGCATTCAGTAGCTGGACAAGCCCCCCCAAGCTTGTGGGAGACTCTCTTCTTCATCTTGCACAAAGTTATATATGTCCTGCAAGGCAGCTTGCTTCTTATGGACAGGAAAATATTTCTCAGAGAAGTAGTAGATCATATCCTGGGGACTACACACACAACCAGGAGCAAGAGAAGTGAACCAAGTCTTAGCATCATCCTTTAGCGAGAAAGGAAACATCTTAAGGATATAATAGTGGCGGATCTTTTCCTCACTCGTGAATAGGGTGGCTATATCATGCAGCTTAGTAAGATGTGCTACAACCGTTTCAGACTCATAACCATGAAAAGGATCAGATTTGACCAAAGTGATTAACTCATGGTCGATAGAGAATTCACAATCCTTATCGGTCACAAAGATAGGTGAAGTAGCAAACTTCGGGTCGTATTTCATCCTAGCGTTCAGAGATTTTTCTTTCCACTTGCGCAGTAATTTCTCAATATCATAGCTATCCTTACAAGCAAGAAAGTCCTCGGCTATCTCTCCCTCCATAACATAAACCTCAGGTATATCAGGCAATTCATATCTAGGAGAGCTAGTTCTAAAATGCGAAATAGCAGGTTCTACTTCAATAATCTCAGCAGTTTCAGAAGTATCATCACATTCAGCAGCAACTCTAGCAATTTGTGCATCAAGGAATGCACCTAGTGGCAAAGTAGTATCAAGCAAAGCATCATCACAAGCACTATGGATAGCAGAAGTAGCATCATCAAGCACATGCGACACATCAAAATTTCTAGCAGGAGGTGGTGTCGCAAACTTACTCATAACTGAAGGTGAATCAAGTGAAGAGCTAGATGGCAGTTCCTTACCTGTCCTCGTAGTTGAGGGCAAGACTTTAGTTTTTGGATCTCTCGGATTCCTCATAGTGATTGGCAGACGTAAATCCCAAGTGACTCAGAGAATAGTGTTAGGCCTCCCCGGCAACGGCGCCAGAAAATAGTCTTGATAACCCACAAGTATAGGGGCTCGCAACAGTTTTTGAGGGTAGAATATTGATACGTCTCAAATGTATCTATAATTTTTGATGGTTTCACGCTGTTATCTTGTCTTCTTTGGTTGTTTTATGTACCTTTTATATCTCTTTTGGGACTAACTTATTGATTCAGTGCCAAGTGCCAGTTCCTGTTTTTTCCGTGTTTTTGACTCTTTTCAGATCTGATTTTGGAACGGATTCCAAACGGAAGAAAAACCCCGAAATATTTTTTTTCCCGAACGAAAGAAGACCAGGGAGCTTTTGGCCAAGCCAGGTGGGCTCCAGGGAGCCCACAAGCCCCCACTCCGCCACCAGGGGGACGCGGCGGTGGGCAGGCTTGTGGCCTCCCTGGACGCCCCCTGACCTAGGTCTTTGGCCTATAAATTCCCAAATATTCCGCAAAAAATCAGGGGAGCCTCGAAAATACTTTTCCGCCGCCGCAAGCTTCCGTTTCCGCGAGATCTCATCTGGAGACCCTTCCCGGCACCCTGCCGGAGGGGACTTTGGAGTTGGAGGGCTTCTTCATCATCATCATCGCCCCTCCAATGACTCGTGAGTAGTTCACTTCAGACCTACGGGTCCGTAGTTAGTAGCTAGATGGCTTCTTCTCTCTCTTGGATCTTCAATACAAAGTTCTCCATGCACTTCATGGAGATCTATCCGATGTAATCTTCTTTGGCGGTGTGTTTGTCGAGATCCGATGAATTGTGGATTTGTGATCAGATTATCTATGATATATATTTGAGTCTTTGCTGATTTCTTATATGAATGATTTGATATCCTTGTAAGTCTCTCCGAGTCTTGGGTTTTGTTTGGCCAACTAGATCTATGATTCTTGCAATGGGAGAAGTGCTTGGTTTTTGGGTTCTCCCATGTGGTGACCTTTCCCAGTGATAGTAGGGGCAGCAAGGCACACATCAAGTAGTTGCCATCAAGGGTAAAGAGATGGGGTTTTTATCATTGGTTTGAGATTATCCCTCTACATCATGTCATCTTCCTTAAGGCGTTACTCTGTTCTTATGGACTTCATACACTAGATGCATGCTGGATAGCGGTCGACGTGTGGAGTAATAGTAGTAGATGCAGAAAGTATCAGTCTACTTGTTTTGGACGTGATGCCTATAGAAACAATCATTGCATTGATATCGTCACGATTTTGCGCGGTTCTATCAATTGCTCGATAGTAATTTGTTCAACCACCGTCTACTTGCTTTCATGAGAGAAGGCACTAGTAAACACTACGGTCCGCGGGTCTATTCACATCCATCGTTTACACCTCCACTTTTACTTTGCTTTGTTACTTTGTTGCTTTCAATTCCCACTTGGCAAACAATCTATAAGGGATTGACAACCCCTTCATAGCGTTGGGCGCAAGTTTTTGTGTTTGTGCAGGATCTTGAGATACTCCTCCACTGGATTGATACCTTGGTTCTCAAACTCAGGGAAGTACTTACCACCGCTACGCTACATCACCCTTTCCGCTTTGAGGGAACACCAACGCAAGGCTCCAAGGCCACGGGGGAAATCCTTTGCATACTTGCCTAGGAAGTCCCTTAAGGCGTAGCCGCAGCTGAAGGATTCCTGGTGCCGTTGCTCAGAAGTATCAAGCAACACTCCTATTTCTGGCACCGTTGGAAGGTCTTTTGTTGCAGTAGAAGAAGTATTTCTGGCGCCGTTGCCGGGGAGGAGAAATCAAGATCTATCCAAGTAGGTCTCACAAACTCTTCTCTTGCATTTACTTTTGTTGCCAGTTGCCTCTCGTTTTCCTCTCCCCCACTTCACATTTGTCGTTTTCATTTGCCTTTCTCCTTCGCCGTTTTCTTTTGCCCGTTTCATTCTCTCTTCCTGCTCGTTTGTGCGTGAGATAGTCCATCAATGGATAGACCCACCACTCCAAATGACACCCCTGAAAATGGAGTTCTCAATTTCAGGCAGAATGAGGAAGAAAATTTGAAGGACGCTTGGTACAGGATTTGCAATGCGCAAAGTAGATCTACTCGTAAGCAATCCACTACCGTCCTCCTTCGCAGTTTCTATGTTGGAATTTCTCCTTGGAATAGGTATATCCTTGATACCATTATAGGCTGGAACTTTTTGGGGAGCCATAGTGTTGACTCCTATAGAGCTATCGTTAATTTGGTAGGCTCAACCCCGCTCATGGTTAATGGAACTATCTTGACCTTGGAACACGTGATGCAAAGGCTTGACGCTATTGAAAACAAAATTGACACATTTGAACTTATTGAGGGTTTGGATAGAAAGATCTACAATCAAATTACTCAGTACGGATCCAAAGTGGGAAACTTTTTGAAAAATTTAAAGGAGAAGGAACTTATAGTTAATGATTCTTCTAGAATTGACAAATTAGAAGACGTCATAACCAACTTGGGTTCCGCTTTTGCCGCTGTGCAAAATACTCGAAATCTTACTCTCAAAAAGACCGACAAGCCTGTTTTTGTTCCTAAAGCTAGTGGTGAGTCATCTACTAAAGACGAAAACCTTAAGATGATAAATGATCACACTACTTATGGTTTGAGCACCAAAGATGACTATACGTGATTCCATCACTTTCGCCTAGCTAAGGGCGTTAAACAAATGCGCTTGTTGGGAGGCAACCCAACGAATCTATCCTTCTTCTTTCTGTTTTGTGTTTTCCACACTTTCATAATTCTGTTATGATTGTGTTTTTTGTGTTTATTTTTGCGTTTGTGCCAAGCAAAACCGTTATGATTAGTCTTGGGGGTAATCGTTTGGTCATGCTGGAAAAGACAGAAACTTTCTGCTCATGAAAAGAATTTTCATTTTTTTATGTAAGAGATTTTGAGTTGATTCTTTTTGCTTCTGATTGCTACGCAAATTCTTCAGACTGTCGTAAGTTTTCAGAATTTATGAAGTACCAGAGGTTTACGAAACATACAGATTTCTACAGACTGGTCTGCTGTTAACAGATTCTGTTTTTGTTGTGTTGGTTGCTTATTTTGATGAAACTATGGATAGTATCGGGGGGTATTAGCCATGGAAGATTGAAAGTACAGTAACCAACATCAGCACAAGTAGAATTTAAGTTTGCTACAGTACCTAAGGAAGTGGTGGTTTGCTTTCTCATACTAATGTTATCACGAGTTTCTATTTAAGTTTCGTGTTGTGAAGTTTTCAAGTTTTGGGTGAAGTTCTTATGGACAAAGAGATAAATAGTGGAAATATCTCAAGCTTGGGGATGCCCAAGACACCCCAAGAGATTCAAGTATGCCGTAAAAGCCTAAGCTTGGGGATGCCCCGGGAAGGCATCCCCTCTCTCGTCTTCAATCCATCGGTAACGTTACTTGGGGCTATATTTTTATTCACCACATGTTATGTGTTTTTGCTTCGAGCGTCTTGTATCATAGGAGTGTTTTATTTTTGTTGTGTCACAATCATCCTTGCTGCACACCTAGAGAGAGAGGCATGCACTCACCGTGATTTTGTCGAGCTTCACTTATATCTTTTGGTAGACAATTCAGCTCACATGTGCTTCCCTTATATCTTTTGAGCTAGATACTTTTGCTCTGTGTGCTTCACTTATATCTTTTAGAGCACAGCGGTGCGTGGCTTGGTAGTTGATCTATGCTTTGAAAGTAGTCTCAAAGGGGGTAGTTATCCAAAGGGATACGAAAACTTCCACCTTCATGTGCATTGAATAGTTAGAGAAGTTTGATTCATCTCAATTAGTTTTGAGTTGAGGTTATGGTAATATTGACGTCATGCTAGTAAGGTGTTGTGGATCTGGAAATACGTGTGTTTAAGTTAGTGATTCCCGTAGCATGCACGTATGGTGAACCGCTATGTGATGAAATCTGAGCATGATTAGTATATTGATTGTCATCCTTTGCGTGGCGGTCGAGATCGCGCGATGGTTTATACCTACCAACCCTTCCCCTAGGAGTATGCATTGAATGCTTTGTTTCGATTACTAATAAAACTTTTGCAACAAGTATATGAGTTCTTCATGAATAATGTTGAGTCCATGGTTTAGATGCACTTTCACCTTCCACCATCACTATCTTCTTAGTGCCGTGCAATTTTCGCCGGTGCACAAAACCCACCATTAGCCTCCCTCAAAACAGCCACCATACCTACCTATTATGGCTTTTTCAAAGTCATTCCGAGATATATTGCCATGCAACTACCACCATGATATGTGCCACCACGTCTACATTGCCATTGCATGATCGTAAGATATCTAGCATGATGTTTCCATAGATTTCTATGCCATGCTAGATCATTGCCTCGGTACACTACCGAAGGCATTCCATATAGAGTCATAGTTTCTCTAAGTTTTGAGTTGAAAGTGTGATGATCATCATTAATGGAGCATTGTCCCATGTGAGGAAATAAAAGAGGCCAAAGAAGCCCCAAAAAAAGAGGCCAAAGAGCCCACCAAAATAAAAAAATGAGAGAAAAAGAGAGAAGGGACAATGCTACCACTTTTTCCACACTTGTGCACATTAAGCACCATGATCTTCATGATTGAGAGTCTATCGTTTTGTCACCACCATATAGCTAGTGGGAAATTTTCATTATATAACTTGGCTTGTCTATTCCAATGATAGGCTTCCTCAAAATTGCCTTAGGTCTTCGTGAGCAAGCAAGTTGGATGCAGACCCACTTGTTTTCTTTAAGAGCTTTCAGATACTCGTAGCTCTAGTGCATCATTTGTATGGCAATCCCTACTCATTCACATTGATATCTATTGATGAGCATCTCCACAGCTCATTGATATGCCTAGTTAATGTGACTATCTTCTCCTTTTTTTGTCTTGCAACCTCCACTACATTCCACACCATCTATAGTGCTATAACCATGGCTCACGCTCATGTATTGCGTGAGAGTTGAAAAGGTTTGACAAAGTACGGGTGTGAAACAATTACTTGTTCAATACCGGGGCTGCGCATGATTTAAATTCATTGTGCAATGATGATAGAGCATAGCCAGACTATATGCTTTTGTAGGGATAACTTTATTTTGGCCTTGTTATTTTGAAAGTTCATGATTACTTTGCTATTTTTCTTGAATTATTATTGTTTCCACGTCAATAGCAAACTATTGTTTTGAATCTAATGGATCTGAACATTCAAGTCACACAAGAGGAATTACAAAGGACACCTATGCTAGGTAGCATGAAAGCATCAAAAATTCATTCTTATCACTTCCCTACTCGAGGATGAGGAGTAGTTAAGCTTCGGGATGCTTGATACGTCTCAAACGTATCTATAATTTTTGTTGGTTTCACGTTGTTATCTTGTCTTCTTTGGTTGTTTTATGTACCTTTTATATCTTTTTTGGGACTAACTTATTGATTCAGTGCCAAGTGCCAGTTCCTGTTTTTTTCGTGTTTTTGACTCTTTTCAGATCTGATTTTGGAACGGAGTCCAAACGGAAGAAAAATCCCGAAATAAATTTTTCCCGAATGAAAGAAGACCAGGGAGCTTTTGGGCAAAGCCAGGTCGGCTCCACGGAGCCCACAAGCCACCACTCCACCACCAGGGGGAGGCAGCGGTGGGCAGGCTTGTGGCCTCCCTGGCCGCCCCCTGACCTAGGTCTTTGGCCTATAAATTCCCAAATGTTCCGCAAAAAATCAGGGGATCCTCGAAAATACTTTTCCTCCGCCGCAAGCTTCCGTTTCCGCGAGATCTCATCTGGAGACCCTTCCCGGCGCCCTGCCGGAGGGGACTTTGGAGTTGGAAGGCTTCTTCATCATCATGATTGCCCTTCCAATGACTCGTGAGTAGTTCACTTCAGACCTACGGGTCCGTAGTTAGTAGCTAGATGGCTTCTTCTCTCTCTTGGATCTTCAATACAAAGTTCTCCATGATCTTCATGGAGATCTATCCGATGTAATCTTCTTTGGTGGTGTGTTTGTCGAGATCCGATGAATTGTGGATTTGTGATCAGATTATCTATGATATATATTCGAGTCTTTGCTGATTTCTTATATGCATGATTTGATATCCTTGTAAGTCTCTCCGAGTCTTAGGTTTTGTTTGGCCAACTAGATCTATGATTCTTGCAATGGGAGAAGTGCTTGATTTTGGGTTCTGCCATGTGGTGACCTTTCCCAGTGACACTAGGGGCAACAAGGCACACATCCAGTAGTTGCCATGAAGGGTAAAAAAATGGGGGTTTTATCATTGGTTTGAGATTATCCCTCTACATCATGTCATCTTGTTTAAGGCGTTACTCTGTTCTTATGGACTTAATACACTAGATGCATGCTGGATAGCGGTTGACGTGTGTAGTAATAGTAGTAGATGCAGAAAGTATCGGTCTACTTGTTTCGGATGTGATGCCTATAGAAACAATCATTGCATAGATATCGTCACGACTTTGCGCGGTTCTATCAATTGCTCGACAGTAATTTTTTCACCCACCGTCTACTTGCTTTCATGAGAGAAGCCACTAGTAAACACTACGGCCCCCGGGTCTATTCACATCCATCGTTTACACCTCCGCTTTTACTTTGCTTTGTTACTTTGTTGCTTTCAGTTCTCACTTGGCAAACAATCTATAAGGGATTGACAACCCCTTCATAGCGTTGGGAGCAAGTTTTTGTGTTTGTGCAGGATCTTGAGATACTCCTCCACTGGATTTATACCTCGGTTCTCAAACTGAGGGAAGTACTTACCACCGCTATGCTACATCACCCTTTCCACTTCGAGGGAACACCAACGGAAGGCTCCAAGGCCACGGGGGAAATCCTTTGCATACTTGCCTAGGAAGTCCCTTAAGGCGTAGCCGTAGCTGAAGGATTCCTGGTGCCGTTGCTGAGGAGTATCAAACAAGACTCCTATTTCTGGCGCCGTTGGAAGGTCTTTTGTTGCAGTAGCAAGTATTCAACTCAAATTTGTTGATTCGACACAAGGGGAAGCCAAAGACTATTCTCGAGTATTAGCAGTTGAGTTGTCAATTCAACCAGACCTGAAAGACTTAGTATCTGCAGCAAAGTATCAGTAGCAAAGTTGTGTGACAGCAACAGTAGCAACAGTAACAGTAGCAGAAGTGACAGTAGTAGTAGTAACAGTAGCAGGAGTGACAGCAGTAGCGGCAAAGTAACAGTAGAAGCAAAGTAACAGTAGCAAGGACCAGTAGGAAAAGACTCGTAGGCATTGGATCGGTGATGGATAATTATGCCGGATGACATTCATCATGCAACAGTTATAACATGGGGAGATATGTAACTAGCTCCAGTTCGTCAATGTAATGTAGGCATACATTTCGTATATAGTCATACGTGCTTAGGGAAAAGAACTTGCATGACATCTATTGTCAATCCCTCCCGTAGAAGCGGGGTCCTAATGGAAACTACGGGATATTAAGCTTCTCCTTTTAATAGCGAACCGGAATAAAGCATTAGCACTTAGTGAATACATGAACTCCTCATACTATGGTCATCTCCGGGAGTGGTTCCGACTGTTGTCACTCCGGGGTTGTCGGGTCATAACACATAGTAGGTGACTACAACTTGCAAGATAGGATCAAGAATACACATATATTGATGAGAACATAATAGGTTCAGATCTGAAATCATGGCACTCGGGCCCTAGTGACAAGCATTAAGCATGGCAAAGTAGTAGCAACATCAATCTCAGAACATAGTGGATACCAGGGATCAATCCCCATCAAAACAAACTCAATTACATGATAGATCTCATCCAACCCATCACCGTCCAACAAGCCTACGATGAGATTACTCACGAACGATGAAGAGCATCATGGAATTGGTGATGAAGGAAGGTTGGTGATGACGATGGCGACGATCTCCCCTCTCCGGAGCCCAGAACGGACTCCAGATCTGCCCTCTAGAGGAAGAACAGGTGGTGGCGGCACCTCCGTATCATAAAACGCAACTCTTCTCCTTGATTTTTTCCGGACGAAAGGGACTAAATAGAGCTGGAGTTGGAGGCGGCGGAGCCCCGAGGGCCCCACAAGCCTGCTAGGCGCGGCCTGGGGGGCGTGCCTAGTTGGCTTGTGGGCTCCTCGCTCCACTCCTCCGGTTGATTCTGGCGCCAGTATTTTATATATATTCCACAAAAAATCCTCATAAATTTCCAGGTCATTTCGAGAACTTTTATTTCTGCACAAAAACAACACCATGGCAATTCTGCTGAAAACAGCGTTAGTCTGGGTTAGTTCCATTCAAATCATGCAAATTAGAGTCCAAAACAAGGGCAAAAGAGTTTGGAAAAGTAGATACGATGGAGACGTATCAGCTACCATGCTTTGCTTGGAACTGCACCGTCTTACCGCTGGTACGTCTCCAATGTATCTATAATTTTTGATTGTTCCATGCTATTATATTATCTGTTTTGGATGTTTTATATGCATTAGTATGTTGTTTTAGATTATTTTTGGGACTAACCTATTAATCTAGAGCCTAGTGCCAGTTTGGGTTTTTTTCCACATTTTTGAGTATTGCACGTAAGGAATATTAAATAGAGTCCAAACGGAATAAAATCTCTGGAATGATTTTCTTGGACCACAAGAAACACAAAAGACTTGGAGTAGGGGCAGGGCATCTACCGGGAGGCCACAAGCTTGCAGGACGCGCCCTAGGGGGGTGGCCACGCCCCCTGGTTTGTGGGTCCCCTACAGGTCTCCTAACCCTATTATTTGGCCTATAAATTCCCAAATAATCCCATATCACAGTAGGGAGCCACGAAAATACTTTTACACCGCCGGGAGCCTCTGTTCCCAAGAGATCCAATCTGGGAGCCTTTTCTGGTAATTTGCCGGAGAGGGAATTGATCAGGGAGGGCATCTACATCAACTCCATTGCCCCTTCGATGATGCGTGACTAGTTCACCACAGACCTACAAGTCCATAGCTAGTAGCTAGATGGCCTCTTCTCTCTCTTTGATCTTCAGTACCATGTTCTTCATGATCTTCATGAAGATCTATCCGATGTAATACTCTTTTGCAGTGTGTTTGTCGAGATCCAAAGAATTGTGAGTTTATGTTCATGTTATCTATGAATATTATTTGATTCTCTTCTGAATTCTTATATGCATGATTTCATATCCTTGCAAGTCTCTTCGAGTTATTGGTTTGGTTTGGCCAATTAGATTGGTAATTCCTGCAATGGGAGAAGTGCTTAGTTTTGGGTTCAATCTTGCGGTGTCCTCACCCAGTGACATAGTAGGTGCAGCGAGGCACGTATTGTATTGTTGCCATCAAGGATAAAAAGATGTGGTTTTCATCATATTGCTTGAGTTTATCCTTCTACATCATGTCATCTTACTTAATGTGTTACTCTGTTCTTCATGAACTTAATACTCTAGATGCACGCAGGAGTCGGTCGATGTGTGGAGTAACAGTAGTAAACGCATAATCGTTATGGTCTACTTGACACGGACGTGATGCCTATATGCATAATCATTGTCTTGGATATCTTCATAATTATTCGTTTTTCTATCAATTGCTCTACACTAATTTGTTCACCCACCATATTATTTTCCTTTATGAGAGAAGCCTCTAGTGAAACCTATGGCCCCCGGGTCTATTTTCCATATTATACTTTCTTATCTATAAACCAAAAATACCAAAATATCTTGCTGCAATTTATTTACTTTTGTTTCTGCAATCTTTTATATCTATCTCTATCAGATCTCATCCTTGCAAATAACTCTGAAGGGATTGACAACCCCTTTTTAGCGTTGCGTGCAAGTGTTTGATTGTTTGTGTAGGTACTACGATTGGCGCCTTTCTTGTTCCTCCTACTAGATTGATACCTTGGCTCTCAAAAAATTGAGGGAAATACTTATCTACTTCGCTGGATCACCCTTTCCTCTTCAAGGGAAACCAACGCAAGCTCAAGAGGTAGCAAGAAGGATTTCTGGCGCCGTTGCTGGGGAGGATACATAGCAAGATCAAACCTACCAATTTGCCGATTTATTCGCCTTTTTTCTCACCGGATCTCTTTTTGTCCACTTGTATTACCATGTGCCCTCTATTTCCTTGCATCTTTGCTTTCTAATAATCTATTGATATGGATCCTCATCCACTTGATAATCGTTTCAACAGATCCAATTATGATGAACCAATTGCTAGTGATTTGAGTGTACTTGATTATCTCCATGAAGTTTTGCTTGAGATTCGTGAATCTGTAAATTGTGACAAAGTGATTCAAGATGTTTCCTTGAATGAAAAGCATGATTGCAATGCTATTGTTATAAATTATATTAATATCAGTTGTGCTAATGATATGCAAACCCACAAGCTTGGGGATTCTATATTTGATGAGTTTGCCATGACCACTAGTTATTGCAATGATCATGATTGGGTGATAATGCTTCTTATGATCTTGATAATTTATTTAATACTCTTGATGATTATGATATCGAAAGTGGGTTTGGAAGAGTGTCAAATTTAAGTAAAATAATCCCACCTATTTGGAGAGTGTTCAATCTTATGAATTTTTTGATAAAAGTGGGTTTGGAGAGGTCATGGCTTCAGTTAATGTTAATCCCACTACCTTGGAAAATTGTAAGACTTTTATGCATGTGGATCATGAAAATAATGCTTTATGTGATAGCTATATTGTTGAATTTATTCATGATGCTACTGAAAATTACTATGAGAGAGGAACATATGCTTTTACATATTGCAATAATATCAAGTTTCTTCTCTATGTGTTGGAAATTTTGAAGTTATACTTGTTTTCCCTTCCTATGCTAATTGATTCGTGTTCCCACATTTGTTTGCTCACAAAATACCTATGCATAGGAAGTGGGTTAGACTTAAATATGCTTGCCATGTGATTCATCATGCTCTGTTTATCTTTGAGTTCCTTACCTTTATACGGGCATCATTGAAATTGTTATGCCTAGCTAGGGGCGTTAAACAATAGTGCTTGTTGGGAGGCAACCCAATTTTATTTTTATGATTTTGTTTTTTGCTTCTGTTTTTGAGTGATGCACACATTATTACCTCTGTAATAATTGTGTTTTCTTGTTTTAATTAGTGTTTGAGCCAAGTAAGACCTTTGGGATGGTCTACGGTGTTTGCAAGTTGATTTTGCTGAAAAAGAAAAACTTCCGCTCTCAGTCCAGGAACTTTGTAAATTCACTGGAATTGATTTTATCTGAAATTTTTACACAAGATTGATATACAAATTTCTGATTTTCCTAAATTTTCAGAATTTTTGGAGTTACATAAGTATTCGAAGTAAACATATTGCTACACACTATTCTGTTTTTGACAGATTCTATTTTCTTTGTGTTGTTTGCTTATTTTGATGAATCTATGGGTTGTATCGGGGGTATGAACCATGGAGAAGTTGGAATACAGTAAATATTACACCCATATAAATAGATAATGAGTTCACAATAGTACCTAAAGTGGTGATTTATTTTTCTTATACTAACGGATCTCAAGAGTTTTCTATTGAGTTCTGTGTTGTAAACTTTTCAAGTTTTGGGTAAAGGTTTGATGGACTATGGAATAAGGAGTGGCAAGAGCCTAAGCTTGGGGATTGTGACATCCTCAGCTTTAGCTACAGTGTTGGATGTAATTAAGCTACAGTAAACCTATGCAATGAATGCCACGTCACCGTATTCCTATCGTTGATCTCGCGTTAGTTCAAAACAATTCAGATTTAAATTTAAAATTAAATTCGAACGATAAAAGTTTCGAATGCAAAAATAATATGGTTGGATGAATTATAAAAATTCCCTAATAAGTTATGAAACTGAATCGGGCATTTTTGAAATTATTTATAATCCCTATATTTAAAACGGAAACTATATAAAAATAAATAAATAATAACAATAAAAAAAGAATAGACAAGCCCTTGGCCCAACTGGGCCAAATTGGCCCAGCTGGCCACCCCCCGAGCCCAGTACACCTAGGGGGTATAAAGGGCCCCGTGGAACCCTAGCGCCAGCGCCCCCAGCACCTGTTCCCACCCCGCCGCCAGCCACGAGGGAGCCTGGCTCCCTCGTCACTCTCTCCCTCCCCCTTGTCACCTCATCCCACCCCATCGCCCTGCTCCCTGACAGCCACGAGGGAACCCCCCTGGTTCCCTCCCCCAGTTCCCGTCGCCTCCTTCCCACCCCCTCGCGTCGTTGCGGCCCCACCCCCAGCCGCCGGCGCTCACGCCCTGCGGCGCCCCCACCCGTCTCTCTCCTATCGCCCTCCTCCCTGGCGCCTCTCCCCCGTGCCCTCCCTCTCTCTCGGCCTGATCCCGTCGCCTGGCTCCCTCGCCCGCTGGCCCTGTGCCTCGCATCGCGCTGATAACCCACACGTGTAGGGGATCACAACAGTTTTCGAGGGTAGAGTATTCGACCCAAATTTGTTGATTAGCCTCAAGGGGAAGCGAAATAATATTCTCAAGTATTAGCAGTTGAGTTTGTCAGATTCAACCACACCTGAAAGATTAATGTCTGCAAGCAAAGTATCAGTAGCAAAGTAGTATGATAGCAACAGTGTCAGAAACAGATCTGTTGAGGGCAGACTATTCCTAACCGTTGCATCAATGGCGCCAGTAAGTTGCACGTGGACGAGTAACTATTCTTTCCCGGCAACGGTGTCGGAAAAGGTCTTGCAACAAGTAACAACGAAGTAGCAAGGAACAGCAGTAGCAGGAGCAGCAGAGTAACAACAGTAGCAACAGTAGTAGCAAAGTGGCCCAATCCCTTTTGTAGCAAGGGACAAGCATGGACAAAGTAACGTAGCAAGGACCAGTAGTAAAAGACTCGTAGGCAGTGGATCGGTGATGGATGAGTATGACGGATGTGATTCATGATGTAACAACTATAACACAGAGAGATAAGTAACTGGCTCCCGTTCGTCAATCTAATGTAGGCATTATCCCGTATGTAGTCATACGTGCATAGGGAAAAGAACTTGCATGACATCTATTGTCCATCCCTGCCGTGGCAGCGGGGTACTAATGGAAACTACAGGATATTAAGGTTCTCCTTTTAATAAAGAACCGGACCAACGCATTAACACGCGGTGAAAACATGAACTCCTCATACTATGGTCATCTTCAGGAGTGGTTCCGGCTATTGTCACTACGTGGTTGCCGGGTCATAACACATAGCAGGTGACTACAACTTGCAAGATAGGATCTAAAACACATATATATTGGCGACAACATAATAGGTTCAGATCTGAAATCATGGCACTCGGGCCCTAGTGACAAGCATTAAGCATGACAAAGTAGTATCAACATCAATCTAGAATATAGTGGATACTAGGGATCAATCCCTGTCAAAACTAACTTGATTACATGATAGATCTCATCCAACTCATCACCGTCCAGCAAGCCTACGATGAGATTACTCACGAACGGTGAAGGGCATCATGGAATTGTCGATGGAGGAAGGTTGATGATGACGATGGCGACGATTTCCCCTCTCCGGAGCCCCGAACGGACTCCAGATCTGCCCTCGAGATGAAGAACAGGGGGTGGCGGCGCCTCCGTATTGTAAAACGCGATGAATCCTCCGTATTATAAAACGGAAGATATAGAGCTGAGTTTGGGGGCGGTGGTGCCACGTGGGCCCCACAAGCCCTCACGGCGCGGCCTAGGGGGGTGGCCGCGGCCCAGGGGCTTGTGGCCCATTGGCACGCCCCCTCCGGTGGATCTTTGCGCACGTATTTTTCTTTTATTCCAGAAAAATTCTCCGTAAATTTTCAGGACATTCCGAGAACTTTTATTTCTGCACAAAAACAACACCATGGCAATTCTTCTGAAAATAGCGTTAGTCCGGGTTAGTTCCATTCAAATCATGCAAATTAGAGTCCAAAACAAGGGCAAAAGAGTTCGGAAAAGTAGATACGACGGAGACGTATCAACTCCCCCAAGCTTAAAGCCTTGCTTGTCCTCAAGCAATTCAGTTGACAAACTGAAAGAGACAAAAGAAAAACTTTGACGAACTCTGTTTGATCTTGTTGTTGCAACTATGTCTAACTCATATCCAGAGTTTCAGCAAGATCACAAGCAAACCACATAAGCAAATGACATCTAGGTCTCACGGTAAACTCATATCAATGGCATAATCAACTAGCGAGAAAATAATAGTAAGCCTCAAGTGTCAACACTTCAATCAAAACAACATGAAGCAGTACGAATAGATGGTATCTCGCTAGCTCTTTCTGAGACCGAAAAACATAAATGCAGAGCACCTTCAAAGACCAAGGGCTGACTAAACATTGTAATTCAAGGCTATGAAGATCCAGTCACAGTCATACTCAACACAGTTAAAAGCAAAGCATAAAAATGACAGAGGTGCTCTCTAATTGGTGCTTTTGTAAGAGGAGGATGACTCAACAGGAACATAAATAGATAGGCCCTTCGCAGAGGGAAGCATTGATTTGCAGAGGTGCCAGAGCTCAAGCTTTCAAAACATAGGTAATAATTTTGGGTGGCATGCTTTCATTGTCAACGCAATGACTAAGAGTTCTCAACATCTTCCACGCTACACATGCTATAGGCGGTTCCCAAACAGAAAAGTAATGTTTTGACTCCCCCACCACCAATCAATCACACTCCACGACTAGCTGAATACTCGGGTGCCGTCCAAACCAACATCAATCCTGGGGGAGTTTTGTTTGCAATTATCTTTTCGATTTGAGCATGGAACTGGGAATTCCAATTACCGACCCCTTTCTCGTGAATGATAGTGAATAAACACATATCGAGGATAACACGCCTAGCATGGAAGATACTAATAGCCCCCATGTCACCACATGAGCGGTTCGGGCAAGAAAAACAGATTATTCCTTGAAGGTTTAGAGAGTGGCACATGCAAATTTACTTGGAACGGCAGGTAGATACCGCACATAGGTAGGTATGGTGGACTCATATGGAACAACTTTGGGTTTATGGGAGTGGATGCACAAGCAGTATTCCCGCTTAGTACAAGTGAAGGCTAGCAAAAGATTAGGAAGCGACCAACTAGAGAGCGACAACAGTCATCAAAATGCATTGAGATTAACCAACATTGAGTGCAAGCATGAGTAGGACATAAATCACCATGAACATGAACATCATAGAGGCTATGTTGATTTTGTTTCAACTACATGCGTGAACATGAGCCAAGTCTAGCCACTTGAATCATTCAAAGGAGGATACCATCCTATCATACTACAACATAGTCATCTCAACATTCATGTGGGCATCCAAGTCAAACCATTATAAGCTCCTAGCTAAGTAAGCATGGCATAAGCAACTATGATCTCTAAGTTGTCATTGCAAACATGTTTCTCTCACAACAAAGCTGAACTAGGAACAGTGAGCTAGTCATATTTACAAAAACAAAATAGATCGAGTTCATACCAGCTTTTCCAGGCTCAGTCACTTCATCATATATCGTCATTATTGCCTTTCACTTGCACGACCGAACAATGTGAACAATAATAAGAGTGCTCATGCATTGGACTAAAGCTAGAATCTGCAGGCAAACACAAAGGAGAAGACAAAGTAATATGGCTCTTTGAAAGCTAAACAGGTATGCATGGAAGAGCCACTACACATTGTAACCAATATCTTCTACCTTGACCCAAAGAAAAAGAAAACTATCTACATGGGAAAGCTCCCAACAAACAAAAGAAGAAAAGAAAATATTTTTGGTTTTTCTCAAACTAGACAGGCACACGAAAAGAAAACGAGAAAATGAAAATAAACTAGCATGGATGATACAGCGGTAAAGTGTGAACACCAGCTAACAAAGTGAAAGCATAAGCAAGAATGTAAAGTCGGTGAGAACACGTACTCCCCCAAGCTTAGGCTTTTGGCCTAAGTTGGTCTACTCACAAGGAGGGAAATAACCAGCTCCGGGGTACTCCGGAGTGGACTGATAAACTGGCGTCTGGTACTCGACTGGCGGCTCGAGCATGGGCACCTGTGGTTGGGCTAAGCCCCAATATGCGTAGATGTCTGAGGGCATAATAATGTACCTGCCTGCATGAAGACTGAACAAAGAGGGAACAGGCAAAGTTATAGTCTCACGAGTACCCTGACTAAATACCAGGTTATAAATCATCCTTCTATTTATATCTCTATCAAGAAATTCATGGCGAACCATGCTATCGTAATCTAGATATCTCTCGGGAAGAAGAATCTCTTCTTCCTCCTCCAGTCTAATAGGTATCTCAAAGTGTCTAGCAAGACGAGTAGCATAGATACCTCCATAGACAACACCTTTAGAACGGTTCAGGTTCAACCGTTGAGCTACTATAGCACCCAAGCTATAAGTTTTATCGTTATAAAGGGCTTCGCGCAAGACCGCGAGATCTGGGGAACTAAGTGACCCAGCTTTCCCACGGCCAATCAAACATTTTCCCACAAATAATGAGAAGTACCTAAGCACAGGAAAATGAATGCTAGCAGCTCTAGCGCAAGACACTCCTCTCTCCTCTCCTACGACAATTGTATCGATGAAAGCTTCCAAGTCCCGTGGACGAGGTTCATGAATATCCCCAACGTAAGGTAATTTGCAAACATTGCAAAAATCCTAGAGTGACATGCGCTGGGGGATATCATAAAGTTTGAGCTCAACCATAGGAGGATTCTTCCTCGGATAGAAGTTAAAGCTTTGTACGAAGATATTAGTGAGGAGGAGGTATTGCAGACACTTATCTTCAACGAAGGCGGTAAGGCCTGCGTTCTCCACCAAGTGATAAAAGTCCTCATATATTCCAGTGGCGCGTAAGAACACGTCGCTTGGCCACTCGCATGCTCGAACTTCTACGACTCGAGGGACCAGATACTTAGGCTTCTTCTCACTCCCATCATCCTTTGGGTCACGGCTTGACGAGCGTCTTAAGAACCTCGTCGTCTTTTCCCTTTTCTATCTCTGAAAATTTCTGAAATTATTAGTGATTCTAAGGAAAAGTGAACAAGGCTCAACTAAACTCGTAGCAACTACTCCAACTAGTGCCTAGAGGCCATATTACGCATCAAAACTACTTGGGACCAGCTAAAATCAGCATGCAAAGCTCAAGAACATGGTCATCAAGGCAGCAAAAATACGCGGAGTAAGAGGCACTAGAGCAAAAACTAATTGGACCAATGGAGGAGTCACTTACCAAGGAGTAATTTCCCCAAAACAGTTTGGAGAACAGTGATTTGAGCAAAGAGATCGAAAATCCCACCAAGAGGAGCAAGAACACGGGTTTGAGCTGCGAAACGATTTTTTTCTGGAGGTAGGAGAACCAGATGAGAGCAAGAATGAGTGGAGGGGGTGCCTGTGGGCCCCACAAGCCTGGGTGGCGCGGCCAGGGGGGTGCCCGCGCCCCAAGGGCTTGTGGCCCCCTGGTGCAGCCCCCAGACAAGCTCTTTGTCTCAGAATTTTTAAAAAAATCCAGAAAAAATCACTTGATTTTCAGGACGTTCGAAGAACTTTTATTTTCGGGGTATTTTTCTACCGGACGCTAAGACAGAAAACAGGGAAAACTAAACTAAATCTATAATTTTTCTTCTAAGCAACCTAAAGTGAAAGCTTGGAGCAGAGGCTTGTGACTCCTCGATTCATCCATCTCATGGTCATTGAAAGAAATCTGTAAATGGGGTTGCTCAAGTCTCCTCGACAAACCTTTTCGAATCGCAAAAGAGAACGGAGAATTTTCAAATAGTCACTAGGTCACCTCAATGGGGATGTGTATCTCCCCAACAAGCAAATCATACTTCATCTTTACACGAGGAATAGGGCATTCAAAGCTCCCAATAAGAATCAATGAAGTCTTTTCGATAGCATTGATGCAATGTACTCGATATTGTTTCTTCGGAAAGTGTACCGTATGCTCATTACCATTGATATGTAAAGTGACATTGCCTTTGTTGCAATCTATAACAGACCTTGCAGTGTTTAAAAAGGGTCTTCTGAGGATGACAGCCATGGCATCGTCCTCGGGAATATCCAAGATAACAAAGTCTGTTAAGATAGTGACGTTAGCAACCACAACAGGCACATCCTCGCAAATGCCGATAGGGAAAGCAGTTGATTTGTCGGCCATTTGCAGAGAGATTTTAGTGGGTGTCAACTTATCCAGTTCAAGCCTATGATAAAGAGAGAGAGGCATAACACTAACACCTGCTCCAAGGTCGCAGAAAGCAGTTCTAACGTAGTTGCCTTTAATGGAGCAAGGTATAGTGGGCACACCGGGATCACCTAGTTTCTTAGGAGTTCCAACCTTGAAGGTATAATTAGCGAGCATGGTGGAAATCTCAACCTCACGTATCCTCCTCTTATTAGTCACAATACCTTTCATGTACTTAGCATACGAAGACATCTTGAGCATATCTGTCAAACGCATTTGCAGAAAGACAAATCTGATCATTTCAACGAAGCGCTCAAAATCCTCATCATCCTTTTTCTTGGATGGTTTGGGAGGAAAGGGCATGGGTTTCTGAACCCATGGTTCCCTTTCTTTACCATGCTTCCTAGCAACAAAGTGATTCTTATCCTATCTCTTAGTCTTGGGCTGTGGGTTATCAAGATCAGGTTCAATCTCCACATCCTTTTCATTGCTAGGTTGAGCATCATCATGAACATCACTATTGATATTATCATTAGGCTCATGTTCATCACCAGATTGTGTTTCAGCATCAGAGACAGAGACATCGTTTGCACTCTCACGTGTAGCAGCAATAGGGTTGCTAGCGTGCAGGTTCCTATCATCTCTCTTCTTCTTTCTGGGATGACTAGGTGCATCAGTGCTAACTCCTTGAGAATCTTGTTCAATTCTCTTCGGATGACCCTCAGGATACAAAGGTTCCTGGGTCATTCTACCGCCTCTAGTGACGACTCTGACAGAATTGTCATTCAACTCATTGAGCACGTCATTTTGAGCTTTAAGTACTTGTTCTACATGAGTAGTAACCATGGATGCATGTTTACTCAGGAGTTTAAGATCATTGACGTTTCTGTCCACACAAGCACTTAAATGACTAAGCATACGAGCATTCTGTTCCAATTGTCTGCGAACATAATCATTGAAACTCTGTTGTTTGGCTACAAAGTTATCAAATTCATCCATGCATAAGCTAGCAGGTTTATCAAAAGGAATATCACTCTCATCAAATCTACGTAGAGAATTTACTTCTACTACTTGTATCGGGTTATCGAGACCATGGATCTCCTCGATAGGTGGTAGATTTTTGATATCTTCAGATTTAATGCCTTTCTCTCGCATAGATTTCTTGGCTTCTTGCATATCTTCAGGACTGAGGAATAGAATACCTCTTTTCTTCGGAGTTGGCTTAGGAGGTGGTTCGGGAATAGTCCAAGCATTCTCATTGCACAAAATGTTATTCAGTAGAATCTCAGCTTGTTCTACGGTTCATTCCCTAAAAACACTACTGGCACAACTATCTAGGTGGTCTTTAGAAGCATCGGTAAGTCCATTATAGAAGATATCAAGTATTTCATTCTTCTCAAGAGGGTGATCAGGCAAAGCATTCAGTAGCTGGATGAGCCTCCCCCAAGCTTGTGGGAGACTCTCTTCCTCAGCTTGAGCAAAGTTGTATATTTCCTGCAAGGCAGCTTGCTTCTTATGGGCACGTAAATATTTTTCAGAGAAGTAGTAGACCATATCCTGGGGACTACGCACACAACGAGGAGCAAGAGAAGTGAACCAGGTCTTAGCATCATCCTTTAGCGAGAAAGGAAACAGCTTGAGGATATAGTAGTGGCGCATCTTTTCCTCACTAGTGAATAGGGTGGCTATATCGTGCAGTTTGGTAAGATGGGCTACAACCATATCAGACTCATAACCGTGAAAGGGATCATATTCGACCAGAGTGATTAACTCAGGGTCGACAGAGAATTCATAATCCTTATCGGTCACAAAGATAGGCGAAGTAGCAAACTTTGGGTCGTATTTCATCCTAGCGTTCAGAGATATTTCTTTCCACTTGCGCAGTAATTTCTCAACATCATAGCTATCCTTACACGCAAGAAAATCCTCAGCTATCTCCCCCTCCATAACATAGCGCGTATCAGGCATAACAGGCAATTCAGGCATAGTAGCAGGTTCTACTTCAATAGTATCAACAGTTTCAGAAGTATCATCACATCTAGCAGCAACTCTAGCAATTTGTGCATCAAGGGAACCTAGCGGTAAAGCAGTATTAGGCATAGCATCATCAGGCATAGTATCAAGCATAGCATCATCAGGCATAGTATCAAGCATAGCATCATCAGGCATAGTATCAAGCATAGCATCATTAGCCATAGTATCAAGCATAGCAACATCAGGTATAGTATCAAGCATAGCATCATCATAAGGATCATGGGCAGCAGAAGTAGCATCATCAAGCACACGCGACATACCAAGATTTCTAGCAGGAGGTGATGTCGCGAACTTACTCAAAACTGAAGGTGAATCAAGTGCAGAGCTAGATGGCAGTTCCTTACCTCTCCTCGTAGTGGAAGGCAAGATTTTAGTTCTTGGATCTTTCGGATTCCTCATAGTGATCAGCAGACGTAAATCCCAAGTGACTCAGAGAATATAGCTGTACCTCCCCGACAACGCCGCCAGAAAAAGGTCTTGATAACCCACAAGTGTAGGGGATCGCAACAGTTTTCAAGGGTAGAGTATTCGACCCAAATTTATTGATTAGCCTCAAGGGGAAGCGAAAGAATATTCTCAAGTATTAGCATTTGAGTTTGTCAGATTCAACCACACCTAAAAGTTTAGTGTCTGCAAGCAAAGTATCAGTACCAAAGTAGTATGATAGCAACGGTGTCAGAAACAGATCTGTTGATGGCAGACTATTCCTAACTGTTGTATCAATGGAACCAGTAAGTTGCACGTGGACGACTAACTATTCTTTCCTGGCAACACTGTCGGAAAAGGTCTTGCAATAAGTAACAACGAAGTAGCAAGGAACAGTAGTAGTAGCAGCACCAGAGTAACAGTAGTAGCAACATTAGTAGCAAAGTGGCCCAATCCCTTTTGTAGCAACGGACAAGCCTGGACAAAGTAACGTGGCAAGGACCAGTAGTAAAAGACTCATAGGCAGTGGATCGGTGATGGATGAGTATGACGGATGTGATTCATCATGTAACAGTTATAACACGGAGAGATAAGTAACTAGCTCCCGTTCGTCAATCTAATGTAGGCATGTATTCCGTATGTAGTCATACGTGCTTAGGGAAAAGAACTTGCATGACATCTATTGTCCATCCCTCCCATGGCAGCGGGGTCCTAATGGAAACTACGGGATATTAGGGTTCTCCTTTTAATAAAGAACCGAACCAACGCATTAACACGCGGTAAATACATGAACTCCTCATACTATGGTCATCTCCGGGAGTGGTTCCGGCTATTGTCACTCCGGGGGTGCCGGGTCATAACACATAGTAGGTGACTACAACTTGCATGATAGGATCTAAAACACACATATATTGGCGACAACATAATAGGTTCAGATCTAAAATCATGGCACTCGGGCCCTAGTGACAAGCATTAAGCATGGCAAAGTAGTAGCAACATCAATCTAGAACATAGTGGTTACTAGGGATCAATCCCCGTCAAAACTAACTTGATTACATGATAGATCTCTACCAACTCATCACCGTTGAGCAAGCCTACGATGAGATTACTCACGAACGGTGAAGAGCATCATGGAATTGTCGATGGAGGAAGGTTGATGATGACGATGGCGACGATTTCCCCTCTCCGGATCCCCGAGCAGACTCCAGATTTGCCCTCCAGATGAAGAATAGGGGGTGGCATCGCATCCGTACCGTAAAACGCGATGAATCCTTCTCTCTGATTTTTTTCCAGGCGAGACGGAAGATGTAGAGCTGAGTTTGGGGGTGGTGGTGCCACGTGGGCCCCACAAGCCCTCACGACGCGGCCTAGGGGGTGGCCGCGTCCTAGTAGCTTGTGGCCCACTGGCACGCCCCCTCCGGTGGATCTTTGTGCAGGTATTTTTCTTTTATTCCAGAAAAATTCTCCGTAAATTTTGAGGACATTCCGAGAACTTTTATTTCTACACAAAAACAACACCATGGCAATTTTGCTGAAAACAGCGTTAGTCCGGGTTAGTTCCATTCAAATCATGCAAATTAGAGTCCAAAACAAGGGCAAAAGAGTTTGGAAAAGTAGATACGACGGAGACATATCACGCGCCTATTCTCTCCCCGACGCCCCATCCCCCAGTCCCGTCGCCCCGCACCGGAACCGCGCGCGCCCGAGCCTCTCCTGCCGGATCCGCGCCGATGGCGCTGCGACACCCCCGCCCCGGGTCGCCCTTCACTGCACCACCACCTCGTCGGAGCCTCCATCGACCGCCTCCGTGATACTTCCATTTTGCATCATGATTTTATGTTGATATGTATCGCTTTATGGGCTGTTATTACACTTCACCGTACAATACTTATGCATTTTCTCTCTTATTTTGCAAGGTTTACATGAAGAGGGAGAATGCTGGCAGCTGTAATTCTGGCCTAAAAAAGGAGCAAGTATGAGATACCTATTCTGCGCAACTCCAAAAGCCGTGAAAATCAACGAGGAATCATTTTGGAATTTATAAAAAATACTAGGCAGAAGAAGTACCAGAGGGGAGCCACCAGGAGGCCACAAGCCTGCTAGGCGCGGCCTACCCCCCTTGCCGCGCCTAGGGGGTTTGTGGGCTCCCTGTTGGCCCTCTGGCCCCCTCTTTTGCTATAAGGAGGGTCTCATTCCAGAAAAAATCAAGAGCAGGCTTTCGGGAGGAATCGCCGCCGCCACGAGGCGGAACTTGAGCAAAACCAATCTAGAGCTCCGGCAGGGTCGTCCTGCCGGGAAACTTCCATCCCGTAGGGGGAAATCATCGCCATCGTCATCACCAACACTCCTCTCATTGGAGGGGACTCATCACCATCAATATCTTCATCAGCACCATCTCATGTCCAAACCCTAGTTCATCTCTTGTAACCAATTTCCGTCTTGCGACTCCGATTGGTACTTGTAAGGTTGCTAGTAGTGTTAATTACTCTTTGTAGTTGATGCTAGTTGGATTACTCGATGGAAGATTATATGTTCAGATCCTTGATGCTATTCAATACCTCTCTGGTCATGAATATTATTATGCTTTGTGAGTAGTCACTTTTGTTCCTGAGGACATGGGATAAGTCTTGCTATAAGTAGTCAAGTGAATTTGGTATTCGGTCGATATTTTGATGTGTTGTATGTTGTCTCTCCTCTAGTGGTGTTATGTGAACGTCGACTACATAACACTTCACCATTATTTGGGCCTAGAGGAAGGCATTGGGAAGTAGTAAGTAGATGATGGGTTGCTAGAGTGACAGAAGCTTAAACCCTAGTTTATGTGTTGCTTCGTAAGGGGCTGATTTGGATCCACTAGTTTAATGCTATGGTTAGACTTTGTCTTAATTCTTATTTCGTAGTTGCGGATGCTTGCGAGAGGGGTTAATCATAAGTGGGATGTTTGTACAAGTAAGGGCAGCACCCAAGCGCCGGTCCACCCACATATCAAACTATCAAAGTAGCGAACGCAAATCATATGAACATGATGAAAACTAGCTTGACAGAAATCCCCATGTGTCCTCGGGAGCACTTTACCTCCTATAAGAGTTTGTCCAGGCTTGTCCCTTGCTACAAAAGGGATTGGGCCATTTGTCTGCACCTTTTTTACTTGCTACTTGCTAAGAATCATCTTATCACACAACTATCTGTTACCGATAATTTCAGTGCTTGCAGAGAATACCTTGCTGAAAACCACTTGTCAGATCCTTCTGCTCCTCATTGGGTTCGACACTCTTACTTATCAAAAGGACTACGATAGATCCCCTACACTTGTGGGTCATCAAGACTCTTTTCTTGCACCGTTTCCGGGGAGTGAAGCGCCTTTGGTAAGTGGAATTTGGTAAGGAAACATTTATATAGTGTGCTGAAATTTATTGTCACTTGTTACTATGGAAACTAATCCTTTGAGGAGCTTGTTTGTTGTATCTTCACCTCGAACGGAATCACAAGGGATTTCTCCTCAACCTGCTGCACCTACTGAAAATATTTTCTATGAATTTCCTTCGGGTATGCTTGAGAAACTGTTGGCTAATCCTTTTACAGGAGATGGAACATCACATCCCGACTTGCATCTAATCTATGTAGATGAAGTTTGTGGTTTATTTAAGCTTGCAGGTTTGCCCGAGGATGAGGTCAAGAAGAAGGTCTTTCCTTTATCTTTGAGGAATAAAGCATTAACATGGTATAGGCTATGTGATGATACTGGATCATGGAACTACAACCGATTGAAATTGGAATTTCATCAAAGGTTTTATCCTATGCATTTGGTACATCGTGATCGGAATTATCTTTATAAGATTTGGCCTCGTGACAGAGAAAGTATCGCTCAAGATTGGGGGAGGCTTAAATCAATGTTATATTCATGCCCCAACTATGAGCTCTCGAGAGAAATTATCATTCAGAACTTCTATGCTCGGCTTTCTCATGATAATCGCACCATGCTTGACACTTCTTGTACCGGTTCTTTAATGAAGAGAGATATTGACTTCAAATGGAATTTATTGGAAAGAATTAAACACAACTCTGAAGATTGGGAGTTTTATGAAGGTAAGGAGTCAGGTATGAATTTCAAGTTTGATTGCGTTAAATACTTTGTCGAAACAAATACCTTTTGTGATTTTAGCGCTAAATATGGACTTGACTCGGAGATAGTAGCTTCATTGTGTGAATCATTTGCTGTTCATATTGATCTCCCTAAACAGAAGTGGTTTAAATATCATCCTCCCTTAGAAGTCAATGTAGTTAAACCCAATCCAGTTGGAGAGAAAGTCATTGCTTATAATGATCCTATTGTTCCCAGTGCTTACATTGAGAAACCACCTTTCCCTGTTAGGATAAAGGATCATTCTAAAGCTTCAAATGTGATACGTAGGGGCTACATTAGAACACCTACACCCCCTGAGCAAATTAGAGTTGAACCTAGCATTGCTATTATCAAAGATCTCCTGTCCGACAATGTTGATGGCCATGATATTCACTTCTGTGAAGATGCTGCTAGAATTGCTAAACCACATCCTAGAGACAAACATAGGCCTGTTGTTGGCACGCCTGTTGTTTCTGTTAAGATAGGAGATCATTTTTATCATGGTTTATGTGATGTGGGTGCTAGTGTTAGTGCAATACCTCAATCTTTATATGATGAAATTATAGACGAGATTGCACCTGTTCAGATTAAACCTATTGATGTTGCTGTTCAGCTTGCCAATAGAGATACTATCTGCCCTTTGGGAATTGTTAGAGATGTTGAAGTCTTGTGTGGTAAAACGAAGTATCCTGCTGATTTTCTCGTTCTTGCTACCACACAAGATAGCTTTTGTCCCATCATATTTGGCATACCTTTCCTCAATACTGTCAATGCTCATATTGACTGTGAGAAGCAAACTGTCACTGTTGGCTTTGAAGGTGTGTCACATGAGGTCAATTTCTCCAAGTTTGGTAGACAACCTCATGAAAAAGAGTTGCCTAGTAAGGATGAAATTATTGCTCTAGCTTCTATTGATGTGCCTCCTACTGATCCTTTAGAGCAATACTTGCTTGAGCATGAAAATGATATGCATATGGATGAAAGGAATGAAATAGATAGAGTTATCTTTGAACAACATCCTATCCTTAAGAATAATCTACCTGTTGAACTGCTTGGAGATCCACCCCCACCAAAGGGTGATCCTGTGTTCGAGCTTAAACTATTGCCTTATACTCTTAAGTACGCTTATCTTGATGAAAAAGAGATATATCCTGTTATTATTAGTGCTAGCCTCTCAGAGCATGAAGAAAAGAAGTTATTAAAAACTCCTAGGAAGCACCGTGCTGCTATTGGATATACTCTTGACGATCTTAAGGGCATTAGTCCCACTCTATGCCAGCACAAAATTAAAACTGATCCTGATTCCAAACCAGTTGCCGATCATCAACGGAGATTAAATCCTAAGATGAAAGAGGTAGTAAGAAAATAAATACTAAAGCTCCTAGAAGCAGGTATTATCTATCATGTTGCTCATAGTGATTGGGTAAGTCCGGTGCATTGCGTCCCTAAGAAGGGAGGTATTACGGTCGTCCCTAATGATAAGGATGAATTGATCCCACAGAGGATTATTACTGGCTATTGGATGGTGATTGATTTTTAGGAAATTGAATAAAGCCACTAGGAAAGATCATTACCCTTTGCCTTTTATCAACCAAATGCTAGAAAGACTGTCTAAACACACACACTTCTGCTTTCTAGATGGTTATTCTGGTTTCTCCCAAATACCTGTTGCACAATCTGATTAGGAGAAAACCACTTTCACCTGCCCTTTTGGTACCTTTGCTTACAGATGTATGCCTTTTGGCTTATGTAATGCACCTGCTACCTTTCAAAGATGTATGATGGCTATATTCTCTGACTTTTGTGAAAAGATTGTTGAGGTTTTCATGGATGACTTCTCCGTTTACGGGTCTTCTTTTGATGATTGCCTCAGCAACCTTGATCGAGTCTTGCAGAGATGTAAAGATACCAATCTTGTCTTGAATTGGGAGAAGTGCCACCTTACGGTTAATTAAGGCATCATCTTAGGACATCAAATTTCTGAGAGAGGTATTAAAGTCGATAAGGCTAAGGTTGATGCGATCGAAAAAATGCCATGCCCTACAGATATCAAAGGTATAAGAAGTTTCCTTGGTCATGATGGTTTCTATAGAAGGTTCATTAAGGATTGTTCTAAGATTTCTAGGCCTCTTACCAATCTCTTGCAAAAGGATATTCCTTTTGTTTTTTACGATGATTGTGAGGAAGCCTTCGAAATACTTAAAAAGGCCTTGATAACTGCGCCCATTGTTCAACAACCTGATTGGAACTTACCTTTTGAAATCATGTGTGATGCTAGTGATTATGCTGTTGGCGCTGTCCTAGGACAAAGAGTTGATAAGAAGTTGAGTGTTATTCACTATGCTAGTAAAACTCTAGACAGTGCCCAAAGAAACTATGCTACTACTGAAAAGGAATTTTTAGCAGTTGTGTTTGCATGTGAAAAGTTCAGATTTTACATTGTAGATTCCGAAGTCACTATTCACACTGATCACGCTGCTATTAAGTATCTTATGGAAAAGAAAGACGCTAAACCTAGACTTATCAGATGGGTTCTCTTGCTACAAGAATTTGATTTGCATAGGAAGGGTGCTGAGAACCCCGTAGCAGATAACTTGTCTAGGTTGGAGAATGTTCTTGATGACCCACAACCTATAGATGATAGCTTTCCTGATGAGCAATTGAATGCTATCAATACTTCACGTAGTACACTGTGGTATGCTGATTATGCAAATGATATCGTTGCCAAATATATACCACCTTGTTTCACATACCAGCAAAAGAAGAAATTCTTCTTTGATTTGAGACATTACTTTTGGGATGATCCTCACCTTTATAAGGAAGGAGTAGATGGTGTTATTAGACGTTGTGTACCTGAACATGAACAGGGACAGATCCTACAGAAGTGTCACTCCGAGGCTTACGGAGGACACCATGCGGGAGATAGAACTGCACACAAGGTATTGCAATCAGGTTTTTATTGGCCCACTCTCTTCAATGATGCCCGTAAGTTTGTCTTGTCTCGTGACGAATGTCAAAGAATAGGTAATATCAGTAAACATCATGAAATGCCTATGAATTATTCACTTGTCATTGAACCATTTGATGTTTGGGGCTTTGGTTATATGGGACCTTTTCCAAAATCCAACGGGTATACTCATATCCTAGTTGTTGTTGATTACGTTACTAAGTGGGTAGAAGCTATCCCAACTAGTAGTGCTGATCACAACACCTCTATCAGGATGCTTAAAGAAGTTATTTTCCCTAGATTTGGAGTCCCTAGATATCTAATGACTGATGGTGTTTCACATTTTATTCATGGTTCTTTCCGTAAAATGCTTGCTAAGTATGATGTCCACCATAGAGTTGCATCTCCCTATCACCCTCAGTCCAGTGGTCAAGTAGAGCTAAGCAATAGAGAGATTAAACTAATTCTGCAAAGACTATCAATAGGTCTAGAAAGAATTGGTCTAAGAAGCTCGATGATGCACTGTGGGCTTATAGAACTACTTATAAGAATCCCATGGGCATGTCTCCGTACAAAATGGTTTACGATAAAGCATGTCATTTACCTCTTGAGCTAGAGCATAAGGCTTATGGAGCAATCAAAAAGCTCAACTTTGATTTCAAACTTGCTGGTGAGAAGAGGTTATTTGATATTAGCTCGCTTGATGAATGGAGAGCTCAGGCATATGAAAATGCCAAGTTGTTTAAAGAAAAGGTTAAGAGGTGGCATGATAAAAGGATACAAAAATGTGAGTTCAATGTAGGTGATTATGTCTTGCTAGATAATTCTCGTTTAAGATTTTTTGCAGGCAAGCTTCTCTCTAAATGGGAAGGTCCTTACATCGTTGGGGAAGTATATCGTTCCGGTGGCATCAAGATCAACAACATGGAAGGTAATTTTCCGAGAGTGGTAAATGGGCAAAGAATCAAGCATTATATCTTAGGTACTCCCATAAATGTTGAAAGCAATATTATCAATACCATAACTCCGGAGGAGTACATAAGGGATATTTATCAGCCTGTTTTAGACTCCTAAAATGAAGAGGTATGTGATTCGGTAAGTAAACTGACTCCAAAACTTTTCCATTAGGAATTTTTCTCCGTTTTGGAATTTTTAGAAAATTAGAAAAAGTTAAAGTTGTCCCGAAAGCGCACGAGGAGGCGACAAGCGTGCCAGGCGCGGGCCATCCCCTGGCCGCGCCTGGGGGGCTTGTGACCACCTCGTGTGCCTCCCAGACTCCGTTTACTTGCGGATTACTCCTTCTGGTCGGAAAAAAATCATTATATATTCTCCCGAAAGGTCTGACTCTTGTATCACGCAAATATCCTGTGTTTTTGTTTCGAGCCTGTTTCTGCCGCAGATTTAGAGCAAGATGTCTTCTCAAGATTCAGAAGGGGAGAGCTATGTGGCCAATTACCTTGCTAACCCCAAGGTCTATGGGGACTTGGATCATTATGGTTGGACCACTGATGAGGAAGAAGATTATGATCCCAAGGGGAAGGAAGGAACAAGTTCCGATGAAGAGGAGTCTCCTTTACCCCAATCTAGAAACACACATGTGGAGTTCAGGAAGTCAAGCCTCCCTGACTCAAGGAAGAAGCTTAAGATTTTGTTTACCCCTTCTCGTATTTTGCAATAGAGTAAGAAAGAATTATGCCAAAGGGTGTTGAGGCTTGAAGAGGAAATTAATGATCTGAAGGAGCAGAATTTTGTGCTCAAGAGAAAATTAAACAAGTTCAAGGACTCTGCAACAACTCCACCACAATCACCTTCAAAGGAAGACAATTAAGCACGGGTATGGGCAATCCCCTTGGCTTGTGCCAAGCTTGGGGGAGTTGCCCCGGTATCGTATCACCATCACATATTTTGCATTTACCTTTTCTTAGTTCGATCCTTTTTGTTTTATCTTTCTCTAGTATAATAAAGTTCTTAGTGATCTAGGCTTGAGTTTTGCTTTGTGTCACCCCCGATGTATTCGAGTTCGTGAGTCAACTAATAAGGAGTGTTTTAGTTAAGGGCCTTGCTTCATGCCATGATCTAAGGAAAAGAATGATAAAAGAACAAAAGCATGAAAGATCATGTAATGATCTTATGGGAAGTGATGGCTCCACATATAAAAAGAATGTTGATTGAAACTTGTTATGGGTGGACAAACGTAGACCTTGGTCGTTGCTGCAATTAATAGGAAGTAATAAAGAAAGAGAGGTTCACATATAAATATATCATCTTGGACACCATCTATGATTGTGCACACTCATTAAACTATTACATGCTTAGAAGTAGATGTTGGACAAGGAAGACAACATAATGAATTATGTTTGCTTTATTCCGAACAATGTTATATGACTAGAGATCCCTTAGCATGTGACGCTTGCTTCCACCTCATATCAGCCAAAACTTCTGCACTAAGTAGAGATACTACTTGTGCATCCATAAACCTTCAACCCAGTTTTGCCATGAGAGTCCACCATACCTACCTATGGATTGAATAATATCCCTCAAGTAAGTTGTCATCGGTGCAAGCAATAAAAATTGCTCCCTAAATATGTACGATCTATTAGTGTGTGGAAAATAAGCTTTGTATGAACCTGTGATGAGGAAGACATAAAAGCGACAAACTGCATAATAAAGTTCTTTATCATAGGAGGCAATATAAAGTGACATTCCTTCACACTAAGAGGACACACATCCAAACCCCAAAAGCGCATGACAACCTCTTCTTCCCTCTGCGAAGGGCCTATCTTGTCCTTTACGTTTTGGCCTTGAAAGAGTCATGGTGATCTACACCAATTCCTTATTTCGCCTTTATCTTGGCTAACGTCATATGCTAGGGAAAGATCTATATTCATATGTCAACTTGGAAGTAAGTATTCATGAATTATTATTGTTGACATTACCCTTGAGGTAAATAGTTCGGAGGCGAAACTATAAGCCCCTATCTTTCTCTGTGTCGGACTGAAACTTTGATCTCATGAGTACCACGTGAGTTGTAGCAATTGTAGAAGACAAAAGGATGATTGAGTATGTGGATTTGCTTTACAAGCTCTTATTTGACTCTTTCTGATGTTATGATAAGTTGCAATTGCTTCAATGACTAAAGGCTATTGGTTGTTAATTCTCAATAAGGTTCTTGATCCATACTTTACTTTGTGAAGGAACTATCACTTAGCATAAGATATTATATGATGATATTGCTGTTCTAACTATGATCATGATGCCTACATGTCCATATTGTGTTTTGTCGACACCTCTCTCTCTAAACATGTGGGCATATTTATTGATCTCGGTTTCCGCTTGAGGACAAGCCAAGTCTAAGCTTGGGGGAGTTGATAGGTCCATTTTGCATCATGCTTTTATGTTGATATTTATCGCTTTATGGGCTATTATTACACTTCAAGGTACAATACTTATGCCTTTCCTCTCTTATTTTGCAAGGTTTACATGAAGAGGGAGAATGCCGGCAGCTGGAATTCTGGCCTAAAAAAGGAGCAAGTTTGAAATACCTATTCTGCGCAACTGCAAAAGTCGTGAAAATAAACGAGGAATTATTTTGGAATTTATAAAAAATATTGGGCGGAAGAAGTACCAGAGGGGAGCCACCAGGAGGCCACAAGCCTGCTAAGCGCGGCCTACCCCCCTGGCCGCGCCTAGGGGGCTTGTGGGCTCCCTGTTGGCCCTCTGCCCCCCCCCCCCCCTCTTTTTCTATAAGGAGGGTTTCCTTCCAGAAAAAATCAAGAGGAGGCTTTCGGGAGGAATCGCCGCCTCCACGAGGCAGAACTTGAGCAAAACAATCTAGAGCTCCGGCAGGGTCATCCTGCCGGGGAAACTTCCCTCCCGGAGGGGGAAATCATCGCCATCCTCATCAACGACACTCCTCTCATCGGAGGGGACTCATCACCATCAACATCTTCATCAGCACCATCTCATCTCCAAACCCTAGTTCATCTCTTGTAACCAATCTCTATCTCGCGACTCCGATTGGTACTTGTAAGGTTGCTAGTAGTGTTAATTACTCTTTGTAGTTCATGCTAGTTGGATTACTCGGTGGAATATTATATGTTCAGATCCTTGATGCTATTCAATACCTCTCTGGTCACGAATATTATTATGCTTTGTGAGTAGTCACTTTTGTTCTTGAGGACATGGGATAAGTCTTGCTATAAGTAGTCAAGTGAATTTGGTATTCGTTCGATATTTTGTTGTGTTGTATGTTGTCTCTCCTCTAGTGGTGTTATGTGAATGTCGACTACATAACACTTCACCATTATTTGGGCCTAGAGGAAGGCATTGGGAAGTAGTAAGTAGATGATGGGTGTAGCGACCCGACTCAATACGAGTCAAGCCTCTGGTGTTTCCGTACCATCCAAAAATCATGCTGGTACACACTCAGTACATCAATGTATATATCAAGAGTTCAATCACACAGCTTTATTAATCGAAATCTCATATCAAGTACTTTCTTACAATAATGAATTACAATAAAGTGGCTGAAGGCCATCTCATGAGATATCTAACGAAGACTAGCGGAAGCATCAGGTAGACGAGTCCATCCGACTCCAGGGCATGTCGTTGAGCGTAGATCGCAGCCTCACTCCTGGTTGGAAAAGTACTCTACAACATGATACGTTGCAGCCGTGTAGGTCAGCATATGGAATATGCCGGCAAGTCATCAAAGAGAGGGGAAAAGTAATAACCAACTAACTCTACATGCATATTTGGCAGGTGGGGCTATAAGTTTTGCATAAAGCCAATTTTCTCCTACAACAAGAGAGGGCTGAAAGCAAAATATTACTACATTGTTTGTTGTTAACGAGATGGTTCCGCCAACCAATTCTCGTACCCGAGTTGTTGTTGATTCCCACATCAAATATATATAATGGTGTTGAGAATTCCAGATAACTTCAGTTCCTTTGGCTCAAGTTGTCCATGACCGTGGACACGGCTAATCGATTAGGTTTGAGTACTCTGCAGAGTTTTGCACACGTTCCCCACAAGATTTGGTCGCCTCCGTGTATGTCCTCGCACTTCAGGGTGTTTGAAGACCGGATGATCAAAACATGGTCTTTCAACGGGTCCCTCTGAATCCCGTCTTGACTTAACCGGTCTTGGTTATTAAATTATTCTCGCATCACTGGTGATAAACTCTCAACCAGAATCCCGTCTACTCAAGCATAGCAATATTAAATTTGTCATCCCGAGCCAAGTAACGGGGTTGTTGGGTGCCAATCACATGATACTACAATATGTAACCATAATTTCCAAGTACCTAGTCAGCATGCAAATTGGGCATAGGATGGTAGAACTACGATGCATAAAACATAGGTGATACATGATCAAATGACTTGCCTCGTATTACTTGATGAAGATAGTCGCTCTCAAAATCCTGATAATTCTACTCGCCACACTCCGAGCAATCTATCGTAAATGAATAGCATTCAATAAACATTCATGCCAAAAAGGAAGAACCAAGAGAACATAAGAACAAAGCATGTCTTGGTGCAAAATAACAACGTACTAAGGTTTAATAAAAAGGTCCTAAGTGTGTTGTAAAGTGAAGGTGCATGAATGAGATCAAAAGAGTTAATGGACGATGAACTATTGCTATATAAGCTCGACTTGCATACACTATGGGAGATGATCAAAAATATTGGGAGAACAACATGAATGTTATTTGATAAATAGTATAAGACATACGAATTTATTTGTAGAAAGAATTTCTTGAAATGGAGCGCTACAACACAAGTTATAGCTAATTGAAGTATGAATTGAATTTGCATTCAGAAGGTCAAGAGAAGTTGAACTGAAGTACGTGTTGGAAATATGCCCTAGAGGCAATAATAAATTAGTTATTATTATATTTCTTTGTTCATGATAATCGTTTATTATCCATGCTATAATTGTATTGATTTGAAACACAATACTTGTGTGGATACATAGACAAAACACTGTCCCTAGTAAGCCTCTAGCTGACTAGCTCGTTGATCAAAGATGGCCAAGGTTTCCTGGCCATAGGCAAGTGTTGTTACTTGATAACGGGATCACATCATTAGGAGAATCATGTGATGGACTAGACCCAAACTAATAGACGTAGCATGTTGATTGTGTCATTTTGTTGCTACTGTTTTCTGCGTGTCAAGTATTTGTTCCTATGACCATGAGATCATATAACTCACTGACACCGGAGGAATGCTTTGTGTGTATCAAACGTCGCAACGTAACTGGGTGACTATAAAGATGCTCTACAGGTATCTCCGAAGGTGTTAGTTGAGTTAGTATGGATCGAGACTGGGTTTGGTCACTCCGTGTGACGGAGAGGTATCTCGGGGCCCACTCGGTAATACAACATCACACACAAGCCTTGCAAGCAATGTGACTTAGTGTAAGTTGCGGGATCTTGTATTACGGAACGAGTAAAGAGACTTGCCGGTAAACGAGATTGAAATAGGTATACGGATACTGACGATCGAATCTCGGGCAAGTAACATACCGAAGGACAAAGGGAATGACATACGGGATTATATGAATCCTTGGCACTGAGGTTCAAACGATAAGATCTTCGTAGAATATGTAGGATCCAATATGGGCATCCAGGTCCCGCTATTGGATATTGACCAAGGAGTCTCTCGGGTCATGTCTACATAGTTCTCGAACCCGCAGGGTCTGCACACTTAAGGTTCGACGTTGTTTTATACGTATTTGAGTTATATGGTTGGTTACCGAATGTTGTTCGGAGTCCCGGATGAGATCACGGACGTCACGAGGGTTTCTGGAATGGTCCGTAAACGAAGATTGATATATAGGATGACCTCATTTGATTACCGGAAGGTTTTCGGAGTTACCGGGAATGTACCGGGAATGACGAATGGGTTCCGGGAGTTCACCGGGGGGGCAACCCACCCCGGGGAAGCCCATAGGCCTTGGGGGTGGCACACCAGCCCTTAGTGGGCTGGTGGGACAGCCCAAGAAGGCCCTATGCGCCATAGGAAGAAAATCAAAGAGAAAAAAAAGGAGGAGGTGGGAAAGGGAAGAAGGACTCCACCTTCCAAACCAAGTAGGACTCGGTTTGGGAGGGGAGACCTTCCCCCTTGGTTCGGCCGACCCCCTTGGGGCTCCTTGAGCCCCAAGGCAAGGCTCCCCCTCTCCCACCTATATATACGGAGGTTTTAGGGCTGATTTGAGACGACTTTTCCACGGCAGCCCGACCACATACCTCCACGGTTTTTCCTCTAGATCGCGTTTCTGTGGGGCTCGGGCGGAGCCCTGCCGAGACAAGATCATCACCAACCTCCAGAGCGCCGTCACGCTTCCGGAGAACTCTTCTACCTCTCCGTCTCTCTTGCTGGATCAAGAAGGCCGAGATCATCGTCGAGCTGTATGTGTGCTGAACGCGGAGGTGCCGTCCGTTCGGCACTAGATCGGAGCGGATCGTGGGACGGATCGCGGGACGGTTCGTGGGACGGTTCGCGGGGCGGATCGAGGGACGTGAGGATGTTCCACTACATCAACCGCGTTCACTAACGCTTCTTCTGTACGGTCTACAAGGGTACGTAGATCACACATCCCCTCTCGTAGATGGACATCACCATGACAGGTCTTCGTGCGCGTAGGAAAAATTTTGTTTCCCATGCGACGTTCCACAACAGTGGCATCATGAGCTAGGTTCATGCGTAGATGTCTCCTCGAGTAGAACACAAAAGTTTTTGTGGGCGGTGATGTGCGTTTTGTTGCCCTCCTTAGTATTTTCTTGATTCCGCGGTATTGTTGGATCAAAGCGGCTCGGACCGACATTACTCGTACGCTTACGAGAGACTGGTTTCATCGCTACGAGTAACTCTGTTGCTCAAAGATGACTGGCGGGTGTCAGTTTCTCCAACTTTAGTTGAATCGGAATTGACCGAGGAGGTCCTTGGATGAGGTTAAATAGCAATTCATATATCTCCGTTGTGGTGTTTACGTAAGTAAGATGCGATCCTACTAGGTACCCATGGTCACCACGTAAAACATGCAACAACAAAATTAGAGGACGTCTAACTTGTTTTTGCAGGGTATGCTTGTGATGTGATATGGCCAACGATGTGATGTGATATATTGGATGTATGAGATGAGCATGTTGTAATAGTTAATATCGACTTGCACGTCGATGGTACGGCAACCGGCAGGAGCCATAGGGTTGTCTTTAAACTAACGTTTGTGCTTGCAGATGCGTTTACTATATTGCTAGGACATAGCTTTAGTAGTGATAGCATGAGTAGCACGACAACCCCGATGGCGACACGTTGATGGAGATCTAAAACGGAGCTACGGATAAAAAGATATGATCAAAAGAAGTTTGAATATCAGTGTGAACAAATTTCGAAATTTGAAAATTTCAAAAAGTTGATATGATAGGTTCACCGGATAGGTGGGATCAAGACGAAACTCTAGGCGTTGGTTTTATCTAATTCGGATAAACGAGTAAAGAGTTATGGCTATTTGAAAAATCAGGGCCAAGTTGTTTTACGGAAGAAAAGTGCTACGTCTAAAAGAATTCTAGGATTAATGTGTAAATACAGAGACTAATTTATAAATCTAATTACTCTACCGTATACTAGTGTAGGAATACTAGTCTAGAAATAATAAACTACGGGAGTATAAAAAAATACGAAGAGAAATACCTTCAGAATGCAGAGTAAGAATTAATTCCAATGAGGAGACGACTTCGAGAAATCCTGCCCAAGAGAAAAGAATATTTTTATTTAGTAAACCTAGTCAAACCAAAAGATTGATTTATCCCGAAATAGATGATTTTTGGATGCTCCTATGGGTCTATATTTATAGGTGGAAAGAAGGTCTAAAGGTCAATAGCTAGGCAATGTGGGACTAAATATATACGTAAAGAGGAGAAAAGGAGGGATCAAATGCCCATGGGCCAAGTAAATTTCGGCCAGCCCAAAGGCAAGCTCGGATGAATAGTGTTTCATGGTGAATGGTGCCTTTTTATTTTTTTCAAAATAAACAGCGAAAACAAATATAAACGAAATTAAGAGAATATTTTATATAGGCATATTATATATCAAAATTTTCAGAATAAAATTTCCTACAACATGGACATTTTACTTTTTACAAAATAAAATTTTATTTTTTAAAAAATCAATAAAATTCAAATTTTGTCTTTAAAATTTTTGGCACTATTTTTCTTCTGACTTTTATTTTTTGGGGGGGTGTCATGTTACCTCCTCTCTTTCTTGCTTGGCAAGTATATTGTCAGCAAAAATTTTGTGGTTGAAATCTTGTGCCAAAAATAAAAATAAAAATTCAAATCAAAAACTAAAGGAAAATTCAAATGCCACATTCATTCAAATTCTTTATAGTTGAAGAAGTCATGTTATCTTCTCTCACTGATTTTAAATGGATGAATTTGAATTTGAAAGAAAATGGAAAAGTCATTTTATTCCCTCTCATTCAAAAGTTTTAAACAAAAGTTTCAAATTCCACTCAAGTTTCAATCACTCAAAAAAAATGAATCTAATAATTATATTAACATTCCAAAATTTATAATTATGGGATGTTACAATGGGTTGCTAGAGTGACAAAAGCTTAAACCCTAGTTTATGCGTTGCTTAGTAAGGGGCTGATTTGGATCCACTAGTTTAATGCTATGGTTAGACTTTTGTCTTAATTCTTCTTTCGTAGTTGCGGATGCTTGCGAGAGGGGTTAATCATAAGTGGGATTTTTGTCCAAGTAAGGGCAGCACCCAAGCGCCGGTCCACCCACATATCAAACTATCAAAGTAGCGAACGCGAATTATATGAACATGATGAAAACTAGCTTGACAGAAATACCCATGTGTCCTCGGGAGCGCTTTACCTCCTATAAGAGTTTGTCCAGGCTTGTCCCTTGCTACAAAAGGGATTGGGCCATTTTTCTGCTCCTTTTTTACTTGCTACTTTCTACGAATCATCTTATCACACAACTATCTATTACCGATAATTTCAGTGCTTGCAGAGAATACCTTGCTGAAAACAAGTTGTCAGATCCTTCTGCTCCTCGTTGGGTTCGACACTTTTACTTATCGAAAGGACTACGATATATCCCCTACACTTGTGGGTCATCACTCCGTCACCGGAACTCCACCACCGCCAAATCCACCTCGCCGGACTATAGCACCCCGTCGGTCGTCGCCCTCCCTCGAGCCCGCTTTGCACCTCTACGGGCTCGGTGAGCAAACCCCCCTTTCCTTCTTCCCCCGTTCCGGTTCTGTTCCGATGCCCCACACCATGGCCCCGGTGACCTCCACCTCGCCACAGCATCATTTTCCCTCCTGCTAACCAGGAGGAGGAGGAGGAGTTGCCTCGTGTGATGTTGAGAGAAAAGAGATGTTAGATAAAAAAGAAAAAATAATAATAAAAGAAATCAATGTATGTAGATACGTATGTATGTATGTATGTATGTACGTATTAGGTATGAACTTATGCATGTATGTATGTATGTTAAGAGAATGTGTGTATGTTGGTATTACAAAAATTGGGGTGTAAAGGTGTGTGTGCATTTAGTGATTGTGGTGCTCGTTGTCTCAATGACATGCGGGGCCTCGTCCCAAAAATAGGAAATTAAAATAAGTACAAAAAATAAATTAAATATAAAAATATGTATATGATTTTATTAATAAAATAAATAAGTAATTAATTAGTTAAGTTAATTAATTAATTAATTTGTGAATTAATTAATTAGACAATTAAGTATTAGTAATAATGATTATGGGTAAATAGATTAATTAGATAATATGTTAATTAGGATAATTAAATTATCCTATTAGAGTATGACACGTGGGTCCCCTACTAAATTAATCTGATTAAATAATAATTAACCTTAAATAAAAATTGTGTCAATGACACGTAGGACCCCCGTCAGTTGACTAGTCAACTGCTCATGTCAGCATGACATCATGCTGATGTCATAATAGCATTTAATAATTAATTAAATCTGCTTTTAACTCATAAATACTAACAAAACTTCAAAAATTGATATAAAATAAACCGTAAGTCCGATCAAAATATTTTCAACATGGAAGTTGATCAATAGAACGAGACAAACCCGGATACGTGGTCCATTCGTGTGTCACGCGTCCCTAGCATAGCAAACATGTAACTTTTCCATCGTTTTCAGTCTGACCGGTAGTAGCCACAGACCCGGAAAGTATCGTCAGATATTCTTCCGACCCGTCTATGACGGATGTTACTACGTTAGCTCATGCCTGGCCTGCATATTGCCATGTCATGCTTAGTGTTGCACCTGTTGTTGTTATTTATTGTTTCTCCCCCCCCCCTCTTCTTACTGGTAGACCCCGAGACCGACGCTGCTGTCGGGTACATCTACGACCCTGCCGACCAGCTCTTTGCCGCACAGCAACAAGGCAAGCAAACACCCCTTGATCATCCCTATATCGCCTATTCTTTCTTCCTCATGCTTGCATTAGAATTTTCCTACTGTTGTAGTTAGATCCTACATCTGATGCATAGCCTAATTTTGATGAACTGCTACTTTCAATACCGCATTTTAAACTGTTTAGTATAGGTGGAGGAGTCATCCCTTCTGACCCCTTAATCCAGTTGCCCCGCTTAATTGTCGAGTCTCGATCCCTGATCGACGAGCCAGGCCCGACACATCACTTACACCCCCCCCTTAGTTGTGCAATGCTACAAAGATACTATCGGGTACCGAGGGTGACACCTTGCGAAGTACTCCTGATGATATCTCTGTAGTACAACTAGTCGGTCGTGGTTATCGAGGGTCATTCCTCTTTCACCATTCCCGACGATGCCTCTGTCGTGCAACACCTCAAGTGTGCGGCCCTCGAGGGTGATTCCTCTAGTTCCACCTTGACGGATACATCGTTCGGAATCCAACGAGGGTGATACCTCATATTCCCCTTGATGTTTCTACCACACAGTTACTTGACCATGTTACTGGGATCTTTGATGAATAGATGTTAGGCGGGTGGATTCCCATGTGTTTGTGTCGATGAAATAATTAAAATGATAATGGATTTGGGTATTTGATCTGGCTTGGTCGGAGACCTTTTCGCACTAACCGGCTACGCGTGAAGAATTATGGGTACTCGACGTCGCGGTATTAGCCGAAGCTCTTCAAACGTCAGTGATGTAGCGGCGTGCGCCCGAGTGGTCCCGAGATACATCGCTATTGTATTAAGGGGTGCTAGGACTGACATCGGCCGCCCTCGCATCGTGCAGGAGCGCGGAGGGCAAGTGGGCCCACGACCCCTTTGTGCTTAGGAGTTAGATCGGCGGGCTGGCCTCTCTGTTGAGCTCAGGTGGGGCTGCGATGTGTTGATATTCCGAGGCCGGGCATGACCCAGAAAAAGTGTATCCGGCCAGAGTGTTATCGAGCGTGACGGGAAACTTGGTGCACCCTGCAGGGATGAAAATTAACTATTCGGATAGCCGTGTCCACGGTTACAGGACGGCTTGGAGTTGTGCCTTGATCTTATACAACTACAACTATTACTTAAGTGGAATTAGTTGCCCCGGGATTGCTTCTTCGCAGGGAGTCAAGGAAGGATCTCTGGGCGTGACCTCATATTAATATTGTTGCAACTATATGACTATTATTTGTGTTACCCTATTCTACTCTCGTATATTGTTGCAAGACTCTAAATATGCTAGTCTTCAATAGGACTAGGCCTTCTCTCTCTTTATCGCATTGCTGCAGTCAGTCCACATATAACCCCCCCTCCTTTGATACTGATGCATACTTAGCTTAGTTCTGATATAAGTCTCGCGAGTACTTTGGATGAGTACTCACCATTGCTTTGCTCCCCTTTTGTCCCCTTGATCTGTTGCTGTGGCCAGATGATGGAGCCCAGGAGATGGAGTTTCCTGCCGACGCCTGCCATCCCGATGGTGACTTCTTCATGGAGGCCGCTGAAGACCAGGACTAGTTTAGGAGGTTCCCACACAGGAGGCCTCGCCTCTTTCGATCGTGTTTCTTTTGTGCTAGCCTTCTCTAAGGCACCCCATGTTTTATGTCTGTACTCAGATATTGTTGCTTCCGCTGACTCGTGTGTTTGTCGAGCTTCTGTATTCTAGCCCTCGAGGCCCCTGGCTTGTAATATGAAGCTTGTATTGTTTTATTTGTGTCTAGAGTTGTGTTGTGATATCTTCTCATGAGTCCTTGAGTTTGATCGTACGCATTTGCGTGTATGATTAGCGTACGATTAAATCGAGGACATCACAAGTTGGTATCAGAGCCGACTGCCTATAGGTATCCCCCTTTCCAACTCCTTGGCCGAAGTTGAGTCTAGTGTTTGAAAAACTTACTAACTTTGATGTTGTGGCTTACGGGCCCACATCTCAATCGGGTGGTATTAGTATCTTTTATTCCTTTCCTATACTCTCTGTTCTACTCTCTCTTCTCTTTAGGGATAATGATTTTACTAACTCTAACTCTAGGTTCTCGTAACTAATTCCTCTCGGAGAGCCCCTCATTCCAGATGATGGCTTGATTCATCAGAAGAATCCGAAAATACTCTACGATGTTCTCTCCAGAACTCGCGCTCATCGCCTTTTGCGATTCCCTACTTCCGTCAATCTCTATGGATGATTACATACAAATGTCGTTCATACCTTCCTTTCAAGTTGCTCTTGTTATTACAAGATACATCAAATTATGTTACCGGGGATTCGTTCACCCTCAGTTTCTCGTGTCTTCCACGAAGTCCTTTGAATTACTATTCGATCTTCCGAAGTTCTAAGTAACCTATTGCTCTTGACCTTTCTCACCTGCTTGCATTATGGTTAAATCCATATCTCTAGCCACATTAATTAAAATCCTTTGTGATTTTCCTGTGATCTTATTGATTCTACCTTTGTGTGAATGCACACAATCATTTGTTGATACTCATAAATTATATTTCCGGCTCAGACATCCTTCGAGACTGAGCTGGTTCTCGACAAATCAGCTTTGGTTGATTGTCCATCTAAGTCCATTCAACTTACTTGTATTTGATCGGAGCATCTGATTATGATACACCAACTTGGAAACCCTAATTCCTTTGGTAATTAAGTATCGATATTTTTCACATGTTCTATAATCCGATGCCTTGCATTCTATCTCCCTCTGATTGAGTACCGATACTCACATGAGGTCCTTTGTGGATAGCCAGACCCATCGCTGGGTTATTATCCGACATCATCCTTTAGATTCAAATTTTTCTTGTGATACTGTTCTTGATACATAATGCCATTGGTAAATTGTGTCTTCTCCCTCTGATAGAGTTGTATCCTATGCCCTTGTCAGCCATGCTCTTCAAGCATGTGTTAATTACCCTTAACGTTTGTGGTATATGTTCCTAAGATGCCCCGTCGGGTTCAACTTATGCCTTCCTAAATCAATATGTCTTGAAAAGTTTGCATGAGTCTTACTCTTCTGGTGCTTTGCCAAATATCCATTCAAAGCTACAACCTGATCAAAGGCGAGGAGTAAATGGCAGGTGATGCATTGATGAAGTGGGAGTCGACCTTGAACTTTGTGTTCATGCCCATGGAAACGACGTTGATCCTATCATAGTAACTTCTCGTATAAATAATCGTTCGTTGTGTGATTTAATCTTCTATCTGTGATCTTTTCCTTTACAATCGTGGTTCCGACCATGTTGTCCTACCTTGATTTCATTCTGAGACAAGTTAAAGTACTTGTCTTCTTCAGGTCAATACATCGGTCCAAGCCTTAATGTTGATCAACCTCCAAGTAATATCCCTTGTAGCTCAAGGATATCACGGAGCTACATAACTTCTGGTGAGCTTTTCCTCAACTATGATATTTCCATTAATTCCAGTTTTTCTCGTGTTTTGAGTTATTGGACACTCAAGGTTACCGATAGCTGAATCGAGTACGCATTGCGATCCAACAACTCTTAGTAATCTTCTTTGCTTACGAGTTTGTACACGGTCACGCCATTCCAAGTTGTTAGGCTACATCATCATCATCATGCTAAAACTTGACCATGCTATCTATGTCCTACATCCCTGGAGCACATTTCCGACTATGCATTAAGCTTACATCGGGCTTTCAACATCTTGATGGTTGTCTTGAAAGGCAATTTCGATAACGGTCTAGCAGTCTTAACTGTGTTTCCGACAACCTTTAGCTTAACCATTCCTTTGCTTGATGTCTTCGTTGATCGATTACATCTTCGTGAAGCTTCTCGACAAATGTGTCGTGATCACCATCAACATTCCAAGCTCTTGCACGGTATCAATTGTATGCATGTTGATAAATACCATCCCTTCCCCTCGATGATTTTTGAAATCGTCGTCAACCTTATTGCCTTCCCTCTAACACGAACTTGTTCTTGTTTTGTGTTGTCCTTTGAGTTCCTTGCTAATTCAGCTTATTTTATCTTCTACCTTGGAGTATTACTATCTGGTATGTCAAGAATGCTGTGAGAATTGCACACGTCTTAAAAATTCTTGATATAGTAATACTTCTCGCCATCACCATTCATTTATTGGTCCCGTGTTGTTTCAAACTGGAATACCAACAAGTGAACCTTGATGTGTGATCCTAATACTTCTGGCAATCCTATTGCCTTGAGGTTAACAACTAATTGTTTCATTCTTGGTGTGTTGGCTGTTGACTCATTATTTTAGCATTGGTCGTGCTACTAAATTTGTATTTTCGAGTGCACCCTTCGACCAATGTTTAATTGTTGTTGTTCCCTTGAGCATGCGACATTATACCATTTGACTTGACAAATGCTACCTCCTTGATCTTGTAATTTTCGGGAATTCATCACTGATACGTCTCAAACGTATCTATAATTTTTGATGGTTTCATGTTGTTATCTTGTCATCATTGGATGTTTTATGTACCTTCTATATCTTTTTTGGGACTAACTTATTAATTCAGTGCCAAGTGCTAGTTCCTGTTTTTTCTGTGTTTTTGGCTCTTTTCAGATCTGATTTTGGAACGGAGTCCAAACGGAATAAAATCCCCGAAATAAATTTTTCCCGAACGGAAGAAGATCAGGGGGCTTGAGGGCCAAGCCAGGAGAGCTACAGGGGTCCCACAAGCTCTGTAGCCGCCATGAGGGGGCGGCGGCTAGCAGGCTTGTGGCCTCCCTCGCGCCCCTGACCTAGCTCCTTCGCCTATATATTCCCTAAAATACAGAAAAAATGAGGGAATCCACGAAGACACTTTTCCGCCACCGCAAGCTTCCGTTTCCGCGAGATCTCATCTGGAGACTCTTCCTGGTGCCCTGTCGGAGGGGACTTTGGAGTAGGAGGCCTTCTACATCAACATCATCGCCCCTCCAATGACTCGTGAGTAGTTCACTTCAGACCTACATGTCCGTAGTTAGTAGCTAGATGGCTGCTTCTCTCTCTTGGATCTTCAATACAAAGTTCTCCATGATCTTCATGGAGATCTATCCGATGTAATCCTCTTTGGCGGTGTGTTTGTCGAGATCCGATGAATTGTGGATTTGTGATCGGATTATCTATGATATATATTTGAGTCTGTGCTGATTTCTTATATGCATGATTTGATATCCTTGTAAGTCTCTTCGAGTCTTGGGTTTTGTTTGGCCAACTAGATCTATGATTCTTGTAATGGGAGAAATGCTTGGTTTTGGGTTCTTACCGTGTGGTGACCTTTCCCAGTGATAGTAGGGGCAGCAAGGCACACATCGTGTAGTTTCCATCAAGGGTAACAAGGTGGGATTTGTCGTAGATATGAGATTGTCCATCTACATCATGTCATCTTGCTTAAGGCGTTACTCTGTTCTTTTGGACTTAATACACTAGATGCATGCTGGATAGCGGTCGACGTGTGGAGTAATAGTAGTAGATGCAGAAAGTATCGGTCTACTTGTTTTGGACGTGATGCCTATAGATATAAGCATTGACATAGTTGACGTCACGACTTTGCGCGGTTCTATCAATTGCTCGACAGTAATTTGTCCACCCACCGTCTACTTGCTTTCATCAGAGAAGCCACTAGTGAACACTATGGACCCCGGGTCTATTCACACCTATCGTGTCCACTTTTGCTTTTACTTTGCTTTGTTACTTTGTTGCTTTCAGTTCTCACTTGGCAAAAAATCTATAAGGGATTGACAGCCCCTTCATAGCGTTGGGAGCAAGCTTTTTGTGTTTGTGCAGGTACTTGTGATACTCCTTCACTGGATCGATACCTTGGTTCTCAAAACTGAGGGAAATACTTACCACCGCTGCGCTACATCACCCTTTCCGCTTCGAGGGAACACCAACACAAGGCTCCAAGGCCACGGGGAAATCCTTTGCATATTTGCCTAGGAAGTCCCTAAAGGCGTAGCCGTAGTAGAAGGATTCCTGGTGCCGTTGCTGAGGAGTATCAAGGCAAGAACAGTCTCCCATCAGCACGTGTTTCTGGCGCCATTTGAGGGTCTTTTGTTGCAGCAGCAGAAGTATTTCTGGCGCCGTTGCCGGGGAAGGAGAGATCTATCCAAGTAGGTATCACAAACTCATCTCTTGCAATTACTTTGTTTGCCAGTTGCCTCTCGTTTTCCTCTCCCCCACTTCACCAATTTGCCTTTTTCGTTCGCCTTTTCGTTCACCCTTTTCGTTCGCGCTTTTCTCTCGCTTGCTTTCTGTTCGCTTGTGTGCCATGTGCCTTCAATATGCTTGCATCTTCGCTTGCTGAAAATCTAGTGATATGGATCCTCATCCACTTGCTAATCTCTTTAAGAGATCCAATTATGTTGATCCAATTGCTAGTAAGTTGAGTGCACTTGACTATTTTTATGGAGTTTTGCTTGAGATGCGTGAATATGAAAATCGTGATGAAGAAATTCATGAAGTGATTCACGAGGGCTCCTTGGATGAAAAGCATGATTGCAATGGTTTCGCTATAAATTCTATTAGTGACAATCGTGCTAAAATTATGCAAAACCCTAAACTTGGGGATGCTAGTCTTGCTATGACCACTACTTGTTGCAAAGATCATGATTGGGGTGATGATTTTTCTTTTGATCTTGAAAATTTGTTCAAGCCTCAAGATGAATATGATATTTGCAATATTATTGAAAGTGGGTTTGGAGAAGTCATGACTTTAGATGATAATCCCACTATATTTTAAGAGCGTCAACTTTGCATGCATGTGGATCATGAAAAGAATATCCTATGTGATAGTTACATTGTTGAATTCGAATATGATCCCACGTGTAATTATTATGAGAGAGGAAAATATGGTGGTAGAAACTTTCATATCACTAAATCACCTCTCGTTATGTGGAGATTGCTATTGTCTCTTTCTTCTTCCTTGCATATGGCAACTATTGGTTGTCTTGCCAATCTGTTTTCCTATAAAATGCCTATTCATAGGAAGTATGTTAGACTTAGATGTGATTTTCACATGCTTTATGATGCTCTCGTTGTGCTTCAATTCTTGTCTTTTGTGTGAGCATCATCAATGCCTAGCTAAGGGCGTTAAACAATAGCGCTTGTTGGGAGGCAACCCAACGAATCTATCTTTTTTCTTTCTGTTTTGTGTTTTCTACACTTTCATAATTCTGTTATGATTGTGTTTTTTTGTGTTTCTTTGTGTTTCTTTTTGCGTTTGTGCCAAGCAAAACCGTTATGATTAGTCTTGGGGATGATCGTTTGGTCATGCTGGAAAAGACAGCAACTTTCTGCTCACGAAAAGAATTTTCATTTTTTCTGTAAGAGCTTTTGAGTTGATTCTTTTTGCTGGTGATTGCTACGCAAATTCTTCAGACTGTCATAATTTTTCAGAATGTTTGAAGTACCAGAAGTATATGAAGTATACATATTGCTACAAACTGGTCTGCTATTAACAGATTCTGTTTTTGTTGTGTTGGTTGCTTATTTTGATGAAACTATGGATAGTATCGGGGGGTATTAGCCATGGAAGATTAATACAGTAATCCAACATCAGCATAAGTAGAATTTAAGTTTGCTACAGTACCTAAGGAAGTGGTGGTTTGCTTTCTTATACTAATGTTATCACGAGTTTCTGTTTAAGTTTCGTGTTGTGAAGTTTTCAAGTTTTGGATGAAGTTCTTATGGACAAAAAGATAAAGAGTGGCAAGAGCTCAAGCTTGGGGATGCCCAAGGCACCCCAAGAGATCCAAGGATGCCGTAAAAGCCTAAGCTTGGGGATGCCCCGGGAAGGCATCCCCTCTTTCGTCTTCAATCCATCGGTAACGTTACTTGGGGCTATATTTTTATTCACCACATGTTATGTGTTTTGCATGGAGCGTCTTGTATCGTAGGAGTCTTTTGTTTTTTTGTTGTGTCACAATCAACCTTGCTGCACACCTAGAGAGAGAGACATGCACTCACTGTGATTTTTTAGAGCTTCACTTATATCCTTTGGTAGACAATTAAGCTCACATGTGCTTCACTTATATCTTTTGAGTTAGATGCTTTTGCTCTATGTACTTCACTTATATCTTTTAGAGCACGGTGGTGCGTGGCTTGGTAGTTGATCTATTCTATGAAAGTAGTCTCAAAATGGGTAGTTATCCAAAGGGATACGAAAACTTCCACCTTCATGTGCATTGAATAGTTAGAGAAGTTTGATTCATCTCAATTAGTTTTGAGTTGTGGTTGTGGTAATATTGAAGTTATGCTAGTAAGGTGTTGTGGATCTCGAAATACTTGTGTTGAAGTTAGTGATTCCCGTAGCATGCACGTATGGTGAACCGCTATGTGATGAAATCTGAGCATGATTAGTCTATTGATTGTCATCCTTTGCGTGGCGGTCGCGATCGCGCGATGGTTTATACCTACCAACCCTTCCCCTAGGAGTATGCGTTGAATGCTTTGTTTTGATTACTAATAAAACTTGTGCAACAAGTATATGAGTTCTTCATGACTAATGTTGAGTCCATGGTTTAGATGCACTTTCACCTTCCACCATCACTATCTTCTTAGTGCCGTGCAACTTTCGCCGGTGCACAAAACCCGCCATTAGCCTCCCTCAAAACAGCCACCATACCTACCTACTATGGCTTTTTCAAAGTCATTCTGAGATATATTGCCATGCAACTACCACCATGACATGTGCCACCACTTCTACATTGCCATTGCATGATCGTAAGATAGCTAGCATGATGTTTCCATTAATGTCTATGCCATGCTAGATCATTGTCAGGGTACACTACCGAAGGCATTCCATATAGAGTCATCGTTGCTCTAAGTTTTGAGTTGAAAGTGTGATGATCATCATTGATGGAGCATTGTCCCATGTGAGGAAATAAAAGAGGCCAAAGATGCCCACCAAAAAAAAGAGGCCAAAGAGCCCACCAAAAAAATGAGAGAAAAAGAGAGAAGGGACAATGCTACTATCCTTCCACACTTGTGCTTATTAAGCACCATGATCTTGATGATTGAGAGTCTCTCGTTTTGTCACCACCATATAGCTAGTGGGAAATTTTCTTTATATAACTTGGCTTGTATATTCCAATGATAGGCTTCCTCAAATTTGCCTTAGGTCTTCGTGAGCAAGCAAGTTGGATGCACACCCGCTAGTTTTCTTTAAGAGCTTTCACTTACTCTTAGCTCTAGTGCATCATTTGTATGGAAATTCCTACTCATTCACATTGATATCTATTGATGAGCATCTCCACAGCTCATTGATATGCCTAGTTAATGTGATCATCTTCTCCTTGTTTGTCTTGCAACCTCCACCACACTCCACACCACTTATAGTGCTAAAACCATGGCTCACGCTCATGTATTGCGTGAGAGTTGAAAATATTTGAGAAAGTAAAGGTGTGCAAACAATTACTTGGCCAATACCGGGGTTGTGCATGATTTAAATTCGTTGTGCAATGATGATAGAGCATAGCGAGACTATATGCTTTTGTAAGGATAACTTTCTTTTGGCCTTGTTATTTTGAAAGTTCATGATTACCTTGCTAGTTTGCTCGAATTATTATTGTTTCCATGTCAATAGCAAACTATTGTTTTGAATCTAATGGATCTGAACATTCACGTCACATAAGAGGAGTTACAAAGGACATCTATGCTAGGTAGCATGAAAGCATTAAAAATTCATTCTTTATCACTTCCCTACTCGAGGACGAGCAGGAGTTAAGCGTTGGGATGCTTGATACGTCTCAAACGTATCTATAATTTTTGATGGTTTCATGTTGTTATCTTGTCATCTTTGGATGTTTTATATACCTTTTATATCTTTTTTGGGACTAACTTATTAATTCAGTGCCAAGTGCCAGTTCCTGTTTTTTCTGTGTTTTTGGCTCTTTTCAGATCTGATTTTGGAACGGAGTCCAAACGGAATAAAATCCCCGAAATAAATTTTTCCTGAACGGAAGAAGATCAGGGGGCTTGAGGGCCAAGCCAGGAGAGCTACAGGGGGCCCACAAGCCCCGTAGCCGCCACCAGGGGGCGGCGGCTAGTAGGCTTGTGGCCTCCCTGTCGCCCCTGACCTAGCTCCTTCGCCTATATATTCCCTAAAATACAGAAAAAATGAGGGAATCCACGAAAACACTTTTCCACCGCCGCAAGCTTCCGTTTCCGCGAGATCTCATCTGGAGACCCTTCCCGGTGCCCTGTCGGAGGGGACTTTGGAGTAGGAGGGCTTCTACATCAACATCATCGCCCCTCCAATGACTCGTGAGTAGTTCACTTCAAACCTACGGGTGCGTAGTTAGTAGCTAGATGGCTGCTTCTCTCTCTTGGATCTTCAATACAAAGTTCTCCATGATCTTCATGGAGATCTATTCGATGTAATCCTCTTTGGCGGTGTGTTTGTCGAGATCCGATGAATTGTGGATTTGTGATCAGATTATCTATGATATATATTTGAGTCTTTGCTGATTTCTTATATGCATGATTTGATATCCTTGTAAGTCTCTCCGAGTCTTGGGTTTTGTTTGGCCAACTAGATCTATGATTCTTACAATGGGAGAAGTGCTTGGTTTTGGGTTCTTACCGTGTGGTGACCTTTACCAGTCACAGTAGGGGCAGCAAGGCACACATCGTGTAGTTGCCATCAAGGGTAACAAGGTGGGCTTTGTCGTAGATATGAGATTGTCCATCTACATCATGTCATCTTGCTTAAGGCGTTACTCTGTTCTTTTGGACTTAATACACTAGATGCATGCTGGATAGCGGTCGACGTGTGGAGTAATAGTAGTAGATGCAGAAAGTATCGGTCTACTTGTTTTGGACGTGATGCCTATAGATATAATCATTGCCATAGATGACGTCACGACTTTGCGCGGTTCTATCAATTGCTCGACAGTAATTCGTTCACCCACCGTCTACTTGCTTTCATGAGAGAAGCCACTAGTGAACACTACGGCCCCCGGGTCTATTCACACCTATCGTTTCCACTTTCGCTTTTACTTCGCTTTGTTACTTTGTTGCTTTCAGTTCTCACTTGGCAAACAATCTATAAGGGATTGACAACCCCTTCATAGCGTTGGGAGCAAGCTTTTTGTGTTTGTGCAGGTACTTGTGATACTCCTTCACTGGATCGATACCTTGGTTCTCAAAACTGAGGGAAATACTTACCACCGCTGCGCTACATCACCCTTTCCGCTTCGAGGGAACACCAACGCAAGGCTCCAAGGCCATGGGGAAATCCTTTGCATATTTGCCTAGGAAGTCCCTAAAGGCCTAGCCGTAGGAGAAGGATTCCTGGTGTCGTTGCTGAGGAGTATCAAGACAAGAACAGTCTCCCGTCAGCACGTGTTTCTGGCGCCGTTGGAAGGTCTTTTGTTGCAGTAGAAATCCCCATCAAAATATTGAAGGGATTGTTACTGAGCCCATCATCCACACCCTCGACTTCTCCATGTTTCATGATGAAGCTTTTGAAAGCACTATCTTTGTGCCTGGCTCATGAAGAATATGTTTGATAGAAGAAATGTTTTCCCGAAATTCACGTGCACTCTTGCCACCGTGAATATGTGGAAGTTTTATTTTGCTTCCTCTAGGATCTTCCCAAGTCATTCATGCATGTGAGAAGTGTTATATGTTTTGAAGATTTGCTATCTTCACTCCATATAATTTCTCTTAGCACCCCAATCCACTCACTAATTTGATCAAGGGAAAAGAAGTTCCTTCATAAGAGCTAATCCGGACTTACACATGGAACCTTGTTATCCTCGATGATGGTTTCCAAATGAGAACTCAGTTGCATTTTGATGTAAGAATTCTATGTGGGCACGAATATCTTGACATTGTGTTCATATGTCTTAGAGTCGAACTCATGATTCAAGAATTGCTTGGGTAGCTCATTCCATGAGAATCTTGCATCTTCATCTTTCTTCTCACGCATCTTGAGTGTGAGGTGTCCCGACACCAATCAGATCTGAATCTCGGGCTGATATGATGGTTGGAACATTTTCCAATAATTATAACTTTGGTCTTATATAACCTGGTACTGTGATGTCTTGTCTGGCACACCGGGCCGAAGGACCTATTCTTATAAATTCTTCCATACGTAAGGTTAGCCATTCTACCATGGGGAAACTATATGTCTTATTTCATAAGTTGTCCCTCATGAATCCTCTTTGTATACCCATAAGTCCAACCTTTATCTGAGACCATGTTGATGCTACCCCGAAGCACGAATGTGGTACTTCAAAATTCAACAGGAACATTGGAAGCGCAATGCTAAATTGTTCCTCATCAATTATCCAAACCGTATGGTATGGGTAAACCTCATGATTCCTCTTGCCTCTTTATCTAAATGGTTATGTACTTGATGACCTATTGCGTATACCATACTCTATGTTTTCCTCGGGAATGGTATATTTTAAATACTTGTGTGCGTGAACACATTTTTCCTTCCCATTGGTCTGTTTGACCGTTCTTGTGGCATAACTTATCTAAGCAGTGTGAATTTCGTGCTTAGGTAAAATTCTCGGTATACAACTCTGTCAGTAAGACCCTGTTACTATTGTGGATAACATTCCGGTAGCCGTCGGTGGACGTGAACCTTGCCTATTGGTCCGCCTCATTTCAACGTGCAGGAAAAATGGTTCTATTCGTCCCCCGCCCTTGGTACCGACATTGTTGCCAACATATCTGACACGTTATCCTCTGACATGTCTTGCTACCAATACCGTACAAGATGTCACCCCTCTGCCTACTCTCGGCCCACATGGTGGACCCATAACCCAAAGTTCCACATGATTGAAACCTGACTCTCCTATACATCTTTTGACTCCAAAGTATCCTTTGCACTTGGCTTCGTATGAAATTCCCGAGCCACCGTCCAATGGAACGATCACTCTTTGGTCCAGATGTTATCCAACATGCTGAAGATCAAGTCCGCATTATTCATGAGGGTCTGAAGGTTGCTTAGTCTCGTCAGGAGAGTCAGTATGACCGTCATCATCAAGATATGGTCTATCAACCTGGCGAAAAGGTTTATCTTCGTGTCACACCAATGAGAGGTGCACACCGTTTTGGGATCAAGGGCAAGTTAGCTCCTCGCTATATTGGTCCTTTCACTGTTTCGAAAGGCGTGGAAAAGTGGCTTATCAATTGGAACTGTCGGCGAACCTTCCTCAGGTTCACGATGTCATCCATGTGTCTCGGCTCCACCGCTGCTTCAAGGATCCTATTCGAGCAGTGGATCATGATATGCTTGAGCTGCAACAAGACCTCTCTTATAAAGAGCATCCGGTCCGCATTCTCGACCAGGCTGAACGTCGGACTCATCGCAAAGTCACCAAGTTCCTTAAAGTGCAGTGGTCAAATCATTCTGAAGATGAAGCCACTTGGGAACGCGAGGATCATCTTCTGATGAATACCCCAAACTCTTTCCTTCTACCTCTTAATTCTCGGGGCGAGAATTCTTATTAGTAGGGGAGAGTTATGACATCCTCAGCTTTTGCTACAGTGTTGGATGTAATTAAGCTACAGTAAACCTAGGCAATGAATGCCACGTCACCGTGTTCCTATCGTTGATCTCGCGTTAGTTCAAAACAATTCGGATTTAAATTTAAAATTAAAGTCAAGCGATAAAAGTTTTGAATGCAAAAATAATATGGTTGGATGAATTATAAAAATTACCTAGTAAGTTATGAAAGTGAATCGGGCATTTATGAAATTATTTATAATCCCTATATTTAAAACAGAAACTATATAAAAATAAATAAATAATGACAATAAAAAAAGAACGGACAAGCCCTTGGCCCAACTCGGCCAAATTGGCCCAGCCGGCCCCCCCCCAGACCACTACACCCACGGGGTATAAAGGGCCCCCTAGAACCCTAGCGCCAGCGCCCCCAGCACGTGTTCCCACCCCGCCGCCAGCCACGACGGAGCCTGGCTCCCTCGCCACTCTCTCCCTCACCCTTGTCACCTCATCTCACCCCATCGCCCTGCTCCCTCACAACCATGAGGGAACCCTGTGGTTCCCTCCCCCCAGTTCCTGCCGCATCCTTCCCATCCCCTCGCGCCGCCGCGGCCCCTCCCCCAGCCGTCGGCGCCCGCGCCCACACCCGGCTCCCTCCCGTTGCCCTTCTCCCTGGCGCCTCTCCCCCGCGCCCTCCCTCTCTCTTGGCGCGATCCCGTCGCCTGGCTCCCTCGCCTGCTGGCCCTCTGCCTAGCGCCACGCCTCTTCTCTCCCCGACGCCCCATCCCCCGGTCTCGTCTCCCCGCACCGGAACCGCGCGCGCCCGAGCCTCTCCTGCCGGATCCGCGTCGGCGGCGCCGTGACACCCCCGCCCTGGGTCGCCCTTCACTGCACCACCACCTTGTCGGAGCCTCCACCGACCGCCTCCATCAGCGGAACTCCACCACCGCCGGATCCACCTCGCCGGACCGCAACACCCCGTCGGCCGTCGCCCTCCCTCGAGCCAGCTTTGCACCTCTACGGGCTCAGTGAGCAAACCCCCCTTTCCTTCTTCCCCCGTTCCGGTTCCGTTCCGGCGCCCCGCACCACAGCCCGGGCGACGTCCACCTCGCCCCGGCGTCATTTTCCCTCCTGCTAACCAGGAGGAGGAGGAGGAGTTGCCTCGTGTGATGTTGAGAGAAAAGAGATGTTAGATAGAAAAAGAAAAGAATAATAATAAAAGAAATGAATGTATGCAGATACATATGTATTTATGTATTATGTATGAACTTATGCAAGTATGTATGTATGTTAACAGAATGTGTGTATGTTGGTATTACAAAAATTGGGGTGTAAAGGTGTGTGTGCGTTTAGTGATTGTGGTGCTCGCTGTCTCAATGACATGCGGGGCCTCGTCCCTAAAACAGGAAATTAAATTAAGTAAAAAAATAAAATAAAATATAAAAATATGTATATGATTTTATTAATAAAATAAATAAGTAATTAATTAGTTAAGTTAATTAATTAATTAATTTGTGAATTGATTAATTAGATAATTAAGTATTAGGAATAATGATTATGGGTAAATAGATTAATTAGATTATCTATTAATTAGGATAATTAAATTATCCTATTAGAGTATGACACGTGGGTCCCCTACTAAATTAATCTGATTAAATAATAATTAATTCTAATTAAAAATTGTGTCAATGACACGTAGGACCCACTCGTTAGTTGATGAGTCAACTGCTTATGTGAGCATGACATCATGCTGATGTCATAATTGAATTTAATAATTAATTAAATCTGTTTTTAATTCCTAAATACTAATAAAGCTTTAAAAATTAATATAAAGTAAACCGTAAGTCAGATCAAAATATTTTCAACATGAAAGTTGATGAGCAGAACGAGACGGACCCGGATACACGGTCCATTCATGTGTCACGCGTCCCTAGCATAGCAAACATATAACTTTTCCATCGTTTTCAGTCTAACCGGTAGTAGCCAGAGACCCGGAATGTATCGTCAGATATTCTTCCGACCTTTCTATGACGGATGTTACTGCGTTAGCTCATGCCTAGTCTGCATATTGTCATGTCATGTTTAGTGTTGCACCTGTTGCTGTTATTTATTGTCCCCCCCCCTCTTCTTACCAGTAGACCTCGAGACTGACGCTGCTGCCGGGTACATCTACGACCCTGCCGACCAGCCTTTTGCCATATAGCAACAAGGCAAGCAAACCCCCCTTAATCATCCCTATATCGCCTATTCTTTCTTCCTCATGCTTGCATTAGAATTTTGCTACTGTTGTAGTTAACTCCTACATCTGATGCATAGCCTAATTTTGATGAACTGCTACTTTCAGTGCCGCATTTTTAACTGTTTAGTATAGGTGGAGCAGTCAACCCTTCTGACCCCTTAGTCCAGTTGCCCCGCTTAATTGTCGAGTCTCGATCCTTGATCGACGCGCCAGACCCAGCACACCACTTACACCCCTCACCTTAGTTGTGCGACGCTATAGAGATACTATCGGGTACCGAGGGTGACACCTCGCGAAGTACTCCTGATGATATCTCTGTAGTACAGCTAGTCGGTCGTGGTTATCGAGGGTGATTCCTATTTCACCATTCCCGACGATGCCTTTGTCGTGGAACACCTCAAGTGTGGGACCCTCGAGGGCGATTCCTCTAGTCCCACCTTGACGGATACATCGTTCAGAATCCAACGAGGGTGATACCTTGGACTCGCCCTGATGTTTCTACCCCACAGTTACTTGACCATGTTACTGGGATCTCTGATGAATAGATGTTAGGCGGGTGGATTCCCGCGTGTTTGTGTCGATGACATAATTAAAGTGATAATGGATTTGGGAATTTGATTTGGGTTGGTCGGAGACCTTTTCGCACTAACCAGCTACGCGAGAAGAATTACGGGTACTCGACGTCGCGGTATTAGCCGAGGCTCTTCAGACGTCAGCGATGTAGCGGCGTGCGCCCGAGTGGTCCCGAGATGCATCGCTATTGTATTAAGGGGTGCTAGGACTGACATTCGCTGCCCTCGCATCGTGCAGGAGCGCGGAGGGCAAGTGGGCCCATGACCCCTTTGTGCTTAGGAGTTAGACCGGCGGGCTGGGCTCTTTGTTGAGCTTAGGTGGGGCTGCGACGTGTCGATATTCCGAGGTCGGGCATGACCCAGAAAAGTGTGTCCGGCCAGAGTGTTATTGAGCGTGACGGGAAACTTGGTGTACCCCTGCAGGGATGAAAATTAACTATTCGGATAGTCATGTCCACGGTTACAGGACGACTTGGAGTTGTGCCCTGATCTTATACAGCTACAACTGTTACTTAACTGGAATTGGTTGCCCCTGGATTGCTTCCTCGCAAAGAGTAGAGTAAGGATCTCTCGGCGTGACCTCATATTAATATTGCTGCAACTATATGACTATTATTTGTGTTACCCTGTTCTACTCTCGACTATTGCTGCAAGACCCTGAAGGTGCTAGTCTTCGATAGGACTAGGCCTTCTCTCTCTCTCGCATTGCTGCACTCAGTCCACATATAACCCCCTCCTTTGATACAGATTCATACTTAGCTTAGTTCTGATATAAGTCTTGCGAGTACTTTGGATGAGTACTCACCGTTGCTTTGCACCCCTTTTGTCCCCTTGATCCGTTGTTGCGACCAGATGATGGAGCCCAGGAGATGGAGTTTCCTGCCGACGCCTGCCATCCCGACGGTGACTTCTTCGTGGAGGCCGCTGAAGACCAGGAGTACTTTAGGAGGTTCCCACGTAGGAGGCCTCGCCTCGTTCGATCGTGTTTCTTTTGTGCTGGCCTTCTCTAAGGCACCCCATGTTTTATGTTTGTACTCAGATATTGTTGCTTCCGCTGACTCGTGTGTTTGTCGAGCTTCTATATTCTAGCCCTCGAGACCCCTGGCTTGTAATATGAAGCTTGTATTGTTTTATTTGTGTCTAGAGTTGTGTTGTGGTATCTTCCCGTGAGTCCTTGAGTTTGATCGTACGTATTTGCGTGTATGATTAGTGTACGATTAAATTGAGGGCGTCACAGGGATACCCAAGGCACCCCAAGCCATATTCAAGGATACCAAAGAGCCTAAGCTTCGGGATGCCCCGGAAGGCATCCCCTCTTTCGTCTTCAATCCATCTGTAAATTTACTTGAGAATATATTTTTATTTACCACATGATATGTGTTTTGCTTGGAGCGTCTTATATGATATGAGTCTTTACTTTTTAGTTTGCCAGAATTTTGAGAGAGACACGCTGAATCGTAAATTTATTAGAATACTCTATGTGCTTCACTTATATCTTTTGAGCTAGGCAATGTTGCTCTAGTGCTTCACTTATATCTTTTAGAGCACTGTGGTGTTTTATTTTATAGAAATTATTAAACTCTCGTACCTCACTTATATTATTTGAGAGTTCTTTAAACAACATGGTAATTGGTTTAGGTTATGAATTTAGTCGTGATATAATGGGCATCCGAGAGGGATATAAGAAAAACTTTCATATTGAGTGCATTGAATATGATGAGAAGTTTGATTCCTTGCATATAGTTTTGATATATGAAGATGGTAATATGAGAGTCATGCTAGTAAGTAATTGTGAATTGGAAGAAATACTTGTGTTAAATCTTGTGATTCCCATAGCATGCACGTATGGTGAACCGTTATGTGATGAAGTCGGAGCATGATTTGTTTAATGATTGTCAACCTTTGTGTAGAGGTCGGAATCACGCGATGGTTAACTCCTACCAACCCTTCCCCTAGGAGCATGCATCTAATAATTTGCTTCGATAACTAATAGGCTTTTGCAATAAGTATGTGAGTTCTTTAGACTAATGTTGAGTTCATGGATTATACGCACTCTCACCCTTCCACCTTTGCTAGTCTCTCTAGTACCGTGCAACTTTCGCCGGTACATTAAACCCACCTTCCTCAAAACAGCCACCATATACTTTCCTCAAAACATCCACCATATCTACCTATTATGGCATTTTCATAGCCATTCCGAGATATATTGCCATGCAATTCCACCGTCCCATTATTTTTATGACACGCACCATAACTTCCATATTGCTTATAGAGTTGATACTCTCCAACGTATCTATAATTTTTTATGGTTCCATGCTATTATCTTGTCAAACTTTGGATGTTTTGTATGCCTTTTATATCTTTTTTGGGACTAACTTATTAACTCAGCGCCAAGTGCCAGTTCCTGTTTTTTCCGTGTTATTGACCCTTTTCAGAGGAGAATATTAAACGGAGTCCAAACGGAATAAAACCTCCGAAAAGATTTTTTTTCCGGAATAGAAGATACGCAAGGAGCTTGAGAACCAAGGCAGAGGGCACCACGGGAGGCCACAAGCCCCCTAGGTGCAGCCTGGGGGGCCCGCGCCTAGCAGGCTTGTGGGCCCCCTGTGACTCCTCTGCCCTACTTCTTCCGCCTATAAATCTCCAAAAAATCCAAAACCACGGGAGAGATCCACGAAAATACTTTTCCGCCGCCGCAAGCTTCTCTCTCCGCAAGATCCCATCTGGGGCACGTTTTGGTGCCCTGTCGGAGGGGGGATTCGGATATGGAGGGATTCTTCATAAACACCGTTGCCTCTCCGATGATGCGTGAGTAGTTCACCATAGACCTTCGGGTCCATAGCTAGTAGCTAGATGGCTTCTTCTCTCTCTTGGATCTTCAATACAAAGTTCTCCATGATCTTCATGGAGATCTATCTGATGTAATCTTCTTTTGCGGTGTGTTTGTCAAGATCCGATGAATTGTGGATTTATGATCAGTTATCTACGAATCTTATTTGAGTTTCTTCTGATCTCTTATATGCATGATTTCATATCCTTGTAATTCTCTTCGAGTTGTGGGTTTTGTTTGGCCAACTTGATCTATGATTCTTGCAATGGGAGAAGTGCTTGGTTTTGGGTTCATACCGTGCGGTGACCTCACCCAGTGATAGAAGGGGTAGCGAGGCACGCATCATGTTGTTGCCATCAAGGGTAAAAATATGGGGTTTATATCTATTGCATGAATTTATCCCTCTACATCATGTCATCTTGATTAAGGCGTTACTCGGTTTGTCATGAACTCAATACACTAGATGCATGCTGGATAGCGGACGATGTGTGGAGTAATAGTAGTAGATGCAAGTACCGGTCTACTTGTCTCAGACATGATGCCTATATTTATGATCATTGCCTTAGATATCGTCATGACTTTGTGCGGTTCTATCAATTGCTCAATAGTAATTCGTTCACCCACCGTAATATTTGCTATCTTGAGAGAAGCCTCTAGTGAACACTATGGCCCCCGGGTCTACTTCACATCATATTTTCAGCTCTACACTTTTACTTTGTTGCACTTTCCGCCTTCAGATCTCACCTTGCAATCAATCGTGAAGGGATTGACAACCCCTTTGTAGCGTTGGATGCAGGTTTGCTGTTTTTGCGCAGGTACATTAGTGCCTCATCTTGATACTCCTACTAGATTGATACCTTGGTTCTCAAACTGAGGGAAATACTTACTGCTACTGTGCTGCATCACCCTTTCCTCTTCAAGGGAAAAACCCAATGCAAGCTCAAGAGGTAGCAAGAAGAATTTCTGGCGCCGTTGCCGGGGAGGATCAAGTCAAGAATAATCTCCCGTCAACGTGCCAATTTCTGGCGCCGTTGCCGGGGAGCATCAAGTGAAGCTTATCCAAGTAAGTGTCGCAAACTCATCTCTTGCATTTACTTTTTTGCCTCTCGTTTTCCTCTCCCCCACTTCTGAAAAACAAAAAATTAAAAAAATATTTGCCTTTTTCGTTTGCGCTCTTCTTTCGCTTGCTTTCGGTTCGCTTGTGCGCTTGTCTGCCTGCTAAGACCTGTATGGCCCAACCAAAGGATTATGATGCTTACTACACAAGGTTGGAAGAGATTGAAACTAGTGTTAAAGGCTTCATGTCTACACAGTTTGATTATAATAGTTACTTTCATAGAGAACTAAGGGAGCAAAATTCTTTTATGTCTTTTATGAATAAAGAAGTTGATGATATGGCCAAAGAATTCCTTGCGCTAAATTCTCAGTTTGCTCGTCTTGAAAATTTGGTAGGATAGATTTCTGATAAACAGGCTACCTTAGTCAATAAAATGACTGCTAAACCTGAAATATGTGATGAGAATCACGAAGATCTTAAAGTGCTTGGTGTGACTCCCATTGAATTCTTGTTTTCTAGTGTCAAACCTAATGATGATGGGGCTGGATATGAATCCACCTTGGTTGAAAAACGCCCCAATGATTCGGAGTCTATCTATCTTGATGCAAAAAGCATTGAAAGTTGAGTAGAGGATATCAAAAGTTTGAGTAGTAATGAAACTACTACTTTGGATTTCAAGGAATTCAATTATGATAGTTGCTCTTTGATTGAATGTATTTCCTTGATGCAATCCATGCTAAACTCTCCACACGCTTATAGCCAAAACAAGGCCTTTACCGATCATATCGTCGATGCTATGATGAAATCTCTTGAAGAGAAACTTGAATTGGAAGTTTCTATTCCTAGAAAACTTCATGATGCGTGGGAACCTACTATCAAAATCAAGATCAAAAACTATGAATGCAATGCTTTGTGTGATTTGGGTGCTAGTGTTTTCACGATTCCAAAGTCTTTATGTGATGTTCTAGGCTTTAATGAGATTGATGAGTGCTCTCTTAATTTGCATCTTGCGGATTCTACTGTTAAGAAACCTATTGAAAGGATCAATGATGTTCTTATTATTGCAAATATGAACTATGTACCCGTAGATTTCATTGTGCTTGATATTGATTGCAATCCTACATGTCATATCATTCTTGGTAGACCTTTCCTAAGGACTATTGGTGTTGTCATCGATATGAAGGAAGGGAATATTACATTTCAATTTCCATTAAAGAAGGGCATGGAACATTTTCCTAGAAAGAAAATAAGATTACCTTATGAATCCATGATGAGTGCTACTTATGGTTTGAGTACCAAAGACGACGATACGTGATTCTACCGCCTTATGCCTAGCTAAGGGCGTTAAACAATAGCGCTTGTTGGGAGGCAACCCAATGAATTTATCTTTGCTTTTTGCTTTCTCTTTTGTTGTGTCCACACCATCATAATTCTGTTATGATTGTGTCTTTTGTGTTTCTTTTTGTGTTTGAGCCAAGTAAAACCTTTATGACTAGTTTGGTGATGGTTGTTTGATCATGCTGGAAAAAGACAGAAAATTTTCGCTCACAAAATTATTTTTCATTTTTATCCAGAAAGAGCTTATGAGTTGATTCTTTTTTGCTACTGGTTGATATGCCAATGGCCCAAACTGTCATAATTGTTCAGAATTTTTGAGATAGCAGAAGTATACGAAGTATACAGATTCTGTTTTTGTTGTGTTGATTGCTTATTTTGATGAAACTATGGATAGTATCGGGGGGTACTAGCCATGGAAAAGTAGAATATAGTAATCTAACACCAATATAAATAGAAATCAAGTTTTCTACAGTACCTCAAGAGGTGGTAGTTTGTTTTCTTGTGCTAATGATATCACGAGTTTCTGTTTAAGTTTTGTGTTGTGAAGTTTTCAAGTTTTGGGTGATGTTCTCATGGACAAAGGGATAAAGAGTGAAAAGAGCTCAAGCTTGGGGATGCCCAAGGCATCCCAAGCCAAATTCAAGGACACCAAAAAGCCTAAGCTTGGGGATGCCCCGGGAAGGCATCCCCTCTTTCGTCTTCAATCCATCAGTAACATTACTTGGAGCTATATTTTTATTCACCACATGATATGTGGTTTGCTTGGAGCGTCGTGTATTATAGGAGTCTTTTCTTTTTGTTGTGTCACAATCATCCTTGCTGCACACATTTTGAGAGAGACATGCACTCATCGTGAATTTGCTAGAATACTCATTGAGCTTCGCTTATATCTTTTGAGTTAGGCAATTTAGCTCACATGTGCTTCACTTATATCTTTTGAGCTAGATAACTTTGATCTAAGTGCTTCACTTAGATCTTTTAGAGCACGGCGGTGTGATATTTTGGAGAAATTTGAACTCTCGATCTTCACTTATATCTTTTTGAGAGTGCTCTCTCTGAATAACTTGGTAGTTGGCTTATGCTATGAAAGTAGTCCCAAAGGTGATAGGCACCCAAAGAGGATACAATAAAACTTCCATATTCATGTGCATTGATTAGAAAGAGAAGTTTGATTCCTCTCAAATAGTTTTGAGCCATGGATTTGGTAATATTAAGAGTTATGTTAGTAGGGTGTTGTGGATCTAGAAATACTTGTGTTGAAGTTAGTGATTCCCGTAAGAGGCACGTATGGTGAACCGCTATGTTAGGAAGTCAGAGCATAATTGATTTATTGATTGTCATCCTTTGTGTTGCGGTCGGGGTCGCACGATGGTTAACACCTACCAACCCTTCCCCTAGGAGTATGCGTTTAGCACTTTGTTTCGATTACTAATAAAAACTTTCGCAATAAGTATGTGAGTTCTTCATGACTAACGTGAGTCCATGGTATAGATGCACTTTCACCTTACACCATTGCTAGCCTCTCTAGTGTCGCGCAACTTTCGCCGGTACACAAAACCACCATATACGTTCCTCAAAACAGCCACCATACCTACCTATTATGGCATTTTCATAGCTATTCCGAGATATATTGCCTTGCAACTCCCACCGTTCCGTCTCATGACATGTGCCGTCACTTTCATATTGTCATTGCATGATCGTAAGATAGCTAGCAAGATGTTTCAACGTCATACGCCAAGCTAGATCGTTGCACATCCCGGTACACTGCCGGAGGCATTTCCTATAGAGTCCTCATCATTCTAAGCATTGAGCTGTGAGTAAATTAAAGTGTGATGATCATCATTATTAGAGCATTGTCCCATGTGAGGAAATAAAAAAAAGGACGCCAAAGTTTCCCACACAAAAAGAGAGAGAGAGATATGGAAAGAGGTAAGTGTCCAAAAAAAGGGAGAGAAAAAGAGAGAAGGGACAATGCTACTATCTTTTTCCACACTTGTGCTTCATAATAGCACCAGGTTCTTCATGATTGAGAGTCTCTTGTTTTGTCACCACCATATGCTAGTGGGAATCTTCATTATATAACTTGGCTTGTATATTCCAATGATGGGCTTCCTCAAAATTGCCCTAGGTCTTCGTGAGCAAGCAAGTTGGATGCACACCCACTAGTTCTCCTTTTGAGCTTTCACATACTTATAGCTCTAAGTGCATCCATTGCATGGTAATTCCTACTCTTTCACATTGATATCTATTGATGGGCATCTCCATAGCCATTTGATACGCCGAGTCGATGTGACCATCTCCTCCTTTTTGTCTCACAACCTCCACCACACTCTATTCCACCTATAATGCTATATCCATGGCTCACGCTCATGTATTGCGTGAGAGTTGAAAAAGGTTTGAGAAAGTAAGAGTGCGAAAACAATTACTTGGCCAATACCGGGGTTGTGCATGATTTAAATTAGTTGTGTGGGGATGATGGAGCATAGCCAGACTATATGATTTTGTAGGGATAATTTTCTTTGGCCTTGTTATTTCGAAAGTTCATGATTACCTTGCTAGTTTGCTTGAAGTATTATTGTTTTCATGTCAATAGCAAACTATTGTTTTGAATCTTACGGATCTGAACATTCATGTCACATGAAAGAAGTTACAAAGGACAAATATCCTAGGTAGCATTCCACATCAAAAATTCAGTCTTTATCACTTCCCTACTCGAGGACGAGCAGGAGTTAAGCTTGGGGATGCTTGATACGTCTCCAACGTATCTATAATTTTTGATGGTTCCATGCTATTATCTTGTCAAACTTTGGATGTTTTGTGTAGACCCTGCGAGTTCGAGAACTATGTAGACATGACCGAGACACCTCTACGGCCAATAACCAATAGCGGGACCTAGATGCCCATATTGGTTCCTACATATTCTACAAAGATATTTATTGGTTGAACCTCTATGTCAAGGATTCATTTAATCTCGTACGTTGTGTTCTTTGTCCATCGGTATGTTACTTCCCCAAGATTCGGTCGTCGGTATCTGCATACCTAGTTCAATCTCGTTACGGACAAGTCTCTTTACGCGTTCCGTAATACAAGATCACGTGGCTAACTCTTTAGTCACATTGCTTGCAAGCTTGTTGTGATGCTTTATTACCGAGTGGGCCATGAGATACCTCTCCCTCACATGGAGTGAGAAGTCCCAGTCTTGATTCATGCCAACTCAACAGACACCCTCGGAGATACCTATAAAGAACCTTTATAGTCACCCAGTTACGTTGCGATGTTTGATACACACAAGGTACTCTTCCGGTGTCAGCGAATTGCATGATCTCATGGTCATAGGAACAAATACTTGACATGTAGAAAACAATAGCAATAAACTGACATGATCATATGGTACGTTCATAGTTTGGATCTTGTCCATCACATCATTTTCCTAATGATGTGATCCCGTTATCAAGTGACAACTCATGTCTATGGCCAGGAAACCTTGACCATCTTTGATCAACGAGCTAGTCCTTTAGAGGCTCACTAGGGACAGTGTGTTGTCTATGTATCCACACATGTATTTGAGTTTCCACTCAATACAATTCTAGCATGGATAATAAACTATTACCATGAACAAGGAAATATAATAATAACCACTTTATTATTGCCTCTAGGGCATATTTCCAACAAACTCAACATCCCTCAGGTTATTTGAGTGTGACTTGATCCAAATCTACCAACCCAAGTCCGGTCATCACGTGAGATGAGGTGGTTTCAATGGTGAACATCCCCATGTTGATCATATCTACTATATGATTCATTTTTTGACCTTTCAGTCTCCCGTGTTCCGAGGCCATGTCTGTACATGCTAGGCTCGTCAAGTTTAACCCGAGTGTTCCGCATGTGCAAAACTGACTTGCACCCTCAAATTTTAAATTTGGGATTTTCTGATTTTGTTTATTTTTAAAATGAATTTCCAAAACTTTGACAAAAACATCTTTTGGAATCTTCTTGAAAATCTTACTTTGATAAAAATTCTTTTGAGTTTTCCTTGGCAACAATTCTAATTTGTGAAGAGCTTTACTTAACTTCCCTTCTTGACCAAGGTTTTCACTTGAGAATCCCTCTCTCCTTCTTATAAAAATTTATTAGTAGTTTGGGTCAAGTATCTTGCTAACTAAGTTTTGCCCTAAAACTTTTCTCTCTTCCTCTCTCGGTGATTTCTTCACCATAACTTCAATCTAACATCAGGGCATCTTTTAAAAATAGATTCTTAAAGTTTTGGGGTAGTTTAACTATCTTTCCTATTTTTAAATGACCAAAAGCTATTTGTGTAATCAGTTTTGACCCCCAGATATTTACAGCGGAACTTATAGATTCCTTTGGCTTTTGAACCCAAATTTCCAATCCATCGTAGCCCTAGGTACCCTCAACCCATTCCCCAAAAACTTTCTAGTTTTAGTTTGAAATTTTCAAATTTTGTTTGACCAGATTTTTTGTTTTTACTGAAAACCCTCCCTAACCATTTTCAAAAATTCTGAAAATTTGCACGCATCTTCTAGAGTCAAAGAGAGGCCACCCCAAAAAAATCAGATGCTAACTCTTTTTCCCCATGCCAATTTCATTTCGTCGAGCACGTGGTGGGCACTCCTTCGAGGAAGGAGACCGGGAGCGCCAATCTCACCAGTGCGAGCCCTCGCGGCTTGCGCATTGTGCCTCTCGCATATCCACCGTGCCGCACAGTCCTTTGGCCGGTTGTGAGCGTCGGTGGTGAGCTGGCCTGAGCTCCGCTAGCTCTGGGAGCGACGCCAACAACGACTGATGTGACCGCCAGTGTCCATCAATGCAAAGTCGTGCCGCCCGTCACCGCCCTTTCATCCTGAGAGCTCCGTGTGGCCGTCCCACACTCCTATGCACGTTGATGATCGTCACCATGCTGTGGACAGCACAGAGCACACTCTCTACAGCCGACGCGCCCGTGTGGAGCCGCTCCGTTGAGCCATGATCTCTGCACATAATAGCTCGGGTTCATTGGTAAAACGGAACCGCCGCAAACTGTTGTAGCTAGCGAGCCTCGTAAGCGCGTGCAGAACCCTCTGGCCACCGTAATCAGTGCCAAAATTAACCCCGATGCGGCACCCCTCTCGCCAACCTATAAATAGAACTCCTCGGACCATGCTGAAGCCATCACCCCTCCTCCACCTCACCACAGCCAAGCCTAAGCCACTCGGAGGGCTTCGGGAAGGTCATCTTCCCCGCCTCTGGCCACCCGATTTAGCTTCAGGTTCCGATTAAATTCGAGCAGGTGAATGTTGGAAATATGCCCTAGAGGCAATAATAAAATAGTTATTATTTTATTTCCTTATTCAATATAATCATTTATTATCGATGGTAGAATTGTATTGAATGGAAACTCAGATACATGTGTCGATACATAGACAACACACTGCCCCTAGTAAGCCTCTAGTTAAATAGCTCGTTGATTAAAGATGGTTAAGGTTTCCTAGCCATAGAGAAGTGTTGTCACTTGATAACGAGATCACATCATTAGGAGAATGATGTGATGGACAAGACCCAAACTGTGAACGTAGCATGTGATTGTGTCATTTTTATTGCTACTCTTTTTTTGCATGTCAAGTATATGCTCCTATGACCATGAGATCATGTAACTTACTGGCACCGGAAGAATACCTTGTGTGTATCAAACATCGCAACATAACTGGGTGACTATAAAGGTGATCTATAGGTATCCTCGAAGGTGTCTGTTGAGTTAGCATGGATCAAGGCTGGAATTTGTCACTCTGTATGACACAGAGGTATCTGGGGCCCCAGTCGGTAATACAACATCACAACAAGCCTTGCAAGCAATGTGACTAAAGAGTTAGCCACGTGATTTTGTATTGCGTAACGAGTAAAGATACTTGCCAGTAATGAGATTCAAATAGGTATAGAGATACCGATGATCGAATCTCGGGCAAGTAACATACCGAAGGACAAAGGGAATGTTATATGGGATTAACTGAATCCTTGACATAGAGGTTCAATCGATTAAGATCTTCGTAGAATATGTAGGATCCAATATGGACATCTAGGTCCCGCTATTGTTTATTGACCGTAGCGTGTCTCGGTCATGTCTACATAGCTCTCGAACCCGCAGGGTCTGCACACTTAAGATTCGATAGCGTTTCTGTATAGTTGAATTATGTATGTTGGTAACCAAATGTTGTTCGGAGTCCTAGATGAGATCTCGGACGTCACGAGGAGTTTGGGAATGGTCTGGAGATGAAGATTGATATATAGGAAGGGTGCATTTGGCTTCTGGAAGGATTTCGAACATTACCGGTAAAGTACCGGGAGTGACGAATGGGTTCCGAGGTTCCACCAGGAGGGGCCACCCATCCAGAAAGGGACCAAATAGGCACAAGGGTGGTGCACCAGCCCCTGGTGGGTTGGGCGGCCAGCCCAAGTGGGCCTATTCGTCTGAAGTGTCAAAAGAGAGAGAGGTGGGGTAAACCTACTAGTAGGAGGACTCCTCCACCAAACCGAATTGGAGGAGGACTCCTCCCTCCTCCTTGGTGCACCGACCAAACCCTAGGGGTTTTCCCTAGGGCGGCACCCCTCCCTCCCTCATGTATATAGTGCAGGATAGAGAGGCTAGCCGCACCTCAAGCCATGGTGCACCCACTCTCCCTCCACTACTTCATGACACCCCTTAGGTTATTCCGGTAGTGCACGGCGAAGCCCTACTGGAGTAGCTCCACCATCATCCTCGTCACACCGTCGTGCTACTGGAGAATTCAGCTACCTCTTCGTCTCTCTTTCTGGATCAAGAAGGCGGAGATCATCATCAAGCTACACGTGTGTTGAACACGGAGGTGTCGTCCGTTCGACACTAGATCGTGATTGGATCGCGGGGCGGCTTGCGATTTGGATCGCGAAGACATTCGAATACATCAACCGTGTTTCTTAACGCTTCCCGCTTAGCGATCTGCAAGAGTATGTGAATCCGATCTCTCCTCTCGTAGATGTTCATCACCATGGATAGATCTTATGTGTGCGTAGGAATTTTTTTGTTTCCCATGCAATGTTCCCCATCAGTGAATGCATCCCCATGGCCCAAACTCAGCCAGCATGCTCCTCGAGAACCCACCCATTTAACCATGCTTCAATTCGGAGTTTGCAGGCTTCTCTCACAAGATCCACCTGCACCTGAAAGCGCCACCCACCGGAATTGGAATTACCATCGACGTGGTGCTCTCTGACGATTGCCTCCACCTCCATCAGCTATGAAATCGCCTAGTGAGTCCGCCCATATCCTTTTCCCCCTCTGGTTTGCCGCAGGACACTGCCACTGACACAGCGAGCCTCTATCACTGGCGAGGTGGTTTCAAACCTGACAGTGGAGGCTCACTGTGAGGATTCTGTTTTACCGAATTGTTTTTTCTAAAACGTATTCCCCTAGAGTGCGCTTTCCCCTCCGGCTCACGCAGATTCAGCGGGGAGCTTTCTGTTTTATCAGTCAGCCTCTCAGCTAGTATCTATTTTTACAGATTAGCCCTTAATTTCAATTCCTTTATAACTTTTAAACTATAGGGTCTTTTGAGTTGATTCTTTTTGCAAAAAAAATATTTTGTTGTCTAGTTTTTTTCTGATATTTATTGAAAAATATTTTGAGACAAGATGTTGGAATATAGTATTTACGATAACCCGATGTATATGACGTAGATACCGAAGGGGGGAGCCGGTGTCAACTTCACCGAGCTCGATCCCGACTTCGTCGAACCATGCAAGCTATTTAATCAATTGATGTGATGTTTGCTGACAGAATAGTTAGTGAACTACTTCATAAGAACACTTGCATATGATGAAATGCTTCATAATAACACTTGCATATGATATGATTTCTTGCTTGACAAAGTTAATCACCAATGTGATGATGATAGGTCGTGGACAACCTAGTCACGTGGGACGTGATAGGTTGTGGCCTGATCATGCGGGTTGCATGATACCGTGTGGATAAATTTAATAACTCGAGTGTTGGCATAGATCTAGTCTTGTCACTGCGTCAGCTTACCTTCGGTACTACCATAGGTCTTTCTGAAAGAGGATACGGTGTAGTAGGTTGTAAACCTATTATCAGGTACACACCAAGTAGAGGGGTCGAGATGAAGGTTTCCATGGCCCTGGAATAAATCTAGTCATCCGGTCAGGGGGCATGGGTGTTTCCGGTCTAGGACCAGGAGGGGGGCACCCCCTTGTAGCACGTGGTAGAAATTTGATCCCATGCTATTCAAGGATGTTGGCCTCCCCGTCTTATAGTTTTTCCCCTGGAAGCGTGACCCAGGTGATGCCGGGCCTAGCTGGGTAAAAATGGGTCTGTGCTGGTTCTGAGTGTTTACTTCTGAAATATTTTACACGAGATTAGTCTTAGTGACTATGGAAACCCATTGGCTGTGGGTAAAGAGTACACCCTCTACAGAGTCAAAACTATTCGAGTAGCCGTGTCCACGGTCAAGGACGACTGGTTGACATGTCAAGTGTCAGTCTAAGTGTCGGTCTCTGGAGAACGAGTTTTTTTATGAAAGTGCTAATGTTGACATATGACTCGGGTAAGGGAATTAACATGATGAAACTTGGTTATATCTAATATCCCGAAGGTTGGTTGTACCACCCGGATATTCATTTACTTTTATGCCCTTTTTGTGGTGTCGCTAAGACGCCCGTCCGAGGGGAGCATTTAATTTATGCCCTTTCTGCGATGTCACTAAGATGCCCGACTGAGGCGAGCATTTACTTTTTTCCCCTCTCTATGATGTCGCATAGATGCCTGATTGTGGCTTGTTAATTTATTATATCGTGTATGTGGTGTCTCTTAGACGCCCGATGGTTGTTATTTATTTTTACCTGCTAACCTTTCAAGGCATCGCTTCAGACACCCGGCCGGTGCATTTTATTTTGTTTTGATATTTTGGGAGGATTACCGCCCGACTTATCTACTCTAACCTAACTGTATTAATTTCTCTATCATGATAATTGTGATAATTAACCCTGCATATAATACTATTGCATTCATCTTAACTTTTGTGAAAATTGTCTTGCGAGTACTTTCAAAGTAACCACTCGCTTGTTGAGTGGCCAGATATGGATGAAGGAGACCTCATGGACGAAGAGTACGCTAGGGAGTCCCAGTGAGTCTTGCGATCTTGGAGTGTGCCGTTGTATTATTTCACATCTTCCACCACCACAAATAAATAGTCAAGCCTCACTCTAACACTTGGCATGTAGTAGTAGTTAAGCCGTGTCACTTCACTCCAATGTGACATGCCTACATATTTATGCGAGCAGTAGGTCTACCCTATGACCACTATGATATGTCCGCCCTTATGCTTAGTATGGGGTGTTGTAATAAACTACTGAGCTGCCTCCGCTCAATCCTATTTAATATTAAGTACTATCAGTTTTCCATATCAAGTTCGTCTATCAGTGTGAATGATTTTCTACACACGTGACATTCAGGGCTAATTTACAATAAACTTATTTATTTGGAAACCGGTCTTGAAACTCTATCACACCCTATCATCATGTGGTGCTTCTAACGACGAACTTTCACAACGGTGCACACTCGGGGAGAACACGATTTTATCTTGAAATTTTAGTGAGGGGTCACCTTATAATGCTACTGTCATCCTAAGCAAAATAATATGCATAAAAATCATTAACATCACATGCAAATCATAATAGTGACATGATATGGCCATCATCATCTTGTGCTTTTGATCTCCATTTCCAAAGCATCGGCATGATCTCCATCGTCACCGGCATGACACCATGATCTCCATCATCGTGTTGCCATCAGGGTTGTCGCGCCAACCATGCTTCTACTACTATTGCTACCGTTTAGCGATAAAGTAAAGCATTACATAGCGCTTAATGATTGACACGCTGGTCATACAATAATTAAAGACAACCCTATGGATCCTGCCGGTTGTCGTATGCATTGACATGAAAGTCAATAATAACTATTACAAAACATGATCATCTCATACATCAAATATATTTCATCATGTCTTTGGCCATATCATATCACAACATACCCTGCAAAAAAAGTTAGACGTCCTCTAATTTGTTGTTGCATGTTTTACATGGTTGTTATGGGTATCTAGCAAGAACAATTCTTACCTACGCAAAACCACAACGGTGATATGCAAGTTGTTATTTAACCTTCTGCAAGGACTGTCTTTGTCGAATCTAATTCAACTAAGGTGGGAGAGACACACACCCGCCAACCATCTTTTGCAAGAAAGTCACATGTCAATCGATGGAACCGGTCTCTCGTACGTGGACGATTAAAGTTGGTTCGGGCCGCTTCATCCCACAACACCGCTGAATCAAGAAAAGACTAAGGAAGGAAGCAATCTGAATATCAGCGCCCACAAATTCCTTTTTGTTATACTTGTGATCTCATCTACACACAAACCAAGCTCATGATGCCATAGTTGGGGAACATCGCATGGGAAACAAAAAAATTCCTATGCGCACACAAGATCTATATATGGAGGTCAAATTCAATGAGAGGGGGAGTGCATCTACATGCCCTTGTAGATCGCTAAGCGGAAGCGTGTATAACGCGGTTGATGTAGACAAACGTCTCCGCGATCCATTCACGATCCATCCTACGATCCTATCACGATTCATCCCGATATAGCTCCGAACATACGACACCTCTGCGATCAACACATGTACAGCTCGATGACGTCTTCGCCTGCTTGATCGAGCAAGAGAGAGCCGAGAGGTAGATGAGTTCTACGACAGCACAACGGCATGGCGGAGGTGGTGGTGGAGTTGTCCCGACATGGCTTCGCCAAGCGCTACCGCGACGATCTAGAGGAGAAATTGATCTAGAGGGATAGGGAGAGGTTGCGCCGTGGCTTATCGTGTTGCGGCCCTCCCTCCCCTCACATATATACAGGAGGAGAGGAGGGGGGCGACGACCCTAGCCCCCCCCCCTAGGGGGGCGACAACCAAGAGGAGGGGCGGCGGCCCTAGTGGGTGCCTTGCCACCCAAGGCAAGGGGTGGCCGGTCCCTTTTGGGCTTAGCCCTCCACATCTAGACACATGGGCCTAGGTGGGAGGGGCGACAATGCCACCAGGGCCTGGTGCACCCCCTCTCACAGCCCATGGGGCCCTCCGGGGCAGGTGTACCCTCTTGATGGACCACGGAACACTTCCGGCATTCTCTTCACAAAACCGGTACTTCTCGGATCTTTTCCGGACGTCAAATATCAACTTCCCATATATCAATCTTTACCTCCGGACTATCCCGGAGCTCCTCATGATGTTCGGGATCTCATCCGGGACTCCAAACAACTTTCAGTCACCATCATACATAACTCATTAGTACCAAATCGTCATTGAACCTTAAGTGTGCACACCCTGCGGGTTTGAGAACTCTGCAGTTATGACCGAGACACTCTCTGGTCAATAACCAATAGCAGGACCTGGATGCCCATCTTGGCTCCTACATATTCTATGAAGATATTTATCGGTCAAACCATGATGTCAAGGATTCAATCAATCTTGTATGCAGTTCCCTTTGTCCATCGGTATGTTACTTGCCCGAGATTTGATCGTCGGTATCTCCATACCTAGTTCAGTCTCATTACCGCCAAGTCTCTTTACTCTTTCTGTAATACAAGATCCCATGACTAACTTCTTAGTCACATTTCTTGCAAGCTTCTTGTGATGTTATATTACCGAGTGGGCCCACAGATACCTCTCCGTCATACGAAGCGACAAATCCAATTCTCGATCCATGACAACCCAACAGACACCTGATACGTCTCCATCGTATCTATAATTTTTTATTGTTTCATGCCAATTTTATACAACTTTCACATACTTTTGGCAACAATTTATATGATTTATTGGACTAACCTATTGATCCAGTGCCAGTTCCTGTTTTTTGTGTGTGTTTTGTTTCACAGAAATTTCATATCAAATGATGTCCAAACGCGATAAAAATTTACAGAGATTTTTTTGGAATATTTGTGAATTTTTAGAAGTGGAAGCAACCTAAATGGAGGCCCACAGAGAGCACAAGACACCAGGGCGCGCCGTAGGGCCCAGGCACGGCCTGGTGGCTGGTGCTCACCTCGTATGTCGGTTGAAGCTCTCCTTTGGGTGCAAGGAAGATAATTTTGGGATAAAAATCCCCTCAAAATTTCAGCCCGATCGGAGTTACGGATCCCTGGGAATATAAGAAACGGTTTTCGGCCAGAAAAGAACGAGAGGAGAACGCGAAACAGAAGAGAACAGAGAGGGAGATCCAATCTCGAAGGGGCTCCCGCCCCTCCACCGCCATGGAGGCCATGAACCAGAGGGGGGGACAATCCTCCCATCAAGGGGGAGTCCAAGGAATGATAAGAAGGAGGGGGGTCTCTCCCCCTCTCTCCCAGTGGCAGTGGAACACCGCCGAGGCAATCATTATGACGACGATCTACACCAACAATCTTGCCATCGTCAACACCAACTCTCTTCCCCTCTTTGCAGCGGTGTAACACCTCTCTTCCCCGCTATAACCTCTACTTAAACATGGTTCTCAACTCCATATATTATTTCACAATGATATTTGGCTATCCTATGATGTTTGAGTAGATCTGCTTTTGTCCTATGGGTTAATTGTGCTATGATGTTATGGATGTGAACTGTATGTTGATATGGTGTTGTCCTATGGTGCCCTTGGTGTTGTGCAAGCGGAGGGATCCCCGCTGTAGGGTGTTGCAATATGTCCATTATTCGCTTATGGTGGGTTGCTTGAGTGACAGAAGCATAAACCCGAGTAAGTAGGTTATGGCGTATGGGAGTAAAGAGGACTTGATACTTAATGCTATGGTTGGGTTTCACGACCTTAATGATCTTTTGTAGTTGCGGATGCTTGCTAGAGTTCCAATCATAAGTGCATATGATCCAACTAGAGAAAGTATGTTAGCCCATGCCTCTCCCTCATTGCATATAACAAGTATCTATCGTACAAAATTCAATTGCCTAGGGACAATCTTCCCATTGCGTTACAAAAAGCTTGTTGCATCACTACCAAGTTTATTTACTTGCAAAGTACTTTAAGTTTACTTCCCGCAAAGTAGTTTCATACTAATTCTAGGTGGAGCAAGCATTAACGTGCGTAGAGTTGTATCAGTGGTCGATAGAATCCCAGGGAATATTTATTCTACCTTTAGCTCCTCGTTGGGTTCGACAATATTACTTATAAAAAAAGGCTACACATGATCCCTGATACGTCTCCATCGTATCTACTTTTCCAAACTCTTTTGCCCTTGTTTTGGACTCTAATTTGCATGATTTGAATGGAACTAACCTGGACTGACGTTGTTTTCAGCAGAATTGCCTTGGTGTTGTTTTTGTGCAGAAATGAAAGTTCTCAAAACATCCTAAAAATTTACGGAGAATATTTTTAGAAAATATGAAAAATACCTGCGCAAAGATCCACCGGAGGGGATGGGCCAGTGGGCCACAAGCCCTGTAGACGCCACCCCCCCCCCCCCTTGGTGGTGGCTAGCAAGCTTGTGGGGCCCACGTGGCTCTGCCGCCCCCAATCTCAGCTCTATAAGTTCACTTTCGTCCCAGAAAAAATCAAGAGAGAAGATTTCGTCGCGTTTGCGATAGGAGGCGCCGCCACATCCTGTTCTTCATCTGGAGGGCAGATCTGGAGTCCGTTTTGGGCTCCGAAGAGGGGAAATCGTCGCCATCGTCATCATCAACCTTCTTCCCTCTCCAATTCCATGAAGCTCTTCATCGTTCGTGAGTAATCTATTCGTAGGCTCGCTGGGTGGTGATGAGTAGGATGAGATCTATCATGTAATCGAGTTAGTTTTGACGGGGATTGATCCCTAGTATCCACTATGTTCTGAGATTGATGTTGCTACTACTTTGCCATGCTTAATGCTTGTCACTAGGGCCCGAGTGCCATGATTTCAGATCTGAAATTATTATGTTGTCACCAATATATGTGTGTTTTAGATCCGGTCTTGCAAGTTGTAGTTACCTACTATGTGTTATGACCCGGCAACCCCGGAGTGACAATAACCGGAACCACTCCCGGTGATGACCATAGTTTGAGGAGTTCATGTGTTCACCAAGTGCTAATGCGTTGGTCCGGTTCTTTATTAAAAGGAGAACCTTAATATCTCGTAGTTTACTTTTGGACCCCGCTGCCACGGGAGGGATGGACAATAGATGTCATGCAAGTTCTTTTCCCTAAGCACGTATGACGACACGCGGAATGCATTCCTACATCACATTGACGAACGGGAGCTAGTCACATATCTCTCCGTGTTATAACTGTTGCATGATGAATATCGTCCAAACAAATCACCGACCCAGTGCCTACGAGTTTGTCCCACTGCTGTTGTTACTTGTCTTGCTCTGCTACTACTGTTGTCACTTGTCTTGCTATGCTACTGTCGCTTGCTACTGTTGCTACTTGCTACTGTTGTCACTACTGTTGTTCCTTGCCACTGCTATTACTCGTTACACTGCTGCTACCTGCTACAATTTTGGTACGCTGGTCGTTGATGGGAACAAACAATTTCCGTCAATGGGCAACTTCTGGCGCCATTGATACAATCGTTAGGAGCCGTCAAGAGATCGTTTCTGACACCGTTGTTATCATACTACTTTGCTGATGACTCTTTGCTTGCAGATACTAATCTTTCAGGTGTGGTTGAATCTGACAAATTCAGCTGCTAATACTTGAGAGTATCCTCTCACCTCCTTTTGGCGTATCAACAAATTTGGGTCGAATACTCTACCCTCGAAAACTGTTGCGATCCCACGCCCTGGTGGGCCGTGAACAACATTCTTCTAGTTTCGTTGCCAGGGAGTGCTAGCAGCATTCTTCTGGTGCTATTGCAGGGGAGGGTCTGTTGTCACGGAGTCAGCATTTTTCTGGCGCCATTGCTGGGGATGTATTGCTATATTCTCTGAGTCACTTGGGATTTATATCTTCTGATCACTATGAAGAATCTGAAGGATCCAAAAACCAAAGTCTTGCCCTCAACTATGAGGGGAGGTAAGGAACTGCCATCTAGCTCTGCACTTGATTCACCTTCAGTTATGAGTAAGTTTGCGACATCACCTCCTGCTACAAATCTTGATATGTCGCCTGTGCTTGATGATGCTTATGATGCTACTGCTAGATATGCTATGCTTGATACTATGCTTGATACTGCTTTGCCTGATACTACTAGAGATGCTTTGCCTGATGATGCTAGAGATGCTATGCCTGATACTGCTTTGCCTGATGATGCTATGCTTGATACTGCTAGAGATACTACTTTGCCTGATGTTCCACTAGGGGTATTCCTTGCTGCTCATATTGCTAGAGTTACTGCCATTGCTCGTGATGCTTCTGAAACTGTCGATACTATTGAGATAGAACCTGCTTTTGCTCCTGCTAGATCTAGCTCTCCTGAGGGTTACCTAAGGGTTACGTTATGGAGGGAGAGATAGCTGAGGATTTTATTGCGTGTAAGGATGCCTATGAAGCTGAGAAATTACTTCTCAAGTGGAAGGAAAATCTCTGAAAGCTAGGATGAAATACGACCCGAAGTTTTCCACTTCACCTAGAAATCTTGATGTGTCGCCTGTCCTTGATGATGCTTATGATGCTACTCCTAGAGATGCTATGCCTGATACTGCTTTGCCTGATACTACTAGAGATGCTTTGCCTGATGATGCTAGAGATGCTATGCCTGATGATGCTAGAGATGATATGCCTGATGATGCTATGCTTGATACTGCTAGAGATACTACTTTGCCTGATGTTCCACTAGGGGTATTCCTTGATGATCATATTGCTAGAGTTACTGCCAATGCTCGTGATGCTTCTGAAACTGCCGATACTATTCTGATAGAACCTGCTTTTGCTCCTGCTAGATCTAGCTCTCCTAGATATGAATTGCCTGATATACCTGAGGGTTATGTTATGGAGGGAGAGATAGCTGAGGATTTTCTTGCATGTAAGGATGCATATGACGCTGAGAAATTACTTCTCAAGTGGAAGGAAAAAATCTCTTAAAGCTAGGATGAAATACGACCCGAAGTTTGCCACTTCACCTATCTTCATCACCGATAAGGATTATGAATTCTCTGTCGACCCTGAGATAATCTCTCTAGTCGAATTTGATCATTCCCACGGTTATGAGTCTCAGACGGTCGTAGCCCATCTTACCAAACTACACGATATAGCCACCCTTTTCACTAGTGAGGAGAAGATCCGCCACCACTACATCCTTAAGTTGTTTCCTTTCTCTTTAAAGAAGGACGCTAAAGCCTGGTTCAACTGTCTTGCTCCTAGATGTGTGAGTAGTCCCCAGGATATGGTCTATTACTTCTGTGAGAAATATTTCCCTGCCCATAAGAAGCAAGCTGCCTTGCAGGAGATATACAACTTTGCTCAACTCCAAGAAGAGAGTCTCCCACAAGCTTGGGGGAGGCTCGTCCAACTACAAAATGCTTTGCCTGATCACCCTCTTAAGAAGAACGAGATACTTGATATCTTCTATAACAGACTTACTAATGACTCTAGAGACCACCTAGATAGTTGTGCCGATTGTGTTTTTAGGGAACGAACTATCGAACAAGCTGAGACTCTACTGAATAACATCTTGATCAATGATAATGCTTGGACTATTCCCGAACCACCTCCTAAGCCAACTCTGAATAAAAGAGGTATTCTATTCCTCGGTCCCGAAGATATGCAAGAAGCCAGGAAATCTATGCAAGAGAAAGGCATTAGATCTGATGATGTCAAAAATCTACCACCTATCGAAGAGATCCATGGTCTCGATAACCCGATACAAGTAGTAGAAGTGAATTCTCTGCGTAGGTTTGATGAGAGTGATATTCCTTTTGATAAACCTGCTAGCCTTTGCTTTGATGAATTTGACAACTTTGTTGCCAAACAACAGAGTTTCAATGATTATGTTAGCAGACATTTGGAACAAAGTACTCGTATGCTTAGCCATTTAAGTACTTGTGTAGACAGAAATGTCAATGATCTGAAGCTTGTGAGTAAACATGCCTCTATGATTACTACTCAGGTAGAACAAGTACTTAAAGCTCAGAATGACTTGCTCAATGAATTAAATGATAACTCTGTCAGAGTCCTTACTAGAGGAGGCAAAATGACTCGGGAACCTTTGTATCCTGAAGGTCATCCTAAGAGAATTGATCAAGATTCTCAAGGAATTAATGGTGATACACCCAGTCATCCTAAGGAGAAGAAAAAGGATGATAGAAACCTACATGCCAGTTCACCAAATACTGTCACACCTGAAGAACCTAATGATATTTCTGCGTCTGATGCAGAAACACAATCTGGTGATGAACATGAACCTGGTGACAATATGGACGGTGATGTTCATAATAATGCTCAACCTAGCAATGATGAGGATGTGGAGATTGAACCTACGGTTAATCCTGATAACCCACAACCCAAGAGATACGATAAGAATGACTTCACTGCTAGGAAGCATGGTAAAGAAAGGGAGCCATGGGTTCAGAGACCTATGCCCTTTCCTCCTAAGCCATCCAAGAAAAAGGATGATGAGGATTTTGAGCGCTTCGTTGAGATGATAAGACCCATCTTTCTGCAGATGAGGTTAACTGATATGCTCAAAATGTCTCTGTATGCCAAGTAAATGAAGGATATCGTGACTAATAAACGGAAGATACCAGATCTTGAGATCTCCACCATGCTTGGCAATTACACTTTCAAAGATGGAACTCCTAAGAAACTTGGTGATCCCGGAGTGCCCACTATCCCTTGCTCCATTAAAGGAAACTACGTAAGAACTGCCTTATGTGACCTTGGAGCCGGTGTTAGTGTTATGTCTCTCTCTCTCTTTATCGTAGACTTGAATTGGATAAGTTCACACCCACTGAAATTTCTCTGCAAGTGGCCGACAAATCAACCGCTTTCCCTATCGGCATTTGCGAGGATGTGCCTGTTGTCGTTGCTAACACCACTATCTTAACAGACTTTGTTATCTTGGATATTCCCGAGGACGATGCCATGGCTGTCATCCTCGGAAGACCCTTTTTAAACACTATGACTATGTGACAACAGACCTTCCCCTGCAACGGCACCAGAAGAATGCTGCTAGCACTCTCCAGCAATCGAAACTAGAAGAATGTTCTCGACGGCCCACCAGCGCGTGGGATCGCAGCAGTTTTTGAGGGTAGAGTATTCGACCCAAATTTGTTGATTCGCCAATAGGAGGTGAGAGGATACTCTCGAGTATTAGCAGCTGAATTTATCATATTCAACCACACCTGAAAGATTAGTATCTGCAAGCAAAGAGTCAGTAACAAAGTAGTATGATAACAACGGTGTCAGAAACGATCTGTTGACGGCAGACTATTTCTAACGATTGTATCAATGGCGCCAGAAGTTGCCCGTTGACGGAAATTGTCTGTTCCCGTCAACGACCAGCGAATCAAAATTGTAGCACGTAGCAGCAGTGTAACGAGTAATAGCAGTGGCAAGGAACAGCAGTAGTGACAGCAGTAGCAAGTAGCAACAGTAGCAAGCGACAGTAGCACAACAAGACAAGTAACAGCAGTAGCAGCAGAGCAAGACAAGTAACAGCAGCAGTGGGACAAACTCGTAGGCAATGGGTCGATGATTTGTTTGGATGGTATTCATCATGCAACAGTTATAACACTGAGAGATATGTGGCTAGCTCTCGTTCGTCAATGTGATGTAGGCATGCATTCCGTGTGTCGTCATACGTGCTTAGGGAAAAGAACTTGCATGACATCTATTGTCCATACCTCCCATGGCAGCGGGGTCCAAAAGGAAACTACGGGATATTAAGGTTCTCCTTTTAATAAAGAACCGGACCAACGCATTAGCACTTGATGAACGCATGAACTCCTCAAACTATGGTCATCACCGGGAGTGGTTCCGGTTATTGTCACCCCGGGGTTGCCGGGTCATAACACATAGTAGGTAACTACAACTTGCAAGATCGGATCTAAAACACACATATGTTGGTTACAACATAATAGTTTCAGATCTGAAATCATGGCACTCGGGCCCTAGTGACAAGCATTAAGCATGGCAAAGTAGTAGCAACATCAATCTCAAAACATAGTGGATACTAGGGATCAATCCCCGTCAAAACTAACTCGATTACATGATAGATCTCATCCTACTCATCACCGCCCAGCGAGCCTACGAATATATTACTCATGAACGATGAAGAGCTTCATGGAATTCGAGAGGGAAGAAAGTTGATGATGACGATGGAGACGATTTCCCCTCTCCGGAGCCCAAAACGGACTCCAGATCTGCCCTCCAGATGAAGAACAAGATGTGGCGGCGCCTCCGTATCGCAAACGCGACGAAATCTTCTCTCTTGATTTTTTCTGGGACGAAAATGAACTTATAGAGCTGAGATTGGGGGCGGCAGAGCCACGTGGGCCCCCACAAGCTTGCTAGCCACCACCAGGGGGTGGCGACTACATGGCTTGTGGCCCACTGGCCCACCCCCTCAGGTGGATCTTTGCGCAGGTATTTTTCATATTTTCCAGAAATATTCTCCGTAAATTTTCAGGACGTTCTCAGAACTTTCATTTCTGCACAAAAACAACACCAAGGCAATTCTCCTGAAAACAGCGTCAGTCCAGGTTAGTTCCATTCAAATCATGCAAATTAGAGTCCAAAACAAGGGAAAAAGAGTTTGGAAAAGTAGATACGATGGAGATGTATCAACTCCCCCAAGCTTAAAACCTTAGTTGTCCTCAAGCAACTCAGTTGACAAATTGAGAGAGAAAGAACAACTTTGACAACCTCTGTTTGATCTTGTTGTTGCAACTATGTCTAACTCATAACCAGAATTTCAGCAAGATCACAAGTTAACCACATAAGCAAGTGACACGAAGGTCTCACGGTAAACTAATATCAATGGCATAATCAGCTAACGAGCAAATAATGATGGGTTTCAAATACCAACACTTCAATCAAATCAAGCATGAAGCAATATGAATAGGTGGTATCTCGCTAGCTCTTTCTGAGACCGCAAAACATAAATGCAGAGCACTTTCAAAGATCAAGGGCTGACTAAACATTGTAATTCATAGCAACGAAGATCCAGTCATAGTCATACTCAATATCAATCAAAAGCAAAGCATAAAAATGACAGAGGTGCTCTCTAATTGGTGCTTATATAAGAGGAGGATGACTCGACAGGAAAATAAATAGACAGGCCCTTCGCAGAGGGAAGCATTGATTTGCAGAGGTGCCAGAGCTCAAGCTTTGAAAACAGAGATAATAATTTTGGGTGGCATGCTTTCATTGTCAACGCAATGACCAAGAGTTCTCAATATCTTCCATGCTACTCATGCTATAGGCGGTTCTCAAACAGAAAAGTAAAGTTTTAACTCCCCCACCACCAATCAATCACATTCCACGGCTAGCCGAATCCTCGGGTACCGTCCATACTAACAACAATCCGGGGGGAGTCTTGTTTTACAGTTATGTTTTCGATTTAAGCGTGGAACTGGGCATTCCAATTACCGGCCCCTTTCTCGTGAATGACAGTGAATAAACACATGTCGAGGATAACACTCCTAGCATGGAAGATACAAATAGCCCCCTGTCACCACATGAGCGGTTCGGGCATGCAAAACAGATTATTTCTTGAAGGTTTAGAGAATGGCACATGCAAATTTACTTGGAACGGCAGGTAGATACCGCAAATAGGTAGGTATGGTGGACTCTCATGGAAAAACTTTTGGGTTTATGGAAGTGGATGCACAAGCAGTATTTTGCTTAGTACAAGTGAAGGCTAGCAAAAGACTGGGGAGCGACCAACTAGAGAGCGACAACAGTCATCAAGATGCAATGAGTTTGACTAACATTGAATGAAAGCATGAACAGGATATAAATCACCATGAACACAAACATCATAGAGGCTATGTTGATTTTGTTTCAACTACATGCATGAACATGCGCCAAGTCAAGCCACTTGAATCATTCAAAGGAGAATACCATCCTATCATACTACATCATAGTCATCTCAAAATCTATGTTGGCATTCAAGACAAACCATTATAAGCTCTCAGCTAGTTAAGCATGGCATCAGAAACTATGATCTCTAAGTTGTCATTGCAAACATGGTTCTCTCACAACAAAGCTGAATCTGGGATGACAAGCTAGTCATATTTGCAAAAAACAAAACAGATCGAGTTCATACCAGCTTTTCCAGTCTCAGTCACTTCTTCATATATCATCATTATTGCCTTTCATTTGCACGATCGAACAATGTGAAGAATAATAAGAGCATTGGACTAAGCTGAATCTGCAGGCAAACACAAAGGAGAAGACAAAGTAATATGGCTCTTTGAAAGCTAAACAGGTATGCATGCAAGAACCACTAAACATTGTAACCAGTATCTTCTACCTTGACCCAAAGAAAAAGAAAACTATTTACACGGGAAAGCTCCCAACAAGCAAAAGAAGAAAGAAAAATATTTTTGGGTTTTCTCAAAAGGACACAAAACAAGAAAACAAAAAAAGAAAATAAACTAGCATGGATAATACAGTGGCAAAGTGTAAACACCGGCTAACAAAGTGAAAGCATAAGCATGAATGTAAAGTCGGTGAGAACACGTACTCCCCCAAGCTTAGGATTTTGGCCTAGCTTGGTCTACTCCCAAGGTGGGAAATAACCAGCTCCGGGATACTCTGGAGCAGACTGTGGATGCCACTGCTGTGTGAGCTCCTTTGGCTCCCACTGATAAACTGGCGTGTGATACTCGACGGGCGCCTCGGGCACGGGCACGTGTGGTTGGGCCAAGCCCCAATATGCGTAGATGTCCGAGGGCATAATAGTGTACCTGCCTGCATGAAGATCGAACAAAGAAGGAGCAGGCAAAGTAATAGTCTCTCGAGTACCCTGACTAAATACCAAGTTATAAATCATCCGTCTACTAGCATCTCTATCCAGAAAATCATGGTGAACCATGCTGTCATAATCCAGATATTTCTCAGGGAGAAGCATCTCTCCTTCTTCTCCGAGTCTAATGGGTATCTCAAAGTGTCTGGCAAGACGGGTAGCATAGATACCTCCATAGACGACACCCTTGGAACGGTTGGTGTTCAACCGCTGGGCTACTATAGCACCTAGGCTATAAGTCTTATCGTTATAAAGGCCTTCACGCAAAACCGCAAGGTCTGGAGAACTAAGTGATCCAGCCTCCCCACGGCCAATCAAACATTTTCCCACAAATAATGAGAAGTACCGAAGCACAGGAAAATGTATGCTAGCAATTCTAGCGCGAGACACTCCTCTCTCCTCTCCAATAGCAATAGAACCAATGAAATACTCCAAGTCCCGTGGACGAGGGTCACGGATATCCCCAACATAAGGTAATTTGCATACATTGCAAAAATCCTGTAGCGTCATGCACTGGGGGACATCGTATATCATGAACTCAACCATGGGAGGATTCTTCCTCGGATAAAAGTTGAAGCTTTGAACGAAAATATTGGTGAGGAGGAGGTATTGTGAGCACTTATCTTCAACGAACGCAGTAAGACCTGCGTTCTCCACCAAGTAATAAAAGTCTTCATAAAGCCTAGCGGCGCGCATAAATTCATCACTTGGCCACTCGCACGCTTGAACTTATGTGACTCGAGGAACTACGTAATTGGGGTGGTTCTTCTCATCCTCCTTGGGGTTACGGTTTGAAGAGCCTCTCAAGAACCTCCTCATCTTTTCCTTTTTCTAGCTCTGAAAAATTCTGAAATTTTAGAGACTTCGAAAGAAAAGTGAATAAAGAATTAAAGATTAACCCAATTTGTAGCAACTACTCCGACTAGTGCCTAGAGACTCTATCACACGCTAAAACTACTTGGGACCAGCTAAAATCAACATTTCTAGCTCAAGAACAGGGTCACCAAGGTAGCAAGAATACGCGAAGGATAAAGCACTCGAGCAAAAACTAATTGGACCAATGGAGGAGTCACTTACCAAGGAGTAATTTCCCCAAAACGGTTCAGAGAATGGTGCTTTGAGCAAGGAGATCGAAAATCACACCCAAATGAGCAAGAACACGGGTTTGAGCTGCGAAACAATTTTTCTGGAGGTGGAAGAAGAGGATGGGAGCTGGAATGAGTGGAGGGGGTCCCTATGGGCCCCACAAGCTTGCTAGCCGCCACCAGGGGGCGGCGGCTGCAGGGCTTGTGGCCCACTGGTCAGGTCCCCAGGCCAGCTCTCAGGCCCAGTAATTTTCAAATATTCCAGAAAAAATATACTAAATTTTCAGGACCATCGGAGAACTTTTATTTTCGGGGTATTTTTCTCCGGAACGCTAAAACAGAAAACAGGAAAAACAAAACTAATTCTATCATTTTTCTTCTAAGCAACAGAAAGTGAAAGCTCAAAACAGAGGTATGTGACTCTTTGATTCATCCATTTCATGGTCATCGAAAGAAATCCGTCAATGGGGTTGATCAAGTCCTCATGACAAAACCTTCTCGAATCGCAAGAGAGAACGGAGAATTTTCGAATAGCCACTAAGTCACCTCAATGGGGATATGTATCTCCCCAACAAGCAAATCATACTTCATCTTGACACGAGGAATAGGGCATTCAAAGCATAAGAATCGATGAAGTTTTTTTGATAGCATTGATGCAATGTACTTGATATCGTTTCTTCGGAAAGTGCACTGTGTGCTCATTACCGTTGACATGGAAAGTTACATTGCCTTTGTTGCAATCTATAACAGCCCCTGCAGTGTTTAAAAAGGGTCTTCCGAGGATGACAGCCATGGCATCATCCTCGGGAATATCCAAGATAACAAAGTCTGTTAAGATAGTGGTGTTAGCAACCACAACATGCACATCCTCGCAAATGCCGATAGGGAAAGCAGTTGATTTGTCGGCCATTTGCAGAGAAATTTCAGTGGGTGTCAACTTATCCAGTTCAATTCTAAGATAAAGAGAGAGAGGCATAACACTAACATCGGCTCCAAGGTCACATAAGGAAGTTCTTACGTAGTTTCCTTTAATGGTGCAAGGTATAGTGGGCACTCCGGGATCACCAAGTTTCTTAGGAGTTCCACCTTTGAAAGTGTAATTGGCAAGCATGGTGGAGATCTCAAGATCTGGTATCTTCCGTTTATTAGTCACGATATCCTTCATGTACTTGGCATACGGAGACATTTTGAGCATATCAGTTAACATCATCTGCAGAAAGATGGGTCTTATCATCTCAATGAAGCGCTCAAAATCCTCATCATCCTTTTTCTTGGATGGCTTAGGAGGAAAGGGCATAGATCTCTGAACCCATGGCTCCCTTTCTTTATCATGCTTCCTAGCAGTGAAGTCATTCTTATCATATTTCTTAGGTTGTGGGTTATCAGGATTAATCGTAGATTCAATCTCCACATCCTCATCATTGCTAGGTTGAGCATTATTATGAACATCACTGTCCATATTGTCACCGGGTTCATGTTCATCACCAGATTGTGTATCTGCATCAGACGCGGAAATATCATTAGGTTCTTCGGGTGTGACAGTATTTGGTGAACTAGCATGTAAGTTTCTATCATCCTTCTTCTTCTCCTTAGGATGACTAGGTTTATCAGCATTGATTCCTTGAGAATCTTGATCAACTCTCTTAGGATGGCCTTGAGGATACAAAGGTTCCTGGGTCAGTTTGCCTCCTCCAGTAATGACTCTGACAGAGTTGTCATTTAATTCATTGAGCAAGTCATTCTGAGCTTTAAGTACTTGTTCTACCTGAGTAGTAATCATAGAGGCATTCTCACTCAGAAGCTTCAGATCATTGACATTTCTGTCTACACAAGCACTTAAATGGCTAATCATACAAGTACTTTGTTCCAAATGTGTGCTAACATAATCATTGAAACTCTGTTGTTTGGCAACAAAGTTGTCAAATTCATCAAAGCATAGGCTAGCAGGTTTGTCAAAAGGAATATCACTCTCATCAAACCAACGCAGAGAATTCACTTCTACTACTTGTATCGGGTTATCGAGACCATGGATCTCTTCGATAGGTGGTAGATTTTTGACATCTTCAGATCTAATGCCTTTCTCTTGCATAGATTTCTTGGCTTCTTGCATATCTTCGGGACTGAGGAATAGAATACCACTTTTCTTCGGAGTTGGCTTAGGAGGTGGTTCGGGAATAGTCCAAGCATTATCATTGATCAAGATGTTATTCAGTAGAGTCTCAGCTTGTTCGACAGTTCGTTCCCTAAAAACACAACCGGCACAACTATCTAGGTGGTCTCTAGAGGCATCGGTAAGTTCGTTATAGAAGATACCAAGTATCTCGTTCTTCTTAAGAGGGTGATCAGGCAAAGCATTTTGTAGCTGGACGAGCCTCCCCCAAGCTTGTGGGAGACTCTCTTCTTGGAGTTGAGCAAAGTTGTATATTTCCTGCAAGGCAGCTTGCTTCTTATGGGCAGGGAAATATTCCTCACAGAAGTTAGTCCATATCCTGGGGACTACTCACACATCCAGGAGCAAGGGAGGTGAACCAGGCTTTAGCGTCATTCTTTAAAGAGAAAGGAAACAATTTAAGGATGTAGTGGTGGCGGATCTTCTCCTCACTAGTGAAAAGGGTGGCTATATCGTGTAGTTTGGTAAGATGGGCTACGACCGTCTCAGACTCATAACCGTGGAAAGGATCAGATTCGACTAGAGAGATTATCTCAGGATCGACAGAGAATTCATAATCCTTATCGGTGATAAAGATAGGTGAAGTGGAAAACTTCGGGTCGTATTTCATCCTAGCTTTCAGAGATTTTCCTTCCACTTGAGAAGTAATTTCTCAGCTTCATAGGCATCCTTACACGCAATAAAATCCTCAGCTATCTCTCCCTCCATAACGTAACCCTTAGGTAACCCTCAGGAGAGCTAGATCTAGCAGGAGCAAAAGCAGGTTCTATCTCAATAGTATCGACAGTTTCAGAAGCATCACGAGCAATGGCAGTAACTCTAGCAATATGAGCAGCAAGGAATACCCCTAGTGGAACATCAGGCAAAGTAGTATCTCTAGCAGTATCAAGCATAGCATCATCAGGCAAAGCAGTATCAGGCATAGCATCTCTAGCATCATCAGGCAAAGCATCTCTAGTAGTATCAGGCAAAGCAGTATCAGGCATAGTATCAAGCATAGCATATCTAGCAGTAGCATCATAAGCATCATCAAGCACAGGCGACATATCAAGATTTGTAGCAGGAGGTGATGTCGCAAACTTACTCCTAACTGAAGGTGAATCAAGTGCAGAGCTAGATGGCAGTTCCTTACCTCCCCTTGTAGTCGAGGGCAAGACTTTGGTTTTTGGATCCTTCAGATTCTTCATAGTGATCAGCAGATATAAATCCCAAGTGACTCAGAGAATATAGCAATACCTCCTCGGCAAGGGCGTTTGAAAAATGTTGACTCTGTGACAACAGACCATCCCGTGCAACGGCACCAGAAGAATGTTGCTAGAACTCTCCGGCAATTGAAACTAGAAGAATGTTGTAGACGGCCCACCAGCGCGTGGGATGGCAGCAGTTTTCGAGGGTAGAGTATTCGACCCAAATTTGTTGATTCACCAACAGGAGGTGAGAGGATACTCTTGAGTATTAGCAGATGAATTTATCAGATTCAACCACACCTGAAAGATTAGTATCTGCAAACAAAGAGTCAGCAGCAAAGTAGTATGATAACAACGGTGTCAGAAACGATCTGTTGACGGCAGACTATTCCTAACTATTGTATCAATGGCGCCAGAAGTTACCCGTTGACGGAAATTGTCTGTTCCCGTCAACGACAAGCGAATCAAAATTGTAGCAGGTAGCAGCAGTGTAACGAGTAATAGAAGTGGCAAGGAACAACAGTAGTGATAGCAGTAGCAAGCATGAGTAGCAGAGTAAGACAAGTAACAGCAGTAGCAGCAGAGCAAGACAAGTAACAGCAGCAGTGGGACAAACTCGTAGGCAATGGGTTGATGATTTGTTTGGATGATATTCATCATGCAACAGTTATAACACTGAGAGATATGTGGCTAGCTCTCGTTCGTCAATGTGATGTAGGCATGCATTCCGTGTGTCGTCATACGTGCTTAGGGAAAAGAACTTGCATGACATCTATTGTCCATACCTCCCGTGGCAGCGGGGTCCAAAAGGAAACTACGGGATATTAAGGTTCTCCTCTTAATAAAGAACCGGACCAACGCATTAGCACTTGATGAACGCATGAACTCCTCAAACTATGGTCATCACCGGGAGTGGTTCCGGTTATTGTCACTCCGGGGTTGTTGGGTCATAACACATAGTAGGTAACTACACCTTGCAAGATCGGATCTAAAACACACATATATTGGTGACAACATAATAATTTCAGATCTGAAATCATGGCACTCGGGCCCTAGTGACAAGCATTAAGCATGGCAAAGTAGTATGAACATCAATCTCAGAACATGGTGGATACTAGGGATCAATCCCCGTCAAAACTAACTCGATTACATGATAGATCTCATCCTACTCATCACCGCCCAGTGAGCCTACGAATAGATTACTCACGAACGATGAAGAGCTTCATGGAATTGGAGAGGGAAGAAGGTTGATGATGACGATGGCGACGATTTCCCCTCTCCGGAGCCCAAAACGGACTCGAGATCTGCCCTCCAAATGAAGAACAGGATGTGGCGGCGCATCCGTATCGCAAACGCGACGAAATCTTCTCTCTTGATTTTTTTTTTGGGACGAAAGTGAACTTATAGAGCTGAGATTGGGGGCGGCAGAGCAACGTGGGCCCCACAATCTTGCTAGCCGCCACCAGGGGGTGGCGGCTACAGGGCTTGTGGCCCACTGACCCACCCTCTCAAATCGCAAGAGAGAACTGAGAATTTTCGAATAGCCACTAAGTCACCTCAATGGGGATATGTATCTCCCCAACAAGCAAATCATACTTCATCTTGACACGAGGAATAGGGCATTCAAAGCTCCCAATAAGAATCAATGAAGTTTTTTCGATAGCATTGATGCAATGTACTTGATATCGTTTCTTCGGAAAGTGCATTGTGTGCTCATTACCGTTGACATGGAAAGTGACATTGCCTTTGTTGCAATCTATAACAGCCCCTGCAGTGTGATACATCTCCATCGTATCTACTTTTCCAAACTCTTTTGCCCTTGTTTTGGACTCTAATTTGCATGATTTGAATGGAACTAACCTGGACTAACGCTGTTTTCAGCAGAATTGCCTTGGTGTTGTTTTTGTGCAGAAATAAAAGTTCTCAAAACGCCCTGAAAATTTATGGAGAATATTTTTGGAAAATATGAAAAATACCTGCGAAAAGATCCACCGGAGGAGATGGGCCAGTGGGCCATAAGCCCTGTAGCCGCCACCCCCCTGGTGGCGGCTAGCAAGCTTGTGGGGCCCACGTGGCTCTGCCGCCCCCAATCTCAGCTCTATAAGTTCACTTTCGTCCCAGAAAAAAATCAAGAGAGAAGATTTCGTCGTGTTTGCGATACGGAGGCGCCGCCACATCCTGTTCTTCATCTGGAGGGCAGATCTGGAGTCCGTTTTGGGCTCCGGAGAGGGGAAATCGTCGCCATCGTCATCATCAACCTTCTTCCCTCTCCAATTCCATGAAGCTCTTCATCGTTCGTGAGTAATCTATTCGTAGGCTCACTGGGTGGTGATGAGTAGGATGAGATCTATCATGTAATCGAGTTAGTTTTGACGGGGATTGATCCCTAGTTTCCACTATGTTCTGAGATTGATGTTGCTACTAATTTTCCATGCTTAATGCTTGTCACTAGGGCCCGAGTGTCATGATTTCAGATCTGAAATTATTATGTTGTCACCATTATATGTGTGTTTTCAATCCGATCTTGCAAGTTGTAGTTACCTACTATGTGTTATGACCCGGCAACCCCGGAGTGACAATAACCGGAACCACTCCCGGTGATGACCTTAGTTTGAGGAGTTCATGTGTTCACCAAGTGGTAATGCGTTGGTCCGGTTCTTTATTAAAAGGAGAACCTTAATATCCCGTAGTTTCCTTTTGGACCCCGCTGCCATGGGAGGGATGGACAATAGATGTCATGCAAGTTCTTTTCCCTAAGCACGTATGACGACACACGGAATGCATGCCTACATCACATTGACGAATGCGAGCTAGCCACATATCTCTCTGTGTTATAACTGTTGCATGATGAATATCATCCAAACAAATCACCGACCCATTGCCTACGAGTTTGTCCCACTGCTGCTGTTACTTGTCTTTCTCTGCTGCTACTGCTGTTACTTGTCTTGCTCTGCTACTGTCGCTTGCTACTGTTGCTACTTGCTACTACTGTCACTACTGCTGTTCCTTGCCACTGCTATTACTCGTTACACTGCTGCTACCTGCTACAATTTTGATACGTTGGTCGTTGACGGGAACAGACAATTTCCGTCAATGGGCAACTTCTGGCGCCATTGATACAATCGTTAGGAATAGTCTGTCGTCAACAGATCGTTTCTGACACCACTGTTATCATACTACTTTGCTGCTGACTCTTTGCTTGCAGATACTAATCTTTTAGGTGTGGTTGAATCTGACACATTCAACTGCTAATACTTGAGAGTATCCTCTCACCTCCTTTTGGCGTATCAACAAATTTGGGTCTAATACTATACCCTCGAAAACTACTGCGATCCCACGCTCTGGTGGGCCGTCAACAACATTCTTCTAGTTTCGTTGCCGGGGAGTGCTAGCAGCATTCTTCTGGTGCCGTTGCAGGGGAAGGTTTGTTGTCACGGAGTCAATCCCTTACACTTGTGGGTTATCAACACCCTCGGAGATACATGTAGAGCACCTTTATAGTCACCCTGTTACGTTGTTACGTTTGATACACACAAGGCATTCCTCCGGTGTCAGTGAGCTGCATGATCTCATGGTCGTCACAATAGATACTTGACATGAATAAAGCAGTAGCAATAAATTGACACGATCATATGCTATGCTTACGGTTGGGTCTTGTCCATCACATCATTCTCCTAATGATGTGATCCCGTTATCAAATGACAACTCATGTCTATGGTCAGGAGACCTTGACAATCTTTGAGCAACGAGCTAGTCTACTAGAAGCTCACTAGGGACATTGTGTTTGTCTATGTATCTAGACATGTTTCTGACTTTCCAATCAATACAATTATAGCATGGATAATAAATGATTATCATGAACAAGGAAATATAATAATAACCAATTTATTATTGCCTCTAGGGCATATTTCCAACAATTTGAACTTGCCAGGAGCCAAATAGTGGGTGAGTTGGCTAGTGTGTTAAGATCTCAATATTGAAGTCTTGAGTTCAATTCTTAGCTTTAACATGATTTATTAGGCTATAAAATTACAAGTATGGAAAGTATGAAAAGTGTTAGCATCAAGATTTGTTTCCAACATCTTTTTCTAAACACAATTATCAGTTATGCGATGTGTGAGTTATCAAGCTACTCACATAAAAATTAACATAGGGTATTTCATCAATGTGCCTCCCTCCACCCGATCGCCAAATTTACCAAGAACGAGGTACATAAGTTATCAGGTCAATGATGTGTGAGTTACAGTGATATTCACATAAAAGTTATCAGGGGTATATTTCACCACCTCTCTTCGCCAAAGTTACCAGGACCAGGCTTCATAAGTTATCAGGTCTCCAATGTGTGAGTTATCATACTATTCACACCAAAGTTACCGAGGGATATTTCATCAACCCCCACCCCCAGGCCAAAGTTATCAGGACTAGGTTATATAGGTTATCAGGTGTGTGATATGCGAGTTACCATGATATTCACACAATAGTGACCATGGAAGTATCCCCCTAGTTGTCAAAATTACCACGACGTCATAAACTCTAGATGAGTTGGTAAAGTAGTGTACTTAAGTGCGGAAAATATTGGACATAGCATTAACTTTTGTGCAAACGTAGAAGAGGAGACAAGTTAAATAGCTTATTTGGTTTCAATTTGTTAAGAAAAAGGAACATAGGTGAGCCGGTTGGCTAATTGAGTTACCTCACGAGGGGTACAAGGATCGAATCCTCTTGGTGCGCACCATTTTTTATGTGAAAAAAACAAAGAAAAAAACTCGGACGTACTAAGGAAATAAAAATCGGTCCTAAAACAAATTTGGGGGGGTTCCCGCGGGAGAAGCGGATCGAGCAATTGCCAGATGTGTGGATTTGTCGCTAACGTCCGATCGACTAGACGTTGGCTTTCTCAAAAAAATATCATCTAAGCCGTCCCAATAAAATTTTCTTCACAAGTTGGTTCAAAGTTGAGGGAGGGGAAGGGGGGCACATCCACGCGAGGAATACACATAGCTATGTCGTTGCTTATAAGATGTTTACCAAATATTTCTGTGCACTATATTTCGTAAGAAATTTGAAATCCTTCCAAACTGAATAATTTACCTTTCATTAGTTAGATACAATCAAACAAATAATAATCTTGTAGGATTTGAATGAGCATGACATTGCAATTTTGTGTTTCCCTTATTCATGGGCTTTCTGAATCACGTGAATCAAAGAAAGGCCCTCTTAGGATGTGGGCTTAAGATGGTTTCCGTTAGTTTTATGGTGAATGAGATCGGGCTTCCATCTTAAAGAGAAATTTGAAATGAAAAAAATACAAAGTGTTTGTTTGATGGGCTCAACACACTCTTGTTTAACGGGAAAACTTCCAATACGACACTCGTTGCGTCAAATTGGTGGGGTAGCACACAGAGCTCTTCCTCGTGTGCCAACCCACTTCTGCCTTATCGTTGCATGGGCTGCTCCTTACCCATGGTTCTTTCGTGTTTTATTTTTTGGGTTTTCCATTGGTTTTTTTATTTTTTATTTTAAAATAGAAATGTTCGTATAATTTTAAAAATGTAATGCAGTTTGAATTATTTTTATTTACCAAAAATAACTAGGGAAGGTTTCTACAATTTTATTAAATATGTAACTGGAATTTCAATAATTGTTCACATGTTTTTTTTAAATGTTGGAGTAATTTAAAGACCGTTCCCCCTTTAGTAAAAAATATTAATTAAAATGCCACAAACTTCAATAATGTTTATATAATTTTGAAAGTGTCGCAAGTTTGAAAAATATCCATGTAAAAATTGTTCATGTGATTTCTTTAATTAATGTAACTAAAAGTGTTCATGTATTTAAAAATAGTTGGGCAATTCTAAATAATCAGGAATTTTAAAAATTCTCATATAATTTCTAAAAATAGTTCATATAATTTAATAAAATTATTTGTGTATAGACTTAACAGAAATTAATCAAAAATTATAATAAAAAAATAGATAATATAAAAATGATAAAAGCCATTCCTAAACAAGAAAAATGAAGGAAGAATAAACATGATTACAACCAAAATTACGGGAACTGCTAATGGGCTCAACGCATACTTGCAACGCCCTCTGCGTTATGTCCCATTTTTGGCACTGAGCAACAAATATGATTGAGACCTCTTCCTCGGCACCCTTTCGCACCATACCGATGCAACCCTCATGTGCCCGGCTCGCATGGGGAGCCCCAGCAATGGGAGCTACTCGCAAGCTCGGTCACCCCCACCCAAATCATTTACTTGGTTGATGGTTTTCAAAAATGATCACGGATTTGAAATGGTTTGCTAATTTGAAAAAAATGTTTGCAAGTTTAAGAAATGGTTCGCAAACTTGAAAAGGTTCATGAAATAAAAATATTTTTGCTAATAAAAAAATCATTTTTTTATAAAAACTCATGAATTCAAGATCTTCGCAAATTTGAAAAATATATCAAAATTTGCAAGTGCGAAAAGGTTCATTGATTTGAAAAATTGTTTGCAAATTTCTAAAGCAACCAAGTACTTGAAATTGTTCACAAAGTGAGTGTTTTTCGCAAAATTGAAATTTGTGCGTGAACTATTTTTTTTACAAACTTTATAAAATTATAAGGAACAAAATTAAAATTAAAATTAAAAACAAAGAGAAAACGGTGAAAATGTAAAAAGAAAAGATTAAGAAAGACAAAAAATACCAATGCAAACCAGAAACAAAAACTAAAGAAAATCCAGCATAGAAAACCGAAGGGAACCTTTCCCAAGGATCGATATGCAGCCCACACCAATTGGCCTCTGTTTGGCGATCTCTGTTCCAAATAGGAATTGACAGTATGATTTGCCATTTGACAATACCACCTAATATGTTATTGACTTTCTGATGTGCTAAATCTTAACATTTTGGCTCAAATCATTCTTTATCGACGAGCGACGCCCATTTGGACTCATGTCCTGCACTGCAGTAAGAATTATTCTTTTCCACACTCATTATGTTAATTTTTTAAAACATTTTTAGTTTTATTAATCTATAGAACGAATTATACGAATAACTGAAGTATCAAAGAGTTCTAATAGCAAATCTCATTTTGTGGAAGAGAGGCAAAACATTAGAAAACACGGGTCAGTAGTGGGCTTAACTCATTTAGTCGTCATATTTTTTACTATTGGAGGTTCATGTTCTCTGACATTTGTTTTTCCCTTTTCATGGTTTTTGTCCCATTTAGTTTTTGAGCTGTTATTTTTTGTTATTCACTTAATTTATTCAGGTTTCTGCCCTCTTTTTAGTTTCTTATTCCTTTGAATTGGGCTTCATTTTTTGTTTCCATTTTATAAATTTAATGTTTTGCTATATCATAAATGTTTTATTATATTCCGTGGATTTTAAATCAGTGAGCGTTTTGAAAATTCGAATTTTTTAAAACTCCTCAACCTTCATAGACTCAAAAACATTTCTTATATTCATGAACCTTTTTTGAAAGAATATTTCAACCAACATAAAGTTTGGTGGGGTTCACAAATATTTTTACTCAAATTTTATTTTATTGTGTAAATCCAAATACATTTTTTAAATAATTCATAAACATATTTTTATAATTCATGACCATATGCTGGTTTTTTGGGTCCGGTTGCTAGGATGGTGCATGCTACTACAAGATTTCCAAAATTTCTCGTAAATTTGGAAAAGATGTTTCCTAGCTTTATTCAATTATCACGGATTTAAAAAATTTACAGTGGGCCCAAAAATTATATGAAATTCAAAAACTGTTTGCAGATTCAATAAATGTACATGAATTCAAAAAGATTTGTGAATTTTAAAAATATGAGCAGATTTAATAAAAGCTCATGAATTTAATACATGTTCACACATTATACAAATCTTCATGAATTTAAAAAATGTTTGCAAATGCAATAAGTGTTCATGAGTTCATCAGTATGTGAGAGAATTCGAACAAACTCACGAACTCAATAAATGTTCAAGAATTAAAAATTATTTGCAAATGTAAACAAATGTTCAATTATTAAAGAATTTCATGAATTCTAAAACAAATTGGAGAATACAAAAAAATGTTCGCAATTTTTATAAATGATATGAATTTCCGTAAATAGTTGTGAATTCAAAAAATATTCCATGTACATGGGCCGTCCATATGCTGCAGGAGTGCACTAGAGGTATTCGTTACAAAGAATACCTCAACATTTTGCACAAGGCACTCGGGTAGGCCGACCCATTTAGCGCTCAAAGCGGCAGCTAGTTTTTTTATTGCCTTTTTCTATTTATTTTTTTCAATTTTTGTTTTTTTTAAAACACGACAATTATTTATTTGAAAACAGTGAGAGTTGCGAATCAAAATGTGGTTGGAAGGCTAAGAGGACAATTGTATCTCCTGCCCATCAGAGTTCAAGTCTCATATTTGACATTTGTGCTCGTATTTTTTGGATTTATTCCAGGCTTCTCGATGATCATCGTTCAGTGGGATGAGACGTTCTCGCTCACTATTAAGACGTATGTGGTGACTTTATCAATCTCAAGATGATGTACCACTCAATCCTTCGAAGGTACTCCTAGGGACTGAATGTGTGTATGTGCATTCATATGAATGAGTGTATGTATACATGTATGAGCGTCTACATTTGTACTGCGTTAAAATAACAATGAGATTTTTCATTTTAAGCACGAATATTACTAAGGCATTATAATTTATTTTAAAATTTGAATACTATTTAAAAAATGTCAACATTTTTTTAGAAAACCTAAATATTGAAGTAACTTCTTTTATTAAGATATCAAATCTTTTTAAATAAGTTATAAATAATTTTAAAGTAAAAAACCTGGAAAATGAAAAAAAAAGGAAACAGGTAAAGAGAACAAATAGAAAAGGACCCCAATAGCCAGCGAACGTTCCGTAGTGGTGGGTGGCATTTGCAGATATTTTTACTGTCAGTTTGTTCAGAGATACATGACATTTCTTTAGAGATGTACCACAAAAAAGAAAATTCCTTAGAAATGTATGGCAATTTCTGAAAGGAAGGAAATTTTAGGCAAAAAAGCAGAATTTGTCATCTGCTACCACCTAAAATTGACAACAAAAACTTATCAAAAAATGTCATACAAATGTTCAATTGCCATCCCCTTTTTTACGAACATTTGCCAAACAGAGAAAAGGAAATCTGAAAAATCTGGACAACAACCCTTTTTTTTACGGATAATCAGAAAAGATTCGTCGCCTTGCTGACCATTAGATGGACACACTAATAACCGTTTGATCTATGCACGTAAGCAATCGTCCCTTTGCAATAGGAGTGGTGTTGTGGAAGGCCTTTTGCAACAAGATGTTTGTCGCAATCACCTTGGAGCGTTCATTTTTCTTCTAAAAAATCTTTGAAACAAAGGTAATGTTACAGAAAATATTTGCAACAAACGACGTGTTGCGGAAATCTTGTAAACCGTTTTCTATCGTATTTACTGCAGCAGAGCTCGTGTTACAGAAAATCTTTTGGAACATCACACATATTGCAATGCATGCAGCTTGTCGGAGAAGCTCACTGGACGAGCTAGCTGGAGAAGCTTGTCGGCGTGCTTGCCGGCGCCATGTGTTGGCGGCTGTCGAAGCAACACGGGAGGTTATAGCTCGACTTGGAAGCTCGGTCACTCTGATTGCACGCCTTGCAACGGCTTGCGGCTCGCCAGAGAAGCTCATCTGCGTGCTGGTCCGCGTCGAGTGTTGATGGTGGCAGTGGAGCAACATAGGAAGGCGGCGACTCGACAAAAGCTCAGGGCAGCGCGGGGAGGCGATGGACTCGACGGGAGCTCGAGAGGAGCACGACATGCGACTTCTCTCCAATATCTAGATCTTGCAGCATGGTCGTTATTGCGATAAGAGGGATTGCAACAAAGGTGCAAAAGGAACCGTGATGGTCATGGTGCACGTGATATGCAAAGAAGACGGCGGATGTGAGGCTGCGGTCGGCCAGATGATATATAGTGTTTTTTTTAGAATACAACCTTTGATGTTAGAACCGAGAAAACTAGAGCAACTAATTGGACCGGACCCATATCCCGTGTTTTGCTCCACACTTGTGGTTGCAGAGTTGTCTCAACAACAATTAAAAAAAATGAACAAACTAACCTGTGGTTGGATAGTTAAGAGGACTGTGGTATCCCGTGTCCACCAGAGTTTAAATTCCTGATTTGACATTGTTGCTTGCATTTTTTGGATTTATTTCAGGTCTTTCGACGATGTGCGTTCAGTGGGAGGATACGTTTTCGTAGTCTACAAAGACGTCTCTGGCGACTTCGTCAATCTCATGTGGCGGCTTAGTCTATCGAAGGTGTTTATAGGGATATGATGTGCATGCGTATGTTCATAGGATGAGTGTATGCTTGTGTATGTGAGCGATTTTGATTGTAGTTTGTTAAAAAAACAAAGAATAATATGGTTGCAGAGAGCGACACAGGATTCACGGTAGATTTTTCCCGAAACAGAAAAAAGGATTCGCCGTAGAATAGGCATGCACATCTCAATTCCTTCGTCGACCAGCGCCGGAACCCGGTGGCAACCTCCGCTGCACCTCCTCCCCCTTGTCAGGACCCAAGTGTCTGTATCATGATCAAGTCGAGGAATTCAAAGGAAGAAGAAGGCGGGAATCTAGCAAGACCGTCCATCAACGATCCAACGCATCCCAGGCCTCCGTACCGCTTCGGTTTAAGTAGGGTCCCGGCAACCGTTGATCCTCGATCGAACGGTGATCGCAGCGTCGAGCATCACTGTCGTTCTTTCGGCACGCTCATCTTTTTCATTTTAGCTTTCCTAGCTTTACCGTCCCTCTCGTTTTGTAAGGCTATAAAAGCCATGGATCCGGCTCGAGAAGGGTATGTCTTTTCTTCTAGGGTTTCCCCCTACTGCGCCGCCAGTGTTCCTGGTCGGCTTCCTGTAAGATAACCACGGCATCTGCCTTAAATTCTGGAGTAAAGTGGGCTAGTTCGAGTGCAATTTCCCCTGTTTTAGTTCTTCAGTTAAGCAGAGCATGACAATGGTAATCAGAGCCAGTCTCTCCTCAGCGAAGTGCTAGATCTCGTAGCGGGGATGCTGGGGGACGAGCAGTGAAATCCCTCCCACCCTCCCGATCAAGGCGACGGTTACACTATGGTGGCGCTGGTGGCGGCGATCATTCAGTACAGGTCTGGTCTGGTTAGTGGTTGCAAAAGCTCTCGGCTTGCGCAGTAAAATCCCACCACCCTCCCGGATCCGGTGTACTCTGGTGGCGCGGCGACGGTTGCGGTGTTGGCGGCGGCAGGACTAACAATACCAAGTTCGGGTTGTAGTTTCGGCTGTGCTAAAGTTCCTCTCTTGTGTTTGTTGGTCACCAGAGAGGTACTTGAAAAGGATCGAGATGGACCTAGAGGGGGGGTGAATAGGTACAGTTCCAAATTTTAATAATTACTTAGCAATTTTAGGCAAAAGTGCGGAATATGAGTGTAGGCCTAATAATTGCTACGACAAGGAGTAAGCTATTTAGAGTGAAGTAAGACAAGCGGTAAACAATAATCAAATACAAGTACGTAATAAGGATTAACACAAGTAGAGAGTTAGGGTTAGGAATAACCGAAACTCCAAGAGAGACAAGGATGTATCCCGATGTTCAATTCCTTGGAGGGAAGCTACGTCACCGTTAGAGGGGCGGATGTTACCACGAAGGCACACCAACGCCACGAAGGCTCACCCTATTCTCCCTTTGAGATAACTCCATGAAGGCGTTTCTCAACCACTAGTGGTAAGCCTTAAGGTGGCTTCCAAACCTTCACAAACTTTCCGGGGGAAATCACAATGGTTTGATTCCTCTCCGAAGACTCCTACCGCCTAGGAGTCTCCAACCTCCAAGAGTAACAAGATCACGGGGATTGCTCAAAACTTGCTCAAATCACAAATCACTTTGGTGGGAAGGAGGAGAGCGAGACAATCTATCTTTTGATTGGAACAACACTCAAAGGGACTCACAAATGCTCTTGGGATCTATTGGTGTAGACAAGAATGAGTGAGAAGAAGGGTGTTCTTGGATGTATTCTAGCTATGTTGAACACCCTCTCACGAAGTGGGAGAGGGGTATATATAGTGGGGAGTGTAAAACAGCCGTTGGGGACACTTTAAGTCACACACGGTCCGGACGTCCGGCAGTTCTCGGATGTCCGGGCGTCCGCAAGGGGTCGGGCGTCCGACAGGGGTCGGTCGTCCGAGGGGTGTAGCTATGACTGGAAACACTGTGAATTGAACAGCGACCGGACGTCCGGAGAAGGCCGGAAATCCGAGTTATTCGACTCAACTTCTTCTGGTGGGAGGTTCCGGATTTCCGAAAGGGGACGGACGTACGGCCCTCGGACGTCCGGAGGGAGCCGGAAATCCGAGTTATAGAGCTCATGTTCTTCTGGTGCAGGGCTCCGGATTTCCGAAGCTGGTCGGACGTCCGTCCCTCAGATGTCCGGAGGGAGCCGGAAATCCAAGTTATATGACTCAAATACTTCTGGTGGAGGGCTCTGGATTTCCGAAGCCTGCCGGTCGTTCGGCCCTCGGACGTCCCAAGGGAGCCGGAAGTCCGAGGCAATAGACCTGTTTTGAGATAGGAACAGAGTAGAGAATATGTGGTATTGGGTAGGATAGTGAAGATGTGGTATGATCAAGTTTATCGCAAAACCTGTGATCCCCTCTTAATAGTGCGGGATCCCTATACTCAATAATAGTAAACTCAAAAGGATAGTCTACATCATCTTTTCTCAATCTCGAGCCTTCTTGAAATATAAATCCCGATCTTCTCAGACCACCTTTGGCACATAATTCTCAATCTACTAAAGTACTTGCCATCCTGAGATACACTCAACAAATAGGATTAGTTTCCTATGTATGTGTTGTCATTAACACCAAAAGTCTATTAGGGGCATAGCATGCACTTTCAATCTCCCCCTTTTTGGTAGTTGATGACAACATATACATAGGTCTCAAAAAGATTTAACATACATTATAGCCTAGGAGATATTTAGTACGGAGCTCCCCCTTAGTATGTGCATGATAAAATATCGGAGCTCCCTTTTAATGTGTTTATACAACATATAATGAATCATTATGTAAAGATAATAGATCATCATAGAAAGGCAATAGATCATCATAGAAGTAGTGGAGCAAAACATAATAGTCTATGATGATATCATAGCAATCCATAGCAATCACAATCATTCATAAGTAGCCATACATGAGTTTATCCATTACATTAAATCTCCAAAGACTAAAAACTACGATACATTACTCCCCCTTTGGCACCAAGTACCAAAAAGGGAGGCACCAACAGCACCAACCACGCTCAGAGCTCATCAGCATCATCATCATTGTCAGGCAAGCCACTGCCACGAGCCTCGTCAAGGAAATCAGCCTAGTCAGGACCAGATGGGAAGCCGAAGTCAGAAGGAGGAGCAGCAGGAGGGGCCTCATCATCACTCACATCAAGAGCACCCGAGGCTCTCAGACGAGCCTTGAGGGCATTCTTGGAGGAGACTAGGCGAGAAACCACATCATGGGTTTGACCACACTGGAAAGAGACGGCCTTCATCATAGCAGAATGTGCCTTGCCAAGGAATTTGGCAATGCGACCGAGCGGAGCGGAGCTAGATGAGGGGGTGGCTGACCGGCAGAAGTGCGGCGAGTGGATGTGGAGGATGGGGCTTTCTTGGAAGCATAGTTATCCGCCATGTGAGCGGGAATGACCCACTTGCGATGTGTGTGAGTGACAGCAACAGAGAAATCAGCAACATGATTAATAAGAGCCTGGATGAAGGGGGCATGAGGAAAGGCTCGCTTGTACTGAAAGCTAGCAAGCCGAATCTCATGCCATAGAAAGTGAGGCACATTAATTTTGCTCTTGGGGTGCTCGTACAAGTGAGACATGATGTCAATACAATAGCCACTGCAAGAGCCCTTATCACCCATCTTGGGATAGAGGGTGCGGATAAGACACTGAAAGATGATGAAGTAAGGTGAGCGCCAGATGGATACCTGGTTAAGATCCTTCATGCGTTCATCCGCATCAAGCTCACTTAGTGGTTTGAGAAGATACCCACACGCCTCAATGGACTTAGGCGCATGGTTAGGATCATCCCTATGTATTTTGAAGCCGGAGTTGGGGAAACCAAGTGCGGCAAAAAATGTATCATAAGAAGCTCTGAAGCGAACGTCAGAGGTGATCCAGCTAACAGTGTGGTTTGGAGCAAAGAAGCATGTGGCATAGAACTGGTGAATGGCAGCAGCATTAAAGTCGCGATGAAAGGCAAACGGAGCGGCAAGCCCCGATGCCTCAATAATCTCAATGGCACCCGGATATTTCGCCGGGTGCATGCGAATATGCTCAAGATCTATATAGAGATGAACAGATAAACCCTTAGGAACTATGACTGTAGTAAAAATGTCCGCCTGGACATGTGTGCGGAAACGTGAGTCCGTAGAGTCACGTACGACGGCGTATTGATCAATGTCGCGGCGGAAAGTGAGGTATGACGACTTGGCAAGTGTGGTGAAGTTCGTGATTGCACGACCTAAGGTAGCAGGGGCTTCTAGTGAGATGCGATGAACTTCACCTGCGGGTTGAGCAGGAGGAGGTGGTGGCATGTAGGACGCCCTGCGAGTCCCGGGCTTTGGCTTGGACCTCCGATCGGCGGGCTGGTCAGCAAGGTCCTCGGCGGCAAGTTCATCCTCGAAGTCGGAGTCATCACCATCAAACGACGAGGGGAGCTGTGGAGACGGAGAACGCCGGGCAGTCCGTTTGAAGGGACGACGTGGCCCGTCCGAGTCCGACCATGTGCTAGTAGGGGCGCGAGAGGATGAGCCAGCAACGTTCTTCCGAGCGGCGTGCTTGGTCTTGGGCATGGTGCACAATATCCTACACGGATGGAAATCCCAAATAAGGAACGAACATGGTCAAACCATAGGAACGAACATGTTGACTTGGAAGAGAGGGAACCAAACGCGAGGGGAACGGAGGAGCTACCTGTAGACGGATCCCGCGGAGGAAGAAGAGGAAGAAAAGAAGGATCCGCGGAGGAGATCGGGCAGATCTCGGGAGTGGCGGCGCTGGCGAGTGCTCCTGGAGCTGGCGGCGGCAGCAGGGAAAAAGGGGGCGCGTGAGGGCTAGGGCAAAGCCCAGCCCCGCGCCCAGCTATTTATAGGCCTCGATGCGTCGGACGTCCGACAGGCGTCGGACGTCCGGAGAGGATTGTGCCGCCAGACGACCGACACTGGTCGGACGACCGGAAGGAGATTTGTCGTCGGACGTCCGAGACACGTCGGACGACCGAGAAAGAGGAGGAGGCAGAGGCTGATTCTGGAATTGTTGATGATGAGATGATGATTTTCATGGTTTCTCACAAAAAGTACGAACATAGTTTCCTACAAGCATTACATATACTACTTGTGGACAGAAATTGATTTATGCATACTTTGTAAGCTCAAAAAAACAGAAAATTGAGACTCACTCCCCCTAAATGCATGCCCACATAAAGACACAAACATAATGTGAGTGTGTGTATGTGTGCAAGGTTTCAAGTTATGTTGTCAAGCTCCAAGATACCAAGTTCACGCCTAAGTTGACAGAACCTAGCTACGCTAAGCGGCTTGGTGAAAATGTCAACTAGCTGCATGTCGGTACCCACATGGGTAATATCAATGTCACCCTTTTGCACATGGTCTCTTAAGAAATGATACCTAATATCAATATGTTTTGTGCGAGGGTGATCAATGGGGTTCTCGGAGATCTTTATGGCACTTTCATTATCACAGAGAAGAGGAACGTGTCGATACGTGATACCATAATCCTTTAGTGTTTGCCTCATCCATAGCAGTTGGGTTGCACAGCTTGCCGCTTCAATATATTCGGCCTCAACCGTGGAGAGAGAAACACAGTTCTGCTTTTTCGAGGACCAACTTACCAAGGAGCGTCCAAGAAACTGACATGCACCGGAAGTGGATTTCCGTCCCACTTTGTCACCGGCCCAATCCGCATCGGAGTACCCAATAAGATCGAACTTTGCATCCTTAGGGTACCATAAGCCTAACTTTGGGGTGTGAACAAGGTATCTAAGAATATGCTTAACCGCCGTATGATGGCTTTCCCTGGGGGAAGCTTGAAATCTAGCACATATGCCTACACTTAACATGATGTCCAGTCTAGATGCGCAAAGATAAAGTAGCGAACCAATCATGGAGCGGTAAGTAGATGGGTCAAAAGGAATACCGTTTGTGTCTTCATTTAGAACTACATCTGTGGCCATGGGTGTCTTCATTGGTTTAGCATTTGTCATACCAAAATTTTCAAGAATGTCCTTGAGGTACTTAGTTTGAGACAAGAAAATCCCTTCTTGAAATTGTTGTATTTGAAAACCAAGAAAGAACTTCAAGTCCGTGTTGAGTGACATCTCAAAGGTCTTGGTCATGGAAGCCGCAAACTTCTTGCATAAATGGATGTTAGGAGAACCAAAAATGATGTCATCTACATAGATTTGGCATAAGATCAAATCACCATTTTCCCTCTTAGTAAAAAGAGTGGGATCGATCACCCCCACCACAAAGCCATCATCGAGTAGGAACTTCTTAAGATGATCGTACCAAGCACGGGGTGCTTGTTTGAGGCCATACAGAGCCTTGTGAAGTTTGTATACATGGTCTTTGTGGTGAGGGTCAACAAACCCAGGTGGTTGTGATACATATACCTCTTCTTGTAGAGGACCGTTAAGAAAAGCACTTTTCACATCCATTTGATGCAAAGTAAAACCATTGAAAGCAGCATAGGCCAATAAAATGCGAATGGACTCAAGACGAGAACAGGGGCGAAAGTTTCACCAAAGTCCAAACCTTCAACTTGGGAGTACCCCTGTGCTACTAACCTTGCCTTGTTGCGTAGGACAGTCCCATTCTCATCTTCCTTGTTCTTGAAAATCCATTAATGACATTATGTTCCTCAGTTGGTCGTTCTACCAATGACCATACTTCGTTGCATGTAAAACTGTTTAACTCCTCTTGCATAGCAAGGAGCCAGTCATTGTCACACAATGCATCCTGAACCCTGTGTGGCACGGTACTAGAGACAAACGAAAAGTGAGCACAAAAGTTTGTTAATTGTTTACGAGTCACTCTACCTTTCGACACGCCGGTGAGGATTTGATCAATATCAACACGACCGGCCACACGTGGCATGATGGAGGTCAGGGTTTCACAAGGTTCGACTTCGTTTCCATCATCAACGTCCTCAACATATGGATCATTTATGTGCGGAGGAAGATATTCCTCTTTGCGTTGCACCTGTTGAGGTTCATCATCAAACATACCCATACTTTGGTCTAGCTCTTGAAGATCAACTTGTTCTTGAGTGTGATCAGGGTGAGAGTCATGTTCTCCCACTTGATCCTCAACAACTGGCATGATGTGTGTGCTAGTATCTTGTGGAGGTACGGGCAGTGAACTGTCTTGAGGATGAGAAATACTCTCATCATCTTCATCATCATCATGGGGTCTTTGTTCCATGGGAAGAAGTGCACCTACACCCATGTTTAAGATATCTTGTGGGGAGTCTTCTTCACCTGCATCATTTAGATCAACTTGCTCCCCATGGGAGCGGTTAAATTCATCAAACGTCACGTCACAGGTTTCTATAACACATCCAGTGGATTTGTTGTAGACTCTGTAGGCGTGAGAGTTTGACCCATAGCCAACAAAAATCCCTTCAGTTGTTTTGGATTGAAATTTTCCTAACCGTTCCCGTTTGTTGAGGATGAAACACTTGCATCCAAACACACGAAAGTACTTAACATTGGGCTTGTTCCCAGTTAGGAGCTCATATGGAGTCTTCTCCAATATTGATCGAAGGAAGAGCCGGTTTGATGCATGGCATGCTGTGTTGACGGCCTCATCCCAAAAACTATGTGGTGACTTGTATTCGTCTAACATGGACCTTGCCATTTCCACAAGTGTCCGGTTCTTCCTCTCTGCCACACCATTTTGCTGAGGGGTGTAAGGTGCGGAGTACTGATGTTCAATTCCCTCATCACTAAGAAATTCTTCTAGGGTGTAGTTCTTGAACTCAGAGCCATTATCACTTCTTACTGCCTTGATGTCCTTGTCAAACTTCCGCTGGGCTTGTTTGGCAAAATTAATGAAGGTGATCTTCGTCTCGTCCTTGGACTTGAGAAAGAACACCCATGTATATCTTGAGTAATCATCAACAATGACTAGGCCATACTTTTCCCCTCCAAGACTTGCCCATGAAGGAGGCCCAAACATATCCACATGAAGGAGCTCTAACGGCCTCGAAGTGGATACAATGTTCTTGGGTGGATGTTTTGATTGATGTTGTTTCCCAGCTATGCATGCACTGCACACACGATCTTTCTTAAAAGATACATTTGTTAGTCCAAGGATGTGATTGCCGTTTAAGAGATTTTGAAGATTTTTCATGCCAACATTAGCGAGCCGGCGATGCCACAACCATCCCATGTCGGCCTTGGCCATTAGACAAGTTGTATGGAAGGTGCTCTCTTTCGAGAAATCAACCGTGTAAAGGTTGCCATCCAACTCTCCAACAAAGGCCACTTCGAGAGTGTCTCTTTTAAAGACTTTCACATCCGTTAGTCCAAATAATGTGTCATAACCGACGGAAGCCAATTGGCGAACTGAAAGTAAATGATATTGAAGAGATTGAACAAGCATGACATTTGCAATAGACATGTCATTAGTGATTGCCACCTTGCCCAACCCAATTACCTGCCCTTTCGACCCTCCACCAAATACAATGCTCATGTATGGTCGAATGGCTTGCATGAAATCATAGAGCAAGTTACTATCTCCGGTCATATGATTGGTGCATCCACTGTCGATCACCCATTTGGCTCCTCCGGAGAAAACAGCCTGTAACGAATTAAGACTTGGTTTGAGGTACCCATTTCGTCATGGGGCCTTTCACATTAGTTACAAGAGTCTTAGGGACCCAAATAGCATAGAATCGGAATGCATTACGGGGACCAACGAATTTAGCATAAACCTCTCCTTCCTTTGATTTGCGTAGTACATAGGATGGAGGCATGAATTCGGTTGTCTTGTTGTGAGTAGGCGAACCCCTAGTGGCCGACCCACTCACAACCTTACCTTTCTCCTTGTGTCCCTCTCGTACAAATATTTCTTTAAGCGGAGTGGTACACTTGAGAGGAGATGCACTTTTCTTGGCGGTGCTTGGGTTGAACCCAAGCCCTTCCTTGGCAAGGCCTCCATTGTGTCGACTTAAGATCTCATTGAGAGTCTTTTGTCCTTGTGCACATGTCATGAGACCTCCGTCTAGCTGTGCCTATAGCGAACAGTTTTCCTCAAGGATAGATGTCAGTTCACTACTAGAGTTAGTAGTGGAGGTATCAACATTAATAATAGGTGAGGAGTAGGCCTTAGCTAAAGTGTCAAGATAAGTAACCTTGAGTGCCTCAAAGCTCTTTGTAAGAACAATGAGTTTCTCTTCCTTGTCTTTGAGAGACAAGGATAGACGCTCACAGTCCTTAGAAAGGAAAGCATGAGAGTTCACTAGTCGTTTTTTATCATTTAGTAACTCTTTGCACACAGATTCAGCCTTTTTTAAGGAGGCAAGATCATTAGCATGTTTATCAAGGTTTTCACCTACTTTAGAGCATAATGCATCATTTTGTGCTTCCTCATACATGACTTTTTGCTCAAGGATCTCATTTCTTTCCTTCTCCTCAGTGACGAGGGTTTCGAGTTCCTTGATGGTATTGGTGTTCTTACTCACCATTTCCATAAGTATGCGAAACATAGTGAGCTTATTTCCTTTAAGAGAGCACATAAATTTGTTTATTTTAGCAAACATGGGATGATCTAGATCATTATCCTCATAGTGATCTTCCGCATCAAGATACTCATCAGATGGGGTAGAAGCTAGACTGAAAGAGTTTAACCGTGGAGTTACCTTAACCTTATCACGGGAGCTTTGGTCTTCCTCATCTCCCATGGAAGTCTTTGCCATCAAACACTTGTGAGAGTTGCCCTTGTAGTCCTTCATATAGTTGTAGTGAACAACATCACCACTTTTGTTGACTAGCCTCAAGGTGTTTTGTGTATCCTGAGCTACTCCGGCAACCCCACCAACATCTTCTGGATCTGATTCTTCTTGTGCAACCATTGCTCTTCCATCAGTCCTCTTGAGCTTGGAGTTCATAGGGTTTGGCAACTTCTTCTTTACAAAGGTCTTTGGAAACCTTGGTTTGTCTTCTCTCTTCTCATAAGGGCAGTCACTGGAGAAGTGGTTGGTTTCCTCACAGTTGTAGCATTTCCTTACCTTCTTCTTTGGGAATCTTCCCTTGAATTTTCCTGCACTGAACTTCTTTACAAAGAGAGCAATGTCCTCATAAGATGGGCTTTCATCAGAGTCAAGATCATCACCATCTTCGCAGTCATCATCACCCTTTTCCTCTTCACTTTCTTCTTCGTCACATTCATGCTTGGCTTTCAAAGCAAGATTGATCTTTGATGTTGAAGTGCCATGAATGGCAAGGTGCTTTGTTGCATTCGCCTTTGACTCTTCAAATAATTGGAAAGTGGATATGATGTCATCTGGAGTCATTTCTTTGAACCCATGGTGCTGCCTCATGTCCCATACCATTTGATGGTGATATGGAGCAAGAGCATGAAGTAACTTGTTCACGAGAAATCTCTTGGTCAGATTGAAACCATCTTGCGTCTTGTCACAGTCACATGACTCAATGTCTGCGGCGAGAGTCATGAGCCGTTCTAGTAGTTGCTTGGGAGATTCACCCTTTTCCATACAGAAATTCTGTAATTGCCCCTTGGCAATTTCATATTGAGCAAGCCGAAGAGTGGAGGTACCGGTCTTGGTCCTTATAATGCTATCCCACAGTTCCTTGGCACTTGTGATGTGAATGTAAGGTCTTTGTTGCTTGTCATTCATTCCTTTTCTTATGCACACGATCGCAGTGTCATTGAGATGCTTGTCATAAGTTTCTCTGGGAGTGAGGCACCTTGGATCTACAGGATTGTACCCATGCTCGAGGATGTCCAACATCTCATCATTGGCGTACCTAAGATGATCCTGCATACCAACTCTCCACAAAGCAAAATCGGAATTGTCATCAAGAAAGGGAGGTTTTCCTCCAGGATTGTACTTAGGTTTCTCAATTTGAGATCTAGCATAAAGCCATGGAACACTGATTTGGTTCCTTTCCGGAGGTTGTTGGCCAAATGAAGTACCGTGCACATGTGGCCCTGAGGCCCTAGGGGACGTGGTTGTCCCCGTGCTTAGTGATGCCAGTCTCATTTGGACCATGGCCTCAAGAGAAGCATCATGCTCCTCTTTTTGCTTGGCAAGGGCCCGTTCCAGGTCCTCAGAGGTGAAAGACTTGACTTCCGTGGAAGTCCCGTCCCTCTGCACTGGAGCTACCGTAGCTGGAACCCCGTCCATCTCGCTCTAGGGCGGTTAAGCCACCAGAATAGAGCACGAGGCTCTGATACCAATTGAAAAGGATCGAGATGGACCTAGAGGGGGTGAATAGGTACAGTTCCAAATTTTAATAATTACTTAGCAATTTTAGGCAAAAGTGCAGAATATGAGTGTAGGCCTAATAATTGCTACGACAAGGAGTAAGCTATTTAGAGTTAAGTAAGACAAGCGGTAAACAATAATCAAATACAAGTACGTAATAAGGATTAACACAAGTAGAGAGTTAGGGTTAGGAATAACCGAAACTCCAAGAGAGACAAGGATGTATCCTGATGTTCACTTCCTTGGAGGGAAGCTACGTCACCGTTAGAGGGGCGGATGTTACCACAAAGGCACACCAACGCCACGAAGGCTCACCCTATTCTCCCTTTGAGATAACTCCACGAAGGCGTTTCTCAACCACTAGTGGTAAGCCTTGAGGTGGCTTCCAAACCTTCACAAACTTTTCGGGGGAAATCACAATGGTTTGATTCCTCTCCGAAGACTCCTACCGCCTAGGAGTCTCCAACCTCCAAGAGTAACAAGATCACGGGGATTGCTCAAAACTTGCTCAAATCACAAATCACTTTGGTGGGAAGGAGGAGAGGGAGACGATCTATCTTTTGATTGGAACAACACTCAAAGGGACTCACAAATGCTCTTGGGATCTAAGATTTGGTGTAGACAAGAGTGAGTGAGAAGAAGGGTGTTCTTGGATGTATTCTAGCTGTGTTGAACACCCTCTCACGAAGTGGGAGAGGGGTATATATAGTGGGGAGTGTAAAACAGCCATTGGGGACACTTTAAGTCACACAGGGTCCGGACGTCCGGCAGTTCTCGGATGTCCGGGCGTCCGCAAGGGGTCGGACGTCCGACAGGGGTCGGTCGTCCGAGGGCTGTAGCTATGACTGGAAACACTGTGAATTGAACAGCGACCGGACGTCCGGAGAAGGCCGGAAATCCGAGTTATTCGACTCAACTTCTTCTGGTGGGAGGTTCCGTATTTCCGGAAGGGGACGGACGTCCGGCCCTCGGACGTCCGGAGGGAGCCGGAAATCCGAGTTATAGAGCTCATGTTCTTCTGGTGCAGGGCTCCGGATTTCCGAAGCTGGTTGGACGTCCGGCCCTCGGATGTGCGGAGGGAGCCGGAAATCCGAGTTATATGACTCAAATACTTCTGGTGAAGGGCTCCGGATTTCCGAAGCCTGTCGGTCGTCCGGCCCTCGGACGTCCGGAGGGAGCCGGAAGTCCGAGGCAATAGACCTGTTTTGAGATAGGAACAGAGTAGAGAATATGTGGTATTGGGTAGGATAGTGAAGATGTGGTATGAGCAAGTTTATCGCAAAACCCGTGATCCCCTCTTAATAATGCGGGATCCCTATACTCAATAATAGTAAACTCAAAAGGATAGTCTACATCATCTTTTCTCAATCCCGAGCCTTCTTGAAATATAAATCCCGATCTTCTCAGACCACCTTTGGCACATAATTCTCAATCTACTAAAGTACTTGCCATCCTGATATACACTCAACAAATAGGATTAGTTTCCTATGTATGTGTTGTCATTAACACCAAAAGTCTATTAGGGGCATAGCATGCACTTTCAGTACTTGACTATCTCTGTCAAAACCATCTCTGCCTTGTCTCATGACAAAGATGGTAGGACCTTCGGACTCCACTTCCACAGATCAACTGGAGTTTACCTCACTCCAACTTTATGTCCAACTGCTTCAAAAACACACAGAGCAGGATAAGCTAGAGTTTGATGAGTTCAGAGACCTGGTACATGAAAACTTTCAGTCTCTGCAGAAGACTCTTGGTGACTTCTGATGTTTGTTGTGTATCCCTTGTAATGGCGCCAGAAATAGTTGTGTCGACGGCACCAGGAATCCTTCAGCTACGGCTACGCCTTAAGGGACTTCCTAGGCAAGTATGCAAAGGATTTCCCCCGTGGCCTTGGAGCCTTGCGTTGGTGTTCCCTCGAAGCGGAAAGGGTGATGTAGCACAGCGACGGTAAGTATTTCCCTCAGTTTGAGAACCAAGGTATCAATCCGGCGGAAGAGTATCTCAAGATCCTGCACAAACACAAAAGCTTGCACCCAACGCTATGAAGGGGTTGTCAATCCCTTATAGATTGTTTGCCAAGTGAGAACTGAAAGCAACAAAGTAACAAAGCAAAGTAAAAGCGGAGTTATAAACGATGGATGTGAATAAACCCGGGGGGCGTAGTGTTTACTAGTGGCTTCTCTCATGAAAGCAAGTAGACGGTGGGTGAAAAATTTACTATCGAGCAATTGATAGAACTGTGCAGAGTCATGACGATATCTATGCAATGATTATTTATATAGGCATCACGTCCGAAACAAGTAGACCGATACTTTCTGCATCTACTACTATTACTCCACACGTCGACCGCTATCCAGCATGCATCTAGTGTATTAAGTCCATAAGAACAGAGTAACGCCTTAAGCAAGATGACATGATGTAGAGGGATAATCTCAAACCAATGATAAAACCCCCATCTTTTTACCCTTGATGGCAACTGCTTGATGTGTGCCTTGCTGCCCCTACTGTCACTGGGAAAGGTCACCACATGGCAGAACCCAAAACCAAGCACTTCTCCCATTGCAAGAATCATAGATCTAGTTGGCCAAACAAAACCCAAGACTCGGAGAGACTTACAAGGATATCAAATCATGCATATAATAAATCAGCAAAGACTCAAATATATATCATAGATAATCTGATCAGAAGTCCACAATTCATCGGATCTCGACAAACACACCGCCAAAGAAGATTACATCGGATAGATCTCCATGAAGATCATGGAGAACTTTGTATTGAAGATCCAAGAGAGAGAAGAAGCCATCTAGCTACTAACTACGGACCCTTAGGTCTGAAGTGAACTACTCACGAGTCATTGGAGGGGCGATGATGATGATGAAGAAGCCCTCCACCTCCAAAGTCCCCTTCGGCAGGGTGCCGGGAAGGGTCTCCAGATGAGATCTCGCAGAAACGGAAGCTTGCGGCGGCGGAAAAGTATTTTCGAGGCTCCCCTGATTTTTTGCGGAATATTTGGGAATTTATAGACCAAAGATCTAGGTCAGGGGGCGGCCAGGGAGGCCACAAGCCTGCCCATCGCCGCCTCCCCTGGTGGCGGAGTGGGGGCTTGTGGGCTCCCTGGAGCCCACCTGGCTTGGCCCAAAAGCCCCCTGGACTCCTTCCGTTCGGGAAAAAATTATTTCGGGGTTTTTCTTCCGTTTGGACTCCGTTCCAAAATCAGATCTGAAAAGTGTCAAAAACACGGAAAAAACAGGAACTGACACTTGGCACTGAATTAATAAGTTAGTCCCAAAAAGATATAAAAAGGTACATAAAACATACAAAGAAGGCAAGATAACAGCGTGAAAACATCAAAAATTATAGATACATTTGAGACGTATCAACTTCCAGGGTTCTTTATCGACATTCATCTCTGGTTTTCCCAAACCAAGGGAAGTGCATCCCAACCCTCAGGATGTTCCCCAAGCCAGCACAATTGCTCACACCCCACAGGGCATTGTGAACAAGTTCCAGGAAACACAACCATCCCCTGCTACCGTTGGGTCTGCTACTTTAGTGGACAAAACTTCTGGTAAGGAGCTAAACTTGGATGGTACTCTCAAGCTGCCCTACAGACATCCACACTTTGTTGAGAACAAACAAACTAATGTTGAGGTCAAAAATCAAGCTGTTGCTCAGCAAGTGGGACGTGGCCAACAAGTGATTACCGTGGAGCAGGAACAAGGAGATGGACTAAATGCTCACCTTGATAGGAGGTTTGGTATTGCAAACAGGGACTGGGCTCAAGAGAACAAGAGAGTGCACACACTGGTGAAACCTGCCAAGTATAATATACCTGAGTTTGATGGCACCAGCACTGATTCATGGATCCAAACCATTGAGATGTACTTTGAGGCTGCTAGAACCCCCTTGGAACAGAAAACTGAGATTGCAGTGACTTACCTTACTGGGCCTGCAATTGAGTGGTGGAGAGGAACATGGATAGTAGCTAACACCCTGCCTTGGTATAGGTTGTGTAGACTGCTTGGTGATAGATTCTCTGAAACTTCCGTATGTGACAATGTCAGAACATTTCATGCATTAAATCAAACTGGGACTGTCAATGATTATGTGTTGAAGTTTGAACAGTTGATGAATTTGATCAGAAGAGGCAACCCAACATTACCACAGGATTACTATAAAGCTAGTTTGATTGCTGGCCTATGTGATAACATTCAACATCATGTTCAATGTCATGAACCACCTGACCTACAGAAGGCCATTTGGTTAGCTAGAAGAATGGAGCAGGCACAACTAGCTAAGAAACCTACACAACCCTTTCTGAATCAAACAGTTAGAAGCCAAATCCAGTTTGATCCTGGAAATCAACCTCCTAGTTCAAATGCTACTGTGATTCAGCAAGAAAACTAAAAGGCATATGCTACAAGTGCAAAGATCCATGGTTCCCAGGACATAAGAAGGTTTGTAAGCTAGCCAACCAAATCCAAATCCAAGCAATGCAAGAATGCTACCCTCAAGATGCAGAGTTAGTTTATTACACTGCTGAGAGTGATGAGGCAGAAACTCCTCCCCTGTTGACACTGATGATCCTCCTCTCCAAATATCCATGCATGCACTAATGGTAATTAGATCTACTAAGAAGCTCAGCTTCACTGTAACTATCATGTTAGGAAACACTCCTGCCACAGCTCTCATTGATAGTGGCAGCACTGCCACATTCATCACCCCAAGCTTAGCTAAGAAAGAAAATTGTGCCCTTACTCCTACTAAAAGAAGACAAGTGATTGTAGCAAATGGTGCTACTCTCTTGTCAGAATTTATTGCATTGAGCTGCCCCTTCTCCTTGCAAGGTACACAATTCTCCACTGACTTCAGAGTACTGCAAATACAATGATATGATGTTATCCTAGGAGCTGACTGGATGGCTTCATTCTGTCCTGTGGAACTAGACTTTGATGAAATGCATGTCAAGGTCACCTTACCAGGAGGAGAAAATAAAATATTCCAAGATGAAAGTTTACCTACTATCCCAGTTAAAGAAATTGCTAGCACAGAAGCAGTCCCAAATGAACCTGTCTGTGGAGCTGTTTTGATACTAAACAAAACTATTGTACAAGAACCAGTGGATCAATTCTTCCTGAACCAGTGCAGAAAATTCTAAATGATTATTCCCCTATTTTCAGCACACCAACTACATTACCTCCCAAAAGAGCTATTGATCATGTCATCACCTTTACACCCCAAGCAAAGGTCATCAATCAGAGGCCTTATAGATTACCTCACCACCAGAAGGATGCCATGGAGAGTATAGTCCAGGACATGATCAAATCAAAAGTTATAAGAGACAGTAATAGTCCTTATTCCTCCCTAGATGTGTTGGTGAAAAAGAAGGACATGACATGGAAGCTAGTCAATGATTTCAGGAAGGTTAATGAACAGACTGTTAAGAACAAATACCCAATCCCTGTTATTGAAGATCTCTTGGATGAATTAAAGGGAGCAACTGATTTTTCCAAGTTGGATCCCTGGAGTGGCTACCACTAGATAAGAATGAATGAAGAAGACATTGGAAAAACTGCCTTCAGCACACACTGTGGCCACTATGAGTACTTGGTGATGCCCTTTGGATTAACTAATGCTCCTGCTACCTTACAGCTACTAATGAATACCATTCTAGCTACTTATCTAAGGAAGTTTGTCCGAGTTTTCTTTGATGATATCCTAATCTATAGCAAAAACGTGAAGGAACACCTTCAACTGGTTCTAGAAGCCTTAAGGTCCAATCAGCTGTTTGCAAAGCTTAGCAAGTGCTCTTTTGCCCAACCACAGGTGGAATATTTAGGACATGTCATCAGAGGAGATGGTGTAGCTACTGACTCGACAAAAATTGAGGCAATAACACAATGGCCAACACGTGAAAACGTAACACAACTGAGAAGCTTCTTGGGCCTTACTGGCTATTACAGGAGGTTTATTCAACACTATGGGTTTATCTGCAAACCTTTGTTTCAGTCCCTAAAGAAGGACAGTTTCAAGTGGGTTACTGATCAAATGGATGCTTTTAACATACTAAAGCATAAGATGACCCAAGCCCCATTTCTGGCACTTCCTGATTTTTCCCAACCTTTCATCCTTGAGACATATGCATGTGCCTATGGAATTGGTGTTGTTCTAATGCAAGAGGGCAGACCCCTTTCCTATTTCAGCAAAACCATTGGACCAAAAGCAGCTGCTATGTTAACCTATGATAAAGAAGCCATGTCAATCATTGAAGCACTTAAACACTGGAAACACTATTTTGCTGCTTCTCCCCTAATTATCAGAACTGATCAACAGAGCTTAAGGTATATTCAGGAACAAAAGCTCACAGAGGGGATTCAACATAAACTTCTCATCAAATTGTTGGGCTACAATTTCAAAATTGAATACAAACAGGGAAAGAACAACAAGGTTGATGATGCTTTATCTAGAGTTAAATACAGACTACAGTCACTAATTGCCAGTCAGGCTCAGCCCCTTTGGTTAACTGAAGTGATTGATAGTTATGCTCAAGATCAGAGGTGCAAGGATCTTCTGTCCCAACTAGCTCTTTCAACAAATGTTGTTCCTAACTATGCTCTCTAGCAGGGATTGCTAAGGTATAAAAACAGAATTGTTATTGGGATGGACACTGCCCTCAGAACTAAACTGGTGTCAGCTTTGCACAATTCTGAACTTGGTGGCCATTCTGGGCATAGAGCAACATATCAGAGGATGAAACTCCTTTTCCACTGGCCTGGCATGAAGAAGTTTATTGTGGACTTTATTAAGCAGTGCCCAACTTGCCAAATTAACAAGCTTGAACACTGCAAATATCCAGGTCTACTGCAACCTCTTCATGTCCCTGATTTTGCTTGGTGCCACATTAGCATGGACTTCATTGAGGGCCTTCCTACTTCACAAGCCAAGGACATGATTCTTGTGGTGGTAGACAGATTCACCAAATACAGTCACTTCATTGCCATGAAACATCCAATAACTGTCAGTACTGTTGCTAAAGCTTTTACAGAAAATATCTTCAAGTTGCATGGCCTTCCTTCAGTCATTGTCACTGATAGAGACAGAATCTTCACAAGCAATCTTTGGCAAGAGTTGTTCAAGAAACTAGGAATTAAACTCCACATGAGTACTTCCTACCACCCTCAGTCAGATGGGCAAACAAAGAGAGTGAACCAATGTTTGGAAAATTACTTAAGATGCATGGCTTTCTTACAACCTCAAAAGTGGCTACAGTGGCTCCCATTAGCTGAATGGTGGTACAACACTAGTTACCACTCTTCACTCAAGCTCACCCCTTTCCAAGCATTGTATAACAGACCACCTAACATGTTGTCTGAGGCTGCTCTTTATCTTGCTGATCTGACACAAGAGTTTTCTTCCATCCTTAATGCAGAGCAAATTGCAGCTCAGATAAAAGGAAACCTTCTCAAAGCTCAGGAAAGGATGAAAATGTATGTTGACAAAAAAAGATCTGAAAGAACAATGGAAATTGGTGATATGGTATACTTAAAGTTGCAACCCTACATGCATACAACCCTCAACTTACACAGATGCCTCAAGTTGCATTCTAAATACTATGGGCCCTTCAGAATCATCCAAAAAGTGGGACCTGTAGTTTACAAGTTGCTGTTACCTGAGCACTGCAAACTTCACCCTACATTCCATGTCAGTCAACTCAAAAAGCACCTGGGACCACAAGCTATTCCCAACCCCAACCTGCCACTACTCCATACTGATGGCACAATATTGCTGGAACCAGAGAGACTGTTGGACAGAAAGCTTATTCCAAGAGTACAAGGAGATAGGGGGACGTGGGGTGGGGAGACGGCCGTTGGGGGGGGGGCTCGCTTTGTCGTCCGCCCCTCGGCGGCAAAGAGCAGGAGGGCAGACGACAAAGGGAGCGCCCGTTATGGGGTGGGAGGGGGTGTGTGGTGGGTCGCCCCCGTGCTCTTTGCCGTCTGCCCTCCGGCTCTTTGCCGTGCGCCAGCAGATGCCAAAGACAAGACTTATGGCAAAGAGTATCTTTGCCATCCGTCTGCTCTTTGTCGTCAGTTTTCTGATGACTGACGGCAAATAGGGTCTTTGCCATCAGCCAGCGGACGACAAAGAAAAGGCTGACGACAAATAACTGAATTCCAGTAGTGTAGTCAGGTAGCTCATCAAGTGTCAATTTGGAAGAGCAAGATGCCACCTGGGAGGATGCTTCATTTATTCAAAAGATTTTCCCAGCATTTCAGCCCTGAGGACAAGTCTATTGTCAAACGGGGGGGAATTGTCAGGACCCAAGTGTCTGTATCATGATCAAGTCGAGGAATTCAAAGGAAAAAGAAGGCGGGAAGCTAGCAAGACCGTCCATCAAGGATCCAACGCATCCCAGGCCTCCGTACTGCTTCCTTTAAGTAGGGTTCCGGCAACCATTGATCCTCGATCGAACGGTGATCGCAATGTCGAGCGTTGTCGTTCTTCCGGCACGCTCAGTCTTTTTTGTTTTAGCTTTCCTAGCTTTACCGTCCCTTTCGTTTTGTAAGGCTATAAAAGCCATGAATCCGGCTCGGGAAGGGTATGTCTTTTCTTCTAGGGTTTTTCCCTATTACGCCGTCAGTGTTCATCTGCCTTAAATTCTTGAGTAAAGTGGGCTAATTCGAGTGCAATTTCCTCTGTTTTAGTTCTTCATTTAAGAAGAGCATGACACCCTCCCCTTCACTAGCCGGTCTTCAGACGCGACACCCTCGCGCTACCGAGTCGCAAACGGCGGCGGCCCTACGTGGCCTCACCTCCGCCCCGCCTCCGCCTCCCCGACGTGTCAGCATCCCGTCCACAGTACCCGACTGGACGATTCGCAATTCCTCCTCCTACTTGTCCGTCTTCGCCACGGCCCTTCCACCAAACCCCGTGCACTCTTCGCCTCGCAGTCAAGCTCCTAGCGCGCGACCATGGCAGCGGCAGGAGCCCTGGTCGTGTACAGGGCGGTGTTCGCCGCGCTCGGCTGCCTCATGGTGGGCACCCTGGTGTACACCTGCATCACCGATGGCTCGCCGTTTCGCATCGAGCTGCTGACTCCGTGAGTAACCGTTCTTTCTTTTCACCGGTGTACAACATCTCATTCTGGCGTGCTCCCTTGTGGATCGGTAGGAAGCTGCTACACATTTTTCTTTTCGGGGGGGGGGGGGGGGGGGGGGGTGAATAAGATATTCATTTGAGGATTATTGGTTCTAGCACAGCATAACTTGCCTTACTAGCGGATAGCAGTATTATGAACCATGCATATTCCGAAAGACCGGGCGTGATAAATTAGCGCCATTTGTAGCACTTGCGAAGTTATATGTTCAGTTATGAGGTTTAATTTCCTCATGAAATTCAGTCACTATATGTCTATGTAAATCTTACACAAGCTCCTGAGAAATGGTACTCTTAAAATAAATACAGTGTTGAATGATGTTTAGGTAGCTCCTGAGAAATGCTACTCTTCAAATACAGTGTTGAGTGATGTTGTAGGCAGTGTGTTCTTGAGAGAACTGATACATTTTTAACCAGTGAACTATTCATTGCATCAGAGAACGCAGATAACTGTTATTGTCCAATCTTATATGTTTTCAAATGATCTTCAGTTGGAAATAGTAATTCTTCCTGTGTGCAGGTGGATCGTGACAACATTGGTTGATTTTTATGTAAATATAGCAGCGATTTCGGTAATTCCTCTATCTCTATATTCCCTTTCCTCATTGCTAAGCAATTAGTTTGTTCAGATGCTATTTACAGGAAGTATGTGATGTTTAGAATATTTGATAGTACAACAGGTGAAACATATTTTCCAAGAGTGGACTACCGTATAGCTACCATTTTTTTTTCGAGAAAACGCAAAGAGTTGCGTTTCTTTGTATTGAAAAGAAGGGGAATTACAGCCTCCTAAGAGACGATTACAGCAAGGTTACAAGTAGTTTAATGGACATCCCAGGATGGGGGCAAGACTACCCTAAGCCCCTTGTCCCCGGCTCTAACCCAACACCTCATCTCATCTTTGGTCCTATCCGAGAGCTCGGTGAGCGACGGAGTGATATGATCAAATACACACGCATTCCTATGTTTCCAAATCATCCATGGCACCAGTAGCGTGGTGGACCTCAGCGCCTTGCAGAGCGATGGTGGTGTGGCATCTCTCGCCCTCATCCACCAGTCCTGTATGGAGACATCCTGCTCCGGCGTAGGGGCTGGTAGGCGCAGCCAGGAAAGAGCCTCGTGCCAGGCTTGCCGCGCGAAGGGGCAGGCGAGTAGCAGGTGTCGGATGGTCTCCGGCTCTTGGTCGCAAAGCAGGCAGCGAGTGTGATGGGGGAGGCCACGGCGAGCGAGTCTGTCCGCGGTCCAGCATCGGTCCAGGTTCACAAGCCAGTGAAAGAACTTAACCTTCGGCGGGGCCCATCCCTTCCAGATGAGCTGCCAAGAATGGCATGTCAAGGATCCGTGGAAGGTTGCCTGATAGCAGGACTTCGCCGAGTATACTCCATTGGCCGTCCATTTCCAAGACAAGATTGTCTGGCTCAGCGGACAAGGTAGTGTGCGCCACAAGCTGCCATGTCGTCAGGTATTGGCCAATCTCTTGCAGCCCCACTATGCCGCGAATGTCTCGAGCCCAGGCATTGCCGGCGATGCCTTCCGCCACCGTCCGCACCCTTCTCCTGTTCTTGGGAATGCAAAGGTAAAGCAGGGGTGCTAACTCGCGAATCGACTGCCCATGCAGCCAGCGGTCTTCCCAGAACAACGCCGTGTGACCGTCGCCTACCACCATGAAGGTGGAGGCGTAGAAGAGGCCGAGCTCCTCGTGGGAGAACTGCAGGTCAAGGCCTTGCCAGGCTCTGTCGGCGTCCGTCCTCGATAGCCAGAGCCACCGCAGTCTGAGCACGAGCCCCGTGCGCTCCAGATCTCGGATGCCCGGCCCGCCAAATGCGAGCGGCCGACTGACCGCGCGCCAGTTCACGTGACAGTGTCCTCCAAGCGCAGCCGCGCGACCAGCCCATAGGAAGCCGCGCTGGATCTTCTCTAGTTGCTTCAGGGTCTTCTTCGGGGGCACTAAGGCAAGCATCTGCTGGGTTGGAATCGCGCTGAGGACCGATTTGACCAGTGCCAGCCGCCCAGCTTTGTTCATGAGCCATGCTTTCCATGTCGGGAGGCGGCCAGCCACAGCATCGACCAGCGGCTGCATCTGAGCCGCAGAGGGTCAGCGGGTGGTGAGCGGGATGCCCAAGTAGGTGATGGGAAAGTCCGCCGACAGGCAACCCAGCGCCTCCAGCAAGGCGGCACTATCCTCGTCGCCATGCAAGGTCGTGGCTGAGCTCTTGCCGTAGTTGACCTGTAGGCCCGATGCGGTCTCGAATATGCCCAGAATGCTCTTCACAGCGAGCACCTCATCCATCTCAGCATGGCAAAACAGCATCACGTCGTCGGCGTATAGTGAAATGGCCGGGACGTTGCAGCGGGGGTGCAGTCGCCGAAGGATGCCGGTCTGGAGCGCCCGGTGCATGAGGCGGGCAAGCGCGTCGACAGCCAGGACAAATAGCTGTGGCGATGTGGAGTCCCCTTGGCGCAGCCCGCGACGGTGCCAGATCGGGGGGCCAGGCACTCCATTGAGCATGACCCGTGTGCTGGCCGAGGATAAGAGAATGGCTAGCCATTCCCTGAACCTGTCCCCGAACCCATATTGACGCAGCATCTCGAAGAGGAACGGCCAGGATATGGAGTCGAAAGCCCACGTGAGATCTAGCTTGAGCATAATGCACGGTGCGCCCAGGTGATGGAGCATCCGGAGAGACTGCCGGACGAGCATGAAGTTGTCGTGGAGCGAGCGTCCGGCGATGAAAGCGTTCTGGTTGCGGCTGACTAGGCTATCCAGCTTAGGAGCGATGCGCAGCGACAGAACCTTCGCGAATATCTTGGCCACAATGTGAATCAGGGATATTGACCGGTAGTCACCCAGCTTGTGGGCATCCGCGCGCTTCGGCAGCAGGGTCAGCAGGGCTTGGTTGAGCTTACCAAACCCTCTCCCACGTAGCATGTATAGCTGCTCGAAGACATCCAGGATGTCCTGCCTGATTATTTCCAGCAGGCCCGTAAGAATTCGGCGGTGAACCCGTCTGGCCCTGGTGCCTTGTGCGCCGGCATGCGTCGTACCGCAGCCTAGATCTCCTCAGGGGTGAAAGGCGCCTCCAGGCTGCCAAGGTCACCGGTCACGATGAGCTGCTCAAGGTTTAGCATGTGCGCCCGGTCCACGGCAGTGCCCAGCAGCCCGTCGAAGTGCGCGAATGCCGCATGGGCCATCTCCTTGTGATCACAGGGCACATGCCCGTCGACTAGGAGGCTGTGCACGCGATTCTTCTGATGCCAGAACGTGCACTGCCTGTGGAAGAAGCTCGTGTTCGCATCACCCTCGGCGAGGAAGGAGATGCGGGCACGCTGCCGCGCGATGGTGCGCTCAAGGGAGGCCAGCCCAAGGTATGCCACCTTGAGCTGCTTGCGCAGCCATTCCTCCGCCGGAGAGAGCGGGCGGCTCTCCATCGCGTGGTCGAAGCGGGCGATCAGCTCGCGAGAAATGGCCAGCTTGTCCCGGACATTGCCCGTGGACCTGGCGCTCCAGCTCGTAAGGGCGCGGGCAGTGGCCTGTAGGCGTCGGACCAACCGCTGGAAGGGTTCGGGGTCATGCACGGAGCTCCAGGCCGTGGCGACAGTGCCGTGGAATCCGTCGAGGCAGAGCCAGAAATCCTCGAAGCGGAAGCGCCTGTGGGCCGTGGGCATGGGGGAGCAATCCAGCAGCAGCGGGCAGTGATCGGACACGACGGACGCAAGGCAGCGGAGGTGGCACTCCCCGTGGTAGTCCTCCCACTCCGCGGTGCATAGAACTCGATCGAGGTGCACGAGCGTCGGCGGCGACTGCTCATTAGACCAAGTGAAGCGGCGCCCATTTAGGTATACCTCCTTCAGGGCAAGATCGTTGATGGCGCGCCGGAACCTTCCCATCATGCGGCGATTCAGGGTACCGGAGCTCTTGTCAGCGTCACGGTAGATAAGGTTAAAGTCACCGCATAGCATCCAAGGACCCGGGCAGGCAGCGCGAATGTCCCGCAGCTCTTGCAAGAACAACAGCTTATCGGGATCACTTTGGGGACCATACACCGTGGTGAGCCACCACGGGGCGCCGCTGGGCACGCACACCTTAACCGTGATCGCGTTTTGGGTGAATAGGGAGTCGGAGATGGTGACAGCCCTCCTCTTCCAAGCGATGAGAATGCCGCCGCGGGTGCCGTCGGCCGGAAGGTAGGTGGAGCCATCAAACTCGGACCCGAGGGTGTCTAACACAATCGACGAGCAAATCAACGCCATTTTAGTTTCCTGGAGGCATACAATGGATGCACGGGTGGTACATATCAGCAAGCGAATTGCGCAGCGCCTAGCGCGCGAGTTCAAGCCCCTGACATTCCAAACAGCGATCTGAGGACCTGGATACATGGGCAGGAGATCGAGTACGAGCACCGCCGGCCTAGCGCACGCAGACCATGGCATCACCAGCCGGGGGTGTCAGGCCTGCAGGGACCGTCCGGTCGACCAGAGCGGCGATGGCCTGCAGCACTGGGAGCCTAATCGGCGTGGCGAACATGTCATCGTATGCCTTCATCTCGACGGGGGTGATCTGCTGGTTCGTGCCGACGATCCCGAGGGTGCGGAGAATCTGAACCACAGCCCTTCTGTACGAAGTGCGAGGCGCGGAGGCCGGAGCGACAGCGGCAGCAAAGCGTCCCCTCCTGGGACTGAAGTTGAGGGGGGGGGGGGGGCGCTGGCGCTTCCTGGGGGAGGGCAAGACCGCATCTAACTGCTTGGTGGCCGCGGACAGGAAGGCACCAAGCGTCCATGTCTGCCCGGTGGCGTAGCAGCTTCGTCGTCGCTGCAGGGTGATCGGTGGCGAGGCGAAGCGTCCGGGGATCAGAGTCTGCGCACGGGTGCTGGCAGCACAGGGTTTAGGATCCGGCTGGCGCACAGGCCTCTGCAGGATCGAGATATGGCCGCGGCAGAGGGACGGACCCATCCCTGGCCTTGGCTGGGGCTGCTCATCCATGGACGGCACCAGTTTTTTTCTTCTTTACTATTGGTTTTGAATAAACAGAACTATAGGAAAAATATATTTTGTTGTTAATAAGATTCTTTGTGCCAGACATATTTTTCCACAAGTTCCTTCTATCGGTCATCGTGTTTGCCTCTGCTTCTGCATGAAAACATATTCTGTAAATTCTCAAATGTGGTGCCATATCTGAAACTGTATTGCCTTTTTTGGGCTCAAACATTGATGTACCCCGGTTGCAACTAAGAAATGAAAATAAATAGTACCCCCTCTGCACCACTCTGTCTTAATTAATGTTATCCTTGACGCGCTGTTTGGACATGGCACAAATTCGTATTGATCCTTAGATCCATATGACATATATATCACCAAGAGGACAACATGTTTGCACGGCTAGCTTTGGAGAGAAAAGAGACTAGAGATTGGGATGTCCCTGAACTTAATGTTTCTTTTTGTTGATATAGATGACAGCCTTTATATAAGAGTGCCCAAACAATTTAAGTGAATGCATTCATAATTCACATTAAGCATTCACAATTAATGTATAAGGGAATGGAGGGAGTAATTAATGTATAACATATCCAATTAATAAAGCTAAAATAATTGCAGCTATGAGATGAGATGTGCAGTCCAGCTAACTAACTTGCTAACTCACTAACCAAGCTAGTATCTTTGCATCAATTCCTGCCTGCACACGAAGTAGTAAATTGTCAAAGCGAGTATTTTTTTTTTCAAACTAGCTATTCCGCTTGATTCAAATGCAGAATTTCCAGAGTCCACCTTTTCTATATGTAAACTTGAGGTGTTGCTGACATATCCAATCAATGCATCGAAACACATTTCTCGCCTTTTCTGAAAAAGGATGCTTGGTTCTGCAGGGATTGAGCACTAGAATGTTGGCTTAGTTTTGCTATCTGTCTACAGCATGTGGACATAAACACTCTGTTTTCAACTTTGACTTGAGATTGAACTGTTTCTTTCATTTATGGTCTTTCAGACTTGGGTTGTCTACAAGGAAGGAAATTGGATTAGTTCTATCTTCTGGGTAGTACTGTTGATTTGTTTCGGCAGGTATTTTTTTCTGCAAATAATTTATTATCCTCTTGATTTATCATGGCTTGTTCACAGTTCTGCTTGACTGGAGTGTCCTATTCCACTTAATGTGACGATTTTGTTCTTTCACCTTTTCCAGTGCTACTACATGTGCTTATATTGTTAGCAAGTTATTTGAGATAACATCTTCAGGGCTTTCCCAAAATCCGCTTGATCTTTTGTTGCTCAGGTATATAATCAATTTTTTTTCCATTATATGCAGGATACAGATTCATTTCGATCAACTATTTTCTTGACATCATAATAGAGGATTTAATAACTGCAACTATGAAAAGAACTGCATTAATCAATACTCATTAACATTTTATGAATAATCCAATTTTAGCTTTGACGGTATTACTTTGCATCATGGATTATTGGTACTTATTCTGTTTATTTTGCTTGCATTAGTCAATTTTTATGCCATTATTGTACACTGTGATGATAGTTTCTGAGCTCTTGTACTTATTCTGAACTTCTAGTTCCTTGTTCTTGCACATAAAGGAATACTAATTATGTCGAGAAGACAGCTTCACCACATTTAAATGAGTAGTTTTGTTTTATCTGAACAAAATGAGCATCTGGAGTCACCTTGTTGGTACAATGCCTGCGAAATTCTAGTGTACCACAGTTGGTCACTACTTTTCACTACATGAATAGGGAGGAATGAAAATGACTGCACTATGGCATATCAAGATGAAATGAAAAGAAACAAATTTTAGCTCTTCTATTTCCTGCTGACGCTTATCTCAAACTTAAATGGATTAGACATCTCCTTTTTCAGGCAAGATAATCTACCCGAAAGGAAGTGTTCTTTTGTTGTCATCGGGAGAACTATTTTCAGCATTTTGGGCATACTCATGGCTGCACTTGTCACGTATACTGTCATTACAGATGGACTGCCTTTCAGGAAGGATTTGTTGACACCGTAAGTGAATGCATTCATAATTCACATTCGTCAGTTTCTTAGAACTACTGTTTTGAAGTACTATGTGTCCAGGTGTAGCAGAAAAAAGACTAACCATAGCAATCAGATACTAGACTACAGAACCTTAGAATAGACAAAAACCCTAGATAGTTTCAAAACATAAAGCAAGCATGAGCTATGGGAAATGTGCTAGAAGCCTATCTATGCTGAAGTTGCAATTAAGAGTTAATTTTAATGATCACGTCCATGAGTACCTAGCTGTGTTACTAGTAAGTTGTAAGTTGTAACTCAGTACGACTTGGCACTCACCATAGTTGTGGTCTTGTGGACAAGACTAGGAGTCCATGCACAAAAGGAAGAGCATCTTTAGAGGCACGACCCAAGTAAATATTGTAATGGTACTGACATTTGTGAATATTTTCCATTGGTTTACCAATTTAGGTACTCCTAACTAGATATATTTTCTTATTCACTATGCAAACTCTGTTTTTTGGTACTTTTGGTTGGATTACCTAATTTTACTGATGTTAGCAATCGGAAATCTCAACCTCGCAATTTTGTTGTGCACAGGTGGATGGCTGCAACCTTAATTGACTTCTATATAAATGTCTTTGCAATATCGGTGAGAAATCTTCAACTCTTAGTGGTTGTTCAAAGAAATTAGAGTTTATTTCATGGAGCTACGCATACCTTGACCTGACTCACAAATTACATTGGGATTCCAAATTACACATTTTGTGATATACCTGTCAAAAAATGGCACCTGTATTCTGTTAAAAAATGAAAATAAGAATGAAACATAATAAATTCCTGTTTGAACCTTACAAGCAGGATCAAATATAAGCGGCAATGGTAATATGGTGCCTACTACTAGTTCACACTGCTAAAGTCGGATGGACAAGATTAAGATATTTAGTCCCCCACAGTGCTACACTGTAAGAAGGATGGTCTATAACTTAGCCCGTCTGGGCGGTGTGGCAGCTTCATCCAAACACCAAAGATATAATTAACCATGTGGTGTTTCAACGTGGACACGTTTATGTTGTCTATTGACTTGAATAAATAGTCACTGTTTGGTGTTAAGGTATTTCAAAGAAAGTGCACTTATAAGTGTTTCTTTCTAAATTGTTTGTGAAAGTTTTGTAAAAGCATACATAGCTTCATGTCTTCACAAATGCACTATTACTAATATTCAGCTTGTGCAGCGGATGCAATAATATTTTCCCTATTAAAACTACCAGTATTGGTTCTGTTGTTATTTGGGTTGCCTGTTAAACTCAGTTCTAAATCCTGATCGTGCGATGGTATTTACAGTTCATGTCAATGGTAAAAAAAAAGAATAGGTGTATTTTGTTGTCAAATCATATTCCACTAAAGTTAATCTATAATATTTTCTGCATACACAGGTTGCAGTTTACGTCCAACTTTATCATCTCCTCTTTGAAAATTTACAATGTCAGTATTTTGTAATTACCTTGATGGTGGTTATTTTTTCCGAGTCGTTTTGATGGTGGCTATATTTGGTTTATTCAGTAACTTCTGTAGTTTTAGCTGAAAAAGTTCTTTCTTGGTTGGCAATGTACATTCTTGTATTTTACTCCCTGATGTGTAACACAAGGCCAAGTTTTTAATCTTTGATGACATGTCAACAGGTATGGGTTGTTCACAGGGAGTCGACTTGGATCTCAGCAGTCATATGGATATGCTTGTTGATATGCTTTGGAAGGTATATACTTATTTTTTGGGGCTTTCAACACACAGTTTATTAGCATATCACTACAAAACAGTTGGGCTCTTGTGGTTCGTACAACTTCAGTATACCAGCATTGCTTTTAGAGAAAAGGCGATTGCCCGACCTTATAAATAAAGCGACAGGTTCACAACATCAAACAACAAACCAAGTTCAAACACTGGTTCACCAGCCACCTAACCGCATTACTTGTATCTACATATCAACATAAGGTGTAATTAGTACTACGGTTATACCTATCAAATACGATAATCACTGGGAGTACCAACTAACAACAGATCTTTTGTCCATGCTCATGAATTATTACCATCAGATGTTTGTCGTAATTTAGTATGAGTTGTAGCATTTATATTTTTTCATGCTAGGTGCAAGACGCATACGTTCTAATACTATATATATAGGGAATAATATTCAATGCTAGGTGCAAAACGCATACGTTCTAATACTATATATATAGGGAATAATATTGAATGCTAGGTGCAAAACGCATACGTTCTAATACTATATATATAGGGAATAATTTTCGGATATGTGTTAGCTACTTTCTCAAGTATACTATGTTGTACAACTCTAGTTATGTAAAGCTGGAATGTACGTGTTAATGTTTTTAGAACCGGGCTTTCTCCCCTTTCCATTACTTTTCATAACGGAAATACAATGTCTTAGGACCAGAAAAAGAGAGGGAAAGGGAAAAAAGCGAGTTCAGAGCAATATCAGGAAACCCGCCATTCACGCCTGTCATCAGGAACATGAATTGCGGGGCAAAAACCTGATATCACTCAAAACCATACTACAGGAGATATAAGTGTCATAACCACCACACCTATCATCAGACCAGGCTCACCAAAAAGAGCACCAAAAGCCAAACTAAGAACAAGTTTTACTCCCAGCAGATCATAAGAATCTCACGCACCATCATGGACAGCAGATCATCATCATCATAAAACAACATCACCATTCATCCCAGATCCCTTCACTCTCATCCCGCTCTGTTGCTTCAGCCCTCGACGGTTCGCACAGATGTAGCATTTGAGCTGCACTTCTCTTCAACAATTGGGCCCCCTTCTTGACATTATCTGCCATCTCTGTTTTCTGCATACCTGCCCAGTAATCCAAAAATGCACTTGTTGTGAAAGCAATTTCAAAAGGAGTATTGATAAATTTCTTCTCAAAGGTAGCCCTATTCCGGGCCAACCAAATGGACCAACAAACTGCAGCTAAGCCAACAGTGTATATTTCGTAAAAACCTGGCAAAAAAGCATATAACCACGAATAGACCTGCCAGATTGTTTTTGGAACATAACTAGTACCAATGACAGCACCTAATGTTCTCCATACAATCTTGGCCACAGAACATCCGAAGAAAAGATGCTGTGCCGATTCAAGCTCACTACAAAAAGAACATTTTATATCTCCCTGCCACTGTCTTTTTTTCATATTATCTCTAGTAAGAATAGAATTTTGGAACAGTTGCCACAGGAAAATTTGTATTTTCAAAGGGATTTTAGCCCCCCAAATCCACTTATAATGAGCCCCTGCAAGGTTCCTCTCCAACCATCTATACATAGACTTAGTGGAATAAACTCTGGAATTATCCAACTTCCAGTAAACCTCATCATTTTGATCTGCACAAACTTTGTCTAACACCCATTGCTTCATATTCTCCCAATTCTGAAGCATAGCTGGAGATAACCTCCTCCTAAAGGAGGTAAGATGATTCATACTTTCTAATTTATCCACAGTACAATCTTTATCTAAACAAATCTCAAAGAGATCAGGATATTTATCTTTCAACAGAAAATTCTCACCCAGATCATCTAGCCAAAGACTAGCAATGTTACCTTTCTTAAGCACCACCCTTCTACCAGCCATATAGTAATCTTTAACTTTCATAATATTTTTCCAACAAGGAGAATCAGAAACTTTCTTTTTAATTTTAGCTACAGATGTCCTTTGGAAGTACTTAGCTTTCACAATATCTTGCCATAAACCTTCCTTCTTTTCCAATTTCCACCACCATTTGGTTAATAGGCTAATATTCTGTTTCCTCAGATCTTTAACCCCCAGGCCCCCTTTTGTTTTAGATCTACAAACACGTGACCATTTCACCATATTATAACCTCTTCTTCCTTTGCGATGCCAGAAGAATTTTCTTCTCGGCTTGTCCCATTTTTCCAGCGTTGATTTCTTAAGTAACGCCATGGACATATAGAACGAGGGATGTGAGATAGTACCGCATTAACCTTAATAAGTCTACCCCCACTAGATAAAGACTCACTGATCCAGGATTCCCCATGACTGATGAACTTGTCATCAACAAAAAACCAGTCACTGCATTTAAGCCCAGCATAACTAACCGGCATACCTAAGTATTTAATAGGAAATGACCCAATCTCACAGTTGAACATATCAGCATATTTGCTCATAATATCATCATCAGCACCAACCGAGAAAATCTCACTTTTCATAAAATTAATCTTCAGACCAGACATGATCTCAAAAAGATAAAGGAGCAGTTTAATATTCAATGCATTCTTAATATTGTCTTCAAAACACAAGATAGTATCATCTGCATATTGGAGGATAGCCACTTCATTTTCAACCAAGTCTGCTGCTAGTCCAGTGAATAGGCCATTACCTTGTGCTTTTAAGACCATCTTAGTAAGGCACTCAGCAGCAAGATTAAAAAGGAAAGGTGATAAAGGATCCCCCTGTCTCACTCCCTTAGCACTCTGGAAATATTCTCCCACCTCATCATTTAGTTTCACACTGATAGTACCACCCACCAGAATTCTTCTAATCCATTCAGTCCAGCGTGGGTTAAAATTTCTTTTAGTATGACATTCCAATAAGAAATCCCAGTTGACTTTATCATATGCTTTCTCAAAATCAAGTTTAAGGACAATCCCTACTTTTTTCTGAGCATAAGTATGATGCAGGATCTCATGTAATGACATGATCCCGTCCATAATATCTCTATTTTTAATAAAGGCATTCTGATGTCGACTAAACAAGATGTCCACATGGGGTTCTAATCTGATAGTCAACACCTTAGTAATCAGCTTGTAGATACATCTAAGTAAGCATATGGGTCTGAACTGCTGCATTTTATCAGCTCCAACAACTTTGGGTAACAGCGTTATGATACCATAATTGAGTCTCTCCACATCAAGCTTATTTTCATGGAACCAATGAAAAAGAGGCATCACATCACCCTTAACAATATCCCAGCAAGATTGAAAGAATTCTATAGGTATATTATCAGGCCCAGGGGCTTTGTTATGTTTCATAGAAAACAGAGCATTTTTCACTTCTGTATCAGAAAAGGGTCTAGTTAAGAGAAAGTTTTCAATATCACCTAATTTCTCTTTATCACACCACATATCTTCATCAATCTTGCACAAGTTCCCAGGGGCAGGACCAAAGAGTTCTTTATAAAAATCAGTAGCATGTTTAAGCATGTTCTTATTTCCTTCTATAATCATATCCCCACAGCTAAGAGACACAATAGTATTTCTTCTCCTCCTTCCATTCACAATCCTATGAAAATACTCAGTATTACTATCCCCTTTTAGCAACCAGTTGTCATGTGATTTCTGCATCCAAGCTACCTCCTCTTCCAGTAGCAAACCATTTAACTCAACCTGCATTTCCACTTTCTTGCAATATAGCTCAGGGTTCAAAACACCATTTTCTTGCAATTCCTCAATACGACCTAGTTCCTCTCTAAGCCACTTTCTTCTTTTCCTGGCATGGCCAAAATTATTTGAACCCCACCCTTTAAAATATTTCTTGAATCTCTTTAGTTTGATATTCAAAATATCAATAGGATTATCAGAGGCTGCATCCAGATTTTAGCAACCACAGTATGAAAATCAGGTTTGTTTAACCAATTAGGTCAAATCTAAACTCCCTCTTACCAAAATTAATGGGAACATTATCATCAGTATTGAGGATCAGGGGACAGTGATCCGACATTTCTCTAACAATCTTCCTAACAAAAGTGAAAGGAAACAAAAGTTCCCAGGATTTGGACATGAATACTCTGTCCAATTTCTCCAATGTGGGATTATGTTGATTATTAGACCAAGTAAACATGCCACCAGCCATATCCACCTCTCGCAAGGAAAGCGCATTAAGAATGGAATTAAAAAGGTCTGAGGAGTGTCCTAATTTCATTTTCTTATTTTTCTCCCCCACAAATCTAAGAATATTAAAGTCTCCTCCCACAATGTAAGGACAGGTAATGTGACTACACGTAGCCGCCAACTCTGTCAGGAAATCAGTTTTAAATTCTTCATGAGCAGATCCATACACCACCATAATACAACATTTCATCTTAAGAATCTTGTTCCATAATTCGAAATTTATAAGGTATTTGCCCTCCACACAATTCACAAGATCAAAAATATTGTTTCTAAAACCTCCTAATATCCCACCTGACTTTCCTTCCGAAGGGATCCACCTCCAACTAAAAATTTCTCCAGGATCAATCTTTCTCAAGAATTTAGGTGAAAAATCCTTCTTCATAGTTTCCTGAATCCCAATAAATTCAAGCTTAAAATCCCTGACCAAGTCAGAGATATATGTCCCCATGCCTCTTTTACCAATCCCTCTACAATTCCAAAAGCCACTAATCATTTTTTCTATTTCTGGTATTATGTTTTCTGGTGCTAGGTTTGCCAGGAGCCATAGCCTTACCTGCACCATCTCCCATTTTCTGTTTTTGGCTTCTAGTCACAGGTTTAGATATAGTAACATTAACTTTTTTCCTCTTTTTTTTCCTGGATCTAACCACAATAAAGTCATCAATATCTAAATCCTCATCTCCTCCCCATTCAGTATCTACTAGAGATGTTTCCCCAGCAGCATTAGTAAGCAACAAAACCGCATCCTGTTGAATATTGTTTTCAACAACTTTTTTAGCAATGTTAGCTCTAGATATCTCAAGTTCTCTAATGATATCTATGGAAACAAAATCATTATCAGGAATGTTAGCACCCATTTGAACAGCAGCATATATAATCTCAAGATTTGATAAAACTTCAAAAGAATTCACATGAGATATGCTATTACCTTGCAGGTCTCTTTTTTGTGCCAGTCTCTCAGCTCTGAGTCCCATATGCTCCATATTGCCTCCTACGTTCCTCTTGCTATATCTGGTTTGCATTTCTTCCCTCACAGGAGGAGTAGGGATCACTTCCACTTGCTCACTAGAATTATCAGGGGATTGCACCAGATAGGATTGATTTTTTTGATCATCATATATGACAGTAGGATCCATCTCAGTTACCACAGGTTCCCCCATACAAGCATCAAGATAAGATAAGAATTTTTTGCTAGGAAAAGATATAGAGCTGGGCACAATCTGCAAAGAATTCACAGTAATTTCATCATAGAAAACCCTTCCAGAATCCACATTTCCCTTTTCCTCTCCCCCTTCATCATCCCTCTGATTTTTCTCAGCCTCTTTCACCATACTATCAATAAGTAGCTCATTTCCCATTTCATCACTCTCTTCTTCAGATAACATGTCCTCACTCTCATTATGTTTTTTTTCCTCTTCCATACATTCTTCCACAGGTTTCATCACCACATTTTTTCCATAATATCCACCAGTTGTTCCCAGGGGAGCCGAAGACTCCCCCATAGTAGATGATGATGCAATATTTTTTTCCCCAGGGGTCTCAGTATTGAATCTAGCTTTTTTAGCAGCATTACCCTCCTCATTCTCATGCTGTATTCCAATTCTTTCCTTTGGAGGATTTTTAATCAGGATTTTATCAACAGAATAGAAGAAATCATAAAAGTGTCCCCCCAACACCCCCTCTGCTGAAGCAGGGATATCCTCAGCATCTCTACAGCCCAACTTGATTCTAACAGATTCAGGTCTATTAATAGTAGTTTTATCAATCTCCAGGGTTACCCCCACAAGAGATCCCACATAAGCAATGTTCTTCTCATGTCTCAAACCCTCACAAGAGATCCCACATAAGCAATGTTCTTCTCATGTCTCTTATCCAGAGGGATGTTACTCACATTAACCCAAGCAATATTCAGCACCCCTTTAGCCCCCACAGATTCAGACCATTTTCTCAAATTGATAACAGCACCACAACTCTTAACATTCATACTTTCAGCAAAGCAGACTTTATCCACATCCCTAGGAGATGGGAACCTCATAACAAAAGTATTAGGGCCAATAGATCTGGCCGAGCATCTCCAGTTAGTGTTGGTATAAGAATTAAAAAATTCCTCCAGCTGCCTACCAGATGCATGACCTTCTACCACAGATATCACAATAAATCTGTTCCTATCAGTAGTTTGGCTAGGAGTACTATAATCATGGACATAGAAAAAACCTTTCCCCTCTACCTGGAACCCACACATGGGTGCTACACATTCCCAAGGAAGAACAGTATTGCAAACCGGAACCAAATGCCCATGAATTCCACATCTACCACAAACAGCACGCGGACAATAGGCAGGAAGGTGTCCAGGATCTCTGCAAGTAACGCAAACCTCGGCGCCTCCCACTAGTGGAGAGGCGTTCCTCTTGCCGGGGGTGGGGTGTCGACGATCAGCAGGATGTTGTTGCGGACGCGTCTCTTGAAGGCGCCCTCCCGCAGATCCGCCCGCGGCAACCTGGGTGCTGTTGTTGCCCCACTTCTCCCCACGGGTCCCTCCTTGCACCTCCATGGCCGCCGCCTCCCATCTACTCTTGTCAGAACCGCCGTGGCGCGGATCCACGTTGGAGGAGATTTGTCCGCCCTCCTCGGCTTCGCGCATCCACACCATGTTACGGCCGCCTCCGCCTCCGCCACGGCTGCGACCTCCTCCAGGCCCGATCCGACCACCACCTCCGCCGCGCCCGAAACGACCCTCGCCACCTCCATCTCCGCGGAACCCGCGACCTCCCATCTCACGGCCGGCCATGGGAGGATGCCGCGGTGGCGATGCTGTCACCTCAGCGAACGATCTGCCGTCTCCACCCACCTTCCCCTTCCACCAGCCGAACGAGGGTGAAACCCTAGGTGGCGAAACCCTAGTTTTCCCCCAAAAGTGGCCGAGGAGGGAGGAGAGATCGGGAATGGGCGACACTTCAGGCGCGGGTGAGGATAACTTGTGGCACACGGTCGCGCAGACATACGTGGACGCTGCCTACGGTCACGCTCTCCTGCGTGCCGGCCCGAGCCGCCGGCGACGATGAACGCCGTCGTGGGTGCGTCGGTGGTGAGGGAGACGAGAGGGATGTGAGGAAAGCCATCCTAGTTTCACATGGAAATGGATTTATCAGTTCGGTGCGACGTTCTGTACGTGTTAATGTTGAGTGGTGTATGCAGCATCATGTATTTATTTATGTACGGAATCTTATCCTTTTTTTTCTTTCTTTGTTTTAGCATCACAACATGTGGCTACATTGTGGTTCAACTTCTCCAAGTGTCGTACCAAGACCCAGTCTACCATCTGCTACTGAACTCCCATAGCAAGTATGGAATCGCACCCTTGCAGTAATCGCCGATCCTCTTCTACTAGCTTGGTTAGCTTATAGTTGGTGTAAATTTTGCAACATACAATCATTTATGTGGCATTTACCTGATTGAAATGTAGGAAGATCTGAAAACTCATTGAAGGGGTATGTTCTTGGTACACAATAATGTCACCTATGTTCATAATGGTTCTTCAATAAAGGGTATACCAGAGTAGCAATAGAAGTTTTTTCTTCGTGGAATGGAATGATTTCTTAACGAAGTTGAAGCTCCTTCACTTGTTATTGTCTCAAAGCTGGTTTTGTAATTGTATACCAAATTTAATTGCTTGGCAAATGATAGACACCAGATTTTTCCCCTTTTTGCAAATACACAGAAGGCTTGCGTATCTTATTGACAGTGGCAGAGAAAATGCAGGGGATACAAGAGGCATTACAGGAGCACGACTTGAGTGTAAAATAAAATAGACACACCAACAAGTCCCCACCACTGGGCTATAGCCTAGCATTCTCTTGCCATATCGCTCTGTCAAAATACTACTCCCTTCTTTTTTATATACAATGCCACTAACAAAATTACAATTTACATATATACAAGGCCACTAACACTAATCGATGTAATATTAATGGTGTTTGCCTGGTAGTATTAGCAAAGGAGAACATTAATTATTCCTTGCATGCATGCAGGAGTGAGATCATTGACTTGTTATGTGTTAGAGAGAAAAATACACATTCATTTGCACGATAAACAAGAAAACAAGTTGTCTTGCAACATTAATTTAGAAGGCATTAACTTTGGCATACCTGTAATATGAGTTTGTGGCCTGTATATAAAAATGGAGGGAGTATATGCCAAATAAGCCTTGTTTGTTTGGGTTTGAGCATCCCGAATATTTTGAGGCCATTGCCAATGGCTGGGGTAGGCGATTGTACCACCCCTCCGCTTTGGGATGACCATCGGATGGGGAGCTCCTACCTGCCGCAAAGGGAGCCGGGCGCCCTCGACTGGGCCGCCCAGCTCCCTTTCCTTTTGTTTCTGTTGCTTTTTTCGTTTTCTGTTTATTTCCTTTTTTTTAGTTTGTTTTTTTCTTTCCTTTTTCCTTTTATTTTTGTATTTGAAGCAAAAACATTTTTCGAACTTGAAGAACAATTTTGAAAAATCGTGAACTAATTTAGAAGCGCAAACAATTTTTTAAAGCACAAACAATATTTGAATTTTTTTTGAATCTTGAGAACAAAATTTTGAAAACCCCAAACAACTTTAAAAGCGTGAATTTTTTTTAAAGCACAAACAGTTTTTGAGTTTTGAGAACAATTTTAAAAAATCTTGAATTTTTTCGGAACCAAGAATAATTTTTTAAAACATGAACATTTTTTGAATCTTGAGAACAAAATTTTGAAAAGGAGAACAATTTTGAAAACCCTGAACAGCATGATTTTTTTTTAAAAATTTTGGGAAATTTTTGAAACGGAGAACAATTTTGAAAAACCCCGCACGAATTTGGAAGCGCGAACAATTTTTTAAAGCACGAACATTTTTTGAATATTTAGAACAAAATTTTGAAATGGAGAATTTTTTTGAAAAAACCCGCATGAAATTGGAGGCGCGAACATTTTTTTAAAGCATGAACTTTTTTTGAATATTGAGAATAAAATTTTGAAAAGGTGAACAATTTTGAAAAATCCAGAACAATTTTGAAAAATACAGAACAAATTTTAAAAGAACACGAACATATTCTTAATTCGTGAACAAACTTTTAAAATTGTGATTGTTTTTTTGTGAATGAGAGCATTTTTTTGGAACACGAACAATTTTTTAAATTTCGAAGCAACAATTTGAATATGGGAGCATTTTTCAAAATATGAACATTTTCCGAATCTGCAAACGCATTTTGAAACCATGAACATTTTTCAAATTGTGCACAAATTTTAAAACATGAACCAATTTTAAATTCATGAACAAAATTATAAAAGTATGAACATTTTTGGAATTGTGAAAAAAAATTCATAGAACAGGAACATATTTCTAATTCGTGAATAAAATTTTCAAATTGTGATTTACATTTTGAAAATGAGGGCATTTTTTGGAAACACTAACATTATTTGAAATTTCAGAAAAACAAATTGAAAATGGGAAAAGTTTTAGTATCTGCGAACAAATTTTGAAAACTTGAGAACATTTTTCTAGTAAGCAAAATATATTCAAATTTGAAGAGCATTTTCTGACAATACGGAACATTTTTTGAAAATAGAAAACATTTTTGAAAATTCAGAACATTTATTTAAATAGGGAAAAACTATCTTGGAATTTGAAGAACATTTTTTAAAAATCAAAAACATTTTCTGAAAATGCAGATTTTTTTTCGAAAAAGCAAAATTATTTTCTGAATTTGAAGAACAAATTTTTAAAAACTCAGAACATTTTTTGAAACAAAAACAGAAAAGAAAAAAAGGAAACAGAAAAGAAGAACCGGTTCAGGGAGCCTTCTAGAAGTTTCCCAAAACCGGGAAAAATCGACTCGAACCTCTAGAAGGTTTCCAAAACCGGAGGTGTTGGAACTATATAAATGGGCCGAGCCATTTCCAAACGGTCTGTGGGTTTGCGTGTGCGAAGCCCCGAGAGGGCGACGCACAGAGCGGCGAATAGGCATTTCCTATCGGATGATTGATGACCCACAAGTAGAGGGGACCTATAATAGTCCTTTTGATAAGTAACAATGTCGAACCCAACGAGGAGCAGAAGGATCTGACAAGTGGTTTTCAGCAAGGTAAAATCTGCAAGCAGTGAAATTATCGGTAACAAGTAGTTGTGTGGTGAGATGATTCGTAGCAAGCAACAAGTAACAAAAGTAGCAACGGTGCAGCAAAGTGGCCCAATCCCTTTTGTAGCAAGGGACAAGCCTGGACAAAGTCTTATAGGAGGAAAAACGCTCCCGAGGACACACGGGAATTTCTGTCATGCTAGTTTTCATCATGTTCATATGATTCGCGTTCGTTACTTTGATAGTTTGATATGTGGGTGGACCGGCGCTTGGGTACTGCCCTTACTTGGACAAGCATCCCACTTATGATTAACCCCTCTCGCAAGCATCCGCAACTATGAAAGAAGAATTAAGACAAAGTCTAACCATAGCATTAAACTAGTGGATCCAAATCAGCCCCTTACGAAGCAACGCATAAACTAGGGTTTAAGCTTCTGTCACTCTAGCAACCCATCATCTACTTACTACTTCCCAATGCCTTCCTCTAGGCCCAAATAATGATGAAGTGTTATGTAGTCGGCGTTCACATAACACCACTAACACCACTAGAGAAAAAACAACATACAACACATCAAAATATCTAACGAATACCAAATTCACATGACTACTATTAGCATGACTTATCCCATGTCCTCAGGAACAAAAGTAACTACTCACAAAGCATAATCATATTCATGACCAGAGAGGTAATGAGTAGCATCAAGGATGTGAACATAAACTCTTCCACCAAGTAACCCAACTAGCATTAACTACAAAGAGTAATTAACACTACTAGCAACCTTACAAGTACCAATTGGAGTCGTGAGACGGAGATTGGTTACAAGTGATGAACTAGGGTTTGAAGATGAGATGGTGCTGATGAAGATGTTGATGGTGATGAGTCCCCTCCGACGAGAGGAGCGTTGGTGATGACGATGGCGACGATTTCCCCTTCGGGAGGAAAGTTTCCCCGGCAGGATCGTCCTGCCGGAGCTCGATTGGTTGTGCTCAAGTTCCGCCTCGTGGCGGCGGCGAATCCTCCAAAAAGCTCCCTTCTAATTTTTTTTCCGTCCGAAACCCTTCATATAGCAAAAGATGAGCGCCGGAGGGGCAACACGGGGCCCACAAGCCCCCAGGCCCGGCCCCCTCTGGTACTTCTTCCGCCCAGTATTTTTATATATTCCCAAAAAATTCCACGTTGATTTTCACGGCTTTTGGAGTTGCGCAGAATAGGCATCTCAAACTTGCTCCTTTTTCAGGCCAGAATTCCAGCTGCCGGCATTCTCCCTCTTCATGTAAACCTTGCAAAATAAGAGAGAAAAGGCATAAGTATTGCACCGTGAAGTGAAATAACAACCCAAAAAGCGATAAATATCAACATGAAAGCATGATGCAAAATGGACGTATCAACTCCCCCAAGCTTAGACCTCGCTTGTCCTCAAGCGAAAGCCTAGATCAATAAAGATGACCACATGTTTAGGGAGAGAGGTGTCGACAAAACAAGATACGAACATGCAGGCGTTATGATCATGTTTAGAACAACAATACCAACATATAATATCTCATGCTAAACTGACAATTCCTTCACAAAGTAAAGTATGGATCAAGAACCTTACCGAGAAGTAACAACCGATAGCCTTTAGTCATTGAAGCAATTGCAATTTATCACAACATCAGAAAGAGTCAAATAAGAGCTTGTAAAGAAAATCCACATACTCAATCATCTTTTCGTTCTCTACAATTGCTACAACTCACGTGGTACTCATGAGATCAAAGTTTCAGCTCGACACAGAGAAAGGTAGGGGCTTATAGTTTTGCCTCCCAGCTGCTTACCTCAAGGGTAATGTCAACAATAATAATTCATGAACACTTACTTCCAAGTTGACATATGAATATAGATCTTTCCCTAGCATATGACGTTAGCCAAGATAAAGGCGAGACAAGGAATTGGTGAAGATCGCCATGACTCTTTCAAGGGCAAAAAGTAAAGGTACAAGATAGGCCCTTCGCAGAGGGAAGCAGAGGTTGTCATGCGCTTTTGAGGTTTGGATGCGTGTCCTCTTAGTGCAGAGGAACGTCACTTTATATTGCCTCCTGTGATAAAGAACTTTATTATGCAGTCTGTCGCTTTTATGTCTTCCTCATCACAGGTTCGTACAAAGCTTATTTCCCACACACTAATAGATCATACATATTAGGGAGCAATTTTTATTGCTTGCACCGATGACAACTTACTTGAGGGATCTTATTCAATCCATAGGTAGGTGTGGTGGACACTCATGGCAAAATTGGGTTGAAGGTTTATGGACGCACAAGTAGTATCTCTACTTGGTGCGGGAGTTTTGGCTAATATGAGGTGGAAGAAATCGTCACATGCTAAGGGATCTCTAATCATATAACATTGTTCGGAACCAAGAAAACACAATTCATTATGTTGTCTTCCTTGTCCAACATCTACTTCTAGGCATGTAATAGTTTAGTGAGTGTTCACAATCATAGATGGTGTCAAGGATGATATATTTATTTGTGAACCTCTCCTTCTTTATTACTTCCTATTAATTGCAATAATGACCAAGGTTCACATTTGTCTACCCTCAACAAGTTTCAATCATCATACTTTTTATATGTGAAGCCATCACTTCCCATAAGATCACTACATGATCTTTCATGCTTTTGTTCTTTCTCAATCTTTTTTTCAGGGCAAGAGGCAAAGCCCTTCAACTAAGACACTCTTTATTATATGGCTCACGAGCTCGAATACATTGGGGGGTGACACAAAGCAAAACTCAAGCCTAAAACACTAAGACCTTTATTCTACTAGAGAAAGAGAAAACTGAAAAGGAACAAACTAAAACAAAGGTAAAGGCAAAAGATGTGATGGTGATACGATACCGGGGCAACTCCCCCAAGCTTGGCACAAGCCAAGGGAATTGCCCATACCCATGCTCAGTTGTCTTCCTTTGGAGGTGATGGTGGTGGAGTTGTTGCAATCTTTGATTCCAAGAGGGCCATTAATCTTTGATTTATACCTTGGAGATCTGTGATATGTTTCTCCAGCAAAACAACTTCACGAGTGCGATAAGTATTGCGAGCACAAGTTGTTTCACAAAACCTCAAGAGTTCAATCAAGGATGCAGATAGTAGGTGGAGGTAGGGTTGGAGGAAATCCACTTCTTCAACTTCTTCCTTGTTGAGCACAGATTGCACTTCGTCCCATGCCTGACTCTTCTCCTTAGTTTTGCCCTTGGTTTCTCTTGGTAGCCTTTCCCTGACCTCCATGGCTTCCATCCTTTTCAGATCAGCATATACTTCTCCATAGACTTGAGGGAGATTGTTCTCCCCCACAGATTCCTGAGACGACATCTTGCTCTAAATCTGCGGCAGAAAACAAGCTCGAAATGAAAACAGAGGAAATCTGCGTGACACAGAGGTCAGACCTTTCGGGAGAATATATAATGATTTTTTCGAGACCAGAAGGAGTACTCCGCACGAAAACGGAGTCCGGGAGGCGCACCAGGTGGCCCCAAGCTTGTCGCCTCCTCGTGCACTTTCCGGACTACTTTAAATTTTTCTATTTTTTCAAATATTCCAAAACGGAGGAAAATTGCTATGGGAAAAGTTTTGGAGTCGGTTTACTTACCGAATCACATACCTCTTCGTTTTCGGAGTCTGAAACATGTTGATAAATATCCCTTATGTACTCCTCCAGAGTTATGGTATTGATAATATTGCTTTCAACATTTATGGGAGTACGTGAGATGTAATGCTTGATTCTCTGCCCATTAAGAACTCTCGGACAATTACCTTCCGTGTTGTTGATCTTGATAGCACCGGAACGATATACTTCCTCAACAATATAGGGACCTTCCCACTTAGAGAGAAGCTTGCCTGCAAAGAATCTTAAACGAGAATTATATAGCAAGAGATAATCACCTACACTGAACTCACGCTTTTGTATCCTCTTATCATGCCACCTCTTTACCTTTTCTTTGAACAACTTGGCATTTTCATATGCCTGAGTTCTCCATTCATCAAGCGAGCTAATGTCAAATAACCTCTTCTCACCAGCAAGTTTGAAATCAAAGTTGAGCTCTTTGATTGCCCAATAAGCTTTATGCTCTAGCTCAAGAGGTAGATGACATGCTTTACCGTACACCATTTTGTACGGAGACATGCCCATGGGATTCTTATAGGAAGTTCTATAAGCCCACAGTGCATCATCGAGCTTCTTAGACCAATTCTTTCTAGACCTATTGACAGTCTTTTGCAGAATCAGATAAATCTCTCTATTGCTTAGCTCTACTTGACCACTGGACTGAGGGTGATAGGGAGACACAATTCTATGGTTGACATCGTACTTAGCAAGCGTTTTACGGAAAGCACCATGAATGAAATGTGAACCACCGTCGATCATTAGATATCTAGGGACTCCAAATCTAGGGAAGATAACTTCCTTAAGCATCCTGATAGAGGTGTTGTGATCAACACTACTAGTGGGGATAGCTTCTACCCACTTAGTGACATAATCAACAACAACTAGAATATGAGTATACCCGTTGGATTTTGGAAAAGGTCCCATATAATCAAAGCCCCAGACATCAAATGGTTCAATGACGAGTGAATAGTTCATAGGCATTTCCTGACGTTTGCTAATATTACCTATTCTTTGACATTCGTCACAAGACAAGACAAACTTACGGGCATCCTTGAACAGAGTGGGCCAATAGAAACCTGATTGCAATACCTTGTGTGCAGTTCTATCTCCCGCATGGTGTCCTCCATAGGCCTCGGAGTAACACTTCTGTAGGATCTGTCCCTGTTCATGTTCAGGTACACAACGTCTAATAACACCATCTACTCCTTCCTTATAAAGGTGAGGATCATCCCAAAAGTAATGTCTCAAGTCAAAGAAGAATTTCTTCTTTTGCTGGTACGTGAAACTAGGTGGTATATATTTGGCAATGATATAGTTTGCATAATCAGCATACCACGGTGCACTACGTGAAGCATTGATGACATTCAATTGCTCATCGGAAATCTATCATCAATAGGTTGTGGGTCATCAAGAACGTTCTCCAACCTAGACAAGTTATCTGCTATGGGGTTATCAGCACCCTTCCTGTCGACAACGTGCAAATCAAACTCTTGTAGCAAGAGAACCCATCTGATAAGTCTAGGTTTAGCGTCCTTCTTCTCCATGAGGTACTTAATAGCAGCGTGATCAGTGTGAATAGTGACTTTGGAATCAACTATGTAAGACCTGAACTTTTCACATGCAAACCGGTTGCTAAAAACTCCTTTTTCATAGTAGCATAGTTTCTTTGGGCACTGTCTAGAGTTTTACTAGCATAGTGAATAACATTCAACTTCTTATCAACTCTTTGCCTTAGAACAACACCAACATCGTAATCACTAGCATCACACATGATTTCAAAAGGTAAGTTCCAATCAGGTGGTTGAACAATAGGTGCAGTTATCAAAGCCCTCTTAAGTATTTCAAAGGCTTCCTCACAATCATCGTCAAAAACAAAAGGGATATCCTTTTGCAAGAGATTGGTAAGAGGCCTAGAAATCTTAGAGAAGTCTTTAATAAACCTTCTATAGAAACCAGCATGACCAAGGAAACTTCTTATACCTTTGATATCTGCGGGGTATGGTATTTTCTCGATTGCATCAACCTTAGCCTTATCGACTTCAATACCTCTTTGAGAAATTTTATGTCCTAAGACGATGCCTTCATTAAACATAAAGTGGCACTTCTCCCAATTCAAGACAAGATTGGTGTCTTTACATCTCTGCAAGACTCGATCAAGGTTGCTGAGGCAATCATGAAAAGAAGACCCGTAAACGGAGAAGTCATCCATGAAAACCTCAACAATCTTTTCACAAAAGTCAAAGAATATAGCCATCATACATCTTTGAAAGGTGGCAGGTGCATTACGTAAGCCAAAAGGCATACGTCTATAAGCAAAGGTACCGAAAGGGCAGGTGAAAGTGGTTTTCTCCTAATCAGATTGTGCAACTGGTATTTGGGAGAAACCAGAATAACCGTCTAGAAAGCAGAAGTGTGTGTGTTTAGACAGTCTTTCTAGCATTTGGTCGATAAAAGGCAAAGGGTAATGATCTTTCCTAGTGGCTTTATTCAATTTTCTAAAATCGATCACCATCCTATATCCAGTAATAATCCTCTGTGGGATCAATTCATCCTTATCATTAGGGACAACGGTAATGCCTCCCTTCTTAGGGACGCAATGCACTGGACTCACCCAATCACTATGAGCAACATGATAGATAATACCTGCTTCCAGGAGCTTTAGTATTTCTTTTCTTACTACCTCCTTCATCTTAGGATTTAATCTCCTTTGATGATCAACAACTGGTTTGGAATCAGGATCAGTTTTAATCTTGTGCTGGCATAGGATGGGACTGATGCCCTTAAGATCATCAAGAGTATATCCAATAGCAGCACTGTGCTTCCTCAGAGTTTTTAGTAATATCTTTTCTTCATGCTCTGAGAGGCTAGCACTAATTATGACATGACATATCTCTTTTTCATCAAGATAAGCATACTTAAGATTATCAGGCAACTGTTTAAGCTCGAACACAGGATCACCCTTTGGCGGGGGTGGATCCCCAAGCAGTTCAACATGCATATTATTCTTAAGGATAGGATATTGTTCTAAGACAACTCTATCTATCTCATCCCTTTCATGCATATGCATATCATTTTCATGCTCAAGCAAGTATTGCTCTAAGGGATCAGTAGGAGGCACGACAATAGAAGCTAAGGCAATAGTTTCATCCTTACTAGGCAACTCCTTTTTATGAGGTTTACCAAACTTGGAGAAATTGAACTCATGTGACACACCTTCAAAACCAACAGTGACAGTTTGCTTCTCACAGTCAATATGAGCATTGACGGTATTAAGAAAAGGTCTGCCAAATATGATGGGACGAAAGCTATCTTGGGTGGTAGAAAGAACGAGGAAATCAGTAGGATACTTCATTTTACCACACAAGACTTCAACATCCCTAACAATTCCCACAGGGCAGATAGTATCTCTATTGGCAAGCTGAATAGTGACATCAATAGGCTCTATCTCAATAGGTGCAATCTCATCTTTGATTTCATCATATAAGGATTGAGGTATTGCACTAACACTAGCACCCACGTCACATAAACCATGATATGAATGATCTCCTATCTTAACAGAAACAACAGGCGTGCCAACGACAAGCCTATGTTTATCTTTAGCGTGAGGTTTAGCAATTCTAGCAGCATCTTCACAGAAGTGAATACTGAATATTATGTCCCTCAACATCGTCAGACAGAAGATCTTTGATTATAGCAATGCTAGGTTCAACTCTAATTTGCTCAGGGGGTGTAGGTGTTCTAATGTAGCCTCTACGTATCACATTTGAAGCTTTAGAATGATCCTTTATCCTAATAGGGAAAGGTGGTTTCTCAATGTAAGCACTGGGGACAACAGGATCATTATAGGCAATGACTCTTTCTTCAACTTGATTGGGTTTAAGTACATTGACTTCTAAAGGAGGATGATATTTAAACCACTTCTCTTTGGGGAGATCAACATGAGCAACAAATGATTCACACAATGAAGCTACTATCTCAGAGTCGAGTCCATACTTAGTGCTAAAGTCACAAAAAGTATATGTTTCAACAAAGGATTTAATGCAATCAAACTGGAAATTCATACCTGACTCCTTACCTTCTTCAAGCTTCCAATCTTCAGAGTTGCATTTAATTCTCTCCAATAAATTCCATTTGAAGTCAATATCTCTCTTCATAAAAGAACCGGTAAAAGAAGTGTCAAGCATGGTGCGATCATCATGAGAAAGCCGAGCATAGAAGTTCTGAATGATAATTTCTCTCGAGAGCTCATGGTTGGGGCATGAATATAACATTGATTTAAGCCTCCCCCAAGTTTGAGCGATGCTTTATCTTTCACAAGGCCAAAAATTATAAATATAATTCCGATCACGATGTACTAAATGCATAGGATAAAACTTTTGATGAAATTCCAATTTCAACCGATTGTAGTTCCATGATCCAGTATCATCACATAGCCTATACCATGTCAACGCCTTATCCTTCAAAGATAAAGGAAAGACCTTCTTCTTGACCACATCCTCGGGCAAACTTGCAAGCTTAAATAAACCACAAACTTCATCTACATAGATTAGATGCAAGTCTGGATGTGATGTTCCATCTCCTGTAAAAGCATTAGCCAGCAGTTTCTCAAGCATACCCGAAGGAAATTCAAAGCAAATATTTTCAGTAGGTGCAGCAGGTTGAGGGGCAACTAGTTGTGCTTCCATTCGAGGTGAAGATACCCCGAACAAGCCCCTCAAAGGATTAGTATCCATAGTGACAAGTGACAATAAATTTCAGCACACTATATGAATGTTTCCTTACCAAGTTCCACTTACCAAAGGCGCTTCACTCCCCGGCAACGACACCAGAAAAGAGTCTTGATGACCCACAAGTATAGGGGATCTATCGTAGTCCTTTCGATAAGTAAGAGTGTCGAACCCAACGAGGAGCAGAAGGATCTGACAAGTGGTTTTCAGCAAGGTAAAATCTGCAAGCACTGAAATTATTGGTAACAAGTAGTTGTGTGGTGAGATGATTCATAGCAAGCAACAAGTAACAAAAGTAGCAACGGTGCAGCAAAGTGGCCCAATCGCTTTTGTAGCAAGGGACAAGCTTGGCCAAAGTCTTATAGGAGGAAAAACGCTCCCGAGGACACACGGGAATTTCTGTCATGCTAGTTTTCATCATGTTCATATGATTCACGTTTGTTACTTTGATAGTTTGATATGTGGGTGGACCGGCGCTTGGGTACTGCCCTTACTTGGACAAGCATCCCACTTATGATGAACCCCTCTCGCAAGCATCCGGAACTACGAAAGAAGAATTAAGACAAAGTCTAACCATAGCATTAAACTAGTGGATCCAAATCAACCCCTTACGAAGCAACGCATAAACTAGGGTTTAAGCTTCTGTCACTCTAGCAACCCATCATCTACTTACTATTTCCCAATGCCTTCCTCTAGGCCCAAATAATGGTGAAGTGTTATGTAGTCGACGTTCACATAACACCACTAGAGGAAAAACAACATACAACACATCAAAATATCGAACGAATAACAAATTCACATGACTACTATTAGCATGACTTATCCCATGTCCTCAAGAACAAAAGTAACTACTCACAAAGCATAATCATATTCATGACCAGAGAGGTAATGAGTAGTATCAAGGATCTGAACATAAACTCTTCCGCCAAGTAATCCAACAAGCATCAACTACAAAGAGTAATTAACACTACTAGCAACCTTACAAGTACCAATCAGAGTCATGAGACGAAGATTGGTTACAAGTGATGAACTAGGGTTTGGAGATGAGATGGTGCTGATGAAGATGTTGATGGTGATGAGTCTCCTCCGACGAGAGGAGCGTTGGTGATGACGATGGCGATGATTTTCCCCTCCGGGAGGGAAGTTTCCCCGACAGGATCGTCCTGCCGGAGCTCTAGATTGGTTCTGCTCAAGTTCCGCCTCGTGGCGCCGGCGAATCCTCCGAAAATCTCCCTTGTGATTTTTTCCGGACGAAACCCTTCATATAGCAAAGATGAGCGCCGGAGGGGCAACAGGGGCCCACAAGCCCCCCAGGCCCGACCAGGGGGGTAGGCCGGGCCTGGGAGGCTTGTGGCCTCCAGGTGGCGCCCCTCTGGTACTTCTTCCACCCAATATTTTTTATATATTCCCAAAAAATTCCACGTTGATTTTCACGGCTTTTGGAGTTGCGCAGAATAGGCATCTCAAACTTGCTCCTTTTTCAGGCCAGAATTCCAGCTGCAGTCATTCTCCCTCTTCATGTAAACCTTGCAAAATAAGAGAGAAAAGGCATAAATATTGTACCGTGAAGTGAAATAATAGCCCCAAAAGCGATAAATATCAACATGAAAGCATGATGCAAAATGGACGTATCAATGATCCAGGACCTGCACAACCCTGTAACCATGTTGATGGGTTCTATAAGGATGTATTTACCAAGAGGCGGCGGCGGGGGGGGGGGGGGGTACTGCCCTTGCGGATGATATTTGGGCGGTGCACCAAAGGATGTCCCTCGAGAAGAATAACGCATTGCTCGTGCCAACTAAGAGAGCTGGCGCTCACAAATCCGAGATGTTGGGCTGGCCCATTTGGTGGGTGCCCGCCCCATTGGCCGATCGTTCGCTTCCTTTTAGTTGATCAATCTTTTTTCAACCGTTGACTTCACAAAAAGAAGAAAAAAATTATTTAAAAAAAAATTGGGATTTAAAAAAGCTTATGAAGTAGTAAGAATGATAAAAAAAGAAAAACTAAAAAAGAAAAAAGAAAAAGAGAAAACTGAGCAGAACTGTTCGAAAAAATGATAAGTAATAAAATGAAAATAAGGTTATCTAGCACATACAAGTTGGTGGTCTCGTGGTTATCGCATTGTTTTGGGGGTGGATTGTCCGTGGTTCGAATCCCACCAAATGCATAACTTTTTGCTGTATTAAGGGGGCTCGGACATTCGACAGTTCTGCCCAGTCATGGTGATCAATGTGGTCTTCAGGATTTTGGCCAAGGGGTATGTCAATAGGGCGGCCCTGATTACCTCTTAGATATTCCATCCTAACAAGTCGGCATTTGTCCTCCTAACCAGTCGGTGTTTGTCAAGGGACGATACCTTTTGGATGGGATCCTCGTCATCCATGAGGTCAAGAGGAAACACCTTCGTGCGGTATTCTTCAAGATTGACTTTTATAAGGCGTACTACAGTGCACTGGTCCTTCCTTCGGGAGGTGATGATGAAACGAGGATTTGATCACCATTGAATTGCACATGTTATGCAACTAGTTTTGAGCGGACGCACGACGATCAACATTAATGGAGAGGTCAGACCATACTTTCTTACGGCTCAGGGGGTGCGTCACGGAGACCCCCTATCCCCTTCTTATTTAACTTGGTGGTTGATGCTTTAGTGGCTATACTAGAGCTTGCGAAAAGGGCCGTCCACATTAGAGGTATTTGCTCCCATCTCGTTGGTGATGGGAAAATAACCCACCCGCAGTACGCAGATGACACAGTCTTGATGATTGAAAGCTTGGATGAGGACATCCAACATCTTAAGTTCCTCCTCTTATGCTTCCAAGAGATGTCGGGTTTGAAAATAAACTTTTCAGAGAGCTAAGTAATGGTGATGGGTTACACCATGGAGAAATCTATGCGCATAGCCAACCAAATTAACTATCGCCTCAGATCCTTCCCGACCATTTATCTCGGCATGCCGATTGGTGATGCTTGCCTCCAAAGAGCAGGACCTCCATCCTATGGTCTCCAAGGTTGAGCATCAAGTTTAGCCATGGCAGGGGCGGTGGCTCTCCAAGGTAGCGAGGGTAGTGTGGATTAAATCTGCCATGACTAGCCTGTTGATGTATCTAATGGGATTCTATAGTTTGCATGAATCCCTTCATCATGAGATTGCCAAGTATCAGTCCCGTTTTCTCTAGGCGGGGAAAAGGGTCCGACAGAAATATCATATGGTGAAATGGATGAAGATTTGCAAAACCAAGGACCAGGGTGGCCTCGGGGTAATCTCCTTCAAGCGTATGAACATCGCCCTTTTATCCAAGTGGCTTTGGCATATTGAGGCTGGTGAGGGCGGGCTATGGCTGGATATTGTCCGCACAAAGTACTTGCATGGACAACCACTAGCGTTCGCCCCTAGGACTGGTGGACCCCAATTCTCGCAATCGATCATTCAACTGATGCCGGTTCTTCAGATAGGATCTTCCGTCAGTGTGGGCTCTCGCGCCCACACATTGTTTTGGTTAGATCATTGGTTAGGCACACTGATGGATCCCAATTGTGGCAGTCGATCATCCAAGTAATGCCGGTTCTTCGGATAGGATCCTCCGCTAGTGTGGGCTCTGGCACCCACACATTGTTTTGGTTAGATCGTTGGTCGGGCTCTAGGCCATTTGCGGAGCAATTTTGTCCGCAATTTAGTATTTGCACCCAACCACACCTCACGGTGGGCGCGTCCGTAGATGACCTTGCATGCATTTCCTTTTGGCGTTTATTCGACCCTTTGGAGCAAGATTAGTGGGATGAACTGATTGAGTGCATACCACTCCATTCCCCTTCCCTTGAGTGAGATGTCATTTCATGGCATATCGAGCCGAGTGGATCATTCTCGGCCAAGTTCCTAGCGTGCGATCTTGACTACTCCAAGTCTAATGGAACTAACTCTCCTATTGCAGATTAAGGTGCCAATGAAGATTCGCATCTTCCTTTGGCAATGGGTTCGTGGCCGCCTACCTTTGGGTATGGAAGTGCTCAAACGAAATAAGCATAGTGATGGGCTTTGTCCACCATGTGGAATTTCGGAAGAGTCAAACCACAAATTCTTCCTTTGCTCAACAACAATACTCCTTTGAAGTTGTTTCTGGGATGTGGTGGGAGGGGCTTGGAACCATAGTAATCTCCAGACATGTTCGTGGAGATGGTTGGCTTCCCATCGGTAGGTCGCCCATCCTTGTGGGTGGCAATGGGAGCTGTAGTGTGGACTCTATTGAATGTGCGCAATAAACTAGTCATTGAGCATGTGATCCGATGACGTATGACTGATGCAATTTACAAAATGTGTGGCTTCCTACAGTTGTGGAAACTTCTTCGCAAGAGGCGCGATTGGGACAACATCAACATGATCATCGCGGGACTTTGCTCCTCCGTCGGATCCATCGCTCCAACGACCCCGCCGCCACCACCCGAGCCAGATTAGCTAGTTGCTAGTGTCTTGTTTGTATTTGCAGGGGTTTGATGTGTTGTGCCCCAGCTGAACTATTTGATTACTTGACACATTCTCCTTTCCTTTTCTTTGAACTTTGAACCTTGAACCTTGGATGTGGTCAGATGTTGGTGCAGTTGCTTTATAACATAAAGCAGGTGGAAACCCTTTTTCATCAATGCCACACGTGTGGTTGGAAACACCATGGTCCAAACGACTTCATTACCATCCATCTTGCCACATCAAACACATGATATCAGCAAAATCTTTTTAGTTTTTAGGACTTGCAAATGTTTTATCTCTTAAATAAAAGTTGATTAAAAATCCATTTTCATCATCAAATCCATCTCGACGAGATCTTCAAAACTAGATCTCGTATTGATATGGTTCGATGACTATTTTCTCGGCCCACGAGTTGTCATGATGTTTATAGTGAAGTTGACATAGTGTTGAAAGTAAAGTTGCCATGACATGTTTCATCTATTTTTCTTCTTGATTTAAAGCTATCATTGTATTTTAACTACTTTTAATGGTAATTATTATTAATTTATCATGGAAGTTTTTAGTAATTAACCATGACAAATTTAATTCATTGATCATGTCCATTCTTAATAATTCATCATGGATAATTGAGTTTATAAATCATGAGAATTTTAGTATTTTGACCATGGAAACTATTTTTGTATGAACCATGACAAATATAAGTAATTCACCATGTCAAATTTAGTTTACGGTTCATGGCAAATTTGAGTCATTGACCATGTATTTTTAAAATAATTGATAATGTATTTCTTTTTTATTTATGAATCATGTCAAAAATATTTCAGGGATCATGATTTTTTAATGATTCATCATGACAAGTTTAGTTTCTTAATTCCTTTTTTATAACATGTCAAAATTTACTTTAAACATAGAAAAAAGTAGTTGAAACATATCATGGCAACTTCAGTGTAAACATGATGACAATTTATGTGCAATATTTATGACAACTTTTAACCAAAAAATGTCGTCGAAACATATGAGATCTAGTTTCGAATATCTATTCACGACGGATTTAATGGTGAAAACGGATTTTCCATCAGATTTTTTATTTAAGAGATAAAGCATTTTAAAAACCGAAAACTCAAAAGATTCCTACAGACATGCATGCGGTGACATGACGCAGTCTGTGGCTATAGGGATGTTCGGTCCGCCTCCCTCCCTCTCATATGTCAAGTAGTTATCGATGTCCTTGAGCTTTGGCTTGTGGAAGTTTTTGGCCATGTTTGTTTGGACTTTTCCTTATGCTTTTGTAGCTTTTTTTTGGCAAAGAAAATACAAAAATCTCTTAAATAGATGATTTTTTGCTTCGTCTTTTGGTTTATACCATCAAATAATAATATTGATTCATAAGACAAAAGTGGAAACAAAAATCCCTATTTACGAGTTTTTGTGGCTTTATTATCAAAGTGGAAAAGCTGCAAAAGCAAAAGCAAAACCCCAAACAAACAGGGCTTTAGGATCCTAGAGAAGCAAGAGCCCTCCTTGCTTCTCACCCCTCCCGCAAAGATGGTCCTTCAACTTCAGTGTAATTAGAACCAAAATGTCATTGATACATATAATAGGCAACCCTTCAGAAATTTCCCTTGTCTTGCACCCACTAGTAGAAAACAATGCATCACTCCCGGTTTCTAAGTAAGCAATTAGGACAAAAGGTCCCAATTTTTAGCCCCGGTTGCGTCACGAACTGGGTCTAAAGGAGATCCACGTGGCTGCTGTAGGGTGCCCAGACAGGGGGACCTTTTGTCTCGGTTGGTAACATTGACTGAGACTAAAAGGCAGCCACGCGTCAGAACCTGCCACACGCTATGGTTTTTATTTTTATTTTATTTTTGAGATGGGGGTTTATCTGTGAACACGTGGGTCGACCGACACATTACACATATTGATATATAACATCAGTACAAATTATGGAATAACAACATCCAACATTTGTACAAATTAGATGGACGCAAGAGACCAATTTGAATTAGAGGAAAATACGATGTTGCAATTCACAACATTATATTTTTCTCTAATTCAACTTGGTTTATTGCATCCATCTAATTTTTACTGGTATATGTCATATAACAATTCATCTTCATCTTAAGCAACTCTTCATCATTCTAGGTAAAATAGCATAAAAGGTGAAATCCTCATCATTCTGGTTGTTATCATGCTACTAGCAAGTGATCAAGTTATTGCAAGTTAGAAACACTAACTACTGCTCTCTCCTAGGTAAAATGGCATACAAAAGGTAAACTCATGCATATCCATATTGAAGAATACAGGCCAACCTATCTCCAACTTGTGGCATGATCAACCTATCTCCATCAATCAAGATATTGTGTCCAAGTGGTTGCATGGATGCTTTTATTGCCTTGCTCCATCCTTTGATTTTCAGGGTTTCTTCACTTCGAGATATTCTATATTTACTAGGGTAACTCATCCATATTGGGCGTAAGCTAACCATATGTAAATCACCGGTGGTAAACGTCCATTTAGGAACAGTTTGTGGCGGGAGTAACTTTTGAAGAACATAAGTAATAATAACATAGTTAGCTAAACTAGTTTTTCTTAAGAACAATGTATAAAAAGATGGACTAGTGACGTAATGGTAAAAAAATCTTACAAAGTTGTGTGAAGTGATGTTATAAGGGGTCAACTGGTGCACTAGTGGCACATATCCATGATAAATGTTACCAGTCATGTTATATTTAGCATGATACTCAACATCATGAATAAGTGAGATGAGATGATTTTTTTCCAACCAAGTAAGCTCGGAGCCATAACTGTAGTAGGTCCGATCGATTATCTGCCGCGTAGTTCTTGTAGCACGGAAATAAGCTAATAATTGAAAATAAATAAATTTAGCCGGGATGAGTACCACATACTTTTCAATAATCAATATAAATTACCTAACAAATATGATGACGAATGCACCTGGAGGTAGAAATGGAATCAAGTCATCCTCCGCATGATCCCAAATTTGTATATTATTATCACGAACATCGTCATTACTAAGATCGACGGTAATGTTCATGTGCTCATCCAACCCATGCGCCTTAAAAAATACTCTCCAATTAGAACAACAAAAATATGTGTGATCTTCTTCATTTCTTACATTAACAACAAAAGTGAAATGCTCCATTCTTAGTTGAGCTATCTTAGGCTCTGTACTATCCTTCTCTTTGAAATGAAACTTGTCCAAGACAACGAATCTTGCATGGCAAGGAACGCAGTAGTCGAATTGTACAAAAGAAAATTAAAGGTTAAATAAAGCAAAAAAAAACATCATACTTTATTAACAAAAAATGCATGTCGTCTTTACATACCGTAATAATCTCAAAGTCATCCTGTAGCCCACTAGACACCAGGCCGTGCCAGGGGGTTGGCATGCCTAGTGTCTAGTGGGCACCTCGTAGCCCCCCTTTGGTACTTCTTTGCTCTAGTATTTTTTTATTTATTCCAAAATAAGTCTCCGTAAAATTTCAGCCCATTTGGAGATGTGCAGAATAGGTATCTCGGACGTAGGTTTTCTAGGTCCAGAATTCCGTCTGTCGGCATTCTCCCTCTTGATGTAAACCTTGCATATTATGAGAGAAAATGCATTATAATTACTCCACCAAGTGGCAAAATGCATAAAAGCACTATAAATAACATTAACAAAACATGATGCAAACTGGACGTATCAACTCCCCCAAGCTTAGACCTCGCTTGTCCTCAAGTGAAAGACGGTAACGAAAACCATGACCACATGCTTTGAGAGGGAGGTGTTGATAAAAACAAAATACGGACATAGCAGCATCATGCTCATTATTATAACAACAAATAGAACTTCATAAAATACTTCATCGCAACATTTTCATCATATAACTTTCATCATAAAGGCTTCTTATAAACAAGTAGCAATTCATCACAATATCGAAGTATGAAGCATTAACTCTATTAAAAACTAACAAACTATGTTTTTAGTCAACTTTGCAACATAATTCATCATACTTTCAGGAAGGATCACGTAGCAGAGCTTTTAAGGAAGTCTACATACTCAACCACCATTTAGTCTTTTATGATTGCTAACACTCACCACATACATATGAGCAAAAGGTTTCAACCGGACACATAGAAAGATAGAGGCTTATAGTGTTGCCTCCCAACGTATTCACCTCAAGGGTGATGTCAACAATAATAACTCATGACCACCCACATTCAACTGGATATATATGTCTAGATCCTTCCCCACCACATGATGCTTGCCAAAGAGGAGATAAAGGGGAGTAGAGGAAAATACTTTGATTCTTGCACAAAAGTAAATACATAAAGGTAAAAGATGGGCCCTTCGCAGAGGGAAGCACAGGTTGTCATGCGCTTTTTGGTTCTATGTCAAATCTCTTAGTGCAAATGAACGTTACGTTATATTGCCCCTTGTGATGGCAACCTTTATTATGCAGTCCGTCGCTTTTATTATTGCCATCACAAGTTTGTACAATGCTTAATTTTCCTTACACCAAATGATCAAACATGTTTAGAAGCATTTTTTATTGCTTTGTGCATCGATGCAAACTTACTTGAAGGATCTTACTCAATCCATAGGTAGGTATGGTGGACTCTCGAAACATGGAATTGGGTTTAAGGTTTTGGATGCACAAGTAGTATCTCTACTTAGTGCAGAGCTTTGGCTAGCAAAGATATTGGGCAAGCACTACATGTTAGAGGATCTTTAATAATATAACTTCTATGTGAATGTGAACAAGCATAACACATTACGTTGTCTTCCTTGTACAATGTCAACATTTTTGGTATATTATAATTAATGGGAGCTCACAATCGTAAAAGATGTCAATGTATTATATTTGCATGTAAATATTCTCTTCCATTATTAATTCTTTCATGTGTTGCATCACCGACCAATGCTATGTTTGTCAACCTTCAGCAAATTTTACCACCTATACTTTTCCTTATGTGATGTCACTACTTACTATAAGATTACCATATGATCTTTTTCATTATTTTCCTTTATTTTGATTGCAACAAGAAAGTAAAGAAGCAAAACTCAAACTAAACTTTATTATATAACTCTGACTCGATTACATAGATAGATGGATATATCACGAAACTAGCACTCGAAAGGATGGATCGAACTAAATTTTTATTTGACTAGATCATGAAGTAACTAAAGATAGAACTAAGATGGATAAAGATAATACGAGTGATGGTGATATGATACTGTGGCACCTCCCCCAAGCTTGGCACAAGCCAAGGGGAGTGCCCATACCCGTGTACTCAAGTCTCCTTCTTTGGTAATGAAGATGGAGGGGGTGGTGGTGTGTTTTTCTTCTCCAACTTGCGTGTGAGGCTGAAATTATCCTCCCACACACCCTGATTCTCCAACTCCAGCTTTAATATCTTTCACATAATGCCGCTTTGCTCTCCTGCAGAAGATGGGAAGGGATAAATTGGAACTTAGGTTTGTACTTGTTGGGGAGTCTTGACTTCTTGAATTCCACGTGCATATCTCCGGGTTGAGGCAGTGAATCTTCCTATTCCTTGGAGGTATACCCCTTTGCTTCCTTCATATTCTCGTCTTCCTCCTCCTACGCAATCCAACCATAATGATCTACCTCTCCATAGACCTTAGGGTTCGCGATGTAGTCAATGACATAGCTCTCGCCCTCCGAATCTTGAGATGACAAAATTTCAGACGTGCTAGAAAAAATAGCACAAAACAAGAATAGAGGATTTCTCCATGGCACCAGGATAAAATCATTGGGAGATATATATATATATATAGAATTTTTATACAAGGAAATACGTGTCCCACAAGAAAACAGAGCGAGGAAGATGCCCGAGGGGCCCACTGGACATGAGGCCGCATGAGGGGGGCTGGCGCGCCCTGGTGCCTAGTGGGCACCTGGGTTGCCTTCCTGAGTGTTTCTCAGTTTCCTAATTTTTCTAATATTCCAAAACCGACAGAAAATATTTTTGCGGATTTTTTGAGTCCGTTTGCTTACCGTATCACATACCTATTCCTTTTAAGGGTTGTGGAGTGTTCTAGAAGGTCTCCTTAATGTGCTCCTCCGGTGTAATGGTTTGGATAATATTTGTTTCAACATTAATTGGTGTACCTGAAATACAATGCTTTATTCTTTGTCCATTAACCACCTTTGGATGAGTGCCTCCAGGGTTATTGATCTTAATAGCTCCACACCGATATACTTCATCGATGATATATGGTCCTTCCCATTTGGAGAGAAGTTTTCCTGCAAAAAATCTAAGACGAAAATTGTACAATTGAACATATTCACCAACTTTGAATTCTCGCTTTTGGATTCTTTTGTCATGCCATCTTTTAACCTTTTCTTTGAATAGTTTAGCATTTTCGTAAGCTTGAGTTCTCCATTCATCTAATGAGCTAATATCAAATAACCTCTTTTCACCAGCAAGTTTGAAATCATAGTTGAGTTCTTTAATTTCCCAATAATCTTTATGTTCTAATTCAAGAGGTAAATGGCATGCTTTCCCATAAACCATTTATAAGGAGACATACCCATAAGATTTTTACAAGATGTTCTATAGGCCCACAATGCACCATCTAATTTCTTAGACCAATTCTTTCGAGACCTATTAACAGTTGTTTGCAATATTAATTTTATTTCCCTATTGGTTAATTCTACTTGACCACTAGACTGAGGATGATAGGGAGATGCAATTCTACGGTTAACATCATACCTAGCAAGCAACTTACGAAAAGCACCATGAATAAAATGTGAACCACCATGAGTCATTAAGTATCTAGGTACTCCAAAATGTGGGAAAATAACTTCCTTAAGCATTTTAATAGAGGTGTTATGATGAGCACTATTGGTTGGAATATCTTCTACCCATTTAGTGACATAATCAACAACAACCAAAATATGTGTATACCCATTAGAGGAAGGAAAAGGTCCCATATAATCAAATCCCCAAACATTGAGTGGTTCAATAACAAGTGAATAATTCATAGGCATTTCCTGACATCTACTAATATTACCAATTCTCTGACATTCATCACAAGAGAGGATATTTGAAAAGAGTAGGCCAATAAAATCGAGACTGTAATACCTTGTGTGCAGTTCTATCTCCCGCGTGGTGTTTTTCATAAGCCTCAGAGTGACACTTCCAAAGCATTTGTTCCTATTCATGCTCAGGTATACACCATATAATAATGCCATCTACTCCTCTCTTTATAAAGATCTGGGTCATCCCAAAAGTAATGTCTTAAATCAAAGAATAATTTTTTCTTTTACTGATAGGTGAAACTAGGTGGTATGTATTTACCAACAATGTAATTAGCATAATCACCAACCACGGTGTGTTATCAGAAACATTGACCATAGCTAGTTGTTCATCAATAAAGCTATCATCCATAGATAGTGGGTCATCAAAAACATTTTCTAACCGAGACAAGTTATCAGCTACGGGGTTCTCAACTTCTTTCCTATCAATGACATGCAAATCAAATTCTTGTAGCAAAGGAACCCATCTAATAAGTCTAGGCTTAGCATCTTTATTTTCCATAAGATATTTAATAGAAGCATGATTAGTGTGAGTAACTAGTTTAGAATCAACAATGTAAGATTTTAATTTATCACAAACAAACACAACTGCTAAGAATTCTTTTTTAGTGGTAGCATAATTTTTCTTGGCACTATCTAGAGTTTTACTAGCATGATGAAAAAAATATTCTTATCAACTCTTTGTCCTAGAACAGCACCAACAACATAGTCACTAGCATCACACATAATTTCAAAAGGAAAATTCCAATCAGGTGGTTGAATAATAGGTGTAGAAGTTAAGGCTTTCTTAAGTGTTTCAAAGGATTCTACACAATCATCATAAAACATGAAAGGAACATCCTTTTGTAATAAATTTGTAAGAGACCTAGAAATTTTAGAGAAGTCTTTAATTAACCTTGTATAGAAACTAGCATGACCAAGGAAACTACGGATACCTTTAATATATTTAGGACATGGCATCTTGTCAATTGCATCAACTTTAGCCTAATCCACCTCAATACCTCGTTCACAAATTTTATGACCCAAGACAATACTTTCATTTACCATAAAGTGGCACTTCTCCCAATTCAAGACAAGGTTATTTTGCTCACATTTCTGCAAAACTCGATCAAGGTTGCTTAAGCAATCATCAAAAGAAGTTCCATAAACGGAAAAATCATCCATGAAAACCTCAACAATCTTTTCACAAAAATCAGAGAATATAGCAGTAATACATCTTTGAAAGGTAGCAGGTGTGTTGCACAATCCAAAAGGCATACGTCTATAAGCATAAGTTCCAAAAGGACAAGCAAATGTGGTTTTCTCTTGATCAGGTTGTGACACACGTATTTGAGAGAAACCAGAATAACCATCTAGGAAGCAAAAATGTGTGTGCTTCGATAATCTTTCTAGAATTTGGTCTATGAAAGGTAAAGGATAATGATATTTGCTATTAGCTTTGTTTAATTTTCTAAAATTTATTAGCATTCTATAGCCAGTCACAATTCTTTGTGGAATGAGTTCATTTTTATCATTAGGGACAACAGTAATACCTCCTTTCTTATGAACACAATGAACGAGACTTACACATCTACTATCAGCTATAGGATAAATTATACCTGCTTCTAGAAGCTGTAGTATTTTTCTTACCACTTTTTTCATTTTGGGATTCAGTCTTCGTCGGTGATCAACAACGGGTTTAGCATGAGATTCCATATTAATCTTGTGCCGACAGAGAGTGGGACTAATGCCCTTAAGATCATCAAGAGTATACCCAAAGAAGCTCTGTGCTTCCTCAAAGTTTTTAACAATCTTTCTTCTTCATGCTATGTAAGGTTAACACTGATAATAACATGATATATATTCTTTTCATCAAGAAAATCATATTTCAAAGTGTGAGGTAATTGCTTTAAATCAAACACATGATCACCCTTGGGTGGAGGAGGACCTCCTAGAGTTTCAACAGGCAATTTGTGTTGAAGGATAGGCTTTTTTCTGGAAGAACATATTATCTAATTCATTTCTTTCACGCATATGCATATCATTTTCATGGTCCAGCAAATAATGTTCTAATGGACTAGTAGGAGGAATGGAAATAGAAGCAAGACCAATTACTTCATCTTTACTAGGAAATTCTTTATCATGGGGTTGCTTACTAAACTTGGAGAAATGAAACTCATGAGACATACCACCAAAATTAACATTGACAGTTTCCTTTTTGCAATCTATTTTAGCATTGATAGTGTTCAAGAAGGGTCTACCAAATATTATGGGACAAAAAACATATTGGGGTGAGCCAAGTACTTGGAAATCAGTAGGGTATTTTACTTTTCCACACAAGACTCCAACATCTCTAACAATCCCAAGTGGTGTGATGGTTTCTCTATTAGTGAAAGCACAATTGCTCTCTAGGGTGGTTTTGATAATTGATCACAACATATGCATCATTGGACTAACGTCTTTTCCAAGTATATTTCAGAAAAGTTCAAAGGATGTTATGGATTAAGGTTTATGTGGAGATACCCCTGGATGCAAGAAAGGAATGATATTGGCTCAAGATTCAAGCTAGAAGACTCTTCATTTTATATTTGTGAGAAATCACTTTTGAGTCCATAGGAAAGCCAATACTATTAAAGGGGGTGAGGTAGTAAAATGAACTGATTGCTCAAATGCTCAAAGTTAGCCACCAAAACACTCAGTCATTTTCCCGACATACCCACTCTGTCAAGTTCCACATACACAAATTCGGTGTAACCAACATTGCCACATCGGACCCACCGAGTTTGAACTTAAGACAGAACCCTAGCCATTCCCACCAAATTGGTGCAACCGAAATTGCATCGGTGCTTGATACGTCTCCGACGTATCTATAATTTTTGATGGTTCCATGCTATTATCTTGTCAACTTTGGATGCTTTGTATGCATTTTTATAACTTTTTTGGGACTAACTTATTAACTCAATGCCAAGTGCGAGTTCCTGTTTTTTCCGTGTTTTTGACCTTTTTCAGAGGAGAATATCAAACAGAGTCCAAATGGAATAAAACCTTCGAAAAGATTTTTTCCGGAACAGAAGATACACAGGAAGCTTGAGAACCAAGGCAAAGGGCACCAGGGGAGGCCACAAGCCCCCTAGCCGCGGCCTGGGGGGGGCTAGCATACTTGTGGCCCCCCGTGGCTTCTTTGCCCTACTTCTTCCGCCTATAAATCCGTGAAAAATCTGAAACCACGGGAGGGAGCCACGAAAATACTTTTCCGCCGCCGCAAGCTTCTGTCTCCGCAAGATCCCATCTGGGGCACGTTCTGGTGCCCTGCCGGAGGGGGCATTCGGACACGGAGGGCTTCTTCATCAACACCATTGCTTCTATGATGATGCGTGAGTAGTTCACCACAGACCTTCGGGTCCATAGCTAGTAGCTAGATGGCTTCTTCTCTCTCTTGGATCTTCAATACAAAGTTCTCCATGATCCTCATGGAGATCTATCCGATGTAATCCTCTTTTGCGGTGTGTTTGTCGAGATCCGATGAATTGTGGATTTATGATCAGATTATCTATGAATCTTATTTGAGTTTCTTCTCATCTCTTATATGCATGATTTCATATCCTTGTAATTATCTTCGAGTTGTGGGTTTTGTTTGGCCAACTTGATCTATGATTATTGCAATGGGAGAAGTGCTTGGTTTTGGGTTCATACCGTGCGGTGACCTCACGCAGTTACAGAAGGGGTAGCGAGGCACGCATCGTGTTGTTCCCATCAAGGGTTAAAAGATGGGGTTTATATCTATTGCACGAATTTATCCCTCTACATCATGTCATCTTGCTTAAGGCGTTACTCTGTTTGTTATGAACTCAATACACTAGATGCATGCTGGATAGCGGTTGGTGTGTGGAGTAATAGTAGTACATGCAGAAAGTATCGGTCTACTTGTCTCGGACGTGATGCCTATACGTATGATCATTGCCTTAGATATCGTCATGACTTTGCGCGGTTCTATCAATTGCTCGACAGTAATTCGTTCACCCACCGTAATATTTTCTATCTTGAGAGAAGCCTATAGTGAACACTATGGCCCCCGGGTCTACTTAACATCATATTTTCAGCCCTACACTTTTACTTTGTTGCACTTTCCGCCTTCAGATCTCACCTTGCAATCAATCGTGAAGGGATTGATAACCCCTTTGTAGCGTTGGGTGCAAGTTTGCTATTTTTGCGCAGGTACTTCGGAGACTTGGCTTGATTCTCCTACTGGATTGATACCTTGGTTCTCAAACTGAGGGAAATACTTACTGCTACTGTGCTCCATCACCCTTTCCTCTTCAAGGGAAAAACCAACGCAAGCTCAAGAGGTAGCAGTGCTACCGAGTTCAGTGTGACCAACATTCTGTTGCCAAGATACACAAAATCAGAATTTCCGAGTTTGAGTATCGGTACCACCGAGTTTGGCCATCTGACCGTTAGTCACTTTCCGGTGCCACCGAGTTCTATATATCGGTCTCACCAAGATTCAAAAGTTCACCACTTTAGTGCTAATCGATACCACCGATTTGTCCACTTCGATGTCACCGAGTTTGCTCTTTTGTGAGTAACGGTTGGATTTTGGCTGTTGCCTATATATACCCCTTAACCCACATCTCATTCGTCGGAGAAGCACTCAAAACACACACTTCATTTTCAGGTCCATTTTCTGAGAGAGAACCACCTACTCATGTGTTGAGACCAAGATATTCTAATCCTATCATTTGAATCTTGATCTCTAGCCTTCCCAAACTGCTTTCCACCAAATCAATCTCTCCTACCCATGCATATTCTGTGTGAGAGAGATTTGTGTTGAGGAGACTATCTTTAGAAGCAAAAGAGCAAGGAGTTTATTGATATACCCCATCTATTACCTTTTGGAGGGTGGTGCCTCCTAGATTGGTTAGGTGTCACTTGGGAGCCTCCTACTTCATGTTGTGGAGTTTAACCAAGATGTTTGTAAGGGAAGGAGATCGCCTACTTCGTGAAGATCTACCGTGAGTAAGGCTAGTACTCCATGGACGGAAGTCGTGGTGGGATAGACAAGGCCGCTTCTTTGTGGAGCCCTCAGTGGGTGGAGCCCTCCGTGGACTCTTGCAGTCATTACCCTCCGTGAGTTGAAGTCTCCACTAACATGGACGTACGGTATCGCCACCTATCGGAACCATACGAAAAATCGCCATGTGAACCTTATGCATTTGATATCCCTACCTTCTCCTCTACTTTACACTTGCATGTTTACTTTCCGTTGCTATGCTATTAGAACTGCATGTGAGGGTGTACTTGACTTGTTATAACTACCGTAGCTGCCTCTCAAGTAAAATTGGGAAAAGGCAATTTTTTTTATCTTTTCGAGTAGTCTAATCACCCCTGATAACCCACAAGTATAGGGGATCGCAACAGTTTTCGAGGGTAGAGTATTCAACCCAAACTTTTTGGTTTGACACAAGGGGAGCCAAAGAATATTCTCGAGTATTAGCAGTTGAGTTTTCAATTCAACCACACCTGAAACACTTAGTATCTGCAGCAAAGTTTCAGTAGCAAAGTAGTGTGATAGTAACGATAGCAGCGGTAACAGTAGCAGTAGTGACATCAGTATCGGTAAAGTAACTTAGCAAGGACTAGTAGGAAAAACTCATAGGCATTGGATCGGTGATGGATAATTATGTCGGATGACATTCATCATGTAACAGTTGTAACATAGGGTGATATGTAACTAGCTCCAGTTTGTCAATGTAATGTAGGCATGTATTCCATATTTAGTCATACATGCTTATGGAAAAGAACTTGCATGACATCTTTTGTCCATCCCTCCCGTGGAAGCGTGGTCCTAATGGAAACTAAGGGATATTAAGGTCTCCTTTTAATAGAGAACCGGAAGAAAGCATTAGCACATGGTGAATACATGAACTCCTCATACTATGGTCATCTCCGGGAGTGGTTCCGGCTATTGTCACTCCGGGGTTGCCGGGTCACAACACATAGTAGGTGACTACAACTTGCAAGATAGGATCAAGAACACATATATATATATTGATGAAAACATAATAGGTTCAGATCTGAAATCATGGCACTCGGGCCCTAGTGACAAGCATTAAGCATAGCAAAGTAGTAGCAACATCAATCTCAGAACATAGTGGATACTAGGGATCAAACCCCATCAAAACTAACTCGATTACATGATAGATCTCATCCAACCCATCACCGTCCAGCAAGCCTACGATGAGATTACTCACGAACGATGAAGAGCATCATGGAATTGGCGATGAAGGATGGTTGGTGATGATGACGGCGTCGATTTCCCCTCTCCGGAGCTGAGAACGGACTCCAGATCTGCCCTCCAAAGGAAGAACAGGTGGTGGCGGCGGCTCCGTGTCGTGAAACGCGATGACCACTTCTCTCTTAATTTTTTCTGGGTGAGAGAGAATATATAGAGCTGGAGTTGGAGGCTGCGGAGCCACGTGGGCCTCACAAGCCTGCCACGCGCGACCTAGGGGGGCGCCTCCTGGGCTTGTGGGCTCCTGGCTCCGTGTCTTCAGGTGATTCTTGCGCCAATATTTTTTATGTATTCTACAAAAAATCCTCGTAAATTTCCGGGTCATTCCGAGAACTTTTATTTATGTGCAAAAACAACACCATGGCAATTCTGCTGAAAAGAGCGTCATTTCGGGTTATTTCCATTCAAATCATGCAAATTAGAGTCCAAAACAAGGGCAAAAGAGTTTGGAAAAGTAGATACGATGGCGACGTATCAACTCCCCCAAGCTTAAAGCCTTGCTTGTCCTCAAGCAATTAAGTTGAAAAACTGAAAAAGACAAAAGAAAAACTTTTACGAACTCTGTTTGACCTTGTTGTTGTAATTATGTCTAACTCAAATTCGGATTTTCAGCAAGATCATAAGCTAACCACAAAAGCAATAACATTTAGGTCTCATGATGTACTCATATCAATGGCATAATCAACTAGCGAGCAATAATAATAAGTTTCAAACGTCAACACTTCAATGAAAACAATCAAAATACAATATGAATAGATGGTATCTCGCTAGCCCTTTCTAAGACCGCAAAACATAAATGCAGAGCACCTTCAAAGACTAAGGGCTGACTGAACGTTGTAATTAATGGCAAAGAAGATCCAGTCACAGTCATACTCAATATCAATTAATAGCAAAGCATAAAAATGACGGAGGTGCTCTCTAATTGGTGCTTTTTAATAAGAAGAGGAGGATGACTCAACAGAAATGTAAATAGATAGGCCCTTCGCGGAGGGAAGCATTGATTTGCAGAGGTGCCAGAGCTCAAGCTTTTTAAAACAGAGATAAATAATTTTGGGTGGCATGCTTTCATTGTCAACGCGATGACCAAGAGTTTTCACCATCTTCCATGCTACACCTATTATAGGCGGTTCCAAACACAAAAGTAAAGTTTTGACTCCCCCACCACCGATCAATCACACTCCACGACTAGCCGAATCCTCGGGGGCCGTCCATACCAACAACAATCTAGGGGGTTTTGTTTGCAATTATATTTTCGATTTGAGCATGGAACTGGGCATTCCGATTACCGACCCCTTTCTCGTGAGTGATAGTGAATAAACACGTATCGAGGATAACACGCCTAGCATGGAAGATACTGACCGCCCACTGTCACCACATGAGCGGTTCGAGCATACAAAACAGATTATTATTTGAAGATTTAGAGAGTGGCACATGCAAATTTACTTGGAACGGCAGGTAGATACCGCATATAGGTAGGTATGGTGGACGCATATGGAACAACTTTGGGTTTATGGAAGTGGATGCACAAGCAGTATTCCCTCTTAGTACAAGTGAAGGCTAGCAAAAGACTGGGAAGCGACCAACTAGAGAGCGACAACAGTCATCAATATGCATTGAAATTAACCAACGTTGAGTGCAAGCATGAGTAGGATATAAATCACCATAAACATGAATATCGTAGAGGCTATGTTGATTTTGTTTCAACTACATGCATGAACATGTGCCAAGTCAAGCCACTTGAATCATTCAAAGGAAGATACCATCCTATCATACTACATCATAATCATCTTGAAATTCATGTTGGCATCCAAGACAAACCATTATAAGCTCCTAGCTAATTAAGCATGGCATCATAAACTATGATCTCTAAGTTATCATTGAAAACATGTTTCTCTCATAACAATGCTGAATTAGGAACGATGAGCTAGTCATATTTACAAAAACAAAATAGGTCGAGTTCATACCAGCTTTTCCAGGCTCAGTCACTTCATCATATATCGTCATTATTGCCTTTCACTTGCACGACCGAATGAAGTGAATAATAGCAAGAGTGTTCGTGCATTGGACTAAGCTGGAATCTGCAAGCAAACTCGGAGGAGAAGATAAAGTAATATGGCTCTTTGACGGATAAACAATAGTGCATATGAGAGCCACTAAACATTTTAACCATGGTCTTCTGTTTTGACCCAAAGAAAAAGAAAACTATTTACACGGGAAAGCTCCCAACAAACAAAAGAAGAACGGGAAATCTTTTTGGGTTTTCTTTTTAAATACCACTAAGCAAGCTGGAAAGTAAACTTAGAACTAATTTTTTCTTCTCAATTTAGACAAACATACGACCGACTATCAAAGTGACTGTGTGAGCATGAATATAAAGTCGATAAAAAACACGTACTCCCCCAAGATTAGGCTTTTGGCCTAAGTTGGTCTACTCCCACGGCTGGTCCGGGCGATATCCAAAATCATAATGGGGGTTGTACGGGAACGCGGCAGCTACCGCCTGAATAGCTGCCTCACGGAGGCGAGCAGCCTTCGCCTCCCTCTCATACTCCTCTGCCTCTCCTCTGGTTATGTAATATCTTCGTTTTACCTGAAAGTCAAAGAAGGCAGGAGCAGGAAGGGTAATATGGAAAACACGCTATCGGTTAAATATTAACCGGTATAGGAGGGATTCATTATCCCTCTCAAGGAACTGATAACGTATCATAGCGTCGCGAACAAGGAAAGCTGTATGGAGCGGGGGATCTCCTGTGCGGATGGGTATTCCAAGAAAATTTGCCATGCGAGTGGCATAGATCCCACCAAAGAAATCCCCTTCATTAGCATTATTATTTAGCCTCCTCGCGATTATAGCTCCCATGTTGAAACTTCTATCACCCGTTACTGCGCTCTTAAGAATACTAAGGTCAGGTGCGCAGAGGTGACAATGCTCAAGCTTGCCATTAATGCATCTACCTATGAAGAGGGCAAAATAATGTAAGGCAGGGAAATGAATGCTCCCCATGGTAGCCTGCGTAATATCTCTAGTTTCTCCAACAGTCATACTAGAAATAAAATCTCTAACCGTAGACTTAGGAGGATCATTGGGACTACCCCAATCAGGTATCTTGCAAATTCTATTAAAATCCTCTAAATCCATGGTATACGATTTGTCATAAAGATCAAACAGTATGGATGAGTCACAACCAATTGAAAATTTGAATATACGAACAAAAGAGGCAGTGAGTGAAGTATACTATTCACATTTATTGGAGATGAATTCTTCGAGCCTGGCGTTGTGAACAAATGTATCAAACTCGTCCTTGAAACCTGCATCAATCATGAATTCATTGGAAGACCATTCACATGGTTGCACCTGTGCGTTCCTCGGCTGATAAGGATCGGGCTCCCGAATCGCGAGACGGGGACCCCTTTTGCTTGAGGAACCACCATGATAGTTTTTCGTGAACATCTTCTTTTTCTGAAATTTTTAGTGACTCAAAAGAAAAGTGAACAAGGCTCAATAAAACTCATAGCAACTACTCCTACAAGTTCCTAGAGGCCATATCATGCATCAAAACTACTTGGGACCAACTAAAATTAACATGCAAAGCTCAAGAATAGGGTCACCAAGGCAGCAAAAATATGCAACGAATAAAGCACTAGAGCAAAGACTAATTGGACCAATGGAGGAGTCACATACCAAGGAACAATTCCCCAAAAGAGTTTGGTGAATGGGGCTTTGCACAAGGAGATTGAAAAATGCAGCACAAAGAGCAAGAACACGGGTTTGAGCCGTGGAATGATTTTTTCTGGAGGTAGAAGAAGGAGATGGGAGCTGGAATAAGTGGAGGGGGGCCACGTGGGACCCACAAGCCTGCCAGGCGCAGCCAGGCGGAGTGGACGCGCCTCCTGGGCTTGTGGCCCACTCATGCATCCCCCTGACTAGCTTTCTATCTCAGAAATTTTCAAAAATTTCAGAAAAAATCATACTTGAATTTCAGGGCATTTGGAGAACTTTTATTTTCGGGTCACTTTTCTATTGAACGGAAAAGGCAGAAAACAGGAAAATAAAGCTAAATTTATCAGTTTTCTTCTAAACAACAGAAAATAAAAGTTGGGAACAGAAGGTTGTGACCTCTAGATTCATCCATCTCATGGTCATCAAAAGAAATCCGTCAATGAGGTTGATCAAGTCTCCCTGACAAACTTTTTTTGAATCACATAACACCGGAGAATTTTCGAATAATCACTAGGTTACCTCAACGGGGATGTGCATATCCCCAACAAGTAAATCATACTTCATATTGACAGTAGGTATAGGGCATTCAAAGCTTCCAATAAGAATTGATGAAGATTTTTCAATAGCATTGATGCAATGAACTCGATATTGTCTTCGGAAAGTGCACCGTGTGCTCATTACCATTAACATGGAAAGTGATATTTCCTTTGTTGCAATCAATAACAGCCCCTGCAGTGTTTAAAATGGGTCTTCCAAGGATGACCGCCATGGCATCATCCTTGGGAATATTGAGAATAACAAAGTCTGTTAAGATAGTAACGTTCGCAACCACAACAGGCACATCCTCGCAAATGCCGATAGGAAAAGCAGTTGATTTGTCGGCCATTTGCAAGGAGATTTCAGTAGGTGTCAACTTATCCAATTCAAGTCTACGATATAAAGAGAGAGGCATAACACTAACACCGGCTCCAAGATCGCATAAAGCAGTTCGAACATAATTTCCTTTAATGGAGCAAGGTATAGTGGGCACTCCGGGATCACCTAGTTTCTTAGGAGTCCCACCCTTGAAGGTGTAATTAGCAAGCATGGTGGAAATCTCAACCTCAGGTATCTTCCTTTTATTAGTCACAATATCTTTCATGTACTTAGCATAAGGAGACATCTTAAGCATATCAATCAAACACATTTGCAAAAAGACAGGTCTAATCATTTCAACAAAGCGCTCAAAATCCTCATCATCCTTTTTCTTGGATGGTTTGGGAGGAAAGGGCATGGGTTTCTGAACACATGGTTCTCTTTCTTTACCGTGCTTCCTAGCAATAAAATCATTCTTATCATATCTCCTGTTCTTAGGTTGTGGGTTATCAAGATCAACAACAGGTTCAATCTCCACATCCTTATCATTACTAGGTTGAGCATCAACATGAACACCACTATCAATATTATCACTAGGCTCATGTTCATCACCAGATTGTGTTTCGGCATCAGAAACAGAGACATCATTTGGATTCTAGGGTGTAACAGCAACGGGTTTGCTAGCATGCAAGTTCCTATCATCTTTCTTTTTCTTCCTAATATCAGGATGACTAGGTGCATCAGTGTTAACTCCTTGAGAATCTTGTTCAATTCTCTTAGGATGGCCCTCAGGATACAAAGGTTCCTGTCATTCTACCACCTCTAGTGACAACTCTAACAGAATTGTCATTCAACTCATTAAGCAAGTCATTTTGAGCCTTAAGTACTTGTTCTACTTGAGTAGTGACCATAGAAGCATGTTTAGCCAAAAGCTTAAGATCATTGCCATTTCTATCCACACAAGCACTTATATGATTAATCATACGAGCATTTTGTTTCAATTGTCTCCTAACATAATCATTGAAACTTTGTTGTTTGGCAACAAAGTTATCAAATTCATCTAAGCATAAGCTAGTAGGTTTATTATAAGGAATACCACTCTCATTGAATCTACGAAGAGAATTTACCTCTACTACCCGTGTCAGGTTATCAAGACCATGCATTTCTTCAATAGGTGGTCGATTCTTAACATCTTCAGATTTAATACCTTTCTCTTGCATAGATTTTTGGCTTATTGCATATCTTCAGGACCGAGGAATAGAATACCTCTTTTCTTCGGAGTTGGCTTTGGAGCTGGTTCGGGAATAGTCCAAGCATTATCATTGCTCAAGATATTATTCAATAGAATTTCAGCTTGTTCCACAGTTCGTTCCCTGAAAACACAACCAACACAACTGTCTAGGTGGTCCCTAGAAGCATCGGTTAGTCCATTATAAAAGATATAAAGTATTTCATTTTTCTCAAGAGGGTGATCAGGCAAAGCATTAAGTAACTAGACAAGCCTCCCCCAAGCTTCTGGGAGACTCTCTTCTTCAACTTGCACAAAGTTATATATATCCTGCAAGGCAGCTTGTTTCTTATGGGCAGGAAAATATTTCTCAGAGAAGTAGTATATCATATCTTGGGGACTACGCACACAACCAGGAGCAAGAGAAGTAAACCAAGTCTTAGCATCACCCTTTAGTGAGAAAGGAAACAACTCAAGGATATAGTAATGGCGAATTTTTTCCTCATTCGTGAATAGGGTGGCTATATCATTAAGATTAGTAAGATGTGCTACAACCGTTTTAGATTCATAACCATGAAAAGGATCAGACTCAACCAAAGTGATTAACTCAGGATCGACAGAGAATTCATAATCCTTATCAGTAACAAAGATGGGTGAAATAACAAACTTAGGATCGTATTTCATTCTAGCGTTCAGAGATTTTTCTTTCCACTTGCGTAATAAATTCTCAAGATCATAGCTATCCTTACAAGCAAGAAAGTCTTCAGCTACCTCTCCCTCCATAACATAACCCTCAGGTATATTAGGCAATTCATATCTAGGAGAGCTATGTCTAACAAGAGTAACAACACGTTCCACTTCAATAATTTCATCAGTTTCAGAAGTATCATCACATTCAGCAGTAACTCTAGCAATTTGTGCATCAAGAAATGCACCCAGTGGCATATCATTATCAAGCAAAGCATCATCATAAGCACCATGGATAGCAGAAGTAGCATCATCAAGCACAGGCGACATATCAGAATTACCAATAGGTGGTGGTGTCGCAAATTTACTTATAACTGAAGGTGAATCAAGTGCAGAGCTAGATGGCAGTTCCTTACCTGTCCTCGTAGTTGAGGGCAAGACTTTAGTTTTTGGATCTCTCGGATTCCTCATAGTGATCAACAGACGTAAATCCCAAGTAACTCAGAGAATAGAGCTATGCCAGAAAAAGGTCTTGATAACCCACAAGTATAGGGGATCGCAACAGTTTTCGAGGGTAGAGTATTCAACCCAAATTTGTTGGTTCGACACAAGGGGAGCCAAAGAATATTCTCGAGTATTAGCAGTTGAGTTGTCAATTCAACCACACCTGAAAGACTTAGTATCTGTAGCAAAGTTTCAGTAGCAAAGTAGTGTGATAGTAACGGTAGCACCGATAACAGTAGTAGTAGTGACAAAAGTAGCAGTAAATTAACTTAGCAAGGACTAGTAGGAAAAACTCGTAGGCATTGGATCGGTGATGGATAATTATGTCGGATGACATTCATCATGTAACCGTTATAACATAGGGTGATATGTAACTAGATCCAGTTCGTCAATGTAATGTAGGCATGTATTCCGTATTTAGTCATACGTGCTTATGGAAAAGAACTTGCATGACATCTTTTGTCCATCCCTCCCGTGGCAGCGGGGTCCTAATGGAAACTAAGGGATATTAAGGTCTCCTTTTAATAGATAACCGGAACAAAGCATTAGCACATAGTGAATACATGAACTCCTCCTACTATGATCTGCCCTCGAGAGGAAGAACAGGTGGCGGCGGCGGCTCCGTGTCGTGAAACGCGATGAACAATTCTCTCTTAATTTTTCTGGGCAAGAGAGAATATATAGAGCTGGAGTTGGAGGCTACGGAGCCAATTGGGCCTCACAAGCCTGCGAGGCGCGACCTAGGGGGGGGCGCCTCTTGGGCTTGTGGGCTCCTCGCTCCGTGTCTTCAGGTGATTCTTGCGCCAGTATTTTTATATATTCCACAAAAAATCCTCGTAAATTTCCAGGTCATTCCAAGAACTTTTATTTTTGCGCAAAAACAACACCATGGCAATTCTGCTAAAAACAGCGTCAGTCCGGGTTAGTTCCATTCAAATCATCCAAATTAGAGTCCAAAACAAGGGCAAAAGAGTTTGGAAAAGTAGATACGATGGAGACGTATCAACCCCCTCTAGACATACGTCCGATCATACAAGTGGTATTAGAGCTGTGGTCTCCATTTCATTGGTTTAGCAACCTAGGAGAGTATGGCATCTAGTGAGGGAAATTATCATCGTGGAGGTCCTTACTTTGATAGCACTAATTTTGCTAGTTGGAAGCATAAAATGAAGATGCATATTCTTGGCTTTAATCCTCATGTTTGGGCTATTATCCGTGTTGGTGTGCAAGGTAACTTCTTTGGAGAAGGGCATGAACCAGATCATGATGCGACATCTGATGAACTCAAGATTTTGCAACTTAATGCTCAAGCCTGCGATATCATCTTCAACTGCCTTTGCCCTGAAGAATTCAACAAAATTAGTCGTCTTGAGAATGCAAAAGAGATTTGGGATACTTTGGTTGATATGCACGAAGGTACTGATTCTGTCAGAGAATCTAAGTTGGATGTGCTTCAAAGTCAACTTGACAAGTTCAACATGAAGGATGGTGAAGGAGTCGCTGAAATGTACTTTAGGTTAGCTCTCATCACCAATGCGATTGCCGGCTTAGGAAGCGAAGAGATTACCAACAAATTCATTATGAAGAAGATACTTATTGCTCTTGATGGCAAGTATGACACAGTGTGCACATTGATCCAAATGATGCCAAATTACAAAGATCTCAAGCCAACTAAAGTCAATGGTAGGATTGTTGCTCATGAGATGTCACTCAAAGACAAAGATGAGCTGCACAACAAGTCAAGCGGTGCTTATAAAGCTACATGCTATGTTCCCACTACTTCAAAACACAATCTTGTCACCGATGAAGAGATAAGCCTCATGGTGAGAAAATTTAACAAGTTCTACAAGAGTAGAGGCAAAGATAGAAGCTCAAGATCAAGACAAGATGAGAAGCGTTCGTCAAGTCATGACTGAAACTGCTATAATTGTGGGAAACCCGGACATTACTCAAATGAGTGCTCGGCTCCCTACAAAAGAAGAGAAGAGTCACCTCAAAGATGAAGCTCATGATATGAGTCACCTCGTAGAGAGAGGAGTAGAGAAGATCACTATGAACGAAGACACTCATGGAGAGGCAAGGAATCAGAGAAGAAGGACAAATACACCAAGAGCAGTTCAAGAAGAAGACATCAGGCTCATGTTGGTGAATGGGGTTCTGGCTCCGAATCTGATTACCACTCCGAGGGAAGCTATCACTCCCACTCCGACTAAGTGAAAATTGGTAAGGAAACATTTATATACTGTGCTTAAATTTATTGTCACTTGTCACTATGGAAATTGTTCCTTTGAGGAGTTTGTTCGGGGTATCTTCACCATGAACGGAAGCACGAGGAGTTGTCCCTCAACCTGAGGTACCTACTGAAAATATCTTTTATGAAATTCCTTCGGGTATGCTTGAGAAACTGCTGGCTAATCCTTTTACAGGAGATGGATCTTCACATCCAGACTTGCATCTGATCTATGTAGATGAAGTTTGTGGTTTATTTAAGCTTGCAGGTTTGCCCGAGGATGAGGTAAAGAAGAAATTCTTTCCTTTATCTTTGAAGGATAAGGCGTTGACATGGTATAGGCTATGTGATGATACTGGATCATGGGACTACAATCGGTTGAAATTGGAATTTCATCAAAAGTTCTATCCTATGCATTTAGTACATCGTGATCGGAACTTTATTTATAACTTTTGGCCTCGTGACAGGGAAAGCATAGCTCAAGCTTGGGGGGGCTTAAATCAATGCTATATTCATGCCCCAATCATGAGCTCTCGAGAGAAATCATCACTTAAAACTTTTATGCTCGACTTTCTCATGAAGATCGTACCATGCTTGACACTTCTTGTACCGGTTCTTTTATGAAGAAGGATATTGATCACAAGTGGAATTTATTAGAAAGAATCAAACACAACTCTGAAGATTGGGAGCTGGAGGAAGGTAAGGAGTCAGGTATGAATTTCCAGTTTGATTGCATTAAATCTTTTGTTGAGACAAACACTTCTAGAGATTTTAGCGCTAAGTATGGACTTGACTCTGAGATAGTAGCTTCTCTATGTGAATCTTTTGCTGCTCATGTTGATCTTCCCAAAGAGAAGTGGTTTAAATATCATCCTCCTGTAGAAAGCAACATAGCCAAAACCAATCTAGTTGAGGAGAAAGTCATTGCTTTTAGTGATCCTGTTGTTCCTTGTGCTTACACAGAGAAACCACCATACCCTGCTAGGATAAAGGATCATTCTAAAGCTCCAACTGTGATACATAGGGGTTACATTAGACTACTTGCACCCCCTGAGGAAATTAGAGTTGAACCTAGTGTTTCTATTATCAAAGATCTCTTAACCGAAGACGTAGACGGGCATGTTATCAAATTCTGTGAGGACTCCGCTAGAATTGCTAAACCTCACGCGAAAGACAAATACAGACCTGTAGTTGGCCTGCCCGTTGTTTTTGTCAAGATAGGAGATCACTGTTACCATGGTTTATGTGATATGGGAGCTAGTGTTAGTGCAATACCCCGTTCCCTATATGATGAAATCAAAGATGAGATTGCACCTGCTGAGTTAGAACCCATTGATGTCACTATTACGCTAGCTAATAGAGACACTATCTGTCCTGTGGGAATTGTGAGAGACGTAGAAGTCCTGTGTGGTAAGACGAAGTATCCTATTGATTTCCTCGTCCTTGGTACTGCACAAGATAACTTTTGTCCCATCATATTTGGTAGACCCTTTCTCAACACTGTCAATGCTCACATTGATTGTATTAAGCAGACTGTCACAGTTAGTTTCGAGGGTGTGTCTCATGAATTTAACTTCTCTAAGTTTGGAAGACAACCCCATGAAAAAGAGTCGTCTGGTAGGGATGAAATTATTGCTCTTGCCTCTATTGCCGTACTTCCTACGGATCCTTTAGAACAATATCTGCTTGAGCATGAAAATGATATGCATATGGAGGAGAGAGATGAGATAGATAAAATTGTCTTAGAACAATATCCTATTCTCAAGAATAATATGCCTGTTGAACTGCTTGGGGATCCTCCCCCACCAAAGGGTGATCCTGTGTTCGAGCTTAAATAGTTGCCTGATACTCTTAAGTATGCCTATCTTGATGAGAAGGAGATATATCCTGTTATTATTAGTGCTCTCCTCTCAAAGCACGAAGAGAAGAAGTTACTAAGAACTCTGAGGAAGCATCGTGCTGCTATTGGATATACTCTTGATGATCTTAAGGGTATTAGTCCTACTCTATGTCAGCACAAGATTAAAACTGATCCTGATTCTAAACCAGTTGCTGATGATCAAAGGAGATTGAATCCTAAGATGAAAGAGGTCATTAGAAAAGAAATATTAAATCTTGTCGAAGCAGGAATCATTTATCCTGTTGCTCATAGTGATTGGGTAAGTCCAGTACATTGCATACCTAAGAAGGGAGGTATCACCGTCATTCCTAATGATAAGGATGAACTAATCCCACAAAGGATTATTACCGGCTATAGGATGGTGATAGACTTCCAGAAGCTGAACAAGGCAACCAAGAAAGATCATTATCGTTTTCCATTTATCGACCAAATGCTAGAAAGGCTATCAAAACACACACACTTCTGCTTTCTAGACGGTTATTCAGGTTTCTCGCAAATACCTGTTGCACAATCTGATCAGGAGAAAACCACCTTCACCTGCCCCTTCGGTACCTTTGCTTATAGACGTATGCCTTTTGGCTTCTGCAATGCACATGCCACCTTTCAAAGATGTATGATGGCTATATTCTCTGACTTTTGTGAAAAGATTGTCGAGGTTTTCATGGATGACTTCTCCGTTTATGGGTCTTCCTTTGATGATTGCCTCAGCAACCCTGATCGAGTCTTACAGAGATGCGAAGATACCAACATCGTCTTGAATTGGGAGAAGTGCCACTTTATGGTTAATGAAGGTATCGTCTTAGGACACAAAATCTCTGAAAGAGGCATTGAAGTTGATAAGGCTAAGGTTGATGCAATTGAGAAAATGCCTCGCCCCACAGATATCAGAGGTATACGAAGTTTCCTAGGTCATGCTAGTTTCTCTAGAAGGTTCATTAAACACTTCTCTAAGATTTCTAGGCCTCTTACCAACCTCTTGCAGAAGGATGTTCCTTTTGTTTTTGATGAGGATTGTGAGGAAGCTTTCGAAATACTTAAGAAGGCTTTGATAACCGCACCTATTGTTCAACCACCTGACTGGAACTTGCCCTTTGAAATCATGTGTGATGCTAGTGATTATGCTGTTGGTGTTGTTCTAGGACAAAGAGTTGACAAGAAGTTGAATGTCATTCACTACGCTAGTAAAACTCTAGACAGTGCCCAAAGAAACTATGCCACTACAGAGAAGGAATTTTTAGCAGTCGTGTTTGCATGTGAAAAGTTCAGATCTTACATAGTTGACTCCAAAGTCACTATTCACTCTGATCATGCTGCTATTAAGTACCTTATGGAGAAGAAGGACGCTAAGCCTAGACTGATCAGATGGGTTCTCCTGCTACATGAATTTGATTTGCACGTCGTTGACCGAAAGGGTGCTGATAACCCTGTAGCAGATAACTTGTCTAGGCTAGAGAATGTCCTTGATGACCCACTACCTATTGATGACAACTTTCCTGATGAGCAATTGAATGTCATCCGCACTTCACATAGTGCACCGTGGTATGCCGATTACGCTAACTATATCGTAGCCAATTACATACCACCCAGTTTCACCTATCAGCAAAAGAAGAAATTCTTCTTTGATTTGAGACACTACTTTTGGGATGATCCTCACCTTTATAAGGAAGGAGTAGATGGTGTTATTAGACGTTGTGTGCCTGAACATGAACAGGGACATATCTTGCAGAAGTGTCATTCCGAAGCCTACGGAGGACACCACGCTGGAGATAGAACTGCCCACAAGGTATTGCAATCAGGTTTCTATTGGCCCACTCTCTTCAAGGATGCCCATAAGTTTGTCTAGTCTTGTGACGAATGCCAAAGAACAGGGAATATCAGTAAGCATCAGGAAATGCCTATGAACTATTCACTTGTCATTGAACCATTTGATGTCTGGGTCTTTGATTATATGGGACCCTTCCCGAGTTCCAATGGGTACACTCACATCTTAGTTGTTGTGGATTACGTCACTAAGTGGGTAGAAGCTATCCCCACTAAAAATGCTAATCACCACACCTCTATTAAGATGCCTAAAGAAGTCATTTTCCCAAGATTTGGAGTCCCTAGATATTTGATGACTGATGGCGGTTCACACTTCATTCATGGTGTTTTCCACAAGATGCTCGCTAAGTATGATGTCAACCATAGAGTTGCATATCCTTATCATCCTCAGTCTAGTGGTCAAGTGGAGTTGAGTAATAAGGAGATCAAATTGATCCTACAAAAGACTGTCAAGAGATCTGAAAGAATTGGTCTAGCAAACTTGACGATGCACTATGGGCTTATAGGACTGCTTATATGAATCCCATGGGCATGTCACCGTATAAAATGGTTTACGGTAAGGCCTGTCATTTACCTCTTGAGCTGGAACACAAAGCTTATTGGGAAATCAAAGAGCTCAACTTCGATTTCAAACTTGCCGGTGAGAAGCGGCTGTTTGATATCAGCTCATTAGATGAATGGAGGGCCCAGGCATATGAGAATACCAAGTTGTTCAAGGAAAAGGTTAAGAGATGGCACGAAAAACGAATACAGAAACGAGAGTTCAATATAGGTGATTATGTCCTACTATACAATTCTCGTTTGAGATTCATCGCAGGCAAGCTTCTCTATAAATGGGAAGGTCCTTACATTATCGAGGAAGTATATCATTCCGGTGCCATCAAAATCAATAACACGGAAGGAATTTTCCGAGAGTGGTAAATGGGCAAAGAATCAAGCATTACATCTCTCGTACTCCCATAAATGTTGAGACCAATATCATCAATGTCATAACTCCAGAGGAGTACATAAGGGATGTTTATCAGCCTGTTTCAGACCCTGAAAACAAAGAGGTGTCTGTTTCAGTAAGAAATTGGACTCCGACGCTTTCCCAATAGGAAATTTCCTCTGTTTTGGAATTTTTGGAAAATTAGAAAATTAAAAAGTAGTCCGGAGAGCGCACGAGGCGGCCACAAGCTTGGACGCCGCCACCTACCCCCTGGTAGCGGAGGGAGGGCTTGTGGGCACCTCGTGTGCCTCTCGGACTCCGTTTTCTTGCGGAGCACTCCTTCTGGTCCATAAAAAAAATCAATATATACTCGTCCAAAGGTTTTGATCTCCGTATCGCGTAGTTTTCCTCTGTTTTCGTTTTGAGCTTGTTGTCTGCCGCAGATTTAGAGCAAAGATGTCTCAGGAATCTGTCGGGGAGAATGATCTTCACCAAGTTCATGATGAAGTAGATGCTGATCTGAAAAGAGTAGAAGTCACGGAAGCCAGGGACCAAGCTAAGGAGAAAACCCAAGCTAGGGACGAAGTTCAACCTATGTTCAATAGTGAAGACGTTGAAGGAGTAGATTTTCTCCAACCCTTCCTCCACGTGCTGTCTCCATCCTTGATTGAACTCTTGAGGTTTTGCGAAACAACTCGTGCTCGCAATATTTCCCTTTCTCGTGAAGTTGTTTTGCTGGAAAACCATGTCACAGATCTCAAAGTTATAAATCAAAGATTGATAGCTCTCTTGGAATCAAAGGCAACAACTCCACCACCTTCACCACCAAAGGAAGACAACTAAGCATTGGTATGGGAAATCCCCTTGGCTTCTGCCAAGCTTGGGGGAGTTGCCCTGGTATCGTATCACCTTTATATCTTTTGCTTTTACCTTTGTTTTAGTTCTTTCCTTTTCAGTTTTTATCTCTTCTCTTAGTGGAATAAGTATTTAGTGTTTAGTTTGAGTCTTTTGCTTTTGTCTCTCCCCCGATGTATTCGAGCTTGCGAGCTATATAATAAAGAGTATCTTAGTCAAGGGCTTTGCTTGTGCCATGATCAATAGTATGAAAAGAACGATAGCATGAAAGATCATGAGACGATCTTATGGAAAGTGATAACTTCACATATGACACGTATGATGATTGAAACTTGTTGCGAATAAATCAACATACACCTCAGTCATTGTTGCAATTAATAATAAGTAATAAGGAAAGAGAGGTTCACATATAAATATATCATCTTAGACACTTTTTACAATTGTGAGCACTCACCAAACTATTACATGCTTAGGAGTAGATGTTGGACAAGGAAGACAACATAATGAATTGTGTTTGCTTGGTTCCAAACAATGTTATATGATTAGAGATCCCTTAGCACGTGATGATTGCTTCCACCTCACATTAGCCAAAACTCCCGCACCAAGTAGAGATACTACTTGTGCATCCATAAACCTCCAACCCAGTTTTGCCATGAGAGTCCACCATACCTACCTATGGATTGAATAAGATCCTTCAAGTAAGTTGTCATCGGTGCAAGCAATAAAAATTTCTCTCTAATATGTATGATCTATTAGTGTGTGGAAAATAAGCTTTGTACGAACCTGTGATGAGGAAGACATAAAAGCGATAGACTGCATAATAAAGTTCTTTATCACAGGAGGCAATATAAAGTGACGTTCCTCCGCACTAAGAGGACACACATTCAAACCTCAAAAGCGCATGACAACCTCTGCTTCCCTCTGCGAAGGGCCTATCTTGTACCTTTACTTTTTGCCCTTGTAAGAGTCATGGTGATCTTCACCAATTCCCTATTTTTGCCTTCGTCTTGGCTACCGTCACATGCTTGGGAAAGATCTATATTCATATATAAACTTGGAGTTGAGTACTTATGCTTTATTATTGTTGACTTTACCCTTGAGGTAAATCGTTGGGAGGCAAAACTATAAGCCCCTATCTTCCTCGAATGTGTCCAGCTGAAACTTTGACACCATTAGTACCTCATGAGTTGTAACAATTGTGGAAAACAAAAGAGATGATTGAGTATGTGGATTTGCTTTACAAGCTCTTACTTGACTATTTCCGATGTTGTGATAAATTGCAATTGCTTCAATGACTTTGGACTGTTGATTGGTTACTTCTCGGTAAGATTTTTGCCTCATGCTTTGCTTTGTGAAGGAATTGTTACCTTCCCATAAGAATCTTTATGATGTATTCCCGTCCTATGTGTGATCATGATGCTCTCATGTCCGTATTGTGTTTTATCGACACCTTCGTCCCTCAACATGTGGACATGTTTGTGGAACTTGGTTTTCGCTTGAGGACAAGCGATGTCTAAGCTTGGGGGAGTTGATACGTCCATTTTGCATCATGCTTTGATGTTGATATTTATTGCTTTATGGGTTGTTATATTACTTTGTGGTACCATATTTATGCCTTTTCTCTCTTATTTTGCAAGGTTTATTTGAAGAGGGAGAATTCAGGCAGCTCGAATTCTGGACTGGAAAAGGAGCAAATCTTAGTCCACTATTCTGCACATCTCCAAATGCCCTGAAAAGTTACGTGGAATATTTTGGGATTATATAAAAAATACTGGGCGAAAGAAGTACCGGAGGGGGGCCACCAGGGCGCCACAAGCCCTGCCACCGCCACCCCCTGGTGGCGGAGGGCAAGCTTGTGGGCTCCCTGACGGCCAACTAGCCCCCCTCTTTTTTCTATATGAAGGGTTTCGTTCTAGAAAAAAAATCATTCGGGAGCTTTTTCGTGGTTTCGCCGCCGCCACGAGGCGGAACTTGAGCAGATCCAATCTAGAGCTCCGGCAGGACGATCCTGCCGGGGAAACTTCCCTCTCGGAGGGGGAAATCGTCGCCATCGTCATCACCAACACTCCTCTCGTCGGAGGGGAGGCATCTTCATCAACATCTTCATCAGCACCATCTCCTCTCTAATACCTAGTTCATCTCTAGTAACCATTCTCCGTCTCACGACTCCGATTGGTACTTGTAAGGTTACTAGTAGTGTTGATTACTCTTTGTAGTTGATGCTAGTTGGATTACTTGGTGGAAGAGTTTATGTTCAGATCCTTGATCCTATTCATTACACCTCTGATCATGATTATGATTATGCTTTGTGAGTAGTTACTTTTGTTCCTCAGGACATGGGATAAGTCATGCTGATAATAGTCATGTGAATTTGATATTCGTTCGGTATTTTTATATGTTGTATGTTGTCTTTTCCTCTAGTGGTGTTATGTGAACGTCGACTACATAACACTTCACCATACTTGGGCCTAGAGGAAGGCATTGGGGAGTAGTAATTAGATGATGGGTTGCTGGAGTGACAGAAGCTTAAACCCCAGTCTATGCGTTGCTTCGTAAGGGGCTGATTTGGATCCACTAGTTTAATGCTATGGTTAGACGTTGTCTTAATTCTTCTTTTGTAGTTGCAAATGCTTGCGAGAGGGGTTAATCATAAGTGGGATGCTTGTCCAAGTAAGGGCAGTACCCAAGCGCCGGTCCACCCACATATCAAATTATCAAAGTAATGAACACGAATCATATGAACATGATGAAACTAGCATGACAGAAATTCCCGTGTGTCCTCGGGAGCGTTTTTCCTCCTATAAGACTTTGTTCAGGCTTGTCCCTTGCTACAAAAGGGATTGGGCCACTTGCTGCACCATTGCTACTACTTGTTACTTTTGACTTGTTATGTTTCACCTGCTACACCATCACTTTTTACCGCTACTTTCAGTGCTTGCAGTTATTACCTTGCTGAAAACCGTTTATCAGAGCCTTCTGCTCCTCATTGGGTTCGACACTCTTACTTATCGAAAAGACTACGATTGATCCCCTATACTTGTGGGTCATCAATGGCCGGCTCCCGTCACATCCGGCCATACCATCATACGCACACGAGACAAGATGAATGATCAGAGGCTATCACGGCAGCAGTACGCACTGACATGTACGGTCGTCCTGCGGCGTGATGATGGGAGGGTCAGCGAGGCTACAAGGACCCCGACCTTGACCGGGCAAGTAGGTCCTGTAGCCACATTCCCCCTGTCGCACTTGTCCTGATAGCCCGGCGCACCGACCGCTGGTGCATACGACTGGCGGGTCCTGCCACGAGACCCAACTGCAGGTGGGCCCCGCAGCCGACCCGGGAGGCTGGCAACCGGCCCCCACCTCACAATCCTATCGTTACCACTGTAACTCATGGCTCAACTATAAAGCCACGCCCCCGCCCATTGAGAGAGGCAGGCCGAAATAGACAACATTCCCACAATCACACCTAGAACACCACTTGAGGCAGCGAGTCCGTCAGCCAGTGTTGTGTCTCCCTCCTCACGAACAGCTCAAGGAGTAATCTCTGTATTGTGATTACCTTATAGTCACACAAGCAGGACTAGGGGTTTTACCTCATCGGAGGGCCCTGAACCTGGGTAAACTAGCGTCATGTGTGTTGCGCCTACTCCCGTTCCCGGACACCGTCAGCGGCCATCAGCCCCAATCCACGAGTTAAGCCACCCCATGGCATCTGTCCCGAAAATACCACGACAGTTGGCGCCCACCGTGGGGCCGACAGCGACGCTGGCCGGAGTAACGTTTCGGGCGGGACCCTTCAACCCTTCTCACGAGTGCATGGAGCACGGGCTGGTCGTGCGCTACGGCGTGGTCGACTGCTTCAACGATAACGCTCGCCGCCTGGAGGATGCGGAGTTCCCCATTGATGGCTCCATCATCGCCTTCGGCTCTCACCGCATTTACGTTGCGGTCGTCGCTGGCGGCTACCCCACCGAGGTGCTCAGCTGCGATGAGCTGCCGCCGATGGGCGACAACAACCTCTCCCGCAACATCGACAACATGTACGACCGTGTGGAGGTGTTCACTGTCACCTCGCATGGTGGCGCATCTGGGTACCGAACCCTGATCCGTGCGGCGATGGACACAGTCCACACCCCCATCCCCGTGGTGGCTGACCCCTCGGTCGCCACCCATGAGCTCGTTGGCCACCCCTTGCATCTGCTCCGCGAGGCGGAAGCACTGGAGGCTACCGAACATGAGTTCGAAGCTACCCGACGTGAGTTCGACGCGGGCATGGTTTCACGGCGGCTGCTGCTGCCTCTTGAGCTTGCGTTGGTTTTTCCCTTGAAGAGGAAAGGGTGATGCAGCACAGGAGCAGTAAGTATTTTCCTCAGTTTGAGAACCAAGGTATCAATCCAGTAGGAGAATCAAGCCAAGCGTCTAGAGTTCCCGCGCAAACACAAACGAGCTTGCACCCAACGCTATAAAGGGGTTGTCAATCCCTTCAAGATTGATTGCAAAGTGAGACCTCAAGGCGGAAAGTGCAACGAAGTAAAAGTGTAAGGCTGAAAATATGATGTGAAGTAGACCCGGGGGCCATAATGTTCACTAGAGGCTTCTCTCAAAATAGCAAATATTACGGTGGGTGAACAAATTACTGTCGAGCAATTGATAGAACCGCGCAAAGTCATGACGATATCTAAGGCAATGATCATACATATAAGCATCACGTCTGATACAAGTAGACCGATACTTTCTGCATCTACTACTATTACTCCACACATCGACCGCTATCCAGCATGCATCTAGTGTATTGAGTTCATGACGAACAGAGTAACGCCTTAAGCAAGATGACATGATGTAGAGGGATAAACTCAAACCAATGATGTAAACCCCATCTTTTTACCCTTGATGGCAACAACATGATGCATGCATCGCTACCCCTTCTGTCACTGGGTGAGGTCACCGCACGGTATGAACCCAAAACCAAGCACTTCTCCCATTGCAAGAATCATAGATCAAGTTGGCCAAACAAAACCCACAACTCGAAGAGAATTACAAGGATATGAAATGATGCATATAAGAGATCCGAAGAGACTCAAATAAGATTCATAGATAATCTGATCATAAATTCACAATTCGTCATATCTTGACAAACACACCGCAAAAGAAGATTACATCGGATAGATCTCCATGAAGATCATGGAGAACTTTGTATTGAAGATCCAAGAGAGAGAAGAAGCCAACAAGCTACTAGCTATGGACCCGAACGTCTATGGTGAACTACTCACGCATCATCGGAGAGGTCATGGTGTTGATGAAGAAGCCCTCGGTATCCGAATCCCCCCTCCGGCAGGTCACCAGAACGTGCCCAGATGGGATCTTGCGGAGACAGAAGCTTGCGGTGGCGGAAAAGTATTTTCGTGGATCTCTCGCACAGTTTTGGATTTTTCGGGAATTTATAGGTGGAAGAGGTAGGGGAGACGAGCCACAGGGGTCCACAAGCCTGCTAGGCGCAAGCCCCCTCGCCGCGCCTAGGGGGCTTGTGGCCTCCCCTGGTGGCCTCTGCCTTGGTTCTCACGTCCCCTGTGTATCTTCTATTCCGGAAAAAATCTTTTCGGAAGTTTTATTCTGTTTGGACACCGTTTAAAATTCTCCTCTGAAAGGGGTCAAAACACGGAAAAAACAGGAACTGGCACTTGGCACTGAGTTCATAAGTTAGTCCCAAAAAAGATATAAAAGGCATACGAAACATCCAAAGTTTGACAAGATAATAGCATGGAACCATAAAAAAATATAGATACGTTGGAGACGTATCAAGCATCCCCAAGCTTAACTCCTGCTCGTCCTCGAGTAGGGAAGTGATAAAGACTGAATTTTTGATGTGGAATGCTACCTAGCATAGTTGTCCTTCGTAACTTCTTTCATGTGACATGAATGTTCAGATCCGTAAGATTCAAAACAATAGTTTGCTATTGACATGAAAACAATAATACTTCAAGCAAACTAGCAAGGTAATTATGAACTTTCAAAATAACAAGGCCAAAGAAAGTTATCCCTACAAAATCATATAGTCTGGCTATGCTCCATCATCCCAACACAACTAATTTAAATCACGCACAACCCCGGTATTGGCCAAGTAATTGTTTCCGCACTCTTACTTTCTCAAACCTTTTTCAACTCTCACGCAATACATGAGCGTGAGCCATGGATATAACACTACAGGTGGAATAGAGTGTGGTGGTGGTTGTTAGAAAAAAAGGAGGAGATGGTCACATTGACTCGGCGTATTAAAGGGCTATGGAGATGCCCATTAATAGATATCAATGTGAATGAGTAGGGATTGCCATACAAAGGATGCACTAGAGCTATAAGTATGTGAAAGCTCAAAAGGAAAACTAGTGGGTGTGCATCCAACTTGCTTGCTCACGAAGACCTAGGGAAATTTTGAGGAAGCCCATCATTGGAATATACAAGGCAAGTTATATAATGAAGATTCCCACTAGCACATGGTGGTGACAAAGCGAGAGGCTCTCAATCATGAAGAAGATGGTGCTTATTATGAAGCACAAGTGTGGAAAGAGATAGTTGCATTGACCCTTCTTTTTTTTCTTTTTTTTTGTTTGGGCTCTTTGGCCTCTTTCCATATCTCTCTCTTTTTTTGTGTGGGCAACTTTGGCCTTTTTTTATTTCCTCACATGGGACAATGCTCTAATAATGATGATCATCACACTTTTATTTACTCACAGCTCAAAGCTTAGAATGATGATGACTCTATAGGAAATGCCTCTGGCAGTGTACCGGGATGTGCAATGATCTAGCTTAGCGTATGCCATTGAAACATCTCGCTAGCTATCTTACGATCATGCAATGGCAATATGAGAGTGACGACACAAGTCATGACACGGAACGGTGGGAGTTGCATGGCAATATATCTCGGAATGGCTATGAAAATGCCATAGTAGGTAGGTATGGTGGCTGTTTTGAGGAAGGCATATGGTGGGTTTGTGCACCGGCGAAAATTGCGCGACACTAGAGAGGCTAGCAATGGTGGAAGGTGAAAGTGCATCTATACCATGGACTCACATTGGTCATGAAGAACTCACATACTCCCAGGGGAAGGGTTGGTAGGTGTTAACCATCGCGCGATCCCGACCGCAACACAAAGGATGACAATCAATAGATCAATTATGCTCCGACTTCCTAACATAGCGGTTCACCATACATGCATGTTACGGGAGTCACTAACTTCAGCACAAGTATTTCTAGATTCACAACACCCTACTAACATAACTCTTAATATTACCAAATCCACGTCTCAAAACTAATTGAGAGGGATCAAACTTCTCTTTCTACTCAATGCACATGAAGATGGAAGTTTTATTGTATCCTCTTTGGGTACCTATCACCTTTGGGACTACTTTCATAGCACAAGCCAACTACCAAGTTACGCACCGCCGTGCTCTAAAAGATCTAAGTGAAGCACAAAGAGCAAAATTGTCTAGCTCAAAAGATATAAATGAAGCACAAAGAGTATTCTAGCAAATTCACGATGAGTGCATGTCTCTCTCAAAAGGTGTGCAGCAAGGATGATTGTGACACAAAAAAAAGGAAAGACTCCTACGATACAAGATGCTCCAAGCAAAACACATATCATGTGGTGAATAAAAATATAGCTCCAAGTAATGTTACCGATGGATTGAAGACGAAAGAGGGGATGCCTTCCCGGGGCATCCCCAAGCTTAGGCTTTTTGGTGTCCTTGAATTTGGCTTGGGATGCCTTGGGCATCCCCAAGCTTGAGCTCTTTCCACTCTTTATCCCTTTGTCCATGAGAACATCACCCAAAACTTGAAATCTTCACCACACAAAACTTAAACAGAAACTCGTGATATCATTAACACAAGAAAACAAACTACCACCTCTTGAGGTACTGTAGCAATCCTGATTTATATATATATTGGAGTTAGATTACTGTATTCTCACTTTTCCATGGCTAGTACCCCGATACTATCCATAGTTTCATCAAAACAAGCAACCAACACAACAAAAACAAAATCTGTCAAAAAAAGACCAGTCTGTAGGAATCTGTATACTTCGTATACTTATGGTACCTCAAAAATTCTGAACAATTACTACATCCTGGGCAAAAGGCATATAAACCAGAAGCAAAAAGAATAAAATCAAAATCTCTTTCTGGATAAAAATGAAAAATAATTTCGTGAGCAAAAAGTTTGTCTTTTTCCAGCAGGATCAAACAACCAACACCAAACTAGTCATAAAGGTTTTGCTTTGCTCAAACACAAAAAGAAACACATAAAACATAATCATAACATAATTATGATGGTGTGGACGCAACAAAACAGAAAGAAAAAGATAAATTCATTGGGTTGCCTCCCAACAAGCGCTATTGTTTAACGCCCTTAGCTAGGCTTAAGGTGATGGAATCACGTATCGTCGTCTTTGGTACTCAAACCATAAGTAGCCCTCATCATGGATTCATAAGGCAATCTTATTTTCTTGCTAGGAAAATGATCCATGCCCTTCTTTAAAGGAAATTGAAACCTAATATTCCCTTCCTTCATATCGATGATAGCACCAATAGTCCTTAGGAAAGGTCTACCAAGAATGACAGGGCATGTAGGATTGCAATCAATATCAAGCACAATGAAATCCACGGGTACATAGTTCCTATTTGCAATAATAAGAACATCATTGATCCTTCCCATGGGTTTCTTGACGGTAGAATCCGCAGGACGCAAATTAAGAAGCACTCCTCAATCTCATTAAAGCCTAGAACATCACATAAAGACTTTGGAATCGCGGAAACACTAGCACCCAAATCACACAAAGCATTGCATTCATAGTTTTTGATTTTGATTTTTATAGTAGGTTCCCACTCATCATGAAGCTTTCTAGGAATAGAAACTTCCAACTCAAGTTTCTCTTCAAGAGATTTTATCATGGCTTCGACGATATGATCGGTAAAGGCCTTGTTTTGGCTATAAGCGTGTGGAGAGTTTAGCATGGATTGCATCAAGGAAATGCATTCAATCAAGGCGCAACTATCATAATTTAATTCCTTGAAATCCAAAGTAGTAGTTTCATTACTACTTAAATTTTTGATATTTCTACTCCACTTTCAATGCTTTTAGCATCAAGATAGATAGACTCCGAATCATTGGGGCGTTTTTCAACCAAGGTGGATTCATATCCATCCCCATCATCATTAGGTTTGCCACAAGAAAACAAGGATTCAATGGGAGTCACACCAAGAACTTTAAGATCTTCGTGATTCTTATCACGAGAACACGCCTTTTTAAGCCATCCATGTCTAGCACGAATTTGGGCGGTTCTTTATTTGCTCTCATTCATGGAAACACGCATAGCTTTCAAAGTTTCATCCATATTGATCTTGGGAGGAGCACATCTAACTTTCAAAGCATCAATATCAAGAGACATTCTATCAACGCTCCTAGCCAAATCATCAATTTTGAGTAGTTTTTCCTCTATGGACGCATTGAAAATCTTTTGCAAGTTGATAAACTCTTTGATATTACTCTCTAGATCAGAGGGTAATTTATTGTAATTTCCATGAGTATTGTTGTAGGAGTTACCAAAGTTATTAGAGGGATTACTAGGAAAAGGCCTAGGAACATAGTTTCCTCTAAAAGCATTGTTGTTGCCAAAATTATTCCTACCAACAAAATTAATGTCCAAGCAAGCATTGCTACGCTCAATCAAGGAAGACAAGGGCATATCATTAGGATCTAAAGGAGCACCTTTACTAGCAACCAATTTCATTAACTCATCCATCTTAGCACTCAATGAGTTAATTTCTTCTATAGCGTGTACCTTCTTACTAGTAGGTGACCTTTCAGCGTGCCACTGAGAGTAGTTTGTCATGATATTGTTTAGGAATTTCGTGGCTTCTCCTAATGTGATTTCCATGAACGTTCCACCTGAGGCGGAGTCCAAGATATTTCTAGAAGAGAAATTCAAACTAGTGTAGAAGATTTGTATAATCATCCAAAGACTCAAGCCATGAACGGGACAATTTCTAATCATCAATTTCATTCTATCCCAAGATTGTGCAACATGTTCATGACCAAGTTGCTTAAAATTCATGATATCATTACACAGAGAGATAATCTTAGCCGGCGGAAAATACTTGGATATATAAGCATCAAGTTTTTGCTTGATCTCGCAACGAGAATGGAAAAAGCTTCAATTTAATCACATCATTATCCACATCTTTCTTCTTTCGTATATCGCAAAGCTCAATGAAGGTATTAAGATGTGATGCGACATCTTCACTAGGAAGGCCGGAGAATTGCTCTTTCATAACAAGATTCAGCAAAGAAGCATTGATTTCATATGATTCCGCACTAGTGGCTGGAGCAATCGGAGTACTAATAAAATCATTATTATTAGTATTCGAGAAGTCACAAAGTTTGGTGTTTTCAGTCATGGTGACTTCAGCAAGCAAACAAGCACACAAGCGAATAGAAAGCAAGCGAGAGAAAAGGGCGAACGAAAAAGGCAAAAAAAATTGTAAATTTTTGTTTTTCAGAAGTGGGGGAGAGGAAAATGAGAGGCAAAAAAGTAAATGCAAGAGATGAGTTTGCGACACTTACTTGGATGAGCTTCACCTAGAATAATCCCCGGTGCCAGAGATTGACACGTTGACGGGAGACTATTCTTTGACTTGATCCTCCCCGACAACGGCGCCAGAAATCCTTCTGCTGCCTCTTGAGCTTGCGTTGGTTTTTCCCTTGAAGAGAAAAGGGTGATGCAGCACAGGAGCAGTAGGTATTTCCCTCAGTTTGAGAACTGAGGTATCAATCCAGTAGGAGAATCAAGCCAAGCGTCCAGAGTACCTACACAAACACAAACGAGCTTGCACCCAATGCTATAAAGGGGTTGTCAATCCCTTCAAGGTTGATTGCAAAGTGAGATCTGAAGGCGGAAAGTGCAACAAAGTAAAAGTGTAAGGCTGAAAATATGATGTGAAGTAGACCCAGGGGCCATAGTGTTCACTAGAGGCTTCTCTCAAAATAGCAAATAATACGGTGGGTGAACAAATTACTGTCGAGCAATTGATAGAACCACGCAAAGTCATGACGATATCTAAGGTAATGATCATACATATAGGCATCATGTCCGAGACAAGTAGACCGATACTTTCTGCATCTACTACTATTACTCCACACATCGACCGCTATCCAGCTTGCATCTAGTGTATTGGGTTCATGACGAACAAAGTAACGCCTTAAGCAAGATGACATGATGTAGATGGATAAACTCAAACCAATGATGTAAACCCCATCTTTTTACCCTTGATGGCAACAACACGATCGTGCGTCTCTACCCCTTCTGTCACTAGGTGAGGTCACCGCACGGTATGAACCCAAAACCAAGCACTTCTCGCATTGCAAGAATCATAGATCAAGTTGGCCAAACAAAACCCACAACTCGAAGAGAATTACAAGGACATGAAATCATGCATATAAGAGATCAGAAGAGACTCAAATAAGATTCATAGATAATCTGATCATAAATCCACAATTCATCGGATCTCGACTAACACACCGCAAAAGAAGATTACATCAGATAGATCTCCATGAAGATCATGGAGAACTTTGTATTGAAGATCCAAGAGAGAGAAGAAGTCATCTAGCTACTAGCTATGGACCCGAAGGTCTATGGTGAATTACTCACGCATCATCGGAGAGGTCATGGTTTTTATGAAGAAGCCCTCCGTATCCGAATCCCCCCTCCGGCAGGGCACCAAAACGTGCCCCAGATGGGATCTTGCGGAGACAGAAGCTTGCTGCGGCGGAAAAATATTTTCGTGGATCTCTCGTGCAGTTTTGGATTTTTTGGGAATTTATAGGCGGAAGAGGTAGGGCAGTCAAGCCACAGGGGGCCCATAAGACTGCTAGGCGCGGGCCCCCTGGCCTCACCTAGGGGGCTTGTGGCCTCCCCTGGTGGCCTCTGCCTTGGTTCTCACGTCCCCTGCGTATCTTCTGTTCCGGAAAAAATCTTTTCGGAAGTTTTGTTCCATTTGGACACCGTTTAAAATTCTCCTCTAAAAGGGGTTGAAAACACGGAAAAAACAGGAACTGGCACTTGGCACCGAGTTAATAAGTTAGTCCCAAAAAGATATAAAAGGCATACAAAGCATCCAAAGTTTGAAAAGGTAATAGCATGGAACCATAAAAAATTATAGATACATTGGAGACGTATCAGCTGCCCCCGGGCCCAGCCAACGGGATCGCGTACGACGCCGAGGAGGTGCAGTCGCCCAGGTGCTAGACAACGACCGCCCCGTCTACGACACCCTTACACAGAACATGCGAGCCGCACAGGCTGCCATCGACGAGCTCGAGGGCCTCGACGGTTCGGCTCGCGATGTCCAGCAGGAGCGCATCCACGTCCTCATTGAGGCCGCCAATGCATAGCTGGCCCACTCGTCCCGCGACCTGGCCGGCTCGCACTCGAGGACCCGCAACAACGCCGGCCAGCCCATAGCCGGTCGGCAGGAGACCAATCAGGCATCTTTGTCTGCCAACACCCATCAGCGCCGCGGAAACAAGCAGGTGGGCAGCCACGGCCAGAAGGACCGCAGCCCGTCTGCTGTCGACAGCCAAGCCCGTGCACCGACTGTCCAGGGCAACCGCCAGTCGGGATGGAGCAGCCAGCGCGAGGAGCATGACCAGTCGACAAGCCCGCGCGGGCCGGTAGGCGGACGAATCGACGCGCGCCAACTCGGTGACAAGGACACGCGCATCCACCTGGATCGCGTCGCCAAATCCTGCATGGTAGAGGAGGAAGGCACAGCCGGCCCGCCGTGCTTCGGGTCGCGCATCTTCAAGGAGATGTTCCGCAAAGGCTTCACCTTGGCACGCGACACCCCCAAGTGCAATGGCTTGACCAAGCCTGAGGATTGGTTGACTGACTACACTACCGCTGTCGGCATCGCCGACGGCACCAAGTGTGTAGCCATCCACTACGCGCCCCTCATGTTGCTCGGCTCGGCGCAGACCTGGCTTAACAGCCTGTCGGTCGGCAGCGTGAACGGCTGGTTGGACTTTCAGGAGGCGTTTGTGCACAACTTCACTGACACGTACAAACGCCCTGGTCGCCCTCAACAGCTAGCCCTCTGCGTACAGGGCCCGACCGAGCTACTCTGAGACTACCTCACGCGGTGGACCGAGGTCCGCAACTCATGCGAAGGCGTCCATGAAGTGCAGGCAATCCAGTACTTCATTGACGGCTGCCGAGACGGCACCCTCCTCAAGCACAAGCTCATGCGCCCGAAACCCTCTACCCTTGCGCAGCTCATGGCCGTGGTCGACCAGTACGTCGTGGCCGAATCTTCCATGAAGCTCCCCGTGCTCGTCGACGTGGCCGGCAAGCCGACAGTGCCCAAACCGGCTGCCGCCCCGGCAGTCGGCCGATCCCAGCTGGATCAGGGCAAGCGCAAAGTTGATCAGCAGGACGCCCGCCAGGGTAGCTGGCAGGTTGCAGCCATTGAGGACGGCCGCATGGCAAACGGCCAAGGCTCCGGCTGATGCCAACGCACCAATGACAGCAAGTAGCCATGGCAGGACAAGTAAACCTTTGAGGCCATGCTCGATGGCCCCTGCAAGTTCCACAATGGAGCCAAGTCGGCGACGCACACCGCTCGGTAGTGCAGCTGGTACACCAAGATTGCACGCGGCGAAGCCGTACCGCCTGTGCCGCCTCCACCACTTCCGTCGCCTCCCGCTCCGGGAGCCGGCGGGATCGGTGATGTCACCCCCCAGCAGGATGCTGCTACTGCAACAAAAGACCTTCCAACGGCGCCAGAAATAGGTGTGTCGATGGCACCAGGAAGCCTTCTGCTACGGCTACGCCTTAAGGGACTTCCTAGGAAAATATGCAAAGGATTTCCCCCGTGGCCTTGGAGCCTTGCGTTGGTGTTCCCTCGAAGCAGAAAGGGTGATGTAGCACAGCGGTGGTAAGTATTTCCCTCAGTTTGAGAACCAAGGTATCAATCCAGTGAAGGAGTATCACAAGAGCCTGCACAAACACAAAAAGCTTGCTCCCAACGCTATGAAGGGGTTGTCTATCCCTTACATATTGTTTGCCAAGTGAGAACTGAAAGCAAGAAAGTAACAAAGCAAAGTAAAAGCGAAAGTGGAAACGATAGGTGTGAATAGACCCGGGGGCCCTAGTGTTTACTAGTGGCTTCTCTCATGAAAGCAAGTAGACGGTGGGTGAACAAATTACTATCGAGCAATTGATAGAACCGCGCAAAGTCGTGACATCATCTATGGCAATGATTATATCTATAGACATCACGTCCAAAACAAGTAGACCGATACTTTCTGCATCTACTACTATTACTCCACACATCGACCACTATCCAGCATGCATATAGTGTATTAAGTCCAAAAGAACAGAGTAACGCCTTAAGCAAGATGACATGATGTAGATGGACAATCTCATATCTACGACATAGCCCACCTTGTTACCCTTGATGGCAACCACACGATGTGTGCCTTGCTGCCCCTACTGTCACTAGGAAAGGTCACCACATGGTAAGAACCCAAAACCAAGCACTTCTCCCATTGCAAGAATCATAGATCTAGTTGGCCAAACAAAACCCAAGACTCAGAGAGACTTACAAGGATATGAAATCATGCATATAAGAAATCAGCAAAGACTAAAATGTATATCATAGATAATCTGATCACGAATCCACAATTCATCGGATCTCGACAAACACACCGCCAAAGAAGATTGCATCGGATAGATCTCCATGAAGATCATGGAGAAGTTTGTATTGAAGATCCAAGAGAGAGAAGAAGCCATCTAGCTACTAACTACGGACCCGTAGGTCTGAAGTGAACCACTCACAAGTCATTGGAGGGGCGATGATGATGAAGAAGCCCTCCAACTCCAAAGTCCCCTCCGGCAGGGCACCGAGAAGGGTCTCCAGATGGGATCTCGCGGAAACGGAAGCTTGCGGCGGCGGAAAAGTATTTTCGTGGCTCCCTTGATTTTTTTTCTGATTTTTAGGGAATATATAGGCGCAAGATCTAGGTCAGGGGGCGCCAGGGAGGCCACAAGCCTGCCCAGCACCGCCCCCTGGTGGCGGAGTGGGGGCTTGTGGGCTCCCTGGAGCCCTCCTGGCTTGGCCCACAAGCCCCCTAATCTTCTTTCGTTCGAGAAAAAATCATTTCGGGGATTTTATTCCGTTTGGACTCCGTTCCAAAATCAGATCTGAAAAGAGCCAAAAACACAGAAAAAACAGGAGTTGGCACTCGGCACTGAATTAATAAGTTAGTCCCCAAAAAAGATATAAAAGGTACATAAAACATCCAAAGATGACAAGATAACATCATGAAACCATCAAAAATTATAGATACGTTTGAGACGTATCAAGCATCTCCAAGCTTAACATCTGCTCGTCCTCGAGTAGGGAAGTGATAAAGAATGAATTTTTGATGCTTTCATGCTACCTAGCATAGATGTCCGTTGTAACTCCTCTTATGTGATGTGAATGTTCAGATCCATTAGATTCAAAACAATAGTTTGCTATTGACGTGGAAACAATAATAATTCAAGCAAACTAGCAAGGTAACCATGAACTTTCAAAATAACAAGGCCAAAAGAAAGTTATCCCTACAAAAGCATATAGTCTGGCTATGCTCTATCATCATTGCACAACGAATTTAAATCATGTAGAACCCCGGTATTGGCCAAGTAATTGTTTCACACCTTTACTTTCTCAAACCTTTTCAACTCTCATGCAATACATGAGCGTGAGCCATGGTTATAGCACTATAGATGGTGTGGAGTGTGGTGGAGGTTGCAAGACAAAAAAGAGAAGATGGTCACATTAACTAGGCATATCAATGAGTTGTGAAGATGCTCATCAATAGATATCGATGTGAATGAGTAGGGATTGCCATACAAATGATGCACTAGAGCTAAGAGTATGTGAAAGCTCTTAAAGAAAACTAGTGGGTGTGCATCCAACTTGCTTGCTCACGAAGACCTAAGGCAATTTTGAGGAAGCCTATCATTGGAATATACAAGCCAAGTTATATAATGAAAATTTCCCACTAGCTATATGGTGGTGACAAAACGAGAAACTCTCAATCATGAAGATCATGGTGCTTAATATGCACAAGTGTGGAAAAAGTGGTAGCATTGTCCCTTCTCTCTTTTTCTCTCATCATTTTTTTATTTTTTTGGTGGGATCTTTGGCCTCTTTTTTTTAATTTATTTTGGTGGGCTTCTTTGGACTCTTTTATTTCCTCACATGGGACAATGATCCATCAATGATGATCATCACACTTTCAACTCAAAACTTAGAGAAACTATGACTCTATATGGAATACCTTCGGTAGTGTACCGTGGCAATGATCTAGCATGGCATAGACATTAATGGAAACATCATGCTAGCTATCTTACGATCATGCAATGGCAATGTAGACGTGACGGCACATGTCATGGTGGTAGTTGCATGGCAATATATCTCGGAATGACTTTGAAAAAGCCATAGTAGGTAGGTATGGTGGCTGTTTTGAGGGCGGCTAATGGTGGGTTTTGTGCACCGGCGAAAGTTGCAGGGCACTAAGAAGACAGTGATGGTGGAAGGTGAAAGTGCATATAAACCATGGACTCAACATTAGTCATGAAGAACTCATACACTTGTTGCAAAAGTTTTATTAGTAATCGAAACAAAGCATTCAACGCATACTCCTAGGGGAAGGGTTGGTAGGTATAAACCATCGCGCGATCCCGATCGCCACGCAACGGATGACAATCAATAGACCGATCATGCTCAGATTTCATCACATAGCGGTTCACCATACGTGCATGCTATGAGAATCACTAACTTCAATACAAGTATTTCTAGATCCACAACACCTTACTAGCATAACTTCAATACTACCATAACCACAACTCAAAACTAATTGAGATGAATCAAACTTCTCTAACTATTCAATGCACATGAAGGTGGAAGTTTTCATATCCCTTTGTATAACTACCCCTTTTGAGACTACTTTCAAAGCATAGATAAACTACCAAGCCACGCACCACTGTGCTCTAAAAGATATAAGTGAAGCACATAGAGCAGAAGTATCTAGCTCAAAAGATATAAGTGAAGCACATGTGAGCTGAATTGTCTACCAAAAGATATAAGTGAAGCTCGACAAAATCATGGTGAGTGCATGTCTCTCTCTCTAGGTGTGCAGCAAGGATGATTGTGACACAACAAAAATAAAAGACTCCTACGATACAAGATGCTCCAAGCAAAAACACATAACATGTGGTGAATAAAAATATAGCCCCAAGTAACGTTACCGATGTATTGAAGACGAGAGAGGGGATGCCTTCCCGGGGCATCCCCAAGCTTAGGCTTTTACGGCATCCTTGAATCTCTTGGGGTGCCTTGGGAATCCCCAAGCTTGAGCTTTTTCCACTCTTTATCTCTTTGTCCATAAGAACTTCACCCAAAACTTGAAAACTTCACAACACGAAACTTAAACAGAAAATCATGATAACATTAGTATGAGAAAGCAAACCACCACTTCCTTAGGTAATGTAGCAAACTTAAATTCTACTTGTGCTGATGTTGTATTACTGTATTTTCAATCTTCCATGGCTAATACCCCCCGATACTATCCATAGTTTCATCAAAATAAGCAACCAACACAACAAAAACAGAATATGTTAACAGCAGACCAGTCTGTAGCAATCTGTATATTTCCTGTACTTCTGGTACTCCAACAATTCTGAAAAAGCACGACAGTGTGAAGAATTTGCGTAGCAATCAGGAGCAAAAAGAATCAACTCAAAAACTTTTACAGAAAAAAAATGAAAATTCTTTTCGTGAGCAGAAAGTTTATGCCTTTTCCAGCATGACCAAACGATCATCCCCAAGACTAATCATAACGGTTTTGCTTGGCACAAACGCAAAAATAAACACAAAAAACACAATCATAACAGAATTATGAAAGTGTCGAAAACACAAAACAGAAATAAAAAGGATAGATTCGTTGGGTTGCCTCCCAACAAGCGCTATTGTTTAACCCCCTTAGCTAGGCATTCAATGATGCTCTCACAAAAGACAAGAATTGAAGCACAACGAGAGCATCATAAAGCATGTGAAAATCACATCTAAGTCTAACATACTTCCTATGCATAGGCATTTTATAGGAAAACAGATTGTCAAGACAACCAATAGTTACCAAATGCAAGGAAGAAGAAAGAGACAAGAGCAATCTCAACATCACGAGAGGTGATTTGGTAACATGAAAGTTTCTACCAAAATATTTTCCTCTCTCATAGCAATTACATGTGGGATCATATTCAAATTCAACAATATAGCTATCCCATAGGATATTCTTTTCATGATCCACATGCATGCAAAGTTGATGCTCTTCAAAAATAGTGGGATTATCATCAAATAAAGTCATGACTTTTCCAATCTCACTTTCAGTATTTTTGCAAATATCATATTCATCATGAGGTTTGAACAAATTTTCAAGATCATAAGAAAGATCATCACCCCAATCATGATTATTGCAACAAGTAGTGGACAAAGCAAAACTAGCATCCCAAGCTTACGGTTTGCATATTTTTAGCATGATTGTCACTCATAGAATTTATAGTGCAACCATTGCAATCATGCTTTTCATCCAAGGAGCCCTCGTGAATCACTTCATAAATTTCTTTCTCACAGTTTTGAGATTCATGCATCTCAAGCAAAACTCCATAAAGATAGTCAAGTGCGCTCAACTCACTAGCAATTCGTTCCACATAAGTGGGTCTCTTAAAGAGATTAGCTAGTGGATGAGGATCCATATCAATAGATTTTCAGCAAGCGAAGATGCAAGCATAATGAAGGCACAAAGCACACAAGCAAGCAGAAAGCAAGCGAGAGAAAAGGGCGAACGAAAAAGGCAAAGGAGAAAGGCAAATGAAAACGGAAAATGTGAAGTGGGGGAGAGGAAAATGAGAGGCAACTGGCAAAAAAGTAAATGCAAGAGATGAGTTTGTGAGACCTACTTGGAAAGATCTCTCCTTCCCCGGAAACGGCGCCAAAAAATACTTCTGCTACTGCAACAAAAGACCTTCCAACAGCGCCAGAAATAGGTGTGTCGACGGCACCAGGAATCCTTCTGCTACGGCTACGCCTTAAGGGACTTCCTAGGCAAATATGCAAAGGATTTCCCCCGTGGCCTTGGAGCCTTGCATTGGTGTTCCCTCGAAGCGGAAAGGGTGATGTAGCAAAGCGGTGGTAAGTATTTCCCTCAGTTTGAGAACCAAGGTATCGATCCAGTGAAGGAGTATCACAAGAGCGTGCACAAACACAAAAGGCTTGCTCCCAACGCTATGAAGGGGTTGTCAATCCCTTATAGATTGTTTGCCAAGTGAGAACTGAAAGCAACAAAGTAACAAAGCAAAGTAAAAGCGAAAGTGGAAATGATAGGTGTGAATAGACCCGGGGACCCTAGTGTTTACTAGTGGCTTCTCTCATGAAAGCAAGTAGACGGTGGGTGAACAAATTACTATCGAGCAATTGATAGAACCGCGCAAAGTCGTGACGTCATCTATGGCAATGATTATATCTATAGGCATCACGTCCAAAACAAGTAGATCGATACTTTCTGCATCTACTACTATTACTCCACACGTCGACCCCTATCCAGCATGCATCTAGTGTATTAAGTCCAAAAGAACAGGGTAACGCCTTAAGCAAGATGACATGATGTAGATGGACAATCTCATATCTACGACATAGCCCACCTTGTTACCCTTGATGGCAACCACACGATGTGTGCCTTGCTGCCCCTACTGTCACTGGGAAAGGTCACCACACGGTAAGAACCGAAAACCAAGCACTTCTCCCATTGCAAGAATCATAGATCTAGTTGGCCAAACAAAACCCAAGACTCGGAGAGACTTACAAGGATATCAAATCATGCATATAAGAAATCAGCAAAGACTCAAATATATATCATAGATAATCTGATCACAAATCCAAAATTCATCGAATCTCGACAAACACACCGCCAAAGAAGATTACATCAGATAGATCTCCATGGAGATCATGGAGAACTTTGTATTGAAGATCCAAGAGAGAGAAGCAGCCATCTAGCTAGTAACTACGGACCCGTAGGTCTGAAATGAACTACTCACGAGTCATTGGAGGTGCGATGATGATGATGAAGAAGCCCTCCAACTCCAAAGTCCCCTCCGGCAGGGCACCCGGAAGGGTCTTCAGATGAGATCTCGCGGAAACGGAAGCTTGCGACGGCGGAAAAGTATTTTCGTGGCTCCCTTGATTTTTTTTTCTGATTTTTAGGGAATATATAGGCGCAAGATCTAGGCCCGGGGGGCACCAGGGAGGCCACACGCCTGCCCACCGCCGCCCCCTGGTGGCGGTGTGGGAGCTTGTGGGCTCCCTGGAGCCCTCCTGTCTTGGCCCACAAGCCCCCTGATCTTCTTTCGTTCGGGAAAAAATCATTTCGGGGATTTTATTCCATTTGGACTGCGTTCGAAAATCAGATCTAAAAAGAGCCAAAAACACAGAAAAAACAGGAACTGGCACTTGGCACTGAATTAATAAGTTAGTCCCCAAAAAAGATATAAAAGGTACATAAAACATCCAAAGATGACAAGATAACAGCATGAAACCATCAAAAATTATAGATACGTTTGAGACGTATCAGATGCCATCTACGTCATCTTCACCAGCAAGCCTGACGACAAGCACAGCCAGCGCCGACACGCGATGGAGGCCAATGCCATCATTCCTCCAGTCCCCCAGTACACGCACTAGTCGGACAAGCCCATCACCTAGGGCTGTGAGGACCACCCGATCGTAATGCCGACCCCAGGCGGCTACAGACTCGTGCTGGATCCCACCTTCGTCTCCTAGGGGTGCATGTGTTGCTTCACGCGGGTGCTTATCGATGGCGGCAACAACATCAACATCCTCTACTGCGGCACCATGGAGAAGCTTGGCGTCCTCGAGTCCGAGATCCAGCCGACTCGGATGGTGTTCCACGACATGGTGCCAGGTCACTCCTGCTCGCCCATCGGCCGGGTCCGGCTGGACATGTTGTTCAGCACCTCGGAAAACTTCCGCCGCGAGCCGATCTGGTTCGAGGTCGTCAACCTCAGCAGCTCCTACCAGGCCATCTTGGGCCGGCCGGCCCTGGCCAAGTTCTTGGCGGTTCCTCACTATGCCTATGTGAAGATGAAGCTGCCAGGCCCGTGTGGAATCATCAGTGTAGCCGGCAACTACAAGAAATCGTCTGAGTACGCTCTGGCCAGCTCCAAGCTGGCCGAGTCGCTCGTCATTGCTGAGGAGCAGCGAAGATCGACCGGCTCGTGTCCCTCGCCCGCGAGCTGGCGGCCATGCCCGAGCCCAAGCTGAAGCACCCGGCTGCGGAGCCCCAGTTCTAGCCGGCTGCCGGCAAGGGTAGCAAGAGGGTCCCTCTAGACCCGACCGACCCCACCGACAAGTACGTGCTGGTGGGAACCAGCCTTAGCCCCAAATAGGAAGGCGAGCTCGTCGACTTCCTCCGTGAGAATCGGGACATCTTTGCGTGGTCCCCAAAGGACGTGAGTGGAGTCCCGAGGAAGTTTGCCGGGCACTTTCTCGAAGTCCGGCCAGACGCTAAACCGGCCAGACAGCCCTTGCGCCGCTTCTTAGAGGCCAAGCGGAAAACCATCGTTGAAGAGGTTGCCCGACTGCTGGCGGCCGGCTTCATCATGGAAGTCTTCCACCCGAACTGGTTATCGAACCCTGTCCTGGTGTGGAAGAAGAACAAGACTTGGCACATGTGTATCGATTACACGAGCCTAAACAAGGCGTGCCTCAAGGATCCATTTGCTCTACCCCGTAGAAATCAAGTGATTGACTCAACGGCCGGCTGCGAGCTGTTGTCCTTCTTGGACGCCTATTCAGGCTATCATCAGATCAAGCTAAAACCAGCTGATCAGCTGAAGACAACTTTCATTACACCCTTCGGGGCGTTTTGCTTCATAACGATGACGTTCGGGCTGAAAAATGTCGGCGCCACGTGCCAGCGTTGCATGCAGTGATGCCTTTACACGCAGCTCGACCGCAATGTACACGTTTACGTCGATGATGTTGTGGTCAAAACCAAAGAAAGCCGCACCCTCCGGGATGATCTCAAAGAGACGTTCGGGAGCCTGCGCGATTTTGAGATCTGGCTGAACCCGGAGAAATGCGTGTTCGGCGTGCCAGCCGGACAACTCCTCGGCTTCCTCATTTCCGAACGAGGGATCAAGGCCAACCCGGAGAAGATCCGGCCATCGAGCGAATGGACCGGCCGACTCACCTAGCAGGCGTCCAGAAGGTCACCGTCTGCCTCGCCTCGCTCAGCCGCTTCCTTAGCTGGCTGGGAGAGAAGGCTCTCCCGCTCTACCGCCTGCTCAAGAAGGCAGACGGCTTCGTCTAAGGCGATGAGGCCGACGAGGCCCTAGCTGGCCTCAAGCGCGCACTAACCACCGCGCTAGTGCTGGCTGCACCAATAGACAGAGAGCCGATGCTGCTCTACATTGCGGCGACAAGCCGCGTTGTAAGCATCATCATGGCCGTCGAATGCTTCGAGCCAGGCCGAGCCCAGCCGGTCCAGCGACCGGTGTACTACCTGAGCGAGGTGTTGTCTTCTTTGAAGAAGAACTACCCCCACTACCAGAAGATGTGATACGACGTGTTCCTAGCAGCCCGAAAGCTGAAGCCCCAATTCCAAGAGCATCAAGTCACGATGGTGAGCACCGCACCCCTCGAGGAGATCATGGGCAACAGGGACACGGCTGGCCGCATCGCCAAGTGGGCCATCCACATGGCCTACAATGACATCCAGTATGAGTCCCGCACTGCCGTCAAGTCGCAAGCCTTGGCGGATTTCCTCGTCGGCTGGACGGAGATGGAGTACCTACCACCACCTCCCCACTTCACCCATTGGCGCATGCACTTCGACGGCTCGAAGATGCGCACCGGCCTCGGGGCCGACATGGTTTTTCTCATCCCCCAAGGGAGACCGACTGTTGTACGTCCTGCAGATACACTTCGCCGCGTCCAACAATGTGGCGGAGTCGAGGCGCTCACCCACGACCTTCAGCTGGCCAAGTTGATCGGCGACCGATACATCCTTTGCTTCGGCGACTCCGACCTGGTGGTGCAGCAAGTCACTGGCGAGTGGGACGCCTGGACGCCAACCTGGCCAGCTATCACTTCTTGGTCCAGCAGCTGACCAGCGGCTTCGAAGGCTGTGAGTTCCATCACATCTTGCGAGTGGGCAATGAGGTTACCGACAAGCTCGCAAAGATCGGCTCCACCAGGCAGCCCATCCGAGCTGGTGTGTCCCTGGAGCACCTACGCAAGCCCTCCATCACACCTTCTCCAGACTCCGAGTCCATCTTTGTTCCAGCAGACCTGGGGGCTGCGCTGCCAGTTGTGGGGACTGCCGATGCCAACTCGGGGACCCCAGCCGACCGGCAGACGGGAGCTCCAGCCGGACAGCCGCCTGTGCCAGACGGACCGCCGTATGCCCCAGCGGACCCATGGCCCATTCCAGTCGGCTCGAGGGCTGCCGACCCTCCCTCGGGGTCTCTCCCACCCGACCCGGGGGCTGCGGCAGCCGACCAGCCGCCTGCCTCCCCCGCCCAAGAAAGCGCCACAACAATCGTGCTCGCAGTGGTCACTACCCCATCTTGGGGCAACCCTTCCTTGAGTACCTCGAAAGTGGCACCCTGCCTGCTAACGAGGTCGAGGCCCGTCAGATCCAAAGGTGTTCCGCCACCTACGCCATCAACAATGAACTCGTCAAGCGCAGCGTGTATGGAGTCTTCCAGCATTATGTCGAGCCAAATAAAGGCTACGAGATCATTCACGACATCCACCAGGGCGAGTGCGGCCACCACGCTGCCTCATGATCCCTGGTTGCCAAGGCATTCCTCCACGGGTTCTACTAGCTGATTGCACTGAAGGATACCAAGGAGCTGGTCGACAAGTGCAATGGCCGCCAACGCTTCAAGGCGCGCAGCCACCAGCCAGTTACGGCTCTACAAACCATCCCCCTCACATGGCCATTTTCTGTGTGGGGCCTTGACAGGGTAGGACCATTCAAGACTTCCCGGGGTGGCTTGACACACTTGCTGGTGGCGGTCGACAAGTTCACAAAGTGGATCGAGCCTCGGCCGATTAAGAAGCTCGATGGCCCGATGACCGTCACATTTATCAAGGACATCACCGTCCACTACGGCCTCCCCAACAACATCATCACCGACCATGGTACCAATTTTGCCAAGGGTGCGCTCGCTTGCTACTGTAGCGAGCATGGAGTACGGCTCGACCTTGCTTCTGTGGCCCACCCACAGTCAAACAGCCAGGCCGAAGCGTGAAAATGGCCTCATCCTGGCTGGCCTTAAGCCCAGACTGGTCGAGCCACTCGAGCGCTCGGCCGGCGCCTGGGTCGAGGAGCTGCCGACAGTGCTATTGAGCCTGCGGACCATGCCCAACTAGTCGATGGGGTTCACCCCATTCTTCTTAGTGTATGGGGCCGAGGCGATCATCCCTATCGACGTGGAGTTTGTTTCGCCTCGGGTTACCCTATACACCAAAGCCGACACAAAGGAAGCTAGAGAGGACGACATTGACCTCCTCAAAGAGGCACGTGAGTTGGCACTATCCACAACAGCGTTCTACCAGCAGGCCCTGCACCGCTATGACAATCGACGGGTCAAGCCACTCTCATTCCAAGAGGGGTGACCTGGTGCTCCGGCTGATCCAACGGACAGCCGACCAACATAAGTTGTCCGCCACATGGGAGGGCCCATTCATCATCAGCAAAGCCCTAAGCAACGACGCCTATTACCTAATCGATGCTTAGAAGGCCAAAAGAACAAGAAGGACGTCTTCGGCTCCGAGATAGAGCGACCATGGAAGACACAGCTCCTCCGCCCATTTTACAGTTAGATGTGTGTGTATGTATCTCCCTTACTTTCAATCAATGAACAGCCGACACCCTAGAGCGGGACTCGGGGACTGTCATTTTTCCTTAAACATGAAGTTTTTCATTCACGCCGGCTGCCCTTGAGTCGGCTCGGCCGACCCGGGGACTGCCGGCTCGCCCTACCCCCACCCACCTCAGCAAAGTGCCATAGCTTCTCCTCCTTGACGGCCTAACCCTAGCCGGCTACAAACTACAACATGGCTGTCTGGCCGGCAGGCGCACAAGCAAGGGAGGCGAGGTATATGAGAAATATCGGCAAAGGGTGGGCCGAGCCTAGCCATACTGCCCAGACGATTCAAACATCTAGCTTGCAAAAAGTGTATGGTACCAATACCCTGCCTCCACAACCCACTCTTTGTTCGGCCACGGTCCGCAAGCTGACTGGCCTACAGGAACAAAGACAAAGGAGCGGGGCACATGGGAAACCAAAGATTCAGAGCTAGAAAGATAAGCGAACAAAAGGGCAGAAGGCAACATGTTAAAACTAAAAGGTGCAGCGCATAGATAATGAGATAAAGGAGTGCGGCCTAGAGTACTTTACAATACACCCCAGTGGGTGGACTTGTTCATAACAACTTCGAATGCTAAGAAAAAAATAGGAAAGATACATGACTGGCTATGGCAGTGCCACCTCCCGGTCTCAGTCGACAGGGATGTCTAGATCATCTAGGTAGTCGGCGGCACCTCCGTGCTGGCCTCCACCTCGGCAGCCGGTGGCGCTCTACTGCCAGCAGCGCCTCTGAGTCACCAGACAGTCGTACCCCAGTGGCCCCGGCATGCGTCTGCTCCCCTTCAATGGACGACTCGGCCGCGCCATCAGCATCCATCTTGGCGGCTCCTTCATCGCCCTCGGGCTCGTCCAAGCTGGACGCCACCTCTTCCTCGCCGTCGACAATGGGAACACCATAGTCATTCTCTAGGACAGGCACGCCGTTCTCACCCAGCTCGGGAAAGTAGGTGTCCAGCGCCGCGTAGCTGCCAAGCTCGTGGGCACGGAACCCGATCTCCTCCTCGCGCCACGCCAGGTCCGCCTGCGACGCCGCCCTCAAGGTGCTCAGCCGTCCCTAGTTGATGCCGGAGTACCAAGAGACGGCGAAGGTCAGGGTGACCCTGGCGCCAGCCCGAGCAGTCAACACCCGCCACGCGTCTAATCGGTCGGCAGCATGCTCCAGCCATGTCACGACCCGATCCGCAGGGATATCCTCAGCTCGTTCAAGCCAAAGGGCCAGAGCGATGCCCCAGCCCGCCGTCAGCAGCTGGTCCCAGAAGGCCCGAAGATGGACCACCCTGGCCTCGCAGGCACGCACCACATTCGCGGTTGACCAGTCGGCACCCTCGCCCGGCTCGGCGCCGGCTCGGTGCTATTCCTCCCGATACGCCACCACCGCGCGCTCCTCCCGCGCTTGCGTCTCGGGGAATTGTGCTGGCCCATGGAAGGAAAGTAAGAACGAGGAGGAAGACGGCCAAACACAGTGATGCTTACCAGCAAGAATGACGTGCACCCCGCAAAGAAGGCCGAGTGCGCTGGCCGCCAGACGGTCGGCTCCCGTCTTGAGCTCCTCGGCTAGGCGCACCTCTCCACCGAGCTGAGCCACTTCTTCACGAAGGGTCGCCGCCGTCCCATCGCTTGCGGCCGCCGTCTGCTGTGCGGCCTCCTTCGCCGCCTCCGCCACCTGCAGTGCGTGGCCGAGCCGCTCCACCTATGCCTTCAGTTGCGCCGTCTCCGCCTACGCAGTGCTCAGGCCCGTCTGCAGCCGGTCGCGCTCCCCAGCGACCTCGTCACGCTTGCCCCGGACCTGTGCGAGCGTGTTGCGTAGCTCCTCTACCTCAGCCGGGGGAGTGGCTTCTACTACACGAAAAAGAGTTAGTAGCTGGCCGGACTACAAACAATACAATGGAGTAAGATTTGGCCCGGCTGCCACGCAGCCACGCAGTAGGCCCAAATCTCGGGGACTACACCCAGCGGGTGCGCTCGCGACCACCCAGCAACGAAGAGGAAGAAAGCAACCTTTGGCTGCTTCCAGCTCGGCCTTGACTGCCTCTTGCTCGGCCAACCGAGCGGGGAGGTCCTCGCAGACCTGGAGATAGTTGTTCTTGGTGTAGTGGCGGACGTCTATCGCGTCCGAGAAGATCACCTCGCGCTGCACCAGCTCGTACTGAAAGGGCAAAAATAGAGAAGAGATTAGATTTGGTCCGGTTGCCACGAAGCCGCGCAGCCGACCCGAATCTCGGGGACTACACCTAGTGGGTGCGCTCGAGTGCACCCACCCAACAGATGAGGAGAAAACTTCACGCGAAAGGGCTAACCTCGAGCGCCTTCTCCAGGGTTCTGAGGCTGGCAGCCACCGACAGAAGCCGACCACATTCTTCTTGTAGCAAGCCATCACACGTGACGCCCGCGGCATTGACACTACCTATCCGGGGGCCAGGGGACAATTCGGTCTCAGGAGGGGCTCTATGCAACTACTCTCATGCGGCCATCACCAAAGAGAGCGAATGAGTCCGACTGCCATTGCTACCGCCCGCAGCCGGTGCAGCAGGAGTCGCATGCGTTGCCATCACCATGATGGCTCGGCCACTGTCGCCAGTGGCATCGGCCGCGGCACCCGTTCACCGCTCTGGGACGGACGTAGGGCAGACCACCTCCTGAGCAGCCGGCACGTCAGTCGGCAGGGCCATCACCTCTAGAGGCAGCTTCGGACACGAATCCACGGGCGTTGGCGAGCTCCTTGCTCCAGGAGCCTCAGGCGGCGGTGGCATCATGCCATCCCTCATCGCCTCGGTCAAGGGGCCGTCAGCACCGGTGGTCGCGGTCGGCGCGGCCTTCACCTTCGCGTGCAGCTCCCGCTTGAGCCTCGGTGTGGCCGCGTGCTCCACGGCAAGTGACGTGACCTGCTCGGTTTCGAGGGCTGGCGCCTTGGCTTCCGACAGCTCGATGGCGTCCCTGCAAATCACAAAAGGGGCACGACCAAGAAAAAAGGGCAGGTACAAGCCTCAGAGAAAAACCCTACCCTTGCCGAAAGGAATCGCGCAGGGCCCGCACTTGAGCCTCCTCCACATTGGCGGAGGGGTGTCAGCTGGCACGACCGCACACCGCGTCCTCTTAGGGACCAGGCCTCCGGCCTAGCCATCGACCGGTCGCTTCTCGTGATGGCCCTCCTCTGCCGTCTGACGCCGAGCCGGCTGGGTAACGGTCAGCTGGCCCCCAGTCGGACGCTCGGTGTTCCCTCGCCAGCAGCGCTTCCGGGTCATAGGAGGCGGCGTGTCGAGTACGTGTAACTCGTCGTCATCGTCCGTCCAGTCTTTGACGGACCCTTCAGGGGGCGACGTGACGACTCCTGCTCGTCAGCAAGGGCGCTGACCGGCTCACCCGCGTCATCGCCCCCGTCCCCTTCTTCGCCGTCATCCTCCGGCACGCCTGAGCTTTCGGGAGCATCGGGGCCGCCTTTGTGTGACTCATAGACCTCGATGTCGGAATCCTCCCGATCCGCGAGGAAATGCACCGGGTGTGGGCCGTCTGGGGTGTTCTGCCGAGTGAACAGCTAGGAAGGCACCACGGCCATGCGTCAGGTGCTGCGAACAGAGAGAAAAGACAACAAAGGAAAATAGGGCCAGTCAGCCGAATTCTTACCAGAGGTGGTCGGTTGCCCCGGTGGAACGGCTCCATGCCAAAGCTCCATTCCTCCTCGTCCACATGGTAGTTGGAGATGCAGTTCACCCAGGCGGCCACCTTGTGCAGCGATAGCTCCACAGTCGACAGCCAACACGGGTCCTTGGGGCCGCTCATGTTGCATATTCGGTGCGGCCTCGCCTGCAACGGTTGCACGCGATGAGAGACGAAGGTTGCAATCAAGTCTTCGGCCGTCAAACCCATCGACGGCTGGAGAAGCACCAACTGACTGAACAAGGGCGCCATGTCTGGGGTAAACGGGTTGACGGACCAGTTCGTCACATCCGGCGATGCATTTGTGAAGGGAGGCAAGCCGACCCAGTCGCGCCCCTCTCAGATGTTGCAGACGTAGAATAAGTTCGCTGTCACTTCTTGTAGGACTCATGGAACTTCATCCTCGGCATCGGTGGGTCGTTCCACCTGTAGATTACCATGCCGCCACAGGAGTAATCCACCACGCCATGCTTCTGGCTGCGGAAGTAGAAGAAATGGGGGGAAGAAGGTCGGAAAAGAGCGGATGCCCAAGTACGCATCGCACATCGTGACGAAGCACGTAATGTACAAGATGAGATTCACCCCCAGATGATGCATCTGGAGGACAAAGCTCCGAAGGAAGTGTTGCAGGAAGGAGCTCGCCGGCAGCCCAAAGCCGACGAGGAAATGGCTCGCGAAGACGATGCGCTCGCCGTCACGGGGTTGCGGGACGATCTCGTCCCCAGGCGCGCGGGCCTCAATCACCTCCTCGGACGGGAGCTTCCGCGTCCAGCGGAGGTACACGATATGCTCGCCGTTGATCATGGAGCCCTCCCATGAGCCGGCGGGGATTTTCGGCATCTTGGCGGTCGTCTGAGGCGAGCTGGGCAATAACAAACGCGAGAGACGAACCCCCAGCGGATCTACCGCGGGGGAGGTGCTGCATGCGCGAGGAGGAAGGGAGGAGGCGGAGAGGCGCTGTGGGCACGGGGAGGAAAAAGGAGGCATAGAGTCCAGGGCAAGAAGAAGTGGGAAGGAGAGGCAATGTCTGCCTTAGCCTTCATCCCCCCTCTTTTAAAGCCTCGGGAGGTGGAGGGGCGTGCGGGATCCGTTACACCCATAATCTCCACCTCCCTCACGATCCCCACACATTTAACATGCGTGGGGAATGCAAACCGATGGGTGTGGCCACAAAAGATCCATGTGTGGGCCAAGGCGGGCCAGGCTGGCCCTGTAGCACCGTCCCATCGCGCAGAAAGTGGCGGGCCCATCGCCCTTCACTAGCCGACACATGGCACCTTCCACATGGTGCTGGCACCCAGGCGACACGAAGAACCCGAGGCGCCGTGGCAGCCTGCTGAAGCGCGGCTGGTTCAGACTAGGGCCGGCCGTGGCCCAATCGGCTATCGATCGGCCGGCTGCCCTTCCCGCTTGCACCAAGCCTAGCCGCGTGACGACTCCGGCCTGCTGGGCGACATCGACAAATCTTTCAGGTGCGGGGGGGCTACAGACAGGGATACTACCCCCGGGTATACCAAGAGTGGAGATTAGTCATCTCCAAGACATCTAGGGCCGCCTGGCCGCACATGCCGCCTGACAATAGCCGGCCCATTCGGCCGACCCAAGTACGTCCGACTGGCAACAACTGGTCCCTTCTGCCCACAAGTGCGGCCGACTGGAGATAGCCGGCCCCACTTCTGGCCCACACGTACCTGGTCGGCTGACGGTAGCCGGCCACCTCTTCGACACGTACGCGACTGCCCGGCGGGGCTCGGCCGACCGGCTCCCGTCCCATCCGACCGTACCATCGTATGCAGACGAGAGAAGACAAATGTTGAGAGGCTATCACGACAGCAGTACGCGCTGATTTGTACGGCCGTGCTATGGTGTGATGATGCGAGGGTCAGCGAGGCTACAGGGACCCCGACCCTAACCGAGCAAGGAAGTCGTGTAGCCACGTTCCCCCCTATCGCACTCGCCTTGACAACTTGGCGCACCGACCATTGCCGCATATGTTTGGTGGGTCCCTCGAGAAGACCCAACAGCAGGTGGGCCCCACAACCGGTTGAAGAGGCTGGCAGCCGGTCCCCACCTCACAATCCTACCATTACCACTTTAACTCTTGGCTGCACTATAAAGCCACGCCCCTGCCCACTGAGAGAGGCAGGCCGAAACAGACAACATTCCCACAATCACACGTAGAACACCACCCGAGGCAGCGAGACTGGCAGCCAGTGCTCCGTTTCCCTCCTCACGAACAGCTCAAGGAGCAACCTCTGTACTGTGTTTAATTTATAGTCACACAAGGAGGACTAGGGGTTTTACCTCATCGGAGGGACCTGAAACTGGGTAAACTGGTGTCATGTGTGTTGCGCCTACTCCTGTTCCCGGACACCGTCGGCGCCCATCGGCCCCAATCCACGAATTAAGCCACCCCATGGCATCTGCCCCGGAAATACCACGACAACCATAGGGTGTATTCAAAATCTAGTAACGGTAAAACCTATGAATGACGCGGATATCAATAATCTAGGAGGCACAGCCTTACAAAGTTGATGCGAGGATTTATTACACATAGAGGGAGTTGAGGAGGATGAGGGAGACATGGGATCGGAGGGGTATATGGCCTCTTCAATTGCCGATTGTCTTCCACATGAAACTTCCCCACAGAGCAATACAGAATCAATATAGGATAAACCTAAGAGACCTTGGAAAAGGAAGGTGTATCCTGTATCGGCGGTACGGAGGAGTGCGAGACTGAAGCGAAAGAAACAATTCCATGATGAAATATAAAAGGAATCTTTTGGAATAGCAGAGGTCTGGCAGAGTTGGCTAAAAGGAGATTTCTTAGAGATGCATCTTTAGAGCATAAGTTAGACTTTATGGCGCTACAAGAGACGTATAGAGATAATTTCACATCACAATTTCTCAACACACTCTCACGAGTATTTGATTTTGATTGGCTGCCACCAAGGGGTAGATCTGGGGGAATCTTACTTGGGGTTAAGTGTGAAACATTAGAGGTGTTGACTGTGGTATATGGTGAGTTTTCCATCAAATTTTGTGTGAGGTCGAAAGTTGATGGCTTCAGATGGGCTTTGGTGGCCGTATATGGGGCGGTGCAACCTGAGCTGAAATATGAGTTTCTCGCCGATTTAGTGAGAATATGTGGAGATGAAAGACTTCCCGTTATGGTTGGGGGAGACTTTAATATTATTCGAAGACAAGAAAATAATAATAATGACAACTTCAATGGAAGATGGTCACTTATGTTGAACATGGTTATCGAGAGTCTCGATTTGAGGGATCTTGACCTCACTTGTAGACAATTCACATGGGCAAACTAATTACCGGTGCGAACATATGAGAAGTTGGACTGGGTATTGACCAGTGTAGAATGGGAACATAAGTACCCGCTGGTTTCAGTAGATGCCTTACAATGAGCCATCTCAGATCACACACCACTCATGGTCGACTCTGGGGAAATGAATCATGTGGGTAATTGAAATATCTTCTCTTTCGAATTAAGTTGGTCCGACACAGAAGGATTCATGGATCTCATAGCTATCGAATGGGCTAGGGGTTCTGGTGGATCTTCTAACATGGAAAGATGGCAAAACAAAATCAGACACTTGTGCCAATTCTTGACAGGTTGGGCCAAGAATCAAAGAGGAATTTAGAAAAGGGAAAAATAAGGACTTATTTGACTCATTAATGAGCTCGATGTGAAAGCTAAGTCTACTCTTCTCAATGTGTCTGATCGGAATACTAAGATTGAGGCTGAGAATAAATTACAAGCTCTTCTCGGAGAGGAGGATATGAAATGGGCACTTCGAGCCAAGGTGACGAAGGTGCTTCAGGGGGGCGATAACACACAATTTTTTCATATGATTGCAAATGGCAATCATCAAAAGAAGAAAATAATTCAACTTGAGCAGGATGAGGGTACAATTGTAGGACATGAGAACCTAAAATTGTACATTTCTGAATAATATAAGAAATTATTTGGTTCACCCAAAGAGAATTTTGTGTCTCTGGATGAAAGCACAACATATCACATACCTCAGCTCAATTCCGATGACAGTGCACTTAGAAAAAGGGGCTTTAGTCCCGGTTCCAAAGGGGCTTTAGTCCCGGTTCTCCAACCGGGACAAAGTTATCGGGATTAATGCCCATTACTTTTAGTCCCGGTTGGCTTACGAACCGAGACTAAATGAGCCCCAAGTGGTCGTCGTGGGGCACCCAGGCAGGAGCACCTTTAGTCCCGGTTCGTAACACCAACCGGGACCAAAAGGCAGCCATGCGCCAGCAGCTCGCAGGCCCTTGGTTTTTTTTTGAAGGGGGGTAGGGGTTTTTGAGGGTTTTATTAGGGGTTTCATATTGTGTTAGCTAGCTACAACATATAGAGATAAGTGACCTCTCTTTATCCGTGCTTGGTCAACGGTAGCTACTATACATATAGAGAGAACTCGACGCTAACTAGTAAGCACATGAAGGAACCATTAATTACACAACATCGTCATGACCATATATAGAGAGAAGTGACCTCTCTTTCTCCGTGCTTGGTTGAACAACTCCACGCTACTACATATAGTACACGATCATGCATATATACAATATATAACAACTCTCGTGATCCCTAACTAGCTAATATATATCCACCAAAATCGGTATGGAAATCCAGATGTTATTCCCCGTCTGATGGTATGACATGATCAACAAAGAATCCCACCAACTCCGCTTGAATTGCTCGTATGCGATCAGTTTGTAGGAGTGTGTCCCGCTTTCGCGCGATCTAATTTGAAGAAGGGGGTCAATAAGTATATATATGAATGAAACTCAACACAGTTGATGGTAATAAAATAAAAATGTGAATATTGTTTACATACTTCAAGTTCTTTAAAACACCTGCCCTTCTCACAGGTTGTCTGATGAATCCACTCGCAAACAAAGAATCCACATAAATTATCCCCGGATTCCTGCCTCAAGCAGTACTTTACGAGAATAGAGTTTAGTCAAAATAATAATCAAGCATGATAATGGTATTGAAACTAGAATGAATGACAGGCGCGCGGAACTAGCCAGTACTACTTACTTGGGAGAAGGAAAATCACAGCTCCTTATTCCATTCACCTTTAGCTTTCTTAGTGAACTTTTTGCGAATACTCGATGGCAAAGAAAACTATTACTTGCTACTAGGAAATGAAATAAAGTTGTCTATATGGTGCAATAATGATTGAACTTACTTCTGGAGTATTTTAGTAACCGGCGCCAAGTGTGCACGGTCTTTACATAGAGAGTCCAAGACAATTACTACTCCATTTTCAACCCTAATGATTAGCAGAACAAAATGAAACATGCGCACGCATAACTCATCAATTACCCTTATAACCTCTAGTAAGCGAAACAGAATGGTTAGAAGACAACTAGCTAGTAACGACACTCACCCGAAGTTGTAAGAAAATAGTATTCCCCTTCTGTCATGTTGTCGAAGTAACACATTTACCAAGTTGTTCTTTGTATTGATGGGATTCGTGCATACATTATGTTCTTTTATGGTATCTAGGTTAATGAACCCAATGTCATATATTTGTCCTCTTTTGCATTCGAGGATCTTCAATCTGCATAATATAGTAAGGATAATTACACATGCAAGAATGAGGGAGTTGAGCTAGAGACTTAAGTATAGAAATAATAGTTATAGACAATAGCAACTCCGATCATTTTGTTGAGGGCGTCTTGATTGTATTACTGAAATAATTCGTCAAATTCAATGTACAACGACCCGGTTCCATTGTAAAAGTGCTCATGTTTAAATCCCACGTAGATATTGTTGGTCCCATCCTTGCAGGCATTCAAGTACCAATTATGTAGTCTTCGCATCATTGTTGATAGTTCTGTCAACTGCTGAGGTTTGACGAGAGGATTCCCGTGCTTGTATCTAATGGCTACTGTTGGGGCAATTTCGTACTGTACATCTTCGCTTACGAAATAAGCTGCAATGAGACCAAGATAATTAGCGGCCACTACCCCCGGATCAACATTAGCGACAACGGTAAACACTTTGAGCGGGGGGCACAATTACTTCTCCTGTTCGCCGAGCTGGAGAATTGTTTTCCTACGTCTCGAACCACTGATACTTGAGCTTTTCGACTACTTCGCTTTCTCATATGTCTTTTCAATAGTTCGCTCATAGTGTGATGGCAGAGGAAGCGGTGCCATTGGTGGTTTCTGAAGGGCATCGAGACTCTTCACTTTTACCGTATCAAGTTTCTCCCTTGGAGGTGGACGTTTCGGTGCAAGTTGGTCCTTAGTATAGGCATCCACGATTTTTGCATTTTCCTCGATAGTGTTCTCATATGGTAACTTTGGAAGAGCCTTGAGGCTTGGACCATATTTGAATCTCTTCCCGCCTATTGTACTGCTAGCCACCGGAGCGGCGGCGACTCTCTTCCACGGTTGCTTACGCGCCGGAGGAGGCGGAGGAGAAGGAGGCGGATTGGGCTCACTTGTTGGAGGAGGCAGCGGAGGAGGAGTGGGCTCACTTGCCGGAGGAGGCGGATGAGGAAGAGTGGGCTCACTTGCCAGAGGAGGTGGAGGAGGCGGAGTGAGCTCACTTGCCGGAGGAGGCGGACGGGGAGGCGTCGAGTGTGGAATCTTGATGTACTCCTTTCTTCATATACATGTAGACCTCAAAGCGTCACCCATATGAATCTCCCCTTCACCTATTTGGTAGTCAAGCTCTAGCTCCTCAAATCCCTCCGTTATTTCATCCACCATCACAATAGCATAGCCATGTGGAATCATACGACAATGGAAAGTTCCCTCAGCTCGAGGAGGTAGAACAGAGCCGAGCGCCGCCTTCAAGGTTAGGTTTTGGCATTTCGCCATTAGCACACAATGTTCAGACTCTGTGATACTATCCACGGGGTTGCGAGGACCTGGGAAATCAGGCTGAACGAGGTCCATGGAGGCCATGCTGCTTCTCCGCTGAGATGGTGGGGGCAGTGTCCATGGAAGGATCTTCGTGCGGCTGAGGTGGTTGGTCGGTAGCACGCTGGATCTCAAAATCCTCTAGTTTCGCTAATCTTGCACTGAGCTTGTGCATTTCGGTTGCTTCCTCTTTTCTCTTTCTCTGTCGGCTTCTATAACCATCACTGCTGGGAAACCCATGCATCCACGGAATGGATCCTGATGTGCCTCATGTTCGTCCAGGGTGTTCAGGATTCCCGAGGGCCTCTGTCAGCTCGTCCTTCTCTCTGTCGAGCATGAACGTCCCTTCCTACGCTGCCTTGATTGCCTCCTGAAGCTTGGTAATGGGTATTGCAAGTTGTTCGTTCATCCAAACGCACTTCCCTGATTTTGGGTCCAAAGTTCCCCCAACCCCGAAGAACCAAGTCCTTGACCGATCTGGCGAGGGCAATGTCATTGGTTGGACCCCTTTATCAAGCAGGTCTTGCTCAGCTTTGTCCCACAATGATCGGGCTTTGCTGTAGCCACCTGACCCCGTGGTATGGTGATACTTCTTCAATGCAACATTTCGCTTGTTTGTCTCTGATCTTTGCTTACCCTTGTTCGATTTCTTGTAGGCCACAAATGCTGGCCAGTGATCTCTGAACTTCTCATATTGACCGGTGAACTCTGGAGTCTCGTCTTTCTGGACAAACTTTGTGCTCAAATATTTCCTCCAGTTCTTGAATAGTTCTGCCATCTTCTTTAGAGCAAACGTCTTGACCTTTCGCTCTATAACGGCGTTATTCGGATCCTCCTCTAGCGTTAGGCTGAAATTTGTCATCAACGAGGCCCAAATATCATCTTTCAGTCTATCATGGACATAAGAAACTTCAGGGTCCTTCTTCTTATTCCATTCGTGGATTGTGATAGGGACGTTGTCCTTAATAATAACTCCGCACTGATGTACAAATGCATCCTTGGCCCTCTTGGGAGCAATCGGTTGGCCATTTCCAGCGACTTGTGCGATCATGAACATTTCATCCTGTCGCAATCTTTTCACACTGATTTCCCGCTACTAGTGCGATCAGGAACATTTCCTGTGACTTGTGCGATCATGAACATTTCCTGCGACTTGCTAGTGTGGTTATTGGAGAAGGGAATAATTTTTAGACTGATTCTCAAACTGTACCAGTTGTGATTCTGCAACAGAGAATGTTCGGTTGAACCTCTCTGTCAAGGATTCAGTTAATCCTGTATGATGTTCCCTTTGTCCTTTCGTATGTTACTTGCCCGAGATTCGATCGTCGGTATCTCCATACCTAGTTTAATCTTGTTACCGGCAAGTCTATTTACTCATTCCCTAATACAAGATCCAATGACTAACTCCTTAGTCACATTGCTCGCAAGGCTTGTTGTGATGTTGTATTACCGAGTGGGCCCCGAGATACCTCTCCGTCACACGGAGTGACAAATCCCTGTCTTGATCCATGCCAACCCAACACACAGCTTTGGAGATACCTGTAGAGCACCTTTAAAGTCACCAGTTACGTTGCGATGATTGGTACACACAAGGTATTCCTCCGGTGTCCGGGAGTTGCATGATCTCATGGTCATAGGAACAAATACATTGACATGCATAAAACAGTAGCAATAAACGGACACAATCATATGCTACGTTCATAGTTTGGGTGTTGTCCATCACATCATTCCCCTAATGATGTGATCCCATTATGAAGTGACAACGCTTGTCTATGTCCAGGAAACCTCGACCATCTTTGATCAATGAGCTAGTCAACTAGAGGCTCACTAGGGACAGTGTGTTGTCTATGTATCCACACATGTATTTGAGTTTCCAATCAATACAATTCTAGCATGGATAACAAACGATTATCATGAACAAGGAAATATAACAATAACCAATTTATTATTGCCTCTAGGGCATATTTCCAACAGTCTCCCACTTGCACTAGAGTCAATAATCTAGTTCACATCACTATGTGATTGCAATGAATCTAACACCCATATAGTTCTAGGGTTCGATCATGTCTTGCTTGTGAGAGAGGTTTTTAGTCAACGGGTATGAACCTTTCAGATATGTGTGTGCTTTACAAATCTCTATGTCATCCTATAGATGCTGCTACCACACGCCATTTGGAACTATTCCAAATAACTACTCCACCATACGAATCCGGTTTACTACTCAGAGTTACTCGGATTAGTGTCAAAGCTTGCATCGACGTAACTCTTTACAACGAACTCTTCAATCACCTCCATAATCGAGAAAATTCCTTAGTCCACTACTTGCTAAGGTTAACTTTGACCGATGTTCAACGATTCAATCTTGGATCACTTTTTGTACCCCTTGACAGACTCATAACAAGGCACACATCAGGTGTGGTACGTAGCATGGCATACTTTAGAGCCTACGGCTAACCCATAGGGGACGACCTTCATCCTTTCTCTTTCTTCCACCGTGGTCGGGCTTTCAGTCTTACTCAAATTCACACCTTACAACATAGCCAAGAACTCCTTCTTTGCCGATCTATTTTGAACTCCTTCAAAAACTTGTCAAGGCATGCATTTCGTTGAAAGTTCTATTAAGCACTTTGATCTATCTCCATAGATCTTGACGCTCAATGTTCAAGTAGCTTAATCCAGGTTTTCCTTTGAAAAACTCTTTTCAAACAACCCTTTATGATTTCCAGAAATTCTACATTATTTCCGATCAACAATATGTCAACCACATATACTCATGAGAAATTCTATAGTGCTCCCACTCACTTCTTTGGAAATACAAGTTTCTCACAAACCGTGTATGAACCCCAAAACTTTGATCATCTCATCAAAGCGTATATTCCAACTCTCAGATGCTTTCTCTAGTCCATAGAAGGATCTTTGGAGCTTGCATACTTGTTAGCATCCTTAGGATCGACAAAACCTTCTCGTTGTATCACATACAACCTTTCCTCAAGGAAACCGTCGAGGAAACAATGTTTTGACATCCATCTGCAAGATTTCATAACGGAAAATGCAACAACTGGTAACATAATTCCAACAAACTTTTAGCATCGCTACGAGTGAGAAATTCTCATCGTAGTCAACACCTTGAACTTGTCGGAAACTTTCTTTGCAACAAGTCGAGCTTTCTAAATGATGACATTCACCATCATCGCATGTCTTCCTTTTAAAGATCCATCTGTACTTAACAGTCTTATGACCATCAAGTAGTTCCAGAGTCCACACTTTGTTTTCATACATGGATCCTCTCTCGGATTTCATAGTCTCCAGCCATTTGTTGGAATCTGGGCCCACCATCGCTTCTCCATAGCTCGTAGGTTCATTGTTGTCCAACAACATGACCTCCAAGACACGGTTACCATACCACTCTGTAGCAGTTTGTGACCTTGTCGACCTACGAGGTTGGTAGTAACTTGATTCAAAGTTTCATGATCACTATCACTAGCTTCCACTTCAATTGGTGTAAGCGCCACAGGAAGAACTTCCTGCGCCCTGCTACACACTGGTTGAAGTGACAGTTCAATAACCTCATCAAGTTTCCACCATCCCCCCCCCACTCAATTCTTTTGAGAGAAACTTTTCGTCAAGAAAGGACCCGTTTCTAGAAACAAACATTTTTCTTCCGAATCTGAGATAGGAGGTATACCCAACTGTTTTGGGTGTCCTATGAAGATGCATTTATCCGCTTTGGGTTCGAGCATATCACGCTAAAATCTTTTTTGCATAAGCCTCGCAGCCCCAAACTTTTAAGAAACAATAGCTTTGGTTTCTCCAAACCATAGTTCATATGGTGTCATCTCAACAGAATTACGTGGTGCCCTATTTAAAGTGAATGCGGTTGTCTCTAATTCCTAACCCAAAATGATAGTGGTAATTCGATAAGAGACATCATAGTATGCACCATATCCAATAGGGCGCGGCTATGACGTTCGGATACACCATCACACCATGGTGTTCCAGGTGGCATTAGTTGTGAAACAATTTCCATATTGTCTTAACTGTGTACCAAACTCGCAACTCATATATTCATCTCTATGATCATATCATAGACATTTTAACCTCTTGTCACAATGTTGCACTCTGAAATAGCTTGAACTTTTCAATATTTCAGACTTGTGATTCATCAAGCAAATACTCCTGTATCTATTCAGATCATTAGTGAAATAAGAACATAACGATATCCACTGCATGCCTCAGCACTCATTGGACTACACACATCAAAATGTATTACTTCCAACAAGTTACTTTCCTGTTCCATCTCACTGAAAATGAGGCCTTCAGTCATCTTGCCCATGTGGTATGATTTGCATGTGTCAAGTGATTCAAAATCAAGTGAGTCCAAATAATCCATTTGCATGGAGTTTCTTCATGCGTTTATACCAATAGGCATTGTTCGCATGTCTCAAACATTTCAAAAAACGAGTCAGTCCAAAGATCCATTAGCATGGAGCTTCTTCATGCGTTTTATACCAATATGACTCAAGCGGCAGTGCCTGAAGTAAGTGGTACTATCATTACTACTTTGTATCTTTTGCCATCAATATTATGAACATGTGTATCACTACGATCGAGATTGAATAAACCATTCATTTTAGGTGCAAGACCATTGAAGGTATTATTCAAATAAACAGAGTAACCATTATTCTCCTTAAATGAATAACCGTATTCCGATCAACACAATCTAATCATGTCTATGCTCAATGCAAACACCAAATAACATTTATTTAGGTTCAACACTAATCCAGATGATAGAGGGAGCGTGTGATGTTTGATCATATCAATCTTGAAATTTCTTCCAACACACATCATCGCCTCACCCTTGCTAGTATCCATTTATTCCGTCGCTTTTATTTCGAGTTTCTAACACTTAGCAACCGAACCGGTATCTAATACCCTGGTGCTACTAGGAGTACTAGTAAAGTACACATCAATATCATGCATATCCTATATACTTTTGTCGACTTTGCCAGCCTTCTCATCTACCAAGTAACTAGGGTAGTTCCGCTCCATTGACTGCTCCCCTCATAATAGAAGCACTTAGTCTCGGGTTTGGGTTTAACCTTGGGTTTCTTCACTAGAGTGGCAACTGGTTTGCCTTTCATGAAGTATCCCTTCTTACCCTTGCCCTTCCCGAAACTAGTGATTTCACTAACCATCACAATTGATGCTCCTACTTGAGTTCTACTTTCGCGGTGTCAAACATCGCGAATAGCTCAAGGATCATCATATCTATCCCTGGTATGTTATAGTTCATGAAAAGCTTTGTAGCTTGGTGGCATTGACTTTGGAGAACTATGTAAATCACTATGTTATCTCGAAGATCAACTCCCACTCGATTCAAGTGATTGTAGTACTCAGACAATCTGAGCACATGCTCAACGATTGAGCTTTTCTCCCTTACTTTGTAGACGAAGAATCTTGTCGGAGGTCTCATACCTCTCAACAAGGGCACGAGCCTGAAATCCCAATTTCATCTCTTGGAACATCTCATATGTACCGTGACGTTTGAAACATCTTCGAAGCCAAAATGTTAAGCCATTTAAGCATTACGCACTGAACTATCATGCAGTCATCAAAAACGTGTATGTGAGATGTTCGCAAAATCCCCAGACGATGTTCGGGGTTCAGCACACCGAGTGGTGCATTAAGGACATAAGCCTTCTGTGCAGCAATGAGGACAATCCTCAGATTACGGACCCAATCCACATAATTCCTACTATCATCTTTCAACTAAATTTTCTCTAGGAACATCTCAAAAGAGTAGAGCTACAGCGCAAGCTACAACATAATTTGCAAAACATTTTGACTATGTTCATGATAATGAGTTCAATTAATCATATTACTCAATTGCTCCCACTCAAATTGACATCCCTCTAGTCATTCGAGTGTCCAATGATTCAAATTCACTAACTCAAGTCCGATCATCACGTGAGTTGAGTTTAGTTTCAATAGTGAACATCTCCATGTTGATCATATCAACTGTATTATTCATGCATGACCTTTCGGTCTCTTGTGTTCCGAGGCCAAATCTGTGCATGCTAGGCTCGTCAAGTTTAACCCGAGTGTTCCACGTGTGCAACTATTTTGCACCCGTTGTATGTGAACGTTGAGTCTATCACACCCGATCATCACGTGGTGTCTCGAAACGATGAACTGTCACAATGGTGCACAGTCCAGGAGAACACAATTTTATCTTGAAATTTTAGTGAGGGATCACCTTATAATGCTACCGTCTTCCTAAGCAAAACAAGGTGCATAAAAGGATTAACATCATCTGCAAATCATAAGTGACATGATATGGCCATGGACTTGCTTCTTGATCTCCATCACCAAAGCACCGGCATGATCTCCATCGTCACCGACGCCGCACTATGATCTCCATCATTGTGCTATCATCGAGGTTGTCACGCTATCTATGCTGTTACTACTAAAGCTACTGCCTAGCAATATAGCAAGAGCTGTTGGAAATATGCCCTAGAGGCAATAATAAAATGGTTATTATCATATTTCCTTGTTCATGATAATCGTCTATTGTTCATGCTATAATTGTATTAACAGGAAATAGTAATACATGTGTGAATAAATAGATCACAATGTGTCCCTAGCAAGCCTCTAGTTGGCTAGCTCGTTAGTCAATAGATGATCATGGTTTCCTGATCATGGGCATTAGATGTCATTGATAACGGGATCACATCATTGGGAGAATGATGTGTTGGACAAGACCCAATCCTAAGCATAGCACTAGATCGTATTGTTCGTATGCTAAAGCTTTTCTAATGTCAAGTATCTTTTCCTTCGACCGTGAGATTGTGCAACTCCCGGATACCGTAGGAGTGCTTTGGGTGTATCAAATGTCACAACGTAACTGGGTGACTATAAAGGTGCACTACGGGTACCTCCGAAAGTGTCTGTTGGGTTGGTACGAATCGAGATCGGGATTTGTCACTCCGTGTGACGGAGAGGTATCTCTGGGCCCACTCGGTAGAACATCATCATGATCTCAATGTGACTAAGGAGTTATTCACACGATGACGTGCTACGGAACGAGTAAAGAGACTTACCGGTAACGAGATTGAACAAGGTATAGGTATACCGACGATCGAATCTCGGGCAAGTTCTATACCGACAGACAAAGGGAATCGTATACGGGATTGATTGAATCCTTGACATCGTGGTTCATCCGATGAGATCATCGTGGAGCAAGTGGGAGCCACCATGGGTATCCAGACCCCGCTGATAGTTATTGGCCAGAGAGGTGTCTCGGTCATGTCTGCGTGTCTCCCGAACCCGTAGGGTCTACACACTTAAGGTTCGATGATGCTAGGGTTATAGGGAATTGTTATACGAGGTTACCGAATGTTGTTCGGAGTCCCGGATGAGATCCCGGACGTCACGAGGAGCTCCGGAATGGTCCGGAGGCAAAGATTGATATATAGGACGGATGGTTTCGGATACCGGAAGTGTTTCGGGCATCAGCCACTACAAGAAATAAGGTCAATTATGACTCCCTATATTGGTCATTGATTCGTCATTGTTGTCGTTTATCGACCTTTTTTTGACCAAATTTACAACGTCAACAGTTGGCCGTCAAGAATGAACAAACATGACCTTTCTAAAATTTTGGTCATGGGTCTCTATTGACCAAAAATTTGGTTTGGTCATTAACCATTTGTGTGAGCCACGTAGGATCTGACGTGGCCAAGCTGACGTGGCATTCTTAGTGACCAAATGGAATCATCATAAATTTCAAAGCCCAGTCCACCAATCTAGCCTACATGGGCCTGGCCCAATATCTATTTTACTATTGCAAATGTCTGATTTGTTTGGGTTAAAGCATTATTTTGCTAGATGCACACATATCTCAGGATAGGCCCATTAAAAAACAAGTACAACAAAATAAAATATTGCAGATAAACTGTATATTTTATTTGAGTAGCACATCACATGAAGTACAATACATCCACCGATTCCTCCACACATTAAGGTTCAAGGCCTAACAAGTGCACATCAAAATAATTTTACAAATGCACAATCGCACATAAAAAGAGTTCGACAAAGTTTGATTGAGAAGCACAAGTTTCTTCTCATCCTCTTCCTCTGCACAATATGCCACTCTTGTCATTAACGTCTGCGAGAAGAAAATGATGGTAAGGCTTCGAAAGCATACCAAGGAAACTAACATGATAGAGCATCAAATAATAATGCATAAATAAGCTTGTACACAACGAGCCACATATAATAAAAAAGCAACACATAATAACCGACTATAAGTTCATGCACATGTACCACAACAAATCTCATTATATTATTTATCTCAAAAATTCCATGTAGATGTTAGACATGCTTGAAAAGAAACCTGGGAGGTCGAATAATTATCAAATAACAAAATGAAACTTCCAAAAATAAATATACTGAATCTTATATTTTTAACTTTGTAACTTAACTAAAATTATTTCTCACTACACAAAATGGTTTTGTCTAGAACGGCCATAGGAGCCATATTGTTATGATCTTTTACACTTATGCAAGAATGCCAAGATGTGATGCAACATATATTCACATTGTAAATTGCTAGTTAGTTAGCTAGCAGACAACAATAAGTGAGCACAGTTCCCCAATCAGGGTGATAGGAGAAAAACATGACAATACAAGCATAAACCAGTGAACATATAACCTGACAATAAAGAGGTGCTGCTGCTAATACATTAATTAATCTACAAAACATGACAATAAACCAAACATATGTTGCTGACAATACAAGCATTAACCTGACAATAAAGAGGTGCTGCTGCTGCTGACAATACAAGTCGTTTACCAGCAAGAGATGCATCACACAGCCATACAAGATTTATTTGTTCTTTTCCCTTGCTCAGTACAACGCAATACAATAAAGAGCACAACGCAGTATAACGCTTCCATCTAAGCGCATTTCAGTCAATTCAGTTTTTCTGTACGTCTCCACAAGGTGTACCATGTCGCGAGTGCTGAAACAATTAGTTTATTTTAGTGTCGAACTGCACAGAATCGTTGTAATTTTGTGTTCTATTTTATCCATGATTATAACATAATCGGGTTCTGGTTCCAATTGGATTGCTGTTGAATGAACTTCACAAGGTACAACATGCACAAGACAGGACTCTTGGATTCTAATTTTCCTCCATTGTGTTTGGAGTTCTTGGCGTTTCAGCATACTGCATGCAACTCATGAGTTCATGTCTATCCTGCTTGCTTTAGGTCCCAATGAATTTGAAATTTCATCTTTTTTAATGCGTTCCAGAAAATATACATATTTAATTAGAAATATGGGTGAGTCAGTCACCCCTGTTTGTACTATTGGTGAGCTTGATTAATTAGCACTGAACTTAAATTTTTTAATTCACTTCATTCACCAACAAAGAAAAATGATGGTAACTTTCAGGTGTTCACAGAACGACATATTTCTCTAATCTGGTCTTGTTTCTATTTAAATATGTAGAATCTGAGCTAAACTATTTGTTTTGCACCATGTAGATTGCAGTTTTTTGAACTGATAGGGCGCTATACGATTCAATTCCTTATGCTATTCCATATTAACTGTAACTTTCTCGAACAATTGTGAGGTAGTGACCCTTATAGAAATAAAAGAAAAATTGATAAGATTGTGCTGGTGTTTATGGTGTTTATGCTGAAATGGTCACAAGAAGAGAACCCCTTGATGGGTCTGATGCAAGACCTTGATTTGCTTAAATAAATTTTCTTGTAGAAAAGGTAACACTATAGTCGCCCTCCTTGCGCGAACAAATAAAGGGTCGAGCTCATCCACAAGGTCACCCTCCTTGCACGAACAACAAACTATACGACAGCAGGAGAGCTTGACCAGAACTTGTGATTACTTATTCGCTTTGCTTGGCAGGCAGGAAATGTACGGGTTATGGAGACATGTAAACGTGATTACTTATTTGTAGCAAATCACAACCGTTCTTTTGCTCTCTTTTCACTGTTATATATCTAAGCCGTTTGTTTTCTATCGTTTTAATAATATAATAGATACAAATCAAGAGCAAATTATTAGCAATCATAGAAGTTATCAATTTTAGTTACTAGCTAGGTTACAAACATCAGCTAGGCATAAAACTATACAAAGCACAATTCACGTCCATAGAAAACCAAACAACGCACTCAACAAACAAGTTGCATACCTGCGAGTTTTTTTCTCCTTGTCATAGTTGCATAACGGTCGCCGCTCGCACCGCCCCTCCGTTGGCCGGACCGGCCCTCGCTCACGCCGCCCCACTGTTGGCCGAACCGGCCACCACAAATAAAATATGCAAATTAAGCAAAAGAAAAGGACTCTATTAGGCTATGCTTGAAATTAGGAAGACGTGGAAGCAAGCATCATATACTATGAAAAAGACAAGAACTGGCAACTAACAGTTCTGCAACTCACTATATATGAATCATGAGTCAACAATCAGGATTGGTTTTACAGTTTCTCAGATTTGAGAAGTAATCCACATTTACAAGAATGCAATCTCAGCATACTAATTACTCTTGAAACTGGAGTCATCCTGTCTATGTGAACGCATCTGAGCGGGAAAACATATAGTTACGAAAGGCCAAGTAACAATGTTACCTTACCTGGCTGATCTAGTGGAAGATTCAGTTCCGAGCCCGATATAAAGCATAACAATCATCCAAGAAAAACTGAAAAGAACGCAAGCATAAGATATATGTTCCGCAAGTAGGAGCGGAAAGGAGATACAGAGGGAATAGGTGATCCAACCTTGAGCAGCACGAGCAGTGAAGCGGCGGCAGCGACGGCCATGTACACCTGCGTGGCGACGGCGGTGACGGCGACAGCCATGTACACCTGCATGGGGACGGCGGCAACGGGGGGAGATAGGGGTCAGGCTCCAGATCCGGCGATGGGGGGAGAGGCCAGGATCCAGGCGCACCTGCTTGAGCGAGGAAGGGAAGGTGATCCTGCCGCACTCGAGGGGCGGGCGGACGACGGAGACGGCAGCGCCGCGCCGGCGACGGCAGACGCAGGCGCAGGCGACGACATCGCGGCGCGGGTGGGGGGGGCAGCGCTCTGCGCCGGCGTTGATGCGGCGGACGATGTCGGTGAGCAGCTCCGGCAGCAGGAGGGACCACCTCTCCTCGTCGGCATCCCCCTCCTCCTCCTCCTGGAGGCGGCCGGGGGCGTCCTCCGGGGTGACCTCGGGTGGAGCTGGATCCATGCCTGTCGCCGGATGGATCTAGGAGCCGTCGGAGTTGCGACGTGAGAGGAGGAGAGGGGGAGGGCCGGCGGCGAGCTATAGGAGGAGGAATAGGCCGGCGTGGGTGGTGGCGGCGGCGAGGGAGAGGGGTTCGTGGCGAGAGGAGAGCTAGGTTACAAGACACAGAGGGGGGATGACGCTGGACTTAATTAGGTGGGCTATTTTTTCTCCTTTTCTCTATGGATGGATGGAGGGATGTGGGGGTAGAGAGCTAGATGGATATATGGATGGATATGCGCCACATCATCGATCCATGGAACAAATGTTTCCACCAATAGGAATTAAGCTCATGTAATTGTGTTCTTCTTTTTATTTTGCTTCTAATTTTTTCTACCCTCTTGACCGACGAAGGAGGGCAAGTACTAACTGCATCCACATCGGTGAAGGTTCCGGCGGCCTCGTCTAGGACCACGTGAACCCGCCCGACTGCTATCACACATGAATATCGGATGGATGTGCGGCATGTCATCTATCTAAGGCATAAATATGTCCACGAATGAGAAGTAACCTATCGTGTGGTTGTTTCCACCCTCAAGTGATGACGACGGTGCCGTTCATGAAGAGGGTCACACTCTGGAGCCACGTGGCGGGCGTCTAAAGCTATTTTTGTTATTTAAAGAGTTTTCTGCTGAATCAGAAGAAAATTAGATGGAATCAGAAGGAAATCGGTCAAACAATTTTGCACAAGGGTGCATCTTGGAATGGCAAACAATGTTGCTAAAGGGAGTTTTCATTTTCTTTGGAGGTAAAATTCATTTTCCATTTGTGGCCTTGTCGACACCTATACAAGACACATAGGCGAAATTGTTGAATTTTTTGCCCAGTCACCTCTGTTTAAGCCTATGACCTTCTTAATTTTGTCATGGAGGACCTACAATGCGGGCATAAATAGAGCTACACATGACAGTGACCATTTTGGACAATGGGATTATGACCTTCTTGATAGAGATGGTCAAAAATTTCTATGGTTTGGACCCTATTACACACCCCATGACCTTTTTGTAGATTTTAGTCATAGATCTATGACCAATAAAACCGCCCTCAATATTTTTTGTCATAAACGAGCTTATTTCTTGTAGTGACCGGTAACGTACCGGGACCATCGGGACCACCGGAGGTGGCCCGGGGGACCACCGAAGGGGGGCAACGACCCCGGGAGGTAAGGTGGGCCAAGTGGGGGTGGGAACCAGCCCCTAGGTGGGCTGGTGCGTCTCCCCACTCGGCCCAATGCGCAGGGGAAAGAAAAAGGGGGGGGGGGCAAACCCTAAGCCAGGTGGGCCTAAGGCCCACCAGGTGGTGCGCCACCCCCTCCTCCCCCCTCTGGCCGCCGCACCTCCCATCTGGGGGGCTGCCGCACCCCCTAGGGTGGGAACCCTAGGGGTGGCACCCCCTCTCCCCTCCCCCTATATATATCGGGCACTTTTGGCCATTGAGAGATAGACTTTTCCCTCTCCCTCGGCGCAGCCCTGCTCTTCTTTCTCCTCCTCTCTGTCGGTGCTTGGCGAAGCCCTGCCGGGAGACCACGTCTCTCCATCGACACCACGCCGTAGTGCTGCTGGAGTTCTTCCCCAACCTCTCCCTCCTCCTTGCGGGATCAAGGTGCGGGAGACGTCACCGGGCTGCACGTGTGTTGAACGCGGAGGTGCCGTAGTTCGACACTAGATCGGAATCGCTGCGAGTACGACTCCATCAACCGCGTTCTAGCAACGTTTCCGCTTAGCGATCTTCAAAGGTATGAAGATGCTCTTACCCCTCTCTCGTTGCTGGTCTCTTCATAGGAAGATCTGAATATGCGTAGGAAAATTTTGAATTTATGCTACGTTACCCAAGAGTGGCATCCGAGCCAGGTTTTCTACGCGTAGATTCTATGCATGAGTAGAACACAAAAGTTGTGGGCGATGATTTGTCAATTTGCTTGCTGCTACTAGTCTTATTCTTTTCGGGCGGTATTGTGGGATGAAGCAGCCTGGACCGACTTTACACGTACACTTACGTGAGACTGGTTCCACCGGCAGATATGCACACCGTGCATAAAGGTGGCTAGCGGGTGTCTGTCTCTCCTACTCTAGTCGGATTGGATTTGATGAAAAGGGTCCTTATGAAGGGTATATAGCTTTGGCATATCATCATTATGGCTGTCACGTAGGTAAGAAGGCGTTCTTGCTAGAAACCCAAATCAGCCACGTAAAACTTGCAACAACAATTAGAGGACGTCTAACTTGTTTTTGCAGGGTTTGACATGTGATGTGATATGGCCAAAGTTGTGATGTTGCATGTACGATGTATGAGATGATCATGTTATTGTAATAGTTTTCACGACTTGCATGTCGATGAGTATGACAACCGGCAGGAGCCATAGGAGTTGTCTTAATTTATTGTATGAGATGCAACGCCATGTGCTTACTACTTTTACTTCATTGCTAACGGTTAGCTATAGTAGTAGTGATAGTAGTAGTTGGCGTGACGACTTCACAGAGACACGATGATGGAGATCATGGTGTCACGCCGGTGACGATGATGATCATGCGATGCCTGAAGATGGAGATCGAAAGAGCAAAGATGATAATGGCCATATCATGTCACTATATGATTGCATTGTGATGTTTATCATGTTTTTCATCTTATTGCTTAGAACGACGGTAGCATAATAAGATGATCCCTCTTAAAATTTCGAGAATGTATTCCCCTAAGTGTGCACCGTTGCGAATGTTCATTGTCTCGAAGCACCACGTGATGATCGGGTGTGATAGATTCTTACGTTCGCATACAACGGGTGTAAGCCAGATTTACACACGCGAAACACCTAGGTTGACTCGACGAGCTTAGCATGTACAGACATGACCTCGAATACAAGAGACCGAAAGGTCGAACATGAGTCGTATGGTTGAATACGATCAGCGTGAAGTTGCTCACCATGGTGACTAGTCCGTCTCACGTGATGATCGGACACGGGTTAGTAAACATGGATCATGTAGCACTGAGATGACTAGAGGGATGTCGATTTAAGTGGGTGTTCATACTTAATTTGATTAAATGAACTTAATTGTCATGAACTTAGTCTAAAAGGTTTGTCTTTATAAATATTGTAGATGGCCAACGTCAACCTCAATTTCAACGCATTCCTAGAGAAAAAGAAGCTGAAAGATGATGGTAGCAACTATGCGGACTAGGTTCGCAACTTGAAGCTCATCCTTGAAGCAGCTAAAAAGGCTTATGTCCTTGATGCGCCGCTAGGTGACCCTCCCGCTCCCGCAGCAGCCCAGGACATTCTGAACGTCTGGCAAATGCGGAGTGATGACTACTCTCTGGTTAGGTGTGGCATGTTATACAGTTTAGAAACGGGGCTCCAAAGGCGTTTTGAGCAACACGGAGCATATGAGATGATCCAGGAGCTGAAGCTAGTTTTTCAAGCTCATGCCCGTGTCGAGAGATCTGAAGTCTCCGACAAGTTCTTTAGCTGTAAGATGGAGGAGAACAGTTCTGTCAGTGAGCACATACTCAAAATGTCTGGGTTACACGGTCGTCTGACTTCACTTGGAGTCGAACTTCCGGATGATGTTATAATTGACAGAATCCTCGAGTCTCTCCCACCAAGCTACAAAGGCTTTGTAGTTAACTACAACATGCAAGGGATGGAGAAGACCATTCCCGAGTTGTACTCGATGCTCAAGTCTGCAGAAGTAGAAATCAAGAAAGAGCATCAAGTGTTGATGGTCAACAAGACCACTAGTTTCAAGAAGGTCAAGGGTAAGAAGAACTTCAAGAAAGACGACAAAGCTGTTGCCGCGCTCGGTAAGCCAGATGCCGGGAAGAAGAAAAAGAATGGACCCAAGCCTGAGACTGAGTGCTTCTATTGCAAGGGAAAAGGTCACTGGAAGCGGAACTGCCCCAAATACTTAGCGGACAAGAAGGCCGACAACGTTAAAGGTATATGTGATATACATGTTATTGATGTGTACCTTACCAGCGCTCGTAGTAGCTCCTAGGTATTTGATACCGGTGCTGTTTCTCACATTTGCAACTCAAAGCAGGAACTGTGGAATAAGCGGAGACTGGCCAAGGACGAGGCGACGATGCGCGTCGGGAATGGTTCAAAGGTCGATGTGATCGCCGTCGGCACGCTACCTCTACATCTACCGTCGGGATTAGTTTTAAACCTTAATAATTGTTATTTAGTACCAGCTTTAAGCATGAACATTGTATCAGGGTCTTGCTTAATGCGAGACGGCTACTCATTTAAGTCAGAGAATAATGGTTGTTCTATTTATATGAGTGATATGTTTTATGGTCATGCTCCGCTGGTGAATGGTTTATTCTTGATGAATCTCGATCGTGATGTTACACATATTCATAGTGTGAGTACCAAAAGATGTAAAGTTGATAATGATAGTCCCACATACTTGTGGCACTGCCGCCTTGGTCATATCGGCGTTAAGCGCATGAAGAAGCTCCATACTGATGGACTATTAGAGTCTCTTGACTTTGAATCATTTGACACATGCGAACCGTGCCTCATGGGCAAGATGACTAAGACTCCATTCTCAGGAATAATGGAGAGAGCAACCGACTTATTGGAAATAATACATACTGATGTGTGTGGTCCAATGAACGTTGAAGCTCGCGGTGGTTATCGTTATGTTCTCACTCTCACCGATGATTTGAGTAGGTATGGGTATATCTACTTGATGAAGCACAAATCTGAGACGTTTGAAAAGTTCAAGGAATTTCAGAGTGAGGTTGAGAATCAACCTGACAGAAAAATTAAATGTCTACGATCTGATCGTGGAGGATAATATTTGAGTCACGAGTTTGGCACACACCTAAGGAAGTGTGGAATCGTTTCACAACTGACGCCGCCTGGCACACCGCAACGCAACGGAGTGTCTGAACGTCGTAATCGCACTTTATTAGATATGGTACGATCTATGATGTCTCTTACCGACTTACCGCTATCATTTTGGGGATACGCATTAGAAACTGCAGCATTCAATTTAAATAGGGCACCGTCTAAATCCGTTGAGACGACACCGTATGAACTATGGTTTGGCAAGAAACCTAAGTTGTTGTTTCTTAAAGTTTGGGGCTGCGATGCTTATGTGAAGAAACTTCAACCAGAAAAACTCGAACCCAAAGCGGAGAAATGCGTATTCATAGGATACCCTAAGGAAACTATTGGGTATACCTTCTATCTTAGATCCGAAGGTAAAACCTTTGTTGCCAAGAACGGATCCTTTCTAGAGAAAGAGTTTCTCTCGAAAGAAGTAAGTGGGAGGAAGGTAGAACTTGATGAGGTAATGACACCCCCTCTCGAACAGGATAGTAGCGCAGCACGGGAAGTTGTTCCTGTGGCGCCTACACCAACTGAAGAGGAAGTTAATGATGATGATCATGAAGCTTCGGATCAAGTTACTACTGAACCGCGAAGGTACACAAGGGAACGCTCCGCACCAGAGTGGTACGGCAACCCTGTGATGGAAATCATGTTGTTAGACAACGGTGAACCTTCGAACTATGAAGAAGCGACGACGGGCCCGAATTCCAACAAATGGCTTGAGGCTATGAAATCCGAGATAGGATCCATGTATGAGAACAAATTATGGACTTTGGTGGACTTGCCCGATGACCGGCGAGCCATAAAAAATAAATGGATCTTCAAGAACAAGACTAATGCAAACGGTAATGTAACCGTTTACAAAGCTCGACTTGTTGCAAAGGGTTTTCGACAAATTCAAGGAGTTGACTACGAAGAGACTTTCTCTCCTGTAGCGAAGCTGAAATCAGTCCGAATCATGTTAGCAATTGCCGCCTTTTATGATTATGAAATTTGGCAAATGGACGTCAAAACAGCGTTCCTTAACGGGAACCTTAAGGAAGAGTTGTATATGATGCAACCAGAAGGTTTTGTCGACCCTAAGGGTGCTAACAAAGTGTGCAAGCTCCAGCGCTCCATCTATGGGCTGGTGCAAGCATCTCGGAGTTGGAACATTCGCTTTAATGAGGTGATTAAAGTGTTTGGGTTCATACAGGTTTACGGAGAAGCCTGTGTGTACAAGAAAGTGAGTGGGAGCTCTGTAGCTTTCCTCATACTGTATGTGGATGACATATTATTGATGGGGAATAATATAGAGATGTTGGAGAGCATAAAGGCCTATTTGAACAAGAGTTTTTCAATGAAGGACCTTGGAGAAGCTGCATACATATTAGGCATCAAGATCTATAGAGATAGATCAAGACGCCTCATAGGTCTTTCGCAAAGTACATACCTTGACAAGATATTGAAGAAGTTCAATATGGAAAACTCAAATAAAGGGTTCTTGCCAGTTTTGCAAGGTATGAGATTGAGTAAGACTCAGTCGCCGACCACGGCAGCCGATAGAGAGAAGATGAGTTCTGTCCCCTACGCTTCAGCCGTGGGCTCTCTAGTGTATGCCATGCTGTGTACCAGACCTGATATAAACCTTGCCATAAGTTGGTAGGGAGGTACCAAAGTGATCCCGGTATGGAACACTGGACAGCGGTGAAGAATATCCTTAAGTACCTGAAAAGGACTGAGGAAGTGTTTCCCGTTTATGGAGGTGACGAAGTGCTCGTCGTAAAGGGTTACGTCGACGCTAGCTTCGACACAGATCCGGATGACTCTAAGTCACAGACCGGATACGTATATATGTTTAATGGTGGGGCAGTGAGCAGGTGTAGCAGCAAGCAAGAAGTCATGGCAGCATCTACATGTGAAGCGGAGTACATAGCTGCTTCAGAAGCGGCTCATGAAGGAATTTGGATGAAGGAGCTCATCACCGACCTTGGAGTGGTTCCAAGCGCGTCGGGTCCAATGACACTCTTCTGTGATAACACTGGAGCCATTGCCATAGCCAAGGAGCCCAGGTTTCACCAGAAGACGAAGCACATCAAACGCCGCTACAACTCCATCCAGGACCATGTCCAGAGTGGAGTGATAGATATTTGTAAAGTACACACGGATCTGAATATTGCAGACCCGTTGACTAAACCTCTTCCACGAGCAAAACATGATCAACACCATAATGCTATGGGTGTTCGATACATCACAATGTAACTAGATTATTGACTCTAGTGCAAGTGGGAGATTGTTGGAAATATGCCCTAGAGGCAATAATAAAATGGTTATTATCATATTTCCTTGTTCATGATAATCGTCTATTGTTCATGCTATAATTGTATTAACAAGAAACTGTAATACATGTGTGAATAAATAGATCACAATGTGTCCCTAGCAAGCCTCTAGTTGGCTAGCTCGTTAGTCAATAGATGATCATGGTTTCCTGATCATGGGCATTAGATGTCATTGATAACGGGATCATATCATTGGGAGAATGATGTGATGGACAAGACCCAATCCTAAGCATAGCACTAGATCGTATTGTTCGTATGCTAAAGCTTTTCTAATGTCAAGTATCTTTTCCTTCGACCGTGAGATTGTGCAACTCCCGGATACCGTAGGAGTGCTTTCGGTGTATCAAACGTCACAACGTAACTGGGTGACTATAAAGGTGCACTACGGGTACCTCCGAAAGTGTCTGTTGGGTTGGTACGAATCGAGATCAGGATTTGTCACTCCGTGTGACGGAGAGGTATCTCTGGGCCCACTCGGTAGAACATCATCATGAGCTCAATGTGACTAAGGAGTTAGTCACACGATGACGTGCTACGGAACGAGTAAAGAGACTTACCGGTAACGAGATTCAACAAGGTATAGGTATACCGACGATCGAATCTCGGGCAAGTTCTATACCGACAAACAAAGGGAATCGTATACGGGATTGATTGAATCCTTGACATCGTGGTTCATCCGATGAGATCGTCGTGGAGCAAGTGGGAGCCACCATGGGTATCCAGACCCCGCTGATGGTTATTGGCCAGAGATGTGTCTCGGTCATGTCTGCCTGTCTCCCAAACCCATAGGGTCTACACACTTAAGGTTCGATGACGCTAGGGTTATAGGGAATTGTTATACGAGGTTACCGAAAGTTGTTCGGAGTCCCGGATGAGATCCTGGACGTCACGAGGAGCTCCAAAATGGTCCGGAGGTAAAGATTGATATATAGGACGGATGGTTTCGGATACCGGAAGTGTTTCGGGCATCACCGGTAACGTACCGGGACCACCGGAGGTGGCCCCGGGGGACCACCGAAGGGGGGAAATGACCCCGGGAGGTAAGGTGGGCCAAGTGGGGGTGGGAACCAGCCCCTAGGTTGGCTGGTGCACCTCCCCACTCAGCCCAATGCGCAGGGGAGAGAAAAGGGGGGGCAAACCCTAAGCCAGGTGGGCCTAAGGCCCACCAGGTGGTGCGCCACCCCCTCCTCCCCCCTCTGGCCGCCGCACCTCCCATCTGGGGGGGCTGCCGCACCCCCTAGGGTGGGAACCCTAGGGGTGGCACCCCCTCTCCCCTCCCCCTATATATATCGGGCACTTTTGGCCATTGAGAGATAGACTTTTCCCTCTCCCTCGCTGTAGCCCTGCTCTTCTTTCTCCTCCTCTCCGTCGGTGCTTGGCGAAGCCCTGCCGAGAGACCTCGTCTCTCCATCGACACCACACCGTCGTGCTGCTGGAGTTCTTCCCCAACCTCTCCCGCCTCCTTTCTGGGTCAAGGTGCGGGAGACGTCACCGGCCTGCACGTGTGTTGAACGCGGAGGTGCCATAGTTCGGACCTAGATCGGAATCGCTGCGAGTACGACTCCATCAACCGCGTTCTAGATACGCTTCCGCTTAGCGATCTTCAAAGGTATGAAGATGCTCTTACCCCTCTCTCATTGCTGGTCTCTCCATAGGAAGATCTGAATATGCGTAGGAAAATTTTGAATTTATGCTACGTTACCCAACAGTGGCATCCGAGCCAGGTTTTCTATGCGTAGATTCTATGCACGAGTAGAACACAAAAGTTGTGGGAGATGATTTGTCAATTTTCTTGCCGCTACTAGTCTTATTCTTTTCCGGCGGTATTGTGGGGTGAAGCAGCCCGGACCGACTTTACACGTACGCTTACGTGAGACTGGTTCCACCGACAGACATGCACACCGTGCATAAAGGTGGCTAGCGGGTGTCTGTCTCTCCTACTCTAGTCGGATTGGATTTGATGAAAAGGGTCCTTATGAAGGGTAAATAGCTTTGGCATATCATCGTTGTGGCTGTCACGTAGGTAAGAAGGCGTTCTTGCTAGAAACCCAAATCAGCCACGTAAAACTTGCAACAACAATTAGAGGACGTCTAACTTGTTTTTGCAGGGTTTGACATGTGATGTGATATGGCCAAAGTTGTGATGTTGCATGTATGATGTATGAGATGATCATGTTATTGTAATAGTTTTCACGACTTGCATGTCGATGAGTATGACAACCGGCAGGAGCCATAGGAGTTGTCTTAATTTATTGTATGAGATGCAACGCCATGTGCTTACTACTTTTACTTCGTTGCTAACGGTTAGCTATAGTAGTAGTGATAGTAGTAGTTGGCGTGACGACTTCACGGAGACACGATGATGGAGATCATGGTGTCAAGCCGGTGACGATGATGATCATGCGATGCCTGAAGATGGAGATCGAAAGAGCAAAGATGATAATGGCCATATCATGTCACTATATGATTGCATTGTGATGTTTATCATGTTTTTCATCTTATTGCTTAGAACGACGGTAGCATAATAAGATGATCCCTCTTAAAATTTCGAGAATGTATTCCCCTAAGTGTGCACCGTTGCGAATGTTCGTTGTCTCGAAGCACCACGTGATGATCGGGTGTGATAGATTCTTACGTTCGCATACAACGGGTGTAAGCCAGATTTACACACGCGAAACACCTAGGTTGACTCGACGAGCTTAGCATGTACAGACATGACCTCGAATACAAGAGACCGAAAGGTCGAACATGAGTCGTATGGTTGAATACGATCAGCGTGAAGTTGCTCACCATGGTGACTAGTCCGTCTCACGTGATGATCGGACACGGGTTAGTAAACATGGATCATGTAGCACTGAGATGACTAGAGGGATGTCGATTTAAGTGGGTGTTCATACTTAATTTGATTAAATGAACTTAATTGTCATGAACTTAGTCTAAAAGGTTTGTCTTTATAAATATTGTAGATGGCCAACCAACCTCAATTTCAACGCATTCCTAGAGAAAAAGAAGCTGAAAGATGATGGTAGCAACTATGCGGACTAGGTTCGCAACTTGAAGCTCATCCTTGAAGCAGCTAAAAAGGCTTATGTCCTTGATGCGCCGCTAGGTGACCCTCCCGCTCCCGCAGCAGCCCAGGACATTCTGAACGTCTCGCAAACGTCTGGCAAACGCGGAGTGATGACTACTCGTGCTGCTGGAGTTCTTCCCCAACCTCTCCCTCCTCCTTGCTGGATCAAGGTGCGGGAGACGTCACCGGGCTGCACGTGTGTTGAACGCGGAGGTGTCGTAGTTCGGCACTAGATCGGAATCGCTGCGAGTACGACTCCATCAACCGCGTTCTAGCAACGCTTCCGCTTAGCGATCTTCAAAGGTATGAAGATGCTCTTACCCCTCTCTCGTTGCTGGTCTCTCCATAGGAAGATCTGAATATGCGTAGGAAAATTTAGAACTTATGCTACGTTACCCAACAAGAGCATCTGCAAGCGCACAATAAATTTAAAGTCAACCCTATGGCTCATGTCAGTTGCCGTAGAATAGACGTGCAAGTGGATATTTAATTATGACAACATGATCATCTCATACATCCAATATATCATATCATGTCATTGGCCATATCATATCACAAGCATACCCTGCAAAAACAAGTTAGACGTCCTCTAATTTGTTCTTGCAAATTTTACGTGGCTGCTATGGGTATCTAGTATGATCGCATCTTACTTATGCAAATCCACAACATGATATGAAAATTTCTATTTAACCTTCTCCAAGGACCGCCCCGGTCAAATCCGATTCAACTAAAGTTGAAGAAACAGGCACCCGCCAGTCATCTTTATGCAACAAGTTGCATGTTAGTCGATGAAACCGGTCTCTCGTAAGCGTACGAGTAATGTTGGTGCGGGCTGCTTCAATCCAACAATACCGCCGAATCAAGAAAAGACTAAGGAGGGTAGCAAATTGAACATCAACGCCCCACAAACTCTTTTGTGTTCTACTCGAGATATCATCTAAGCATGAACCTAACTCATGATGCCACTATTGGGGAACGTTGCATGGGAAAGAAAAAAATTCCTACGCACATGCAATACCTATCCATGGTGATGATCATCTATGAGAGGGGAGAGTGAATCTACATACCCTTGTAGATCGCTAAGTGGAAGCATATATAACGCGGTTGATGTAGTGGAACATCTTCGCTATCCAAATCGCAGCACGTCCCGCGATCTCATCACGATCCGTCCCGCGATCCCATCATGATCCATCCCGATCTAGTGCTAAACGGACGACACCTCCGCGTTCAGTACACGTACATCTCGATGACGATCCCCTCCTTATGATCTAGAAAGAGGGGCGGAGAGGTAGATGATTTCTCCCGCATGGCCGCGTGGTGGTGGTGGTGGCGAACTAATCCAGCAGGGCTTCGCCTAAGCACTGCCGAACTAGACTAGAGGAAGAACTATGATCTAGAGGAAGAGGGAGCACGTGGCTGATTTATTGTTGTGTCTCAAAACCCTCAAAATCTCTAGTATATATAGGAGGAGAGGAGGGAGGCCGCCGGCTCTAGGGCTTCTCCTTTGGGTCGGCCGAAGTGGGAGGAGAGGAGGAGTCCTCCTCCAATCCTACTCCTAGTAGGATTCCCCTTCCATTTGGAAACCTTTTCCACCTTTTGTATTTTCCCCTTATTTTCCACTCCAGCTGCATGGGCCCTTAGAGGTGGCTTCGGCCAGCCCACCAGGGGCTGGTTGGCCTCCTCTATTGGCCCATGAAGCCCTAGGGTTGTCACACCCCTTCTGGTGGTCCCTCGACACCCTCCCGGCACTCCCGATGAGCTCGAAACCTTTCCGGTGACCAAAATAGGACTTCCTATATATCAATCTTTACCTCGAGAGCTCCTCGTGACGTCCAGGATCTCATCCGGGACTCCGAACAACTTTCGGTCACCAACACCTATAACTCAACTATACCGAAACATCATCGAACCTTAAGTGTGCAGACCCTGCGGGTTCGAGAACTATGCAAACATGACCTCAGACAATCCCCGGTCAATAACCAATAGTGGGATCTGGATGTCCATATTGGCTCCTACATATTCTACAAAGATCTATATCGGTTGAACCTCTATGTCAAGGATTCAGTTAATCCCGTATGATGTTCCCTTTGTCCTTCGATATGTTACTTGCCCGAGATTCGATGGTCGATATCAACATACCTAGTTCAATCTCGTTACCACCAAGTCTATTTACTCGTTCCGTAATACAATATCCCATGACTAACTCCTTAGTCACATTGCTTGCAAGGCTTGTTGTGATGTTGTATTACCGAGTGGGCCCCGAGATACCTCTCTGTCACACGGAGTGACAAAACCGAGTCTTGATCCATGCCAACCCAACACACACCATTGGAGATACCTGTAGAGCACCTTTATAGTCACCCAGTTACGTTGCGACGTTTGATACACACAAGGTATTCCTCCGGTGTCCGGGAGTTGCATGATCCCATGGTCATAGGAACATATACATTGACATGCAGAAAACAGTAGCAATAAACTCACACGATCATATGCTACGTTCATAGTTTGGGTCTTGTCCATCACATCATTCTCCTAATGATGTGATCCCGTTATCAAGTGACAACGCTTGTCTATGGCCAGGAAACCTTGACCATCTTTGATCAATGAGCTAGTCAACTAGAGGCTCACTAGGGACAGTGTGTTGTCTATGTATCCACACATGTATTTGAGTTTCCAATCAATACAATTCTAGCATGGATAATAAACGATTATCATGAACAAGGAAATATAACAATAACCAATTTATTATTGCCTCTAGGGCATATTTTCAACAGTAGAACCACCTCAAAGTTATTCTTTCTGATCAATCTATTCAAGAGTTCGTACTAAGATAACATCAAGCTATCCTTTCCGTTCAATCTATTCAAGAGTTCATACTAAGATAACAACAAGCTATGCTTTCCGGTCTATCTATCTAAGAGTTCCTACTAGAATAATAGCAATGATACATATCAATCGATCCTAATGTCACCTAGATACTCCAATGTCACCTCAAGTATCCGTGGGTAAATTATGCAACATGCATCAAACAATTTCAGAGCTATCATATTCAATCCAACACAAAGAACGTGCAAGGAGCAGCCCAAGATTTCTATCAGAGAACATGGTATGAAAATGTGCAATCAACCCCTATGCATAGATCCCCAAGGTCACCGGAACCCGCAAGTTGATGCCTAAACATATATCAAGTAAATCAATAGAATACCCCAATGTCACTACGGGTATCCCACGCAAGACTTACATCAAGTGTTGTCATACCAATATGCTCAATCCAACATGACGAGATCTTAAAGGAAAAGACTCAATTCATCACAACTAGATGGTAAGGGAAATACATCATATGATCCAACTATATTAACAACGCCCGTGTCCTTGAGATCGTGCCATCTCAAGAACGAATGAGAGAGAGAGAGAGAGAGAGAGATTGAACACATAGCTACTGGTATATACCCTCAGCCTCGAGGGTGAACTACTCCCTCCTCGTCATGGCCTCCGCCGGGATGATGAAGATGGACACCACTGATGGTTTTACCTCTCTAGTAGGGTACTGGAATCGCTTCAGATTGGTTTATCGGTGATACAGAGAGTTGCGGAGGCGGAGCAGAAGTTCTCTCTTTATTTCTGGGGTTTCTGGGATTATAGGATTTTTCAGCGTTGGAATCACGCGCAACGGAGCCACATGTGCCCCACAAGCCGTTAGGGCGCGGCCAAGGCCCAGGCCGCGCCCTGTTGGCTTGTGCCTCCGTGGCAGCCCTCCTCTGGTGGTTCTTCGCTCCAACGTTGCTCATATGTTCGAGAAATAATCATAAAAACGTTTTGGGCAATTCTGAGAACTTTCATTTTCTCCACAAAAAACAACACCACGGTAATTCTACTCAAAAACAGCCCGTACAGGTTAGTTCTAAATAAATCATATAAAGTGCATCAATACCATATAAAGTTATTATAAACATGGGAAAATATGGCATGAATACTTCATAAATTATCGATACGTCGGAGAAGTATCAGCATCCCCAAGCTTAATTCCTACTCGTCCTTGAGTAGGTAAATGGTAAAAGAAATAACTTATGAAGTGTGAATGCTAGCATAATGTATAATATTGATCAAGGATAATTTCAGCCATTTTTCTAGCATCATAACCAGAATGTATTTCTCATAAAGCTTCTCAAGATTGAGTAGCAAGTTATTCACATGTTAAAGTATAGACCATAAACTTTCTTGAAAAATAAGAAACTATGTTTTCAATCATCAAACAATTACAATTCATCTTGTTTTCACAAAGGGTCTATGTAAGAGCTTTGGTTCAGCAAATTCCACATAATCAACTATCATTTAGTCTTCCATGATTGCGGACACTCAAAGTATATTTTTAGAACAAACAGTTTCAGTCAAACACAAGGAAGATAGGGGCTTAAAGTTTTGCCTCCCAACTTATTTATTTCGGGGATACTGTCAACAAAAAATGAATCACGATCACCTATATTCAATTGGATATATGTGTCTGGGTCTTTCCCCACCACATGATGCTTGCCAACTAAGGATTTAATAGACTGGAATAAGAAGTTGGCTCGACATGAAAAGTAAAAGATAGGCCCTTCGCAGAAGGAAGCAGAGGTTGTCATGCGCTTTTTATTTTTGGATGTGCAATTTGTTAATGAAAAGGAACATCACTTTATATTGCCCCTTGTGATGGCAACCTTTATTATGCAGTCCATCGCTTTTATTTCTTCACCATCTCAAGTTTGTACAAAGCTTATTTTCCCTTCCAATAAAAGATCATACATATTTACGAGAAATTTTTATTGCTTTTTGCACCGATGAAAACTTACTTGAAGGATCTTATTCAATCCATAGGTAGATATAGTGGACTCTCATGGCAAGAAACTAGGTTCAAGGATTTTGACGCACAAGTAGTATCTCTACTTAGTACGAAGTTTTGGCTAGCAAAAGGTTCTAAACAAGCACCACATGTTAGAGGATCCATGACAATATAACTTCTATGTGAATATAAACAAACATAACCATTAAGTTGTCTTCCTTGTCCAACGTCAACTACTTGATCAAGTTTGGAAATAATTGCTAGGGCTCACAATCATAGAAGATGTCCAAGATAGTATATCTATATGTGAAACCACTCTTCCTTCAATGTTCTTTCATTAATCGTTTAAATGACCAATGCTATGTTTGCTAACTTTAAATTTTACCGCTTATACTCCTAGTATGTGAAGTCACTACTCCCCATGGGATAAGCATATGAAGCATATATATAATTTCACATTTATGATATTCAATTCATTCAATGTTTTACTCTTAGGATATAAGTGAAGCACAAGAGCAAACATCAAACTACTCTCAAAAGATATAAGTGAAGATCAATGAGTAGTCAAATAATTAAGTAGCTATATGAGGACTCTCTCTGAGTAAAGATCTTTAGATCTTGATATTTTATTCAAACTGCAAACAAAACAAAAATAGCACTCCCAGAATAGCATATATCATTTAAACGAATAAAAAATTATGCTCAACATAGGCTAACCGATAGTTGACGAAGAGGGGTGGGATGCTTAGCATCCCCAAGCTTAGATGCTTCAGACTTCTTGTAATATTGTCTTGGGGTGCCTTGGGAATCCCCAAACTTGAGATTTTGTATCTCGTTCAATCCTCAAAAACTTGAAAAGAACTCGTGAGATAGGTTAGTACACATAAGAATAACTCAACACTTCATGTAATGCCAAGACAAGTTGCATGATAATTTTCAAACATTATCTCTGTATACTATCATTTCCAAAATTTATATCTACCAATATAAGTCATGAAAACTATAGAAGAAGTAGATAACAAAACTATGACATCAATTTGTCTAAACAGGACAGTGTGTAGCAATTTATTAAAACAGTGTACTTATGTATCTCCAAATATTATGAAACTTTAGTGAAGCATAAATAATATGTATGAACATACTGTGTAAAAATTTAAGAAGCTTTCCATGTTCAGTAAAATTACATAATTCAAATACTACAGCAAAAGGTTCTGTTCTTATACAGCACAACTCACCCATGTAATTCAAGCATCCTAAAAGAAATTCTTGGAACTTTTTTATTGAAAAACAAGATTATAAATAACAGCAAGAAAATACTAACAAAATAAAATGACGCTCAAAGGAAAACTCATATTATGTGATGTATAAAAATATAGCTCCAAGTAAGATATACCGATAGTATCGAAGACGAAAGAGGGGATGCTTTCCGGGGCAAACCTAAGCTTAGACGCTTGGGACTTCCATGAATATTACCTTGGGGGTTCCTTGGGCATCCCCAATCTTATGGTCTTTCCACTCCATATTCTTCTCATATCGGTATCTGACCCAAAACTTGAAAACTTCAATCACACAAAACTTAACGGAACTTCTTTAGATGTGTTAGTATAATAAAGATAGACCATTCACTTAGGTACTGTCAAGACAAGATTCATATTTTTTACCACATGATAACTACTTTACTCTATCATTTCCATAATTTATATCACTCAATATAAGCTATAGAAACACTAAAACAAGCAAACTATGCGTGCAAAACATAATCTGTCAAAAACCGAACAGTCTGTGAAGATCTGACTGAACACCATACTTACGTGACTCTACAAATTCTGAAAACTTAGGAAAACGCATAGAATTTGCATATAAAAACTGTGTAATTTTTTTAAAAAAATGACTTTACAGTAAAATCACATAATTCATATACTGGAGGCAAAAGTTTTTTGCTTTTGCATAGATTCAAATTAACAAGTTTCCACACTATCCCAAAGGCTTTTATTTCAACTTTTTTAAAATCTATGAACTTTGTTCAAATACGTGAACCTTCTTGAAAATTGGATGAACATTTTTCAAAATCAATGAGTATTTTTCAAATTTGATGAATTGTTTCAGATTTGATGGATCTTTTTCTAAATTCGGTGCATTATTTTTAGATTCACAAACTTTTTCCATTTGTGCGAACTTTTGTCAATTGGTACTAACCTTTTTAAAAAAATTGATTTCTTTCAGTTTGTGCTTTCTGTGAATGCTTTTCCAAATTTTTGTTTATTTTATTCAAAAATTTATAGATGGTATATATTTAATATTTGTACTAAAAAAGCACTACCTCTGTATCATAATATATGACGTTTTACCAGCACAAATGAACTGCTAAAACGTCATATATTCTGATACGAAGGGAGTATCAAATAACTTTATTTCCTTTAATAAACAGCAAAGCGAGGTTGCCCTGGTGGTTGACGTGTATGATACTCTAATTAGCGCCTAGGGTTTGATTCCCAATTCAGTTGAATAAAAACATATACTTTTTTCCTTTGCGTTTTGCCTTTTAGCAAGTTGTTGGCCCGGCCCGGCTGCGCGTCCCACGAGCGCCAGCAACGACAACCGGCGCCTACGGCGGCGCTGAGTAGGAGCTCCCCCAACATAGTCTGTACGCAGCCAAATTCACGAACCAGTTTCAACTCTGATACTGCTCGCTGCCTCGAGAAGTACTCCCTCCGTTCCTAAATATAAGTCTTTTTAGACATTTCACTAGAGGGCTACATACGGAGCAAAATGAATGAATCTATATTCTAAATTATGTCTATATACATCCGTATGTAGTCCTTTTAGTGAAACCTATTAAAAGACTTATATTTAGGAATGGAGGGAGTACTAGCGAAGCCCGCGCGACGGCACTGCCGCGCCCATCGATAAAGTTATGTTATATTGAGTGTGCTTTTTATTGATATTAACTATTAAGTGTTACTAAATTTGAGATGACAGAGTCTTGTATGAAAAAATATTAGGGAAAAAAGATAAGATAGAGAGAAGCATTTTTGTTGTCATCATGGCAGTTCCTCTAACCATCCAACCATATTATGTGGGTATTTCCTTTTTATGTCGCTCTTGTGTTCCTCTATTTATCATCCTTACCGGTTTTCTTCATTTATTAGTACAATAAAGCTGACCGAGTAACAATATATCCAATGAAGCAGACATTTGTATTCTTGATCGCTTAATACATTCATGTATTCACTCATAGATGCATGTATTTACAGGCCCGTACACCAAAATTATTATACTATATTGGTCAACAAGACCAATACAACATATACCACACAATACACCAACTACCACCTATAGTCTTAACATAACCTCTCTATAAAATACATACCTAGTCTTAGAAGATGGACATCCATGATCATCCTCAATCAAGAACTTGAGACCGGCACGTGACGTAACGCGTGACACCGCAACATACAGTTGCCCGTGCAAATATAATGGCTCTCGTAAATAAACGCACACCTTCGATAGAGTCTGCCCTTGGCTCTTGTTGATTGTCATTGCGTAACACAATCTTACTGGAAATTGACACCGACGCAGAGTGAAAGGCCACTTAGATCCTGATGAATTTAGGATTATACATGGAATACACACACGTTGGCCTTTATTAGAACTGGTAATAATTTATCCCTCTAAGACCCTGTCACCAAGTCGAGTGATAATCAAACGTGTTCCGTTGCATACACCCAATGATTGATTAATATTCCTGAGAAGTATAACAATAACTCCAAGCTTGAGTGAAATCTTATGTTGGGGAAAATTATTCATGGTAATAGAATTTAGTAACTCAGGAGGATAAAACAATTCCGCTTCACCAATAGGATCTGTAGATTTTGATATGGAATCATAACTTAGACAGTCTGTAGAAGGTCCAGGCACACGCTTGAACACAACATCGTTCAATTTATCCATGGCCAAATTCGTTGGGCAAATGATAGCACGACGGGATAGATAGTCGCTGTCATTATACTTTAGGTAGAACAAATCATATACGCTATCAACAAAAGCTTCCATGTGGTCTATTGTAGTATGAAACAACAACTTATCTTGAGGGATAGAAATCCATGACGGAGAATATTCGTCGTCCTTACAATGCATTGCGACCGAACCATTGCCAATGATTTGCACCCAACCAAAAAATGTTGCCAACTCTGCACGTTCTTGGCAAGACAATGAAGGATTGGAAAGCTGCATATTTGAATGAAGCTTAAGAATCTTGACATGTCGCCAAAGTGGAGAAGAAATAAGTCATGCATCAATAATATCTTCTTTCGTGCCTCCCTCGACAACAGGTATAATTTGTCTAAAATCACCGCCTAATAGCATCACTTTACCTCCAAAAGGCAAGAGACCATTATTTTCATTATGAATAGACAAAACATCCCTTAATGTTCTATCCAAAGCTTCAAAACATAAGCGGCTGGTCATTGGAGCTTCGTCCCATAGAATAAGAGGTGCATGTTGACACAATCCAGCGAGCATTGAACTTCTAGATATACAACCCTGAGAACGGTCATTCACGTCCAACGGAATTTTAAATCTTGAATGACCAGTTCGCCCTCCAGGTAGCAACAAAGATGCAACACCAGACAATGCCACGGCAAGTACAACACGACGTTCAGACCTAAGAGTGGCAATGATAGAATTCCACAAAAATGTCTTACCAAATCCCCCACATCCAGAAACAAAATAAAAACCACCCTCATCTCCATAAACTGTAGATACTATTTCATGTTGTATACTCCTTTGTTCATCATTTAACTTGCAATATAGCATGTCAGCCTCAACTATCAATCTAGCAGTATCATAGCTCAATACGTCTTTTCGTCCAAACTTTATCACTTCTATTCCAAACCCATTCACTTGGAAAATCTAAATATGTCAAAGATCTAGCTGAGCTATATTTTTTATTTGTGATGAACCACTCCGTTAACATGGTTTTTGTAGCAGACAGGCTATCTACTACATTCCCCAAATCATCTCTTTTAGAAAATATAACTCTATACATATGAGGAAGGTGCACAATCACTATAAGAAATATGCTCATACATGAGTTCTTTAAGATGTCGTTGATGAATTCGTCATAAATCTATGATTATTTCATCCAAGATTTTCATAAGCCGTTTAAGGGGATCAAATCTACATATAAATTACGACGATGTGAGTCAAAAATATCATAACCGCATAAGATGAGATCGTCATAACTTTTACGACGATTATAAAAATGTCGTAACATGTTCGAACTATGTTGACATGTCACTCATGGGTCCATTCCATCCCACCTCATGCTAGTTTGTGAAGCAACCTACTATTTTTTCATTTAAAAAATTCTCGAAAAATTCTCATAAATAATTTTGATCATATATTCCTCAAATATGTGAAAACCCTTCCTTCCATAGTTGAAAAATAATTCAGCAATATTCATTGTCCTATTTTGTTCAGAATAGCACTTTGTGAAGTAAGTGCTATTTCTATTTCTTTTATTACCCTCATGTTTTTTGGGCACTCTTGCCTATCCAAATAATTTCCTCATGAAAAATTTTGTAACCATTTGCCTAGTAAATTTTTCTCACCAAATTTCCAAAGTTTGTGTTCAGCTAACAGCTTTGTGAAGGAATTACTAGATAGGAATATCCTGATGAGTTGAATTTTTCCCGCATCTTCAATGTGCCCAAAACATAGCTCTCCACAAAATTTTAGCCCCATCTAACAATCCATGTGAGCTCATCATCCAAATTTTCTTTCTGGTAATATTTTTAGTTTGTGAAGCAACTACATTTTAGATTGCTTTATAGTTGATGAAAATTTACCATAAAATAAAACTGACCATATAACCTCACTCCACCAAATTTTAGCTCATTTAATTCAGCCAATTTCCCTCAATATTTTTCCCAATATTCTGTTCAGTAGAGAGCATTGTGAAGGAAATACAATTTTTGTTTATCCAAATTTTAGGAAATTTTTACAATGCCTTAATGTGTCTAAATTATCATCCTCCTCCAAATTTCAGCTCAATCCAATCATCTATGTGAGCCCAGTTTCAATTTCCATTTTTTGTCCAGATTGGCACATTGTGAAGGAAGTGTCACTTTGGCATGTCCAAATGGTATAATTTTTTACAGTGCCTTCATATGCCCAAATTAACATCATACACCAAATTTCAGCTCAATCCATTCATTCATTTGATGTCAGCTTCAACATCCATATTTCTCCACAGTGTGTTACTTTGCAAAGCAAGTGCCACCTAGGTTCATCCATTTGAGCTCAAAATTTGCCACGAGAGTCTCCTTAATTAATAGATGATAATCCTCAGCCAAAATTTAGGCCCATTGTCTATGTTCATTACCCCCACCGCTAATCAAACACTTGACTGCTAACTCATGTTTAAGCTTAGTTCAGTCTCCTCGTGAGATTCTTCTACCGTATTCTTCTTCCTAACACCTACCGAGGGATTGTCCAAACCACCAGACATGCCTATTCCACCCAGAACACATGTCAACACAACGGTCAGGCGATGACCATGCAGATGGCATGCAAGTTCACGCGCTCTGGAGTTGGGGCCCTCGACCACCATCTAAACCTCGATGTCAAGCCACCACACCATCTATTTCTGATTAAATAGATACTTATGTACCTATAAATGATTTTTGGGAAAAATAAAGAGCAAACTATAATGCAACTGCAGTTCAAATTTAACTCACTTCCAACTGAATCGACATAAATTTGTCTTTTTCATGAGGGGTGGATAAAAGTTTTTAACACCCAACCATTTTGTCGATTGCACATTAAATATGGCCTAGTATTTTATAAAAATGATTTGGTCCAATTTTGAAACAAATATATGGTAGGTCCTTCACAAAAAAAATCATTTTTGGCACTTGAAAAATGGAAAATAATTTTTACATACAAGGAAAATGAAAACTTCCTTAATCAACATTGTTTGCCATTCCAATATGCACCCTTGTGCATAATATTATATCATTTCAACAAACTATGTCATGAATGTGGCCATAAGATTGATCATTTGGCTTGAAAGCCATGAATCTTCACACATCATAGCCCATTACTAAGAACACTTTTTAAAAATAATTGTCGTATTACAAGTTTATTACTTTTCCTGGTAACTTTGTCACATATAATGACACAATGCAATAGTTTTCCATTTTTTTGATTTTATTGAATTTTTCATGGCTATTTCAAAATGCGGTCAAAACAGCGGGTATGACCGTTCCTACCTAGTGGTTGAATCTTAGAAAACATTTGATGTTTCTCTGATTAAACAGATACTTGTGTACCTAGAAATGATTTTTGGGAAAAATAAAGAGCAAACTATAATGTAGTTGGAGTTTAAATTTGACCCGCTTCCAGCTGATTCAATAAAAATTTGTCTTTTCACGAGAGGTCGATAAAAACCTTTAACACCCAACCATTTGGTCAATTGTACATTAAATATGTCCTAGTATGTTAGAAAAATGATTTGGTCCAATTTTGCAACAAATATATGGTAGGTCCTTCACAAAAAAAAACTCATTTTGGATACTCGAAAAATGGAAAATGTGTTTTCCGTCCAAGGAAAATGAAAACATTCTAAGACAACATTGTTTGCCATTCCAATACGCACCCTTGTGCACAATACGAGATCATTTGGACAAACTATGCCATGAATGTGGCCAGAAGATTGATCATTTGGCTTGAAAGCCATGAATCTTGAGAGATGATAACTCATTTCTAAGAACACTTTTTAGAAATAATTGCCGTATTACAAGTTTATTGTTTTTTTGGTAACTTTGTCACATATATAGTGAAACAATGCAAAAAAAATCCATTTTTTTGAATTTTTTTTTTCAATTTTTCATGTCTATTTCCAAATGCGGTCAAAAAGGCGGGTATGACCGTTCCTAGTTAGTGGTTGAATTTTGGAAAACATTTGGTGTTTCTCTGATGAAATAGATACTTGTGTACCTAGAAATGATTTTTGGGACAAATAAAGAGCAAACCATAATGCAGTTGCAATTCAAATTTGACCCGCTTCGAGCTGATTCAACGAGCATTTGTCTTTTTCACGAGAGGTGGATAAAAGCTTTTCACACCCAACCATTTGGTGAATTTTCCGTTAAATTTGGCCTGGTATTTTAGAAAATTGGGTTGGTCCAATTTTGCAAAAAAAATATATGGTAGGTCCTTCACAAACAAACTCATTTTGGGTACTCGAAAAATGGAGAATGCATTTTCCGTCCAAAGAAAATCAAAACTTCCTTAGGCAACATTCTTTGCCATTCCAATACGCACCCTTTTGCATAGTATGAGATCATTTGAACAAACTATGCCATGAATGTGACCATAAAATTGATCATTTGGCTTGAAATCCATGAATCATCACACATGATAGCTCATTTATATGAACACTTTTTAAAAATAATCACCATATTACAAGCTTATTATTTTACCTGATAACTTTGTCACATATGATGACACAATGCGAAGGTTTTTCTTTTTTTGATTTTTTTGAATTTTTCATGGCCATTTCAAAATGCGGTCAAAATGGAGGGTATGACCATTCATATTATTTGAAAATGTAAACAAGCTCTCCTGTTTATGAAATGTGGTGTGGTATTGGTTTATAGTCTCTAGAAGGCATGGAAAATTTGTGAATTTTTTTTCTAATTTTTAACATGTTTATTTTGACAAAAGTAATAGTTTAAAGAAACACAAATTATTTGAAGATTCCCTATTGGATGGAATAGAACTCTCCTAGATCGATGACGTGGCGGACAGATCCACGCCCCACACCCACCACAGATCCCATCCCGGCCCACCGGTCAGCGAGCAGTGTACGTGGTCAACCCAACCCCTCGCTCTCCCAGTCTCCCTCCCCACGAACCCCTCCTCCCTTCCAGATCCGCGCCGCCACCTCCCTTTCAGATCCGCGCCGTCACCTCCCTTCTGAGGAGCTCGCCACCGTCCTCCTCCTCTTACCCATGGCATCCCCCACACCCTCCTCCTCTCGCCCCTCCCTGCCTGTTTACCCTCACACACGCACGCCCCGATCCCATCGAACCGCCGCCATGGAATCCACTGCGGGGATAAGGGACTCAGCGCTGGACCTGCTGGTGGTGTTGCTCACGGGCCGGGCCCCGTGAAAGTGCAGTCATGCCCTTAATCGAGTTTTGGTGTTAATGACAACACATACATAGGAAACTAATCTGATTTGTTGAGTGTATCTCAGGATGGCTTTTAAAGTACTCTTAGTAGACCGAGAATTATGTGCCAAGGTGGCTTGAGAAGATCGGGACTTATATGTCAAGAAGGCTCGGGATTGAGAAAAAAGATGATGTAGCCTATCCTTTAATTTACTATTCTTGAGTATAGGGATCCCGCACTATTAAGAGGGGATCACGGGTTTTGTGATGAACTTGCTCAAACTACATCTCTACTTCTCTGCTCATGCCACATTTCCACTGCTCTGCTTTGATCCCAAGGGCTTCCGAGGCTGATTCTATCCCTTTCTCCTTCCGATCTGCAGGTAAATCTCGGTTTCCCACTTGATCGGTTCCCCTTCTCACTAGTTAATGTGTTCGTCCATGTGTCTTGACCGTGACCGTTCCCCATTGGGTTTCCCATCGTGTAGGCCTTCCAATCATGCCCAAGATTAAGCACACTGCCCGGAAGAACTCTGCTGGCTCATCCGCTCGTGCCGCTCCTGGCACGGGGTCGGATGACACCGATGTACCACGCCGTCCCTTCAAACGGGTCGCCCGGCATCCTCCTCCATAGCCCAGCTCCTCGTCTGATGGCTCTGACTTCAAGGATGAGCTTGCAGCGGAGGAACATGCTAAATACGTTGCCGTTCGGAAGACTGTGCCGAACCCGGGGACTTGCAGGCCCTCATATATGCCACCGCCTCCTCCTGAACAGCCAGCAGGTGATGCTTGACGTATCTCCTTAGAGCCTCCTCCCTCCTTGAGTCGTGAAGTCACGGACTTCACCAAAAAACCCAAATCCGCCTATTTTACTTTTTGTAGAGATGTCAACCAATTCGATGTCGAACGTGATTCTCTGGATTCACGGTTTTGCACTAATTTCCAAGCGGACATTTTCTCTACTGTCATAATTCCTAAAGGTATTTCAGTTTATCATTGCATTGACCTTGAGCACATCCGCACTCACCCGGCGAAATATCCGGGTGCCATTGGGCTTCTTGAGTCCTCGGGGCTAGCTGCTCCCCTTGCCTTTAAGTGCGATTTTAACAGTGGCGCCATCCACCAATTCTATGCCACTTGTTACTTCCATTCTGATGACTCCGTTAGCTGGATGACCTCTAATACGGAGTTTAGGGCCACTTATGCGGAGTTTGTTGCCGCTCTGGGTTTTCCCGACACCGGTTTCAAAATTCACAAAAGTGACCCTAACCGTGCTCCCAAATCCATTGCGTCATGTGGTTCTCTTCTCAAACCATGTCATGAACTTGATGTTGATGAAAAACAGAAAGATCTCAACCAAGTGTCTATCTGGCGGTCTCCATACTTTATCATTTTCAATGCCTTATCCGCACCATCTACCCCAAGATGGGTGACAGGGGAACCTGCAGCGGCTACTGCATTGATATCATGTCACACTTGCATGATTTTCCCAAGCGCAAGCTAAATGTGCCTCATTTTTTGTGGCATGAGATTCGGCTCACTAGTCTTCAATACAAGCGAGCCTTCGCTCATGCCCCCTTCATCCAGGCCTTCATCAACTTTATTGCTGGTTTCCCTCTTGCTCCTACTCACATGCACCACAAGTGGGTCATCCCCACTCATATGGCGGATGACTATGCTCCTAGGAAAACCCCATCCACCTCCACTCGTCATGCTGCTTCCCGGTCAGACACTCCTTCATCCAGCTCTGCCCCTCTCAGTCGCTTTGCCAAATTCATTGGCAAAGCCCATTCTGCCATGATGAAGGCGTTCTCCTTCCAGTGCGCTCAGAACCACGATGTGGTTTCGCGCTTGATCTCCTCCAAGAATGCCCTCAAGGCTCGTCTGAGAGACTCGAGCACTCTTGATGTCAGTGACGATGAGGCTATTCCTGCTATTCCTCCTTCTGATTTTGGCTTCCCATCTGGTCCTGGGTGGGCTGATTTTCTTGACGAGGCTGGTGGCAGTGGCTTGCCTGTGGATGAGGATGATGAGGATGATGGTGCTGATGATCTCTGAGCATGGTTGATGTTTCTGGTGCCTCCCTTTTCGGTACTTGATGCCAAAGGGGGAGTAATGTGTCCTAGTTTTAGTCTTTGGAGTTTTAGCTTTTGAACTCAATTTGCATGTTTGAATAATGTAATGGATAAACGATTGTGATGCACTATGTATTGCTACCTATGAATGTCGTGCTTGCTATGATATCATCGTATGTTATTATGTTTTGTTCTATTACTTCATATGATGATCGGTTGCCATATGATGATCTATTATCTCTACTAAGTCACATTATATCTTCAATACACACATTAAGGGGGAGCTCCGTTATTTTTACCGTGCACATACTAAGGGGGAGCTCCGTACCAAACCTCTCCAAAGCTAAATGTATGTTAAATCTTTTGAGAGCTATCTATATGTTGTCATCAACTACCAAAAAGGGGGAGATTGAAAGTGCAGTCATGCCCTTAATCGAGTTTTGGTGTTAATGGCAACACATACATAGGAAACTAATCTTATTTGTTGAGTGTATCTCAGGATGGCTTTTAAAGTACTCTTAGTAGATCGAGAATTATGTGCCAAGGTGGCTTGAGAAGATCGGGACTTATATGTCAAGAAGGCTCGGGATTGAGAAACAAGATGATGTAGCCTATCCTTTAATTTACTATTCTTGAGTATGGGGATCCCGCACTATTAAGAGGGGATCACGGGTTTTGCGATGAACTTTCTCAAACTACATCTCTACTTCTCTGCTCATGCCACATATCCACTGCTCTGCTTTGATCCCAAAACAGAACCAATGCCTCGGACATCCGGCTTCCTTCGGACGTCCGAGGGACGGACGCCCGACCACTTCGGAAATCCAGAACCTTATACCAGAGTCAAAGTCTCGGACATCCGGCTCCCTCCACAGGTCCGAGGGCCGGACGCCCAACCACTTCGGAAAACCGGAACCTTGCACCAGAGTCAAAAACCTCGGACTTCTGGCCTCCCCCTGTCGTCCGAGGACCGGACGTCTGACCGCTTTCGGAAATCCGGTGCCCTTGAATAGAGCTGAACTCTCGGACATCCGACCCTCTCTTCGGACGTTCGGTCCCTGTTCGACTACACAGTGGCCAACTGATATGAACACTCCTTCGGTCGTCCGACGCCTGTCGGACGTCCGGAAACTGTTGGACGTCCAACCACTGTCAGACTTAAGTGACCCCAACGATTATTTTAGTCTCCCCACTATATATACCCCCTCCCACTTCGTGAGAGGGGGTCTAACACAGAAAGAACACTCACAAGAACACCTTCTTCCTCACTCACTCTTGCCTACACCCAATCTTAGATCCCAAGAGCATTTGTGAGCCCCTTTGAGTGTTGTTCCAATCAAAAGATCGATCGTCTCCTTCTCCTCCTCTCCACCAAAGCGATTTGTGATTTGAGCAAGTTTCTGAGCAATCCTCGTGATCTTGTTACTCTTGGAGGTTGGAGACTCCTAGGCGGTAGGAGTCTTCGGAGAGGAATCAAACCTTTGTGATTAACCCCCCCCCCCGAAAAGTTTGTGAGGGTTTGGAAGCCACCTCAAGGCTTACCACTAGTGGTTGAGAAACGCCTTCGTGGTGTTGTCTCAAAGGGAGAATAGGGTGAGCCTTCGTGGCGTTGGTGTGCCTTCGTGGTAACATCCGCCCCTCTAACGGTGACGTAGCTTCCCTTCAAGGAAGTGAACACCGGGATACATCCTTGTCTCTCTTGGAGTTGTGGTTATCCCTAACCCTAACTCTCTACATGTGTTAATCCTTATTACGTACTTGCATTTGATTATAGTTTATCGGTTGCCTTACTTTACTCTAAATCTCTTACTCTTTGTCTTTGCAATTATTAGGCTCACTCTCATATTCCGCACCATTGCCTAAAATTTCTAAGTAACTATTAAAATTTGGAACTGTACCTATTCACCCCCCTCTAGGTCCATCTCGATCCTTTTCACCCCGGCGATGGCCGGCCGGGACGGGGACCAGAACCACGCGCGGGATGTCAGAGGAGCTCGCCCCCGCGGAGGACGGCGGGGCCGCATGCCGGTGACGGCCCTCCTCATGGCGCTCCTCGCCGTGGTCGTCCACTCCCGCAGCTTCCCCTCCATTTCGTCCCTCTCGTACGACGGAGGCTGCGGCTGCCCCGTAAGGCTCCCCCTTGGTCTCGTGATTTTGGGTTCCTCCTCCGGTGAGGTTTTGATTCGACGACGATGTTTCGTTCAGGGCGCGACGAGGAAGTACACCGGGATGGTGGAGAACTGCTACTGCAACTACGAGACGGCGGACGCCATCAACGAGGAGGTGCTCAACCCCATCCTGCAAGACCTCGTCGCTCTGCCGTTCTTCATGTACTTCAAGGTAAAGTAGATTTTGCTCTTCTGTTTTTGAACGGACAAGGCGCTCGCGGCCATCCGCGCTGCCAAGCGCCTCCCCATCGATCTCAGCTACTACAAGGTGACGCGACCTGATCCTCTCTCTCCCATGGTAGCTTCGCTGGATCCGTATGCAGGAACTTGTTTTTGTGACTGCGTGGGTCAGTAGTAGGCTGCGTTTTAGGATCTGGCAGTAACCAGATCTGTTTGTGCTTATGCCCGAAGGTAAAACTTGGCGATTTGGGTGAGTAAACGGAAGTTTGCGAAGCAATTAACCTTTGAAGCTTCCAATGTCAAATATAGTTCAACCTTATGCTGTCAACTCTACATATGAAGTAGTATTTTCTTGGAGAGCAGCATTGCTTAGCAGAGTGTGCCATCGAGATTTGTAATTCGGCATGATTGTTGTCTTGTTTCTAAAATTGCCACTTCATATCAAGAGGAGCATATATTTCTATCACTGAACGATTAAACCAATACAAGATAATATGTGCTCTTGTAAAGAAAACATCTTTATTTCTTCAGAACAACAATAGTTTACAACTGAACTATAGCTTCACTACAAAAGGAGAATTGATTGGACAAAGTCCAGCAACTCCTATACATTATGTTCTAACTAGTTGGAATCTATCTACAATCAAGTTGTTCTCATGCAGATGGTAGTACATGTGCACGCCGTGGTTTCCATGGTATTTTTGCTGTATATTCATTCTAAAAAACTGTATGTTCATGAGAGCAGTTTATCGTTTCTTGTATGATCCTATTACTGAAGCTCCAGTCAATTGTCCTATAATCACTTTAACATATGCGTTACTTTTTTATGTACTATTGTATTAAACTATTTAGTGTCCATATAGTGTGGACAACTTTGCCTACTCAACGACAATTAAAAGATCCGTTTAAACCTTTTCTGGACACCTATTTTATTGGAATCTTAAACTAGTAGAAAATTATTTCAACTAATGTCCTCTTCATGCCTGATATTGAATAGCTATAAAGGAATCAACTCTCGTTTATCTGTGATGCTTATTCATACAAGTTAACATATTTGTTCAACTGGCTGATATTTTTCTATATATTGTGGGTGGATCTATAAAATTAAATTCAAGTTCATACGCATACATATAATGGGTTTTTTATAACTAGCATCTTTTATACAACTCTGACATCTAGTATAATGGATATATTTTGTGATTTGAAGTTACTGATCTGTGCTCTGGTGTAATATTACGGTCTAATGTTTTTTGTTTTGTCTCTTTTTGTGTTTCTAGGAAAGTGGTGAGAAGATATCGATGATGCCTACTTGGGACATTCAAATCAACACAACACAAAAATTTCTGAACCTATGTCTCTGTGACAGCCCGAGACCGACGTTCCAGAAGATTCCCCTTTATTCCGTTTTCGTCGTGTGACTTATTTTATTTGTCGCATCATCATCGCATCATCTGCATTGCATCGGCATCTCGTTGCCACCAGTTTTCAAACTTGCATCCTTTGTTAGTTGCTGGTTCTCTCCGTTTTCGCCGTTGACCGTTTCGAGACCAACCACACATGCACGCGCCCGCAGCATCGATAAAATATTGTTTTTAAAAGTGTGTATAAAACTTTCTCTGATTGGGTTGAAACTTGGCGTGCGGTCTTATTTATATGTAGCTAGGCCGCCTGCCAAATTTCATCGCAATCAGAGTCCGTTTGATACCCGAACGGTCGACCGTAGCGGCACCATATTCGGTCTATCGTCGGAGTTTGTCGATGTTTTAAAATCGCGTTGTCGGGTGCCATTTTCCCTCTCATCCCCGCCTAGCCCCTCTGCACAGTGCACCGACACTACGCACAACCAAACCCGAAAACCTCCCGGAACCCGAACCCAGCGGTCGTGACCGTTGGATCCGGATCAACCCCGTTTTACCGCAAACCGTCATAGGTTTGTCAACTAGACTCCCTAACCTAGCCATTTCCAACCGTCCGATCTAATAGGAAGGTCCTAATGCCCCTAAAGCTAATCCATTTGCGGCATTTAGTCCACCCCTAGTCCATTTTAGTCAAACCCTAGACCTAATCCTAAAAAAAATCCTCCCAACCGCCACCACCACTATTCTCGCTCCCGGCTCCTTCCCCAAGCTCGTGCGCCCGAGCCCAAGCGACTGCAGCCTCCAGCCCCGCGGCGCCGCCACTGGTAGCTCGTCGGCCGACCATCGTGGGTCGTCGGAGCACCACCGGCCAGGTAGCCTTGCCTCGTGCCCCTCTCCTCTCTCTTTCTCTCCTCTCTGCCCCGGCCTCACCTTCCTTCTTCCCTCGTGACACGTGCAGGTCGCCCGAGGCCCTTCCCCTCGTCGAAGCTCGCCGTCGCCTTCACCTGGGACCGGACAGATCCCAAGCTCCGCTGCCCAGATCAGGCATCCATGGCCACGTTTTGCCCCGGCCTGGCCCTTTCGCACGAGCTCCTTCCCATGGTTGCCAGCCTTGGCGTTGACCGAGCCATGGTTGCGGCTCGTGCGCCTGCACGAATAGGACGACCCTCCCGTGGGTCAGCTCATGAGCGCCCCGCCATGGGCCTCGTGGCCTCGTCACTGACCTCTGCAACGACCGATCCAGAGAAGACTGAGGCCCACGACACCATCGTCGTAATCCCTCTGCTCGCTGTCGAGCCACCTCCAGCAAGTGCATATGTCCTCTGCTTGACATGCTCGAGCAGTGCCCCTAGCGATGCTGACCCTGGAAGGTCCTGTAACCGCTGCACAATGTGTTGATGTTTTGGTCTTCATCATTGCCAGCACCTGTTGCTCAATCCACCACTTGACCGCCCCCTCGTACTTCTTTGTGTGTACAGACGTACGGTTGTACCGAGGAGTACGCCGATGACCGGCGCCCATACCACCACATTTGTTGGATGCAAGGACACCAAGACCGTGTGTACCACTACCATTGTGAAGACCCATGTACCACTATGCCAAGTGTACGACTTCCGCTGTCAAGATCGCGATTACCACTACTTCCACGATGTCCACGACGACCCATGTACTACTACACCGCTACGACTCGACCCGCTCTGAGAGGCACGCTTCAAAGGTATACCGTCAAGACGATCCCCGTGGATGAATGCATTGTTGTATGAGGGGTGCTGTCGTCCGTTTCGTATATGCCATGTTAGCTGCACGTTGTTTCCCTTTTGTCGTGCCCCCGACACATGGGAACCCGGTAACCGGGGTCGCCCCATTATCCCTTGGCATGACACGCACACGCTCCCAACTCCTTGGCACTGGTATCTTGTCGAGTTATCGGGACCAGAAGGTTGCCGTGTCATCGTTTCCATTTTGCTTCCATGGTTCCCTTTCTTTTGGCCAAGGCGACACATGCTTCATATCCTTCTTGCTGTGTCTTCAGATTTGGCCCAGTTCTTCTTTTTATCTACGCTAAGAATTTTGTTATTTCAGGATATAGGTATATTTTCAAACGCCCGTATATTCTATTCCGTGCGTTGGATTTCGACGAGTTAGATATGTAACTTGGCTAGAATTTTGCGTAGATTAATAATTTCCTACTTTCATGCATGATAAAATTACATAAACGTGTTGTTTTCTTTGGTTTGCGAGTCGATATGTTAGAAGCGGTTTAGGTCGTAGTTATTTAACCGTAGCTCCGTTGGAGATGTGCCATATATGTAAATGGGCCAGAACGACGAGTAGAATCACGTGAACCACTTTGTTTTGCCGTTTAACAAACATAAAATGTGATTTGGACAAATCTGGACAGAATTAGAATTTAACGCGTGGGGTCATTTCGGAGATGATGTAAGTTGTTTCCAGCCTCATTTAAAATGCCTAGATAGGTAGTTATATTTGTGCTTCACCCCTTGCCATGTTAACAACATTTTAATATTGCCGTGTTCCTAAACGGGAGTGAACTAAACAATTAAACGTGGAGTTTCGTCGATATGCAGCTCATTGCATATCGAGATTCACTTAATGTGTAGTGTTTGCGTGAGGTGAATTGCCATGCCATGCCTTGCATTATTGAACCGTTCATGCATCGTATGTGTTGTGCATCGTGTGGTGAATATCGTGTGTTGATTCTTGTTTCCTGTTTCCTTCGTCTCGAAAGAGTTCAGCAAGCGTGTCGGAAAGTGAGGACCGTTCGACTACGTCGGTTCTTCTGCTTCACGGCGTCATTCTTCTTCTCAGCGGGATCGCAGGCAAGATGACCATTTCCCCAGATACCATTACTATCATTGCCATGCTCGTATTATCGTTTCTGTTGCTATGTCTCGTTGCCTACCACATGTTAAATATCAGCCTCTCAACAATGCCATGAAAACCTTCAACCTGTTCACAACCTAGCAAACCACTGATTGGCTATGTTACCGCTTTCTTAACCATGTGTTAGAGTTGCTAGTTGCAGGTGCAGTTGCTTCCATTTGATAACATGGGTTCCTTGTTGTATCACCCTATTAAATGTTATTTATTTTAATGGACCTATATACTTGGTAAAAGGTGGAAGGCTCGGCCTTTCTAGCCTGGTGTTTTGTTCCACCTGTGCCCCCTTAGTTTCGGCTATCGGTGTTATGTTCCATATTTGAGCGCTCCTAACACGATCGGGGTTGTTACGAGGACCCCCTTGATAATTTGTTTTAGATTAAAGCTGGTGTGGCAAGGCCCAACTTTGGTACTACATTTGCCTAATAACTAAATAAATGCATAGGGACCCGTCGGCACCCGCAGAGTAATTAATCAACCCCGGGCCAGTGCTCCTCATGAGTGTTGGTCCAACCTAGAGCACTGTGCGGGGCCAACCCAGGGCAACTTGGGTGATTTCTATCAGGCCACCGTACGCGTGCTTATCCGTCGTGTCCTGAGAACGAGATACGCGGCTCCTATCGGGATCATCGACACGTCGAGCGGCCTTGCTGGATTAGTTTTACCTTTGACGAGATATCTTGTGCATCGGGATTCCGGTGATGCTTTGTCTAATCTCGGAGTTGAGGTTTTCCACTAAGGAGTCCGACGAGATCGCGAGCTTCGTGATCAAGTATTTCTATGCGGCTTGTGGTAATTTGTGATGGACTAGTTGGAGCACCCCTGCAGGGTTAAATCTTTCGGAAAGTCGTGCCCGCGGTTATGTGGCAACGTGGAAACTTTGTTTAACACTGGTTCTAGATAACTTGAAGTTAACTTATTTAAAACTTGCCAACTATGTGCGTAACCGTGATTGTCTCTTTCGTGAGTTCCTTCTTCGATCGAGGACACGGTGGGTTTATGTTTGACGTAAGTAGGTGTTCAGGATCATTCATTTGATCATCAGTAGTTCACGTCCGCTATGCGTAGATCTTCCCTCTCTTATTTCTTGTACTCGTAAGTTTAGCCACCAAATATATGCTTAGTCGCTGCTGCAAGCTCACCACTTAACCTTACCTCACCCATTAAGCTTTGCTAGTCTTGATACCTTTGGAAATGAGATTGCTGAGTCCCCTGTGGCTCACAGATTACTACAACACCAGTTGTAGGTACATGTAAAGGTTATTTGACACGAGCGCATTGATTGTTCATTTGGAGTTGCCTCTTCTTCCTCTTCATCGATCTAGGATGTGTTCCAGGCCGGCAGCCTGGGATAGCAAGGATGGACGTCGTTCTTCTTTTCTCGTTTGTTTTCGTCCGTAGTCGGACCCTGCTCTTCTTCATGATGATTATGTATTGTACCGATATGACTCTGATGTAGCTTGTGGCGAGTGTAAGCCAATTCTCTATATCTCTTCTTTTCAGTACATGTACTTGTAACGATATCCATTCTTGCGAAACGACGAGATGCGCTTCTATCCCTAACGAGGCCCCCGTGCCAAATTAAGGATAGGGTCGCATCTTGGGCGTTACAGTCTCATAGGAGAGTGGAATGAACTCCATTGTTCGCAGATGTGCCATTGTTCTATTGTGCAATTATGTCCGTTCTTGCTATATTCATGTGTAAGGAAATGTATTCATGAGATGAGTTATTGTGTTATGTAAACCTAAGAGATGTATTATGTGATGTTATATGATGGATGATTTTAAATCAACTTGGAGTATTCTTGATTTGAATATGAAATAGTGTTTGATTTAATATTGGACAAATAATTCGGTTGAAAAGGCCCAACAAATAGAAATGAAACCAAGTTCTGAAACAAAAAGGTGTTGAATTCAAAAATGAAAAAAGGCCAAAACTAAAACTGGACCAAATGTATTTGGGCACTAAAAGACCAGGGCCCAAATTATAATGATACAAAAAATTTGAAAAAAATAAATTAGAAGTGGCTGTAAATAGGCTAAGGCCCAAAAAGAAGCCCAATAAGAAAAATCCCAAAAAAATAAAACCAACCCATGTGATCAATTGAAATGGGTTGGGATGATTTCAACCATGACGTTTTGATTTCGTCCTAATTTTGCCACATAGGACTGCCATATAGGACTGGGTTAGATTGTCAATGACGATTTAGGATCGTCGTAAAGGTTACGATGATCCAAGAATCGTCGTAAAAGTTATGACGATTTCGATCAAAACATCGTTGCTGTCAGTTTTTTACGCTCCGATTTTTATGCTTGGTTTTTCGTCATAAGATCGTTGTAAATTAAAAACCGTAACGATGTAGCAACGAAAATATAGCGTCGTGTATTAGCATATTTCTTGTAGTGAATTAATCTCTCGACAGAAGGTTCGCGACCATGGATATTGTACGCAAACATTTGCCAGAAAGCTTCACATGCAGAAAGATACCTACCAGATATAAAATATAATTTAATTAATAAAATGAAAGAATGACACATACCAACACCACATACTTTTCGTGCTGATTCGTTTTAATTAGATGTATTAATTATACATACCTGCACCTAATATAATCATCAATTTCATTTCTGCCGGTAGGAAAAAGAACTGTAAAAATACTACGTGTCCTATTATCAACATCGATACGCATTCGAACTACATCATGACCCTTCATAAGATATTTAAATAAATACTTCAATGAGTTGGTCTTGTTGCACGACTCGACATTTATGTGAGCATCAAACTTCTTCAATAGCATCATATTATATGGGACAACCCATTGGTTTCCCAAACGAAGGGAATCTTTTTGCCTAAGCACATAACGTCCGTTGTCACGCCTTCGATAAAGTGGAAACCCAATGTGATCGACCACTATCTTAGCGTTGAATTCCTTAGGGAAACGCTTGGAACAATAATTGTTCTTCATGAAAGGACACTTATCATTATACACCCCACATGGCCCATGTACCATGAACTCATCAACAAGAGCATAACCCAAGGGATCAACCAAAGGATCTGGTAACTCTACGCAAATAAGGCTATCTATAAATGAAAGCGAAGGATCTTTAGTGTCAGCCTTCAACCACACCAATGTGTGTGTATGTGGAAGTCCTCTCTTGTGAAACTCCACAACATACAAATCTCTAAGAGGGAAATGTCTTAATTTAAAATCTGATGCATTAAGTTATATGAAAATATTAATTTATGATTAGAATAGAAGTCACCAAAACACACATGCTTGAATAGGACCAAAAAAGAACCATATTTCACCCCATCTAAAAATTCATCGTACTTCATACTAAACACCCGTGTAGTAATGTCTGGTCGATCAGCAACAGTTTGTCCAGGCTCAGCAACAAGAGCATTGCCATTTAGGGTTGCAAGTAAATGTAACAAATAAATCGGGTGCACCTTATTCACGACATATGGCCATTCCATCGTGGTAATTCAACAACATGTAGTGTCGACCACCAGTGAAACTGCCATGCAATATAAACTGGACACCAATATTCTTTCCCGTAGAATTACCTCCGCCCATCGCATCAGATATGCCCTGATAAGTCTCTAAACGTAGTTTATCTTGTTTCCGAAAATGGTACTCCAAACGATCAGATTCAATACACGAATATGCATTGACGACCACTGATAACCCACAAGTATAGGGGATCACAACAGTTTTTGAGGGTAGAGTATTCAACCCAAATTTGTTGATTCGACACAAGGGGAAGCGAAAGAATATTCTCGAGTATTAGCAGTTGAGTTTTCAATTCAACGACACCAGAAAGACTTAGTATCTGTAGCAAAGTTTAAGTAGCAAAGTAGTGTGATAGTAACGATAGCAGTAGTGACAGCAGTAGCGGTGATAGCAGCAGAGGTAAAGTAACTTAGCAAGGACCAGTAGGAAAAGCTTGTAGGCATTGGATCGGTGATGGATAATTATGCCGGATGACATTCATCATGTATCAGTTATAACATAGGGTGATATATAACTAGCTCAAGTTCGTCAATGTAATGTAGGCATGTATTCCATATTTAGTCATACGTGCTTATGGAAAAGAACTTGCATGACATCTATTGTCCATCCCTCCCGTGGCAGAGGGGTCCTAATGGAAACTAAGGGATATTAAGGTCTCCTTTTAATAGAGAACCGCAAGAAAGCATTAACACATAGTGAATACATGAACTCCTCATACTATGGTCATCTCCGGGAGTGGTTCCGGTTATTGTCACTCCGGGGTTGCCGGGTCATAACACATAGTAGGTGACTACAACTTGCAAGATAGGATCAAGAACACACATATATTGATGAAAACATAATAAGTTCAGATCTGAAATCATGGCACTCGGGCCCTAGTGACAATCATTAAGCATAGCAAAGTAGTAGCAACATCAATCTCAGAACATAGTGGATACTAGGGATCAAACCCCATCAAAACTAATTCGATTACATGATAGATCTCATCCAACCCATCACCGTCCAGCAAGCCTACGATGAGATTACTCATCAACGATGAAGAGCATCATGGAATTAGCGATGAAGGATGGTTGGTGATGACGACGGCGTCGATTTCCCCTCTCCGGAGCCCAGAACGGACTCCAGATCTGCCCTCCAGAGGAAGAACATGTGGTGGCGGCGGCTCCGTTTCGTGAAACACAATGAACTCTTCTCTCTTAATTTTTTCTTGGTGAAAGAGACTATATAGAGCTGGAGTTGGAGGCGGCGGAGCCACGAGGGCCTCACAAGCCTCCTAGACGCGGCCGGGGGGGGGGGGGGGCTCCTGGGCTTGTAGGCTCCTAGCTCCACGTCTCCAGGTGATTCTTGCGCCAGTATTTTTTATATATTCCACAAAAAATCATCGTAAATTTCCAGGTCATTCCGAGAACTTTTATTTCTGCGCAAAAACAACACCATGGCAATTCTGCTGAAAACAGCGTCAGTCCAGGTTAGTTCCATTCAAATCATGCAAATTAGAGTCCAAAACAAGGGCAAAAGAGTTAGGAAAAGTAGATACGATGGAGACGTATCAACTCCCCAATCTTAAAGCCTTGCTTGTCCTCAAGCAATTCAGTTGACAAACTGAAAGAGACAAAAGAAAAACTTTTACGAACTCTGTTTGATCTTGTTGTTGTAATTATGTCTAACTCATATTCGGATTTTCAGCAAGATCAAAAGATAACCACATAAGCAATAACATTTAGGTCTCATGGTGTACTTATATCAATGGCATAATCAACTAGCGAGCAATAATGATAAGTTTCAAACGTCAACACTTCAATCAAAACAAACATGAAGACAATATGAACACATGGTATCTCGCTAGCCTTTTCTGAGACCGCAAAACATAAATGCAGAGCACCTTCAAAGACCAAGGGTTGACTGAACATTGTAATTCATGGCAAAGAAGATCCAGTCATAGTCATACTCAATATCAATTAGTAGCAAAGCATAAAAATGACGGAGGTGCTCTCTAACTTGTGCCTTTTATAAGAATAGGATGACTCAACAGAAACGTAAATAGATAGGCCCTTTGCAGAGGGAAGCATTGATTTGCAGAGGTGCCAGAGCTCAAGCTTTTAAAACAGAGATAAATAATTTTGGGTGGTATGCTTTCATTGTCAACGCGATGACCAAGAGTTTTCACCATCTTCCATGCTACACAAATTATAGGCGGTTCCCAAACAGAAAAGTAAAGTTTTGACTCCCCCACCACCAATCAATCACACTCCACGACTAGCCGAATCCTTGGGTGCCGTCCATACCAACAACAATCCAGGGGGAGTTTTGTTTGCAATTATATTTTCGATTTGAGCATGGAACCGGGCATTCCGATTACCGGCACCTTCCTCGTGAGTGATAGTGAATAAACACATATTGAGGATAACATACCTAGCATGGAAGATACTGACCGCCCCTTGTCACCACATGAGCGGTTCGGGCATACAAAACAGATTTTTTCTTCAAGATTTAGAGAGTGGCACATGCAAATTTATTTGGAACGGCGGGTAGATACCGCATATAGGTAGGTATGGTGGACTCATATGGAACAACTTTGGGTTTATGGAAGTGGATGCACAAGCAGTATTCCCGCTTAGTACAAGTGAAGGCTAGCAAAAGACTGGGAGGCGACCAACTAGAGAACGACAACAGTCATCAATATGCATTGAAATTAACCAACATTGAGTGCAAGCATGAGTAGGATATAAATCACCATAAACATGAATATCATGGAGGCTATGTTGATTTTGTTTCAACTACATGTGTGAACATGTGCCAAGTCAAGCCACTTGAATCATTCAAAGGGAGATACCATCCTATCATACTACACCATAATCATCTTGAAATTCATGTTGGCATCCAAGGCAAACCATTATAAGGTCCTAGCTAATTAAGCATGGCATCAGAAACTATGATCTCTAAGTTGTCATTGCAAACATGTTTCTCTCATAACAATGCTGAATTAGGAACGATGAGCTATTCATATTTACAAAAACAAAATAGGTCGAGTTCATACCAGCCTTTACAGGTTCAGTCACTTCATCATATATCGTCATTATTGCCTTTCACTTGCACGACCGAATGATGTGAATAATAATGAGAGTGTTCGTGCATTGGACTAAGCTGGAATCTGCAAGCAAACTCAGAGGAGAAGACAAAGTAATATGGCTCTTTGACGGATAAACAATAATGCATACGAGAGCCACTAAACATTTTAACCATGGTCTTCTACCTCGACCCAAAGAAAAAGAAAACTATTTACACGGGAAAGCTCCCAACGAGCAAAAGAAGAACGGGAAATATTTTTGGGATTTCTTTTTAAAAACCACTAGACAAGATGTAAAGTAAACTTACAACTATTATTTTTTGTGTTTCTCAAATTTAAACAAACACACAAGAAGAAAGCGAGAAAAAGAAATAAACTAGCATGGATGATACAATGGCAAGGTGTGAACACCAACTATCAAAGTGAAAGTGTGAGCAAGAATGTAAAGTCGGTGAGAAACACGTACTCCCCCAAGCTTAGGCTTTTGGCCTAAGTTGGTCTACTCCCAACGAGCGAAGTAACCATCTCCGGGGTACTCCGGAGTGTACTGAGGGTGCCACTGCTGGGTGAGCTCCTCTGGCTCCCACTGATAAACTGGCGTCTGGTACTCGACTGGTAGCTCGGGCACGGGCGCCTGTGGTGGCGCTATGCCCCAATATGTGTAGATGTCTGAGGGCATAATAATGTACCTGCCTAGATGAAGATTGAACAAAGAAGGAGCAGGCAAAGTAATATCTTTGTCAAGAAAGTCATGGTGAACCATGCTATCATAATATAAATATCTCTCAGGAAGAATCATCTCTTCTTCCTCGTACAGTCTTATAGGTATCTCAAAATGTTTAGCAAGACGGGTAGCATAGATACCTCCATAAACAACGCCTTTAGTACGGTTCATGTTCAACTGTTGAGCCACTATAGCGCCCAAGCTATAAGTTTTATCATTATAAAGAGCTTCGCGCAAAACCGCAAGATCTGGGGAGCTAAGAACCCCAGCTTTCCCACGGCCAATCAAACATTTTCCCACAAATAATGAGAAATGCCGAAGCACGGGAAAATGTACGCTAGCAACTCTAGCGCAAGATACTCCTCTCTCCTCTCCTACAACAATAGTATCAATGAAAGCCTCCAAGTCCCATGGACGAGGTTCATGAATATCACCAACATAAGCTAAATTGCAAACATTGCAGAAATCCTGAAGTGACATGCGCTGGGGGATATCATATAACTTGAACTCAACCATAGGAGGACTCTTCCTTGGATAGAAATTAAAGCTTTCGACGAAAATATTAGTGAGGAGGAGGTATTGTGGACACTTATCTTCAATAAATGCGGTAAGGCCTGCGTTCTCCACCAAGTAATAAAAATCCTCATAAAGACCGGCGGCACGTAAGAACACATCGCTTGGCCACTCGCACGCCCGAACTTCTGCAACTCGGGGGACCGGATACTTGGGTTTCTTCTTCTCATTTTCATCTTCCTTGGGGTCACGGCTTGAAGAGCCTCTTAGGAACCTCCTCATCTTTTCCTTTTTCTTTCTCTAAAAATTTCTGAAATTTTTAGTGACTCAAAAGAAAAGTGAACAAGGCTCAACAAAACTCATATCAACTACTCCTACAAGTGCCTGGAGGCCATATCATGCATCAACACTACTTGGGACCAACTAAAATTAACATGCAAAGCTCAAGAACATGGTCACCAAGACAACAAAAATACGCAACGAATAAAGCACTAGAGCAAAAACTAATTGGACCAATGGAGGAGTCACATACCAAGGAACCATCCCCCAAAACAGTTTGGTGAATGGGGCTTTGCACAAGGAGATCGAAAAATGCAGCAAGAAGAGCAAGAACACGAGTTTGAGCTGTGGAATGATTATTTCTGGAGGTAGGAGAAGGAGATGGGACCTGGAATAAGTGGAGGGGGGCCACGTGGGGCCCACAAACCTGCCAGGCGCGGCTAGGGGGGTGCCCGCGCCTCCTGGGCTTGTGGCCCACTAGTGCATCCCCCTGACTAGCTCTCTATCTCAGAATTTTTCAAAAATTCCAGAAAAAATCATACTTGAATCTTAGGGCATTTGGAGAACTTTTATTTTTGGGACACTTTTCTAAGGGACGGAAAAAGCAGAAAACAGGAAAAACTAAAGCTAACTTTATCATTTTCTTCTAAACAACAGAAAGTAAAAGAATGGCAACAGAAGGTTGTGACTCCTAGGTTCATCCATCTCATGGTCATCAAAAGAAATCCATCAATGAGGTTGATCAAGTCTCCTTGACAAACCTTTTTTGAATCACATAAAATCGGAGAACTTCCGAATAATCACTAGGTTACCTCAATGGGGATGTGCATATCCCCAACAAGTAAATCATACTTCATCTTGACAGTAGGTATAGGGCATTCAAAGCTTCCAATAAGAATTGATGAAGTTTTTTCAATAGCATTGATACAATGAACTCGATATTGTTTCTTCGGAAAGTGCACCGTATGCTCATTACCATTAACATGGAAAGTGACATTGCCTTTGTTGCAATCAATAACAGCTCCTGCAGTGTTTAAAAAGGGTCTTCCAAGGATGACCGCCATGACATCATCCTCGGGAATATCCAGAATAACAAAGTCCGTTAAGATAGTAACGTTAGCAACTACAACAGGCACATCCTCACAAATGCCGATAGGAAAAGCAGTTGATTTGTTGGCCATTTGCAAAGACATTTCAGTAGGTGTCAACTTATCCAATTCAAGTCTATGGTATAAAGAGAGAGGCATAACACTAACACCAGCTCCAAGATCGCATATAGCAGTTCTAACGTAGTTTCCTTTAATGGAGCAAGGTATAGTGGGCACTCCGGGATCACCTAGTTTCTTAGGAGTTCCACCCTTGAAGGTGTAATTAGCGAGCATGGTGGAAATCTCAACCTCAGGTATCCTCCTTTTATTAGTCACAATATCTTTCATGTACTTAGCATAAGGAGACATTTTGATCATATCTGTCAAACACATTTGAAAAAAGATAGGTCTAATCATTTCAACAAAGCGCTCAAAATCCTCATCATCCTTTTTCTTGGATGATTTGGGAGGAAAGGGCATAGGTTTCTGAACCCATGGTTCTCTTTCTTTACCATGCTTCCTAGCAATAAAGTTGTTCTTATCATATCTCCTATTCTTAGGTTGTGGGTTATCAAGATTAACAGGTTCAATCTCCACATCCTTATCATTGCTAGGTTGAGCATCAACATGAACACCACTATCAATATTATCACTAGGATCATGTTCATCACCAGATTGTGTTTCGGCATCAGAAACAGAGACATCGTTTGGATTCTCGGGTGTAACAGCAACAGGTTTGCTAGCATGCAAGTGCCTATCATCTTTCTTTTTCTTCCTAACACCAGGATGACCAGGTGCATCAGTGCTAACTCCTTGAGAATCTTGTTTAATTCTCTTAGGATGGCCCTCAGGATACAAAGGTTCCTGAGTCATTCTACCACCTCTAGTGACAACTTTAACAGACTTGTCATTCAACTCATTGAGCAAGTCATTTCGAGCCTTAAGTACTTGTTCTACTTGAGTAGTGACCATAGAGGCATGTTTACTCAAAAGCTTAAGATCATTGACATTTCTATCCACACAAGTACTTATATGATCAATCATACGATCATTCTGCCTCAATTGTCTGCTAACATAATCATTGAAACTTTGTTGTTTGGCAACAAAGTTATCAAATTCATCTAAGCATAAGCTAGCAGGTTTATCATAAGGAATATCACTCTCATTGAATCTAATAAGAGAATTTACCTCTACTACCTGTGTCGGGTTATCAAGACCATGTATTTCTTCGATAGGTGGTGAATTCTTAACATCTTCAGATTTAATACCTTTCTCTTGCATAGATTTCTTGGCTTCTTGCATATCTTCAGGACTGAGGAATAGAATATCTCTTTTCTACGGAATTGATTTCAGAGGTGGTTCGGGAATAGTCCAAGCATTATCATTGCTCAAGATATTATTCAAATGAATTTCAGCTTTTTCCACAGTTCGTTCCCTGAAAAGACAACTATCACAACTATCCAGGTGGTCCCTAGAAGCATCGGTTAGTCCATTATAAAAGATATAAAGTATTTCATTCTTCTCAAGAGGGTGATCAGGCAAAGCATTCAGTAACTGGACAAGCCTCCCCCAAGGTTGTGGGAGACTCTCTTCTTCAACTTGCACAAAGTTATATATATCCTGCAAGGCAGCTTGTTTCTTATGGTCAGGAAAATATTTCTCAAAGAAGTAATCAATCATATCCTGGGGTCTACGCACACAACCAGGAGCAAGAGCAGTGAACCAAGTCTTAGCATCACCCTTCAGTGAGAAAGGAAACAACTTAAGGATATAGTAATGGCGGATCTTTTCCTCATTCGTGAATAGGGTGGCTATATCATGCAACTTAGTAAGATGTGCTACAACCATTTCAGACTCATAACCATGAAAAGGATCAAATTCGACCAAAGTGATTAACTCAGGGTCGACAGAGAATTCATAATCCTTATCAATAACAAAGATAGGCGAAGTAGCAAACTTAAGATCGTATTTCATTCTAGCGTTCACAGATTTTTCTTTCCACTGGCGCAATAAATTCTCAAGATCATAGCTATCCTTACAGGCAAGAAAGTCTTCAGCTACCTCTCCCTCCATAACATAACCCTTAGGTATATCAGACAATTCATATCTAGGAGAGCTAGGTCTAACAGGTGTAACAGCAGGTTCTACTTCAATAATTTCATCAATTTCAGAAGTATCATCACATTCAGCAGTAACTCTAGCAATTTGTGCATCGAGAAAAGCACCGAGTGGAAAATCATTATCAAGCAAAGCATCATCATAAGCATCATGGATAGCAGAAGTAGCATCATCAAGCACACGTGACAAATCAGAATTACCAATAGGTGGTGGTGTCGCAAATTTACTCATAACTGAAGGTGAATCAAGCGCAGAGCTAGATGACAGTTCCTTACCTGTCCTCGTAGTTGAGGGCAAGACTTTAGTTTTTGAATCTCTCGGATTCCTCGTAGTGATCAACAGACGTAAATCCCAAGTGACTCAGAGACTAGAGCTATGCTTCCCCGGCAACGACGCCAGAAAAAGGTCTTGATAACCCATAAGTATAGGGGATCGCAATAGTTTTCGAGGGTAGAGTATTCAATCCAAATTTGTTGATTAGACACAAGGGGAAGCCAAAGAATATTCTCAAGTATTAGCAGTTGAGTTGTCAATTCGACCAAACCTGAAAGACTTAGTATCTGCAGCAAAGTTTAAGGAACAAAGTAGTGTGATAGTAACGTAGCAGTAGTGACAGCAGTAGCGGTGACAGCAGCATCGGTAAATATCTTAGCAAGGACCAGTAGGAAAAGCTCGTAGGCATTGGATCGGTGATGGATAATTATGCCTGATGACATTCATCATGTATCAGTTATAACATAGGGTGATATGTAACTAGCTCCTGTTCGTCAATGTAATGTAGGCATGTATTCCGTATTTAGTCATACATGCTTATGAAAAAGAACTTGCATGACATCTATTGTCCATCCCTCCTGTGGCAGCGGGGTCCTAATGGAAACTAAGGGATATTAAGGTCTCATTTTAATAGAGAACCGGAACAAAGCATTAGCACATAATGAATACATGAACTCCTCATACTATGGTCATCTCCGGGAGTGGTTCTGGTTATTGTCACTCCGGGGTTGCCGGGTCATAACACATAGTAGGTGACTATAACTTGCAAGATAGAATCAAGAACACACATATATTGATGAAAACATAATAGGTTCAGATCTGAAATCATGGCACTCGGGCCCTTGTGACAAGCATTAAGCATAGCAAAGTAGTAGCAACATCAATCTAAGAACATAGTGGATACTAGGGATCAAACCCCATCAAAACTAACTAGATTACATGATAGATCTCATCCAACCCATCACCGTCCAGCAAGCCTACGATGAGATTACTCACGAACGATGAAGAGCATCATGGAATTGGCGATGAAGGATGGTTGGTGATGACGACGACGTCGATTTCCTCTCTCCGGAGCCCAGAACGGACTCCATATCTGCCCTCCAGAGGAAGAACAGGTGGTGGCGGCGGCTCCGTATCATGAAACGCGATGAACTCTTCTCTCTTAATTTTTTCTGGTCGAAAGATACTATATAGAGCTGGAGTTGGAGGCGGCGGAGCCACGAGGGCCTCACAAGCCTGCCAGGCGTGGTCGGGGGGGAGGGGGGCGCCTCCTGGGCTTGTGGGCTCCTGGCTCCACGTCTCCAGGTGATTCTTGTGCCAGTATTTTTTATATATTCCTCAAAAAATCCTCGTATATTTCCAGGTCATTCCGAGAACTTCTATTTCTGCGCAAAAACAACACCATGGCAATTCTGCTGAAAACAGCGTTAGTCCGGGTTAGTTACATTCAAATCATGCAAATTAGAGTCCAAAACAAGGGCAAAAGAGTTTGGAAAAGTAGATACGATGGAGACGTATGAACCACTTGCTGGCTTAGACGACCACAACTTGTATAAGGGTTCACCTCACCTTCACGATAGTGACAATAATAACGGTAGTATTCCAGCAAAGAAACTTTACCATGAGGAACACTCACCTCCTCACAATCAGCAATATTATTAGCTTCATCATCAACATCATCCAATGGATCACTAAATGGCGCACTTGGACCATCCATGGTACTATGACTATTAACATCAACATATTTAATCCCCAAATGATAGCTCTTATCACCATATGGAAAAAGAAAAGGATATTGGAGAGCCATGAGATTGCAGTTAAGAGAAGATATATGCTTCAAGACAACAAAACGTGTTTCGGCCACAACATCAAATTTTCTACACCGAGGAGTTCGCTCGCCCACTATAATTGCAGCAACCTCCAAAATTGTGGGACCAGAATATCGTGTGCCATGAACACCACCATCATCTCCCAAAAAATGTATAGACACCTTTGAAATGCCAGGACTGCACAAATTTTGCCGAGCAATTCTAAATTTACGAACCAAAGGATGATGTGTGTCCAACATTTGAATAAGAACAGAAACAATCTCAGGATTAGGCTCAAGAGAGCCATTTTCTTCTCTGTCAAATACATTAATTCTACTCCTAACCTCATCGGCAGAATCCACCATGTATAATTGTGCAAATTTTGGAGTAGAATCTTGTGACGCCCTCGGCTTAGTCGTACGCTAATCATACACGCAAATGCGTACGATCAAACCCAAGGACTCACGGGGAGATATCACAGCACAACTCTAGACACAAATAAAATAACATCAGCTTCATATTACAAGCCAGGGGCCTCGAGGGCTAGAATACGAAAGCTCGATAAGCACACGAGTCAGCGGAAGCAACAAATATCTGAGTACAGACATAAAACAACATGGGGTGCCTTAGAGAAGGCTAGCACAAAAGATACAACGATCAAACGAGGCGAGGCCTCCTGCCTGGGAACCTCCTAACTACTCCTGATCATCAGCGGCCTCCACGTAGTAGTAGGCACCGTCGGGGTAGCAGTCGTCGGCGGCGGGGACCTCCATCTCCTGGGCTCCATCATCTGGTCGCAGCAAACGGATCAAGGGAACAAGGGGGGAGCAAAGCAGCGGTGAGTACTCATCCAAAGTACTCGCAAGTCTTACATCAGAACTGTTCTAATTATGCACCAGTATCAAAGAAGGGGGTTATATGTGGACTGACTGCAGCAATGCGAGAATAGAGAGAGAAGGCCTAGTCCTATCGAAGACTAGCATCTTCAGGGTCTTGCAGCAATAGACGAGAGTAGAACAGGGGGTAAAACATTAATAGTCATATTGTTGCAGCAAAATTAAAGTGAGGTCACGCCTAAGGATCCTCCCTCGACTCCCTGCGAAGAAGCAATCCCGAGGCAAACTAAATCCAGTTAAGTAACAATTGTAGTTGTATAAGATCGGGGCACAACTCCAAGTCGTCCTGTAACCGTGGACACGGCTATCCGAATAGTTAATTTTCATCCCTGCAGGGGTGCACCACATGTCCCGTCACGCTCGATAACACTCTGGCCGGACATACTTTTCTGGGTCCTGCCCGGCCTCGGAATATCGACACGTCGCAGCCCCACCTAAGACTAATCAGAGAGGCCAGCCCGCCGGTCTAAATCCTAAGCACAAAGGGTTCGTGGGCCCAGTTCCCCTTCACGCTCCTGCACGTGGCGTGGGCGGCCGACGTCAGTCCTAGCATCCCTTAATCACAAGCGCGATGCATCTCGGGACCACTCGGGCGCGCGCCGCTACACTGCTGGCATCTGAAAAGCTTCGGCTGATACCGCGACGCCGAGTACCCATAATTCTTCCCGCGTAGCCGGTTAGTGCGAAAAGGTCTCCGACCAACCCAGATCAAATACCCAAATCCATTAACATTTTAATTAGGCCAGCAACACAGTCTCGCGGGAATCCACCCGTCTTACAACTAATCACCGAAGATCCCAGTAACATGGTCGAGTAACTGTGTGGTCGTAACATCGGGGGGAATCCGAGGTATCACCCTCGTTGGATTCCGAACGATGTACCCGTCAAGGTGGGCTTAGAGGAATCACCCTCGAGGGTCCCACACTTGAGGGGTTGCACGACAGGGGCATCGTCGGGAATGGTGAAAGAGGAATCACCCTCGATAACCACGACCGACTAGCTATACTACAGAGATATCATCAGGAGTACTTAGCGAGGTGTCACCCTCGGTACCCGATAGTATCTCTGTAGCGTCGTACAACAAGGGGGGGTGAATGTGCTGTGTCGGGTCTGGCTCGTCGATCAGAGATCGAGATTTGAAAACAAGCGGGGCAACTGATCTACGGGGTCAGAGGGGATGACTGCTCCACCTATACTATGCATATTAAAAGTACAGGACTGAAAGTAGCAGTTCATCAAAAACAGGCTATGCATCAGATATAGGAGCTAACTACAACAGTAGCAAAATACTAATGCAAGCAGTAGAAAGAAAGACATAGGCGATATAGGAATGATCAAGGGGAATTTGCTTGCCTTGCTGCTCTGCGGCAAAGGACTGATCGGCAGGGTCGTAGATGTACCCGGCAGCAGCGTCAGTCTCGGGGTCTACCGGTAAGAAGAGGGGGAAGAAACAATAAATAATAACACCGATGCAACACAAAGCATGACATGAAAAGATGCAGGCTAGACATGAGCTAACGCAGCAACATCCGTCATAGACGGGTCGGAAGAATATCTGACGATATTTTCCGGGTCTCGGGCTACTACCGGTTATACTGGAAACGATGGAAAAGTTCCATGTTTGCTATGCTAGGGACGTGTGACAGACGAACGGGCCGTGTATCCGGGTTCGTCTCGCTCTGCTGATCAACTTTCATGTTGAAATTATTTTGATCTGACTTACGGATTATTTAATATTAATTTTCAAAGTTTTATTAATTATTTAGGAATTAAAAAAAGATTTAAAAGATTTAATAAAATCCCATTACGACATCATCGCGATGTCAGGCTGACATCAACATTTGACCGGTCAACTGACCTGCGGGTCCCGAACGTCATAGGCACAAGTTTTTATTAAGATTAATTATTTATTAATCAGATTAATTTAGTGGGGGACCCGCGTGTCATACTCTAATTATTCTAATTACTTAATTTAACTAATATATCTATTTATTTATTTATTTTAAGAAAAACATTATTTTTATAATTTATATTAACTCTCGCGTGGGGCCTCCCTGTCATAGACAGCGGGTGCATTGGCCCCACCGGTAAGTGACCCTAGGCCATTTACTCATCTATTTTATTAGATACCTAACCGTGCAAATACCGTATTCCTCTAAATATCCATATACGCAAATACATACATCTCATCTCATACATACATACATACATACGCATCTAATACATCATTTGTTATTATTTCTTTTTTCTTTTCTCTCACAACACTCATCTCTCTCTCTCTGTTAACAGACACAGAACTCTCTCTCTGCTAACTCAACCTAGAGGAACCAAATATTGAAAACCTCCTACTGGAGTCTACCGTCGACGGATCGAGGCTCCGTTTGCCGGAACGGAACCGGGACGGCGAGAAGATTGACACGGTGGGAGGAGCCCGAGGAGGGGCTCACCGACGGTGACGTGACGGCCCGGTGAAGCCGGAGTTCGCACGAAGGTGATGGTGGAGACGGCGTGGTTCCGGTGGTGGAGGGAACGGTGATGATGGTGGTGACGCGCCGACGAGGGGGAACCGGCCGGATCCGGCGTGGTGGAGGTGTCTCCCTGCCCGGTCCCTCCTGGACCGAGCGGGAGGAGGGGGGGCGCGACGGGGAGGGGGGGCCCCCTCGGTGAGGAGAGGCGGGGGGGTTCGCCGGCGTGGTGAGGTGGCGCGCCGGCCGGGGAGGGGGCTCGCCGGGGGAGGAGGAGGCCGTGAGGTGGGGGGCCGCCGGGGGAGGAGGGTCGGTGGAGGGAGGAGGCCGGCGGGGGAGCTCGCCGGCGGGAGGCAGGGGAGGCCGTCGGCCGAGGTGGGATCTGGGGCGACGGGAAGAGAGGGCTCGGTCCCTGGGGGAGGCGAGCCAAGAGGAAGGGGGCGATGCGGGGAGGGATCTGGGGGGAGGAGGGGTCGTGGGGATGGGGCGGTCTCGTGGGGGGTAAGGGTGGGGGCTCTCGGTTGGTGGGGGGCCGAGAGAGAGAGTCACGGGATGGGGAGGGAGTGTCGGTGGGGGGTGGGGCCCCCCACGAGGGGGGTGGCTGGCGGCGGCGCTCAGGGGGGGAGGGAGCTGGCGTGGGAAGGGGCTGCTCGCCAGGGGGGATTAGGGTTTGGCCGGTTGGGCCGGTGGGTGGCCCAGCTGGGCCGGGGGAGTGGGGTTGCTTTCTTTTTTTTCCCTTTTTTTTGTTTGATTTGTTTTGTTTTGTTTTACCTTTTCCCTTTTCTTTTTATTTTTTCTTTCTTCCTAATTTCTTTTCACTAACTGATTTTTTCTTTTTAAATACTTTCTTTTAATATACTTTCTTTTACAATTTATTATACATACTTTTAATTCTCTCTTTCATATACATATTCTTTTAATACTTGTAATGAACCGATAAAGTACTTTCCTTTTGTTTCCAAATTTTGAATCCGGACAAAACTCGAATCAACGCGGGTCTGAGATGGGAATCCGATGACGTGGCATCATTAGCGGTTGATCACTGTAGCTTAATTACAATAATCACTGTAGCAAAAGTCGAGGATGTCACAATTCTCCCCTACTAACAAGAATTCTCGTCCCGAGAATTAAGAGGTAGAGGGAAAGAGCCCGGGGTATTCATCACGAAGATGATCCTCGCGTTCCCAAGTGGCTTCATCTTGAGAGTGATTTGACCACTTCACCTTAAGGAACTTAGTGACCTTGCGACGAGTCTTACGTTCAGCTTGGTCGAGAATGCGGACCGGATGCTCTTTATAAGAGAGGTCTTGTTGTAGCTCAAGCATATCGTGATCCACTGCTCGAATAGGGTCCTTGAAGCAGCGACGGAGCTGAGAAACATGGAAGACATTGTGAACCTGAGAAAGGTTCGCCGACAATTCCAATTGATAAGCCACTCTTCCACGCCTTTCGAGAACAGTGAAAGGACCAATATAACGAGGAGCTAACTTGCCCTTGATTCCGAAACGGTGTGCACCTCTCATTGGTGTGACACGAAGATAAGCCTTTTCGCTAGGTTGATAGACCATATCTTGATGATGACGGTCATACTGACTCTTCTGACGAGACTGAGCAGCCTTCAGATTCTCATGAATAATGCGGACTTGATCTTCGGCATGTTGAATAGTATCCGGACCGAAGAGTGATCATTCCCCAGTTTCTGACCAATTCAGAGGAGTTCGACATCTTCTCCCATACAATACTTCAAAAGGGGCCATCTTCAGACTAGCTTGATAGCTATTGTTGTAAGAGAACTCAGCATACGGGAGAGATTCCTCCCATTTCTTACCGAAAGAAATGACACAAGCTCGAAGCATGTCCTCGAGAATTTGGTTGACTCGTTCAACTTGTCCCTGGGATTGAGGATGAAAAGCCGTGCTGAAGGACAGATGAGTCCCCATAGCCTTCTGAAAACTTTCCCAGAATTTTGAAGTGAACAAGCTGCCACGGTCCGAACTGATTACCAACGGAATACCGTGAAGTGAAACAACTCTTGACATATAAAGATCTGCCAGCTGACTAGCATTAATCGTTTCTTTGACGGCCAGGAAATGTGCAACTTTGGACAGTCGATCAATGACGACAAGAATAGCATCATTACCTTTCTGAGATCTGGGAAAACCAGTGACAAAGTCCATTTCAACATGGTCCCATTTCCACTCAGGAATAGAGATAGGCTGCAGAGTTCCAGCAGGCTTTTGGTGTTCTGCTTTGATACGCCGGCATATATCACATTCTGCCACATAGCGTGCAATGTCTTGTTTCATATTGGGCCACCAGAATCTTTGCCGGATGTCTTGGTACATCTTGGTACTACCCGGGTGAATAGACAATGGTGTGTCATGAGCTTCTTCCATCACCTTCCCAGTCATCCTGAGATTTTCCTTCTTATTTGGGACGAATAGGCGACCCTTGAAATACAAGGCGCCACCTTTATCAACAGTGAAAAAGGAGAGTTTACCCTTTGCAATATAGCTCTTAATCCTGTCGACATCATCGTCAAAGTTCTGTATATTCTTTATGGAGCTTACAAGATCTGGTTCAACCACTAGGTTACTGAGGGAACCCTGATTAACAACACGGAGGTTCATCTTTTGATACTCTTCAGGAGGGGGAACAAGGTAACCCTGAGGAACAATGTGGAGGTTCAGCTTACGGAATTCCTCTTGCAAACGATCGTGAACCTGATGAACCTGGAGGTGGTTGCAGTATGACTTGCGACTTAAGGCATCAGCCATTACGTTAGCCTTGCCAGGGGTATATGATATACTACAGTCAAAATCTGCTATACGCTCCATCCATCTTTGTTGGCGCAGGTTCAACTCCGGTTGAGTGAACAAGTACTTCAGACTTTGATGGTCGGTGTAGATTTCACAGCGATTACCGACAAGGCATTGTCGCCATTCCTTCAATGCATGAATGACTGCGGCAAGCTCGAGATCATGAACTGGGTAGTTCTCTTCATGAGCACGCAGTTGACGTGAAGCATAAGCGATCACCTTGCGATCCTGCATTAGGACACAACCTATTCCTTGACGAGAAGCATCACAGTATATGACGAAATCCCTTTTCGTATATGGAGGAGCAAGTACTGGAGTGGACGTCAGTTTGTCCTTGAGCGCCTGGAAACTTTCCTGGCATTTATCAGTCCATTCATACTTAACACCTTTGTGAAGCAGGTTGGTTAAGGGCTTCGCAATCTTGGAGAAGTTCTCGACGAATCGACGGCAATAGCTGGCGAGTCCGAGAAAACTTCTGACTTGCTTGACATTCTTCGGGGGAGTCCAGTCAAGAATAGCTTGAATTCGTTCGGGGTTGACCGCAATACCATCCTTGGAAATCACATGACCAAGGTAAGTCACTTCGTCTAGCCAGAACTCACATTTGGAATACTTCGCATAGAGTTTATGCTCCCGAAGCTTATCCAGTACAAGACGAAGATGTTCAGCATGCTCTTCTTTGTTCTTTGAAAACACCAGAATATCATCCAGATATACCACGACAAATTTGTCGAGGTAGTCCATGAATATATAATTCATCAATCGAGAGAAAGTTGCCGGTGCATTGGTTAAGCCGAAGGACATGACGGTGTACTCGTATGATCCATATCGAGTAACAAAGGCGGTCTTTGGAATATCCTCCTTGCGAACACGGATCTGGTGGTACCCCAATCTCAGGTCGAGCTTAGAGAAAACGGTGGAACCAGCAAGTTGATCATACAAATCATTTATCCGCGGGAGAGGATATTTGTTCTGAATAGTGGCCTGGTTGATAGGACGATAGTCTTGAACCAATCGATTTGTCCCATCCTTCTTCTTAACAAAGAGAGAAGGTGCTCCCCAAGCAGAGGAACTCGGACGGATGAAACCCAAACGGAGCGAGTTGTCAATTTCTTGCTTAAGTTCAAGGAGTTCATGTGGAGGCATTTTATAAGGACGCTTGGCAATAGGAGTGGTACCGGGTACCAAGTCAATGACAAACTAGACAGCTCGAGCAGGGGGAATTCCTGGAAGTTCTTCTGGAAAGACATCTTGGAATTCTCGGACCACTGGTATGTTTTCAATCCCTTCAAGAGGCGACGCATTTAATGCATTCAAAGCATACAGCCGTGCCTCAGCATTACGGACGAGATGAGCATGGTAGCTTACTAGTTCATCTGAAGGGTGTAGGAGGTGGACGGTTTTGGTGGCACAAACGATCGATGCCGTATGAGCTTTCAACCAGTCCATCCCCAATATGAGATCAATGTTGGATGACTTTAGTAGGATGGGGTTGCAAGGAGTTCTAATCCTTCAATTTCAACTGGAACATGGGGGCAAACCACAGAGGTTCGGCATTCGCCCCAGGGGTGTTTACCACTATCGGGATATTCATCTCTTCGCTCTTAATGTCATGCATGTATGCAAAATTTTCCGACATAAAGGAATGCGATGCTCCTGTATCAAACAATACAGAAGCAGGTACTGAGTTAACGAGAAGTGTACCCATCACGGTAGCAGGCTGGTCTTGAGCTTGACCCATATCAATGTTGTTGGCCTGACCACGAACATAAGCAGGCTTAGCGTTGAAGTTGCGGTTCTGGTTGTTGCCACGGCCAGTTGCGGGAAGTGCCAGCTGATTCGGATTCTGCCTGCAGTCTCTAGCACGGTGACCTGGACGGCCACACTTGAAGCACAGCCCGTCCTCAGGACGAGAAGGAGGAACTCGAGGTGGTGGGGCTGGAAGCCTCGGCTGCCTAGGTGGTGGAGGAGGCAGGCGAGGTGCAGCATAGGACGGCCTCGGAGTAGGAGCAGGTGCATGGTACATGTTGTTGGGAATCCAGATCTTCCGCTTCTGTGCAGATGAGCCCGAAGATGAGCCCATGTCACGGTTGCGCTTGCTGCTATCCTTGTATTCCTGCAGACCAGTCTCAACCTGAATAGCCTTGTTCACGAGGGTGGCGAAATCAGCATAGTCCTGAACGAGGAGTGTCAGCTTGATATCAGGGTGGAGGCCTTCACGGAACTTCTCCTGCCTGCGTGCATCAGTCGCAATGTCTTCTTCAGCATAGCGAGATAATTCCAGAAATTCCCGCTGATAAGCATCCACAGTCTTGTTGCCCTGGACCAAGTTGCGGAACTCACGCTTCTTCCGGTCCATGATTCCCTGGGGAATGTATCGAGCACGGAAAGCAGCCTTGAACTCTGCCCAAGTGATGATAGTTCCATCGGGCTGAGAGCGCCTGTGGCTGTCCCACCATTGAGCAGCGGGACCCTTCAGAAAGTAGGTGGCAAAGTTGACATAGCTTGCCAGGGGCACATTGGCAGACTCTAGCTCATAGGAAATGTCACGGAGCCAGTCATCAGCATCTAGAGGCTGAGTTGAGCTGCGGTAGATCGCAGGGTTGAGACGGCAGAAGTCTTGCAGTGTCACGCCTTGTGGTTGGTTCATGTTCGGCCTTTGGAACTGATCCATGAGCCCTTGCATAAACTGGCGGTTCAGCTCAAACGGTTGGATCATCCCCGCCATATACTCAGGAGGCGGGGGTGGTGCATCGTTGGCAGGGCCACGCGGGCGGCCAACTGGTCTAACCATCCTGTTAAATATTTAGCAGGGGTAGTTTAGCTTAAAGTAATTGAAAGGCATCGCACGCATTCATGACGTAATCAAGCATAATGAAAGGGAAATGCGATAGATACTCCATAGTAGTTGAGTTCGACATACAGACCCATACATAAGTTCGATTACAGACTAACGATTAAAAACTCGAAATTTGGCGATAGCCCGGACGCATTTGACGATACCCTGGACTCACTAGGCGGCGCGCAGGCACGCGGTGGAAGAGTACCACAACGAGATGTAGCGATAAGGCTACATCAACGTCGGAGAGGACGATCGAATCCTGGTAGCTGGCGGTGATAGAAGGTAGGGACATGACCCTGTGTCCCGTTGTGACTCTGGTGAGGGTACCGCATCCAGTCGAGCAGCTGAGGTCCAAGTGCAGGGGTTCTACCCCCAACATCAGTCCACTCGAGAGCTGATGGTAGCTCTGTCCTGCTCGGCTCGCGGATGCGCATAGGTGGAACCCTCGGACAGTGTGATGGCTGCAGCTCTATCAACGCGTCGTAAAGACGAGCGCGCGTAGCATACAACTCCACAGTCAGAGCTCGGAAAGCACGATCCATTGCCTCAGTGTACTGCACCAGAATCCGCGCGTCGTAGCGACGCGTCACGTAGGGGGCGCAGACAGCGACGTAGGAACGGTCGCTGCGCTCCCGAACGTCAGAAGCGTAGGCAGTGAGATCAGACCCAGTCTCATCCCCAGCAGGAGCATGCGGGATGTATCTGAAAGGGCTCTCCTCCAGGTGAGGGTACGCTCCACGGAGACGGGTGATGGCGATGTAGGCCGCATCATGGACGGCCATCTCGACCGACACTCCAATACCATAGAACACGTGGCGCTCGAGCGTCTCGCCGCCCCTGTGGTCGAAGATGCGAACCTCATCCTGGTACTGGTACTGGTTGTACTCGCGGAAATCCTCGAACACAGTGTACTCGGGGTACCAGCGATATCCCAGCCTGGTCAGAAGATCGACCAAAATGGCCGGGAACCCAGTCGTCTCGGTGGCCTGTGTCAGGCGCACGTGCTGTCTTGCGGGACGCATCTGAAAATAAGATTTGACGGATGTCAATGACAGTGTGTGTAATACATATTCAGGAGAAAAAAAGTAGATAGTCCAGCGCTCCGGATCGATGTGATTCGAGAACCTAATGTTAGAGTTAGTAAAATCTTTGACCCGAAAGAGAAGAGAAGGTAGAGCCCAGAGTATAGGAAAGGAGTAAAAGATACTAATACCACCCAATTGAGATGTGGGCCCGTAAGCCACAACATCAGTGTTAGTAAAGTTTTTCCAAACACTAGACTCAACTTCGGCCAAGGAGTTGGAAAGGGGGCTACCTACAGGCAGTTGGCTCTGATACCAACTTGTGACGCCCTCGGCTTAATCGTACGCTAATCATACACGCAAATGCGTACGATCAAACCCAAGGACTCACGGGGAGATATCACAACACAACTCTAGACACAAATAAAATAACATCAGCTTCATATTACAAGCCAGGGGCCTCGAGGGCTAGAATACGAAAGCTCGATAAGCACACGAGTCAGCGGAAGCAACAAATATCTGAGTACAGACATAAAACAACATGGGGTGCCTTAGAGAAGGCTAGCACAAAAGATACAACGATCGAACGAGGCGAGGCCTCCTGCCTGGGAACCTCCTAACTACTCCTGATCATCAGCGGCCTCCACGTAGTAGTAGGCACCGTCGGGGTAGCAGTCGTCGGCGGCGGGGACCTCCATCTCCTGGGCTCCATCATCTGGTCGCAGCAAACGGATCAAGGGAACAAGGGGGGAGCAAAGCAGCGGTGAGTACTCATCCAAAGTACTCGCAAGTCTTACATCAGAACTGTTCTAATTATGCACCAGTATCAAAGAAGGGGGTTATATGTGGACTGACTGCAGCAATGCGAGAATAGAGAGAGAAGGCCTAGTCCTATCGAAGACTAGCATCTTCAGGGTCTTGCAGCAATAGACGAGAGTAGAACAGAGGGTAAAACATTAATAGTCATATTGTTGCAGCAAAATTAAAGTGAGGTCACGCCTAAGGATCCTCCCTCGACTCCCTGCGAAGAAGCAATCCCGAGGCAAACTAAATCCAGTTAAGTAACAATTGTAGTTGTATAAGATCGGGGCACAACTCCAAGTCGTCCTGTAACCGTGGACACGGCTATCCGAATAGTTAATTTTCATCCCTGCAGGGGTGCACCACATGTCCCGTCACGCTCGATAACACTCTGGCCGGACATACTTTTCTGGGTCCTGTCCGGCCTCGGAATATCGACACGTCGCAGCCCCACCTAAGACTAATTAGAGAGGCCAGCCCGCCGGTCTAAATCCTAAGCACAAAGGGTTCGTGGGCCCAGTTCCCCTTCACGCTCCTGCACGTGGCGTGGGCGGCCGACGTCAGTCCTAGCATCCCTTAATCACAAGCGCGATGCATCTCGGGACCACTCGGGCGCGCGCCGCTACACTGCTGGCATCTGAAAAGCTTCGGCTGATACCGCGACGCCGAGTACCCATAATTCTTCCCGCGTAGCCGGTTAGTGCGAAAAGGTCTCCGACCAACCCAGATCAAATACCCAAATCCATTAACATTTTAATTAGGCCAGCAACACAGTCTCGCGGGAATCCACCCGTCTTACAACTAATCACCGAAGATCCCAGTAACATGGTCGAGTAACTGTGTGGTCGTAACATCGGGGGGAATCCGAGGTATCACCCTCGTTGGATTCCGAACGATGTACCCGTCAAGGTGGGCTTAGAGGAATCACCCTCGAGGGTCCCACACTTGAGGGGTTGCACGACAGGGGCATCGTCGGGAATGGTGAAAGAGGAATCACCCTCGATAACCACGACCGACTAGCTATACTACAGAGATATCATCAGGAGTACTTAGCGAGGTGTCACCCTCGGTACCCGATAGTATCTCTGTAGCGTCGTACAACAAGGGGGGGTGAATGTGCTGTGTCGGGTCTGGCTCGTCGATCAGAGATCGAGATTTGAAAACAAGCGGGGCAACTGATCTACGGGGTCAGAGGGGATGACTGCTCCACCTATACTATGCATATTAAAAGTACAGGACTGAAAGTAGCAGTTCATCAAAAACAGGCTATGCATCAGATATAGGAGCTAACTACAACAGTAGCAAAATACTAATGCAAGCAGTAGAAAGAAAGACATAGGCGATATAGGAATGATCAAGGGGAATTTGCTTGCCTTGCTGCTCTGCGGCAAAGGACTGATCGGCAGGGTCGTAGATGTACCCGGCAGCAGCGTCAGTCTCGGGGTCTACCGGTAAGAAGAGGGGGAAGAAACAATAAATAATAACACCGATGCAACACAAAGCATGACATGAAAAGATGCAGGCTAGACATGAGCTAACGCAGCAACATCCGTCATAGACGGGTCGGAAGAATATCTGACGATATTTTCCGGGTCTCGGGCTACTACCGGTTATACTGGAAACGATGGAAAAGTTCCATGTTTGCTATGCTAGGGACGCGTGACAGACGAACGGGCCGTGTATCCGGGTTCGTCTCACTCTGCTGATCAACTTTCATGTTGAAATTATTTTGATCTGACTTACGGATTATTTAATATTAATTTTCAAAGTTTTATTAATTATTTAGGAATTAAAAAAAGATTTAAAAGATTTAATAAAATCCCATTACGACATCATCGCGATGTCAGGCTGACATCAACATTTGACCGGTCAACTGACCTCCGGGCCCCGAACGTCATAGGCACAAGTTTTTATTAAGATTAATTATTTATTAATCAGATTAATTTAGTGGGGGACCCGCGTGTCATACTCTAATTATTCTAATTACTTAATTTAACTAATATATCTATTTATTTATTTATTTTAAGAAAAACATTATTTTTATAATTTATATTAACTCTCGCGTGGGGCCTCCCTGTCATAGACAGCGGGTGCATTGGCCCCACCGGTAAGTGACCCTAGGCCATTTACTCATCTATTTTATTAGATACCTAACCGTGCAAATACCGTATTCCTCTAAATATCCATATACGCAAATACATACATCTCATCTCATACATACATACATACATACGCATCTAATACATCATTTGTTATTATTTCTTTTTTCTTTTCTCTCACAACACTCATCTCTCTCTCTCTGTTAACAGACACAGAACTCTCTCTCTGCTAACTCAACCTAGAGGAACCAAATATTCAAAACCTCCTACTGGAGTCTACCGTCGACGGATCAAGGCCCCGTTTGCCGGAACGGAACCGGGACGGCGAGAAGATCGACACGGTGGGAGGAGCCCGAGGAGGGGCTCACCGACGGTGACGTGACGGCCCGGTGAAGCCGGAGTTCGCACGAAGGTGATGGTGGAGACGGCGTGGTTCCGGTGGTGGAGGGAACGGTGATGATGGTGGTGACACGCCGGCGAGGGGGAACCGGCCGGATCCGGCGTGGTGGAGGTGTCTCCCTGCCCGGTCCCTCCTGGACCGAGCGGGAGGAGGGGGGGCGCGACGGGGAGGGGGGCCCCTCGGTGAGGAGAGGCGGGGGGGGGGGGGGGGGGGGGGTTCGCCGACGTGGTGAGGTGGCGCGCCGGCGGGGGAGGGGGCTCGCCGGGGGAGGAGGAGGCCGTGAGGTGGGGGGGCGCCGGGGGAGGAGGGTCGGTGGAGGGAGGAGGCCGGCGGGAGGCAGGGGAGGCCGCCGGCCGAGGTGGGATCTGGGGTGACGGGAAGAGAGGGCTCGGTCCCTGGGGGAGGCGAGCCAAGAGGAAGGGGGCGATGCGGGGAGGGATCTGGGGGGAGGAGGGGTCGTGGGGATGGGGCGGTCTCGTGGGGGGTAAGGGTGGGGGCTCTCGGTTGGTGGGGGGGCCGAGAGAGAGAGTCACGGGATGGGGAGGGAGTGTCGGTGGGGGGTGGGGCCCCCCACGAGGGGGGTGGCTGGCGGCGGCGCTCAGGGGGGGGAGGGAGCTGGCGTGGGAAGGGGCTGCTCGCCAGGGGGGATTAGGGTTTGGCCGGTTGGGCCGGTGGGTGACCCAGCTGGGCCGGGGGAGTGGGGTTGCTTTCTTTTTTTCCCTTTTTTTGTTTGATTTGTTTTGTTTTGTTTTACCTTTTCCCTTTTCTTTTTATTATTTCTTTCTTCCTAATTTCTTTTCACTAACTGATTTTTTCTTTTTAAATACTTTCTTTTAATATACTTTCTTTTACAATTTATTATACATACTTTTAATTCTCTCTTTCATATACATATTCTTTTAATACTTGTAATGAACCGATAAAGTACTTTCCTTTTGTTTCCAAATTTTGAATCCGGACAAAACTCGAATCAACGCGGGTCTGAGATGGGAATCCGATGACGTGGCATCATTAGCGGTTGATCACTGTAGCTTAATTACAATAATTACTGTAGCAAAAGTCGAGGATGTCACAAATCTTCAGCTGGCAAAATTGAACCAATACGATGGTACACTACTCCATTCATTTTGAACACCGTAGGGAGCACCGCCAGTATTGATACCATGGTCAATCTAAGCACCCCATGATGTAAAACAAAACATAGAATTATACTGCCCGATTAATTGCATGAACCGACTTGAAGTTGCATGTCCATCAAATCGCATTAAGCTATCTAATGGAGATGGCGTTACTTTGGACTTTGACAATTTGCCACTATTTAGATTGTAATTGATTTTATGCTACTCTTTAGTTTGCCATTCGTTCTTTGGGAAACTCTTTGCTTCCACCGGCTGATACATGTCAGGAATCCATCACATGCTCTACCGTTTGATCAAACGAGATTGCACAGTACTAGCTCAATTATTTTTTCATGGAATCACCTAGCACGACTGATCTCACATGTCTCAGCCATCCTTATCCTCACCTAGTCAGTCCCACCGCATCGCTCGATCCCATTCCCCAATCAACCATGGCTCTCTCTCCCTCTCTCTCTCAACTCCCGCAGCAGCCGGCTTCCTCACCATGAGACGAGGAGTCCTTCCCGAGGCAATGGCGTCCGCTGCTTCCTCGTCTCCTGCTGTGACATGCGCCTCCTCGTCGCTCCTCCCCCACGATCCCATTCCCCAGTCAGCCATGGCTCTCTCTCCCTCTCTCTCTCTCAACTCCTGCAGCAGCCGGCTTCCCCACCATGAGACGAGGAGTCCTTCCCAAGGCAATGGCTTCCGCTGCTTCCTCGTCTCCTGCTGTGACATGCGCCTCCTCGTTGCTCCTCCCCCACGCTGAGTCGTCGGTGGAAGGAGTTCGAGTGTACCTTTGGATTTTTGGATCCTGTCTCCTATCTCTCCCTCTCCATCTATTCCTTTTCAGTTTTCTACAACGCGGTCGTTGTTTCTGCAACCCATCCGTTGTTTCAGGTGTACCGGTTGGATTTTTGGATCTCGTCTCCTCCCTCTCCCTCTCCATTTATCCCTCTTCAGCTTTTCGCAACGCGGTCGTTCTTTCTGCAACGCATCCGTTGTTTTAGGAGCTGCATAAATTATTTTTGCAATGCGATCGTTGTTTCAGGAATTATTTTTGCAATATGGATGTTGTTTCTATAACATGGCCGTTGTTTCTGCAACTCGACCTTTGTTTCAGGAATTATTGGGTGCGGGGAGACGACCGAGCCGCGTAGATAGGAATGCTACACACGTACATCGAACGGTCCTCGAAGTGACGGATGTTTATTAAACATCCGCCCGTGGATGCGTAGCAGCTATCTATTCACACAAAAACAATACTTATAAATGATATATATAGTAATGCATAATACAGTGGACAAGTATACCCTGTTTGCCACGGACAGGACGAACTCGATCCCCATCTCTCGTCGCACGGCAGTCCACCCGCGCCGTACGTGGTCGCGCGCCGCGCCGAGGTCGCGCGCCTCGCCCCTGCCCGCGTCGTGACGCGCCCGACGCCTGGCCGCCGGCCGTGCGCCGCGCCTGCCCCCGCCCGCGTCGCGACGCGCCTGACCAGCGCCCTGAGCCCAGCCTCCGCGCCGCGCCTGCACCTGGCCGTGGCCGTGCCAGGCCGTGGCAGTGCCCGCGCCCGCGCCTGCACCTGGCCGTGGCAGTGCCCGCGCCCGCGCCGTGGTCTCACCGCTTCTGCGCCTGGCCCGTGGGCGTGCCAGTCCGTGGTCGCGCCCGCCCGACAGGCGCCCGGCGGCGCCGCGACTGTGGCCGCCCCTGGTTGCTGCCTCGTCGCGCTCGTGGCTGCCCGCTGGAGCGGCCGTGGCCGTGCCCGCTGGCTTGCCCGTGTGGTTGCCCGTGCTGCTGCTGCTTGCTTGCTTGCCCGTGCTGCTGTGCCGGCCCCTGCGTTGCCGGGAGTATCCGCCGCCGTCACCACTGTCTCTGGAAGTACGGGCGAGAGAGAGTTGGGGAACGGGGAGAGGACGCCGTGCGTGGTCAATGGTGTGGAGGCGTGGAGCAGGGACAATCTCGTATTTTCTCATGGGCAAGGGCAAAAAATCAAAGTGCAAAGTAAGATGTGGTAAAATATCAAATCCAATGTAAGCAGTGGCAAATTATCAAAGTGCAAAGTGGTAAAATCCAAGTCGAAAGAAAAGTTCATGTGCTGAACTTTTTTATTTGATATAGATTGAACCACAGTTTACATACACGACGAACATAGATTTACTTGTAAAATGGAAGACGATCCACGACATAACATTGATTTGTATCGAGAAAGAGTAAAGAATTATGTGAAGTAAACTAGTCTTAGGTCTTCCTGCAGCAGCAACATCTGAGCAATAGAAAACGAATGTACTTTTGTTCAACCCTGCAGTGCTGAAAATGCTTCTTTGATTGCGGTGATCTCAATGTAAACATCCTGCATCGAGGGACGATATTTAGGTGTCTCTGCAGCGCACATGAGGCCAATCTTAACGAGCTTGATGATGCAGCTCATTCCAGCCATTTGATGATGATTTTCTTGATCTACAGCCCTGCCTGCTTCTTCGTCTTGGTCCGCATAATAGGGAATGATTCTTGGATCTAGAATCTCACCAATCTTTTCAGGAAATGATTTCTCCACAAAATTGTAAAGGCTCAGGCCATCTTTAAACATCTCATCAGTTGGACGCTTTCCTGTGAGCATTTCTAAGATGATAACTCCATAGCTGTATACATCACCCTCAGTGGAGATTTTGCTCCCAAAGCCATATTCTGCAATATATATAGTATTGAAACCGCTAATTAACACAATAGAGCTGGAACTCAAGAATCAAAAGATTTCTAGGGAGACTAAAGTTAATTTTTCATAGAGCCTATAAGATATTTTCCAAATATGTATATCCTATATAAAGAAATTGTTACCTGGTGCAATGTATCCAACTGATCCTCTTGGTCCCACTAAGCTCGTAGAACCATCAATCCTGGAAGAAGTATAACTGTGTACGAACTTAGTCAACCCGAAGTCACCAACACATGCACCCATGACATCATCCAGAAGGACATTGCTTGGCTTCAGATCACAGTGTGTCATAGGAGGCATGCAATGGTTATGCAGGTAATCTAAAGCAGCTGCTATGTCCACTACTATTGCTATTCTTGAACTCAAAGACAAGGGCCTTTCCAAATGATGCTCGTGGAGTGTCGGATGGAGCCAACTTTCAAGGTTGCCATTAACCATATATTCAAGGACAAGAGCTTTGAACTCATGTCCTGTCAGATCACTTGTCGAGCATACAGTGATCACCCTTACAAGATTACGATGACGAGTGTTTTTGAGTGCTTGACATTCAGCAACGAAGCTTTTCGTAGCCCCAGGTTGATCAAGTTTGAAAACTTTGATAGCAACTGCGTGTTCTTCAGACTCAATTTTACCTTTGTATACGGACCCATACTTTCCCGAACCAACCAAGTTGGCTAAAGAGAAACCATTTGTTGCTTTCACTAAATCAGCATATGTGAACTTCTTTAACTCCTCAAACGATGGATGATCTTCTTGTTTAACTTTCTTTCCCTTCTTCAAGAAAATGACTCCAAAACATGATAACATGACCAAGGCAAGAGCAGATAATCCTATTATCTTCAGAATGTGGAATCTGTGTCCTTGTTGAGATGCAGCCGTGTGGCAAAGTGGCAATCTCAATAGTGGCGAGACAGCACACAACTCTTTGTTCCCCTGGACGAACACTTTGCTTGCATTTTGGAAGATCCCACCAGTTGGCATGGGTCCCTCCAGGTTGTTGAATGACAAATTGAGAAGTGACATGGAGTTGAAGGCCTCAAAGAAGTCTGGAACTTGACCGGACAAGTTGTTTCGAGAAAGATCCATGTCGCTGATGCCTTTCAATGCAGCGAAAGATTGAGGGATTCGCCCATCAAGTAGATTCCCTTCCAGGTGGAGGGACTCTAAATGGAGGCACTGGCCCAGAGTTGAGGGAATTTCTCCAGTCAACAGGTTGTTGGAAATATCGAGGGGGGAAAGGTTGATTAATTTGCCAATCTCCATCGGTATATGTCCAGAGAGTTTGTTGTGAGAGAGATCAAGACCTTCAGCAAGTGTGGAAATAGTGAACAGTTCTTTTGGTATTGTTCCATCAAATGAGTTGCAAGAGAGGTTTAGAGTGTGTAACTTATTGCACTGTGCTAAAGCTACTGGGATGGGCCTGCTCAAATTATTTTGCTGCAAATAGAGCTCACTTAATTGACCAAGGTTTTGAATTGAAAGTGGGATTTGACCAGATAGCTTGTTTTGTGATAAGCTTAGAACGAACAAGTTTGAAAGGTTTCCAAGTGAGCCCGGAATGGTTCCAGTAAGCAAATTGTGCTCCATGTAAAGAAGTTTGAGGCTACTAATGTTCCCTATCTCATGTGGTATGGTGCCAGATATTTTATTGGCTGACAAGTACAGAGATTCTAAGCTTTTTGGAAGATCACCTATGGACTTTGGCAGTTCACCTTGTAGGTTATTTTCATCTAAACGTAAACTTACCAGCTTTGTACAACTGGCGAGCGAGTGCAGGAAAGTCCAGTCTCCAGCTTCGAGTTGGTTCTTACATAGATTTAGTTCGATTAAGTTGGGCAAGGACCCAAAATAAGGAATAATACCATGGAATGCATTGTCACCGAGATTAATTTTCTGAAGATTTCTGGCCTTGGCCATTGTAGTGGGAATACGACCTCCGAATCTGTTTCCTTGAACAATGAATGTCTGGATTCTTGGAAGGGTGTGGCCAATATTTTCTGGAATATCTCCTGTTAGGCTGTTAGTGCCCATGCCAAGGTATGTGAGTGTCGATATATTGAATAGAGAGCCTGGAACGGTTCCTGACAAGTTGTTGTTAGTCAGGTCTAACATTTGCAAGTTTGGAATTTTACTTAAACTCCACGGGAGGCTTCCTTGCAAGTGATTTGCTGCAAGTAACAGCTCAATCAGGGAAGTGGAGTTTCCTAGAGAGGAAGGTATTTTTCCTGAGAGATTATTGTAGGATAGGAAAAGAGTTTGCAACATTGAGTTAGTTGAGAAAGGTGGAATAGACCCAAAGAAGTTATTTCCTTTCAAATTTAAGACTTCAAGAAACGAGCTGTTAAAGAGAGAAGGAGGTACCTCTCCATCGAGATAATTGCTTTCCAAGTTCAGCCAGATAGTTGATGAACTATTTGCTAGGAGAGATGGGATGCCCCCAGTTAGGCTGTTGTTTGCCAGGTAGACATAGTTGAGTGATGAGCTGCTTCCAAGTGTGTAAGGAATATTGCCTGTCAACTTGTTTCCAGGAACAGACAGAACTGAAAGATCAGGAAGCAGGCCGAGCCCATCCGGAATGCTTCCATGGAGGGAGTTGCTTTCAAGATCAATGATCTGAAGGCTAGAACAGTTAGATAAAGAGTTTGGTATTACACCAGTAAGATTGTTATATGGAAGGTAAAGCTCGACAAGGTGGCGCAGATGACCTACCTCAGGGGGGATCCCACCATTCAGCAGGTTCTCCTGTAGGTAGATTTTTGCGAGGAAAGTGAGATTACCGATGCAGGGTGGTATTTGGCCGTTCAGGCTTAGCGATTCAAGGTCAAGCACTGTGACGCGAGATGCGTGCTTCTTGCCACAGGTGACACCAGGCCAACTGCAATACTGAAGGGTATTGTTCCACGAGGCGAGGGCTTTGTTATTGTTAGAAAGGTGGTTCTTGAGACAAAGGAGTGCCTGGAAGTCCTTACCGGATTGGTCGTCCAGTGTGGTGCCATCTAGTGAAGAAGCAGGGGCAAAAGAGGTCAAGAAAGTGAGGAGGATGGTGACTCTGAAGAGTGATGAACTAAGAGTCCCTACAGGTACAGGAGCCATCTGTGTGCTACTGAGTTGTGCTAAGCGGTAGCCGTAGGCGTGCATTTTTATAGGGGTCTAGTTTGGAAGTCTGCCTTCTCTATACCTCTCATCCAAACATATGTAATTATTAAATATTCAAGAAGAAAAAAAAGAAAGAAATTATTAGGTGCTCTCCCTCCTTTCTTCCACGCGGGCTCTTCAAACGTGGACTGGTCTTCTCGTACAGCGATTCAGCGTCTCAACTCCATTTTGCCATCTGTCAAAGAAAAGATAAAACGCATCTATTGCCACTAAGGATTTTGTTGGTGAGCCCTCAAGTGTCACTTCTGTCGTTCAATCACACACGATGTGTTTTATTTTCCTATGTTCCTCTTCGTTTCCTGTTATCCTGCTACCGTCTTTGTAGTTTTCCTTTTATGAGGGTCCTGTAGATTCCAAACTGATAAGGGCGCGCTTGAAATGCGTGTAAGATTATACCTCCGGATTTAGTTACACTTGTATAATACCAGCCACAGTGTAACTTTTGCCTGGAAGAAAAACGACCTCCCAGGTGTGTATCATTTTACACGTGTATTCAGTGTTCGATAATCCAAACGGAGCCTAAGGCAGGCAAAATACTGGTTACCAAAAGAATAACAAGATTTGGAAAATCTCTATCTGACAGACAGGTCTTAGGTTTTTGATACTCGCTCTGTCAACAAATATAAGAGTGTTTAGATTATTAAAGTAGTGATTTAAACGTTTTTATATTAGTTGCCAGAGGGAGTAACTTCTAATGCAGCAATGTTAATGGAAAGCACATTTTCTTTAGCACAATAAATAGATCTGTTGGGTTTTTCGGGGGAAGAAATTATGTGTTGCATCTATTCTCAGAGCATGTACACTGATGACATATGGATACAGATGCTTCATGACAAAAAGTAGTTTGAGATATCTATATTGACTTTTTCTCTTCAATGCAAACTATCATTAAGATGCCTTATCAAAAAATAAAAAATAAAAACTTTAATGCATATGCATATGTACTGTTCACTCTAACTTTTTCATCTTTTTACACCGGACCACACATTTTTTCTTCAAGCATCCGCCTGCTGCAAAGGATCCCGTTTCCTTATCCGAACCTATTTTTTCTAACATCCGATCCTACGTGACATATGGGACCTCACCTTGAGGCTATGCATTGTACATGCCCTCATTTTTCTACCTGTTATAATTAATCGGGCATGTGTAGTTTGTGACAATTAAACACCTCTTCTTTCAATGCAAGTTTGTGCGTTTTACATGATCAGTCATCTAAATAGCGTCAAATTTATATTCAACAAGTGTTGCCAATATATATGGTCACTGATTTGATGGAATATCAAATACGTTTAGCATGCTAGTACGGATGAGAGTGTTTGTCTTACTATGGTGGCTTTGGCTATGTAAAAATGATTGTGTTTTAATGGCAAAATCTATTCTCCTACGCAGGTTAATTATTGATGTACACACTGGTTTCTGGTTTCATACATGGTCTATTATGCACCGAACGGAATATCAATCGATGTTCAAGGCGGTTTGTATGTGGTTGGAGCAGGTGGTCAGGGAGGTATTTACCCAACATGGATGGCAGTATAATCCTCGAATGGGACCACCTTCTTCGTCGACATAGACATAGTTTCGGTTTCATATGGTTTTACTGTTGTCACTTTGTCATTTTTATATTCTTTGTCAGACTATTCATGTGATGGGTGTGTGCATCTTACCTACAGAGCCCGGATGTTGCTCCTTATGATCTGCATAGGCTTGATGCTACATTTTGAGTTAATAAAAGCGTCTTTTATCGAAAAAATAAGCAAAGAACATTGACTAATCTAATTGGAACATGAAGAACATTTAGCTTTAATTTACAAGTACAACCTATGCTTTTATATATTTTCTAACTGAATATAATTGAAGTAAAAGAGAACTATTGAAAAGTTCTAATTATGCATGTTTTCTCAAAAAAATCTAGTTATTATATGGTAGGGTGCAGGAGAGCAAAAGTTTCAATCCGATCAACTTTTACTTGTTTAGTAGGGTGTATAGGCTCATCCGAGCTGTACATAAAAGGACCCTCCTCATGCCCATCTCATGCACCCCATACAAGGTGCATGGAGGAAGCCATGCTAGCCCTCACCCTCGTCCCCACCCATCTGACCAGATATGTTTAAATTTTCAAAAATGTTCATAATTTCAAATTTTATTTAAATTTGAGAAAAATTCAAAATTTCTTCCAATTTTTTTAAATCATATTTCAAAATGTTCAAAAAAATCAGAATTTTGTAAAAAAATAAAAAATGTTCAGAACTTCAAAAAAATAATTTTCAAAAAATGTTTACGATTTGACGTTTTGTTTACATTTTCAAAAAAATGCTTAGAATTTCAAATTTTGTTTTTTTACTTTCCATAAAATATTAAAATTTTCAAATTTTCAAAAAAATGAAAATTTCAAATATGTTCAATTTTTTTAAAATGTTCAGAATTTGAAATCTTCAAAAAAATGTTCAGCATGTCTAAACACATGCGTGTTGTGAAACAAAGTTTCAGCATATCTCAGCGCATACATTACTGTCAAACAAGAACAACTGCATGGACTCAGCATGTCTACACTTAAAGTATCTCCACTCGCACCCCCAAGGCGCTTTTTTGTCGACGATGCGAAAAAAATGGCCTAGTCGTGCCCTAGAAGCCTATTTTTCACCGGTTAGGGCCGATTTTGCCACCGGCGGACCCAGACTAAACCCAGTGTGCTGGGGCGCTCGAGGAAACGTTTTTGGCGCGAACTCTTTATGGACCCGTCGATCGAGCGACTAGGCGCTCGGTCGTCGCCTCATCGCCTCGTTTCCCCGCGAGGAATCAATGCGAAGGCTGCCGTCGGTCAGCCTTCCATTGATTCCTCACGTGTGGTGCAGTGAAGTCGCACCGACGCGCTTCCCACCCCCTCCCGCCACGCGTACGCACGGTTCTGGCCCATTCTCCGCCCACCCACGGCTATATAAGTCGTCCTTCCCTCGCCGGTGGCCGCACACCTCTTGCCACATACCTTCTCCCTCTCTCGTCGCCGATGCCCCTCTCCCCCTTTCGCCGCTGACGCCCTTCTCTCCATCGACGACCAATGTCGAGCGCTACCCCGGCTACGGAGCAACAGAAAACAGCTTCGGCCACCGCCACTTGCACGAGTCCGAGGCCTGCCTTCTCTACGAGGCGGAGTACCCGGCGCCAACGGATATGCGGGTGCCAGGCTCATGGAGGCTGAGCGCCGGTGGAGTCCCGGTGCCACCGCGACCATCTAAGCTGACCGACGCGTGGAGATCGCGCGCATTCTAGCGTTGCTGCCGGAGAGCTCGCGAAACTAATCGAGGTACGCCCCCGACAGCAACACGCTGTGGACTGCGTACTTCGAACGCCGTCACGCCGAACAGCTCGCCGCCACCAACGTCGCTGAACCCCACGGCCGCTTCACTAGTGGGGACAGGGCCTATAGTCCCGGCCCGTAAGGGGCTTTAGTCCCGGTTCACCAACCGGGACCAAAGGGGCGGGACTAAAGGCCTAACCTTTAGTCCCGGCCCTGTTCCAAGCCGAGACCAAAGGTGCTCCACGTGGGCGCCTCGGAGCGCCCTCAGGGGCAGGCCCTTTAGTCCCGGGTCTTTACACGGACCGGGACTAAAGAGTTTCAGATTTTGTTTATTTTTGGGTTTTAGGGTTTTAGGGTTTAGGTGTACGGGAGATTAACGTGATGCCTCGTTTGGTGTTCGGGAATTAGTTTTGATTCTAAATAGAAATAATTATGCATATATATATATATATATATATATATATATATATATATATATATATATATATATATATATATAAGATTAACTTATCTTACAAGCGAGCATATATACACAATTATATGGAGATCTGAATTATCGCGACTAGAGCCCGTCTATTCGATTACATGGACCAACATCAGTAATGGCCCCTAGCTACACTAAATCGTCCTTTGTCATCTATAGCTTCCGTCCTCAGAAAGGTCGCAAGCTCCTCTGCAACAGCAATCGCGCGTTGCTCTGGTAGGGACTTCTCCCTCATGGTCGTGTACTATATAAGAAGAGGAGATGAATATGAATATCAATCATGATAACAAAGAATGACGGGTAAAAATAGAGGTGTGAATGTTCATTGCTTACATCGAATCTGTGATCCTTGTGCTCAGAGGTAAACGTGCGAATGGTCTCGCAAACATAGTATCCGCATAGATGCGTCCCCCGTGGCTGCTAGTCGCACTTTACGAGAATAGAATATATATAATCAAAATAATAATCTAGCATCATAAATGTATTGAAAATAGAAGTATATCATACTACTACTTACCTGAGCCGCTCTAAAGGTCAGCTTCTCAGGCTCTATACCGGGAGTCACACACTTGAACCGCTTCCAAACCCTGCCCGACAAGGATAATGATTTGCTAAGTTTTTCATTAATTGATATATCAAAAAATCATCGAAAGAGACCGATAGAGCGCAAGAATGATTGAAATTACCCTTGGAGCATGTCCTGCAGGCTTTGGAACTGTTCCAAGGGTCTCGATAATGGGTCGAAGGCATCAACTCTTCCCTTATCAATTTGAATGTCCAACAGAATCCAATGGAAGCTGCACATGTATATATACACATATATATGTGTCAGTAACTTATCAATTACACTTATAAGTGAATGGACACAACAGAGTAAAGACCCTCACCTGCAGTTGTATGGAAACAGTATGTGGTCACAGAAATTTTGATCTGTTAGAAACCTTAGAAGGTTTTCCTCCGTCTCCTTGGGTTTATCAGTTAGCGTCGCTATATGTATTTTATTTGGGTCAATAAACCCAATATTTAGGATGTTCCTATTTTTACAATCCAGAATCTTCATTCTGCATAATAGAGTACAAGTTATATATAGACAATGAATTGAAATAACTAAACAAGTTATATGTAGACAACGAATTGAAAAACTTACAGACAATAGCAACTCATAAGCGATTTGTCGAGGGCGTCGGCATTGTACATCTGGAAGAGTTCATCAAAGTAGATATGGATTTCCTCGGGGTGGCCGTAGTACTCCCGTGGGACACTCACCACGATCATCGTTCTCCCATTCTTTGATTCACTTAAGTACCATGTATGCAAGTAACGCATATTTGTTGGGAGATCATCTTTGCTGACCAAAGGTGCTCCCATGACATATTGTGGCTTAGGGGCTACCACAGCCTTGGGTAACCTGTCGTCTTGGGAAGCCAGAATGTCTTCAACCGGGATACCCCATTCATTCGCCCACTTCTTTGCTAATTCCAAATCTTGCCCCTGCACCAGAGGGGGGACATTCTCGGGTAACACCCTGAGGGGTGGGATCGACTGTTTGGCCTGTTGTCCAAGCTGAGGAACGTCTGATCTTTGTTTGCTTGTAGTTGAACTTGATTTGCTCCCACTTGCACTTGCACGTGATCTGCTATTTTTCACTTCCTTCTGCAATGTGCGTGTATAGTCAACAGGCTTATGGTGTAAGTCATACTGTGATGGAAGGTTCGTGAAGTATTTTGCAAATGCTATTTGCTTCTCGGTGTATTCCGGGCGGGGCTCGGGTTCCTTCTTTTTCATCTGCGCATCATGATGTTCCTTTCCTATCCTGGCGTTTTCCTCGGGGGTACGATCATAAGGTCTGATAGGAAGATTAGCATGAGGTACCTTTGGAAGGGGCAACAGTTTGCGCTTTGGGGGGCTCCGTCGCTTAGAAATCATCGGCGGAGTGTTCTTGCTGGCACGCTTCCGCTTAGTATCCGGAGCGGGCGGCGGCGGAGACGGACGACCCAAGTCCGGCGGCGGTGATCGAGATGGACTCGTGTTGTGCTGGCCGACGTCATGTGGAGGGATTGGAGGTGATGGAGGTGTAGGTGACCTGCGACGACTCGGAGGCGGTGTTGTCCTTGGGGCCGAGCGTGGAAGCTTGATGTAGTTCTTGTCCCATAGGATGACTCCACCCAGTACTTCTCCGAGTGTCCTCTCATCTTCAGGTCCAGCTATGTCGAGCTCCATATCATGAAACCCCGCCATGATTTCATCCACCCCGACTTTAGCAAAGCCAGCTGGAATCTCACGGCCATGCCAGCGTGCATCACGGCCAGAAGGTAAAGCTTATCCGACGGCCACCTTCATGGATATGTTCTTGAATTTCTGATGGAGTTCACATGATGTTGACTCCTTGATTCCATCCGCGGGGTAGCCGGGACCGCCCTCTATCATTCTTCATGCATCGTCGGGCGGGGCCTCAGATTCAGCCACGCTGCTTTTCCGCTTAGATGGGGCGCCGGTAATATCGAGTGCAGGATCTTCCTGGCGCGCTACTCCTCTAAGCTCATCAATCTGCTTCTGTTGCTCGTTAATCCTGGCAAGCAACTGGTTGAACTTGTCATTCTCCTCATCCTGCTGCCGCTTCTTTGCTCTCGCTCGGGTTCTGTAAGTGTCTTGGTCTCTGGCAAACCCAAGCCACCACGGGTAAGAAGGACCGAAGCCTCGCGTTCGTCCTCCATGTTCGTCATTGCCGAGGACCAGTGTGAGCAAATCTTTCTCTCTATCTGCAGTGAACTTTCTTTTTACCTCCTTAATTTCTTTCACTATCTTTTTCCAATTCTCCCTGGGTATCCTAAGACCGTCACTGCAGATGAATTCCCCTGTTTCTTCGTCGTACGAACCACCATGCGCAAGGAACCAATTTCTTGCTCTCAATTCCCACTCATCACGGAGTGGTTCAGGTATGATTAAACCTGAGAATGGTTTTCATACTTGAACCATACCTGAACCATACCCATACATTTATCTCTCAAAACCATACTTAAACCATACCCGTTTGATGTCATTTTCAGCCCATTCAAAATTAAACCCATTATTTTTTTCACCCAAACCAACTTAAACCCAATACATAACCGTGGGTTTAAAACCAATACATAACTATGGGTTTGCTTTAATATACATATAATTGCACAAATTGACAAGTTAAGAAGAAAATGAGATAGAAAAGGCATAAGTGCATCTACAACGGTTTGAAAACAAAGTTATCCTTAAGATACAGTCAACACAGAGCAAAAGGCAAAAAAAAATGCCCACGTATGAATAGCTCACTAACAAGTGTATTAAAACAAAATTACTTAGCCAAAGCACAAGCAAACACTTCCGATTTTCATGTGGTGTTTCTCCATAATACATAATTACATAGTGCATTACAACATGCATGCGGATCAAAGATATTCGTTCTCGATCATCATTGGTTATTGCACATAACCAATGCCTAGAAACCGGTTTGGACCCATAGTTTATAACCGTTTATAACCAAACTGTTTAAGCCCATAACCAACTATATCCAAACTGATTTCTCCACATACCCAAATAAAAACCAAACTAAAAAAAGATCAACCCAATAAAACCTAAACCAATCAAACCCAAAGTAATAACCGAACCGTTACACCCAGTTTTCTAATAACCATTCTCAGGTTTAGGTATGATGCCTTTAGCTAGCAGATCTTGCTCTTTCTTATCCCACTTTGGGATGGCAGTCTCATAGCCCCCTGGCCCCAGCTTGTGGTGATATTTCTTCTTGTCGGCATTTTTCTTGTTCTTTTCTGATAATGCCTGGGCATCTTCTGACTCCTTGTACTCTTGAAATGCCTTCGAGTGATTCGCATGCTTGGCTAGATACCCCTAAAATACTGGCACTTTCTTTGTCTTCAGATAGTTTTTCCATAGCTTCTTCTTCCAGCTACGAAACAGTTCGGTCATCTTCTTTAGAGTCCACTGCTTGACTTTGGCCCTCAGTTTGTTTGCGGCGTCTTCATTCTCACATTCTGGCAGGTTGAAATGTGACATGAGATCATTCCAAAGATTATCTTTGTACCTTTCGGCGACCTAGTCACTATCGGCTGCCCCTTTGCGCTTGTTCCACTCCCGAACGCTGATCGGGACGTGATCCCTAACGAGAACTCTGCATTGCTTCTTGAATGTGTCAGCAGCATTCTTAGGAAGCTTGGGTTAGCCCGTAGGCAATATCACCTCAAAGGTGTAATGCGTCCGTGCATCCAACTTTCTAGTCGGGCCTCGTTTCGTAGCTTTGCTCGATGTGGAGGCCTAAGAGGGAGAAACATTCGTCAAATGAATGTATATGTATACAATATAGAGCTATCTCCAATATTTTTCACATATTACAAGTGATTGTCGAACTTCATATGTATACCTCGCCGGACTTTATTATTTCTCCACCGGCTTCTCCATCAGTGGAGCTATCACCTTCTCTGTCATTGGACCTATGTCCTGCCCCATCGGCTTCATCTTCGTGTCGGTCGACCTCCATTCCATATCCGGAGGGGTTTAGATATGACGACGGAGATTCAGCTGGTTCAACGTCGTGGCCGTCTTTGATTATATCTTCGAGAAATTCTTCCTCTTCGAGGTTCCTGATATGTGGATCCATAGTTCTGCAAAAAACGGACATTTGATTAACTAATAAACTAACAAACTATATAAGAGGGGTTGGAAACTTCGAAGTGTCGTTTTATATAGGAGGACCTTTAGTCGCGGGTCTTGGCTAGAACCTAAACTCTAAAATATGTCTAACGGATTCTCTTAACCTTTAAGGATTTAACAAAATGGCGACATTCTAGATGTGTAGAAAATGATCCTATTTTTCCTGATCTCATCTACCCTTCTATATGTCACATTGTCTAGTGTCAAAGGACTTTGTTGAACTTTGTACCAAAAAAGAATTATTCTATCAGGAACTCCGTTCCAAAACAACTTTAGTCCCGGGTCGTGGCTCCACCCGAGACTCCTAGATTTCTGCATAGTATTCAAAGTAGGAGTACTTTTCCAATTTGAGCATTCAATAAGCAAAACCAAATCGTAAAATAAAGTAGTATTCAAATTAGCATGCATTCAATTATAAGCAAAACTACATCATCTCTTTTGTCCGTACATCGTCGAATATTATCACTAATACTCCTCAAATATTATCACTAATACTCCTCGAATACTATCATACATATAGCATCACTGATACAGCTAGAACTGTAGCGCCCGACGGGTATCGTCGCGGGCGGTGGACACCCAAAGAGAAGGAACCATCACAGGATCATAGCTCCAGTGAGATCCCCGAAGAACCTGCCAGGTATGCTCGAACCTGCCCTCCAACGCAACCATGTAGCGACGGACGTGCTCATCCTCCTCGCTGACACGGTGACGTACCACCTCCGTGGTGTCTGGAAGCCTCGGCACTGTCACTGGCCTACGCGACCGCCACCAAACAAGGATCGGGTCAACAACGGGCTAGCTCCTCACCAACCTAAGCCCCCCGGAAGGTAGCACCTCCCAATACCAGCCGGGTGGAGCCCAGTCCCGGACATGGCCCCTCTGATCAAGCCCGTGTCCTCCGCCGAGTCGACGACGAGGATGCGGGATAGGCATCGTAAAATGAACTAAAAAAATAAACTAGTTCTATTAATTTTCTTGCTAAAAATAAACTAATTGTATATATAGTAAAATAAACTATTAACACTTAAGCATATACAATAGCAAAATTAAGCAATAATCTAAGAAACACTAATTAAGCATCTATATACGTAGAAATGTCTTCTTCTTCTTCTTCTTTCTTATTTTCTTCTCCGCTTCTTCTTCAACTTCTCTTCTTCTACTTCTCCTCTTCTTCTATTTTTCCTCTTCTTCTCCTCTCCTCCTCTTCTTATTCTCCTTTTTCTTCTTTTCTTCTCCTCCTCTTCTTATTTTCCTTTTTCCTAATATTATTTTCTTATTTTTGTTCTTTTCTAAATATTACTAACCCTAATAATCTACCACAAACCTAATAATCTACCACAAACCTAATTCTAAATATTACTAACCCGAATAATCTAACACAAACCTAATAACAATAGGAATTAAATGACAAAAAAATATTTTCTTCTTTTCTTCTCCTTTTTCTTCTTTTCTTCTCCTTTTTCTTCCTTTCTTCTCCTTTTTCTTCCTTTCTTCTTCTCCTTTTTCTTCTTTTCTTACCTTTTTCTTCTTTTCTTCTCCTTTTTCTTCCTTTCTTCTCCTTTTTCTTCCTTTCTTCTCCTTTTTCTTCCTTTCTTCCCTTTTTCTTGTGTTTCTTCTCCTTTTTCTTCTTTTGTTCTCCTTTTCCTTCTTTTGTTCTCCTTTTTCTTCTTTTCTTGTCCATTTTCTTCTTTTCTTCCCTTTTTCTTCTTTTCTTCTCCTTTTTCTTCTTTTCTTCTCCTTTTTCTTCTTTTCTTCTCCTTTTTCTTCTTTTCTTCTACCAGCCGGAGTGTTGGGGAGGAGGGGCGGGGGGCTTACCGGCCGGAGGCGTCGACGATGGCGAGGAGGACGGCAGGCGGCGGCGAGGAGGACGGCGGCGGCGAGGAGGACGGCAGGCGGCGGCGAGGAGGACGGCGGGCAGCCTCACGGCGTCGTCGAGTTCGTCGGTGCGCCACGCCGCGCAGGAGAACGAGGAAGAAGAGAGAACGAAATGCGATTTGGGATGGAAATTTTCTAACTCCCGCTTATATAGGTGGATCTTTAGTCCCGGTTCGGGGCTCGAACGGGGACTAAAGACACCCTTTAGTCCCGGGTGGAGCCACGACCCGGACTAAAGGCCCTTTTTTGGCAGACCAAAAGGCGGGAAGCAGGGGCCTTTAGTCCCGGGTCGGGGCTCGAGCCGGGACTAAAGACACCCTTTAGTCCCGGGTGGAGCCACGTCCCGGGACTAAAGCCCCTCCTCGGCTGCATGATAAGCTTAGTCCCACCTCGCCCAACGAGGGGGACTAACACTTGTTTATAAGCCCCATCGCAGCATCTCCATCGAGCTCCTCTCTAAAGCAGGCTTACGGGCCTAAACTGACTGTAAATTTAAAAATTGAAACTATATTTGAAATTATGGAGAAAATTAAACCTGAATTCAAAGTGAGGTCACTTTGAATTTAGGTTTAAGTTTCTCTATAAATTCTATAGTTTCAATTTTTTTCTATTTTCAAAATTAATTATTTTGTTATTTTCAATTAAAAACTATGTTTATTAAAATTCTTTTTGCATATTTGAGAATTTGACAAAACTATGATAATGAAAAGTGTTTGAAATTGAATAAATAATTCAAAACTATTTTCTATTTTCAAAATTAATTATTTTGACTATCCAAACTATTAACTATTTTGTTATTTTCAATGAAAAACTATGTTTATTAAAATTCTTTTTGCATATTTGAGAATTTGACAAAACTATGATAATGAAAAGTGTTTGAAATTGAATAAATAATTCAAAACTATTTTCTATTTTCAAAAGTAATTATTTTGACTATCCAAACTATTAACTATTTTGTTATTTTCAATTAAAAACTATGTTTATTAAAATTCTTTTTGCATATTTGAGAATTTGACAAAACTATGATAATGAAAAGTGTTTGAAATTGAATAAATAATTCAAAACTATTTTCTATTTTCAAAAGTAATTATTTTGACTATCCAAACTATTAACTATTTTGTTATTTTCAATTAAAAACTATGTTTATTAAAATTCTTTTTGCATATTTGAGAATTTGACAAAACTATGATAATGAAAAGTGTTTGAAATTGAATAAATAATTCAAAACTATTTTCTATTTTCAAAATTAATTATTTTGACTATCCAAACTATTAACTATTTTGTTATTTTCAATGAAAAACTATGTTTATTAAAATTCTTTTTGCATATTTGAGAATTTGACAAAACTATGATAATGAAAAGTGTTTTAAATTGAATAAATAATTTGAAACTATTTTCTATTTTCAAAAGTAATTATTTTGACTATCCAAACTATTAACTATTTTGTTATTTTCAATTAAAAACTATGTTTATTAAAATTCTTTTTGCATATTTCAGAATTTGACAAAACTATGATAATGAAAAGTGTTTGAAATTGAATAAATAATTCAAAACTATTTTCTATTTTCAAAAGTAATTATTTTGACTATCCAAACTATTAACTATTTTGTTATTTTCAATTGAAAACTATATTTATTAAAATTCTTTTTGCATATTTGAGAATTTGACAAAACTATGATAATGAAAAGTGTTTGAAATTGAATAAATAATTCAAAACTATTTTCTATTTTCAAAAGTAATTATTTTGACTATCCAAACTATTAACTATTTTGTTATTTTCAATTAAAAACTATGTTTATTAAAATTCTTTTTGCATATTTGAGAATTTGACAAAACTATGATAATGAAAAGTGTTTGAAATTGAATAAATAATTCAAAACTATTTTCTATTTTCAAAATTAATTATTTTGACAATCCAAACTATTAACTATTTTGTTATTTTCAATTAAAAACTATGTTTATTAAAATTCTTATTGCATATTTGAGAATTTGACAAAACTACGATAATGGAAAGTGTTTGAAATTGAATAAATAATTCAAAATGCACCATTCAAAGGCACATCACAAAATTTCAACAATTTCTGACTTCATTTGGTATTCTTCGTGCATTCACTTATTTTTTTGAGCTAGTTGACCCTGAAATTGAAAAGCACTACAAATGAACTCTGAAAATGTTGAAAGTTGGCATGCTATCATCATTTCACCCACATAGCATGTGTTAATAAGTTGCGAGGATTACAACAAAAACTGGATGCACTTCGTGTACAAAACGGACAATCTCTCTCGAAGTATCACGGTTTCGAACGAGAACTCATCTCTTACAAAGGGATTTCATTTTTTGAACTTATTTGAACTCCATAATTTTTGTGTGTTCAAAATGCACCATTCAAAGGCACATCACAAAATTTCAACAATTTCTAACTTCATTTGGAATTTTCGTGCATTTACTTATTTTTTTAGCTAGTTCACCCTGAAATTGAAAAGCACTACAAATGAACTCTGAAAATGTTGAAAGTTGGCATGCTATCATCATTTCACCCACATAGCATGTGTTAAAAAGTTGAGAGGGCTACGACAAAAACTGGATGCACTTCGTGTACAAAACGGACAATCTCTCTCGAAGTATGAGGGTTTCGAACGAGAACTCATCTCTTACAAAGGGATTTCATTTTTTTGAACTTATTTGAACTCCAGAATTTTTGTGTGTTCAAAATGCACCATTCAAAGGCACATCACAAAATTTCAACAATTTCTGACTTCATTTGGTATTCTTCGTGCATTTACTTTTTTTTAGCTAGTTGACCCTGAAATTGAAAAGCACTACAAATGAACTCTAAAAATGTTGAAAGTTGGCATGCTATCATCATTTCACCCACATAGCATGTGTTAAAAAGTTGAGGGGGCTACGACAAAAACTGGATGCACTTCGTGTACAAAACGGACAATCTCTCTCAAAGTATGAGGGTTTCGAACGAGAACTCATCTCTTACAAAGGGATTTCATTTTTTTGAACTTATTTGAACTCCATACTTTTTGTGTGTTCAAAATGCACCATTCAAAGGCACATCACAAAATTTCAACAATTTCTGACTTGATTTGGTATTCTTCGTGCATTTACTTTTTTTTTAGCTAGTTGACCCTGAAATTGAAAAGCACTACAAATGAACTCTGAAAATGTTGAAAGTTGGCATGCTATCATCATTTCACCCACATAGCATGTGTTAAAAAGTTGAGAGGGCTACAACAAAAACTGGATGCACTTCGTCTACAAAACGGACAATCTCTCTCGAAGTATCAGGGTTTCGAACGAGAACTCATCTCTTACATAGGGATTTCATTTTTTGAACTTATTTGAACTCCATACTTTTTGTGTGTTCAAAATGCACCATTCAAAGGCACATCACAAAATTTCAACAATTTCTGACTTCATTTGGTATTCTTCGTGCATTTACTTATTTTTTTTGAGCTAGTTGACCCTGAAATTTAAAAGCACTAGAAATGAACTCTGAAAATGTTGAAAGTTGGCATGCTATCATCATTTCACCCACATAGCATGTGTTAAAAAGTTGAGAGGGCTACGGCAAAAACTGGATGCACTTCGTGTACAAAACGGACAATCTCTCTCGAAGTATTAGGGTTTCGAACGAGAACTCATCCCTTACAAAGGGATTTCATTTTTTTGAACTTATTTGAACTCCATAATTCTTGTGTGTTAAAAATGCACCATTCGAAGGCACATCACAAAATTTCAACAATTTCTGACTTCATTTGGTATTCTTTGTGCATTTGCTTATTTTTTTTGAGCTAGTTGACCCTGAAATTTAAAAGCACTACAAATGAACTCTGAAAATGTTGAAAGTTGGCATGCTATCATAATTTCACCCACATAGCATGTGCTAAAAAATTCAGAGGGCTACGACAAAAACTGGATGCAGTTCGTGTACAAAACGGACACTCTCTCTCGAAGTATCAAAGTTTCGAACGAGAACTCATCTCTTACAAAGGGATTTCATTTTTTTGAACTTATTTGAACTCCATACTTTTTGTGTGTTCAAAATGCACCAATCAAAGGCATCACAAAATTTCAACAATTTCTGACTTCATTTCGTATTCTTCGTGCATTTACTTATTTTTTTTGAGCTAGTTGACCCTGAAATTGAAAAGCACTACAAATGAACTCTGAAAATGTTGAAAGTTGGCATTCTATCATCATTTCACCCACATAGCATGTGTTAAAAAGTTGAGAGGGCTACGGCAAAAACTGGATGCACTTCGTGTACAAAACGGACAATCTCTCTCGAAGTATCACGGTTTCGAACGATAACTCATCTCGTACAAAGGGATTTCATTTTTTTGAACTTATTTGAACTCCATACTTTTTGTGTGTTCAAAATCCACCATTCGGAGGCACATCACAAAATTTCAACAATTTTTGACTTGATTTGGTATTCTTCGTGCATTTACTTATTTTTTTTGAGCTAGTTGACCCTGAAATTTAAAAGCACTACAGATGAACTCTAAAAATGTTGAAAGTTGGCATGCTATCATCATTTCACCCACATAGCATGTGTTAAAAAGTTCAGAGGGCTACGACAAAAACTGGATGCACTTCGTGTACAAAACGGACAATCTTTCTCGAAGTATCAACGTTTCGAACGAGAACTCATCTGTTAGAAAGGGATCTCATTTTTTGAACTTATTTGAACTCCATAATTTTTGTGTGTTCAATGCACCATTCAAAGGCACATCACAAAATTTCAACAATTTCTCACTTCATTTGGTATTCTTCGTGCATTTACTTATTTTTTTTGAGCTAGTTGACCCTGAAATTGAAAAGCACTACAAATGAACTCTGAAAATGTTGAAAGTTGGCATGCTATCATCATTTCACCCACATGGCATGTGTTAAAAAGTAGAGAGGGCTACGACAAAAACTGGATGCACTTCGTGTACAAAACGGACAATCTCTCTCGAAGTATCACGGTTTCGAACAAGAACTCATGTCTTACAAAGGGATTTCATTTTTTGAACTTATTTGAACTCCATACTTCTTGTATGTTCAAAATGCACCATTCAAAGGCACATCACAAAATTTCAACAATTTCTGACTTCATTTGGTATTCTTCGTGCATTTGCTTATTTTTTTTGAGCTAGTTGACCCTGAAATTGAAAAGCACTACAAATGAACTCTGAAAATGTTGAAAGTTGGCATGCTATCATCATTTCACCCACATAGCATGTGTTAAAAAGTTGAGAGGGCTTCGACAAAAACTGGATGCACTTCGTGTACAAAACGGACAATCTCTCTCGAAGTATGAGGGTTTCGAACGAGAACTCATCTCTTACAAAGGGATTTCATTTTTTTGAACTTATTTGAACTCCATACTTTTTGTGTGTTCAAAATGCACCATTCAAAGGCACATCACAAAATTTCAACAATTTCTGACTTTATTTGGTATTCTTCGTACATTTACTTTTTTTTAGCTAGTTGACCCTGAAATTGAAAAGCACTACAAATGAACTCTGAAAATGTTGAAAGTTGGCATGCTATCATCATTTCACCCACATAGCATGTGTTAAAAAGTTGAGAGGGCTACGACAAAAACTGGATGCACTTCGTGTACAAAACGGACAATCTCTCTCAAAGTATGATGGTTTCGAACGAGAACTCATCTCTTACAAAGGGATTTATTTTTTTGAACTTATTTGAACTCCATACTTTTTGTGTGTTCAAAATGCACCATTCAAAGGCACATCACAAAATTTCAACAATTTCTGACTTCATTTGGTATTCTTCGTGCATTTACTTATTTTTTTTTAGCTAGTTGACCCTGAAATTGAAAAGCACTACAAATGAACTCTGAAAATGTTTAAAGTTGGCATGCTATCATCATTTCACCCACATAGCATGTGTTAAAAAGTTGAGAGGGCTACGACAAAAACTGGATGCACTTCGTGTATAAAACGGACAATCTCTCTCGAAGTATCAGGGTTTCGAACGAGAACTCATCTCCTACATAGGGATTTCATTTTTTTAAACTTATTTGAACTCCATAATTTTTGTGTGTTCAAAATGCACCATTCAAAGGCACATCACAAAATTTCAACAATTTCTGACTTCATTTGGTATTCTTCGTGCATTTACTTATTTTTTTTGAGCTAGTTGACCCTGAAATTTAAAAGCTCTACAAATGAACTCTAAAAATGTTGAAAGTTGGCATTCTATCATCATTTCACCCACATAGCATGTGTTAAAAAGTTGAGAGGGCTACGACAAAAACTGGATGCACTTCGTGTACAAAACGGACAATCTCTCTCGAAGTATCAGGGTTTCGAACGAGAACTCATCCCTTACAAAGGGATTTCATTTTTTTGAACTTATTTGAACTCCATACTTCTTGTGTGTTCAAAATGCACCATTCAAGGCACATCACAAAATTTCAACAATTTCTGACTTCATTTGGTATTCTTCGTGCATTTGCTTATTTTTTTTGAGCTAGTTGACCCTGAAATTTAAAAGCACTACAAATGAACTCTGAAAATGTTGAAAGTTGGCATGCTATCATCATTTCACCCACATAGCATGTGCTAAAAAATTCAGAGCGCTACGACAAAAACTGGATGCACTTCGTGTACAAAACGGACAATCTCTCTCGAAGTATCAACGTTTCGAACGAGAACTCATCTCTTACAAAGGGATTTCATTTTTTTGAACTTATTTGAACTCCATACTTTTTGTGTGTTCAAAATGCGCCAATCAAAGGCACATCACAAAATTTCAACAATTTCTGACTTCATTTGGTATTCTTCGTGCATTTACTTATTTTTTTTGAGCTAGTTGACCCTGAAATTGAAAAGCACTACAAATGAACTCTGAAAATGTTGAAAGTTGGCATTCTATCATCATTTCACCCACATAGCTTGTGTTAAAAAGTTGAGAGGGCTACGACAAAAACTGGATGCACTTCGTGTATAAAACGGACAATCTCTCTCGAAGTATCACGGTTTCGAACGATAACTCATCTCTTACAAAGGGATTTCATTTTTTTGAACTTATTTGAACTCCATACTTTTTGTGTGTTCAAAATCCACCATTCGGAGGCACATCACAAAATTTCAACAATTTTTGACTTGATTTGGTATTCTTCGTGCATTTACTTATTTTTTTTGAGCTAGTTGACCCTGAAATTTAAAAGCACTACAGATGAACTCTAAAAATGTTGAAAGTTGGCATGCTATCATCATTTCACCCACATAGCATGTGTTAAAAAGTTCAGAGGGCTACGACAAAAACTGGATGCACTTCGTGTACAAAACGGACAATCTTTCTCGAAGTATCAACGTTTCGAACGAGAACTCATCTGTTAGAAAGGGATCTCATTTTTTGAACTTATTTGAACTCCATACTTTTTGTGTGTTCAATGCACCATTCAAAGGCACATCACAAAATTTCAACAATTTCTCACTTCATTTGGTATTCTTCGTGCATTTACTTATTTTTTTTAGCTAGTTGACCCTGAAATTGAAAAGCACTACAAATGAACTCTGAAAATGTTGAAAGTTGGCATGCTATCATCATTTCACCCACATGGCATGTGTTAAAAAGTAGAGAGGGCTACGACAAAAATTGGATGCACTTCGTGTACAAAACGGACAATCTCTATCGAAGTATCATTGTTTCGAACAAGAACTCATCTCTTACAAAGGGATTTCATTTTTTGAACTTATTTGAACTCCATACTTCTTGTGTGTTCAAAATGCACCATTCAAAGGCACATCACAAAATTTCAACAATTTCTGACTTCATTTGGTATTCTTCGTGCATTTGCTTATTTTTTTTGAGCTAGTTGACCCTGAAATTGAAAAGCACTACAAATGAACTCTGAAAATGTTGAAAGTTGGCATGCTATCATCATTTCACCCACATAGAATGTGTTAAAAAGTTGAGAGGGCTTCGACAAAAACTGGATGCACTTCGTGTACAAAACGGACAATCTCTCTCGAAGTATGAGGGTTTCGAACGAGAACTCATCTCTTACAAAGGGATTTCATTTTTTTGAACTTATTTGAACTCCATACTTTTTGTGTGTTCAAAATGCACCATTCAAAGGCACATCACAAAATTTCAACAATTTCTGACTTCATTTGGTATTCTTCGTGCATTTACTTTGTTTTAGCTAGTTGACCCTGAAATTGAAAAGCACTACAAATGAACTCTGAAAATGTTGAAAGTTGGCATTCTATCATCATTTCACCCACATAGCACGTGTTAAAAAGTTGAGAGGGCTACGACAAAAACTGGATGCACTTCGTGTACAAAACGGACAATCTCTCTCAAAGTATGAGGGTTTCGAACGAGAACTCATCTCTTACAAAGGGATTTCATTTTTTTGAACTTATTTGAACTCCATACTTTTTGTGTGTTCAAAATGCACCATTCAAAGGCACATCACAAAATTTCAACAATTTCTGACTTCATTTGGTATTCTTCGTGCATTTACTTATTTTTTTTAGCTAGTTGACCCTGAAATTGAAAAGCACTACAAATGAACTCTGAAAATGTTTAAAGTTGGCATGCTATCATCATTTCACCCACATAGCATGTGTTAAAAAGTTGAGAGGGCTACGACAAAAACTGGATGCACTTCGTGTACAAAACGGACAATCTCTCTCGAAGTATCAGGGTTTCGAACGAGAACTCATCTCCTACATAGGGATTTCATTTTTTTGAACTTATTTGAACTCCATAATTTTTGTATGTTCAAAATGCACCATTCAAAGGCACATCACAAAATTTCAACAATTTCTGACTTCATTTGGTATTCTTCGTGCATTTACTTATTTTTTTTTGAGCTAGTTGACCCTGAAATTTAAAAGCACTACAAATGAACTCTAAAAATGTTGAAAGTTGGCATTCTATCATCATTTCACCCACATAGCATGTGTTAAAAAGTTGAGAGGGCTACGACAAAAACTGGATGCACTTCGTGTACAAAACGGACAATCTCTCTCGAAGTACCACGGTTTCGAACGAGAACTCATCCCTTACAAAGGGATTTCATTTTTTTGAACTTATTTGAACTCCATACTTCTTGTGTGTTCAAAATGCACCATTCATCGCACATCACCAAATTTCAACAATTTCTGACTTCATTTGGTATTCTTCGTGCATTTGCTTATTTTTTTTTGAGCTAGTTGACCCTGAAATTTAAAAGCACTACAAATGAACTCTGAAAATGTTGAAAGTTGGCATGCTATCATCATTTCACCCACATAGCATGTGCTCAAAAATTCAGAGCGCTACGACAAAAACTGGATGCACTTCGTGTACAAAACGGACAATCTCTCTCGAAGTATCAACGTTTCGAACGAGAACTCATCTCTTACAAAGGGATTTCATTTTTTTGAACTTATTTGAACTCCATACTTTTTGTGTGTTCAAAATGCGCCAATCAAAAGCACATCACAAAATTTCAACAATTTCTGACTTCATTTGGTATTCTTCGTGCATTTACTTATTTTTTTTGAGCTAGTTGACCCTGAAATTGAAAAGCACTACAAATGAACTCTGAAAATGTTGAAAGTTGGCATTCTATCATCATTTCACCCACATAGCTTGTGTTAAAAAGTTGAGAGGGCTACGACAAAAACTAGATGCACTTCGTGTATAAAACGGACAATCTCTCTCGAAGTATCACGGTTTCGAACGATAACTCATCTCTTACAAAGGGATTTCATTTTTTTGAACTTATTTGAACTCCATACTTTTTGTGTGTTCAAAATCCACCATTCGGAGGCACATCACAAAATTTCAACAATTTTTGACTTGATTTGGTATTCTTCGTGCATTTACTTATTTTTTTTGAGCTAGTTGACCCTGGAATTTAGAAGCACTACAGATGAACTCTAAAAATGTTGAAAGTTGGCATGCTATCATCATTTCACCCACATAGCATGTGTTAAAAATATTAGAGGGCTACGACAAAAACTGGAAGCACTTCGTGTACAAAACGGACAATCTCTCTCGAAGTATCACGGTTTCGAACAAGAACTCATCTGTTAGAAAGGGATTTCATTTTTTGAACTTATTTGAACTCCATACTTTTTGTGTGTTCAATGCACCATTCAAAGGCACATCACAAAATTTCAACAATTTCTCACTTCATTTGGTATTCTTCGTGCATTTACTTATTTTTTTTGAGCTAGTTGACCCTAAAATTGAAAAGCACTACAAATGAACTCTGAAAATGTTGAAAGTTGGCATGCTATCATCATTTCACCCACATGGCATGTGTTAAAAAGTAGAGAGGGCTACGACAAAAACTGGATGCACTTCGTGTACAAAACGGACAATCTCTCTCGAAGTATCACGGTTTCGAACAAGAACTCATCTCTTACAAAGGGATTTCATTTTTTGAACTTATTTGAACTCCATAATTCTTGTGTGTTCAAAATGCACCATTCAAAGGCACATCACAAAATTTCAACAATTTCTGACTTCATTTGGTATTCTTCGTGCATTTGCTTATTTTTTTGAGCTAGTTGACCCTGAAATTGAAAAGCACTACAAATGAACTCTGAAAATGTTGAAAGTTGGCATGCTATCATCATTTCACCCACATAGCATGTGTTAAAAAGTTGAGAGGGCTACGGCAAAAACTGGATGCACTTCATGTACAAAACGGAAAATCTCTCTCGAAGTATCAACGTTTCGAACGAGAACTCATCTCTTACAAAGGGATTTTATTTTTTTGAACTTATTTGAACTCCATACTTTTTGTGTGTTCAAAATGCACCATTCAAAGGCACATCACAAAATTTCAACAATTTTTGACTTCATTTGGTATTCTTCGTGCATTTACTTATTTTGTTTTGGAGCTAGTTGACCCTGAAATTTAAAAGCACTACAAATGAACTCTGAAAATGTTGAAAGTTGGCATTCTATCATCATTTCAACCACATAGCATGTGTTAAAAAGTTGAGAGGGCTACGACAAAAACTGGATGCACTTCGTGTACAAAACGGACAATCTCTCTCGAAGTATCAGGGTTTCGAACGAGAACTCATCTCTTACAAAGGGATTTCATTTTTTTGAACTTATTTGAACTCCATACTTTTTGTGTGTTCAAAATGCACCATTCAAAGGCACATCACAAAATTTCAACAATTTCTGACTTCATTTGGTATTCTTCGTGCATTTACTTATTTTTTTAGCTAGTTGACCCTGAAATTGAAAAGCACTACAAATGAACTCTGAAAATGTTGAAAGTTGGCATGCTATCATCATTTCACCCACATAGCATGTGTTAAAAAGTTGAGAGGGCTACGACAAAAACTGGATGCACTTCGTGTACAAAACGGACAATCTCTCTCGAAGTATCAGGGTTTCGAACGAGAACTCATCTCTTACATAGGGATTTCATTTTTTTGAACTTATTTGAACTCCATAATTTTTGTGTGTTCAAAATGCACCATTCAAAGGCACATCACAAAATTTCAACAATTTCTGACTTCATTTGGTATTCTTCGTGCATTTACTTATTTTTTTTGAGCTAGTTGACCCTGAAATTTAAAAGCGCTACAAATGAACTCTGAAAATGTTGAAAGTTGGCATGCTATCATCATTTCACCCACATAGCATGTGTTAAAAAGTTGAGAGGGCTACGACAAAAACTGGATGCACTTCGTGTACAAAACGGACAATCTCTCTAGAAGTATTAGGGTTTCGAACGAGAACTCATCCCTTACAAAGGGATTTCGTTTTTTTGAACTTATTTGAACTCCATAATTCTTGTGTGTTAAAAATGCACCATTCAAAGGCACATCACAAAATTTCAACAATTTCTGACTTCATTTGGTATTCTTCGTGCATTTGCTTATTTTTTTTGAGCTAGTTGACCCTGAAATTTAAAAGCACTACAAATGAACTCTGAAAATGTTGAAAGTTGGCATGCTATCATAATTTCACCCACATAGCATGTGCTAAAAAATTCAGAGGGCTACGACAAAAACTGGATGCAGTTCGTGTACAAAACGGACACTCTCTCTCGAAGTATCAAAGTTTTGAACGAGAACTCATCTTTTACAAAGGGATTTCATTTTTTTGAACTTATTTGAACTCCATAATTTTTGTGTGTTCAAAATGCACCAATCAAAGGCATCACAAAATTTCAACAATTTCTGACTTCATTTCGTATTCTTCGTGCATTTACTTATTTTTTTTGAGCTAGTTGACCCTGAAATTGAAAAGCACTACAAATGAACTCTGAAAATGTTGAAAGTTGGCATTCTATCATCATTTCACCCACATAGCATGTGTTGAAAAGTTGAGAGGGCTACGGGAAAAACTGGATGCACTTCGTGTACAAAACGGACAATCTCTCTCGAAGTATCACGGTTTCGAACGATAACTCATCTCTTACAAAGGGATTTCATTTTTTTGAACTTATTTGAACTCCATACTTTTTGTGTGTTCAAAATCCACCATTCGGAGGCACATCACAAAATTTCAACAATTTTTGACTTGATTTGGTATTCTTCGTGCATTTACTTATTTTTTTTGAGCTAGTTGACCCTGAAATTTAAAAGCACTACATATGAACTCTAAAAATGTTGAAAGTTGGCATGCTATCATCATTTCACCCACATAGCATGTGTTAAAAAGTTCAGAGGGCTACGACAAAAACTGGATGCACTTCGTGTACAAAACGGACAATCTTTCTCGAAGTATCAACGTTTCGAACGAGAACTCATCTGTTAGAAAGGGATCTCATTTTTTGAACTTATTTGAACTCCATACTTTTTGTCTGTTCAATGCACCATTCAAAGGCACATCACAAAATTTCAACAATTTCTCACTTCATTTGGTATTCTTCGTGCATTTACTTATTTTTTTTGAGCTAGTTGACCCTGAAATTGAAAAGCACTACAAATGAACTCTGAAAATGTTGAAAGTTGGCATGCTATCATCATTTCACCCACATGGCATGTGTTAAAAACTAGAGAGGGCTACGACAAAAACTGGATGCACTTCGTGTACAAAACGGACAATCTCTCTCGAAGTATCACGGTTTCGAACAAGAACTCATCTCTTACAAAGGGATTTCATTTTTTGAACTTATTTGAACTCCATACTTCTTGTGTGTTCAAAATGCACCATTCAAAGGCACATCACAAAATTTCAACAATTTCTGACTTCATTTGGTATTCTTCGTGCATTTGCTTATTTTTTTTGAGCTAGTTGACCCTGAAATTGAAAAGCACTACAAATGAACTCTGAAAATGTTGAAAGTTGGCATGCTATCATCATTTCACCCACATAGCATGTGTTAAAAAGTTGAGAGGGCTACGACAAAAACTGGATGCAGTTCGTGTACAAAACGGACAATCTCTCTCGAAGTATGAGGGTTTCGAACGAGAACTCATCTCTTACAAAGGGATTTCATTTTTTTGAACTTATTTGAACTCCATACTTTTTGTGTGTTCAAAATGCACCATTCAAAGGCACATCACAAAATTTCAACAATTTCTGACTTCATTTGGTATTCTTCGTGCATTTACTTTTTTTTTTAGCTAGTTGACCCTGAAATTGAAAAGCACTACAAATGAACTCTGAAAATGTTTAAAGTTGGCATGCTATCATCATTTCACCCACATAGCATGTGTTAAAAAGTTGAGAGGGCTACGACAAAAACTGGATGCACCTCGTGTACAAAACGGACAATCTCTCTCGAAGTATCAGGGTTTCGAACGAGAACTCATCTCCTACATAGGGATTTCATTTTTTTGAACTTATTTGAACTCCATAATTTTTGTGTGTTCAAAATGCACCATTCAAAGGCACATCACAAAATTTCAACAATTTCTGACTTCATTTGGTATTCTTCGTGCATTTACTTATTTGTTTTGAGCTAGTTGACCCTGAAATTTAAAAGCACTACAAATGAACTCTAAAAATGTTGAAAGTTGGCATTCTATCATCATTTCACCCACATAGCATGTGTTAAAAAGTTGAGAGGGCTACGACAAAAACTGGATGCACTTCGTGTACAAAACGGACAATCTCTCTCGAAGTATCAGGGTTTCGAACGAGAACTCATCCCTTACAAAGGGATTTCATTTTTTTGAACTTATTTGAACTCCATACTTCTTGTGTGTTCAAAATGCACCATTGAAGGCACATCACAAAATTTCAACAATTTCTGACTTCATTTGGTATTCTTCGTGCATTTGCTTATTTTTTTTGAGCTAGTTGACCCTGAAATTTAAAAGCACTACAAATGAACTCTGAAAATGTTGAAAGTTGGAATGCTATCATCATTTAACCCACATAGCATGTGCTAAAAAATTCAGAGCGCTACGACAAAAACTGGATGCACTTCGTGTACAAAACGGACAATCTCTCTCGAAGTATCAACGTTTCGAACGAGAACTCATCTCTTACAAAGGGATTTCATTTTTTTGAAATTATTTGAACTCCATACTTTTTGTGTGTTCAAAATGCGCCAATCAAAGGCACATCACAAAATTTCAACAATTTCTGACTTCATTTGGTATTCTTCGTGCATTTACTAATTTTTTTTGAGCTAGTTGACCCTGAAATTGAAAAGCACTACAAATGAACTCTGAAAATATTGAAAGTTGGCATTCTATCATCATTTCACCCACGTTGCTTGTGTTAAAAAGTTGAGAGGGCTACGACAAAAACTGGATGCACTTCGTGTATAAAACGGACAATCTCTCTCGAAGTATCACGGTTTCGAACGATAACTCATCTCTTACAAAGGGATTTCATTTTTTTGAACTTATTTGAACTCCATACTTTTTGTGTGTTCAAAATCCACCATTCGGAGGCACATCACAAAATTTCAACAATTTTTGACTTGATTTGGTATTCTTCGTGCATTTACTTATTTTTTTTGAGCTAGTTGACCCTGAAATTTAAAAGCACTACAGATGAACTCTAAAAATGTTGAAAGTTGGCATGCTATCATCATTTCACCCACATAGTATGTGTTAAAAATATTAGAGGGCTACGACAAAAACTGGATGCACTTCGTGTACAAAACGAACAATCTTTCTCGAAGTATCAACGTTTCGAACGAGAACTCATCTGTTAGAAAGGGATTTCATTTTTTGAACTTATTTGAACTCCATACTTTTTGTGTGTTCAATGCACCATTCAAAGGCACATCACAAAATTTCAACAATTTCTCACTTCATTTGGTATTCTTCGTGCATTTACTTATTTTTTTTGAGCTAGTTGACCCTAAAATTGAAAAGCACTACAAATGAACTCTGAAAATGTTGAAAGTTGGCATGCTATCATCATTTCACCCACATGGCATGTGTTAAAAAGTAGAGAGGGCTACGACAAAAACTGGATGCACTTCGTGTACAAAACGGACAATCTCTCTCGAAGTATCACGGTTTCGAACAAGAACTCATCTCTTACAAAGGGATTTCATTTTTTGAACTTATTTGAACTCCATACTTCTTGTGTGTTCAAAATGCACCATTCAAAGGCACATCACAAAATTTCAACAATTTCTGACTTCATTTGGTATTCTTCGTGCATTTGCTTATTTTTTTTGAGCTAGTTGACCCTGAAATTGAAAAGCACTACAAATGAACTCTGAAAATGTTGAAAGTTGGCATGCTATCATCATTTCACCCACATAGCATGTGTTAAAAAGTTGAGAGGGCTACGACAAAAACTGGATGCACTTCGTGTACAAAACGGACAATCTCTTTCGAAGTATGAGGGTTTCGAACGAGAACTCATCTCTTACAAAGGGATTTCATTTTTTTGAACTTATTTGAACTCCATACTTTTTGTGTGTTCAAAATGCACCATTCAAAGGCACATCACAAAATTTCAACAATTTCTGACTTCATTTGGTATTCTTCGTGCATTTACTTATTTTTTTTTAGCTAGTTGACCCTGAAATTGAAAAGCACTACAAATGAACTCTGAAAATGTTTAAAGTTGGCATGCTATCATCATTTCACCCACATAGCATGTGTTAAAAAGTTGAGAGGGCTACGACAAAAACTGGATGCACTTCGTGTACAAAACGGAAAATCTCTCTCGAAGTATCAGGGTTTCGAACGAGAACTCATCTCCTACATAGGGATTTCATTTTTTTGAACTTATTTGAACTCCATAATTTTTGTGTGTTCAAAATGCACCATTCAAAGGCACATCACAAAATTTCAACAATTTCTGACTTCATTTGGTATTCTTCGTGCATTTACTTATTTTTTTTGAGCTAGTTGACCCTGAAATTTAAAAGCACTACAAATGAACTCTAAAAATGTTGAAAGTTGGCATTCTATCATCATTTCACCCACATAGCATGTGTTAAAAAGTTGAGAGGGCTACGACAAAAACTGGATGCACTTCGTGTACAAAACGGACAATCTCTCTCGAAGTATCAGGGTTTCGAACGAGAACTCATCCCTTACAAAGGGATTTCATTTTTTTGAACTTATTTGAACTCCATACTTCTTGTGTGTTCAAAATGCACCATTCAAGGCACATCACAAAATTTCAACAATTTCTGACTTCATTTGGTATTCTTCGTGCATTTGCTTATTTTTTTTGAGCTAGTTGACCCTGAAATTTAAAAGCACTACAAATGAATTCTGAAAATGTTGAAAGTTGGAATGCTATCATCATTTCACCCACATAGCATGTGCTAAAAAATTCAGAGCGCTACGACAAAAACTGGATGCACTTTGTGTACAAAACGGACAATCTCTCTCGAAGTATCAACGTTTCGAACGAGAACTCATCTCTTACAAAGGGATTTCATTTTTTTGAACTTATTTGAACTCCATACTTTTTGTGTGTTCAAAATGCGCCAATCAAAGGCACATCACAAAATTTCAACAATTTCTGACTTCATTTGGTATTCTTCGTGCATTTACTTATTTTTTTTGAGCTAGTTGACCCTGAAATTGAAAAGCACTACAAATGAACTCTGAAAATGTTGAAAGTTGGCATTCTATCATCATTTCACCCCCCTTGCTTGTGTTAAAAAGTTGAGAGGGCTACGACAAAAACTGGATGCACTTCGTGTATAAAACGGACAATCTCTCTCGAAGTATCACGGTTTCGAACGATAACTCATCTCTTACAAAGGGATTTCATTTTTTTGAACTTATTTGAACTCCATACTTTTTGTGTGTTCAAAATCCACCATTCGGAGGCACATCACAAAATTTCAACAATTTTTGACTTGATTTGGTATTCTTCGTGCATTTACTTATTTTTTTTGAGCTAGTTGACCCTGAAATTTAAAAGCACTACAGATGAACTGTAAAAATGTTGAAAGTTGGCATGCTATCATCATTTCACCCACATAGCATGTGTTAAAAATATTAGAGGGCTACGACAAAAACTGGATGCACTTCGTGTACAAAACGAACAATCTTTCTCGAAGTATCAACGTTTCGAACGAGAACTCATCTGTTAGAAAGGGATTTCCTTTTTTGAACTTATTTTAACTCCATACTTTTTGTGTGTTCAATGCACCATTCAAAGGCACATCACAAAATTTCAACAATTTCTCACTTCATTTGGTATTCTTCGTGCATTTACTTATTTTTTTTGAGCTAGTTGACCCTAAAATTGAAAAGCACTACAAATGAACTCTGAAAATGTTGAAAGTTGGCATGCTATCATCATTTCACCCACATGGCATGTGTTAAAAAGTAGAGAGGGCTACGACAAAAACTGGATGCACTTCGTGTACAAAACGGACAATCTCTCTCGAAGTATCACGGTTTCGAACAAGAACTCATCTCTTACAAAGGGATTTCATTTTTTGAACTTATTTGAACTCCATACTTCTTGTGTGTTCAAAATGCACCATTCAAAGGCACATCACAAAATTTCAACAATTTCTGACTTCATTTGGTATTCTTCGTGCATTTGCTTATTTTTTTTGAGCTAGTTGACCCTGAAATTGAAAAGCACTACAAATGAACTCTGAAAATGTTGAAAGTTGGCATGCTATCATCATTTCACCCACATAGCATGTGTTAAAAAGTTGAGAGGGCTACGACAAAAACTGGATGCACTTCGTGTACAAAACGGACAATCTCTTTCGAAGTATGAGGGTTTCGAACGAGAACTCATCTCTTACAAAGGGATTTCATTTTTTTGAACTTATTTGAACTCCATACTTTTTGTGTGTTCAAAATGCACCATTCAAAGGCACATCACAAAATTTCAACAATTTCTGACTTCATTTGGTATTCTTCGTGCATTTACTTATTTTTTTTTAGCTAGTTGACCCTGAAATTGAAAAGCACTACAAATGAACTCTGAAAATGTTTAAAGTTGGCATGCTATCATCATTTCACCCACATAGCATGTGTTAAAAAGTTGAGAGGGCTACGACAAAAACTGGATGCACTTCGTGTACAAAACGGAAAATCTCTCTCGAAGTATCAGGGTTTCGAACGAGAACTCATCTCCTACATAGGGATTTCATTTTTTTGAACTTATTTGAACTCCATAATTTTTGTGTGTTCAAAATGCACCATTCAAAGGCACATCACAAAATTTCAACAATTTCTGACTTCATTTGGTATTCTTCGTGCATTTACTTATTTTTTTTGAGCTAGTTGACCCTGAAATTTAAAAGCACTACAAATGAACTCTAAAAATGTTGAAAGTTGGCATTCTATCATCATTTCACCCACATAGCATGTGTTAAAAAGTTGAGAGGGCTACGACAAAAACTGGATGCACTTCGTGTACAAAACGGACAATCTCTCTCGAAGTATCAGGGTTTCGAACGAGAACTCATCCCTTACAAAGGGATTTCATTTTTTTGAACTTATTTGAACTCCATACTTCTTGTGTGTTCAAAATGCACCATTCAAGGCACATCACAAAATTTCAACAATTTCTGACTTCATTTGGTATTCTTCGTGCATTTGCTTATTTTTTTTTGAGCTAGTTGACCCTGAAATTTAAAAGCACTACAAATGAATTCTGAAAATGTTGAAAGTTGGAATGCTATCATCATTTCACCCACATAGCATGTGCTAAAAAATTCAGAGCGCTACGACAAAAACTGGATGCACTTCGTGTACAAAACGGACAATCTCTCTCGAAGTATCAACGTTTCGAACGAGAACTCATCTCTTACAAAGGGATTTCATTTTTTTGAACTTATTTGAACTCCATACTTTTTGTGTGTTCAAAATGCGCCAATCAAAGGCACATCACAAAATTTCAACAATTTCTGACTTCATTTGGTATTCTTCGTGCATTTACTTATTTTTTTTTGAGCTAGTTGACCCTGAAATTGAAAAGCACTACAAATGAACTCTGAAAATGTTGAAAGTTGGCATTCTATCATCATTTCACCCACATTGCTTGTGTTAAAAAGTTGAGAGGGCTACGACAAAAACTGGATGCACTTCGTGTATAAAACGGACAATCTCTCTCGAAGTATCACGGTTTCGAACGATAACTCATCTCTTACAAAGGGATTTCATTTTTTTGAACTTATTTGAACTCCATAATTTTTGTGTGTTCAAAATCCACCATTCGGAGGCACATCACAAAATTTCAACAATTTTTGACTTGATTTGGTATTCTTCGTGCATTTACTTATTTTTTTTGAGCTAGTTGACCCTGAAATTTAAAAGCACTACAGATGAACTCTAAAAATGTTGAAAGTTGGCATGCTATCATCATTTCACCCACATAGCATGTGTTAAAAATATTAGAGGGCTACGACAAAAACTGGATGCACTTCGTGTACAAAACGAACAATCTTTCTCGAAGTATCAACGTTTCGAACGAGAACTCATCTGTTAGAAAGGGATTTCATTTTTTGAACTTATTCGAACTCCATACTTTTTGTGTGTTCAATGCACCATTCAAAGGCACATGACAAAATTTCAACAATTTCTCACTTCATTTGGTATTCTTCGTGCATTTACTTATTTTTTTTGAGCTAGTTGACCCTAAAATTGAAAAGCACTACAAATGAACTCTGAAAATGTTGAAAGTTGGCATGCTATCATCATTTCACCCACATGGCATGTGTTAAAAAGTAGAGAGGGCTACGACAAAAACTGGATGCACTTCGTGTACAAAACGGACAATCTCTCTCGAAGTATCACGGTTTCGAACAAGAACTCATCTCTTACAAAGGGATTTCATTTTTTGAACTTATTTGAACTACATACTTCTTGTGTGTTCAAAATGCACCATTCAAAGGCACATCACAAAATTTCAACAATTTCTGACTTGATTTGGTATTCTTCGTGCATTTGCTTATTTTTTTTGAGCTAGTTGACCCTGAAATTTAAAAGCACTACAGATGAACTCTAAAAATGTTGAAAGTTGGCATGCTATCATCATTTCACCCACATAGCATGTGTTAAAAAGTTGAGAGGGCTACGACAAAAACTGGATGCACTTCGTGTACAAAACGAACAATCTTTCTCGAAGTATCAACGTTTCGAACGAGAACTCATCTCTTACAAAGGGATTTCATTTTTTGAACTTATTTGAACTCCATACTTTTTGTGTGTTCAAAATGCACCATTCAAAGGCACATCACAAAATTTCAACAATTTCTGACTTCATTTGGTATTCTTCGTGCATTTACTTATTTTTTTTAGCTAGTTGACCCTGAAATTGAAAAGCACTACAAATGAACTCTGAAAATGTTGAAAGTTGTCATGCTATCATCATTTCACCGACATAGCATGTGTTAAAAAGTTGAGAGGGCTACGACAAAAACTGGATGCACTTCGTGTACAAAACGGACAATCTCTCTCGAAGTATCAGGGTTTCGAACGAGAACTCATCCCTTACAAAGGGATTTCATTTTTTTGAACTTATTTGAACTCCATACTTCTTGTGTGTTCAAAATGCACCATTCAAAGGCACATCACAAAATTTAAACAATTTCTAACTTCATTTGGTATTCTTCGTGCATTTGCTTATTTTTTTTGAGCTAGTTGACCCTGAAATTTAAAAGCACTACAAATGAACTCTGAAAATGTTGAAAGTTGGCATGCTATCATCATTTCACCCACATAGCATGTGCTAAAAAATTCAGAGGGCTACGACAAAAACTGGATGCACTTCGTGTACAAAACGGACAATCTCTCTCGAAGTATCAACGTTTCGAACGAGAAATCATCTCTTACAAAGGGATTTCATTTTTTTGAACTTATTTGAACTCCATACTTTTTGTCTGTTCAAAATGCGCCAATCAAAGGCACATCACAAAATTTCAACAATTTCTGACTTCATTTGGTATTCTTCGTGCATTTACTTATTTTTTTTGAGCTAGTTGACACTGAAATTGAAAAGCACTACGAATGAACTCTGAAAATGTTGAAAGTTGGCATTCTATCATCATTTCACCCACATAGCATGTGTTAAAAAGTTGAGAGGGCTACGACAAAAACTGGATGCACTTCGTGTACAAAACGGACAATCTCTCTCGAAGTATCACGGTTTCGAACGATAACTCATCTCTTACAAAGGGATTTCATTTTTTTGAACTTATTTGAACATCATACTTTTTGTGTGTTCAAAATCCACCATTCGGAGGCACATCACAAAATTTCAACAATTTTTGACTTGATTTGGTATTCTTCGTGCATTTACTTATTTTTTTTGAGCTAGTTGACCCTGAAATTTAAAAGCACTACAGATGAACTCTAAAAATGTTGAAAGTTGGCATGCTATCATCATTTCACCCACATAGCATGTGTTAAAAAGATCAGAGGGCTACGACAAAAACTGAATGCACTTCGTGTACAAAACGAACAATCTTTCTCGAAGTATCAATGTTTCGAACGAGAACTCATCTGTTAGAAAGGGATTTCATTTTTTGAACTTATTTGAACTCCATACTTTTTGTGTGTTCAATGCACCATTCAAAGGCACATCACGAAATTTCAACAATTTCTCACTTCATTTGGTATTCTTCGTGCATTTACTTATTTTTCTTGAGCTAGTTGACCCTGAAATTGAAAAGCACTACAAATGAACTCTGAAAATGTTGAAAGTTGGCATGCTATCATCATTTCACCCACATGGCATGTGTTAAAAAGTAGAGAGGGCTACGACAAAAACTGGATGCACTTCGTGTACAAAACGGACAATCTCTCTCGAAGTATCACGGTTTCGAACAAGAACTCATCTCTTACAAAGGGATTTCATTTTTTGAACTTATTTGAACTCCATACTTCTTGTGTGTTCAAAATGCACCATTCAAAGGCACATCACAAAATTTCAACAATTTCTGACTTCATTTGGTATTCTTCGTGCATTTGCTTATTTTTTTGAGCTAGTTGACCCTGAAATTTAAAAGCACTACAAATGAACTCTGAAAATGATGAAACTTGGCATGCTATCATCATTTCACCCACATAGCATGTGTTAAAAAGTTTAGAGGGCTACGGCAAAAACTGGATGCATTTCGTGTACAAAACGGACAATCTCTCTCGAAGTATCAACGTTTCGAACGAGAACTCATCTCTTACAAAGGGATTTCATTTTTTTGAACTTATTTGAACTCCATACTTTTTGTGTGTTCAAAATGCACCATTCAAAGGCACATCACAAAATTTCAACAATTTTTGACTTGATTTGGAATTCTTCGTGCATTTACTTATTTTGTTTTTGAGCTAGTTGACCCTGAAATTTAAAAGCACTACAAATGAACTCTGAAAATGTTGAAAGTTGGCATGCTATCATCATTTGACCCACATAGCATGTGCTAAAAAATTCAGAGGGCTACGACAAAAACTGTATGCACTTCGTGTACAAAACAGACAATCTCTCTCGAAGTATCAACGTTTCGAACGAGAACTCATCTCTTACAAAGGGATTTCATTTTTTTGAACTTATTTGAACTCCATACTTTTTGTGTGTTCAAAATTCACCAATCAAAGGCACATCACAAAATTTCAACAATTTCTGACTTCATTTGGTATTCTTCGTGCATTTACTTATTTGTTTTTGAGCTAGTTGACCCTGAAATTGAAAAGCACTACAAATGAACTCTGAAAATGTTGAAAGTTGGCATTCTATCATCATTTAACCCACATAGCATGTGTTAAAAAGTTGAGAGGGCTACGACAAAAACTGGATGCACTTCGTGTACAAAACGGACAATCTCTCTCGAAGTATCACGGTTTCGAACGATAACTCATCTCTTACAAAGGGATTTCATTTTTTTGAACTTATTTGAACTCCATACTTTTTGTGTGTTCAAAATCCACCATTCAGAGGCACATCACAAAATTTCAATAATTTCTGACTTCATTTGGTATTCTTCGTGCATTTACTTATTTTTTTGAGCTAGTTGACCCTGAAATTTAAAAGCACTACAAATGAACTCTGAAAATGTTGAAAGTTGGCATGCTATCATCATTTCACCCACATAGCATGTGTTAAAAAGTTGAGAGGGCTACGACAAAAACCTGATGCACTTCGTGTACAAAACGGACAATCTCTCTCGAAGTATCAGGGTTTCGAACGAGAACTCATCCCTTACAAAGGGATTTCATTTTTTTGAACTTATTTGAACTCCATACTTCTTGTGTGTTCCAAAATCACCATTCAAAGGCACATCACAAAATTTCAACAATTTCTGACTTCATTTGGTATTCTTCGTGCATTTGCTTATTTTTTTTGAGCTAGTTGACCGTGATATTTAAAAGCACTACAAATGAACTCTGAAAATGTTGAAAGTTGGCATGCTATCATCATTTCACCCACATAGCATGTGCTAAAAAATTCAGAGGGCTACGACAAAAACTGGATGCACTTCGTGTACAAAACGGACAATCTCTCTCGAAGTATCAACGTTTCGAACGAGAACTCATCTCTTACAAAGGGATTTCATTTTTTTGAACTTATTTGAACTCCATACTTTTTGTGTGTTCAAAATGCGCCAATCAAAGGCACATCATAAAATTTCAACAATTTCTGACTTCATTTGGTATTCTTCGTGCATTTACTTATTTTTTTGAGCTAGTTGACACTGAAATTGAAAAGCACTACAAATGAACTCTGAAAATGTTGAAAGTTGGCATTCTATCATCATTTCACCCACATAGCATGTGTTAAAAAGTTGAGAGGGCTACAACAAAAACTGGATGCACTTCGTGTACAAAACGGACAATCTCTCTCGAAGTATCACGGTTTCGAACGATAACTCATCTCTTACAAAGGGATTTCATTTTTTTGAACTTATTTGAACTCCATACTTTTTGTGTGTTCAAAATCCACCATTCGGAGGCACATCACAAAATTTCAACAATTTTTGACTTGATTTGGTATTCTTCGTGCATTTACTTATTTTTTTGAGCTAGTTGACCCTGAAATTTAAAAGCACTACAGATGAACTCTAAAAATGTTGAAAGTTGGCATGCTATCATCATTTCACCCACATAGCATGTGTTAAAAAGATCAGAGGACTACGACAAAAACTGGATGCACTTCGTGTACAAAACGAACAATCTTTCTCGAAGTATCAATGTTTCGAACGAGAACTCATCTGTTAGAAAGGGATTTCATTTTTTGAACTTATTTGAACTCCATACTTTTTGTGTATTCAATGCACCATTCAAAGGCACATCACAAAATTTCAACAATTTCTCACTTCATTTGGTATTCTTCGTGCATTTACTTATTTTTCTTGAGCTAGTTGACCCTGAAATTGAAAAGCACTACAAATGAACTCTGAAAATGTTGAAAGTTGGCATGCTATCATCATTTCACCCACATGGCATGTGTTAAAAAGTAGAGAGGGCTACGACAAAAACTGGATGCACTTCGTGTACAAAACGGACAATCTCTCTCGAAGTATCACGGTTTCGAACAAGAACTCATCTCTTACAAAGGGATTTCATTTTTTGAACTTATTTGAACTCCATACTTCTTGTGTGTTCAAAATGAACCATTCAAAGGCACATCACAAAATTTCAACAATTTCTGACTTGATTTGGTATTCTTCGTGCATTTGCTTATTTTTTTTGAGCTAGTTGACCCTGAAATTTAAAAGCACTACAGATGAACTCTAAAAATGTTGAAAGTTGGCATGCTATCATCATTTCACCCACATAGCATGTGTTAAAAAGTTGAGAGGGCTACGACAAAAACTGGATGCACTTCGTGTACAAAACGAACAATCTTTCTCGAAGTATCAACGTTTCGAACGAGAACTCATCTCTTACAAAGGGATTTCATTTTTTGAACTTATTTGAACTCCATACTTTTTGTGTGTTCAAAATGCACCATTCAAAGGCACATCACAAAATTTCAACAATTTCTGACTTCATTTGGTATTCTTCGTGCATTTACTTATTTTTTTTAGCTAGTTGACCCTGAAATTGAAAAGCACTACAAATGAACTCTGAAAATGTTGAAAGTTGTCATGCTATCATCATTTCACCGACATAGCATGTGTTAAAAAGTTGAGAGGGCTACGACAAAAACTGGATGCACTTCGTGTACAAAACGGACAATCTCTCTCGAAGTATCAGGGTTTCGAACGAGAACTCATCCCTTACAAAGGGATTTCATTTTTTTGAACTTATTTGAACTCCATACTTCTTGTGTGTTCAAAATGCACCATTCAAAGGCACATCACAAAATTTAAACAATTTCTAACTTCATTTGGTATTCTTCGTGCATTTGCTTATTTTTTTTGAGCTAGTTGACCCTGAAATTTAAAAGCACTACAAATGAACTCTGAAAATGTTGAAAGTTGGCATGCTATCATCATTTCACCCACATAGCATGTGCTAAAAAATTCAGAGGGCTACGACAAAAACTGGATGCACTTCGTGTACAAAACGGACAATCTCTCTCGAAGTATCAACGTTTCGAACGAGAACTCATCTCTTACAAAGGGATTTCATTTTTTTGAACTTATTTGAACTCCATACTTTTTGTCTGTTCAAAATGCGCCAATCAAAGGCACATCACAAAATTTCAACAATTTCTGACTTCATTTGGTATTCTTCGTGCATTTACTTATTTTTTTTGAGCTAGTTGACACTGAAATTGAAAAGCACTACGAATGAACTCTGAAAATGTTGAAAGTTGGCATTCTATCATCATTTCACCCACATAGCATGTGTTAAAAAGTTGAGAGGGCTACGACAAAAACTGGATGCACTTCGTGTACAAAACGGACAATCTCTCTCGAAGTATCACGGTTTCGAACGATAACTCATCTCTTACAAAGGGATTTCATTTTTTTGAACTTATTTGAACTCCATACTTTTTGTGTGTTCAAAATCCACCATTCGGAGGCACATCACAAAATTTCAACAATTTTTGACTTGATTTGGTATTCTTCGTGCATTTACTTATTTTTTTTGAGCTAGTTGACCCTGAAATTTAAAAGCACTACAGATGAACTCTAAAAATGTTGAAAGTTGGCATGCTATCATCATTTCACCCACATAGCATGTGTTAAAAAGATCAGAGAGCTACGACAAAAACTGAATGCACTTCGTCTACAAAACGAACAATCTTTCTCGAAGTATCAATGTTTCGAACGAGAACTCATCTGTTAGAAAGGGATTTCATTTTTTGAACTTATTTGAACTCCATACTTTTTGTGTGTTCAATGCACCATTCAAAGGCACATCACAAAATTTCAACAATTTCTCACTTCATTTGGTATTCTTCGTGCATTTACTTATTTTTCTTGAGCTAGTTGACCCTGAAATTGAAAAGCACTACAAATGAACTCTGAAAATGTTGAAAGTTGGCATGCTATCATCATTTCACCCACATGGCATGTGTTAAAAAGTAGAGAGGGCTACGACAAAAACTGGATGCACTTCGTGTACAAAACGGACAATCTCTCTCGAAGTATCACGGTTTCGAACAAGAACTCATCTCTTACAAAGGGATTTCATTTTTTGAACTTATTTGAACTCCATACTTCTTGTGTGTTCAAAATGCACCATTCAAAGGCACATCACAAAATTTCAACAATTTCTGACTTCATTTGGTATTCTTCGTGCATTTGCTTATTTTTTTGAGCTAGTTGACCCTGAAATTTAAAAGCACTACAAATGAACTCTGAAAATGATGAAACTTGGCATGCTATCATCATTTCACCCACATAGCATGTGTTAAAAAGTTCAGAGGGCTACGGCAAAAACTGGATGCATTTCGTGTACAAAACGGACAATCTCTCTCGAAGTATCAACGTTTCGAACGAGAACTCATCTCTTACAAAGGGATTTCATTTTTTTGAACTTATTTGAACTCCATACTTTTTGTGTGTTCAAAATGCACCATTCAAAGGCACATCACAAAATTTCAACAATTTTTGACTTGATTTGGAATTCTTCGTGCATTTACTTATTTTGTTTTTGAGCTAGTTGACCCTGAAATTTAAAAGCACTACAAATGAACTCTGAAAATGTTGAAAGTTGGCATGCTATCATCATTTGACCCACATAGCATGTGCTAAAAAATTCAGAGGGCTACGACAAAAACTGGATGCACTTCGTGTACAAAACAGACAATCTCTCTCGAAGTATCAACGTTTCGAACGAGAACTCATCTCTTACAAAGGGATTTCATTTTTTTGAACTTATTTGAACTCCATACTTTTTGTGTGTTCAAAATTCACCAATCAAAGGCACATCACAAAATTTCAACAATTTCTGACTTCATTTGGTATTCTTCGTGCATTTACTTATTTGTTTTTGAGCTAGTTGACCCTGAAATTGAAAAGCACTACAAATGAACTCTGAAAATGTTGAAAGTTGGCATTCTATCATCATTTAACCCACATAGCATGTGTTAAAAAGTTGAGAGGGCTACGACAAAAACTGGATGCACTTCGTGTACAAAACGGACAATCTCTCTCGAAGTATCACGGTTTCGAACGATAACTCATCTCTTACAAAGGGATTTCATTTTTTTGAACTTATTTGAACTCCATACTTTTTGTGTGTTCAAAATCCACCATTCAGAGGCACATCACAAAATTTCAATAATTTCTGACTTCATTTGGTATTCTTCGTGCATTTACTTATTTTTTTGAGCTAGTTGACCCTGAAATTTAAAAGCACTACAAATGAACTCTGAAAATGTTGAAAGTTGGCATGCTATCATCATTTCACCCACATAGCATGTGTTAAAAAGTTGAGAGGGCTACGACAAAAACTTGATGCACTTCGTGTACAAAACGGACAATCTCTCTCGAAGTATCAGGGTTTCGAACGAGAACTCATCCCTTACAAAGGGATTTCATTTTTTTGAACTTATTTGAACTCCATACTTCTTGTGTGTTCCAAAATCACCATTCAAAGGCACATCACAAAATTTCAACAATTTCTGACTTCATTTGGTATTCTTCGTGCATTTGCTTATTTTTTTTGAGCTAGTTGACCGTGATATTTAAAAGCACTACAAATGAACTCTGAAAATGTTGAAAGTTGGCATGCTATCATCATTTCACCCACATAGCATGTGCTAAAAAATTCAGAGGGCTACGACAAAAACTGGATGCACTTCGTGTACAAAACGGACAATCTCTCTCGAAGTATCAACGTTTCGAACGAGAACTCATCTCTTACAAAGGGATTTCATTTTTTTGAACTTATTTGAACTCCATACTTTTTGTGTGTTCAAAATGCGCCAATCAAAGGCACATCATAAAATTTCAACAATTTCTGACTTCATTTGGTATTCTTCGTGCATTTACTTATTTTTTTGAGCTAGTTGACACTGAAATTGAAAAGCACTACAAATGAACTCTGAAAATGTTGAAAGTTGGCATTCTATCATCATTTCACCCACATAGCATGTGTTAAAAAGTTGAGAGGGCTACAACAAAAACTGGATGCACTTCGTGTACAAAACGGACAATCTCTCTCGAAGTATCACGGTTTCGAACGATAACTCATCTCTTACAAAGGGATTTCATTTTTTTGAACTTATTTGAACTCCATACTTTTTGTGTGTTCAAAATCCACCATTCGGAGGCACATCACAAAATTTCAACAATTTTTGACTTGATTTGGTATTCTTCGTGCATTTACTTATTTTTTTGAGCTAGTTGACCCTGAAATTTAAAAGCACTACAGATGAACTCTAAAAATGTTGAAAGTTGGCATGCTATCATCATTTCACCCACATAGCATGTGTTAAAAAGATCAGAGGACTACGACAAAAACTGGATGCACTTCGTGTACAAAACGAACAATCTTTCTCGAAGTATCAATGTTTCGAACGAGAACTCATCTGTTAGAAAGGGATTTCATTTTTTGAACTTATTTGAACTCCATACTTTTTGTGTGTTCAATGCACCATTCAAAGGCACATCACAAAATTTCAACAATTTCTCACTTCATTTGGTATTCTTCGTGCATTTACTTATTTTTCTTGAGCTAGTTGACCCTGAAATTGAAAAGCACTACAAATGAACTCTGAAAATGTTGAAAGTTGGCATGCTATCATCATTTCACCCACATGGCATGTGTTAAAAAGTAGAGAGGGCTACGACAAAAACTGGATGCACTTCGTGTACAAAACGGACAATCTCTCTCGAAGTATCACGGTTTCGAACAAGAACTCATCTCTTACAAAGGGATTTCATTTTTTGAACTTATTTGAACTCCATACTTCTTGTGTGTTCAAAATGCACCATTCAAAGGCACATCACAAAATTTCAACAATTTCTGACTTCATTTGGTATTCTTCGTGCATTTGCTTATTTTTTTGAGCTAGTTGACCCTGAAATTTAAAAGCACTACAAATGAACTCTGAAAATGATGAAACTTGGCATGCTATCATCATTTCACCCACATAGCATGTGTTAAAAAGTTCAGAGGGCTACGGCAAAAACTGGATGCATTTCGTGTACAAAACGGACAATCTCTCTCGAAGTATCAACGTTTCGAACGAGAACTCATCTCTTACAAAGGGATTTCATTTTTTTGAACTTATTTGAACTCCATAATTTTTGTGTGTTCAAAATGCACCATTCAAAGGCACATCACAAAATTTCAACAATTTTTGACTTGATTTGGAATTCTTCGTGCATTGACTTATTTTGTTTTTGAGCTAGTTGACCCTGAAATTTAAAAGCACTACAAATGAACTCTGAAAATGTTGAAAGTTGGCATGCTATCATCATTTCACCCACATAGCATGTGCTAAAAAATTCAGAGGGCTACGACAAAAACTGGATGCACTTCGTGTACAAAACGGACAATCTCTCTCGAAGTATCAACGTTTCGAACGAGAACTCATCTCTTACAAAGGGATTTAATTTTTTTGAACTTATTTGAACTCCATACTTTTTGTGTGTTCAAAATGCACCAATCAAAGGCACATCACAAAATTTCAACAATTTCTGACTTCATTTGGTATTCTTCGTGCATTTACTTATTTGTTTTTGAGCTAGTTGACCCTGAAATTGAAAAGCACTACAAATGAACTCTGAAAATGTTGAAAGTTGGCATTCTATCATCATTTAACCCACATAGCATGTGTTAAAAAGTTGAGAGGGCTACGACAAAAACTGGATGCACTTCGTGTACAAAACGGACAATCTCTCTCGAAGTATCACGGTTTCGAACGATAACTCATCTCTTACAAAGGGATTTCATTTTTTTGAACTTATTTGAACTCCATACTTTTTGTGTGTTCAAAATCCACCATTGAGAGGCACATCACAAAATTTCAATAATTTTTGATTTGATTTGGTATTCTTCGTGCATTTACTTATTTTTTTTGAGCTAGTTGACCCTGAAATTTAAAAGCACTACAAATGAACTCTGAAAATGTTGAAAGTTGGCATGCTATCATCATTTCACCCACATAGCATGTGTTAAAAAGTTGAGAGGGCTACGACAAAAACTTGATGCACTTCGTGTACAAAACGGACAATCTCTCTCGAAGTATCAGGGTTTCGAACGAGAACTCATCCCTTACAAAGGGATTTCATTTTTTTGAACTTATTTGAACTCCATACTTCTTGTGTGTTCCAAAATCACCATTCAAAGGCACATCACAAAATTTCAACAATTTCTGACTTCATTTGGTATTCTTCGTGCATTTGCTTATTTTTTTTGAGCTAGTTGACCGTGATATTTAAAAGCACTACAAATGAACTCTGAAAATGTTGAAAGTTGGCATGCTATCATCATTTCACCCACATAGCATGTGCTAAAAAATTCAGAGGGCTACGACAAAAACTCGATGCACTTCGTGTACAAAAACTCGATGCACTTCGTGTACAAAACGGACAATCTCTCTCGAAGTATCAACGTTTCGAACGAGAACTCATCTCTTACAAAGGGATTTCATTTTTTTGAACTTATTTGAACTCCATACTTTTTGTGTGTTCAAAATGCGCCAATCAAAGGCACATCATAAAATTTCAACAATTTCTGACTTCATTTGGTATTCTTCGTGCATTTACTTATTTTTTTGAGCTAGTTGACACTGAAATTGAAAAGCACTACAAATGAACTCTGAAAATGTTGAAAGTTGGCATTCTATCATCATTTCACCCACATAGCATGTGTTAAAAAGTTGAGAGGGCTACGACAAAAACTGGATGCACTTCGTGTACAAAACGGACAATCTCTCTCGAAGTATCACGGTTTCGAACGATAACTCATCTCTTACAAAGGGATTTCATTTTTTTGAACTTATTTGAACTCCATACTTTTTGTGTGTTCAAAATCCACCATTCGGAGGCACATCACAAAATTTCAACAATTTTTGACTTGATTTGGTATTCTTCGTGCATTTACTTATTTTTTTGAGCTAGTTGACCCTGAAATTTAAAAGCACTACAGATGAACTCTAAAAATGTTGAAAGTTGGCATGCTATCATCATTTCACCCACATAGCATGTGTTAAAAAGATCAGAGGACTACGACAAAAACTGGATGCACTTCGTGTACAAAACGAACAATCTTTCTCGAAGTATCAATGTTTCGAACGAGAACTCATCTGTTAGAAAGGGATTTCATTTTTTGAACTTATTTGAACTCCATACTTTTTGTGTGTTCAATGCACCATTCAAAGGCACATCACAAAATTTCAACAATTTCTCACTTCATTTGGTATTCTTCGTGCATTTACTTATTTTTCTTGAGCTAGTTGACCCTGAAATTGAAAAGCACTACAAATGAACTCTGAAAATGTTGAAAGTTGGCATGCTATCATCATTTCACCCACATGGCATGTGTTAAAAAGTAGAGAGGGCTACGACAAAAACTGGATGCACTTTGTGTACAAAACGGACATTCTCTCTCGAAGTATCACGGTTTCGAACAAGAACTCATCTCTTACAAAGGGATTTCATTTTTTGAACTTATTTGAACTCCATACTTCTTGTGTGTTCAAAATGCACCATTCAAAGGCACATCACAAAATTTCAACAATTTCTGACTTCATTTGGTATTCTTCGTGCATTTGCTTATTTTTTTGAGCTAGTTGACCCTGAAATTTAAAAGCACTACAAATGAACTCTGAAAATGATGAAACTTGGCATGCTATCATCATTTCACCCACATAGCATGTGCTAAAAAATTCAGAGGGCTACGACAAAAACTGGATGCACTTCGTGTACAAAACGGACAATCTCTCTCGAAGTATCAACGTTTCGAACGAGAACTCATCTCTTACAAAGGGATTTCATTTTTTTGAACTTATTTGAACTCCATACTTTTTGTGTGTTCAAAATGCACCAATCAAAGGCACATCACAAAATTTCAACAATTTCTGACTTCATTTGGTATTCTTCGTGCATTTACTTATTTGTTTTTGAGCTAGTTGACCCTGAAATTGAAAAGCACTACAAATGAACTCTTAAAATGTTGAAAGTTGGCATTCTATCATCATTTAACCCACATAGCATGTGTTAAAAAGTTGAGAGGGCTACGACAAAAACTGGATGCACTTCGTGTACAAAACGGACAATCTCTCTCGAAGTATCACGGTTTCGAACGATAACTCATCTCTTACAAAGGGATTTCATTTTTTGAACTTATTTGAACTCCATACTTTTTGTGTGTTCAAAATCCACCATTCAGAGGCACATCACAAAATTTCAATAATTTTTGATTTGATTTGGTATTCTTCGTGCATTTACTTATTTTTTTTGAGCTAGTTGACCCTGAAATTTAAAAGCACTACAAATGAACTCTGAAAATGTTGAAAGTTGGCATGCTATCATCATTTCACCCACATAGCATGTGTTAAAAAGTTGAGAGGGCTACGACAAAAACTTGATGCACTTCGTGTACAAAACGGACAATCTCTCTCGAAGTATCAGGGTTTCGAACGAGAACTCATCCCTTACAAAGGGATTTCATTTTTTTGAACTTATTTGAACTCCATACTTCTTGTGTGTTCCAAAATCACCATTCAAAGGCACATCACAAAATTTCAACAATTTCTGACTTCATTTGGTATTCTTCGTGCATTTGCTTATTTTTTTTGAGCTAGTTGACCGTGATATTTAAAAGCACTACAAATGAACTCTGAAAATGTTGAAAGTTGGCATGCTATCATCATTTCACCCACATAGCATGTGCTAAAAAATTCAGAGGGCTACGACAAAAACTCGATGCACTTCGTGTACAAAAACTCGATGCACTTCGTGTACAAAACGGACAATCTCTCTCGAAGTATCAACGTTTCGAACGAGAACTCATCTCTTACAAAGGGATTTCATTTTTTTGAACTTATTTGAACTCCATACTTTTTGTGTGCTCAAAATGCGCCAATCAAAGGCACATCATAAAATTTCAACAATTTCTGACTTCATTTGGTATTCTTCGTGCATTTACTTATTTTTTTGAGCTAGTTGACACTGAAATTGAAAAGCACTACAAATGAACTCTGAAAATGTTGAAAGTTGGCATTCTATCATCATTTCACCCACATAGCATGTGTTAAAAAGTTGAGAGGGCTACGACAAAAACTGGATGCACTTCGTGTACAAAACGGACAATCTCTCTCGAAGTATCACGGTTTCGAACGATAACTCATCTCTTACAAAGGGATTTCATTTTTTTGAACTTATTTGAACTCCATACTTTTTGTGTGTTCAAAATCCACCATTCGGAGGCACATCACAAAATTTCAACAATTTTTGACTTGATTTGGTATTCTTCGTGCATTTACTTATTTTTTTGAGCTAGTTGACCCTGAAATTTAAAAGCACTACAGATGAACTCTAAAAATGTTGAAAGTTGGCATGCTATCATCATTTCACCCACATAGCATGTGTTAAAAAGATCAGAGGACTACGACAAAAACTGGATGCACTTCGTGTACAAAACGAACAATCTTTCTCGAAGTATCAATGTTTCGAACGAGAACTCATCTGTTAGAAAGGGATTTCATTTTTTGAACTTATTTGAACTCCATACTTTTTGTGTGTTCAATGCACCATTCAAAGGCACATCACAAAATTTCAACAATTTCTCACTTCATTTGGTATTCTTCGTGCATTTACTTATTTTTCTTGAGCTAGTTGACCCTGAAATTGAAAAGCACTACAAATGAACTCTGAAAATGTTGAAAGTTGGCATGCTATCATCATTTCACCCACATGGCATGTGTTAAAAAGTAGAGAGGGCTACGACAAAAACTGGATGCACTTCGTGTACAAAACGGACAATCTCTCTCGAAGTATCACGGTTTCGAACAAGAACTCATCTCTTACAAAGGGATTTCATTTTTTGAACTTATTTGAACTCCATACTTCTTGTGTGTTCAAAATGCACCATTCAAAGGCACATCACAAAATTTCAACAATTTCTGACTTCATTTGGTATTCTTCGTGCATTTGCTTATTTTTTTGAGCTAGTTGACCCTGAAATTTAAAAGCACTACAAATGAACTCTGAAAATGATGAAACTTGGCATGCTATCATCATTTCACCCACATAGCATGTGTTAAAAAGTTCAGAGGGCTACGGCAAAAACTGGATGCATTTCGTGTACAAAACGGACAATCTCTCCCGAAGTATCAACGTTTCGAACGAGAACTCATCTCTTACAAAGGGATTTCATTTTTTTGAACTTATTTGAACTCCATACTTTTTGTGTGTTCAAAATGCACCATTCAAAGGCACATCACAAAATTTCAACAATTTTTGACTTGATTTGGAATTCTTCGTGCATTGACTTATTTTGTTTTTGAGCTAGTTGACCCTGAAATTTAAAAGCACTACAAATGAACTCTGAAAATGTTGAAAGTTGGCATGCTATCATCATTTCACCCACATAGCATGAGCTAAAAAATTCAGAGGGCTACGACAAAAACTGGATGCACTTCGTGTACAAAATGGACAATCTCTCTCGAAGTATCAACGTTTCGAACGAGAACTCATCTCTTACAAAGGGATTTCATTTTTTTGAACTTATTTGAACTCCATACTTTTTGTGTGTTCAAAATGCACCAATCAAAGGCACATCACAAAATTTCAACAATTTCTGACTTCATTTGATATTCTTCGTGCATTTACTTATTTGTTTTTGAGCTAGTTGACCCTGAAATTGAAAAGCACTACAAATGAACTCTGAAAATGTTGAAAGTTGGCATTCTATCATCATTTAACCCACATAGCATGTGTTAAAAAGTTGACAGGGCTACGACAAAAACTGGATGCACTTCGTGTACAAAACGGACAATCTCTCTCGAAGTATCACGGTTTCGAACGATAACTCATCTCTTACAAAGGGATTTCATTTTTTTGAACTTATTTGAACTCCATACTTTTTGTGTGTTCAAAATCCACCATTCAGAGGCACATCACAAAATTTCAATAATTTTTGATTTGATTTGGTATTCTTCGTGCATTTACTTATTTTTTTTGAGCTAGTTGACCCTGAAATTTAGAAGCACTACAAATGAACTCTGAAAATGTTGAAAGTTGGCATGCTATCATCATTTCACCCACATAGCATGTGTTAAAAAGTTGAGAGGGCTACGACAAAAACTTGATGCACTTCGTGTACAAAACGGACAATCTCTCTCGAAGTATCAGGTATTCGAACGAGAACTCATCCCTTACAAAGGGATTTCATTTTTTTGAACTTATTTGAACTCCATACTTCTTGTGTGTTCCAAAATCACCATTCAAAGGCACATCACAAAATTTCAACAATTTCTGACTTCATTTGGTATTCTTCGTGCATTTGCTTATTTTTTTTGAGCTAGTTGACCGTGATATTTAAAAGCACTACAAATGAACTCTGAAAATGTTGAAAGTTGGCATGCTATCATCATTTCACCCACATAGCATGTGCTAAAAAATTCAGAGGGCTACGACAAAAACTCGATGCACTTCGTGTACAAAACGGACAATCTCTCTCGAAGTATCAACGTTTCGAACGAGAACTCATCTCTTACAAAGGGATTTCATTTTTTTGAACTTATTTGAACTCCATACTTTTTGTGTGTTCAAAATGCGCCAATCAAAGGCACATCACAAAATTTCAACAATTTCTGACTTCATTTGGTATTCTTCGTGCATTTACTTATTTTTTTTGAGCTAGTTGACACTGAAATTGAAAAGCACTACAAATGAACTCTGAAAATGTTGAAAGTTGGCATTCTATCATCATTTCACCCACATAGCATGTGTTAAAAAGTTGAGAGGGCTACGACAAAAACTGGATGCACTTCGTGTACAAAACGGACAATCTCTCTCGAAGTATCACGGTTTCGAACAATAACTCATCTCTTACAAAGGGATTTCATTTTTTTGAACTTATTTGAACTCCATACTTTTTGTGTGTTCAAAATCCACCATTCGGAGGCACATCACAAAATTTCAACAATTTTTGACTTGATTTGGTATTCTTCGTGCATTTACTTATTTTTTTTGAGCTAGTTGACCCTGAAATTTAAAAGCACTACAGATGAACTCTAAAAATGTTGAAAGTTGGCATGCTATCATCATTTCACCCACATAGCATGTGTTAAAAAGATCAGAGGGCTACGACAAAAACTGGATGCACTTCGTGTACAAAACGAACAATCTTTCTCGAAGTATCAATGTTTCGAACGAGAACTCATCTGTTAGAAAGGGATTTCATTTTTTGAACTTATTTGAACTCCATACTTTTTGTGTGTTCAATGCACCATTCAAAGGCACATCACAAAATTTCAACAATTTCTCACTTCATTTGGTATTCTTCGTGCATTTACTTATTTTTCTTGAGCTAGTTGACCCTGAAATAGAAAAGCACTACAAATGAACTCTGAAAATGTTGAAAGTTGGCATGCTATCATCATTTCACCCACATGGCATGTGTTAAAAAGTAGAGAGGGCTACGACAAAAACTGGATGCACTTCGTGTACAAAACGGACAATCTCTCTCGAAGTATCACGGTTTCGAACAAGAACTCATCTCTTACAAAGGGATTTCATTTTTTGAACTTATTTGAACTCCATACTTCTTGTGTGTTCAAAATGCACCATTCAAAGGCACATCACAAAATTTCAACAATTTCTGACTTCCTTTGGTATTCTTCGTGCATTTGCTTATTTTTTTGAGCTAGTTGACCCTGAAATTTAAAAGCACTACAAATGAACTCTGAAAATGATGAAACTTGGCATGCTATCATCATTTCACCCACATAGCATGTGTTAAAAAGTTCAGAGGGCTACGGCAAAAACTGGATGCATTTCGTGTACAAAACGGACAATCTCTCTCGAAGTATCAACGTTTCGAATGAGAACTCATCTCTTACAAAGGGATTTCATTTTTTTGAACTTATTTGAACTCCATACTTTTTGTGTGTTCAAAATGCACCATTCAAAGGCACATCACAAAATTTCAACAATTTTTGACTTGATTTGGAATTCTTCGTGCATTTACTTATTTTGTTTTTGAGCTAGTTGACCCTGAAATTTAAAAGCACTACAAATGAACTCTGAAAATGTTGAAAGTTGGCATGCTATCATAATTTCACCCACATAGCATGTGCTAAAAAATTCAGAGGGCTACGACAAAAACTGGATGCACTTCGTGTACAAAACGGACAATCTCTCTCGAAGTATCAACGTTTCGAACGAGAACTCATCTCTTACAAAGGGATTTCATTTTTTTGAACTTATTTGAACTCCATACTTTTTGTGTGTTCAAAATCCACCATTCAGAGGCACATCACAAAATTTCAATAATTTTAGATTTGATTTGGTATTCTTCGTGCATTTACTTATTTTTTTTGAGCTAGTTGACCCTGAAATTTAAAAGCACTACAAATGAACTCTGAAAATGTTGAAAGTTGGCATGCTATCATCATTTCACCCACATAGCATGTGTTAAAAAGTTGAGAGGGCTACGACAAAAACTGGATGCACTTCGTGTACAAAACGGACAATCTCTCTCGAAGTATCAGGGTTTCGAACGAGAACTCATCCCTTACAAAGGGATTTCATTTTTTTGAACTTATTTGAACTCCATACTTCTTGTGTGTTCAAAATGCACCATTCAAAGGCACATCACAAAATTTCAACAATTTCTGATTTCATTTGGTATTCTTCGTGCATTTGCTTATTTTTTTTGAGCTAGTTGACCGTGATATTTAAAAGCACTACAAATGAACTCTGAAAGTGTTGAAAGTTGGCATGCTATCATCATTTCACCCACATAGCATGTGCTAAAAAATTCAGAGGGCTACGACAAAAACTGGATGCACTTCGTGTACAAAACGGACAATCTCTCTCGAAGTATCAACGTTTCGAACGAGAACTCATCTCTTACAAAGTGATTTCATTTTTTTGAACTTATTTGAACTCCATACTTTTTGTGTGTTCAAAATGCACCAATCAAAGGCACATCACAAAATTTCAACAATTTCTGACTTCATTTGGTATTCTTCGTGCATTTACTAATTTTTTTGAGCTAGTTGACCCTGAAATTGAAAAGCACTACAAATGAACTCTGAAAATGTTGAAAGTTGGCATTCTATCATCATTTCACCCACATAGCATGTGTTAAAAAGTTGAGATGGCTACGACAAAAACTGGATGCACTTCGTGTATAAAACGGACAATCTCTCTCGAAGTATCACGGTTTCGAACGATAACTCATCTCTTACAAAAGGATTTCATTTTTTTGAACTTATTTGAACTCCATACTTTTTGTGTGTTCAAAATTCACCATTCGGAGGCACATCACAAAATTTCAACAATTTTTGACTTGATTTGGTATTCTTCGTGCATTTACTTATTTTTTTTGAGTTAGTTGACCCTGAAATTTAAAAGCACTACAGATGAACTCTAAAAATGTTGAAAGTTGGCATGCTATCATCATTTCACCCACATAGCATGTGTTAAAAAGTTCAGAGGGCTACGACAAAAACTGGATGTACTTCGTGTACAAAACGGACAATCTTTCTCGAAGTATCAACGTTTCGAACGAGAACTCATCTGTTAGAAAGGGATTTCATTTTTTCAACTTATTTGAACTCCATACTTTTTGTGTGTTCAATGCACCATTCAAAGGCACATCACAAAATTTCAACAATTTCTCACTTCATTTGGTATTCTTCGTGCATTTACTTATTTTTTTTGAGCTAGTTGACCTTGAAATTGAAAAGCACTACAAATGAACTCTGAAAATGTTGAAAGTTGGCATGCTATCATCATTTCACCCACATGGCATGTGTTAAAAAGTAGAGAGGGCCACGACAAAAACTGGATGCACTTCGTGTACAAAACGGACAATCTCTCTCAAAGTATCACGGTTTCGAACAAGAACTCATCTCTTACAAAGGGATTTCATTTTTTGAACTTATTTAAACTCCATACTTCTTGTGTGTTCAAAATGAACCATTCAAAGGCACATCACAAAATTTCAACAATTTCTGACTTCATTTGGTATTCTTCGTGCATTTGCTTATTTTTTTGAGCTAGTTGACCCTGAAATTTAAAAGCACTACAAATGAACTCTTAAAATGTTGAAAGTTGGCATGCTATCATCATTTCACCCACATAGCATGTGTTAAAAAATTCAGAGGGCTACGGCAAAAACTGGATGCACTTCGTTTACAAAACGGACAATCTCTCTCGAAGTATCAACGTTTCGAACGAGAACTCATCTCTTACAAAGGGATTTCATTTTTTTGAACTTATTTGAACTCCATACTTTTTGTGTGTTCAAAATGCACCATTCAAAGGCACATCACAAAATTTCAACAATTTTTGACTTGATTTGGTATTCTTCGTGCATTTACTTATTTTTTTTTTGAGCTAGTTGACCCTGAAATTTAAAAGCACTACAAATGAACTCTGAAAATTTTGAAAGTTGGCATGCTATCATCATTTCACCCACATAGCATGTGCAAAAAATTCAGAGGGCTACGACAAAAACTGGATGCACTTCGTGTACAAAACGGACAATCTCTCTCGAAGTATCAACGTTTCGAACGAGAACTCATCTCTTAGAAAGGGATTTCATTTTTTTGAACTTATTTGAACTCCATACTTTTTGTGTGTTCAAAACGCACCAATCAAAGGCACATCACAAAATTTCAACAATTTCTGACTTCATTTGGTATTCTTCGTGCATTTACTTATTTGTTTTTGAGCTAGTTGACCCTGAAATTGAAAAGCACTACAAATGAACTCTGAAAATGTTGAAAGTTGGCATGCTATCATCATTTAACCCACATAGCATGTGTTAAAAAGTTGAGAGGGCTACGACAAAAACTGGATGCACTTCGTGTACAAAACGGACAATCTCTCTCGAAGTATCACGGTTTCGAACGATAACTCATCTCTTACAAAGGGGTTTCATTTTTTTGAACTTATCTGAACTCCATACTTTTTGTGTGTTCAAAATCCACCATTCAGAGGCACATCACAAAATTTCAACAATTTTTGATTTGATTTGGTATTCTTCGTGCATTTACTTATTTTTTTTGAGCTAGTTGACCCTGAAATTTGAAAGCACTACAAATGAACTCTGAAAATGTTGAAAGTTGGCATGCTATCATCATTTCACCCACATAGCATGTGTTAAAAAGTTGAGAGGGCTACGACAAAAAGTGGATGCACTTCGTGTACAAAACGGACAATCTCTCTCGAAGTATCAACGTTTCGAACGAGAACTCATCTCTTACAAAGGGATTTCATTTTTTTGAACTTATTTGAACTCCATACTTTTTGTGTGTTCAAAATGCACCATTCAAAGGCACATCACAAAATTTCAACAATTTTTGACTTGATTTGGTATTCTTCGTGCATTTACTTATTTTTTTTTGAGCTAGTTGACCCTGAAATTTAAAAGCACTACAGATGAACTCTAAAAATGTTGAAAGTTGGCATGCTATCATCATTTCACCCACATAGCATGTGTTAAAAATATTAGAGGGCTACGACAAAAACTGGATGCACTTCGTGTACAAAACGAACAATCTTTCTCGAAGTATCAACGTTTCGAACGAGAACTCATCTGTTAGAAAGGGATTTCATTTTTTGAACTTATTTGAACTCCATACTTTTTGTGTGTTCAATGCACCATTCAAAGGCACATCACAAAATTTCAACAATTTCTCACTTCATTTGGTATTCTTCGTGCATTTACTTATTTTTTTTGAGCTAGTTGACCCTAAAATTGAAAAGCACTACAAATGAACTCTGAAAATGTTGAAAGTTGGCATGCTATCATCATTTCACCCACATGGCATGTGTTAAAAAGTAGAGAGGGCTACGACAAAAACTGGATGCACTTCGTGTACAAAACGGACAATCTCTCTCGAAGTATCACGGTTTCGAACAAGAACTCATCTCTTACAAAGGGATTTCATTTTTTGAACTTATTTGAACTCCATACTTCTTGTGTGTTCAAAATGCACCATTCAAAGGCACATCACAAAATTTCAACAATTTCTGACTTCATTTGGTATTCTTCGTGCATTTGCTTATTTTTTTGAGCTAGTTGACCCTGAAATTGAAAAGCACTACAAATGAACTCTGAAAATGTTGAAAGTTGGCATGATATCATCATTTCACCCACATAGCATGTGTTAAAAAGTTCAGAGGGCTACGGCAAAAACTGGATGCACTTCATGTACAAAACGGACAATCTCTCTCGAAGTATCAACATTTCGAACGAGAACTCATCTCTTACAAAGGGATTTCATTTTTTTGAACTTATTTGAACTCCATACTTTTTGTGTGTTCAAAATGCACCATTCAAAGGCACATCACAAAATTTCAACAATTTTTGACTTGATTTGGTATTTTCGTGCATTTACTTATTTTGTTTTTGAGCTAGTTGACCCTGAAATTTAAAAGCACTACAAATGAACTCTGAAAATGTTGAAAGTTGGCATGCTATCATCATTTCACCCACATAGCATGTGCTAAAAAATTCAGAGGGCTACGACAAAAACTGGATGCACTTCGTGTACAAAACGGACAATCTCTCTCGAAGTATCAACGTTTCGAACGAGAACTCATCTCTTACAAAGGGATTTCATTTTTTTGAACTTATTTGAACTCCATACTTTTTGTGTGTTCAAAATGCACCATTCAAAGGCACATCAGAAAATTTCAACAATTTCTGACTTCATTTGGTATTCTTCGTGCATTTACTTATTTTTTTTAGCTAGTTGACCCGGAAATTGAAAAGCACTACAAATGAACTCTGAAAATGTTGGAAGTTGGCATGCTATCATCATTTCACCCACATAGCATGTGTTAAAAAGTTGAGAGGGCTACGACAAAAACTGGATGCACTTCGTGTACAAAACGGACAATCTCTCTCGAAGTATCAGGGTTTCGAACGAGAACTCATCTCTTACATAGGGATTTCATTTTTTTGAACTTATTTGAACTCCATAATTTTTGTGTGTTCAAAATGCACCATTCAAAGGCACATCACAAAATTTCAACAATTTCTGACTTCATTTGGTATTCTTCGTGCATTTACTTATTTTTTTTGAGCTAGTTGACCCTGAAATTTAGAAGCACTACAAATGAACTCTGAAAATGTTGAAAGTTGGCATGCTATCATCATTTCACCGACATAGAATGTGTTAAAAAGTTGAGAGGGCTACGACAAAAACTGGATGCACTTCGTGTACAAAACGGACAATCTCTCTCGAAGTATCAGGGTTTCGAACGAGAACTCATCCCTTACAAAGGGATTTCATTTTTTTGAACTTATTTGAACTCCATACTTCTTGTGTGTTCAAAATGCACCATTCAAAGGCACATCACAAAATTTCAACAATTTCTGACTTCATTTGGTATTCTTCGTGCATTTGCTTATTTTTTTTGAGCTAGTTGACCCTGAAATTTAAAAGCACTACAAATGAACTATGAAAATGTTGAAAGTTGGCATGCTATCATCATTTCACCCACATAGCATGTGCTAAAAAATTCAGAGGGCTACGACAAAAACTGGATGCACTTCGTGTAGAAAACGGACAATCTCTCTCGAAGTATCAACGTTTCGAACGAGAACTCATCTCTTACAAAGGGATTTCATTTTTTTGAACTAATTTGAACTCCATACTTTTTGTCTGTTCAAAATGCGCCAATCAAAGGCACATCACAAAATTTCAACAATTTCTGACTTCATTTGGTATTCTTCGTGCATTTACTTATTTTTTTTGAGCTAGTTGTCACTGAAATTGAAAAGCACTACAAATGAACTCTGAAAATGTTGAAAGTTGGCATTCTATCATCATTTCACCCACATAGCATGTGTTAAAAAGTTGAGAGGGCTACGACAAAAACTGGATGCACTTCGTGTACAAAACGGACAATCTCTCTCGAAGTATCACGGTTTCGAACGATAACTCATCTCTTACAAAGGGATTTCATTTTTTTGAACTTATTTGAACTCCATACTTTTTGTGTGTTCAAAATCCACCATTCGGAGGCACATCACAAAATTTCAACAATTTTTGACTTGATTTGGTATTCTTCGTGCATTTACTTATTTTTTTTTGAGCTAGTTGACCCTGAAATTTAAAAGCACTACACATGAACTCTAAAAATGTTGAAAGTTGGCATGCTATCATCATTTCACCCACATAGCATGTGTTAAAAAGATCAGAGGGCTACGACAAAAACTGGATGCACTTCGTGTACAAAACGAACAATCTTTCTCGAAGTATCAACGTTTCGAACGAGAACTCATCTGTTAGAAAGGGATTTCATTTTTTGAACTTATTTGAACTCCATACTTTTTGTGTGTTCAATGCACCATTCAAAGGCACATCACAAAATTTCAACAATTTCTCACTTCATTTGGTATTCTTCGTGCATTTACTTATTTTTCTTGAGCTAGTTGACCCTGAAATTGAAAAGCACTACAAATGAACTCTTAAAATGTTGAAAGTTGGCATGCTATCATCATTTCACCCACATGGCATGTGTTAAAAAGTAGAGAGGGCTACGACAAAAACTGGATGCACTTCGTGTACAAAACGGACAATCTCTCTCGAAGTATCACGGTTTCGAACAAGAACTCATCTCTTACAAAGGGATTTCATTTTTTGAACTTATTTGAACTCCATACTTTTTGTGTGTTCAAAATGCACCATTCAAAGGCACATCACAAAATTTCAACAATTTTTGACTTGATTTGGTATTCTTCGTGCATTTACTTATTTTGTTTTTGAGCTAGTTGACCCTGAAATTTAAAAGCACTACAAATGAACTCTGAAAATGTTGAAAGTTGGCATGCTATCATCATTTCACCCACATAGCATGTGCTAAAACATTCAGAGGGCTACGACAAAAACTGGATGCACTTCGTGTACAAAACGGACAATCTCTCTCGAAGTATAAACGTTTCGAACGAGAACTCATCTCTTCCAAAGGGATTTCATTTTTTTGAACTTATTTGAACTCCATACTTTTTGTGTGTTCAAAATGCACCAATCAAAGGCACATCACAAAAATTTCAACAATTTCTGACTTCATTTGGTATTCTTCGTGCATTTACTTATTTGTTTTTGAGCTAGTTTACCCTGAAATTGAAAAGCACTACACATGAACTCTGAAAATGTTGAAAGTTGGCATTCTATCATCATTTAACCCACATAGCATGTGTTAAAAAGTTGAGAGGGCTACGACAAAAACTGGATGCACTTCATGTACAAAACGGACAATCTCTCTCGAAGTATCACGGTTTCGAACGATAACTCATCTCTTACAAAGGGATTTCATTTTTTTGAACTTATTTGAACTCCATACTTTTTGTGTGTTCAAAATCCACCATTCAGAGGCACATCACAAAATTTCAATAATTTTTGATTTGATTTGGTATTCTTCGTGCATTTACTTATTTTTTTTGAGCTAGTTGACCCTGAAATTTAAAAGCACTACAAATGAACTCTGAAAATGTTGAAAGTTGGCATGCTATCATCATTTCACCCACATAGCATGTGTTAAAAAGTTGAGAGGGCTACGACAAAAACTGGATGCACTTCGTGTACAAAACGGACAATCTCTCTCGAAGTATCAGGGTTTCGAACAAGAACTCATCCCTTACAAAAAGATTTCATTTTTTTGAACTTATTTGAACTCCATACTTCTTGTGTGTTCAAAATGCACCATTCAAAGGCACATCACAAAATTTCAACAATTTCTGACTTCATTTGGTATTCTTCGTGCATTTGCTTATTTTTTTTGAGCTAGTTGACCCTGATATTTAAAAGCACTACAAATGAACTCTGAAAATGTTGAAAGTTGGCATGCTATCATCATTTCACCCACATAGCATGTGCTAAAAAATTCAGAGGGCTACGACAGAAAGTGGATGCACTTCGTGTACAAAACGGACAATCTCTCTCGAAGTATCAACGTTTCGAACGAGAACTCATCTCTTACAAAGGGATTTCATTTTTTTGAACTTATTTGAACTCCATACTTTTTGTGTGTTCAAAATGCACCAATCAAAGGCACATCACAAAATTTCAACAATTTCTGACTTCATTTGGTATTCTTCGTGCATTTACTTATTTGTTTTGAGCTAGTTGACGCTGAAATTGAAAAGCACTACAAATGAACTCTGAAAATGTTGAAAGTTGGCATTCTATCATCATTTCACCCACATAGCATGTGTTAAAAAGTTGAGAGGGCTACGACAAAAACTGGATGCACTTCGTGTACAAAACGGACAATCTCTCTCGAAGTATCACGGTTTCGAACGATAACTCATCTCTTACAATAGGATTTCATTTTTTTGAACTTATTTGAACTCCATACTTTTTGTGTGTTCAAAATCCACCATTCGGAGGCACATCACAAATTTCAACAATTTTTGACTTGATTTGGTATTCTTCGTGCATTTACTTATTTTTTTTGAGCTAGTTGACCCTGAAATTTAAAAGCACTACAGATGAACTCTAAAAATGTTGAAAGTTGGCATGTTATCATCATTTCACCCACATAGCATGTGTTAAAAAGTTCAGAGGGCTACGACAAAAACTGGATGCACTTCGTGTACAAAACGGACAATCTTTCTCGAAGTATCAACGTTTCGAACGAGAACTCATCTGTTAGAAAGGGATTTCATTTTTTCAACTTATTTGAACTCCATACTTTTTGTGTGTTCAATGCACCATTCGAAGGCACATCACAAAATTTCAACAATTTCTCACTTCATTTGGTATTCTTCATGCATTTACTTATTTTTTTTGAGCTAGTTGACCCTGAAATTGAAAAGCACTACAAATGAACTCTGAAAATGTTGAAAGTTGGCATGCTATCATCATTTCACCCACATGGCATGTGTTAAAAAGTAGAGAGGGCTACGACAAAAACTGGATGCACTTCGTGTACAAAACGGATAATCTCTCTCGAAGTATCACGGTTTCGAACAAGAACTCATCTCTTACAAAGGGATTTCATTTTTTGAACTTATTTGAACTCCATACTTCTTGTGTGTTCAAAATGCACCATTCAAAGGCACATCACAAAATTTCAACAATTTCTGACTTCATTTGGTATTCTTCGTGCATTTGCTTATTTTTTTGAGCTAGTTGACCCTGAAATTTAAAAGCACTACAAATGAACTCTGAAAATGTTGAAAGTTGGCATGCTATCATCATTTCACCCACATAGCATGTGTTAAAAAATTCAGAGGGCTACGGCAAAAACTGGATGCACTTCGTGTACAAAACGGACAATCTCTCTCGAAGTATCAACGTTTCGAACGAGAACTCATCTCTTACAAAGGGATTTCATTTTTTTGATCTTATTTGAACTCCATACTTTTTGTGTGTTCAAAATACACCATTCAAAGGCACATCACAAAATTTCAACAATTTTTGACTTGATTTGGTATTTTCGTGCATTTACTTATTTTTTTTTTGAGCTAGTTGACCCTGAAATTTAAAAGCACTACAAATGAACTCTGAAAATGTTGAAAGTTGGCATGCTATCATCATTTCACCCACATAGCATGTGCAAAAAATTCAGAGGGCTACGACAAAAACTGGATGCACTTCGTGTACAAAACGGACAATCTCTCTCGAAGTATCAACGTTTCGAACGAGAACTCATCTCTTACAAAGGGATTTCATTTTTTTGAACTTATTTGAACTCCATACTTTTTGTGTGTTCAAAATGCACCAATCAAAGGCACATCACAAAATTTCAACAATTTCTGACTTCATTTGGTATTCTTCGTGCATTTACTTATTTTTTTTTGAGCTAGTTGACCCTGAAATTGAAAAGCACTACAAATGAACTCTGAAAATGTTGAAAGTTGGAATTCTATCATCATTTCACCCACATAGCATGTGTTAAAAAGTTGAGAGGGCTACGACAAAAACTGGATGCACTTCGTGTACAAAACGGACAATCTCTCTCGAAGTATCACAGTTTCGAACGATAACTCATCTCTTACAAAGGGATTTCATTTTTTTGAACTTATTTAAACTCCATACTTTTTGTGTGTTCAAAATCCACCATGCAGAGGCAGATCACAAAATTTCAACAATTTTTGATTTGATTTGGTATTCTTCGTGCATTTACTTATTTTTTTTGAGCTAGTTGACCCTGAAATTTAAAAGCACTACAAATGAACTCTGAAAATGTTGAAAGTTGGCATGCTATCATCATTTCACCCACATAGCATGTGCTAAAAAATTCAGAGGGCTACGACAAAAACTGGATGCTCTTCGTGTACAAAACGGACAATCTCTCTCGAAGTATGAGGGTATCGAACGAGAACTCATCCCTTACAAAGGGATTTCATTTTTTTTGAACTTATTTGAACTCCATACTTCTTGTGTGTTCAAAATGCACCATTCAAAGGCACATCACAAAATTTCAACAATTTCTGACTTCATTTTGTATTCTTCGTGCATCTGCTTATTTTTTTGAGCTAGTTGACCTTGAAATTTAAAAGCACTACAAATGAACTCTGAAAATGTTGAAAGTTGGCATGCTATCATCATTTCACCCACATAGCATGTGCTAAAAAATTCAGAGGGCTACGACAAAAAGTGGATGCACTTCGTGTACAAAACGGACAATCTCTCTCGAAGTATCAACGTTTCGAACGAGAACTCATCTCTTACAAAGGGATTTCATTCTTTGAACTTATTTGAACTCCATACTTTTTGTGTGTTCAAAATGCACCAATCAAAGGCACATCACAAAATTTCAACAATTTCTGACTTCATTTGGTATTCTTCGTGCATTTACTTATTTTTTTTGAGCTAGTTGACCCTGAAATTTAAAAGCACTACAAATGAAATTTAAAAGCACTATAGATGAACTCTAAAAATGTTGAAAGTTGGCATGCTATCATCATTTCACCCACATAACATGTGTTAAAAAGTTCAGAGGGCTACGACAAAAACTGGATGCACTTCGTGTACAAAACGGACAATCTTTCTCGAAGTATCAACGTTTTGAACGAGAACTCATCTGTTAGAAAGGGATTTCATTTTTTCAACTTATTTGAACTCCATGCTTTTTGTGTGTTCAATGCACCATTCGAAGGCACATCACAAAATTTCAACAATTTCTCACTTCATTTGGTATTCTTCGTGCATTTACTTATTTTTTTTGAGCTAGTTGACCGTGAAATTGAAAAGCACTACAAATGAACTCTGAAAATGTTGAAAGTTGGCATGCTATCATCATTTCACCCACATGGCATGTGTTAAAAAGTAGAGAGGGCTACGACAAAAACGGGATGCACTTCGTGTACAAAACGAACAATCTCTCTCGAAGTATCACGGTTTCGAACAAGAACTCATCTCTTACAAAGGGATTTCATTTTTTGACTTTATTTGAACTCCATACTTCTTGTGTGTTCAAAATGCTCCATTCAAAGGCACATCACAAAATTTCAACAATTTCTGACTTCATTTGGTATTCTTCGTGCCTTTGCTTAATTTTTTGAGCTAGTTGATCCTGAAATTTAAAAGCACTACAAATGAACTTTGAAAATGTTGAAAGTTGGCTTGCTATCATCATTTCACCCACATAGCATGTGTTAAAAAATTCAGAGGGCTACGGCAAAAACTGGATGCACTTCGTGTACAAAACGGACAATCTCTCTCGAAGTATCAACGTTTCGAACGAGAACTCATCTCTTACAAAGGGATTTCATTTTTTGAACTTATTTGAACTCCATACTTTTTGTGTGTTCAAAATGCACCATTCAAAGGCACATCACAAAATTTCAACAATTTTTGACTTGATTTGGTATTCTTCGTGCATTTACTTTTTTTTTTGAGCTAGTTGACCCTGAAATTTAAAAGCACCACAAATGAACTCTGAAAATGTTGAAAGTTGGCATGCTATCATCATTTCACCCACATAGCATGTGCTCAAAGATTGAGAGGGCTACGACAAAAATTGGATGCACTTCGTGTACAAAACGGACAATCTCTCTCGAAGTATCAACGTTTCGAACGAGAACTCATCTCTTACAAAGGGATTTCATTTTTTTGAACTTATTTGAACTCCATACTTTTTGTGTGTTCAAAATGCACCAATCAAAGGCACATCACAAAATTGCAACAATTTCTGACTTCATTTGGTATTCTTCGTGCATTTACTTATTTTTTTTTTAGCTAGTTGACCCTGAAATTGAAAAGCACTACAAATGAACTCTGAAAATGTTGAAAGTTGGCATTCTATCATCATTTCACCCACATAGCATGTGTTAAAAAGTTGAGAGGGCTACGACAAAAACTGGATGCACTTCGTGTACAAAACGGACAATCTCTCTCGAAGTATCACGGTTTCGAACGATAACTCATCTCTTACAAAGGGATTTCATTTTTTTGAACTTATTTGAACTCCATACATTTTGTGTGTTCAAAATCCACCATTCAGAGGCACATCATAAAATTTCAACAATTTCTGATTTGATTTGGTATTCTTCGTGCATTTACTTATTTTTTTTGAGCTAGTTGACCCTGAAATTTAAAAGCACTACAGATGAACTCTAAAAATGTTGAAAGTTGGCATTCTATCATCATTTCATCCACATAGCATGTGTTAAAAAGTTCAGAGGGCTACGACAAAAACTGGATGCACTTCGTGTACAAAACGGACAATCTTTCTCGAAGTATCAACGTTTCGAACGAGAACTCATCTGTTAGAAAGGGATTTCATTTTTTTGAACTTATTTGAACTCCATACTTTTTGTGTTCAAAATGCACCATTCAAAGGCACATCACAAAATTTCAACAAGTTCTGACTTCATTTGGTATTCTTCGTGCATTTACTTATTTTTTTTGAGCTAGTTGACCCTGAAATTGAAAAGCACTACAAATGAACTCTGAAAATGTTGAAAGTTGGCATGCTATCATCATTTCACCCACATAGCATGTGTTAAAAAGTTGAGAGGGCTACGACAAAAACTGGGTGCACTTCGTGTACAAAATGGACAATCTCTCTCGAAGTATCAGGGTTTCGAACGATAACTCATCTCTTACAAAGGGATTTCATTTTTTTGAACTTATTTGAACTCCATACTTTTTGTGTGTTCAAAATGCACCATTCAAAGGCACATCACAAAATTTCAACAATTTTTGACTTGATTTGGTATTCTTCGTGCATTTACTTTTTTTTTTGAGCTAGTTGACCCTGAAATTTAAAAGCACTACAAATGAACTCTGAAAATGTTGAAAGTTGGCATGCTATCATCATTTCACCCACATAGCATGTGTTAAAAAGTTGAGAGGGCTACGACAAAAACTGGATGCACTTCGTGTACAAAACGGACAATCTCTCTCGAAGTATGAGGGTTTCGAACGAGAACTCATCTCTTACAAAGGGATTTCATTTTTTTGAACTTATTTGAACTCCATACTTTTTGTGTGTTCAAAATGCACCATTCAAAGGCACATCACAAAATTTCAACAATTTCTGACTTCATTTGGTATTCTTCGTGCATTTACTTATTTATTTTTTTGAGCTAGTTGACCCTGAAATTTAAAAGCACTACAAATGAACTCGGAAAATGTTGAAAGTTGGCACGCTATCATCATTTCACCCACATAGCATGTGTTGAAAAGTTCAGAGGGCTATGACAAAAACTGGATGCACTTCGTGTACAAAACGGACAATCTCTCTCGAAGTATCAACGTTTCGAACGAGAACTCATCTCTTACAAAGGTTTATTAAAATTCATTTTGCATATTTGAGAATTTGACAAAACTATGAAAATGAAAAGTGTTTGAAATTGAATAAATAATTCAAAACTAAAAGGTTTAGTACATTCCATACATGCATTACATAAAAGGTTTAATACGTTATTACATTATTGCACCAATATTCCTATTTATTATTTGTGTTTTCTTCTGGGTCGTAGCCATGGAGAATCTTCATCATTCAGTGGGATGCTTGGGTCAGTTTTCACTTTGAAGGGCGGTATTTCCTGAAACTTATTATAATCTACTGACATGTCTGTCTTGTCATGTACTCCCACGATGTTTCTTTTCCCTGAAAGAACTATGTGGCGTTTTGGCTCATCGGATGATATCTTCTTTTGCTGATTTCTTTTTCTCGTTTTTGTAGACATGTCCTTCACATAGAAAACCTGAGCGACATCATTGGCTAGGACAAATGGTTCGTCCATGTACGCAAGATTGTTGAGATCCACTGTTGTCATGCCGTACTTTTGGTCTACAACTACCCCTCCTCCTGTCAGCTTCACCCATTTGCACCGAAACAAAGGGATCTTAAAAGTAGGTCCATAGTCAAGTTCCCATATCTCCTCTATGTACCCGTAATATGTTTCCAAACAGTACCCATTCTCGTCTGTTGCATCAAAGCGGACACCACTATTTTGGTTGGTGCTCTTTTTATCTTGGGCAACCGTGTAAAATGTATTCCCATTTATCTCATACCCTTGGAAAGTACAAATAGTCGAAGATGGTGGTCTGGCCAAACAGTACAGCTGATCTCCAACAGTGTCGTCATTCATGAGATGTGTCTGCAACCAACTGCCGAAAGTCTTCTCGTGTTCTCCTTTAATCCAAGAGTCAGCCTTCCCCGGGTTTTCGGAGCGTAGAATATTCTTGTGTCTCACGATATACGGAGCCACCACAGTGGAATTGTGTAGAACTGTGTAGTGTGCTTGAGAGAAAGAATGCCCGTCCATACATACTTTTGCTTTCCTTCCTAGTGTGCCTTTTCCTGTCAGCCTACCCTCATACCGAGATTCAGGAACACCAATCGGCTTAAGGTCAGGAAGAAAGTCCACACAAAACTCAATGACCTCCTCTGTTCCATAGCCCTTGGAGATGCTTCCTTCTGGCCTAGCACGGTTACGAACATATTTCTTTAAGACTCCCATGAACCTCTCGAAGGGGAACATATTGTGTAGAAACACAGGACCGAGAATTCTAATCTCTTCGACTAGGTGAACTAGGAGGTGTGTCATTATATTGAAGAAGGATGGCGGGAACAACAACTCAAAGCTGACCAGACATTGGACCACATCAATCTATAACCCTGATAGACTTTCTCGATCGATTACCTTCTGAGAAATTGCATTGAGGAATGCACATACCTTCACAATTGCTAGGCGAACATTTTCCGGTAGAATTCCCCTCAATGCAACCGGAAGCAATTGCGTCATAAGCACGTGGCAGTCATGAGACTTTAGGTTTTGGAATTTTCTGTCTTTCATATTTACGATTCCCTTTATATTCGACGAGAAGCGAGTCGGGACCTTGATACTGAAAAGGACTTCAAAGAAGATTTCCTTCTCTTCCTTAGTAAGAGCATAGCTGGCACGCCCTTGAAACTGCCCTGGATGCATGCCATCTCTTCCTTTATGACATTCCTGGTCCTCCCATGCTTCCGGTGTATCTTTTGACTTCCCATACAAGCCCAGGAAGCCTAGAATATTCACGCAGAGATTCATCGTCAGGTGCATCACGTTAATTGCCGAGCGGACCTCATGGACTTCCCAGTAGGGTAGCTCCCAAAATATAGATTTCTTCTTCCACATGGGTACGCGCTTATCAGGGCCGTTAGGAACAGGTTGGCTGCCAGGACCCTTTCCAAATATTACTTTTAAATCTTTGACCATATCAAATACTTCAGCACCAGTACGGATGACAGGCTTCCCCCGGGGTTCTGCCTTGCCATTGAAATGCTTGCCTTTTTTCTTCAAGGGATGCTTGGGCGGAAGAAAACGACGATTGTACGGGTACACATTCTTCCTACATTTGTCCAGATATATACTTTCTGTCTGATCCAAACAGTGGGTGCATGCATTGTATCCCTTGTTTGACTGTCCTGAAATGTTACTAAGAGCAGGCCAATCATTGATGGTTACGAAAAGCAACGCTCAAAGGTCAAATTCCTCTTGTTTGTGCTCGTCCCACACACGTACACCTAGTTCGGCCCACAGCTGTAAAAGTTCATCAACTAATGGCCTTAGGTACACATCAATATCGTTGCCGGGTTGCTTTGGACCTTGGATAAGCACTGGCATCATAATGAACTTCCGCTTCATGCACAACCAAGGAGGAAGGTTGTAGATACATAGAGTAACGGGCCAGGTACTGTGACTGCAACTCTGCTCCCCAAAAGGATTCATGCCATATGTACTCAGACCTAACCATAAGTTCCTTGCGTCAGCTGCAAATCTCGGGAACTCTCTCTCGATTTTTCTCCACTGCCGACCATCAGCGGTGTGCCTCAACTTATCGTCTTTCATACGATCTTCCATGTGCCATCGCAACAACTTCGCATGATCTTTATTTCTGAACAGACGTTTCAACTGTGGTATTATAGGAGCATACCACATCACCTTGGCAGGAACCCTCTTCCTAGGTGGCTCACCCTCAATATCACCAGGGTCATCTTTTCTGATCTTATACCGCAATGCAGTGCATACCAGGCATTTATCCATATTCTCGTACTTCTCACCGCGGTAGAGGATGCAGTCATTAGGGCATGCATGTATCTTCTGCACGTCTAATCCTAGAGGGTAGACAAGCTTCTTTGCTTCGTACGTGCTGGCGGGCAATTCGTTCTTTCTTGGAAGCATCTTCTTCATCAGTACCAGCAACTTTTCGAATGACGAGTCAGTCACACCGGTCTCTGCCTTCCACTTCAGCAATTCCAGTGTGCTACCCAGCTTCTTCTGGCCATCTTCACAAGTTGGGTACAACAATTTGTTGTGGTCCTGTAACATCTGCTCGAACTGCAACCTCTCCTTTTCTGTGTCGCAACCTCGTCGTGCATCAGAAATGACCCGGCCAAGATCATCAGCGGGCTCATCTGGTTCCCGTTCTTCATTCTGATCTTGTTCTTCATTGTCTTCCATTGCGGTATCAGCATACTCAGGGAACATAGATCGGTAGTTGTCATCATCGTTCTCTTCTTCTTCTTCATCCTCTTCCATCATAACCCCTCTTTCTCCGTGCTTGGTCCAAACATTATAGCCCGACATAAAACCGGACCGAAGCAGGTGGCTCTGAATGACTCTGGAAGAAGTGTAATCCTTCTCATTCCGACATTCAACACATGGACAAAACATAAAGCCACCACCATGCTAGTTCGCATCGGCTGCATCTCGAAAAGAATGCACGCCTTCTCTGTAAGCGGCTGTGCGTCGATCACCGTACATCCATGGATGGCTCATCTGCGTTATACGACAGTATATCAAATACAATGACGATCCTAAAAATTAGTACCGCACGGTCTAAACGAGGGAATATAGTTGCTAACCTTTTAGAATAAGTAGAAATAAAGAGGAAGAGGTTTAAGCATGGCTCAGGCATCTCATATCGTAGTTGTGTTCGGTGAACTGAAGCGGCATCGCTCTAACACACATTTCAACAAACACCTCTAGTGCATAAAAAATGGAGAGCTAGCACACACCCACACTCTTCCATCCAAGAAAAATGCAAGGAAGAGGGGAGAGGGGGGCTGTGCTATATATAGGCAGAGGACTTTAGTCCCGGTTTGAGACACAAACCGGGACTAAAGGTGGCCCACATGCGGGCTGCACACCGCGTAGCCCTTTAGTCCCGATTTGAGACACAAACCGGGACTAAAGGCTCCTTACGGGCCGGGACCAAAGCCTCGTGGGCGGCATTGCGATTTGGGGCGACGTGGCCGGGCCTTTAGTCCCGGCCCAGAGGGAGGCCGGGACTAAAGGGTCCAGGCCAAAGGCCCGTTTTCCACTAGTGCTTCAACTCCTCGGGGCGACGCCTATGGTGGGGCATCCCAGGCTGCACGCTGGATGTCGTCCTCGAGCACATCGAGGACGACAACTAGCCGCGGTTGGAGTACCCGGCGCCACCTCCTTCTCCCGTTGTCGCGACAGTTCATGAACGTCGGGCGCATGGAGACTTCATCCTCCTCCTCCTCGTCTGGCTCCCGCTCCCGCTCCTTCGGGTCCCCGGCGCTCCTCCCCGTCAAGCCGGAGCCACGGGAGATGCCGCTCAGGTGGCGCATGCGCAGCGGCGCCCTCGTCATCAACAAGGGCGGTGTCCCTTCTCCTCCGGCCTCCTCCTCCCGCCTCGTCAAGCCGAAGACCGAGCCGACGCTCCTCCCCATGAAGAAGGAGCACAAGGTCATGGCCGCCGATGAGGAGACCACACTCAAATGGGCGCAGGACGACTACGTCCGGAAGGAAGTGGTGCACCAGCGCCGCGCCCTCGAGAAGATCGTCGCTTGATGCTGCAGCCGCGAGGAGGGCGGCGACGTCATCCTTAATGACAGCGACGAGGAGGCGCCCGGGCCGTCCAACCCCATCCGCCATGGCGACCCAGGGAAGGGATGCAGCAAGGACGACGACGGAGTGCAGGATGACGACGACGACGATGACGATGGTGACTACACCAACTTCTACACGCTTCTCGGCATGTAGAAGGTGCAAGACGACGGCGGCGTAATAGTAGCAGTAGTTTTTAATTTTCCTTTTTACTAATATTTTAGTTTAGTTTGTGCATATGTCAATGAAAACGCTTAAATTTCCTTCAAATTTGTGTCGTGTTTGCCAGAATTTTGATCGAGTTTGGTTTTTAAAAAACGAGTTGTGGAGCGACCTTGGGGGGGGGGACTCGGAACCCAAGCCCCCCTCACGCTGTTTTTTCGCCGACGCACCCCCAGGCGACGTTATTTCATCTCATGGTGCACCCAACGGGTAAAGATGCTTTTAGCATGGATGAGAGAACAACAACTAAGCTAAGTCTATGCATGCTACCAAACACACCCAACATTTCTTATGTTTTAACAGTAATATGCTTTTTACATAAATGGAAAAGAATTTCATTTTCATTAAATTCTTGTGTCTTTTTTCTGTCGCACAACCCAAAATTATCTGTTATCCGCTCTCATGTGTAGATAACTGCAGGATTCTTCAATATGTTTTGATATTTAATTTCTATGTTATTCTATTTTCATGGTGGGTGTTAAGTTTTTCTTTAAGCTGGAAGCTTTTTTCTTTGTTTTTATTTTGAAGAATATTTTTTTCTTTTTTCAGCGACTGGTCGACGTAAAAATGAATAGAAATGAATGTATTTAGAAGTAAATTACATCTAGATTCATTCATTCCTCGGACAAGTATTTCCGGATGAAGGGAGTACGAAAGAGCGAGCTCTTTTTTCCGGATTTTTGCCTTCACCAGTATCGTAGTGGAGGACACACAGTCTGACCCAGTCCGGTGTTGCTCCCTCGAGGGGGCGCGACCCGGGCGCAGAGCTGCCTCTATGGGGTTGGGGTCAGCTTCAGCATGGCAATGGGTAACCGATACCCGCAAACCCGGCAAATAAAAACCCCATTGTGATCAGGGTATAAAAAATAAAAATACACACGAGTTTCTATATAAGAAAATATTATACCCAACGGATAAGGCGGGTTCGGGTACGGAATGGCAATATCCATACCCACAAACCCATATAATAAAACACTGTGTCAAGTAAATCCCCTATGTCATTCACATAGATTAAAAAAAATAAGGTAACCAGTCATCCAGCCACACCCTCACCCTCGAAAATGTTAAAATCCTTTTCTAAATCCTATGAAACACAAGAAATTAGCACTAATATTGTTTATTTGTGAAAGTTGAACCTAGTGTAATAGAGATGACACCATCAAATTTATTTTCTAGCTTCGTCCCTGCCGGGTGCGAAACCCTAGCCGTCGGACCACGCTCAACCGACCACCCAACGCCGTCGGGCAAAGCCCATCCAACTTCGGTGGCGACGGGCCTTCTCTTCCCTCTCGCCTGGGGCAGAGCTGAGCGAGGCAGCTCAATTGGGCGAAGAAGACGCTGGGCTGCGCGGGTGCACGGCATGGTCGGGCGGGAGCGCGACGCGACGGCGCGCGTTGGAGGTTGGGGCGCTGGGCAGCGTGACCTGGTGCGCGGGAGGTTTGGGACCCACTCGCTCTGACTGAGGGCCGCCATCTTCACGTTCGCCGGTGCCGTGTGGGCGGGCGCGGATTTGGTGTGCCACGGACGGGCGGTAGGTACGGCTGTCGGAGGGTGCGGGACTGCGCGAGGGCCGCGGGAACGCCGAGATCCTGGGCATGGAGAGCAGGGACCGACGCCGTTCTGGACGGGCCTGCTTGGCGTTGGGCTTCCCCGGTGCAGATCTGGCGAGGTGGCGGGCCCGCGACCTCTTGAGGGCGCAACTTGAGGGTGAGATGTGTAGCAATGCTCAAACGGGCCGACCTGCCACGACACGGCCCGGCTCGTCGTAATCGTGCCAGGCATGGTACGGCCCGCCTGGGCCCGATTAATATACGGGCCGTGTCGTGCCGGCCCGTCAGTGGCGAAGGCAGGAATATTTTTCAGGTGTGACGGAATTTATGAACAAAAAATCATATATAATGTAACTATGTAAGAGCTCACAAGAATGCTATCTATGTATAACTTTATGTTCAGAAAATGCAACCGAAATGCAGGAGTTTTGTATTGACACTCAAAATATATATCTTACTAGATGGAGTTTCTTCTTACTCAATGAAAATTACATGGATGATCAATCACAAATTTATCGTCTATATTAACTACACGAACATAAAGGATATCTGCAACTCATAGAAACAATAGATAAATCATGAATTGGAATAGTATCATAGAAAACACATTATACAAGTTTAGTTAGTTAGAAAATATGCATTTCCATGAGGAGGTTTCACTTTTATTAAGCAGACAGAGAAGTTTCCTGGTCAAAAGGGGTTGGGTTCAGCGGGCGTAATCTCTGGAATTGTTTTGCTAAATATAATCATTAGCAATTTTGTTACGTGCAGGCTGTGTACTCTATTTTATAAGGGGCATGTGCAGTGGACGCATGGCTCAGCTAAAATCAAACACGTACTACAGGAGTATGCTGGTGTATTTGCACAAATTTTAGGTGTGGCGGGCGCCAAATCTTGCCAGATTGCTGGCTTCGCCCCTGCGGCCCGCGTGCCGGCCTACCAGGCCCAAGCACCACACGTGTTATATTCGGGCCGGCCCGCGGCTCGCTAAGGCACGGCGGCCCGCGATACGTGTGCTGTTGATCCCACCGTTTCCCCGTTTTCCGCCCTCGCCCTTTCCCCGTTTCCCGCCCAGATCCCTCCCTCTCCCGCATTCCCCGATTCCAGCCCAGCCGCCCTCGCCCTTTCCCTTTTCCCCGCCCGCAGCCCCCACTCCCACCGCCCAGCCGCCAACGCCCTTTCCCTTTTTCCCGCTCGCACGACCGCTCCCCCATCGCCCCTAATCGTGTCGGGCCGTGCCGACACGCGGGCTCGGGGTGGCAGCCCGGGCACGGTCCACGGCGTACTCGTGCCTGGCCCGAGCACGATTAGCCCGTGCCAGGCCCGGCCCGTGTCATGCCTGGCCTGCGGGCAATCGGGCCGGCCCGAGAGGCACGACCCGTTTGGCCAGGTTTGAGTGGTGGCTCCTCCGATGCGTGCTTCGAGCCTCCGAGATGTTCTACGGGAGGAGATCCGTAGGCAGCCAGACCTGGTCTAGTGGTGGTTCGGGAAGCTTACATTGTTGCTGGTGGGAGGTCGAATGGCGTCGATGCGATTGTTGCATTTCGCCCCGTTTTATAAATAAAGCAACCAACATTGATCATCTTATATAGACTCACGCCATCACAATACATACACACATCCAAGGCAATATATATATGCGTTGAGCACAGCAACACTATGCCTAATACTACAAGAGCAACCGGAATTTTCAACCGTGAAGAGATGTATTCTCATATGACGGACCGTGTGTTCCAAGACGACGCCTTTAGGAAGGTTACGACATCAGAATGCCGTCACCACCCGACCCGAGGATCAGAGTTTCCCCTGTAGCAATATGACGGGCAATGAAAGTCGCGACGACGCCTTCAAGGAGGGAACGAGCTATGCCGCCGCCGGTTTGTCCGAAGATGGATCAGTTTTTCACCCCGACCAACATTCACCACCACCGGACGCCACACCCCGGCGACCACGCCGCCCACACAACCATGTCCACCGGGCAGCACCAAGCCACGGCTCTGCCCAAGAGCAACACACTACCACCACCAGAGCCGCCACCCCGACATCTAAGACCTTGCCACCACCTCCCACGAGATCTGACACACTCCCACCAAAGAGAAGGGCGAAAAGGTCCCACCTTTTGCACCCCTGGGAGACCCCCAACGCTGAGACCTGATAGGCTGGCCACCGCTGGCCTCCATCGACCCATCCTGCAACCCCAAGCGCGAGACGGGCTTGGTCCTGCTGGACCTTGCATGAGACAAGGTCAGTCCTACAACACCGTGCGTGAGACGAGCTCGGTCCTGGTGCACGTGCGTGAGACGAGCTCGGTCCTGTTGCACGGGGCGCGAGACGAGTGATGAACCGCAGCTGGGAGAGGGCCAACCCTTTGATTTAAGTAGCGTCCGGGCGATGCGGCAATGGGACGAAGGTTAAAACGGTCTGCACGCAGACGAGCCAACGCCGGAGAAGCCGGCCGCCGCCGCAAGCAGATCCTTGAGCCATCGCGAAGCCCCCACGACACCGGGAGGGACCACGCCGGACCTCCCCGCGCCGCCGCCCACGACCGGAGCAACGACCACGCCCGGCCGCTGCCTTTCCCGCGTCGCCCGACGAGCTCCAAGCACCGGAGACGCCGGGCACACCCCACCTTTGCCAGACACCAGATCGAGCCAGATCCAGTAGAGGCCGCAGCCACCTCCCGAGATGGGAGCACCGCGGCTGCCCCGCCGCGTGCGAGGCCCAGGACATCAGCCACCCGGCCGCCCCGCAAGCCCGCCGTCATGCCGCTGCGCCCCGCGGCCGCCCAGCGCCGCCACCCGAGGAATCTGCCCCACGAGCAGAGGGGAAAGAAGGGCCCCGCCGCCGCCGTGCCCACCGGGCTTCGCCCGAGAGCGTGCGTCGGCAGCGGCGGGGAGGAGGGGATGGAGGCGGGGCCGAAGTGGAGGGGCGGCTAGGGTCCCCCCAGGCACGTGCGGGCGCATCGCGGGAGGGAAGGGGAGGGGAGGTCAAAAGGAGGTGTTTATAGATGTCAGGAATTATTGTTGCATCCTTTTTTGGAAGATGAATAGCTCGTGGGCGTTGCACCCTCGAGGAGACGAATGGCGCCGTGTTTGGTTGCATCCTTTCGATGGGAGACAAATGGTGTCGTGCTTGGTTGCATCCTTTCGATGGGAGACAAATGGCGTCGTGCAGGGATTGCATTTTCCGTCCAGTGGGGGATGCAGATGTAAGGTTGGAAGCATGTCGAGTTTGCCGGGGAGGTGTGGTTGGCCGTGAAGGCAGAGGTAGTGGTGTGGTGTGTGTTGATCGGATCCGGGGCTCGGGCTATGCAGGTGAGAGTGCCGGCGAAAGTCGTACCCCGGTTCTGGCCGGAGTTATCGATGACGACGCCTTCATGCATCGCTCCCTCGTTGAAGGCATCGATACAGCTGCTCTCACCTTGCCTTTCCCGACGTGTTCCAGGGAAAACCCTTGATCTAGTTTTGATCGGACGATGACGGCATCATCCGGCGTCGCATTCTCTCTTGGGGGCATCGTCATGGAGGTGGATTGGGTCAAAGGGACCCGTGACTCATGAGTATGTGTGTGTTGTATGTCGAAAGGGGTCGTTTGTATGATTTTTGGGTCCAGTTTCTTTGATAAACTGGATCAGCCTTTCTTCTCCTCATAATGAATTTGATAGAGCAATTATCAACATTCTAGAAAAAAAAATCGTGGTGGAGGGACCGAGTCAACACTTTTTGAGCAGTCCCGGTCATGACTGGAGATTTGGCAGTATAGAAGCCTCGCCATGGATTCAAGTATTGGCGAATGCAGCATTTAGCTCCCATCGCTAAAAGCCTACAACTATAGCTTCTCGGAGGCTCTGAAGCCTCGCCGTGGGTTCAAGTATTGGCGAGTGCGGCAAGACTCGAGACTCTGGAAAGAAGATGTTCCCGAGGCTCTCGATCCGACCCATTCTGCTGCTTTTCTTGATCGGCGGCAGCCTTCTCCTCCCCATGGAAGCTTACTACACTTTTGGCATAAGTATAATACCCTTCCGCCCAACGCCTGAAACAAGATCTGGAAATTGTGAGTATCCTATGACGAAGTGCGAGTGGTAGTGCTATGAGACGAGAAACGTACATGAATCCCTTTCCTTTCTTGATCGTTTGCCGTTCTGACCTTGCTGAACGCTTATCAAAATGTTTGTTTTTTCATCATTCCTGCAGTAGGAAAGAACGGTGAACCAGGAACCGCTGTTCCAAAATACCGAAAGATCCCTTGGAAACGCAGAGGCGGCTGAGAGGCGCACGTGCAGCAAGACAAGGGGATTGTATAGCTTGGTAGCTATCTCCAATCAAAAAACCCGGCGCGGTTGGGCCGATGTGCGTGCTACTAATTGTATCTGTGATCTATGCAGCTTGTTAAACAAGTTCGTATGCAACATGTCATTTCAGTTTCTTTGCCCTTCAAGGGACTCGTTAATGTTATACACGACAATTGGTATTTGCCTTGTATAATTTCTTTTTTGAGGATAATTTCCCTTCAAAATTGAATCGCACTTGTTTGTGGAAAGGTTAACGGAACAACCTGATCGATATTTACTGTCTTCCACGGTGTTCTTATTGCTTGTCACTCACTATTATGTTCAGACAACCCCGAGGGTCTTTCCCCATAGTTGAATTACAGAACACATCACACACTTGTATTCACATGTGATGCGGCTCTTTATACAGCAGATGTATAAGGGGGTGAGGGAGATCGTGAGCAACGGCCGTGGGCCGAGCATGCCGTGCGTCCGAGAGCAGGTCGTGCGCACGCAGTGCACGCGGGAGCTGAAGAATAGGTCACGGCCGTTGGCGCTCGCCTAGCGTTGCCTCGCGTCTGACAGTGCGCTTCCAACAGCCCCCCAGCCGAAACGTGGGGTGCCCGAACGTTGAGGTTGGACCGGACGTCGAGGAAGATGTGCGTGGGCAGCCCCTTGGTGAAGGCGTCGGCGAACTGAGAGCTTTTCGGAACATGAAGGACGCGCACTTCGCCGAGCGACACACGCTACCGGACGAAGTGCAAGTCGATCTCCACGTGTTTTGTACGCTGGTGCTGCACAGGGTTGGTAGACATGTACATCGCGTTCACATTGTCGCAGTAGACAATGGTGGCACGTGCTGGTGGTTGATGGAGTTCGCCAAGGAGTTGGCGCAGCCACACGGCCTCGACGACGGCATGGGCGACGGCGCGGTACTCGGCTTCCGTGCTGGAGCGCGAGATCGCGTGTTGCCGTTTGGTGGACCACGACACGAGGTTGCCGTCGAGAAACACACAGTACCCAGAAGTGGAGCGGCGCGTGTCAGGGCACCCGGCCCAGTCGGCGTCGTAGTACGCGACGAGCTCGATGGAGGCGGAGCGGTGGAACTGGAGCCTGAGATGAGTGGTGCCGCGAAGATAGCGCAGAATGCGTTTGAGCAGCTCGAAGTGCGAGTCGCGAGGAGCATGCATGAAGAGGCAGCATTGCTGAACTCCATAGGAGAGATCAGACCGGGTTAGGGTAATGTACTGGAGGGCACCGGTGAGGCTGCGATACAGAGAGGGGTCGTGGAACAGAGGACCGGCATCAGCCGGAAGCTTGGCGTGCGTGTCAACGGGAGTGGAAATGGGCTTGCAGTTCAACATGCCAGCCCGATCGAGAATCTCCAAGGCGTATTGCTCTTGAGACAAGAACAGATCGGCGGAGGTGGACGATACATTGATGCCGAGGAAATGGTGCAGGGACCTGAGGTCGGACATGGAGAACTCCTGATGAAGAGAGGACATGGTGGACTGGAGGAGGGTAGTGGTGCCGGCAGTAAGGATTATGTCATCGACATACAACAGCAGGTAGGCGAGATGGGCACCGCGGCGGAGGATGAAGAGAGAGGAGTCTGAGCGAGAGGCCACAAACCCGAGCCGGAGTAAGTACGAGGTGAACCGGGAGAACCACGCCCGCGGCGCCTGTTTCAGCCCGTATAGCGAGCGGTTCAGATGGCAGACGCTGGTGGGGTTGACGGTGTCGACGAAGCCGGAGGGTTGCTGCACATAGACTGTCTCAGCGAGATGCCCGTGTAAGAAAGCGTTCTTGACGTCGAGCTGGTGGATCAGCCAGGAGCGCCCAACAGCGAGGCTGAGCACGGTGCGGATTTTCGCCGGCTTGACCACATGACTGAAAGTCTCGCCGTAGTCGACGCCGGCTTGTTGTGTGAAGCCACGGAGGACCCAACGCGCTTTGTAGCGAGCGAGCGAGCCGTCGTGATGCAGTTTGTGCTGGTAGATCCACTTCCCTGTCACCATGTTGGAACCTGCAGGACGAGCAACCAAATCCCAAGTGTGATTCTGTAAAAGCGCGTTAAATTCCTCAAGCATAGCGTGGCGCCAGTTGGGATCCTTCAAGGCTGCCTTGTAGGAGGAGAGAATGGGGCTAATGGAGGTTGCGGAGGCATGCAGACTGAGCTGGGTTTTGGGAAGGTGAAACCCGGATTTATCGCGGGTGCGCATGGCTTGCTGGTTATCAGGTGGAGCCGTGGGAACGGCTCGGGGAGGAATAGGTGGTGCTGTAGGCGGAGCAACAGGTGAGGCGGTAGTACTGGGCGGAGGCGGCGGAGATGGCGGGGTGGCAGGCGCAGAGGGAGCGCTGGTGCTGGTGCCGGCCGGTGAGAGAGGAGCATATCCTGCATGCGATATGGGTGGCGAGATGGGTGGGAGATGCACGTGGAGCCCGGTACGAGGTAGGTGGGGAAGATCCGTGCGGCGAGCAGGCGCGGGGATTGGCGACAGGTGCGCATGGGGTGCGGTACGAGGTAGGTGGGGAAGATCCGCTAAGGCCCAGGACAAGGTAGGTGGGGCGGGGGACAGGATCAGCAGGATCTTCTATGGGAGCCGGTGGCAGAGACTGGCGCGGTGTGTTGTACGGAAAAACGGTTTCGTCAAAAGCGACGTGCCGCGAGAGGATGGCTTTGCGTGTGGCTAGGTCGCGGCAGCGGTACCCCTTGTGCTCAAGGGGGTAGTCGATGAAGACGCATCGAACAGCACGGGGCGACAATTTATGGGCGGTGGTGGGGTAGGCGTTGGGGAAACAAAGCACCCAAACACTTTGAGGTGATTGTATGTGGGGTGCCGGCCGTAGAGGCGGAAGAAGGGTGTGGTGTTGGCAATGGCAGAGGATGGATGCCGGTTGAGAAGGTGCGTAGCAGTGTGAAGGGCCTCAACCCAAAAGGTGGGGGGAAGATGGGCATGAAGAAGGAGTGTGCGGAGCACATCATTGGTTGTGCGGATCATCCTTTCGGCCTTGCCGTTTTGTGGCGAAGTATACGGGCAAGAGAGGCGAAGGGAGGAGCCGCGAGAGGAGAGGAAGCTACAGAGCGAGGTGGTGAGAAACTCACCACCATTGTCGCACTGGATGCACTTGATGGGCATACGGAATTGTGTGACGACGTATGCGAAAAAGCGGAGCAGGGTGATGGACGTGTCGGACTTAGAGCGGAGGGGGAAGGTCCATGAGAAATGAGAGAAATCGTCAAGAACGACGAGGTAGAATTGATAACCGGAGACGCTGGCTACCGGGGATGTCCATAGATCGCAGTGCACCAAATCCAAAGGGGGAGTAGTATTAGAACGCGAGGAAGCAAATGGCAATCTTGATTGCTTACCCAACTGGCAAGATTCACAAACATGGAAAGGTAAACTGTCGCTATTACATGGTGATTGAAGGAAAGTTTTAGCTAAAATCAAAAGTGAACTATTGCTAAGATGCAGAGGACGCTGGTGCCAGAGGCCGGCATCGACGGAGAGGATCTGCTGGACGGTGCTGGAGCTGAAGAACGGGTAGAGGTCGCCGTGGCTACTGGACGTCATTAGGATGCGGCGGGTTTTGAGGTCCTTCACAACAAAACCAAAAGGATTAAATTCAGCGGTGCAAGAATTATCACCAGTGAAGCGGCAAACAGAGATGAGGTTTTTGATGATGGTTGGGGAGACAAGGACGTCGTTGAGGGAGAAAGGACCCAAACTGGTAGAGCGAGTGGCAACGACAGGAATCCTCGAACCGTCGTCGACGACAATGCCATTGGAATAACACAAAGAATCAGAAGACAGTTAGGAGAGATTACCCGTCTCGCTGGTGACGTGGGAAGTGGCTCCGGTGTCGAGGAACCACTCGTCGGAGCCGTGATGCTGCTGCTGCGCAATGTTGTTGAGGGCAGCATGGAGGGCGGCGTAGCTGTCCCAGGGAGCCGGGTTGGAGGAGCTGGACGCCCCGGCGTTGTAGACTTGATGCTGCTCGCTTGGTTGGGGTCCGAGGACACCGACGGAGTTTGGCGCGGTCCAGGGCGCGTGTGGCTGCTGCGGAGGTGGGAAGGGGCTCCCGTACGGGGCGAAGTACCCCATCCACGGCTGCGCGCCGAGTGGTTGTTGACCGGAGCCGCTCCCTGCTGGAGTTGAGCTGCCGCCGCCCGGGTGGCCACGACCACGACCGCGCCAGCGGCCACGGCCACGGTCGCCACCAGAGGAGGGCTCGGCAGGGGACTTCCCCTTGTCCGCCTGGTTGCCGGAGACACTGCGGTCGGATCACGCCCCCCCAAAGGAGCCACCGGGGGTAGTGCCAATGGAGAGGGCGGTGGCGCCGTCCGAGCGCCCGTCAGCACGGGCGTGCTCGTTCTGGGTGATCTCCTCGAGGAGGAGGCGGGAACGGGCCTGGACGAAGTTGGGGAACGGTACCTACAAGGGAAGCACCGCCGCGAGCACGTGGATGCGGCGACTGCGACCGTTGATGAACTGGAGCGTGAGGGTGAGGTCGGTGATAGGCTCGTCAACGTCGTCGAGCGCGGCCGCCAACGACTGAAGTCGATGGGCGTACTCGGCGACCGTCAGGTCGCCCTGGACGGTGTTGCGGAATTCAGCCAAGAAGTGGAGGGCGCGCCTGGCCTGATTGTCGAGGAAGAAGAGACGGAGGGTGTGCCACACCTGATGCACCGTGCTGGCGGGGGACACAACGATGTCATATAACTCATCAGATATGATGGAGTAGATCCACAATATGATGGTTATATCATCGTTGCGCCAAACGGCGTCCTGGAGGAGAGGGTCGCGTTCCTCGTCGACGTGATGCTGGACATTATATTTGCACATGATGTAGTAGAAGAGGTGACACCATTTGGAGTAGTTACCGACAGCGAGGTCCAGCTTGAAGCGAAGGAGGTGGGTGAGGGTGGTCGGAAGACCGTCAGCGAGAGCCGGCGCCGGCGCGTCGGGAATGTCAAGGGCGGGGATGGGGTCGCGGCCGACACCGCGATGGAGGCGAGCCGCGAGAGGGGCGGCATCAACGGCCGCAGGGGCGCCGAGAGCGCCGCGGCCAAGGGGAACTGGTGGGACAACCGGGGCATGGGGATGACTCGGCGCTGCAGGGGCGGGTGGGAAGGTAGCAAGAGGAGCCAGGGGAGGGAGGTTCGTCGCTTCCTCTAGGTCGGTAGAACGGGAGCGACAAAGTAGGCGATTCATGGCGGAAGCGTGGGGTGGATCGGAACCTGCCCAGGTACCAAGTTGAATTACAGAACACATCACACACTTGTATTCACATGTGATGGGGCTATTTATACAACATATATACAAGGGGGTGAGGGAGATCGTGAGCAACGACCGTGGGTCGAGCATGCCGTGCGTGCGAGAGCAGGTCGTGCGCATGCAGTGCACGAGGGAGCTGAAGAATAGGTCACGGCCGTTGGCCCTCGCCTGGCGTTGCCTCGCGTCTGACTGTGTCCTTCCAACACCCATTGCTAAGCAAAGTCTCAGGTGTTTCTACTTGAAAACATTGGTAGTTCTAGTTTATATTAAAGGGATGGATGCACAATTGCAAACATCTAATCCTGTATAAGATTTGAATAATAAAGAGAAGAGCTACATCTTATATTCATATCTACATTTTGCGTATGTTACATCCCATGAAGCTCCATCAAGATGTCAGGACGAATTACGAGGAGGAGGACACCCTCCCTAGCACCGCCTCGCAACACCATTTGGCCGAGATGATCATTCATACTGCATCATGATCTCTGTGACATTCTACCAAGCCGCCTGGCCGGCGGTCGCTGACGATCTCCAGCGCCTCTTCCACAAGGTCCACCAGGGGACGACGTCTCTCGATGGGATTAACAGGGCGCTCATCGCCCTGCTCCCCAAGACGGAAGGGGTGCCGGCCCGGGGGATTTTCGTCCCGTTTCACTTCAGAACGGTGATGTGAAGATACTCTACCAGGGGCTCACCACTCGGTTTCAGCGGAAAATCGTCGGGCTCATCGACGAGGACCAGTCTGGTTCTTGTCCGGACGAAGCATCTCCAAGAACTTCGTCTACGCTACGGAGTTGGTGTAATTATGTCATAAGCGCAATGCACCCACCCTCGTGTTCAAGCTCGACTTCGCCAAAGCCTTCGACTCCATCGCCTCGCCCAGCCTTCGGCGGATCATGGAGGTGCGGGGGTTTCCCGCCACCTGGTGTAGCTGGACGGATTTCATCATCAACTCTTCGAGGGCGGTCGTGCTCCTTAAAGGTGTTCCCGGAAGGTGGTTTGCGGTGTGGAAGGGCTTACGTCAGGGTGGCCCGGTCTCTCCTTACCTATTCCTCCTGGTCGCCGACGTGGTCCAACGCATGATCAGGGGGACGAGGCTCTTCAGCCCCCTCTGGTGGACGGGGCGCTACCGGTGGTGCTCGAGTATGCCGACGACACGCTGATCATCCTGTGCGCAGACCCCGCTGATGCAGCGCGAGCAAAGGTCATTCTTGACCTCTTTGCTGCGGCAACGGGGTTCGTGATCAACTTTGCCAAGAGCACACTCGTCCCATGCATATCGACCCGAGGGTGTTGGCTACGGTTGTGTTATCTTTCCAGTGCTGCGTCAACTCCTTCCCTCAGACCTATCTTGGGCTGCCACTCTCTTGTGACAAGCTCAAGCTCGAGGACTTCGCACCCATGAACGCGAAGGTGGACCGCTACCTTGTTGGTTTGGGGGCGCTTGGTTCTTATCAATGCGGTACTTGACTCCATCCCGACCTATGCCATGTCTTCCCTGCAGCTCCCTCCCGTGGTGACCGCGGCGCTCGACAAGCTCAGGAGGGCGTTCCTGTGGATTGTTGCTGATGAGCGACCGGGGCCAAATCCCTGGTTGCGTGGGATCGGGTTTGCAGGTATAAGATGAAGGGCGGTCTGGGGGCTCGGGCCCTTTGTGGCCAGAATGACTACCTCCTTCTCAATATTCTGCATCATGTGCACTCCGGCGCCCCCTCAAGATGGTTTGCGTGGGTTTAGGGTCAGGTGGGAGGGCGCTCCCTCCTGGCTCCCAGCCGGTCCCCCTTGAGGGAGAACACCGGCGTGCCCTCAAGGTGATGGGGATATGTACCTAGGGTAGGGTCATATGCCGGACCTACATGTCCTACCCAAGGTCACATCATTAAAAGACTTCAAGATTTCAAGGAAGGTTCCGACTGACTCGCCATGGTACACATGTCACTCGGTAGAACATCCACTCGACGACTTTCTCCCTCCACTCGATGACAGACTTTCACTCGGAAGAACTAGAAGCCAACCGACCACAGAAGTTTAGAAGCCACTCCACGGAGGCCAACGAGAAGGCATTCGACTGGTCGTCATACATAACATTTATTATGTACGTTATCACTAACGTACGCCTTTATCTTAATTAAATCGAACCCTTGGTTGCCTGGCCTTGATGAGGGGTAGCGCACTCTATATAAGCCACCCTCCTCTCTGGCATAAGGGTTCGCACCCCCTGTAACACACACATTCCACACGACAAGAGCTCCAGAGCACTGAGACGTAGGGATGTTACCTCCACGAGAGGGGCCTGAACTCATACATAGTGTGTACAAACTCGCCAAAGCTAGGACTCTGCCCTCTCCTTAAGTACCCCTCACCTCTACTGCTAGGCTCGTTCCCAGGACAGTTGGCGCCCTCCATGGGGCACGCGTCTAAGCGACTTTCGGCAAGTTTGCGATTTTCATTCTTCGTCATGTCTTCCGACGGCGATTTTCTCTTGGGCCTCGAGATCCATTTCGGCACACTGATACGTCTCCATCGTATCTACTTTTCCAAACTCTTTTGCCCTTGTTTCGGACTCTCATTTGCATGATTTGAATGGAACTAACCTGGACTGACGCTGTTTTCAGCAGAATTTCCTTGGTGTTGTTTTTGTGCAGAAATGAAAGTTCTCGGAACGTCCTGAAAATTGACGGAGAATATTTCTGGAAAATATGAAAATAACCTGCGCAAAGATCCACCAGAGGGGATGGGCCAGTGGGCCACAAGCCGTGTAGCCGCCGCCCCCCTGTTGGCGGCTACCAAGCTTGTGGGGCCCACATGGCTCTGCCGCCGCCAAACTCAGCTCTATAAATTCACTTTCGTCCGAGAAAAAAATCAAGAGAGAAGGTTTCGTCGCGTTTGCGATACGGAGGCACCGCCACATCCTGTTCTTCATCTGGAGGGCAGATCTAGAGTCTGTTTTGGGCTCCGGAGAGCGGAAATCATCGCCATCCTCATCATCAACCTTATTCCCTCTTCAATTCCATGAAGCTCTTCATCGTTCGTGAGTAATCAATTTGTAGGCTCGCTGGGCGGTGATGAGTAGGATGAGATCTATCATGTAATCGAGTTAGTTTTGACGGGGATTGATCCCTAGTATCCACTATGTTCTGAGATTGATGTTGCTACTACTTTGCCATGCTTAATGCTTGTCACTCGGGCCCGAGTGCCATGATTTGAGATCTGAAGTTATTATGTTGTCACCAATATATGTGTGTTTTAGATCCAATCTTGCAAGTTGTAGTTACCTACTATGTGTTATTATCCGGTAACATCGGAGTGACAATAACCGGAACCACTCCCTGTGATGACCATAATTTCAGGAGTTCATGTGTTCACCAAGTGCGAATGCGTTGTTCCGGTTCTTTATTAAAAGGAGAACCCTAATATCCCGTAGTTTCCTTTTGGACCCCGCTGCTACGGGAGGGATGGACAATAGATGTCATGCAAGTTCTGTTCCCTAAGCACGTATGACGACACACAGAATGCATGCCTACATCACATTGACGAACGGGAGCTAGCGACATATCTCTTTGTGTTATAACTGTTGCATGATGAATATCATCCAAACAAATCACCGACCCATTGCCGACGAGTTTGTTCCACTGCTGCTGTTACTTGTTTTGCTCTGCTGCTGTTACTACTGTTGCTGCTGCTGTTACTTGTTTTGCTCTGTTGCTGCTTGCTACTGCTGTTACATGCCACTGTTGCTACTTGCTACTGCTGTCACTACTGCTGTTCCTTGCCACTTCTGTTACTCGTTACACTGCTGCTATCTGTTACAATACTTTTTCTCGCGCTGTTGACGGGAAAGAATATTTCCCGTCCATGGTCAACTTCAGGCGCCATTGATACGACAGTTAGGAATAGTCTGCCTTGTCAATAGATTGTTTGTGGCACCGTTGTTATCATACTACTTTGCTACTGATACTTTGCTTGCAGATACTAATCTTTCAGGTGTGGTTGAATCTGACACATTCAGCTGCTAATACTTGAGAGTATCCTCTCACTTCCTGTTTGGCGAACCAACAAATTTGGGTTGAGTACTTGATACGTCTCCATCGTATCTACTTTTCCAAACTCTTTTGCCCTTGTTTTGGACTCTAATTTGCATGATTTGAAATGAACTAACCTGGACTAACGCTGTTTTCAGTAGAATTGCCTTGGTGTTATTTTTGTGCAGAAATCAAAGTTCTCCAAATGTCCTGAAAATTTACGGGGAGAAGTTTTGGAAAATATCAAAAATATCTGCGCCAAGTTCCACCTCAGGGGGTGAGCCAGTGGGCCACAAGCCGTGGCTCCGCCACCACCCCTCTGGTAGCGGTGGGCAGGCTTGTGGGGCCCACACGGCTCTGCCGCCACCAATCTCAGGTCTATAAGATCCCTTTCGTCCCAGAAAAAATAAAAAGAGAAGTTTTCGCCGCGTTTGCGATACGGAGGCGCCGCCACCACCTGTTCTTCATCTGGAGGGCAGATCTGGAGTCCGTCTTGGGCTCCGGAGAGGGGGAAATTGTCGCCATCGTCATCATCAACCTTCTTCCCTCTCCAATTCCATGAAGCTCTTCGTCGTTCGTGAGTAAAATATACGTAGGCTCGCTGGGCGGTGATGAGTAGGATGAGATCTATCATGTAATCGAGTTAGTTTTGATGGGGATTGATCCCTAGTATCCACTATGTTCTAAGATTGATGTTGCTACTACTTTGCCATGCTTAATGCTTGTCACTAGGGCCCGAGTGCCATGATTTCAGATCTGAAATTATTATGTTGTCACCAATATATGTGTGTTTTAGATCCGATCTTGCAAGTTGTAGTTACCTACTATGTGTTATGATCCGGCAACCCCGGAGTGACAATAAACGGAACCACTCCCGGTGATGACCATAGTTTGAGGAGTTCATGTGTTCACCAAGTGCTAATGCATTGGTCCGGTTCTTTATTAAAAGGAGAACCTTAATATCCCATAGTTTCCTTTTGGACCCCGCTGCCACGGGAGGGATGGACAATAGATGTCATGCAAGTTCTTTTCCCTAAGCACGTATGTCGACACACGGAATGCATGCCTACATCACATTGATGAACGGGAGCTAGCCACATATCTCTCCGTGTTATAGCTGTTGCATGATGAATATCATCAAAACAAATCACCGACCCATTGCCTACGAGTTTGTCCTACTGCTGTTACTTGTATTGCTCGTTACGCTGTTGCTACCTGCTACAATTTTGGTTCACTGGACGTTGACGGGAACTGACAACTTCCGTCAACGCGGCAACTTGGCGCCATTAATACAATCGTTAGGAATAGTCTGTCGTCAACAGATCGTTTCTGACACCGTTGTTATCATATTACTTTGCTGTTACTACTGTGCTTGCAGATACTAATCTTTCAGGTGTGGTTGAATCTGACAAATTCAGCTGCTAATACTCGAGAGTATTCTCTCACCTCCCGTCGTGCGAATCAACAAATTTGGGTTGAATACTCTACCCTCAAAAACTGCTGCGAACCCACGCGCTAGTGGGCCATCAACAACATTCTTCTAGTTCCGTTGCCAGGGAGTGCTAGCAGCATTCTTCTGGTGCCATTGTAAGGGAAGGTTTGTTGTCATCAACATTCGTCTAGCCATCGCCAGAGATTGCAATCAACATTTTTCTGGCGCCGTTGCCGGGGAGGTATTGCTATATTCTCTGAGTCACTTGGGATTTATATCTGCTGATCACTATGAAGAATCTGAAGGATCCGAAGACCAAAGTCTTGCGCTCAACTACGAGGGGAGGTAAGGAATTGCCATCTAGCTCTACACTTGATTCACGTTCAGTTATGAGTAAGTTTGCAACATCACCTCCTGCTAGAAATCTTGACATGTCGCCTGTGCTTGATGATGCTTGTGATACTACTGCTAGAGATGCTATGCTTGATACTATGCCTGATGAGACTATGCTTGATACTATGCCTGATACTGCTAGAGATGCTATGCTTGATACTGCTAGAGATGCTATGCTTGATACTTTTTTGCCTGATGATGCTAGAGATGCTATTTTGCCTGATGATGCTATGCTTGATACTGCTAGAGATGCTACTTTGCCTGATGTTCCACTAGGAGTGTTCCTTGATGCTCATATTGCTAGAGTTACTGCCAATGCTTGTGATGCTTCTGAAACTGCCGATACTATTGAGATAGAACCTGCTTTTGCTCCTGCTAGATCTAGCTCTCCTAGATATGAATTGCCTGATATACCTGAGGGTTAAGTTATGGAGGGAGAGATAGATGAGGATTTTCTTGCGTGTAAGGATGCCGATGACGCTGAGAAATTACTTCTCAAGTGGAAGGAAAAATCTCGGGAAGCTAGGATGAAAAATAACCCGAAGTTTGCCACTTCGCCTATCTTTGTCACCGATAAGGATTATGAATTCTCCGTCGACCCTGACATAATCTCTCTAGTCGAATCTGATCCTTTTCAGGGTTATGAGTCTGAGACGGTCATAGCCCATCTTGCCAAACTATCCGAAATAGCCAACCTTTTCACTAATGAGGAGAAGATCCGCCACTAATATATCCGTAAGCTGTTTCCTTTCTCTCTAAAGGATGACGCTAAAGTCTGGTTCACCCCTCTTGCTCCTGGATGTGTGCGTAGTCCCCAGGAGATGGTCTATTACTTCTGTGAGAAATATTTCCCTGCCTATAAGAAGCAAGCTGCCTTGCAGGAAATATACAACTTTGCTCAACTCCAAGAAGAGAGTCTTCCACAAGCTTGGGGGAGGCTCGTCCAGCTACAGAATGCTTTGCTTGATCACCCTCTTAAGAAGAACGAGATACTTGATATCCTCTATAACAGACTTACCGATGCCTCTAGAGACCACTTAGATAGTTGTACCAGTTGTGTTTTTAGGGAACGAACTATAGAACAAGCTGAGACCCTACTGAATAACCTCTTGATCAACGATAATGCTTGGACTATTCCCGAACCACCTCCTAAGCCAACTCCAAAGAAAAGAGGTATTCTATTCCTCAGTCCCGAGGATATGCAAGAAGCCAAGAAATCTATGCAACATAAAGGCATTAGATGTGAAGATGTCAAAAATCTACCAACTATCAAAGAGATCCATGGTCTCGATAACCCGATACAGGTAGTACAAGTGAATTCTTTGCGTAGGTTTGATGAGAGTGATATTCCTTTTGATAAACCTGCTAGCCTATGCTTTGATGAATTTGACAACTTTGTTGCCAAACAACAGAGTTTCAATGATTATGTTAGCAGACATTTGGAACAAAGTACTCGTATGCTTAGCCATTTAAGTGCTTGTGTAGACAGAAATGTCAATGATCGGAAGCTTCTGAGTAAAAATGCCTCTATGATTACTACTCAGGTAGAACAAGTACTTAAAGCTCAAAATGACCTTCTCAATGAACTAAATGACGACTCTATCAGAGTCATTACTAGAGGAGGCAAAATGACTCAGGAACCTTTGTATCCTGAAGGTCATCCTAAGAGAATTAATCAAGATTCTCAAGGAACCAATGCTAATACACCTAGTCATCCTAAGGATAAGAAGAAGGATGATAGAAACCTGCACGCCAGTTCACCAAATACTGTGACACCTGAAGAACATAATGATATTTCTGCGTCTGATGTAGAAACACAATCTGGTGATGAACATGAACCTGGTGACAATATGGACAGTGATGTTCATAATAATGCTCAACCTAGCAATGATGAGGATGTGGAGATTCAACCTATGGTTAATCCTGATAATCCACCACCTAAGAGATATGATAAGAATGACTTCACTGCTAGGAAGCATGATAAAGAAAGAGAGCCATGGGTTTAGAGACCTATGCCCTTCCCTCCTAAGCCATCCAAGAAAAAGGATGATGAGGATTTTGAGCGCTTCGTTGAGATGATAAGACCCGTCTTTTTGCAGATGCGGTTAACTGATATGCTCAAGATATCTCCGTATGCCAAGTACATGAAAGATATCGTGACTAATAAACAGAAGATACCAGATCTTGAGATCTCCACCATGCTTGCCAACTACACTTTCAAAGGTGTAACTCCTAAGAAACTTGGTGATCCGGGAGTGCCCACTATACCTTGCTCTATTAAAGGAAACTACGTAAGAACTGCATTATGTGACCTTGGAGCCGGTGTTAGTGTTATGCCGCTCTCTCTTTATCGTAGACTTGAATTGGATAAGTTGACACCTCTGAAATTTCTCTGCAAATGGCCGACAAATCAGCTGCTTTCCCTATCTGCATTTGCGAGGATGTGCCTGTTGTGGTTGCTAACACCACTATCTTAACAGAGTTTGTTATCTTGGATATTCCCGAGGACGATGCCATGGCTATCATCCTCGGAAGACCCTTTTTTAAACACGGCAGGGGCTGTTATGGATTGCAACAAAGGCAATGTCACTTTCCATGTCAACGGTAATGAGCACATAGTGCATTTTCCGAAGAAACGATATCCAATACATTGCATCAATGCTATCGAAAAGACTTCATCGATTCTCATTGGGAGCTTTGAATGCCCTATTCCTCGTGTCAAGATGAAGTATGATTTGCTTGTTGGGGAGATACATATCCCCATTGAGGTGACTTAGTGGCTATTCGAAAATTCTCCGTTCTCTCTTGCGATCCGAGAAAGTTTTGTCATAAGGATTTGATCAACCCCATTGACGGATTTCTTACGATGACCATGAAACGGATGAATCAAGGAGTCACGTACCTCTATTTTAAGCTTTAATTTTCTGTTGCTTAGAAGAAAAATGATAGAATTAGTTTAGTTTTTCCTGTTTTCTTTTTTAGCGTCCCGGAGAAAATACCTTGAAAATAAAAGTTCTCCGATGGTCCTGAAATTTTAGTATGATTTTTTCTGGAAGTTTTGAAAATTTCTCGGCCTCGGAGCTAGCGTGGCCCCCTGACCAGTGGGCCACAAGCCCTGCCACCGCCACCGACGCCCCTGGTGGCGGGGTGCAAGCTTGTGGGGCCCACAGGCAGCCCCTCCACTCATTCCAGCTCTCAGCCTCTTCTTCCACCTCCAGAAAAAATTGTTTCGCAGCTCAAACCCGTGTTCTTGCTCATTTGGCTGTGATTTTCGATCTCCTTGCTCAAAGCACCATTCTCCGAACCGTTTTGGGGAAAATTGTTGGGGAACGTAGCATGGGAAACAAAAATTTTCCTACGCGCACGAAGACCTATCATGGTGATGTCCATCTACGAGAGGGGATGAGTGATCTACGTACCCTTGTAGATCGTACAGCAGAAGCGTTAGAGAATGCGGTTGATGTAGTGGAACGTCCTCACGTCCCTCGATCCACCCCGCGAACAATCCCGCGATCAGTCCCACGATCTAGTACCGAACGGACGGCACCTCCGCGTTCAGCACACGTACAGCTCGACGATGATCTCGGCCTTCTTGATCCAGCAAGAGAGACGGAGAGGTAGAAGAGTTCTCCGGCAGCGTGACGGTGCTCCGGAGGTTGGTGATGATCTTGTCTCAGCAGGGCTCCGCCCGAGCTCCGCAGAAACGCGATCTAGAGGAAAAACTATGGAGGTATGTGGTCGGGCAGCCGTGAGAAAGTCGTCTCAAATCAGCCCTAATTGCTCCATATATATAGGAGGAGGGAGGGGGACCTTGCCTTGGGGTCCAAGGGACCCTCAAGGGGTCGGCCGAGCCAAGGGGGGGAGGACTCCCCCCCCCAAACCGAGTTGGACTTGGTTTGGTGGGAGGAGTCCCCCTCCCTTCCCACTTCCTCCCTCTTTTTTTTTCTTTTCCTTTGATTTCTTATTCTTGGCGCATAGGCCCCCTTGGGGCTGTCCCACCAGCCCACTAAGGGCTGGTGTGTCTCCCCAAAGCCTATGGACTTCCCCGGGGTGGGTTGCCCCCCCGGTGAACTCCCGGAACCCATTCGTCATTCCCGGTACATTCCCGGTAACTCCGAAAACCTTCCGGTAATCAAATGAGGTCATCCTATATATCAATCTTCATTTCTGGACCATTCCGGAAACCCTCGTGATGTACGTGATCTCATCCGGGACTCCGAACAACATTCGGTAACCAACCATATAACTCAAATATGCATAAAACAACGTCGAACCTTAAGTGTGCAGACCCTGCGGGTTCGAGAACTATGTAGACATGACCCGAGAGACTCCTCGGTCAATATCCAATAGCGGGACCTGGATGCCCTTATTGGATCCTACATATTCTACGAAGATCTTATCGTTTGAACCTCAGTGCCAAGGATTCGTATAATCCCGTATGTCATTCCCTTTGTCCTTCGGTATGTTACTTGCCCGAGATTCGATCGTCAGTATCCGCATACCTATTTCAATCTCGTTTACCGGCAAGTCTCTTTACTCGTTCCGTAATACAAGATCCCGCAACTTACACTAAGTTACATTGCTTGCAAGGCTTATGTGTGATGTTGTATTACCGAGTGGGCCCCGAGATACCTCTCCGTCATACGAAGTGACAAATCCCAGTCTTGATCCATACTAACTCAACTAACACCTTCGGAGATACCTGTAGAGCATCTTTATAGTCACCCAGTTATGTTGCGACGTTTGATACACACAAAGCATTCCTCCGGTGTCAGTGAGTTATATGATCTCATGGTCATAGGAATAAATACTTGACACGCAGAAAACAGTAGCAACAAAATGACACGATCAACATGCTACGTCTATTAGTTTGGGTCTAGTCCATCACGTGATTCTCCCAATGACGTGATCCAGTTATCAAGCAACAACACTTTGTTTATAATCAGAAGACACTGACTATCATCGATCAACTGGCTAGCCAACTAGAGGCATGCTAGGGACGGTGTTTTGTCTATGTATCCACACATGTAAATGAGTCTTCATTCAATACAATTATAGCATGGATAATAAACTATTATCTTGATACAGGAATTATAATAATAACTATACATTTATTATTGCCTCTAGGGCATAATTCCAACAGTCTCCCACTTGCACTAGAGTCAATAATCTAGCCCCCACATCACCATGTGAATTACATTGTAATAAATCTAACACCCATACAGTTCTGGTGTCGATCATGTTTTGGCCGTGGAAGAGGTTTAGTCAGCGGGTCTGCTACATTCAGATCCGTGTGCACTTTGCATATATTTACGTCCTCCTCCTCGACGTAGTCGCGGATGAGGTTGAAGCGTCGTTTGATGTGTCTGGTCTTCTTGTGAAACCTTGGTTCCTTTGCTAAGGCAATGGCACCAGTGTTGTCACCGAACAAGGTTATCGGATCCAGTGCACTTGTCACCACTCCAAGATCCGTCATGAACTGCTTCATCCAGACACCCTCCTTAGCCGCCTCCGAGGCAGCCATGTACTCTGCTTCACATGTAGAATCTGCTACGACGCTTTGCTTGGAACTGCACCAGCTTACTGCACCCCCATTAAGAATAAATACGTATCCGGTTTGCGACTTAGAGTCGTCCGGATCTGTGTCAAAGCTTGCATCAACGTAACCTTTTACGGCGAGCTCTTCGTCACCTCCATACACGAGAGACATCTCCTTAGTCCTTTTCAGGTACTTCAGGATATTCTTGACCGCTGTCCAGTGATCCACTCCTGGATTACTCTGGAACCTACCTGCCATACTTATGGCCAGGCTAACATCCGGTCTAGTGCACAACATCGCATACATGATAGAACCTATGGCTGAAGCATAGGGGACAGAGCGCATATGCTCTCTATCTTCATCAGTTGCTGGGCACTGAGTCTTACTCAATCTCGTACCTTGTAACACTGGCAAGAACCCTTTCTTGGACTGTTCCATTTTGAACCTCTTCAAAACTTTATCAAGGTATGTGCTTTGTGAAAGTCCTATCAGGCGTTTTGATCTATCCCTATAGATCTTAATGCCTAGAATGTAAGCAGCTTCTCCTAGGTCCTTCATAGAGAAACTTTTATTCAAGTAACCTTTTATGCTCTCCAAAAGCTCTATGTTGTTTCCAATCAGTAATATGTCATCCACATATAATATTAGAAACGCCACAGAGCTCCCACTCACTTTCTTGTAAATACAAGATTCTCCAACCACTTGTATAAACCCAAATGCTTTGATCACCTCATCAAAGCGTTTGTTCCAACTCCGAGATGGTTGCACCAGTCCATAAATGGATCGCTGGAGCTTGCACACCTTGTCAGCATTTTTAGGATCGACAAAACCTTCGGGTTGCATCATATACAACTATTCCTTAAGGAAACCGTTAAGGAACGCCGTTTTGACATCCATCTGCCAGATTTCATAATCGAAAAATGCAGCTATTGCTAACATGATTCTGACGGACTTAAGCATTGCCACGGGAGAGAAAGTCTCATCGTAGTCAATTCCTGGAACTTGTGAAAAACCCTTTGCCACAAGTAGAGCTTTATAAACGGTCACATTACCGTCAGCGTCCGTCTTCTTCTTAAAGATCCATTTGTTCTGAATAGCCTTGCGGCCCTCAGGCAGTATCTCCAAAGTCCACACTTTGTTCTCATACATGGATCCTATCTCGGATTTCATGGCTTCTAGGCATTTGTTGGAATCTGGGCCCACCATTGCTTCTTCATAATTTGCAGGTTCATTGTTGTCTAACAACATGATTGATAAGACGGGATTACCGTACCACTCTAGAGCAGCGCGTGATCTCGTCGACCTGCGTGGTTCAACAGAAACTTGAACTGGAGTTTCATGATCATCATCATTAACTTCCTCCTCAACCGGCGTCGCAATGACAGAGGTTTCCCCTTGCCCTGCGCCACCATCCAGAGGGATGAGAGGTTCGACAACCTCGTCAAGTTCTATCTTCCTCCCACTCAATTCTCTCGAGAGAAACTCCTTCTCGAGAAAAGTTCCGTTCTTAGCAACAAACACTTTGCCCTCGGATTTGAGATAGAAGGTGTACCCAACTGTCTCTTTTGGGTAGCCTATGAAGACGCATTTTTCCGCTTTGGGTTCCAGCTTTTCAGGCTGAAGCTTTTTGACATAAGCATCACATCCCCAAACTTTAAGAAACGACAACTTTGGCCTTTTGCCATACCACAGTTCGTATGGTGTCGTCTCAACGGATTTTGATGGTGCCCTATTTAAAGTGAATGCAGCTGTTTCTAATGCATAACCCCAAAATGATAACGGCAAATCAGTAAGAGACATCATAGATCGCACCATCTCTAACAAAGTACGATTATGACGTTCGGACACACCATTACGCTGTGGTGTTCCAGGCGGTGTTAACTGTGAAACAATTCCACATTGTCTTAAGTGAGCACCAAACTCGAAACTCAGATATTCACCCCCACGATCAGACCGTAGGAACTTGATCTTCTTGTTACGATGATTTTCCACTTCACTCTGAAATTGCTTGAACTTTTCAAATGTTTCAGACTTGTGTTTCATCAAGCAGACATAACCATATCTACTTAAATCGTCAGTGAAGGTGAGGAAATAACGATATCCGCCACGTGCCTCTACGCTCATTGGACCACACACATCGGTATGTATGATTTCCAACAAGTCACTTGCACGCTCCATTGTTCCGGAGAACGGAGTCTTAGTCATCTTGCCCATGAGGCATGGTTCGCACGTGTCAAGTGAATCAAAATCAAGTGAATCCAAAAGTCCATCAGCATGGAGTTTCTTCATGCGCTTTACACCAATATGACCCAAGCGGCAGTGCCACAAAAATATGGCGCTATCATTGTTTACTCTAATTCTTTTGGTCTCAATGTTATGTATATGCGTATCGCTATCAAGATTCAATATGAACAATCCTCTCACATTCGGTGCATGACCATAAAAGATGTTACTCGTAGAAATAGAACAACCAGTATTCTCAGACTTAAAAGAGTAACCGTCTCGCAATAAAAAAGATCCAGATATAATGTTCATGCTCAACGCAGGCACTAAATAACAACGATTTAAGTTCATCACTAATCCCGATGGTAGCTGAAGTGACACTGTGCCGACGGCGATTGCATCAACCTTGGAACCATTTCCTACACGCATCGTCACTTCGTCTTTCGCCAGCCTTCGTCTATTCCGTAGTTCCTGTTTCGAGTTGCAAATGTGAGCAACAGAACCGGTATCGAATACCCAGGCACTACTACGAGAGCCGGTTAAGTATACATCAATAACATGTATATCAAATATACCTGATTTTTCTTTGCCCGCCTTCTTATCTGCCAGATACTTGGGGCAATTGCGCTTCCAGTGACCCATACCCTTGCAATAGAAGCACTCTGTTTCAGGCTTAGGTCCAGCCTTGGGTTTCTTCGGCGGATTGGCAACCGGCTTGCCACTCTTCTTCGAATTGCCCTTTTTGCCTTTGCCGTTTCTCTTGAAACTAGTGGTCTTGCTTACCATCAACACTTGATGCTCTTTACGGAGTTCAGACTCTGCGACTTTCAGCATCGCAAACAACTCGCCGGGAGACTTGTTCATCCCTTGCATGTTGTAGTTCAACACAAAGCCTTTATAGCTTGGCGGCAGTGATTGAAGGATTCTGTCAGTGATAGCCTCTTGCGGGAGTTCAATCCCCAGTTCAGCTAGACGGTTTGAGTACCCAGACATTTTGAGCACATGTTCACTGACAGACGAGTTTTCCTCCATCTTGCAAGCATAGAATTTATCGGAGGTCTCATACCTCTCGATCCGGGCGTTCTTCTGAAAGATAAACTTCAACTCCTGGAACATCTCAAATGCTCCATGACGCTCAAAGCGACGTTGAAGTCCCGGTTCTAAGCCATACAAGACTGCACATTGAACTATTGAGTAGTCCTCCTTACGCGCTAACCAAGCGTTCTTAACATCCTGATCAGCCGTAGCGGGTGGTTCATCTCCTAGCGCAGCATTAAGGACATAATCCTTCTTCCCAGCTTGTAAGATTAGCTTAAGATTACGAGCCCAGTCTACAAAGTTGCTTCCATCATCTTTCAACTTAGCTTTCTCTAGGAACGTATTAAAATTCAGGATGACACTTGCGTGAGCCATGATCTACAACACAAATATATTCAAAGTGGACTTAGACTATGTTCAAGATAATTAGAGTTCAACTTAATCAAATTATATGCTAAACTCCCACTCAAAAAGTACATCTCTCTAGTCATTTGAGTGGTTCATGATCCACTTACACTATCCCAAGTCCGATCATCACGTGAGTTGAGTATAGTTTCAGTGGTAAGCATCCCTATGCTAATCATATCAACTATATGATTCATGATCGACCTTTCGGTCTCATGTGTTCCGAGGCCATGTCTGCACATGCTAGGCTCGTCAAGCTTAACCCGAGTGTTCCGCCTGCGCAACTGTTTTGCACCCGTTGTATGTGAACGTTGAGTCTATCACACCCGATCATCACGTGGTGTCTCGAAACGACGAACTGTAGCAACGGTGCACAGTCGGGGAGAACACAATTTTGTCTTGAAATTTTAGTGAGAGATCACCTCATAATGCTACCGTCGTTCTAAGCAAAACAAGGTGCATAAAAGGATTAACATCACATGTAATTCATAAGTGACATGATATGGCCATCATCACGTGCTTCTTGATCTCCATCACCAAAGCACCGGCACGATCTTCTTGTCACCGGCGCCACACCATGATCATCCATCAACGTGTTGCCATCGGGGTTGTCGTGCTACTTATGCTATTACTACTAAAGCTACATCCTAGCAAAATAGTAAACGCATCTGCAAGCACAAACGTTAGTATAAAGACAACCCTATGGCTCCTGCCGGTTGCCGTACCATCGACGTGCAAGTCGATATTTCTATTACAACATGATCATCTCATACATCCAATATATCACATCACATCATTGGCCATATCACATCACAATCATACACTGCAAAAACAAGTTAGACGTCCTCTAATTTTGTTGTTGCATGTTTTACGTGGTGACCAAGGGTATCTAGTAGGATCGCATCTTACTTACGCAAACACCACAACTGAGATATATGAGTTGCTATTAAACCTCATCCAAGGACCTCCTCGGTCAAATCCGATTCAACTAAAGTTGGAGAAACCGTCACTTGCCAGTCATCTTTGAGCAAAGGGGGTTACTCGTAACGATGAAACCAGTCTCTCGTAAGCGTACGAGTAATGTCGGTCCAAGCCGCTTCAATCCAACAATACCGTGGAATCAAGAAAAGACTAAGGAGGGCAGCAAAACGCACATCACCGCCCACAAAAACTTTTGTGTTCTACTCGAGAAGACATCTACGCATGAACCTAGATCATGATGCCACTGTTGGGGAACGTAGCATGGGAAACAAAAAATTTCCTACGCGCACGAAGACCTATCATGGTGATGTCCATCTACGAGAGGGGATGAGTGATCTACGTACCCTTGTAGATCGTAAAGCAGAAGCGTTAGAGAACGCGGTTGATGTAGTGGAACGTCCTCACGTCCCTCGACCCGCCCCACGAACAATCCCGCGATCAGTCCCACGATCTAGTACCGAACGGACGGCACCTCCGCGTTCAGCACACGTACAGCTCGACGATGATCTCGGCCTTCTTGATCCAACAAGAGAGACGGAGAGGTAGAAGAGTTCTCCGGCAGCGTGACGACGCTCCGGAGGTTGGTGATGATCTTGTCTCAGCAGGGCTCCGCCCGAGCTCCGCAGAAACGCGATCTAGAGGAAAAACTATGGAGGTATGTGGTCGGGCAGCCGTGAGAAAGTCGTCTCAAATCAGCCCTAATTGCTCCATATATATAGGAGGAGGGAGGGGGACCTTGCCTTGGGGTCCAAGGGACCCTCAAGGGGTCGGCCGAGCCAAGGGGGGGAGGACTCCCCCCCCAAACCGAGTTGGACTTGGTTTGGTGGGAGGAGTCCCCCTCCCTTCCCACTTCCTCCCTCTTTTTTTTTCTTTTCCTTTGATTTCTTAGTCTTGGCGCATAGGCCCCCTTGGGGCTGTCCCACCAGCCCACTAAGGGCTGGTGTGTCTCCCCAAAGCCTATGGACTTCCCCGGGGTGGGTTGCCCCCCCGGGTGAACTGCCGGAACCCATTCGTCATTCCCGGTACATTCCCGGTAACTCCGAAAACCTTCCGGTAATCAAATGAGGTCATCCTATATATCAATCTTCGTTTCCGGACCATTCCGGAAACCCTCGTGATGTCCGTGATCTCATCCGAGACTCCGAACAACATTCGGTAACCAACCATGTAACTCAAATACGCATAAAACAACGTCGAACCTTAAGTGTTCAGACCCTGCGGGTTCGAGAACTATGTAGACATGACCCGAGAGACTCCTCGGTCAATATCCAATAGCGGGACCTGGATGCCCATATTGGATCCTACATATTCTACGAAGATCTTATCATTTGAACCTCAGTGCCAAGGATTCGTATAATCCCGTATGTCATTCCCTTTGTCCTTCGGTATGTTACTTGCCCGAGATTCGATCGTCAGTATCCGCATACCTATTTCAATCTCGTTTACCGGCAAGTCTCTTTACTCGTTCCGTAATACAAGATCCCGCAACTTACACTAAGTTACATTGCTTGCAAGGCTTATGTGTGATGTTGTATTACCGAGTGGGCCCCGAGATACCTCTCCGTCATACGAAGTGACAAATCCCAGTCTTGATCCATACTAACTCAACTAACACCTTCAGAGATACCTGTAGAGCATCTTTATAGTCACCCAGTTACATTGCGACGTTTGATACACATAAAGCATTCCTCCGGTGTCAATGAGTTATATGATCTCATGGTCATAGGAATAAATACTTGACACGCAGAAAACAGTAGCAACAAAATGACACGATCAACATGCTACGTCTATTAGTTTGGGTCTAGTCCATCACGTGATTCTCCCAATGACGTGATCCAGTTATCAAGCAACAACACTTTGTTTATAATCAGAAGACACTGACTATCATCGATCAACTGGCTAGCCAACTAGAGGCATGCTAGGGACGGTGTTTTGTCTATGTATCCACACATGTAAATGAGTCTTCATTCAATACAATTATAGCATGGATAATAAACTATTATCTTGATACAGGAATTATAATAATAACTATACATTTATTATTGCCTCTAGGGCATAATTCCAACAAAAATACTCATTGGTTAAACGAAGATACTACATAACCATAGGAGAGGCAGAGGAGTATGAGAGGGAGGCGACGGCTGCTCGACTTCGTGAGGCAGCTATTCAGGCAGTGGCTGCAGCACTCCCGTATAACACCCATTATGACTTTGGGTTTCGCCAGGATCATCCTTGGGAATAGACCAAGCTAGGCGAAAAGCCTAAGCTTGGGGGAGTACGTGTTCTCACCGACTTTACATTCATGCTTATGCTTTCACTCTGTTAGCCGGTGTTTACACTTTGCCACTGTATTATCCATGCTAGTTTCTTTTCTTTTTCTTGTTTTCTTGTTTTGTGTCCTTTTGAGAAAACCCAAAAAGATTTTTCTTTCTTCTTTTTCTTGTTGGGAGCTTTTCCGTGTAAATAGTTTTCTTTTTCTTTGTGTCAAGGTAGAAGATATTGGTTACAATGCTTAGTGGTTCTTGCATGCTTACCTGTTTAGCTTTCAAAAGAGCCATATTACTTTGTCTTCTCCTTTGTGTTTGCCTGCAGATTCAGCTTAGTCCAATGCGCTTATTATTGTTCACATCGTTCGATCGTGCAAATGAAAGGCAACAATGATGATATATGATGAAGTGACTCAGACTGAAAAGCTGGTTTGAACTCTATCTATTTTGTTTTTGTAAATATGACTAGCTTGTCGACCCAGATTTAGCTTTGTTGTGAGAGAACCATGTTTGCAATGACAACTTAGAGATCATAGTTTCTGATGCCATGCTTATTTAGCTGAGAGCTTATAATGGTTTGTCTTGAATGCCAACATAGATTTTGAGAGGACTATGATGTAGTATGATAGGACGGTACTCTCCTTTGAATGTTTCAAGTGGCTTGACTTGGCGCATGTTCATGCATGTTGTTGAAACAAAATCAACATAGCCTCTATGATGTTCGTGTTCATGGTGATTTATATCCTGTTCATGCTTGCATTTAATGTTAGTCAAACTCATTGCATCTTGATGACTGTTGTCGCTCTCTAGTTGGTCGCTTCCCAGTCTTTGGCTAGCCTTCACTTGTACTAAGTGGAATACTGCTTGTGCATCCACTTCCATAAACCCAAAAGTTTTTCCATGAGAGTCCACCATACCTACCTATTTGCGGTATCTACCTGCCGTTCCAAGTAAATTTGCATGTGCCATTCTCTAAACCTTCAAGAAATAATCTATTTTGCATGCCCGAACCGCTCATGTGGTGACAGAGGGCTATTGGTATCTTCCATGCTAGGAGTTTTATCCTCGACATGTGTTTATTCACTGTCATTCACGAGAAAGGGGCCGTTATTTGGAATGCCCAGTTCCACGCTTAAATTGAAAACATAACTGTAAAACAAGACTCCCCCCGGATTGATGTTAGTATGGACGGTACTCGAGGATTCTACTAGCCGTGGAGTGTGATTGATTGGTGGTGGGGGAGTTAAAACTTTACTTTTTTGTTTGGAACCGCCTATAACATAAGTAGCATGGAAGATATTGAGAACTCTTGGTCATTGCATTGACAATGAAAGCATGCCACCGAAAATTATTATCTCTGTTTTCAAAGCTTGAGCTCTGGCACCTCTGCAAATCAATGCTTCCCTCTGCGAAGGGTCTGTCTATTTATTTTCCTGTTGAGTCATCCTCCTCTTATATAAGCACCAATTAGAGAGCACCTTTTTCATTTTTATGCTTTTCTTTTGATTGATATTGAGTATGACTATGACTGGAAATTTGTTGCTATGAATTACAATGTTTAGTCAGCCCTTGATCTTTGAAAGTGTTGTGCATTTATGTTTTGCGGTCTGAGAAAGAGCTAGCGAGATACCACCTATTCATATTGCTTCATGCTTGTTTTGATTGAAGTGTTGGTATTTGAAACTTATTATTATTTGCTCGTTAGATGATTATGCCATTGATATTAGTTTACCGTGAGACCTTTGTGTCATTTGCCTATGTGGTTAACTTGTGATCTTGCTGAAATTCTGGTTATGAGTTAGACATAGTTGCAACAACAAGATCAAACAGAGTTTGTCAAAGTTTTTCTTTCTCTCTCAGTTTGTCAACTGAGTTGCTTGAGGACAAGCAAGGTTTTAAGCTTGGGGGAGTTGATACGTCTCCATCGTATCTACTTTTCCAAACTCTTTTGCCCTTGTTTTGGACTCTAATTTGCATGATTTGAATGGAACTAACCTGGACTGACGTTGTTTTTAGTAGAATTGCCTTGGTGTTATTTTTGTGCAGAAATAAAAGTTCTCCAAACGTCCTGGAAATTTACGGGGAGCCGTTTTGGAAAATATCAAAAATATCTGCGCCAAGTTCCACCTCAGGGGGTGAGCCAGTGGGCCACAAGCCCTGGCTCCGCCACCACCCCCTCGTGGCGGTGGGAGGCTTGTGGGGTCCACATGGCTCTGCCGCCCCCAATCTCAGGTCTATAAGATCCCTTTCGTCCCAGAAAAAATAAAAACATAAGTTTTCGTCGCGTTTGCGATACGGAGGCGCCGCCACCACCTGTTCTTCATCTAGAGGGCAGATTTGGAGTCCATCTTGGGCTCCGGAGAGGGGAAATCGTCGCCATCGTCATCATCAACCTTCTTCCCTCTCCAATTCCATGAAGCTCTTTGTCATTCGTGAGTAATCTATTCGTAGGCTTGCTGGGCGGTGATGAGTAGGATGAGATCTATGATGTAATCGAGTTAGTTTTGATGGGATTGATCCCTAGTATCCACTATGTTCTGAGATTGATGTTGCTACTACTTTGCCATGCTTAATGCTTGTCACTAGGGCCCGAGTGCCATGATTTCAGATGTGAAATTATTATGTTGTCACCAATATATGTGTGTTTTAGATCCGATCTTGAAAGTTGTAGTTACCTACTATGTGTTATGATCCGGGAACCCCGGAGTGACAATAACCGAACCACTCCCGGTGATGACCATAGTTTGAGGAGTTCATGTGTTCACCAAGTGCTAATGCGTTGGTCTGGTTCTTTATTAAAAGGAGAACCTTAATATCCCGTAGTTTGCTTTTGGACCCCGCTGCCACGGGAGGGATGGACAATAGATGTCATGCAAGTTCTTTTCCCTAAGCACGTATGACGACACACGGAATGCATGCCTACATCACATTGACGAACGGGCGCTAGCCACATATCTCTCCGTGTTATAGCTGTTGCATGATGAATATCATCCAAACAAATCACCGGCCCATTGCCTACGAGTTTGTCCTACTGCTGCTACTACTGTTGCTACTGCTGTTACTTGTATTGCTCGTTACACTGCTGCTACCTGCTACAATTTTGGTTCACTCGACGTTGACGGGAACTGACAACTTCCGTCAACGCGGCAACTTGGCGCCATTGATACAATCGTTAGGAATAGTCTGCCGTCAACAGATCATTTCTGACACCGTTGTTATCATATTACTTTGCCGTTACTACTGTGCTTGCAGATACTAATCTTTCAGGTGTGGTTGAATCTGAAAAATTCAGCTGCTAATACTCGAGAGTATTCTCTCACCTCCCGTCGTGCGAATCAACAAATTTGGGTTGAATACTCTACCCTCGAAAACTGCTATGAACCCACGCGCTGGTGGGCCATCTACAACATTCTTCTAGTTCCGTTGCCGGGGAGTGCTAGCAGCATTCTTCTGGTGCCGTTGCAAGGAAGGTTTGTTCTCATCAGCATTCGTCTAGCCATCGCCAGAGATTGCAATCAATACTCTACCCTCGAAAACTGCCACGGACCCACGTGCTAGTGGGCCATTGCAACACAATTGCTAATTGTTGAGCAACTGGGAGCAATTCTGGCTCCGTTGCCGTGGAGGCATCAAGCCAGGAACACGTCAACAACATTTCTCTAGTGCCGTTGCCGGGGACTGCTAGCAGCATTTTTTCTGGTGCCGTTGCCGGGGAAGCGATTGCTATATTCTCTGAGTCACTTGGGATTTATATCTGCCGATCACTATGAAGAATCTGAAAGATCCAAAAACCAAAGTTTTGCCCTCAACTACGAGGGGAGGTAAGGAACTGCCGTCTAGCTCTACACTTGATTCACCTTCAGTTATGAGTAAGTTTGCGACACCACCTCCTGCTAGAAATCTTGATATGTCGCCTGTGCTTGATGATGCTAGAGATGCTATGCTGGATACTGCTAGAGGTGCTATGCCTGATACTGCTAGAGATGCTATGCTTGATACTGCTATGCCTGATGATGCTAGAGATGCTATTTTGCCTGATGATGCTATGCTTGATACTTCTAGAGATACTACTTTGCGTGATATGCCACTAGGGGTATTCCTTGATGCTCATATTGCTAGAGTTACTCTCAATGCTCCTGATGCTTCTGAAACTGCCGATATTATTGAGATAAAACCTGCTTTTGCTCCTGCTAGATCTAGCTCTCCTAGATATGAATTTCCTGATATACCTGAAGGTTATGTTATGGAGGGAGAGATAGCTGAGTATTTTCTTGCGTCTAAGGATGCCTATGATGCTGAGAAATTACTTCTCAAGTGGAAGGAAAAATTTCTGAAAGCTAGGATGAAATACGACCCGAAGTTTGCCACTTCACCTATCTTTATCACCGATAAGGGTTATGAATTCTCTGTAGACCCTGAGATAATCTCTCTAGTCGAATCTAATCCTTTCCACGGTTATGAGTCTGAGATGGTCGTAGCCCATCTTACCAAACTACACGATATAGCCACCCTTTTCACTTGTGAGGAGAAGATCCGCTACTACTATATCTTTAAGCTGTTCCCTTTCTCTCTAAAGGATGATGCTAAAGCCTGGTTCACCTCTCTTGCTCCTGGATGTGTGAGTAGTCCCCAGGATATGGTCTATTACTTCTGTGAGAAATATTTCCCTACCCATAAGAAGCAAGTTGCCTTGCAGGAAATATACAACTTTGCTCAATTCAAAGAAGAGAGTCTCCCACAAGCTTGGGGGAGGCTCATCCAGCTACAGAATGCTTTGCCTAATCACCCTCTTAAGAAGAACGAGATACTTGATATCTTCTATAATGGACTTACCGTTGCTTCTAGAAACTACCTAGATAGTTGTGCCGGTTGTGTTTTTAGGGAACGAACTATAGAACAAGCTGAGATTCTACTGAATAACATCTTGATCAATGATAATGCTTGGACTATTCCCGAACCACCTCCTAAGCCAACTCCAAAGGAAAGAGTTATTCTATTCCCCAGTCTCGAAGATATGCAAGAAGCCAAGAAATCTATGCCAGAGAAAGGCATTAGATTTTAAGATGTCAAAAATCTACCACCTATCGAAGAGATCCATGGTCTCGATAACCCGATACAAGTAGTTGAAGTGAATTCTCTGCGTAGGTTTGATGAGAGTGATATTCCTTTTGACAAACCTGCTAGCCTATGCTTTGATGAATTCGACAACTTTGTTGCCAAACAACAGAGTTTCAATGATTATGTTAGCAGACATTTGGAACAAAGTACTCGTATGCTTAGTCATTTAAGTGCTTGTGTAGACAGAAATGTCAATGATCCGAAGCTTCTGAGTAAACATGCCTCTATGATTACTACTCAGGTAGAACAAGTACTTAAAGCTCAGAATGAATTGCTCAATGAATTAAATGACAACTCTTTCAGAGTCATTACTAGAGGAGGCAAAATGACTCAGGAACCTTTGTATCCTGAAGGCCATCCTAAGAGAATTGATCAAGATTCTCAAGGAATTAATGCTGATACACCCAGTCATCCTAAGAAGAAGAAGGATGATAGAAACCTACATGTCAGTTCACCAAATACTGTTACACCTGAAGAACCAAATGATATTTCTGCGTCTGATGCAGAAACACAATCTGGTGATGAACATGAACCTGGTGACACTATGGACATCGATGTTCATAATGAGGCTCAACCTAGCAATGATAAGGATGTGGAGATTGAACCTACGGTTAATCCTGATAACCCACAACCTAAGAGATACGATAAGAATGACTTCGCTGCTAGGAAGCTTGGTAAAGAAAGGGAGCCATGGGTTCAGAGACCTATGCCCTTTCCTCCTAAGCCATCCAAGAAAAAGGATGATGAGGATTTTGAGCGCTTCATTGAGATGATAAGACCCGTCTTTTTGCAGATGCGGTTAATTGATATGCTCAAAATGTCTCCGTATGCCAAGTACATGAAAGATATCGTGACTAATAAACGGAAGATACCAGATCTTGAGATCTCCACCATGGTTTCCAATTACACTTTCAAAGGTGGAACTCCTAAAAAACTTGGTGATCCCGGAGTGCCCACTATACATTGCTCCATTAAAGGAAACTACGTAAGAACTGCCTTATGTGACCTTGGAGCCGACGTTAGTGTTATGCCGCCCTCTCTTTATCGTAGACTTGAACTGGATAAGTTGACACCCACTGAAATCTCTCTACAAATGGCCGACAAATCAACTGCTTTCCGTATCGGCATTTGCGAGGATGTGCCTGTTGTGGTTGCTAACACCACTATCTTAATAGACTTTGTTATCTTGGATATTCCCGAGGACGATGCCATGGCTGTCATCCTCGGAAGACCCTTTTTAAACACTACAGGGGCTGTTATAGATTGCAACAAAGGCAATGTCACTTTCCACGTCAACGGTAATGAGCATGCAGTGCACTTTCCGAAGAAACGATATCAAGTACATTGCATCAATGCTATCGAAAAAACTTCATCGATTCTTATTGGGAGTTTTGAATGCCGTATTCCTCATGTCAAGATGAAGTATGATTTCCTTGTTGGGGAGATACATATCCCCATTGAGGTGACTTAGTGGCTATTCGACAATTCTCCATTTCCTCTTGAGATTCGAAAAGGCTTTGTCATGAGGATTTGATCAACCCCATTGACGGATTTCTTTCGATGACCATGAAATGGATGAATCAAAGAGTCACATACCTCTGTTTTAAGCTTTCACTTTTTGTTGCTTAGAAGAGAAATGATAGATTTAATCTAGTTTTTCCTGTTTTCTGTTTTAGCGTCCCGGAGAAAAATACCCCGAAAATAAAAGTTCTCCGATGGTCCTGAAAATCTAGTATGATTTTTTCTGGAATATTTGAAAAATACTGGGACTGGGAGCTGGCCTGGGGGCCACACGAGTGGGCCACAATCCGTGTAGCCGCCGCCCCCCTGGTGGCGGCTACCAAGCTTGTAGGGCGCACAGGGACCCCCTCCACTCATTCCAGCTCCCATCCTCTTCTTCTTCCTCCAGAAAAATTCGTTTCGCAGCTCAAACCCGTGTTCTTGCTCATTTGGCTGAGATTTTCGATCTCCTTGCTCAAAGCGCCATTCTCCGAACCATTTTGGGGAAATTACTCCTTGGTAAGTGACTCCTCCATTGGTCCAATTAGTTTTTGCTCTAGTGCTTTATCCTTCGCGTATTCTTGCTACCTTGGTGACCCTGTTCTTGAGCTTGAAATGTTGATTTTAGCTAGTCCCAAGTAGTTTTAGCGTGTGATACGGTCTCTAGGCACTAGTAGGAGTAATTGCTACAAGGTGTGGTTGGTCTTCATTCACTTTTCTCTTGAACTTCAAAAATTTCAGCAAAAGGAAATTATGTTCAGGAGGAAGTTTCATGGTGGTTCCTCAAGTAAGAAGGGTCCCCGTCTTTCTTTTCGGGAGCCCGAACCTTATCAACTAAGGGACGCAACGGTACAACCATGTGAATGGCCTTCCGATGAGTTCATGATCGAAGCAGGCTTCAAGGATGAGTTTGATACGCTTGTCCGCAATGCCGGGTTAGAAGAATTCCTCTCAAATAATGTGAACAGTATGCCATGCTCACATCCTCTTTCGTGCGTAGATTTAAATTTTCAGTTGGCCATGACTCATCCATACTGTTTGATCTGTATGATAAATCCTATGCCATGGATTTGGAGGTTTTCAATAGGATTTGTAAGATACCCGATGGGGGTAGTCTTAATGATCCTGCTAAGTATTCGGTTAGAGATTTTGTCTCTAGTATAACTGTTGGAGAAACTAGAGACATCACGCAAGCTACGATAGGAAGCATTCATTTCCCTGCCTTGCACTACTTTGTCGTCTTCATAGGTAGATGCATTAACGGCAAGGGTGCACATTGTCACCTATGCGCATCTGACCTTAGTATCCTTAAGAGCGCAGTAACAGGTGACAGGAGCTTCAACATAGGAGCTATAATAGCAAGGAGGCTGAATAATAATGCCATTGATGGGGATTTATTTGGTGGAATTTATGCTATGCGCTTAGCAAATTTTCTTGGAGTACCCATCCGTTCAGGAGACCCCCCTCTCCGTACAGCCTACTGATACGTCTCAAATGTATCTATAATTTTTGATGGTTTCATGATGTTATCTTGTCAACTTTGGATGTTTTATATAGCTTTTATATCTTTTTTGGGACTGACTTATTAATTCAGTGCCAAGTGCAAGTTCCTTTTTTTGTGTGTTTTTGACTCTTTTCGGATCTGATTTTGGAACGGAGTCTAAACGGAATAAAATCCCCGAAATAAATTTTGCAAAACAGAAGAAGATCGGGAGGCTTGAGGGCCAAGGCAGGGGGCCCACAGGGAGCCCACAAGCCGTGTAGCCGCCACCAGGGGGGCGGCGGCTACCAGGATTGTGGCCTCCCTCGCGCTCCCCTGCCCTAGATCTTTGGCCTATAAATTCCCTAAAATCCCAGAAAAAATCAGGGCATCCACGAAAACACTTTTCCGCCGCCGCAAGCTTCCGTTTCCGCGAGATCTCATCTAGAGACCCTTCCCGGTGCCGTGCCAGAGGGGACTTTGGAGCTGGAGGGCTTGTTCATCAACATCATCGCCCCTCCAATGACTCGTGAGTAGTTCACTTCAGACCTACGGGTCCGTAGTTAGTAGCTAGATGGCTTCTTCTCCCTCTTGGATCTTCAATACAAAGTTCTCCATGATCTTCATGGAGATCTATTCGATGTAATCCTCTTTGGCGGTGTGTCTGTCGAGATCCGATGAATTGTGGATTTGTGATCAGATTATCTATGAATTATATTTGAGACTTTGCTGATTTCTTATATGCTTGATTTGATATCCTTGTAAGTCTCTCCGAGTCTTGGGTTTTGTTTGGCCAACTAGATCTATGATTCTTGCAATGGGAGAAGTGCTTGGTTTTGGGTTCATACCGTGTGGTGACCTTTCCCAGTGACAGAAGGGGCAGCAACGCACACATCATGTTGTTGCCATGAAGGGTAACAAGATGGGCTTTTATCGTAGATATGAGATTGTCCATCTACATCATGTCATCTTGCTTAAGGCGTTACTCTGTTCTTTTGGACTTAATACACTAGATGCATGCTGGATAGCGGTCGACGTGTGGAGTAATAGTAGTAGATGCAGAAAGTATCGGTCTACTTGTTTTGGACGTGATGCCTATAGATATAATCATTGCCATATATAACGTCATGACTTTCGCGGTTCTATCAATTGCTCGACAGTAATTCGTTCACCCACAGTCTACTTGCTTTCATGAGAGAAGCCACTAGTGAACACTACGGCCCCCGGGTCTATTCACAACTATCGTTTTCACTTTTACTTTGCTTTGTTTCCTTTTTTCTTTCAGTTCTCACTTTGCAAACAATCTATAAGGGATTGGCAACCCCTTCATAGCGTTGGGTGCAAGTTCTTTGTGTTTGTGCAGGTACTTGTGACTTGACGCAATCCTTCACTCGATCAATACCTTGGTTCTCAAAACTGAGGGAAATACTTACCGCCGCTGTGCTACATCACCCTTTCCGCTTCGAGGGAACACCAACGCAAGGCTCCAAGGCCACGGGGGGATCCTTTGCATATTTTCCAAGGAAGTCCCTAAAGGCGTAGCCGTAGCAGAAGGATTCCTGGCGCCTTTGCTGAGGAGTATCAAGACAAGAATAGTCTCCCATCAACACGCTTGTTTCTGTCGCCCTTGGAAGGTCTTTTGTTGCAGTAGTAGAAGTATTTCTGGCGCCGTTGCCGGGGAAGGAGAGATCAAGTCAAGACCTATCCAAGTAGGTGTCACAAACTCATCTCTTGCATTTACCTTTTTTGCGAGTTGCCTCTCGTTTTCCTCTCCCCCACTTCACATTTGCCGTTTTCATTTGCCTTTTTGCCTTTTTCCTTTGCCTTTTTGCCTTTCTCCTTTGCCGTTTTCTTTTTTCCTTTTTGCCGTTTTCCTTTGCCGGTTTTCTTGCTTGCTTGAGTGCTTGTTTGTTTGTTGAAGTCATCATGGCTGAAAACACCAAACTTTGCGACTTCTCAAGTACCCATAATAATGATTTTATTAGTACTCTGATTGCTCCCGCCACTAGTGCGGAATCGTATGAAATCAACGCAGCCTTGCTGAATCTTGTTATGAAAGAGCAATTCTCTGGCCTTCCTAGTGAAGATGTCGCATCCCATCTCAATACCTTCATTGAGCTTTGCGATATGCAAAAGAAAGCAGATGTGGATAATGACGTGATTAAGTTGAAGCTTTTTCCTTTCTCGTTGCAAGATCGCGCAAAAACTTTGTTTTCTTCTTTGCCTAAAAATACTATCAATTCTTGGGATAAGTGCAAAGATGCTTACATATCCAAGTATTTTCCGCCAGCTAAGATTATCTCTCTACGTAACGATATCATGAATTTCAAGCAACTTGATCATGAACACGTTGCACAATCTTGGGAGAGGATGAAGTTAATGATTAGAAATTGTCCCGCTCATGGCTTGAGTTTGTGGATGATTATACAAATCTTTTACGCTGGTTTGAATTTTGCTTCTCGCAATATCTTGGACTCCGCCTCAGGTGGAACGTTCATGGAAATCATGTTAGGAGACGCTACAAAACTCCTAGACAATATCATGACCAACTACTCTCAGTGGCACACTGAAAGGTCACCTGCTAGCAAAAAGGTACACGCTATAGAAGAAATTAACTCGCTTAGTGCTAAGATGACGAGTTGATGAATTTGGTTGCTATTAGAAATGCTCATTTAGATTCTAATGACATGCCACTATCTTCTTTGATTAAGAGTAGAAACGCTAGTTTGGACGTTAATTTTGTTGGTAGGAACAATTTTGGCAACAACAATGCTTATAGAGGAAACTATGTTCCTAGGCCTTTTCCTAGTAACTCCTCTAACAATTATGGAAATTCCTACAACAACACTTATGGAAATCACAACAAATTACCCTCTATTTTAGAGAGTAATATCAAAGAGTTCATCAACTCTCAAAAGATTTTCAATGCGTCCATAGAGGAAAAACTACTCAAAATAGATGATTTGGCTAAGAGCGTTGATATGATGTCTTGTGATATTGATGCTTTGAAAGTTAGATGTGCTCCTCCCAAGGTCAACTTGGATGAAACTTTAAAAGCTATGTGTGTCTCCATGAATGAGAGCAAAGAAAGAACCGCCCAAATTCGCGCTAGGCATGAATGGTTTTAAAGGGTGCGTTCTAGTGATGCAAATCACGAAGATCTTAAAGTGCTTGGTGTGACTCCTCTTGAATCTTTGTTTTCTCGTGTCAAACCTATTGATGAAGGGGCTGGATATGAATCCACTTCGGTTGAAAAACGCCCCAATGATTCAGAGTCCACCTATCTTGATGATAAATGTGTGGAGAGTGGAGTAGAAGAAATCAAAATATTGGGTAGTAATGAAACTCCCACTTTGGATTTCAAGGAATTCAATTATGATAGTTGCTCCTTGTTTGAATGCATTTCCTTGATGCAATCCATTGCAAACTCTCCACATGCTTATAGCCAAAGCAAAGCCTTTACCGCACATATCGTAGATGCTATGATGAAATCTCTTGAAGAGAAACTCGAATTAGAAGTCTCTATACCTAGAAAACTTCATGATGAGTGGGAACCTACTATCAAAATCAAAATAAAAAAACTATGAATGCAATGCTTTGTGTGATTTGGGTGCCAGCGTTTCCGCGATTCCAAAGTCTTTATGTGATATTCTTGGTTTTCATGAGATTGAAGAGTGTTCTCTAAATTTGCATCTTGCGGATTCTATTGTCAAGAAACCCATGGGAAGGATCGATGATGTTCTTATTGTTGCAAATAAGAACTATGTACCCGTGTATTTCATTGTACTTGACATAGATTGCAATCCTTCATGTCCCATTATTCTTGGTAGACCTTTCCTAAGGACTATTGGTGCTATCATCGATATGAAGGAAGGGAATATTAGATTTCAATTTCCCCTAAAGAAGGGCATGGAGCATTTTCCTAGAAATAAAATAAGATTGCCTTATGAATCTATGATGAGGGCTACTTATGGTTTGAGCACCAAAGATGACTATACGTGATTCCATCACCTTTTGGGTAGCTAAGCGCGTTAAACAATAGGGCTTGTTGGGAGGAAACACAATGAATATATCCTTTTTCTTTCTGTTTTGTGTTTTCCACACTTCCATAATTCTGTTATGATTGTGTTTTTTGTGTTTCTTTTTGCGTTTGTGCCAAGCAAAACCGTTATCATTAGTCTTGGGGATGATCGTTTGGTCATGCTGGAAAAGACAGAAACTTTCTGCTCACGAAAAGAATTTTCATTTCTTTTCTGTAAGAGCTGTTGAGTTGATTATTTTTGTTGCTGATTGCTACGCAAATTCTTCAGACTGTCGTAAGTTTTCAGAATTTTGGAAGTACCAGAAGTATACGAAGTATACAGATTGCTACAGACTGGTCTGCTGTTAACAGATTGTGTTTTTGTTGAGTTGGTTGCTTATTTTGATGAAACTATGGATAGTATCGGGGGGTATTAGCCATGGAAGATTGAAAATTCCGTAACCAACATCAGCATAAGTAGAATTTTAGTTTTCTACAGTACCTAAGGAAGTGGTGGTTTGCTCTCTTATACTAATGTTATCACGAGTTTCTGTTTAAGTTTCGTGTTGTGAACTTTTCAAGTTTTGGGTGAAGTTCTTATGGACAAGGAGATAAAGAGTGGCAAGAACTCAAGCTTGGGGATTCCCAAGGTACCCCAAGTGATTCAAGGATGCCGTAAAAGCCTAAGCTTGGGGATGCCCCGGGAAGGCATCCCCTCTTTCATCTTCAATCCATCAGTAAAGTTACTTGGGGCTATATTTTTATTCACCACATGTTATGTGTTTTGCTTGGAGCGTCTTGTGTCGTAGGAGTCTTTTATTTTTGTTGTGTCACAATCATCCTTGCTGCACACCTAGATAGAGAGACATGCACTCACCGTGATTTTGTCGAGCTTCACTTATATCTTTTGGTTAGACAATTCAGCTCACATGTGCTTCACTTATATCTTTTGAGCTAGTTGATTTTGCTCTATTTGCTTCACTTATATCCTTTAGAGCACGGAAGTGCGTGGCTCGGTAGTTGATCTATGCTATGAAAGTAGTCTCAAAAGGGGTAGTTATCCAAAGGGATATGAAAACTTCCATCTCCATGTGCATTGAATAGTTAGAGAAGTTTGATTCATCTCAATTAGTTTTGAGTTGTGGTTGTGGTAATATTGAAGTTATGCTAGTAAGGTGTTGTGGATCTATAAATACTTGTGTTGAAGTTAGTGATTCCCGTAGCATGCACGTATGGTGAATCCCTATGTGATGAAGTTTGAGCATGATTAGTTTATTGATTGTCATCCTTTGTGTAGCGGTCGGGATCGCGCGATGGTTTATACCTACCAACCCTTCCCCTAGGAGTATGCGTTGAATGCTTTGTTTCGATTACTACTAAAAGTTTTGTAACAAGTATATGAGTTCTTCATGACTAATGTTGAGTCCATGGTTTAGATGCACTTTCACCTTCCACCATCACTATCTTCTTTAGTACCGTGCAACTTTCGCCAGTGCACAAAACCCACTAATAGCCTCCCTCAAAACTGCCACCATACCTACCTACTATGGCTTTTTCAAAACTATTCCGAAATATATTGCCATGCAACTACCACCATGACATGTGCCACCACTTCTACATTGCCATTGCATGATCGTAAGATAGTTAGCATGATGTTTCCATTGATGTCTATGCCATGCTAGATCATTGTCATGGTACACTACCGAAGGCATTCCATATAGAGTCATCATTGCTCTAAGTTTTGAGTTGTAAGTGTGATGATCATCATGGATGGAGCATTGTCCCATGTGAGGAAATAAAAGAGGCCAGCGAAGCCCATATACAAAAAGAGGCCAAAGATGCCCACCAAAATAAAAAAATAAAAAAAGAGGCCAAAGAGCCCACCAAAAAAATGAGAGAAAAAGAGAGAAGGGACAATGCTACTATCCTTACACACTTGTGCTTATTTAGCACCATGATCTTCATGATTGAGAGTCTCTCGTTCTGTCACCACCATATAGCTAGTGGGAAATTTTCATTATATAACTTGGGTTGTATAATCCAATGATAGGCTTCCTCAAAATTGCCTTAGGTCTTCGTGAGCAAGCAAGTTGGATGCACACCCACTAGTTTTCTTTAAGAGCTTCCACATACTCTTAGCTCTAGTGCATCATTTGTATGGCAATCCCTACTCATTCACATTGATATCTATTGATGAGCATCTCCATAGCTCATTGATATGCCTAGTCAATGTGACCATCTTCTCCTTGTTTGTCTTGCAACCTCCACCACACTCCACACCATTTATTGTGCTAAAACCATGGCTCACGCTCATGTATTGCGTGAGAGTTGAAAAAGTTTGAGAAAGTAAAGGTGTGAAAACAATTACTTGGCCAATACCGGGGTTGTGCATGATTTAAATTCGTTGTGCAATGATAGAGCATAGCCAGACTATATGATTTTGTAGGCATAACTTTCTTTTGGCCTTGTTATTTTGAAAGTACATGATTACCTTGCTAGTTTGCTTGAATTATTATTGTCTCCACGTCAATAGCAAACTATTGTTTTGAATCTAATGGATCTGAACATTCACGTCACATAAGAGGAGTTACAAAGGACATCTATACTAGGTAGCATGAAAGCATCAAAAATTCATTCTTTATCACTTCCCTACTCGAGGACGAGCAGGAGTTAAGCTTGGGGATGCTTGATACGTCTCAAACGTATCTATTATTTTTGATGGTTTCATGCTATTATCTTGTCAACTTTGGATGTTTTATATACCTTTTATATCTTTTGTGGGACTAACTTATTAATTCAGTGCCAAGTGCCAGTTCCTGTTTTTCTATGTTTTTGACTCTTTTCAGACCTGATTTTGGAACGGAGTCCAAACGGAATAAAATCCCCGAAATAAATTTTTCCAGAATGGAATAAGATCGGGAGGCTTGAGGGCCAAGGCAGGGGGTCCACAGGGAGCCCATAAGCCCTGTAGCCGCCACCAGGGGGGCGGCGGCTACCAGGCTTGTGGCCTCCCTGGTGCTCCCCTGCCCTAGATCTTTGGCCTATAAATTCCCTAAAATCCCAGAAAAAATCAGGGCATCCACGAAAACACTTTTCCGACGCCGCAAGCTTCCGTTTCCGCGAGATCTTATCTGGAGACCCTTCTCGGTGCCCTGCCGGAGGGGACTTTGGAGCTGGAGGGCTTCTTCATCAACATCATCGCCCCTCCAATGATTCATGAGTAGTTCACTTCAGACCTACGGGTCCATAGTTAGTAGCTAGATGGCTTCTTCTCCCTCTTGGATCTTCAATACAAAGTTCTCCATGATCTTCATGGAGATCTATTCGATGTAATCCTCTTTGGCGGTGTGTCTGTCGAGATCCGATGAATTGTGGATTTGTGATCAGATTATCTATGAATTATATTTGAGACTTTGCTGATTTCTTATATGCTTGATTTGATATCCTTGTAAGTCTCTCCGAGTCTTGGGTTTTGTTTGGCCAACTAGATCTATGATTCTTGCAATGGGAGAAGTGCTTGGTTTTGGGTTCATACCGTGTGGTGACCTTTCCTAGTGACAGAAGGGGCAGCAAGGCACGCATCGTGTTGTTGCCATCAAGGGTAACAAGATGGGCTTTTATCGTAGATATGAGATTGTCCATCTACATCATGTCATCTTGCTTAAGGCGTTACTCTGTTCTTTTGGACTTAATACACTAGATGCATGCTGGATAGCGGTCGACGTGTGGAGTAATAGTAGTAGATGCAGAAAGTATCGGTCTACTTGTTTTGGACGTGATGCCTATAGATATAATCATTGCCATAGATAACGTCACGACTTTGCACGGTTCTATCAATTGCTCGACAGTAATTCATTCACCCACCGTCTACTTGCTTTCATGAGAGAAGCCACTAGTGAACACTACGGCCCCTGGGTCTATTCACAACTATCGTTTCCACTTTTACTTTTACTTTGCTTTGTTTCCTTTTTGCTTTCAGTTCTCACTTTGCAAACAATCTATAAGGGATTGACAACCCCTTCATAGCGTTGGGTGCAAGCTCTTTGTGTTTGTGCAGGTACTTGTGACTTGACGCAATTCTTCACTGGATCGATACCTTGGTTCTCAAAACTGAGGGAAATACTTACCGCCGATGTGCTACATCACCCTTTCTGCTTCGAGGGAACACCAACGTAAGGCTCTAAGGCCACGGGGGGATCCTTTGCATATTTGCCAAGGAAGTCCCTAAAGGCGTAGCCATAGCAGAAGGATTCCTGGCGTATTTGCTGAGGAGTATCAAGACAAGAATAGTCTCCCGTCAACACGCTTTTTTCTGGCGCCGTTGGAACGTCTTTTGTTGAAGTAGCACCTACCTTGATCGTGTCGCTCTAGCACGCTACCATTTCCTTGAGAGGGATGAGGAATCCCTCCTATACCGTTTGATATTTAACCGGCAGCGTGTTTTCCATATTACCCTTCCTGCTCCTGCTTTCTTTGACTTTCAGGTAAAACGGAGATACTACATAACCATAGGAGAGGCAGAGGAGTATGAGAGGGAGGCGACGGCTGCTTGTCTTCGCGAGGCAGCTATTCATGCAGTGGCTGCAGCACCCCCATCTAACACCCAATATGATTTTGGGTTTCGCCAGGACCATCCTTGGGAGTAGACCAAGCTAGGCCAAAAGCCTAAGCTTGGGGGAGTACGTGTTCTCGCCGACCTTACATTCATGCTTATGCTTTCACTTTGTTAGCCGTTGTTTACACTTTGCCACTGTATTATCCATGCTAGTTTATTTTCGTTTTCTTGTTTTCTTGTTTTCTGTCCTTTTGAGAAAACCCAAAAAGATTTTCCTTTCTTCTTTTGCTTGTTGGGAGTTTTCCCGTGTAAATAGTTTCTTTTTCTTTGGGTAAAGGTAGAAGATATTGGTTACAATGTTTAGTGGCTCTTGCATGCATACCTACTTAGCTTTCAAAGAGCCATATTACTTTGTCTTCTCCTTTGTGTTTGCCTGCAGATTCAGCTTAGTCCAATGCACGTGCACTCTTATTATTGTTCAGATCGTTCGATCGTGCAAGTGAAAGGCAATAATGATGATATATGATGAAGTGACTGAGACTGGAAAGGCTGGTATGAACTCTATCTATTTTATTTTTGTAAATATGACTAGTTTGTCGTCCCAGATTCTTCTTTGTCATGAGAGAACCATGTTTGCAATGACAACTTAGAGATCATAGTTTCTGATGCCATGCTTAATTAGCTGAGAGCTTATAATGGTTTGTCTTGAATGCCAACATAGATTTTGAGATGACTATGATGTAGTATGATAGGATGGTATTCTCCTTTGAATGTTTCAAGTGGCTTGACTTGGCGCATGTTCATGCATGTAGTTGAAACAAAATCAACATAGCCTCTATGATGTTCGTGTTCATGGTGATTTTCATTCTTCGTCATGTCTTCCGACGACGATTTGCTTTTGGGCCGCGAGATCCATTTCGGCGCACTGACTCTAATTTGCATGATTTGAATGGAACTAACCTGGACTGACGCTGTTTTCAGCAGAATTGCCTTGGTGTTGTTTTTGTGCAGAAATGAAAGTTCTCGAAAACTCAGCTTGTGGGGCCACAAGCCCTATAGCCGCCACCCCCTGGTGGCGGCTACCAAGCTTGTGGGGCCCACGTGGCTCTGCCGCACCCAAACTCAGCTCTATAAATTCACTTTCGTCCCAGAAAAAAAATCAAGAGAGAAGATTTCGTCGCATTTGCGATACGGAGGCGCCGCCACATCCTATTCTTCATCTGGAGGCCAGATCTGGAGTCCGTTTTGGGCTCCCGAGAGGGGAAATCGTCGCCATCGTCATCATCAGCCTTCTTCCCTCTCCAATTCCATGAAGCTCTTCATCGTTCGTGAGTAATCAATTCGCAGGCTCGCTAGGCGGTGATGAGTAGGATGAGATCTATGATGTAATCGAGTTAGTTTTGACGGGGATTGATCCCTAGTATCCACTATGTTCTGAGATTGATGTTGCTACTACTTTGCCATGCTTAATGCTTGTCACTGGGGCCCGAGTGCTATGAATTCAGATCTGAAATTATTATGTTGTCACCAATATATGTGTGTTTTAGATCCGATCTTGTAGGTTGTAGTTACCTACTGTGTGTTATGATCCGGCAACCCCGGAGTGACAATAACCGGAACCACTCCCGGTGATGACCATAGTTTGAGGAGTTCATGTGTTCACCAAGTGCTAATGCGTTGTTCCGGTTCTTTATTAAAAGGAGAACCTTAATATCCCGTAGTTTCCTTTTGGACACGCTGCCACGGGAGGGATGGACAATAGATGTCATGCGAGTTCTTTTCCCTAAGCACGTATGACGACACATAGAATGCATGCCCACATCACATTGACGAACGGGAGCTAGCCACATATCTCTCCGTGTTATAACTGTTGCATGATGACTATCATCCAAACAAATCACCGACCCATTTCCTACGAGTTTGTCCCACTGCTGCTGTTACTTGTTTTGCTCTGCTGCTGTTACTACCTCTGCTGCTGCTGTTACTTGTTTTGCTCTGCTGCTGCTTGCTACTGCTGTTACTTGCTACTGTTGCTACTTGCTACTGTTGTCACTACTGCTGTTCCTTGCCACTGCTGTTACTCGTTACACTGCTACTACCTGCTACAATACTTTTTCTCGCGCCGTTGACGGGAAAGAATATTTCCCGTCCACGGTCAACTTCTGGCGCCATTGATACGACAGTTAGGAATAGTCTGCCTTGTCAAGAGATTGTTTCTGGCACCGTTGTTATCATACTACTTTTCTACTGATACTTTGCTTGCAGATACTAATCTTTCAGGTGTGGTTGAATCCGACACATTCATCTGCTAATACTTGAGAGTATCCTCTCACTTCCTGTTTGGCGAGCCAACAAATTTGGGTTGAATACTCTACCCTCGAAAACTGCCGCGAACCCACGCGCTGGTGGGCCATTGCAAGACAATTGCTAATTGTTGAGCAACTGGGAGCAGTTCTGGCTCCATTGCCATGGAGGCATCAAGTCAGGAACACGTCAACATCATTTCTCTATTGACATTGCCGGGGACTACTAGCACGCACTCATCTTCATTGCCGATGACTCGGCATGGCTTCAAGAGGCGCCTCTCGACGTCGAGGCGCTCCTGATCCGCGGGGCGACGCACTTCCGTGCATGTTCCTGCAGCGTTCTTCTTCGACAGCTATCGACTCTGGTGTCAATTGCTCTCCCCGTTGTTCGTCGCCACAAGCAATCTGGTCGCTCACGACTCCAGCGATGGGTGAAGCATGCGGTGGCTCGCGAGGCAACATATCCACAGATTACAGCTATTGAGCCCGCCGAATCACTTTGCGGCAAGTTCGACTCGATGTCAAATCAGTATGACGTGTCTTCCGAGTGCGAGATATATGATCTTGCAGCTGAGGTTTTCATGGCGGGTTTGATGGAAAGCTCGCCTGGGTTCGGTCGTGGCGGACACGAGGTTGGAGAGTCATCGAGTGGACACGCCCGCCAACGTCCTCCAGTTTCCACGCGACGTGCGCAACAGCTGTTTCCGAGTGGACCTCAAAACAACGTCGAGGTATTTTGTACTCCAGTTGTGAATGTTGCAGCCATCGCTAAGATAGAAGATTCCATTGAGCCATCAAATTCAGAGGCTGGCAGAGGCTTGGAGCAGATTCGTACATTGCTTCAGGCAGCACAAGAGCAAAATTCGACTGTATCACAATTGCTCAATAGATTGCACAGTAATTTACCCAGGGCAGATACAGTTCGGTCGATTTATAGTCCAGGGTCACCTCAACGTCGCAGGGGAGGAGGTTACCGTGAGGATCAGCACAAAGATCAGGGGCAAAATCAGTTTGCTCCCCGTTATCACTGTGATGACCGTCGTGGAGTGCATTCTCCCACGCGGAGTGGCTCGTATGTCCCCCGACACTACGACGACAGACGCTCGTTCGGCGATGAGAGGAGTCCTAGGTTCAACGCGAGGAATGTACTCGCTCAGAGGCGGATTGACAGGGGCAGGGCTCACAGAGATGGTTACGATAGAAATAGTCCGAATGGAAGTGGGACCATTGTCTCTGGTCCTGAGTGTTTCAGCAGAGCTATTCGATCCGTTGATATTCCCCCAAGCTCAGGTTAGCGACTGCAATAAGCAAGTTTATGGGAGAATCAAAGCCAGAAACATGGCTGGATGATTACCGAGTGGCAGTGCAGATTGGCGGAGGAAACGACAACATCGCCATGAAGCATTTGTCTCTGATGTTGGATGGTACCTTACTTACACAAAGCCACAATAGTGATTATCTAGTATGATCGCATCTTACTTACACAAAGCCACAATGGTGATATGCAAATTCCTATTTAACCTTCTCCAAGGACCGCCACAGTCAAATCCGATTCAACTAAAAATGAAGAAACATGCCAGTCATCTTTATGCAACAAGTTGCCTGTGAGTCAATGAAACCGGCCTCTCCTAAGCGTACGAGTTAAGTTGGTCCGGGGCGCTTCAATCCAACAATGCTGCTGAATCAAGAAAAGACTAAGGAGGGCAGAAAATTGAACATCAACGCCCGCAAACTCTTTTTTGTTCTACTCGAGATATCATCTAGGCATGAACCTAGCTCATGATGCCATTGTTGGGGAACGTTGCATGGGAAACAGAAAATTTCCTACGCACATGAAGACCTATCATGGTGATGATCATCTACGGGAGGGAGATCGGATCCACATACCCTTTTAGATCGCTAAGTGGGAAGCGTTAAGAAACACGGTTGATGCAGTGGAACGTCTTCGCGATCCAAATCGCCGCCCTCCTACGATCTGTCCCGATCTAGCGCCGAATGCACGGCACCTCCGCATTCAGCACACGTACAGCTCGAGATGATCTCCGCCTTCTTGATCTAGCAAGAGGGGGCAGAGAGGTAGATAAGTTCTCTGGCAGCACGACAGCATGACGGCAATGGTGGTGGAGCTAGTCCAGTAGGGCTTCGCCTAAGCACCGTTGAAAACTAGACTACAGGAGAAACATATCTAGAGAGAGGGCACCACATGGCTGATTATTGTGTCTCAAAAAACCTCAACACCTCTAGTATATATAGGAGGAGAGGAGAGGAGGCAGCCTGGCCCCTCCTCCAAGGAGAGGGGTCGGCCAAACCAAAGGAAGAGTCCACCTTCCCTTTGGGAAGGTGGACAACTTTGGGAGGACTCCTCCTTTCCCTTCATTTTAAAAGTTCTTTGCCTTTTATCTCTTCTCCTAGCCGCATGGGCCTTGAAGAGAGGCCTTGGCCAGCCCACCAGGGGCTGGCCCACCTCTTCTCACAGCCCATAAGGCTCTTGGGTCGTCACACCCCTCCCGGTGGTCCCCCGGCACCCTCCCGGCACTCCCGTATACTATCGATGAGCTCGAAACTTTTCCGGTGACCAAAACAGGACTTCCTATATATCAATCTTTACCTCCGGACCATTCCGGAGCTCCTCATGATGTCCAGGATCTCATCTGGACTCCAAACAACCTTCGGTCACCAACAACTATAACTCAACTTTACCGAAACGTCATCAAACCTTAAGTGTGCAGACCCCGCGGGTTCAAGAAGTATGTAGACATGACTGAGACACTCTCCAATCAATATTCAATAGTGGGACCTGGACGCCATATTGGATCCTACATATTCTACGAAAAAATCTTATCGGTTGAACCTCTATGTCAAGGATTCACGCAATCTCGTATATCATTCCCTTTGTCCTTCAGTATGTTACTTGTCCGAGATTCGATCGTCGGTATCGACATACCTATTTTAATCTCGTTACCGGCAAGTCTCTCTACTCATTCTATAATACAAGATCCCGTGGCTAACTCTTTAGTCACATTATTGTACGTCCTAATAATGTGATCCCGTCATCAAGTGAGAACACTTGTCTATGGCTAGGAAACCTTAACCATCCTTGATCACCGAGCTAGTCAACTAGAGGCTCACAAGGGACATTGTTTTGTCTATATATCCACACATGCATTTATGTTTCCATTCAATACAATTATAGCATGGACAATAAACGATTATCTTGAAACAGGAAATATAATAATAACTATTTTATTATTGCCTCTAGGGCATATTTTCAACAGTTGGCATGGACGGTACCCGTGGATTCGGCTCGCCATGGAGTGTGATTGATTGGTGGATGTGGAGTAAAAAATTAACCATTCTGTTTGGGAACCACCTATAATGTATCTAGCATGGAAAGTATTGTGAGCTACTTTGTCATTTTCGTTGAAAGGAAAAGCATGCTACTCAAAATAATTTTTCTCTCTCAATTTAAACCTTGAGCTTTGGCACCTCTACAAATCCCTACTTCCCTCTGCGAAGGGCATATCTATTTCATTTTGTAATTTGTATTTTTTCTTTGAGTCTCCATCTTCTCTTATAAGCCCCAACTAGGGAACACTATGATCGTACTTGAGCATTGGGCATAGATAATATTTGAGTGTGTTTCAGTAATGGATCAATGATTGAGCGTGATTGGCTTGGGATAACTTTCTTTAGTGTTGATATTTTGAAATACATGGTTGCTTGTTGACATGCTTGAGTACTGAAGTCATTATGTTAAAACTAGACCATTGCTTTGAATCACTTACAAGTCCAAATGTCCATGCTATACAAAAAAAGAATTTGATGATCATGTTACGCAGCATTCTACATCGAAAAAATCTATTTTTATCACTTACCTACTCAAGGACAAGCAGAAATTAAGCTTGGGGATGTGATGACGAGATGATGTCTATACTTGTCGCACCCCATTGGTTACCCCAAGTGGAAGGTTGAGATGTAGTCAGCAGCAAGTTTTCCCTAACACGAAACTGTAAGGTTTATCAAACAAAGAGGACTCCTAGGCTCAACAAGTAGGTGTCATCCACCCTGGCGCTAGCAGAAGATGTGGACATGCACACACAACAAATAACTTTGTTCCCAACGAGTACACAGAGGTTCTCAATCTCTCCGGCCTTGTAGTTTGCAAAGGATCAAAACACAAGCGGGCAAGTAATAGTGATTGCAACTGAAAAGTAAATGAAACGGTAAATGATGGAGGTGTAAACAATGATCGTGATATGGACCGGAGTCACATGATGTTCACTAGTGATGTCTCTACTAAAAGACGATAAACAACTATGCTTGGATAAACAAATCACAGTTGGGCAATTGACAGAATTATGAATGCACCGCAATGCTAATTATGCTACTTGATAGTTAGAGGTTCAACAGTAATGGGCAATACGCCAAGACAAGTAGACCATTTATTCATCAGCGTCTACTTACTAATCATCCTCCTTGAGATTTCTATCGAGAACAACTCGTCGATATTAAGTTGCGAGCCCCACCCAAAGTGTAAACTCAAAGCAACAGACAACTGCATTAACGAACTATGCGTAAGGTAAACAATCCTTGCAATCATGGTCACAAGCACCATTCTTTTCTCCCTGGGGGCAACAAGCACATCCCCTAGTCTCATGTTTTTGTCACTCAAGCTAGACATCGAGGGGCATGAACCCACAATCTTGCATAACGCTCCCTCTTGGAGTTACAATCTACTACTCGGCCAAAGCAATAAATAGCAACACAGAACATGCATGAATCACTAAGGAACATAATATAAAAGGATAATCAAATATCTAACTGATAACAATCTGAACATAATCTCATAATCCATCGGATCCCAACAAACCGAGCATAGCAATAGCAAGAGAATTACATAGATGTCTTCATCATGTAGGGCACCTCACAAGGACTAACCATTAAAGCACAAGATTGGAGAGAAGACATGACATAGCTACTGGTCATGGACTCATGGTCCATGGAGGACTACTCATGGCATGTCCGGGAGGTATCCATGGTAGTGGAGAAGCTCCTGGAGGTCAATCCTCCCTCCGGCAGGGTGCCGGGAAGAGGTCTCCTGACGCTCCTGATCTCCGAAGCGCTGCAGCGGCGGATCGATGGAGAAATTCACGATTCTGGAAGTTGTCGAAGGGTTTCCTCTCGGGACTCAAAATATAGGCCAAAGGAGGGCACCAGAGGAGGTGGTACCCACCCAGGTGGCCTCCTGGCGCGACCAAGGGCCTGGCCACGCCAGCAAGTCACCTCGGAGGCCCCTGGCCCCCTCTGGCCCATCTTCGGTGATCCATAAGCTTTTGTTTCGCTAATTTTTTATATATTTTTTCTGAAATTTTCCGGGCTTCGGAAAATTGGGTAAAAGCCCCTGCAAAATAGACATCAACGAACAGAAACTGGCATTGGGTGCACTGAGTTAGTAGGTTAGTATAAATATGTGTAAAGTGATATAAAAGTGTAGCAAAACATATAACAATGTCACCCAAAAGATCATGGAACAAGCAGAAATTGTAGATACGTTTGAGACGTATCAACATCCCCAAGCTTAATTTCTGCTCGTCCTCGAGTAGATAAATGATAAGACAATAATTTCTATGGTGACATGCTAACACACATATAAGAACTTCAAAGTAAAGCAAGTGAGATATGCAATTCAAGTCAAGACAATAACAAGCAAGAGTCTATATCTAGTATTGAGTTTAGCAAAGTAAGAACATAAAGGTGCAAGAGCTCTCGCTGTTCGTGACTTGAATGTCTCCAAATGGTGTTTGCGTGCAAGAAGTAGGATATGGGTTGATATGATAAAATATTTTTTTAATTGAGAACTCAATCTACTAAAATTTCACACTTGGTATTCTTCGGAATCTTGTTTTGACTCATCCCCTGACCACTAGTTAGGCACAAGTCAAAATGATCCTCTTCCTTTAGATTTTGAGCACTCATGCAATGGATGAGCGTAAGGAAGATATGTTGGCACTTAGGATGGCAAATAGAATAATGATGGGGAAGGAAGACAAAAAGGTGTGAAAGGCTCACATCAATGAGGACAACCATAGGCGAGAGAAAGCCAAATGATAGATATGACGTGAGGAGTAGGGATTGCCATGTAACGGATGCACATATGAGCTAAGGTAAGCTCTCCAATGGAACTAGTGGGGTGCATCCAACTTGTTTGCTCATGAAGACTTAGAGATCATTTGAGGAGGCTCATCATTGGAATATGGAAACCAAGTTCTATAGTGTAAGGGTCTCCATATAGTTATGCATGAATGATAATCTCTATGTAGTACAAATATAACAATGGAGTACGAGTGTGGATCTTTCAAAAGGAATAGTAGTGTTGCCCCCTTCTCTCTTTTATTTCTCTTTTATTTTATTTTATTTTTTTGGCCTCTTTGGCTCTTTCTTTTTATCTCTCATTTGTCTCTTTGGGATCTTTTGTTTTCCTCTTTGGAATCTTTTCCTCACTTAAGGGCAACACTCTATGTTTTACATGAATAAAAGAAAAATCATCACACTTTATAAGAAGTACTCAACATAAAGACAAGTGAAAACTATCATGATGTATGCAAATGTATGCCTCTGCAAGTGTAGCAGGATATGCAATGATACTAGCGCGTCATGTAGCAATAATTGGAGCAAGGCCGAACTATCATGCGGCTCTACGATCAAGCAAAAGCATGTATGACATGAACATCAAGTCATGAGATGGTTGATGTTGCATGGCAATGTATCTCGGAAAGGCTATGGAAATGCCTTAGTAGGTAGGTATGGTGGCTGTTTTGAGGAAAGATATAATGAGGCTTATGTATGACAGAGCGTATCATGTCATGGGTTTGGATGCACCGGCGGAGTTTGCACCAACTCTCAATGTGAGAAAGGGCAATGCACGTTACCGAAGAGGCTAGCAAAATATGGTGGTGGAAGTGCCAACAATCGAATACTCACATTAGTCTGAATAACTCATACACTTATTATCGGTAACTCTCTATCTAGTTAGGAAATTCACAAAGAGACAAGTACCCCGAGGATGAGTGTTTGGGGGTTTGGTTATCCTTGCGCATCCTCGACTCATGGTAACGTGAGGATACTCTATATATTCCAACCCCTCTAGAGGTTAGCGATCAATTTAGTAGCTAGAGTTCTCAACTAATTTTAGTTTATTGAAAAACACACGGATTTCCCGAAATACGACACCTATCACTAATAGGCTCAAGCTCTTGGCACGAATAGTTCAAACATTACTGAAATCAATACCTCAAAACTGTTGCAAGTTACTACTATACTTAAATAGCAATCTCAATTACCTACTCATGCAAGACACACAACTCAGTGCAACGAGCCAACTCTCTAAATAAGATAAGCATGATAACTCAGGAGAGCTCCAATAGCAACCTAAATAAAATCTCTTAAAAAGATAAGCATGAAAACTAAGAGCTAAGCATGACAGTAGCTACGAAAAGATGAAGAACACAGAAAAGGGATAAGCATGAAAACCTATGTTGTGTTCTAGAGTGGAATGGAGCATGTCTCTCTCCCAAAAAAGGTAGGATAGGTTCCGACTTGTTATGAACAGGAAGCAAAACTAAAACAAAATAAAAATTAAAAAGCGAGACGCTCCAAGCATAACACATATCATATGAAGTGATAAAAATATAGCATGGAGATGGACGAACTAATGATTGTTGATAGAGAAGGGGATGCACGGGGGCATACCCAAGCTTAGACGCTTGATTCTCCTTTGAATATTTCTTCGGGTGCATGGGGGCATCCCCAAGCTTGAGTGCTTGACACTCCTGTATCATCTTTCATCATCTCCTATCGCATACTTGAAAGCTCCCTTCATACGAAACTCATCATAAGCTGATTAGAGTGGTTAGTACCCTTAATAAAATAATTCATTACCTGCTGGAAATAAAGATGTTCATTAAAAGATACTTCTTCTTATGAATGCCAAAAGGTTTTTGCAAATAAAAAGTAAGCTTAGGATTTGGAAAAGTGATGTAAACGCAAAACATGGCAGAATCTGTGAAAAACAGGACAACATGTAGTAAATAATTTATTCGGGGCACTTCTGCAACTCAAATCAAAAAACTCAGAACAGATGCGAGAAAGGCAGTTATATAGAGCATGCTGTCAATACAATTAAGATAAAAAAGATGAACTGGTGATTTTTAGCGAATTTTTCCGTCAAGCAGACAAAATCTGTTTCTGGACAACATGTCATAATTTTTGAACTTTCTTGCAATCGGAGGCTATAACTTGGCACAAAGCTTAAAAATAAAGATATAATGATGTTGCTACAGTAGTAACAAGAATCAAGACCACTAAAATAGAAAGTAAAAACAAATTGGGTTGCCTCCCAACAAGCGCTTTCTTTTATTTCCTTTGAGCTAGGCATAATGCAAGAAGGAGGATCAAGATTCTCCGAGGTCATCGGAATTATAAAAACCTTCAAACGGATCCTAAACAAGTTCATCCTTATTTTTCCTAGGAAATGGGTACATACCTTTTGCTTTCCCACGTAAGCGTATGTGTCCTTTACCTATATCAATGAAGCCTCTCATGGCTCGGAGGAAGTCCCTTCCAAGCATCAAACCTTAACATGCTTGACAACTAAAGGCAAAGTAACTTTTTTAGGGTTTTTGGTATAAGACTCTAAAGCAAAAACTAGAAAGCAAACTAATAAGACTAAAAAGCAAAGGTAGAGGATATCATGCAACTCCCCTGTCTTGAAGACTAGAGTCCATGGCAACGGCGCCAGAAAACTCTTGCTTGATGACGAGATGATGTATATACTTCTCGCACCCCGTTGGTTACCCCAAGTGGAAGGTTGAGATGTAGTCAGCAGCAAGTTTTCCCTCACACGGAACTGTAAGGTTTATCGAACCAAGAGGGATCCTAGGCTCAACAATTAGGTGTCTTCCACCCTGGCGCTAGCAGAAGACGTGGACCTGCACACACAACAAATAACTTTGCTCCCAAAGAGTACAGAGAGGTTGTCAATCTCTCCGGCCTTGTAGTTTGCAAAGGATCAAAACACAAGAGGGAAAGTAATAGTGATTGCAACGGGAAAGTAAATGAAACTGTAAATGATGGAGGTGTAAACAATGATGGTGATATGGACCGGAGTCACATGATGTTCACTGATACGTCTCCAACGTATCTATAATTATTCATGGTTTCATGTTGTTATCTTGTCAACCTTTGGATGTTTTATATGCTCGAATATGCTATTTTATATCTTTTTTGGGACTAACCTATTAAATCAGTGCCAAGTGCCAGTTTCTGTTTTTTCCGTGTTTTTGACCCTTTTTCAGACGGAGTCGAAATGGAATGAAACTTTACGATGATTGTTTTGGACCAAAAGAGATCCCCAAAGCTTTGGAAGAAGGCCAGAAGAGCCACGAGGGAGTCACAAGCCCTCACGCCATGGCCACCCCCCAGGACGCACCGTGCAGGCTTGTGACCTCCTCGTTGGCCCAACTGATGCAATTCCACCGCCATAAATTCCTATAAATTCAGAAACCCCCAGAAATAAACCTAGATCGGGAGTTCCGCCGCCTCAAGCCTCTGTAGCCTCCAAAAACCAATCTGGAGCCTGTTCCGGCACCCTGCCGGTGGGGGAATCCATCTCCGGTGGCCATCTTCATCATCCCGACGATCTCCATGATGAGGAGGGAGTAGTTCTCCCTCGGGGCTGAGGGTATGTACTAGTAGTTATGTGTTTGATCTCTCTCTCTCTCTCGTGTTCTTGAGATGTCTTGATCTCGATCTACCGTGGGCTTTGTACTATAGTTGGATCTTATGATGTTCTTCCCCCTCTACCTTCTTGTAATGAATTGAGTTTCCGCGTTGAAGTTATCTTATCGGATTGAGTCTTTGAGAACACTTGATGTATGTCTTTCACGTGTCTATCTACGGTGATCAACTTGCGGGTTTGTGACATTGGGAACCTATGCATATGGGTTGGCACACCTTTGATTCATGTGAGTACTCGATGTATGTTTTGGTGATCAACTTTCGGGTTCGTGACATTGGGAACCTATGCATAGGGGTTGGCACACGTTTTGACTCTCCGGTAGAAACTTTGGGGCACTCTTTGAAGTTCTATGTGTTGGTTGAATAGATGATTCTGAGATTGTGTGATGCCTATCGTATAATCATGCCCACGGATACTTGAGGTGACAATGGAGTACCCAGGTGACATTAGGGTCTTGGTTGATATGTATCTTAACGTGTTATTCTAGTATGAACTCTATGAAAGATTGAACGGAAAGAATAGCTTCGTGCTATTTTACTACGGACTCTTATATAGATCGATCACAAAGAATAACTTTGTGGTGGTTGATATGTCTCCATCATATCTACGTTTCCAAGCTCTTTTTCCCTTGTTTTGGACTCTAATTTGCATGATTTGAATGGAACTAACCTGGACTGACGCTGTTTTTAGCAGAATTGCCTTTGTGTTATTTTTGTGCACAAATCAAAGTTCTCCAAACGTCCTGAAAATTTACGGGGAGCAGTTTTGGAAAATATCAAAAATATCTGCACCAAGTTCCACCTCAGGGGGTGAGCCAGTGGGCCACAAGCCCTGGCTCCGCCACCACCCCCTGGTGGCGGTGGGCAGGCTTGTGGGGCCCACACGGCTCTGCCGCCCCCAATCTGAGGTCTATAAGATCCCTTTCGTCCAAGAAAAAATAAAAAGAGAAGTTTTCGTCGCGTTTGCGATACGGAGGCGCCGCCACCACCTGTTCTTCATCTGGAGGGCAGATCTGGAGTCCGCCTTCGGCTCTGGAGAGGGGAAATCGTCGCCATCGTCATCATCAACCTTCTTCCCTCTCCAATTCCATGAAGCTCTTCGTCGTTCGTGACTAATCTATTCGTAGGCTCGCTGGGCGGTGATGAGTAGGATGAGATCTATCATGTAATCGAGTTAGTTTTCATGGGGGTTGATCCCTAGTATCCACTATGTTCTGAGATTGATGTTGCTACTACTTTGCCATGCTTAATGCTTGTCAGGAGGGCCCGAGTGCCATGGTTTCGGATCTGAAATTATTATGTTGTCACCAATATATGTGTGTTTTAGATCCGATCTTGCAAGTTGTAGTTACCTACTATTTGTTATGATCCGACAACCCCGGAGTGACAGTAGCCGAAACCACTCCCGATGATGACCATGGTTTGAGGAGTTCATGTGTTCACCAAGTGCTAATGCATTGGTCCGGTTCTTTATTAAAAGTAGAACCTTAATATCCCGTAGTTTCCTTTTGGACCCCGCTGCCACGGGAGGGATGGACAATAGATGTCATGCAAGTTCTTTTCCCTAAGCACGTATGACGACAAACGGAATGCATGCCTACATCACATTGACGAACGAGAGCTAGCCACATAGCTCTCCGTGTTATAGCTGTTGCATGATGAATATCATCCAAACAAATCACCGACCCATTGCCTACAAGTTTGTCCTACTGCTGCTACTACTGTTGCTACTGCTGTTACCTGTATTTCTCGTTACACTGCTGCTACCTGCTACAATTTTGGTTCATTGGACGTTGACGGGAACTGACAACTTCCATCAACGCGGCAACTTGGTGCCATTGATACAATTGTTAGGAATAGTTTGCCGTCAACAAATCGTTTCTGACACCGTTGTTATCATATTACTTAGTTGTTACTACTGTGCTTGCAGATACTAATCTTTCAGGTGTGGTTGAATCTGACAAATCCAGCTGCTAATACTCGAGAGTACTCTCTCACCTGGTGTCGTGCGAATCAAAAAATTTGGGTTGAATACTCTACCCTCGAAAACTGCTGCGAACCCACGCGCTGGTGGCCCATCAACAACATTCTTCTAGTTCCGTTGCCGGGGAGTGCTAGCAGCATTCTTCTGGTGCCGTTGCAAGGGAAGGTTTGTTGTCATCAGCATTCGTCTAGCCATCGCCACATATTGCAATAAGTGGTTTCGTACCCGACAATAATCTCTTTGTTTGTTCTCCGCTATTAGTGACTTTGGAGTGACTCTTTGTTGCATGTTGAGGGCTAGTTATATGATCCAATTATGTTATCATTGTTGAGAGAACTTCACTAGTGAAAGTATGAACCCTAGGCCTTGTTTCCACGCATTGCAATACCTTTCGTGCTCACTTTTGTTACTAGCTACCTTGCTGTTTTGTAATTTCAGATTACAAAAACCTATATCTACCATCCATATTTCACTTGTATCACCATCTCCTCGCCGAACTAGTGCACCTATACAATTTACCATTGTATTGGGTGTGTTGGGGACACAAGAGACTCTTTGTTATTTGGTTGCAGGGTTGCTTGAGAGAGACCATCTTCATCCTACGCCTCCCATGGATTGATAAACCTTAGGTCACCCACTTGAGGGAAAATTGCTACTGTCCTACAAACCTCCGCACTTGGAGGACCAACAACGTCTACAAGGAGAAGGTTGCGTAGTAGACATCAAGCTCTTTTCTGGCGCCGTTGCCGGGGAGGTTAGCGCTTGAAGGTATATCTTTAGATCTTGCAATCGAATCTTTTTGTTTCTTGTTCTTCCGCTAGAAAACTACAAAAAATGGAATTGAGGATGCCTCATATGCTCCATCTATTCAATGTCTTTCGTGAGCATGATGGGAAGGAAAGTTGTGCTCAAGTGCTGAAAGAAGAATTACATAGAATGCTTGGCATAGAATATGTGAATGATGAGCATGATTGCAATGTTGTTAGCACGAATTGTTTGAATACCCATGATGCTAATGATATGCAAAGCCACAAGCTTGGGAATGCTATATTTGAGGAAGATGATCTTTTTAGTTCTTCCACTTTGAATGATCAAAATCATTTTGATGAAAGCATGCCCCCTATCTATGATGATTATTGTGAGGATACTTATGCTTTGAAGAAGAGAGATGATAAAACTTGTCATACTTTCAAAAACCCCTTTGCTAAGCCTTGCTTTTTCATTGTGGACACAATTTGTAGTGCTCAAATATTTTACGATACTCCCACTACTATTCTTGAGAATAGATTTCCTTATGTGGAGAGTAGTAAAATTTCAATGCTTGTAGATCATGAAAAGAAAGCCTTAGGTGCTGTTATATTGTTGAATTCCTTCATGATGCTACTGAAAATTACTATGAGCGAGGATCATATGCTTCTACTTATTGCAATAGTATCAAGCTTCCTCTCCATGTGTTGAAATTTTTGAAGCTATGCTTGTTTTGCCTTCCTATGCTAGTTGATTCTTGCTCCAATAAATTGTTTGATCACAAAATCCCTATGCATAGGAAGTGGGTTAGACTTAAATGTGCTATCCATTTGATCCATGATGCTCTCGTTGTGTTTCAATCCTTACCTTTTATGTGAGCATCATTGAAATCAATGCATGGCTAAGGGCGTTAAACGATAGCGCTTGTTGGGAGGCAACCCAATGAATAAAATTTTCTTTGCTTTTTGCTTCCTGTTTTGTTTTCCCCACACCATCATAATTATGTTATGATTGTGTATTTTGTGTTTCTTTTCGTGTTTGTGCCAAGCAACACCGTTATGATTAGTCTTGGTGATGATTGTTTGATCATGCTGGAAAAAGACATAAACTTTCTGCTCACGAAAATAATTTTCATTTTTATTCTCTAAGAGATTTTGAGTTGCTTTTTGCTGCTGATTTCTATGCAATTTCTTCAGACTTTCGTAAGTTTTCAGATTTTTTGAAGTACCAGAAGTATACGAAGTATACGGATTGCTACAGACTGGTCAGCTGTTAACAGATTATGTTTTTGTTGAGTTGGTTGCTTATTATGATGAAACTATGGATAGTATCGGAGGGTACTACCCATGTAAAAGTGAAAATACTGCAACCCAACACCAACATAAGTAGAATTTAAGTTTGCTATAGTACCTAAGGAAGTGGTGATTTGCTTTCTTATACTAATGATATCATGAGTTTTTGTTTAAGTTTTGTGTTGTGAAGTTTTCAAGTTCTGGGTGAAGTTCTTATAGACAAAGAGATAAAGAGTGGCAAGAGCTCAAGCTTGGGGATGCCCAAGGCACCCCATGTTGATTCAAGGATGCCAAAAAAGCCTAAGCTTGGGGAAGCCCCGGGAAGGCATCCCCTCTTTCGTCTTCAATCCATCGGTAATGTTACTTGGAGCTATATTTTTATTCACCACATGATATGTGTTTTGCTTGGAGCGTCTTGTATCGTAGGAGTCTTTTATTTTTGTTGTGTCACAATCTTCATTGCTGCGCACCTTTTTGAGAGAGAGAGAGAGACATGCACTCATCGTGATTTTTGCTAGAATGCTCATTGTGCTTCACTTATATCTTTTGAGCTAGATACTTTTGCTCATGTGCTTCACTTATATCTTTTGAGCAAGATACTTTTGCTCTTGTGCTTCACTTATATATTTAGAGAACGGCGAAGTGTGATTTGGTAGTTCGCTTATGCTATGAAAGTAGTCCCATGTGCTAGGTACCCAAAGAGGATGCAAAAACCTCCATCTTCATGTGCATTGAGTAGAAAGAAAAGTTTCGATTCCTCTCAATTAGTTTTGAGGCATGGATTCAGGAATATTAAAAGCTATGTTAGTAGGGTGTTGTGAATCTAGAAATACTTGTGTTTAAGTTAGTGATTCCCGTAGCATGCACGTATGGTGAACCGCTATGTTAGGAAGTCGGAGCATAATTGATCTATTGGTTGTCATCCTTTGTGTTGAGGTCGGGATCGCGCGATGGTTTACACCTACCAACCCTTCCCCTCGGAGTATGCGTTTAGCACTTTGTTTCGATTACTAATAAAAACTTTTGCAACAAGTATGTGAGTTCTTTATGACTAATGTTGATTCCATGGATTAGATGCACTTTCATCTTCCACCATTGCTAGCCTCTCTAGTGCCGCGCAATTCTCGCTGGTGCACAAACCCACCAAATCCCTTCCTCAAAACAGCCACCATACCTACCTACTATGGCATTTTCATATCCATTCTGAGATATATTGCCATGCAACTACCACCGTTCCGTCTCATGACTTGTGCCGTCACTCTCATATTGCCATTGCATGATCATACTATATCGTTGCACATCCCGGTACAATGTCGGAGGCATTTCCTACTGAGTCATCATCATTGTGATCTTTGAGCTTTGAGTAACTAAAAGTGTGATGATCATCATTATTAGAGCATTGTCCCATGTGAGGAAATAAAAAAAAAGGCCAAAGAGCCAAAAAACAAAAACAAAAAATAGAAAATAAAAAAGAGGCCTAAGAGCCCAAATAAAAAAAATGAGAGAAAAAGAGAGAAGGGACAATGCTACTATCTTTTCCACACTTGTGCTTCATATTAGCACCATGTTCTTCATGATTAAGAGCTTCTTGATTTGTCACTACCATATGCTAGTGGGAATATTTTATATAACTTGGCTTGTATATTCCAATGATGGGCTTCCTCAAAATTGCCCTAGGTCTTCGTGAGCAAGCAAGTTGGATGCACACCCACTAGTTTTCCTTTTGAGCTTGCACATACTTATAGCTCTAGTGCATCTCTTGTATGGAAATCCCTACTCATTCATGTTTATATCTATTAATGGGCATCTCCATAGCCTATTGATACGGCGAGTCAATGTGACCATCTCCTCCTTTTTGTCTCACAACCACCACCACACTCTATTCCACCTATGGTGCTATATCCATGGCTTGCGCTCATGTATCGCATGATAGTTATAAAAGCTTGAGAAAGTAAGAGTGCAAAAACAATGACTTGGCCAATTCCGGGGTTGTGCACGATTTCAATTAGTTGTGTGGGGATGATGGAGCATAGCCAGACTATATGATTTTGTAGGGATAACTTTCATTGGATTGTTATTTTGAAAGTTCATGACTACCTTGCTAGTTTGCTTGAAGTATTATTATTTTCATGTCAATAGCAAACTATTGTTTCGAATCTAACGGGTCTGAACATTCATGTCACATAAGAAGAGTTACAAAGGACATATATGCTAGGTAGCATGAAATCATCAAAAATTCATTCTTTATCACTTCCCTACTCGAGGACGAGCAGGAGTTAAGCTTGGGGCTGCTTGATACATCTCCAACGTATCTATAATTTTTGATGGTTTCATGATGTTATCTTGTCAAACTTTGGATGTTTTATATGCTTGAATATGCTATTTTATATCTTTTTTGGGACTAACCTATTAACTCTGTGCCAAGTGCCAGTTTCTGTTTTTTCCGTGTTTTTGACCCTTTTTCAGACGGAGTCCAAATGGAATGAAACTTTACGATGATTTTTTTGGACCACAAGAGACCCCCGAAGCTTTGGAAGAAGGCCAGAAGAGCCACGAGGGAGTCACAAGCCCTAACGCCGCGGCCACCCCCCAGGCCGCACCGTGCAGGCTTGTGACCTCCTCGTTGGCCCAACTGACGCAATTCCACCGCCATAAATTCCTATAAATTCAGAAACCCCCAGAAAGAAACCTAGATCGGGAGTTCCGCCGCCGCAAGCCTCTGTAGCCACCAAAAACCAATCTGGAGCCCGTTCCGACACCCTGCCGGTGGGGGAATCCATCTCCGGCGGCCATCTTCATCATCCTGGCGATCTCCATGACGAGGAGGGAGTAGTTCTCCCTCGGGGCTGAGGGTATGTACCAGTAGCTAGGTGTTTGATCTCTCTCTCTCTCTCGTGTTCTTGAGATGTCTTGATCTCAATGTACCGTGGGCTTTGCTACTATAGTTGGATCTTATGATGTTCTTCCCCCTCTCCCTTCTTGTAATGAATTGAGTTTCCCCTTTGAAGTTATCTTAGCGGATTGAGTCTTTGAGAACACTTGATGTATGTCTTGCACGTGTCCATCTACGGTGATCAACTTGCGGGTTTGTGACATTGGGAACCTATGCATATGGGTTGGCACACGTTTGATTCATGTGAGTACTCAATGTATGTTTTGGTGATCAACTTGCGGGTTCGTGACATTGGGAACCTATGCGTAGGGGTTGGCACACGTTTTGACTCTCCGGTAGAAACTTTGGGGCACTCTTTGAAGTTCTATGTGTTGGTTGAATAGATGATTCTGGGATTGTGTGATGCCTATCATATAATCATGCCCACGGATACTTGAGGTGACAATGGAGTATCTAGGTGACATTAGGGTCTTGGTTGATATGTATCTTAAGGTGTTATTCTAGTACGAACTCTATGAAAGATTGAACGGAAAGAATAGCTTCGTGCTATTTTACTACGGACTCTTGAATAGATCGATCAGAAAGAGTAACTTTGTGGTGGTTTCGTACCCGACAATAATCTCTTCGTTTGTTCTCCGCTATTAGTGACTTTGGAGTGACTCTTTGTTGCATGTTGAGGGCTAGTTATATGATCCAATTATGTTATCATTGTTGAGAGAACTTCACTAGTGAAAGTATGAACCCTAGGCCTTGTTTCCACGCATTGCAATACCTTTCGTACTCACTTTTGTTACTAGCTACCTTGCTGTTTTTGTAATTTCAGATTACAAAAACCTATATCTACCATCCATATTGCACTTGTATCACCATCTCTTCGCCGAACTAGTGCACCTATACAATTTACCATTGTATTGGGTGTGTTGGGGACACAAGAGACTCTTTGTTATTTGGTTGCAGGGTTGCTTGAGAGATACCATCTTCATCCTACGCCTCCCATGGATTGATAAACCTTAGGTCACCCACTTGAGGGAAAATTGCTACTGTCCTACAAACCTCTGCACTTGGAGGCCCAACAACGTCTACAAGGTTGCATAGTAGACATCATTCACTAGTGATGTCTCTCTCCCAAAAGACGATAACCAACTATGCTTGGGTAAACAAATCATCATTAGGCAAGTGACAGAATTATGAACGCATCACAATGATAATTATGCTACTTGATAGTTAGAGGTTCAATAGTAATGGGCAGTATGCCAAGACAAGTAGACCATTTATTCATCAGCATCTACTTACTAATCATCCACCTTGAGATATTTATCCACAACATCTCGCTGGTATTAAGTTGCGAGCCCCACCCAAAGTGTACACTCAAAGCAACGGACAACTTCATTAACGAACTATGCGTAAGGTAAACAATCCTTGCAAACGTGGTCACAGGCACCGTTGTTTTCTCCCTGGTAGCAGCAAGCACATCCCCTAGTCTCATGTTTCTGTCACTCAAGCTAGACATCGAGGGGCAGGAACCCAGAATCATGCATAACGCTCCCTCTTGGAGTTACAATCTACTACTCGGCCAAAGCAATAAATTGCAACGGAGAACATGCACGAATCACTAAGGAACATAATGTAAAAGGATAATCAAATATATAACTCATAACAATCTGAACATAATCTCATAATACATCGGATCCCAACAAACCGAGCATAGCAATAGCAAGATAATTACATAGATGCCTTGATCATGTCGGGCAGCTCACAAGGACTAACCCTTGAAGCACAAGATTGGAGAGAAAACATCACATAGCTACTGGTCATGGACTCATGGTCCAAAGAGGACTACTCACGACATGTTCGGGAGGCGTCCATGGTGGTGGAGAAGCTCCCGGAGGTCAATCCCCCTCCGGCAGGGTGCCGGGAAGAGGTCTCCTGACGCTCCCTATCTCCGAAGTGCTGCGGTGGCGGAACGATGAAGAAATTCGCGATTCTGGAAGTTATGGAAGGGTTTCCTCTCGGGACTCTAAATATAGGCCAAAGGAGGGCACCGGTGGAGGTGGGACCCACCCAAGCGGCCTCCTGGCGCGGCCTAGGGCCTGGCCGCGCCAGGAGGTCGCCAGGGAGGCCCCTGGCCCCCCTCTGGCCCATCTTCGGTGATCAGGAAGCTTCTGTTTCGCTGATTTTTTATATATATTTTTGGAATGTTTTGTGCTTCCGAAAATTGGGTAAAAGCCACTGCAAAATAGACACTAGCACACAGAAACTGGCACTGGTTGCACTGAGTTACTAGGTTAGTCCAAATATGTGTAAAATGATATAAAAGTGTAGCAAAACATATAACAATGTCACTCAAAACATCATGGAATCACCATAAATTATAGATACGTTCGGGACGTATCAGGATGCTGAGACGTCTCCAACGTATCTATAATTTTTTGCTTGTTCTATGCTGTTATATTATCATTCTTAGATGTTTGACAATCATTTTACTATAAATTTATATTATTTTTTGGGACTAACCTATTAAGGATTGCAAAATTGCACAAGTTCTTGTTTCACACTTTGATTTGTAAGAATTAATTATAAATTATCGAAAAAACATAAAAGGAGCCTTGTTGGAGGAGCACTCTGACTCTCCTCAAATCTGTCCACAAACAGTTTTTAACGATTGTCTGTTTGACCCCAGAAGACATCGTCAAATGGAAAATGCTAAAACTAGGAAAGTGTGGTGAATTTTATGGTAATGATTCTGGACTACAAATTCGTTCAAAATGGTTTTTGTAGGCGATATGGAGACCCGTTTTACTGAAGGAAAATATCTGATTACAGTTTCACTAGAATTATTCTGCCAAGGCATGACTTTGGAGAATCATGAGGGTTGTGAGGAGCCCATGGGAAGGTTCTAGAGGTGCCCGAGAGCCATTGGATCAAGGGTCCATCCATCGGAGGGCCATAGAGCACCACAGAGGCACATATAAGGAGAGAAAAAACCCTAATTTTGATAGAGCCACCAAGAGCCACGAATTTGCCTCTCCGTTGGCAGCCGCCAAGAAGGGGAGAGGCTCCTCCATTGCAGCACCAAGACAAAGGAAGAAGAAGGGGTAAGGGTCAGCTACCCATCGCCACCGCCGCCTCCCGTCCCCGGTGGCGTGACCACCATCGCCTCCATCTCTTCGGGGTTGCACCTCTCCATCAACAAATCTCTCTTTCTCAGCATGATAATGTGTGAGTAATACTCCTCGGGGCTGAGTGTATGTACTACTAGCTATGTGTTCAATCTCTCTTTCTCGTGTTCTTGAGATGGCACGATCTTGATGTATCGCAAGCTTTATTAATATAGATGAATCATATGGAGTTTTCCCCTCTCTATCTTCTTGTGAAATTGAGTTTTCCCTTTGAAGTTTTCTTATCGGATTGAGTTTTTAAGGATTTGAGAACACTTGATGTATGTCTTGTGATGAGATATTTATGGTGGCAATGGGATGTTCAATTGTTCCACTTGGTGTAAGTTTTGGTGATCAACTTGCAGGTTCCGTGACCTTCGGAATCTATGCATATTGGTTGGCACATGTTTTCGTCTTGACTCTTCGGTAGAACTTTGGGGCACTCTTTGAAGTTCTTTGTGTTGGATTGAACATGATGAATCTGAAATTATGTGATGCATATCGTATAACCATGCCCATGGGTACTTGTGGTGACATTGGAGTATCTAGGTGACATTAGGGTTTTGGTTGATGTGTATCTTAAGGTGTTATTTTAGTAGAAACTCTAGGGCTGTTCGTGACACTTATAGGGATAGTTCATAAGATTGATCAGAAAAGATAACTTTGAGGTGGTTTCGTAACCTACAGTAATTTCGTCGTTTGTTCTCCTCTATTTGTGACTTTGGAGTGAACTCTTTGTTGCACGTGAGGGATTTATATATGATTCAACTATGTTAGTATTGTTGAGGGAACTTGCACTAGTGAAAGTATGGACCCTAGGCCTTGTTTCCAAGCTTTAATACAATGTTCTGCTCGCTGTTTACTATTTGTTACCTTGCTGTTTTTAATTTTTCAGATTACAAAAACCTATATCTACCATCCATATTACACTTGTATCACCACTCTTCGCGGAACTAGTGCACCTATACAATTTACCATTGTTTTAGGTGTGTTGGGGACACAAGAAACTCTTTGTTATTTGATTGCACGGTTGCTTGGGAGAGACCATCTTCATGCTAAGCCTCCCATGGATTGATAAACGTTAGGTCATTCACTTGAGGGAAATTTGCTAATGTCCTACAAAACTCTACGCTTGTAGGCCCAACACGAGTCTACAAGAAGAAAGTTGTGTAGTAGACATTAGGGATGGTAATTCCGATGTCCCGACTCAGCGAGAGTAATATGCAGGTCCATGGAGTCATTCCTAGGACAAAGGCCAAGTCACTTGGCTAGATAGCGTTGGACGTGGTGTTTGGATTTGACAAGAATTTTCGCAAAGAAAGGTTAACGTTTGAAGTTGTCGACTTCCAGAGTGCATACCATGCCATCCTTGGTCGTCCAGCTTATGCTTGTTTCATGGCCCGCCCTGTTGGAAATTTGCCCTAGAGGCAATAATAAATTAGTTATTATTATATTTCTTTGTTCATGATAATAGTTTATTATCCATGCTATAATTGTATTAATTGGAAACAAAAATACATGTGTGGATACATAGATAAAACACTGTCCCTAGTAAGCCTCTAGTTGACTAGCTCGTTGATCAAAGATGGTCAAGGTTTCCTGACCATAGACAAGTGTTGTCACTTGCTAACGGGATCACATCATTAGGAGAATCATGTGATGGACAAGACCCAAACTATGAACGTAGCATGTGATTGTTTCATTTTATTGCTATTGTTTTCTGCGTGTCAAGTATTAATTCCTATGACCATGCGATCATGTAACTCACTGACACCGGAGGAATACCTTGTGTGTATCAAACGTCACAACGTAACTGGGTGACTATAAAGGTTCTCTACAAGTATCTCCGAAGGTGTCCGTTGAGTTAGCATGGATCAAGACTGGAATTTGTCACTCCGTGTGATAGAGAGGTATCTTGGGGCCCACTCGGTAATACAACATCAAAACAAGCCTTGCAAGCAATGCGACTAAGTGTAAGTCATGGGATCTTGTATTATAGAACTTGTAAAGAGACTTGCCGGTAACGAGATTTAAATAGGTATGCGGATACCGACGATCGAATCTTGGGCAAGTAACATACTGAAGGACAAAGGGAATGACATACGGGATTATATGTATCCTTGGCACCGAGGTTCAATCGATAAGATATTCGGAGAATATGTAGGATCCAATATGGGCATCCAGGTCCCGCTATTGGATATTGACAGAGGAGTGTCTCGGGTCATGTCTACATAGTTCTCGAACCCGCAGGGTCTGCACACTTAAGGTTCGATGATGTTTATTATAATTGAGTTATATGTGTGGTTACCGAATGTTATTCGGAGTCCCGGATGAGATCACAGACGTCACGAGGGTTTTTGGAATGGTCCGTAAACAAAGATTGATATATAGGATGGTTTCATTTGGTCACCGGAAGGTTTCGAGCAATTCCGGCAGTGTACCGGGAGTGATGAATGGGTTCCGGGTGTTCACCAGGAGGGGCCCACCCACCCGGGAGTGAGCCCAGTAACCCTAGGGTGGCGCACCAGCCCACTAAGAGCCAGCCCAAGAGGGCTATGGCGCCACAAGTAAAAAAACCAAAGGAAAAAAAGAAGGAAAGAGGGAGGTGGGAAGGAAGAGGAGGACTCCTCCTTCCCCAAACCGAATTGGAGAAGGAGTCCTCCTCTCCCTTCGGCCGGCGCACCCTTGGGGTCCTTCAGCCCCAAGGCTAGCCCCTCCCCTCCTCCTATATATACTGGTGGTTTTAGGGATTTTGAAAAACAACTTTGCCACGTGCAACTCAAACCTATACCACGTAGTTTTACCTCTAGATCGGATTTCTGCGGAGCTCGAGCAGAGCCCTATAGGAGTAGATCATCACCACCACCGGAGCACCGTCACGCTGCCGGAGAACTCGTCTACTACTCTGTATCTCTTGCTGGATCAATAAGGCCGAAATCGTCATCGAGCTATACGTGTGCTGAACGCGGAGGTACCGTCCGTTCCGCACTAGATCGGAACGGATCGTGGGACGGATCGTGGGACGACAGTGATTTGAATCACGAAGCTGTACCACTACATCAACCGTGTTTCTTAAAGCTTCCCGCTTAGCGATCTACAAGGGTACGTAGATCTAATCTCCTCTCGTAGATGGAGATCACCATGATAGGTCTTCGTGTGCGTAGGAATTTTTTTGATTCCCATGCAACGTTCCCCAACACGCCCATGTTACATGTATCTCAAGATGAAGATGCCTGGACCCAAGGGTGTGATCACAGTCACGGGTAACCGAAAGAGGGCTGAAGAGTGCTTAGAAAAAGGCTCTAAGATTGCCGGCCAGCAGATGGTTGTGGTTGAGTTAGAAGTATACTGGAAGAACGTTGATCCCGCCGACCTGATGCGCTCGAAGAAGCCCACTTATGAGTTTGCTTTTGAGTCGGCAGGTGATGTAAAGAAGTGACCATTCACCCGACAGATCCTGATGCTTCCCCGACAAACATCTCAACGACACTCGACAGCAAATAGGAAGCCGCACTCATCGAGTTCCTCCGTGAGAACTGGAACATCTTCGCATGGAAGCCTTCTTACATGCCTGGTGTACCTAGGGCACGGGATGAGCACCGATTGAGGGTTGATCCAAAGGAAAAGCCCGTCAAAGATCATTTGCGTCGGTCGGCAGCAGAGAAACGGAAAGCAATCGACGAGGAGGTGGCTTGACCCTTGGAGCCAAAGTTCATACGCGAAGTTTACCACTCCGAGTGGCTCGTGAACGTCGTCATGGTCCCCACGAAGGACAAGTCTCTCCGCATGTGTATCGATTTTTAGCATATCAATAAGGTCTACCCGAAAGATCACTTTCCGCTCCCCCCGCATCTATCAGATTGTCGACTCCACTGTGGGATGTGAGCGTTTATATTTTCTTGATGTACACTCTGGTTACCATCAGATCCGTCTGTTTGGTCTAGATAAAATAAAAACGGCTTTTATCACCCCTTTCGCGTGTTTCTGCTATATCACCATGCCTTTTGGTTTCAAAAATGTTGGCGCTACTTTCATGCGTATGATTCAGAAATGCATGCTTGATCAAATCAGTCGGAATGTCGAAGCTTATATGGATGATATCATAGTCAAGTCTCGCAAAGGTTCCGACCTGCTGACGGACTTGGCAGAAACATTCACCAATCTGAGGAAATATGACATCAAGTTGAATCCGGCTAAGTGCACTTTTGGAGTTCCTGGTGGCAAGTTACTTGGTTTCTGTAACACCCAAAAGATTTCAACTTTTATTTCCTTGATTTCCTTACATTTTTAAATTTTTGGGTTGACAAAAACTTTGAAGCTATCTTACTAATCTTCATGAGAGAAACCTTTGGAGCTTCTTTTCCACCAAACAATTTTTGAGATATTCTTTTCGCCCTTTCTCAAAACGAATTGGTTGAGAGAATATCCTTTCTTTCACAAATTTTGAAATTTTTCCATAAGCCTTTTTATTTATTTCTTCAAAAGGAATTAATTATCCCTTCTGTTTTAAAGTCTTTTTACATCTCTCTTAGCCCTAAAGTTTCATTTTCAATGTTTACCAAAACTTGAGGAGGGCTGGATCACCCTTCATATTTTTATTTTAATAAAAGGAGTTTTTCTGTAATCAGTTTGAGCCCCTGCAATTTTACAAAGGATCCCCTATATTCCTTTGGGTTCTTGACCCCTAACTTTTGCAGTTTGCAGTACTGAGTAACCTCATTCTATTCCCTCCAAAACTTTAGGTTCTCAAGTTTGAAAAGTTCAAATTATGTTTGACTGAAGTTTGACCCCAGAAACTTATTTTTAATTCAAACCTGTCTTAAACTCCTTCAAAAATTCTGAATTTTTTTACAGTGTCTTTTCTTCCAATGAGAGTGCTCCCCTCAAAAAATCACCTCCAAATTCTCCCTGCAGCTATGCTTTTCATTCAGTCGAACACCTCACCTACACCCTGACTGAAGCTGTCTGAATTAAATTCAGACCAAACTTCAGATAGAGCGCAGCTCTCTCCCCCTTCGCCAATCTCGCTAGTATCAACACATTGGTCATCGATCATGTGCATTAAGCCTATCCGCAGTGCCGCCCGCAGCTTGGACACATCTCCCCGTCGGTGGCTAGCCGACAGAGCCGGTCAATGCTCAGGCAGCGGCTCTGCAGCAGCCGCAGCAGCCCCCCTGCTGCAATTCTGCGCCGCCCAGCACCGCCCTTTGCTCCTACTTCCTCCGCGTGTCCTCCTTCCACAGTGCACGCTGCGAAGACCATCGCCATGCACCGTGCAGCTCAGAGCACGGGTTCTGTAGCCGCAGTGCGCACCAATGGCCGCGTCGTCGCCGCGTTGCCACAGCCGATGAACAGCTCCCCTTCGGTCAAAAATGAGACCCCTGTGGTGGTTAGGTTCGATCCAAGCCACCTAATCCCCTGCCCGAGCCTCTACATCACCGGAATCGTTCGCCGGAGTTATCTTCGATCTCCTCGCATCACTGGAGTTGCTGCCGCCGGAGACCTCCTGCCGTCGATGTGGAGCTCTCCCTGCAGCCCAATCCTGCTCCATCAGATGGGCGAGTCAACGGTGAGTGCTTCCGCACCCTCAGCCGGCTCCCCTCACCCTCCTATCATTATCGGCGATCACCGGAAGCTTCTGGCGCCGGTGAAGCTTTCGAACCTCACAGGGGGACCCCCTTTGTTAGTGTCTCCCTCTCCCTCCGAAGCATTTTGTTGGAAACGTTTTCGGCCAGAAGCTGTTTTCCTTTTGGGCAAACGCCTTTCCCCTCTGGCGCTTTGACAAATCTCAGGCTAGCCCCCGTTTCTAATAAAACTTATTGCAGATTAGTCCCTCAAACTGTTTTGGTTATAACTTTTGATCAATACTTATTTTCAGTGATTCGTTTTGCAAATTGTTCCTGGTGATGCCTAGTTTATTTTAAGATTTCTCTAAAAATATTTTGAGGCCCGTAGCTAGGCAGTGCCACTTATGCCATTGTTTGATGTATACCGTAGATTCCGACACCGATATCACCGACGTCAACTGTACCGAGCTTGATCCCGACTATGTGGAACCAGGCAAGCACATTTGAACTCTAGATGTGTTGTTTGCTAACCTAACTCATATTTAATACTAATCACCTTGCATATTTCATACATGCTATATAGATTTCAATAATGATAAAAAATTGATGATGGAAAGTGTTGGTTAGGAAAAGTTGTGGAATAGCCTAGTCACGCGGAACGTGATCGGTTATGGCCTTGTCATGACATGTGCACGATAGTGCTGGTAAAATAATTCATTACCTGCTGGAAATAAAGATTTTCAAAAGATACTGCTTCTGATGAATGCCAAAAGGTTTTTGCAAATAAAAAGTAAGCTTAGGATTTGCAAAAATTACGGAAACGCAATACATGGCAAAATCTGTGAAAAACAGAACAAGAGGTAGTAAATAATTTATTTGAGGCACTTGAGTAACTCAAATCAAAAGACCCAGAACAGATGCCAGAAAGAAAATTATATAGAACATGCTGTCAAAACAATTAAGATAAAAACATGATCTAGTGATTTTTGGGGAATTTTTCCGTCAAGCAGACAGAATCATGATGTCATAATTTTTGAACTTTCTTGCAATCGGAGGCTATAACTTGGCACAGCTAAAAAATAAAGATACAATGATGCCGCTACAGTAGTAAAAAGCATTAAGACCACTAAAAAAGAAAGTAAAAACAAATTGGGTTGCCTCCCAACAAGGGCTTTCTTTTATGCCTTTGAGCTAGGCATAATGCAAGAAGGAGGATCATGATTCTCCGAGGTCATCGGAATTATAAAAACCTTCAAACGGATCCTCAACAAGTTCATCGTTGTTTTTCCTAGGAAATGGGTACGTACCTTTCGCTTTCCCACATAAGCGTATGTGTCCTTTACCTATATCAATGAAGCCTCTCATGGCTCGGAGGAAGTCCCTTCCAAGCATCAAACCTTAACATGCTTGACAACTAAAGGCAAAGTAAATAATTTTTTTGTTGTGGTTTATGGTATAAGACTCTAAAGCAAAAACTAGAAAGCAAACTAATAAGACTAAAAAGCAAAGGCAAAGGATATCATGCAACTCCCCTGTCTGGAAGACTTGAGTCCCCGGCAACGACGCCAGAAAACTCTTGCTTGATGACGAGATGATGTATATACTCTTGCACCCCGTTGGTTACCCCAGGTGGAAGGTTGAGTTGTAGTCAGCAGAAAGTTTTCCCTCACACAGAACTGTAAGGTTTATCAAACCAAGAGGGCTCCTAGGCTCAACAAGTAGGTGTCTTCGACCCTGGCGCTAGCAGAAGACGTGGACCTGCACACACAACAAATAACTTTGCTCCCAAAGATTACAGAGAGGTTGTCAATCTCTTTGGCCTTGTAGTTTGCAAAGGATTAAAAAACAAGCGGGAAAGTAATAGTTATTGCAACGGGAAAGTAAATGAAATGGTAAATGATGGAGGTGTAAACAATGATGGTGATATGGACCGGAGTCACATGATGTTCACTAGTGATGTCTCTCTCCAAACTGACGATAAACAACTATGCTTGGGTAAACAAATCACAATTGGGCAATTGACAGAACTATGAACGCACCGCAATGCTAATTATGCTACTTGATAGTTAGAGGTTCAATAGTAATGGGCAGTACGCCAAGACAAGTAGACCGTTTATTCATTAGCATCTACTTACTAATCATCCACCTTGAGATATCTATCCAGAACATCTCGCCGGTATTAAGTTGTGACCCCACCCAAAGTGTAAACTCCAAGCAACAGACAAGTGCATTAATGAATTATTCGTAAGGTAAACAATCCTTGCAACCGTTGTCACAAGCACCGTTGTTTTCTCCCTGGTGGCAACAAGCACATCACCTAGTCTCATGTTTCTGTTACTCAAGCTAGACATCGACGGGCATGTACCCACAATCATGCATAATGCTCCCTCTTGGAGTTACAATCTACTACTCGGCCAAAGCAATAAGTAGCAACGGAGAACATGCACGAATCACTAAGGAACATAATATAAAAGGAAAATATATAACTCATAACAATCTGACCATAATCTCATAATCCATCGGATCCCAACAAACAGAGCATAGCAATAGCAAGAGAATAACATCGATGCCTTGATCATGTAGGGCAGCTCACAAGGACTAACCATTGAAGCACAAGATTGGAGAGAAGACATCACATAGCTACTGGTCATGGACTCAAGGTCCAAGGAGGACTAGTCACAACACGTCCGGGTGGCATCCATGGTGGTGGAGAAGCTCCCGGAGGTCAATCCTCCCTCCGGCAGGGTGCCGGGAAGAGGTCTCCTAACGCTCCCGATCTCGGAAGCGCTGCGGCGCTGGAACGATGGAGAAATTCGCGATTATGGAAGTTATGAAAGGGTTTCATCTCGGGACTCTAAATATAGGCCAAAGGAGGGCACTGGAGGAGGTGGGACCCACCCAGACGGCCTCTTGGCACGCCCTAGGGCCTGGTCGCGCCAACATGTTGCGTGGGAGGCCCCATCCCCCCTGTGGCCCATCTTCGGTGATCCGGAAGCTTCTGTTTCCCTGATTTTATATATATATATATATTTGGAATTTTTCGGGCATCCGAAAATTGGGTAAAATCTACCGCAAAATAGACACTAGCACATAGAAACTGACACTGGGTACACCGAGTTACTAGGTTAGTCCAAATATGTGTAAAATGATATAAAAGTGTAGAAAAACATATAACAATGTCACTCAAAAGATTATGGAACAAGCATAAATTATAGATACGTTCGGGACGTATCCGGATGCTGACACGTCTCCGACGTATCTATAATTTTTTGCTTCTTCCATGCTGTTATATTATCATTCTTGGATGTTTTACAATCATTTTACTAGAAATTTATATTATTTTTTGGGACTAACCTATTAATGATTGCAAAATTGCACAATTTCTTGTTTGACACTTTGATTTGTAGGAATTAATTAGAAATTACCGAAAAAACGTAAAAGGAGCCTTGTTGGAGGACCACTCTGACTCTCAAAATCTGTCCACAAACAGTTTTAAAAATCGTCAGTTTGACGCATGAAGACGCCGTCAAATGGAAAACGCTAAAACTAGGAAAGTGTGGTGAATTTTGTGGCAATGATTCTGGACTACAAATTCGTTTAAAATTGTGTTTGTATGCGATCTGGAGACCCGTTTTGCTGAAGGAAAATATCTGATTACGGGATCACGAGAATTATTCTGCCAAGCCACCACTTTAGAGACTCATGAGGGTTGTGAGGAGCCCCTAGGAAGGTTCTAGAGGTGCCCGAGAGCCATTGGATCAAGGTTCCATCCATCAGAGGGCCATAGAGCACCAAAGAGGCACATATAAGGAGAGAAAAAACCCTAATTTTGATAGAGCCACCAAGAGCCACGAATTTGCCTCTCCCTTGACAGCCGCCAAGAAGGGGAGTTGCTCCTCTATTGCAGCACTAAGACCAAGGAAGAAGCAGGGGCAAGGGGCTGCTACCCATCACCACCGCCGCCTCCCATCGCCGGGGTCGTGGCCGCCATCGCCTCCATCTCTTCGGGGCTGCAACTCTCGATCAACAAATATCTCTTTCTCACCATGATAATGTGTGAGTAATACTCCTCGGGGCTGAGGGTATGTACTACCAGCTATCTGTTCAATCTCTCTTTCTCGTGTTCTTGAGATGGCACGATCTTGATGTATCGCGAGCTTTATTAATATAGATGAATCATATGGAGGTTTCCCCTCTCTATCTTCTTGTGATGAATTGAGTTTTCCCTTTGAAGTTTTTTATCGGATTGAGTTTTTAAGGATTTGAGACCACTTGATGTACGTATCGTGATGAGATATCCGTGGTGACAATGGGATGTTCTATTGTTCCACTTGATGTAAGTTTTGGTGATCAACTTGCGGGTTCTGTGACCTTGGGAATCTATGCATATTGGTTGGCACATGTTTTCGTCTGGACTCTCTGGTAGAAACTTTGGGGCACTATTTGAAGTTCTTTGTGTTGGATTGAACATGATGAATCAGAAATTATGTGATGTGCATATCATATAATCATGCCCATGGGTACTTGTGGCGACATTGGAGTATCTAGGTGACATTAGGGTTTTGGTTGATGTGTATCTTAAGGTGTTATTTTAGTACAAACTCTAGGGCTGTTTGTGACACTTATAGGGATAGCTCATAAAATTGATCAGAAAAGATAACTTTGAGGTGGTTTCGTACCCTACAATAATTTCTCCGTTTGTTCTCCTCTATTTGTGACTTTGGAGTGAACTCTTTGTCGTACGTGAGGGATTTATATATGATTCAACTATGTTAGTATTGTTGAGAGAACTTGCACTACTGAAATTATGGACCCTAGGCCTTGTTTCCAAGCATTAACACAATGTTCTGCTCACTGTTTACTATTTGTTACCTTGCTGTTTTTAATTTTTCAGATTACAAAAACCTATATCTACCATCCATATTACACTTGTATCACCACGCTTCGCGGAACTAGTGCACCTATATAATTTATCATTGTATTGTGTGTGTTGGGGACAAAAGAAACTCTTTGTTATTTGATTGCAGGGTTGCTTGGGAGAGACCATCTTCATGCTACGCCTCCCACGGATTGATAAACCTTACGTCATCCACTTGAGGGAAATTTGCTAATGTCCTATAAAACTCTGCGCTTGGAGGCCCAACACGAGTCTACAAGAAGAAAGTTGTGTAGTAGACATCAGGGATGGGCATTCTGATGTCCTGACTCAGCGAGAGTAATATGCAGTTCCATTGAGTCATTCCTGGGAAAAAGGCCAAGTCACTCGGCTAGATAGCGTTGGACGTGGTGTTTGGAAATGAGAAGAATTTTCGCAAGGAAAGGTTAACATTTGAAGTTGTGGACTTCTAGAGCGCATACCATGCCATCCTTGGTCGTCCAGCTTATGCTCATTTCATGGCCCACCCATGTTACGTGTATCTCAAGATGAAGATGCCTGGACCAAGGGGTGTGATCATAGTCACAGGGAACCGACAGAGGGCTGAAGAGTGCTTACAAAAAGGCTCTAAGATTGCCGACCAGCAGATGGCTGTGGTTGAGTTAGAAGAATAATGGAAGAATGATGATCCTGCCGACCTGGTGCGCTCGAAGAAGCTCACTTCTGAGTTTGCTTTTGAGTCGACAGGTGACGTAAAGAAGTGAGCATTCACCCGACAGATCCTGATGCTGCCCCGACCAACATCTCAACGACACTTGACAGCAAATAGGAAGCCACACTCATCGAGTTCCTCCATGAGAACTGGGACATCTTCGCATGGAAGCCTTCTGACATGCCGGGTGTACCTAGGGACTGGCTGAGCATGGATTGAGGGTTGATCCAAAGGCAAACCCTTTCAAAGAGCATTTGCGTGGGTCGGCAGCAGAGAAACGGAAAGCAGTCGACGAGGAGGTGGCTCGACTCTTGGAGTCAAAGTTCATACGTGAACTTTACCACTCTGAGTGGCCCGCGGATGTCGTCATGGTCCCCAACAAGGACAAGGCTCTCCGCATGAGTATCAATTTTAAGCATATCAATAATGTCTACCCAAAAGATCACTTTCCGCTCCCCCCGCATCGATCAGATTGTCGACTCCACTCCGGTGTGTGAGCGTTTATCTTTTCTTGATGCATGCTCTGGTTACCATCAGATCCGTCTGTTTCGTCGAGATAAAATAAAAAAGGCTTTTATCACCCCTTTGGTGTGTTTCTGCTATATCACCACGCCTTTTGGTTTGAAAAATGTTGGCGCTACTTCCTTGCGTATGATTCAGAAATGCCTGCTTGATCAAATCAGTCGGAATATCGAATCTTATATGGATGATATCATAGTCAAGTCTCGCAAATGTTTCGACCTGCTAACTGACTTGGCAGAAACATTCACCAATCTGAGGAAATATGACATCAAGTTGAATCCGGATAAGTGCACTTTTGGAGTTCCAGGTGGCAAGTTACTTGGTTTCTGTAACACCCAAAAATTTTCAACTTTTATTTCCTTGATTTCCTTACATTTTTAAATTCTTGTCTTGACAAAAACTTTGAAGCTCTCTTACTAATCTTCATGAGATAATCCTTTGGAGCTTCTTTTTTGCCAAACAATTCTTGAGATATTCTTTTGGCCCTTTCTCAAAATGAATTGGTTGAGAGAATATCCTTTCTTTTACAAATTTGGAAAATTTTCCATAAGCCTTTTATTTATTTCTTCAAAAGGAATTAATAACCCCTTCTATTTTAAAGTCTTTTTACATCTCTCCTAGCCCTAAAGTTTCATTTTGAATGTTTTCCAAAACTTTAGGAGGGATGGATCACCCTTCATATTTTTATTTCAATAAAAGGAATTTTTCTGTAATCAGTTTGAGCCCCTACAATTTTACAAAGGATCCCCTATATTCCTTTGGATTCTTGACCCCAAACTTTTGCAGTTTGTAGTCCTTAGTAACCTCATTCTATTCCCTCAAAAACTTTAGGTTCTCAAGTTTGAAAATTTTAAAATATGTTTGACTGAAGTTTGACCCCAAAAACTTATTTTTAATTCAAACCTGTCTTAAACTCCTCCAAAAATTCTGAGATTTTTTGCAGTATCTTTTCTTCCAATGAGAGTGCTCCCCTCAAAAATTCAGCTCCAAATTCTCCCTACACCTATGCTTTTCATTCTGTCGAGCACCTCACCTGCACCCTGACTGAAGCTGTCTGAATTAAATTCAGACCAAACTTCAGACAGAGCGCAACTCCCTCGCCCTTGGCCAATCTCGCGAGTATTAACGCGTTGACCATCAATCCTGTGCATTGAGCCTATCCGCAGTGTCGCCCGCAGCTTGGACGCATCTTCACGTCAATGGCTAGCTGACAGAGTCGGCCAATGCTGAGGCAGCGGCTCTACAGCAGCCATAGCAGCCCCCTGCTGCAATCCCGCGCCGCCCCGCAACGCCCTTTGCTCCTGTGGCCTCCGTGTGTCTCCTTCGACAGTGCACGCCACGAAGACCGTCGCCATGCACCGCGCAGCTCAGAGCACGGGTTCTGCAGCCACAGTGCGAAGCAATGGCCGCGTCATCGCCGTGTTGCCACAGCCGATGACCAGCTCCCCTTCGGTCTAAAATGAGACCCCTGTGGTGGTTAGGATCGATCCAAGCCACCTAATCCCCTGCCCGATCCACTGCATCACCGGAATCGCTCGGCGGAGTTATCGTCGATCTCCTCGCATCACTGGAGTTGCTGCAGCCGGAGACCTGCTTCCTTCGACGCAAAGCTCACCCCGTAGCCCAATCCTCCTCCATCAGACGGGCGAGTCAACGGTGAGTGCTGCCGCACGCTCAGCTGGCTCCCTTCTCCCTCCTATCGTCGCCGGCGATCACCAGAAGCTTCTGGCACCGGTGAAGCTTTCGAACCTGACAGGCGGACCCCCTCTGTCAGTGTCTCCCTCTCCCTCCGAAGCATTTCGTTTGAAACGTATTCGGCCAGAAGCTGTTTTCCTTTTGGGGAAACGCCTTTCCCCTCGGGCGCTTTGACAAATCTCAAGCTAGCCCCCGTTTCTAATAAAACTTATTGCAGATTAGTCTCCAAAACTTTTTTGGTTATAACTTTTGATCCATAACTTATTTTCACTGATTCTTTTTGCAAATTGTTCCTGGTAATGCCTAGTTTATTTTCAGTTTTTTCTAAAAATATCTTGAGGAAAGTAGCTAGGCAGTGCCACTTATGCCATTGTTTGATGTATACCGTATATTCCGACAACGAGATGACCTACGTCAACTGTACCGAGCTTGATCCCCACTACGTGGAACCAGGCAAGCATGTTTGAACTCTTGATGTGCTGTTTGCTAACCTAACTCATATTTAATACTCATCACCTTGCATATTTCATACATGCTATATATATTTCAACAATGATAAAAAAAATTGATGATGGCAAGTGTTGGTTATGAAAGGTTGTGGAATAGCCTAGTCACGCAGAACGTGATAGGTTATGGCCTTGTCATGACATGTGCACGATAGTGCTGGTAAAATAATTCATTACCTGCTGGAAATCAAGATTTTAATGAAAAGATACTGCTTCTTATGAATGACAAAAGGTTTTTGCAAATAAAAGTAAGCTTAGGATTTGCAAAAATGATGAAAACGCAAAACATGACAGAATCTGTGAAAAACAGAATAAAGGTAGTAAATAATTTATTTGGGGCACTTCTACAACTCAAATCAATAAACTCAGATCACATGCCAGAAAGGAAATAATATAGATCATGCTATCAAAATAATTAAGATTAAAAAGATGATCTGGTGATTTTTGGCGAATTTTTCCGTCAAGCAGATAAAATCTGTTTCTCGACAGCATGTCATAATTTTTGAACTTTCTTGCATTGGGAGGCTATAACTTGGCACAAAGCTTAAAAATAAAGATACAATGATGTTGCTACAATAGTAACAAGCATCAAGACCACTAAAACAGAAAGTAAAAACAAATTGGGTTGCCTCCCAACAAGCGCTTTCTTTTATGCCTTTGAGCTGGGCATAATGCAAGAGGGAGGATCAAGATTCTCCAAGGTCATCGGAATTATAAAAACCTTCAAACGGATCCTCAACAAGTTCATCCTTATTTTTCCTAGGAAATGAGTATGTACCTTTTGCTTTCCCACGTAAGCGTATGTGTCCTTTACCTATATCGATGAAGCCTCTCATGCCTCGGAGGAAGTCCCTTCCAAGCATCAAACCTTAACATGCTTGACAACTAAAGGCAAAGTAACTAATTGTTTCTGTGGTTTTTGGTATAAGACTCTAAAGAAAAAACTAGAAAGCAAACTAATAAGACTAAAAAGCAAAGGTAAAGGATATCATGCAACTCCCCTGCCTTGAAGACTGGAGTCCCCGACAATGGCGCCAGAAAACTCTTGCTTGATGATGATATGATGTATATACTTCTCACACCCCGTTGGTTACCCCAAGTGGAAGGTTGAGATGTAGTCAGCAGCAAGTTTTCCCTCACACAAAACTATAAGGTTTATCGAACCAAGATGGCTCCTAGGCTCAACAAGTAGGTGTCTTCCACCCTGGTGCTAGCAGAAGACGTGGACCTGCACACACAACAAATAACTTTGCTCCCAAAGAGTACAGAGAGGTTGTCAATCTCTTTGGCCTTGTAGTTTGCAAAGGATCAAAACATAAGTGGGAAAGTAATAGTGATTGCAATGGGAAAGTAAATGAAACGGTTAATGATGGAGGTGTAAAGAATGATGGTGATATGGACCGGAGTCACATTATGTTCACCAGTGATGTCTCTCTCCCAAAAGACGATAAACAACTATGCTTGGGTAAACAAATCACAATTGGGAAATTGACAGAATTATGAACGCACTGCAATGCTAATTATGCTACTTGATAGTTAGAGGTTCAATAGTAATGGGCGGTACGCCAAGACAAGTAGCCGTTTATTCATCAGCATCTACTTACTAATCATCCACCTTGAGATATCTATCCAGAACATATCGCCGGTATTAAGTTGCGAGCCCCACCCAAAGTGTAAACTCAAAGCAACAGACAACTGCATTAACGAACTATGCGTAAGGTAAACAATCCTTGCAACCGTGGTCACAAGCACCATTGTTTTCTCCCTGGTGGCAACAAGCACATCCCCTAGCTAGTCTCATGTTTTTGTCACTCAAGCTAGACATCGAGGGGCATGAACCCAAAATCATGCATAACGCTCCCTCTTGGAATTACAATCTACTACTCAGCCAAAGCAATAAATAGCAACAGAGAACATGTACGAATCACTAAGGAACATAATATAAAAGGATAATAAAATATATAACTCATAACAATCTGAACATAATCTCATAATCCATTGGATCCCAACAAACCGAGCATAGCAATAGCAAGAGAATTACATAGATGCCTTGATCATGTAGGGCAGCTCACAAGGACTAACCAATGAAGCACAAGATTGGATAGAAGACATCACATAGCCACTGGTCATGGACTCATGGTCCAAGGATGACTACTCACGGCACGTCCGGGAGGCGTCCATGGTGGTGGAGAAGCTCCCGGAGGTCAATCCTCCCTCCGACAGGGTGCCGGGAAGAGGTCTCCTGATGCTCCCGATCTCGGAAGCGCTGCGGTGGCGGAACGGTGGAGAAATTCACAATTTTGGAAGTTATGGAAGGGTTTCCTCTCGGGACTCTAAATATAGGCCAAAGGACGGCACCGGGGGAGGTGGGACCCAACCAGAAGGCCTCCTGGTACGGCCTAGGGCCTGGCCGCACCAGCAGGTCGCCTGGGAGGCCCGTGGCCCCCCTCTGGACCATCTTCGGTGATCCGGAAACTTCTGTTTCGCTGATTTTTTATATATGTTTTGGAATTTTTCGGGCTTCCGAAAATTGGGTAAAAGCCACTGCAAAATAGACATCAGCAGACAAAAACTGGCACTGGGTGCGCTGAGTTACTAGGTTAGTCCAAACATGTGGAAAATGGTATAAAAGTGTAGCAAAACGTATAACAATGCCACTCAAAAGATCATGGAACAAGCAGAAATTATAGGTACGTTCGGGACGTATCACGATGCTGACACGTCTCCAACGTATCTATAATTGTTTGCTTGTTCCATGCTGTTATATTATCATTCTTGGATGTTTTACAATCATTTTACTACAAACTTATATTATTATTTGGAACTAACCTATTAATGATTGCAAAATTGCACAAGTTCTTGTTTCACACTTTGATTTGTAGGAATTAATTTGAAATTATTGACAAACGTAAAAGGAGCCTTGTTGGAGGAGCACTCTGACGCTCCTGAAATCTGTACAGAAACATTTTTTAAAGATTGTCAGTTTGACCCGCAGAAAATGTCGTCAAATGGAAAACGCTAAAACCAGGAAATTGTGGTGCATTTTATGGCAATGATTCTGGACTACAAATTCGTTCAAAATGGTGATTGTATGCGATCTGGAGACCCATTTTACCGAAGGAAAATATCTGATTACGGGATCATGAGAATTATTCTGCCAAGCCACGACTTTGGAGACTCATGAGGGTTGTGAGGAGCCCCTAGGAAGCTTCTAGAGGTGCCCGAGAGCCATTGGATCAAGGGTCCATCCATCGGAGGGCCATAGAGCACCACAGAGGCACATATAAGGAGGGAAAAAACTAATTTTGGTAGAGCCACCAAGAGCCATGAATTTGCCACTCCCTTGGCAGCCGCCAAGAAGGGGAGAGGCTCCTCCATTGTAGCACCAAGACCAAGGAAGAAGGAGGGGCAAGGAGCTGCTACCCATCACAACCGCCGCCTCCCGTCGCCGGTGCCGTGGCCGCCATCGCCTCCATATCTTCGGGGTTGCACCTCTCCATCAACAAATCTCTCTTTCTCACCATGATAATGTGTGAGTAATACTCCTCGGGGCTGAGGGTATGTACTACTAGCTTTGTGTTCAATCTATCTTTCTCGTGTTCTTGAGATGGCACGATCTTGATGTATCGTGAGCTTTATTAACATAGATGAATCATATGGAGTTTTCCCCTCTCTATCTTCTTGTGATGAATTGAGTTTTCCCTTTGAAGTTTTCTTATCGGATTGAATCTTTAAAGATTTGAGAACACTTGTTGTATGTCTTGTGATGAGATATCCGTGGTGACAATGGGATGTTCTACTGATCCACTTGATTTAAGTTTTGGTGATCAACTTGTGGGTTCCGTGACCTTGGGAATCTATGCATATTGGTTGCCACATGTTTTCGTCTTGACTCTCCGGTAGAAACTTTGGGGCACTCTTTGAAGTTCTTTGTGTTGGATTGAACATGATGAATCTGAAATTATGTGATGCATATCGTATAATCATGCCCATGGGTACTTGTGGTGACATTGGAGTATCTAGGTGACATTAGGGTTTTGGTTGATGTGTATCTTAAGGTGTTATTTTAGTACAAACTCTAGGGCTGTTCGTGACACTTATAGGATAGCTCTTAAGAGTGTTCAGAAAAGATAACTTTGTGGTGGTTTCGTACCCTACATTAATTTCTTCGTTTGTTCTCCTCTATTTGTGACTTTGGAGTGAACTCTTTGTCGCACGTGAGGGATTTATATATGATTCAACTATGTTAGTATTGTTGAGAGAACTTGCACTTGTCAAAGTATAAGGACCCTAGGCCTTGTTTCCAAGCATGAATACAATGTTCTGCTTGCTGTTTACTTTTAGTTACCTTGCTGTTTTTATTTTTTCAGATTACAAAAACCTATATCTACCATCCATATTACACTTGTATCACCACTCTTCGCGGAACTAGCGCACCTATACAATTTACCATTGTATTCGGTGTGTTGGGGACACAAGAGACTCTTTGTTATTTGATTGCAGGGTTGCTTGGGAGAGACCATCTTCATGCTACGCCTCCCACGGATTGATAAACCTTACGTCATCCACTTGAGGGAAATTTGCTAATGTCCTATAAAACTCTGCGCTTGGAGGCCCAACACGAGTCTACAAGAAGAAAGTTGTGTAGTAGACATCAGGGATGGGCATTCTGATGTCCTGACTCAGCGAGAGTAATATGCAGTTCCATTGAGTCATTCCTGGGAAAAAGGCCAAGTCACTCGGCTAGATAGCGTTGGACGTGGTGTTTGGAAAAGAGAAGAATTTTCGCAAGGAAAGGTTAACATTTGAAGTTGTGGACTTCTAGAGCGCATACCATGCCATCCTTGGTCGTCCATCTTATGCTCGTTTCATGGCCCGCCCATGTTACGTGTATCTCAAGATGAAGATGCCTGGACCCAAGGGTGTGATCACAGTCATGGGGAACCGACATAGGGCTGAAGAGTGCTTACAGAAAGGCTCTAAGATTGCTGGCCAGCAGATGGTTGTGGTTGAGTTAGAAGAATACTTGAAGAAGCTGATCCTGCCGACCTGATGCGCTCGAAGAAGCCCACTTCTGAGTTTGTTTTTGAGTCGACAGGTGACGTAAAGAAGTGAGCATTCACGCGACAGTTCCTGATGCTGCCTCGACCAACATCTCAACGACACTCGACAGCAAATAGGAAGCCGCACTCATCGAGTTCCTCCATGAGAACTGGGATATCTTCGCATGGAAGCCTTCTGACATGCCAAGTGTACCTAGGGAACAACTTGAGCACCGATTGAGGGTTGATGCAAAGGCAAAGCTCGTGAAAAAGCATTTGCGTCGGTCGGCAACAGAGAAATGGAAAGTAATCGACGAGGAGGTGGCTCGATTATGGAGGCAATGTTCATACGCGAAGTTTACCACTCCGAGTGGCTAGCGATTGTCGTCATGGTCCCCAATAAGGACAAGTCTCTCCGCATGTGTATTGATTTTAAGCATATCAATAAGGTCTACCCAAAATATCACTTTCCGCTCCCTCGAATCGATCAGATTGTCGACTCCACTGTGGGGTGTAAGCGTTTATCTTTTCTTGATGCATACTCTGGTTACCATCAGATCCGTCTGTTTGGGCCTGATAAAATAAAAACTTCTTTTATCACCCCTTTCACGTGTTTCTGCTATATCACCATGCCTTTTGGTTTCAAAAATGTTGGCGCTACTTTCATGCATATGATTCAAAAATGCTTGCTAGATCAAATCAGTCGGAATGTCGAAGCTTATATGGATGATATCCTAGTCAAGTCTCGCAAAGGTTCCGACCTGCTGACTGACTTGGCAGAAACATTGTGCAATTTGAGGAAATATGACATCAAGTTGAATCCGGCTAAGTACACTTTTGGAGTGCCTAGTGGCAAGTTAATTGGTTTCAATAACACCCAAAAACTTTCAACTTTTATTTCCTTGATTTCCTTGGATTTTTAAATTTTTGGTTTGACAAAAACTTTGAAGCTCTCTTACTAATCTTCATGAGAGAAACCTTTGGAGCTTCTTTTCCACCAAACAATTTTTGAGATATTCTTTTGGCCCTTTCTCAAAATGAATTGGTTGAGAGAATATCCTTTCTTTTACAAATTTGGAAATTTTTCCATAAGCCTTTTATTTATTTCTTCAAAAGGAATTAATCACCCATTTTGTTTTAAAGTCTTTTTACATCTCTCCTAGCCCTAAAGTTTCATTTTGAATGTTTTCCAAAACATTAGGAGGGATGGATCTCCTTTCATATTTTTATTTCAATAAAAGGAAATTTTCTCTAATCAGTTTGAGCCCCTGCAATTTTACAAAGGATCCCCTATATTCCTTTGGATTCCTGATCCCAAACTTTTGTAGTTTGTAGTCCTTAGTAACCTCATTCTATTCCCTCAAAAACTTTTGGTTCTCAAGTTTGAAAATTTCAAATTATGTTTGACTGAAGTTTGACCCTAGAAACTTATTTTTAATTCAAACCTGTCTTAATCTCCTCCAAAAATTCTGAAATTTTTTGCAGTGTCTTTTCTTCCAATGAGAGTGCTCCCCTCAAAAATTCAGCTCCAAATTCTCCGTGTAGCTATGCTTTTCATTCTGTTGAGGACCTCACCTGCACCCTGACTGAAGCTATCTGAATTAAATCCAGACCAAACTTCAGACAGAGTGCAACTCCCTCCCCCTTCGCCAATCTCACCAGTATCAATGAGTTGGCCGTCGATCCTGTGCATTGAGCCTATCCGCAGCGCCGCCCGCAACTTGGACGCATCTCCCCGTCGGTGGCTAGCCGATAGAGCCGACCAATGCTCAGGCAGCGGCTCTACAGCAGCCGTAACAGCCACCTGCTGTAATCCCGCATTGCCCGTCACCGCCCTTTGCTCCTGCTGCCTCCGCATGTCCTCCTTCGACAGTGCACACCGCGAAGACCGTCGCCATGCATCGCGCAGCTCAGAGCACGGGTTCTGCAGCCGAAGTGCGTAGCAATGGCCGCGTCGTCACCGTGTTGCCACAGCCGATTACCATCTCCCTTTCGGTAAAAAACGAGACCCTTGTGGTGGTTAGGTTCGATCCAAGCCACCTAATCCCCTGCGTGAGCCTGTGCATCACCGGAATCGCTCGCCAGAGTTATTGTCGATCTCCTCGCATCACTGGAGTTGCTGCCATCGGAGACGTGCTGTCGTCGACGTGAAGCTCCCCCGCAGCCCAATCCTGCTCCATCAGACGGGCGAGTCAACGGTGAGTGCTGCCGCACCCTCAGCTGGCTCCCCTCTCCCTCCTATCGTCGTCGGCGATCACCGGAAGCTTCTCGCGTCGATGAATCTTTCGAACCTGACAAGGGGACCCCCTCTGTCAGTGTCTCCCTCTCCCTCCGAAGCGTTTCGTTGGAAACGTATTCGGCCAGAAGCTATTTTCCTTTTGGGGAAACGCCTTTCCCCTCTGGCGCTTTGACAAATCTAAGGCTAGCCCCCGTTTCTAATAAAACTTATTGTAGATTAGTCCCTGAAACTGTTTTGGTTATAGCTTTTGATCCAGAACTTATTTTTCGGTGATTCTTTTTGTTAATTGTTCCTGGTTATGCCTAGTTTATTTTAATATTTTTCGATTTTTTTAGGCCAGTAGCTAGGCAATGGCACTTATGCCATTGTTTGATGTATACCGTAGGTTCCGACTAATGTACGTCAATTGTACCGAGCTTGATCCAGACTACGTGGAACCAGGTAAGCATGTTTGATCTCTTGATGTGTAGTTTGCTAACCTAATCATATTTAATACTCATCACCTTGCATATTTCATAAATGATATATATATTTCACCAATGATAAAAAAATTGATGATGGCAAACGTTGGTTATGAAAGGTTGTGGAATAGCCTAGTCACGCGGAATGTGATAGGTTATGGCCTTGTCATGACATGTGCACGATAGTGCTGGTAAAAATTTGGTAAACTCCAATGTCGACCTAGATTGAGTCTTGTCCGTGTCATACTTCTATATCGTGCTACCACAGTTTCCTAGATAATGGATTCGGTATAGTCAGTTGTAGACCTATTCTCAGTCACACAACATTAGAGGGGCCGGTATGAAGGTATCCATGGCCCTCGACTAAATCTAGTCATCCGGTCAGCAGGGCACTCCCCGTGAGCGTGCAGTATAAATATTTTTGATCCCATCCTAGTCGAGGTCGGAGCCTCCCCGTCTTATGGTTTTGCCTTGGCAACGTAGTCCGGGTGAAGACGGGCTTCGCGGAGGCTAAATGGGTGTCTGCTGATTCTGAGTGTCCACTTCTAAACAGCCATACACGATATTAGTCATAATTTCTATTGAAAACCGTGAGCTATGGGTAAAGAGTACACCCTCTACAGAGTCAAAACTATTCGAGTAGTCGTGTCCCCGGTCAAGGACTTTGTTTCACGAGTCAAGTGTCGTTCCTAGAGTCGGTGTTTGGATTATAAACGGTGATAATAATAATGGATGTGGAAAATTATATGATGAAGTGGGACATTATCATATTATGATTATTACTCTCGACTATCCCCTATGATTATGTTGTTGGATATTCTTGGGACGGTTCTACCTCCTGGATATTCAATATTTATTTTCTTGTTTCATATAAGCCCTTTATGTGGTGTCCCTTAGACGCCCGACTGTGCATGTTTATTGATTCTTATAAGCCCTTTATGTGGTGTCGCTTAGACGCCCGACTGTGGCATGTTTATTGTTTCAAATAAGCCATTTATGTGGTGTCGCTTAGACGCTGGACTGTGGCATGTTTATTGATTCTTATAAGCCATTTATGTGGTGTCGCTTAGACGCCCGACTGCGGCATGTTTGTTATTTCATTTATTATGCCCTTTCTGTGGTGTCGCTGAGACGCCCGACTGAGGCCGTTATTTATTTTGCCCTTACTATGGTGTCGCTAAGACGCCCGTCTGTGGCTTGTCATTTATTTCATTAATGTTATGCCCTGTATGTGGTGTCGCTCGGACACCCGAGGATGGTTTTCACTTTCTGTCAAGGATATCTCGGGAGGACTACCGCCTGATTTATCCATTAACTTAATTTACCTTCAGGACCTATATTTTGGATATAACTTGATTCTTACCATGCATATTAAAATCAACTGCATCTATGTCATCTTTTGTGCAAACTGTTTGCGAGTACTTCTCAGAGTACTCACTCGCTTGTTGTTGTGGCCAGATATGGATGAAGGAGACCTCATGGATGAAGAGTTTGATAGCGAGTCCGATGTCTAGAGGAGTCCGAGTCAGTCTTGCGATCCTGGAGTCCGACGCTGTTTTATTCCATCGCTCCTGCCACCCTGAATAAATCGTTGAGCCTCACTGTGATGCTTAACGCGTAGTAGTACTTGTCATGTCACATTACTCTGATGTGACGTGCCGCTTTTTATTCCGTGAGCAGTAGAGTCACCCTAAGACCACTGTAACATTCCATTTTTCCTAAGACATGGATATGTTGTAATAATTTGTAGAGCAGCCCTTGCTCTACATGTATAATATGAAGTACTACTAGTTTTCTGTATCAAGATGAGCCTGTCAGTGAGAAATGTTTTCTTCACTACGGATGCCCATGGCTGATTTCCAATTAATTCATTTATTTGGAAACCGGTCGTGACAAACTTCGTACCAGAGCCAGGCTGACTGTAGGAAACCCCTAGGCAAGATCACTGACCGGATTAGTTGTTATTAATTCCTGCATGTTTTAGCAATTTTCTGTTAGTCAACATATATTTATGTTTTCACTATATGAAAATTTTGTTTTGTAGATGGCTGGCAATGGTTGCCTGTCGCAGGTGTTCGCCAACGAGCCAATGGGATTTTTGTGACTTCTTTCCGTCATCGTGAAGATCGTAATTGGACCGACGACTCGCACTCAGTACACATTTTACAGCCACAAGATCAATGACTCCTTGACTATGCATCAGACGTCGGTGCATTTTATTGGTGGTAGACCAGAGATTCATCGTCTTCACTTTGTTGGGAGAGCCATGCCTACAGAGAGGCAGACTATTCATATGGCAGCCAGGGAGGCGATTGCTCGTCTCCGGCACACTCTTCCAGCAATGAAGACTCGTCCTTATTATTACCTGCCATGCCACCTGTCGTACACCAGTCACTATGCCTTTGCATGCCCTAGAGGAGAGGAAGATGATGCTCTTGGGATGCTCGTGCAGTATGTCCGAGCCCTGGAGTCAGCTTTTGATGGCTTACTGGATGACTTGGTGGATGCTCGCATGGAGCACCTTACTCGTCCTCACCACAGGACTGAGCTCCTTCGCCCAGCACCGCCTCGATCATGCCCGTCTTCTTCTGCCTCATGCACTCCACCAGCACAGCTCCGCCGTCAGTTGCCTACCATTCAGGAGTTCAATCAAGTCATTGTCCTGCCCCCATTAGAGCTGCTATGCCTGCTAGTCATGTGCATGCTTCGCCCTCTCGTGCAGTCTGCTTAGAGCCAGTAGAGGAGGAAGTGAACTCCCCAGCTCCTCATCTGGGACTTTCCCTGGGTCAGCCAATCCAGGTTCCTTCTGACTCCGCCTAGAGATGGTGCAGCAGATCGCTAGTACGCTTGTATGATATGTATGATATGTATGACGATGTGCTCCTAGACCGAAGAGAAGTAGTCGTGTTGTGTAATGTAGGACACGAGAAGTGCACTAGCTTAAATAACAAGTCAGGCATACGAGAGTACGACCTGAGTGGTATGTATAAATATGCTCGATGTAAGATGTACCATGGTCCTTCTCCGAACATGATGGTTATTTTATGAAAAATCTTTGTAGTGTTCCTTGGAAAAATATTTCTGAATTCTTTTTATTCGAGCTTCGTTTTCTTATTGGTTCTTGCAACATTAACTCAGCTTTTAGAAAATGAGCCGTCCCTGGACACGCTCCATGCCAAAGGACAATGGAGAAAATCAATCCACTGAGACAGGAAACAATTTCACTCAAGGCCAGTCTAGCCAACATGAAAGCAGTCCGACACTTTCAGAAGTCTGTCGTTTGTACGAGCAGAGCCAACAGCAGCATCACGAAATGATGAATCAACTGATGAACATGGGAAATCAACATGGTCCGCACCCACAACACTACCGACTGGCTGAATTACAAAAGACACGTCCACCAACATTTTCACACACTAACAAACCAATGGAAGCCGACGATTGGTTACGTGACATTGAAAGAAAGATGACAATTGCACAGTGTTCAGATCCTGAGAAAGTACTATACGCTCCCCACTATTTACTGGAGCCGCAGCCTCATGGTGGGAAAATATCCTCCGCGTACATCCAGATGTGAACAATATCACATGGGCTGAATTCAAGGAAAGTTTTCGTGGAGCACACATACCCAACAGTGTCATGAAAATAAAGAAGAGAGAATTTGAAGACCTGAAGCAAAGGAGTTCCAGCGTGATGGAATACCTGGATCAATATAATCACTTGCCCCGCTATGCAAGTGAAGACTACAAGACAGAGGAAAGAAGGATGGAGAAATTCCTAGATGGACTTGCTCCAGCATTAAAGTGCCAACTAGTCGTTCACACGTTTCCAGATTTTAAGACACCGGTGGACAAAGCCAATATGCTAGAAGTCGAACGTCGCATCCTGGATGACATTCATAAACGTCGTCGCAATAATTCTACCCCTGTACGCAACACCAGGCACAAGACAGAGGACTCAAAGACTCAAGCTCCACGTACCCGAGCACCAACCACAAAATTCAACAACAACTCTTATGTCAGGAACAAATATTTTACTCCCCGTACCAACATCACTGGTTTTGCATGTGGAGAAACGGGACACTACGCTCGGCAATGCCCAAAGGCCGGAAATGGTGCACCCAAGACCAACACTTCCAACTTTGACTCAGCACCAAAGCGCAACAATTTCAACCCCAATAACAATCACAGGAAGGGTCACGTGAAATTTGTCGCCAAGGAAGATGCTATGAACGCACCGGAAATTGTACTCGATAAGTTCCTGCCCTGGTTTTGTTTGATTCTGGAGCTTCCCACTCGTTCATTTCAAAAAGATTTGTTTCCAAACACAACTTTTCAACCCTCCCCCTGGAAAATTCAATGACTATCAAGTCCCCGGGAGTACAACAGACTACTCAAGTATATTGCAAGAATGTTACCATTCAAATCAAAGATTTGGTGTTTTGGGCAAATCTTATTGTTATTGAAAGCAACACGGTGGATATTATTTTGGGAATGGACTGGCTAAACACCAACAAGGGATTTATTGACTGCTTTAATCGGACGGTCACCCTCACTCACCATCAAGGTAAGAAAGTAATGGCTGCAGTCCTACGGAGGGAAAAATCAAGCAAAGCAAGATTAAACCAGACAGAAGCCACTGAGTTGAAAGACGTTCCAGTGGTATGTGAGTTTCCAGGTGTATTTCCACATGAACTGTGAGGTATGCCGCCGGACCGAGAAATAGAATTTGTCATCGAGCTTGCACCCGGTACAACCCTAATATATAAGAAGCCGTACCACATGGCACCCACTTAGTTGGTAGAACTCAAGAAGTAAATAAAGGAACTATTAGACAAAGGGTACATTAGACCTAGCTCTTCACCTTGGGGATCACCAGTACTGTTTGCTAAGAAGAGAGATGGAACACTGAACTATGCATTGATTATCGAGCACTCAACATGGCCACTATCAGAACAAATATCCACTGCCTCGAATAAATGATTTGTTTGATCAATTGGCTCAAGCAAAGGTATTGTCAAACATAGATTTGAGGTCAGGGTATCATCAGCTCAAGATCCGCCCAGAAGACATTCCAAAGACAACCTTTACCTCAAGATACAGATTGTACGAGTTTACAGTAATGCCTTTCGTACTAACCAAAACACCAGCTTACTTCGTGCATTTGATGAATGAGGTATTCGTGAAGTATATGGATAACTTTGTCGTAGTCTTCATCGACGACATACTTGTCTACTCCAAAAATCCCGAAGAGCATGCGGAACATCTAAGAATTGTGTTGGGAGAACTCTGCAAACATCAATTGTATGCAAAATTCAACAAATGTGAGTTTTCGCTTAAACAGGTTGGATATTTGGGACATGTGATAACACAAGATGGCATAGACGTAGACCCAGAAAAGGTCAAGGCCGTAAGTGAATGGCCGCAACCAGCCAATTTGACAGACATCCGGAGTTTCCTCGGATTAGCAGAATATTACTGGAGGTTCATTGAAATTTTTTCTACTATTGCACGACCCATGACCCAGTAGCTCAAGAAGGAAAAGAAGTTTGAATGGACAGAAGCTTGTGAGAAAATTTTCCAGGAACTGAAGAAGAGATTGACTATAGCCCCAATACTGATTGTGCCAGACTTAAACAAGGATTTTGAAATATACTGTGATGCCTCCGGGAAAGGCCTTGGATGCGTACTCATGCAAGAAAGAAAGGTCATGGCTTATGCCTCACGACAACTCCGACGTCACGAAGAGAACTACCCCACTCACGATTTGGAGTTGTCCGTAGTGATTCACGCTCTCAAGGAATGGAGACACTTTCTTCTTGTAAATTGTTGCAAAATATACACGGATCGTAAGAGCCTCAAGTATATTTTCACACAGCCAGCTCTCAACCTACGACAACAACGATGGTTGGAGTGAATGAAGGATTATGATGTGGGCATTCATTACCACCTGGTAAGGCTAACGTAGTAGCACAAGCTCTTAGCCACAACCCCGCCTCAGGCAAGAAACCCGTGCCGAAGATGATACCTGAGCTTACAAAAGAGTTCGCTCTGCTAAACTTGCTCCTCGTTCCAGAAGGTACAGTGGCACAACTCGAAGTACAACCCACTTTGGACGGAATATCAAGGAAGCTTAGAAAGGACACCCCAGCATTGAAGGCATAAAGAAAAAGATGGACCTCGGGAAGGCCCCTGAGTTTATTATTGATGAGCATGGGATCCTATGGTACAGAGACCGACTGTGTGTACCGGACGAAGAGGACCTCAAAAGTCAAATTATGGAGGAATCCCACAACGTGCCCTATTCTATTCACCCCGGAGGCACAAAAATGTTCAAGCACCTCCAGATGAAATATTGGTGGCACGGAATGAAGAGGGATATTGCATGTTTCATGGCCCGCCGTGATTCGTGTAAATGAATCAAGGCAGAACATCAGAAGCCAGGAGGGCTATTACAACCTATGAATGTACCCGAATGGAACTGGGATGAAGTGGGAATGGATTTTATTGTCGGACTACCCCGGTCACGACATGGACACGATGCTATATGGGTAATTACTAGTCGGCTCACTAATTGCCAGTCAAAACTACGTACTCTACTCAGAAGCTAGCAAGACTATACCTCGCCCTATTGTTTGCTTACACGGGATACCCAAGACTATTGTATCCGATAGAGGAACCCAGTTTACCTCAAGATTTTTGGAATATCTGCAACAAGCTTTGGGAACGCAACTAGTATTTAGCACAACCTATCACCCTCAGATTGGAGGACAAACCGAACGTGTAAACTAGATCCTCGAAGACATGCTCAGGGCTTGTGTACTCACATATGGAAACAGTTGGGAAGACAGTTTGCCCTACACAGAGTTCTCATACAACAACAGTTATCAAGCAAGCTTGGAGATGTTGCCTTTCGAAGCCTTATATGGAAGGCGATGTCGTACTCCTCTAAATTGGTCAGAAACCGGAGATAGCCGCATCTTCGGCCCGCAGTTCCTCCAGGAGGTAGAGGACAAGGTGAAGGTCATAAGAGAGAAACTCAAAACAGGCCAAAGCCGTCAGAAAAGCTACTACGATAAAAAACACCGGGATGTAGGTTTCAACCCCGATGATTATGTGTACCTTAAAGTATCACCCATGAGAGTTCTACAAAGATTCAAAGTCAAAGGCAAACTTGCACCTCGTTTCATCGGACCGTTTCGCATAATTGCTCGTAAAGGACAAGTTGCCTACCAGCTAGACTTACCAACAGAATTGAATGTATTCCACATTTCTCAGCTACGGAAGTGTGTGAAGAACCCCGAGCAACAGGTAGCTCATGAAAACATAGAAGTGCAACCAGACCTATCCTATCAGGTACACCCCGTGAAAATATTGGAGGAATCAGAAAGAAGGACTCGGTAGAAGGTCACCAAGCTGTTCAGAGTACAGTGGAGCAGACACTCAGAGGATGAGGCCACGTGGGAAAGAGAGGATTACTTGCAAAAAGAGCAACCACAACTTCTTGAGGAATGGCTCAAATCTCGGGGACGAGATTTTTCTTAAGGGGGTAGGTGTTGTAACACCCAAAAAAATTCAACTTTTATTTCCTTGATTTCCTTGGATTTTTAAATTTTTGGCTTGATAAAAACTTTGTAGCTCTCTTACTAATCTTCATGAGAGAAACCTTTGGAGCTTCTTTTCCACCAAACAATTTTTGAGATATTCTTTTGGCCCTTTCTCAAAATGAATTGGTTGAGAGAATATCCCTTCTTTTGAAAATTTGGATTTTTTCCATAAGCCTTCTATTTATTTGTTCAAAAGGAATTAATCACCCCTTCTGTTTTAAAGTCTTTTTACATCTCTCCTAGCCCTAAAGTTTCATTTTGAATGTTTTCCAAAACTTTAGGAGGGATGGATCATCCTTCATATTTTTATTTCAATAAAAGAATTTTTTTTGTAATCAGTTTGAGCCCCTGCAATTTTACAAAGGATCCCTGATACGTCTCCAACGTATCTATAATTTTTGATGGTTTCATGCTATTATCTTGTCAAAGTTTGGATGTTTTGTATGCCTTTTTTATCTTTTTTGGGACTAACTTATTAACTCAGTGCCAAGTGCCAGTTCCTGTTTTTCCCGTGTTTTTGTCCATTTTCAGAGGTGGATTTTGAACGGAGTCCAAACGGAATAATACTTCCGAAAAGATTATTTCCGAAACAGAAGAGGATCGGGAGACTTGAGAACCAAGACAGAGGGTCACCAGGGACCCCACAAGCCCTCATGGCGCGGCCAGGGGGGCCGCGCCTCCCAGGTTTGTGGGCTCCCTAGGCCTCCTCTGCCCTAGCTCCTTCGCCTATATATTCACTAAAATCCCAGAAAAAAACCAGAGATCATCGAAAGTACTTTTCCGCCGCCGCAAGCTTCTGTCTCCGCAAGATCCCATCTGGGGCACGTTCTGGTGCCCTGCCGGAGGGGGATTCGGATACGGAGGGCTTCTTCATCAACACCATGACCTCTCCGATGATGCGTGAGTAGTTCACCATAGACCTACGGGTCCATACCTAGTAGCTAGATGGCTTCTTCTCTCTCTTGGATCTTCAATACAAAGTTCTCCATGATCTTCATGGAGATCTATCCGATGTAATCTTCTTCTGCGGTGTGTTTGTCGAGATTCGATGAATTATGGATTTATGATCAGATTATCTATGAATCTAATTTGAGTTTATTCTATTCTCTTATATGCATGATTTCATATCCTTGTAATTCTCTTCGAGTTGTGGGTTTTGTTTGGCCAACTTGATCTATGATTGTTGCAATGGGAGAAGTGCTTGGTTTTGGGTTCATACCGTGCGGTGAACTCACTAAGTGACAGAAGGGGTAGCGAGGCACGCATCGTGTTGTTGCCATCAAGGGTCAAAAGATGGGGTTGTCATCATTGGTTTGAGTTTATCCCTCTACATCATATCATCTTGCTTAAGGCGTTACTTTGTTTGTCATGAACTAAATACACTAGATGCATGCTGGATAGCGGTCGATGTGTGGAGCAATAGTAGTAGATGCAGAAAGTATCGATCTACTTCTCTCGGACGTGATGCCTATGTATGATCATTTCCTTAGATATCGTCATGACTTTGCGCGGTTCTACCAATTCCTCGACAGTAATTTGTTCACCCACCGTAATATTTGCTATTTTGAGAGAAGCCTCTAGTGAAGACTATGGCCCCCGGGTCTACTTCACACCACATTTCCAGCCTCACTCTTTTACTTTGTTGCACTTTCCGCCTTCAGATCTCACTTTGCAATCAATCTTGAAGGGATTGAAAACCACTTTATAGCGTTGGGTGCAAGCTCTTGTGTGTTTGTGCAGGTACTTTGGACTTGACGCGATTCTCCTACTGGATTGATACCTTGGTTCTCAAACTAAGGGAAATACTTACTGCTCCTTGATACGTCTCCAACGTATCTATAATTTTTTATGGTTTCATGCTATTATCTTGTCAAACTTTGGATGTTTTGCATGCCTTTTATATATTTTTTGGGACTAACTTATTAACTCAGTGCCAAGTGCTAGTTCCTGTTTTTTCCATGTTTTTGACCCCTTTCAGAGGAGATTTTGAAACAGAGTCCAAACAGAAGAAAATCCACGAAAAGATTTTTTTCGTAATGGAAGAAGATCGGGAAGCTTGAGAGCCAAGGAAGGGGAGCCTCAAGGGCCCCACAAGCCCCCACCCCACGGCCAGGGGGGAGGCCGTGGCCCACAGGCTTGTGGGCCCCCTGGGCGCCCTCTGACCTAGGGGTTACGCCTATATATTCCCTAAAAATCCCAAAAAAAATAGGAGATCATCGAAATCACTTTTCCGCTGCCGCAAGCTTCTATCTCTGCAAGATCCCATCTGGAGCCCGTTTTGGTGCCCTGCCGGAGGGGGGATTCGGATACGAAAGGCTTCTTCATCAACACCATGACCTCTCCGATGATGTGTGAGTATTTGACCATAGACCTACGGGTCCATAGGTAGTAACTCTCTTGGATCTTCAATACAAAGTTCTCCATGATCTTCATGGAGATCTATCTGATGTAATCTTCTTTTGCAGGGTGTTTGTCGAGATCCGATGAATTGTGGATTTATGATCAGATTATCTATGAATCTTATTTGAGTTTCTTCTGATCTCTCTTATGCATGATTTCATATCCTTGTAATTCTCTTCGAGTTGTGGATTTTGTCTGGCCAACTAGATTTATGATTCTTGCAATGGGAGAGGTGCTTGGTTTTGGGTTCATACCATGCGGTGACCTCACCCAGTGACAGAAGGGGTAGCGAGGCATGCATCATGTTGTTGCCATCAGGGTAAAAAGATGGGGTTTTCATCATTGGTTTGAGATTATCCCTCTACATCATATCATCTTGTTTAAGGCGTTACTCTGTTCGTCATGAACTCAATACACTAGATGCATGCTGGATAGCGGTCGATGTGTGGAGTAATAGTAGTAGATGCAGAAAGTATCGGTCTACTTGTCTCGGACGTGATGCCTATATGTATGATCATTGCCTTAGATATCGTCATGACTTTGTGCGGTTCTATCAATTGCTCCACAGTAATTTGTTCACCCAGCATGATATTTGCTATTTTGAGAGAAGCCTCTACTAAACACTATGGCCCTCGGGTCTACTCCACACCATATTTTTAGCCTTACACTTTTTACTTCGTTGCACTTTTCGCCTTTAGATCTCACTTTTGCAATCAATCTTGAAGGGATTGACAACCCCTTTATAGCGTTGGGTGCAAGGTTTTTTGTGTTTGTGCAGGTACTTTGAACTTGATGCGATTCTCCTACTGGATTGATACCTTGGTTCTCAAACTGAGGGAAATACTTACTGCTCCTGTGCTGCATCGCCCTTTCCTCTTCAAGGGAAAAACCAATGCAAGCTCAAGAGACGGCAGAAGGTTTCTGTCGACGTAGCAATCCCCTATATTCCTTTGGATTCTTGACCCCAAACTTCTACAGTTTTTAGTCCTTAGTAACCTCATTCTATTCCCTCAAAAACTTTAGGTTCTCAAGTTTGAAAATTTCAAATTATGTTTGACTGAAGTTTGACCCGAGAAACTCATTTTTAATTCAAACTTGTCTTAAACTCCTCCAAAAATTCTATCAATTCGTTGACAGTAATTTGTTCACCCACCTTGATATTTGCTATTTTAAGAGAAGCCTCTAGTGAACACTATGGCCCCCAGGTCTACTCCACACCATATTTTCAGCCTTACACTTTTTACTTCGTTGCACTTTTTGTCTTCAGATCTCACTTTTGCAAACAATCTTGAAGGGATTGACAACCCCTTTGAAGCGTTGGGTGCAAGCTTGTTTGTGTTTGCGCAGGTACTCTGGACTTGACGAGACCCTTCTTCTGGATCGATACCTTGGTTCTCAAACTAAGGGAAATACTTAGTGCTCCTGTGCTGCATCACCCTTTCCTCTTCAAGGGAAAAACCAACGCAAGCCCAATCTCCGTCAACGTGTCAATTTATGGTGCTGTTGTTTGACAAGTAGGAGAAGGATTTTTGGCGCCGTTGACGGGGAGGAAGATCAAGTCAAGAACTCATCCGAGTAGGTGCCTCAAACTCATCTCTTGGATTTACTTTGTTTGCCAGTTGCCTCTCGTTTTCCTCTCCCCCTCTTTACCAATTTGCTTTTTTCGTTTGCCTTTTTCGTTCGCCCTTTTCTCTCGCTTGCTTTCTGTTCGCTTGTGTGCCATGTTCCTTCAATATGCTTGCATCTTTGCTTGCTAAAAATCTAGTGGTATGGATCCTCATCCACTTGCTAATCTCTTTAAGAGATCCAATTATGTTGATCCAATTGCTAGTGAGCTGAGTGCACTTGACTATCTTTATGGAGTTTTGCTTGAGATGCGTGAATCTGAAAATTGTGAGGAAGAAATATATGAAGTGATTCACGAGGGCTCCTTGGATGAAAAGCATGATTGCAATGGTTTCACTATATTTCTATTAGTGACAAACATGCTAAGAATATGCAAAACCCTAAGCTTGGGGATGCTAGTTTTGCTTTGTCCACTACTTGTTGCAATCATCATGAGTGGGGCGATGATTTTTCTTATGATTGATACGTCTCAAACGTATCTATAATTTTTGATGGTTTCACGCTGTTATCATGTCAACTTTGGATGTTTTGTTTACCTTTTATATCTTTTTTGGGACTAACTTATTAACTCAGTGCCAAGCGCCAGTTCCTGTTTTTTGTGTGTTTTTGACTCTTTTCAGATCTAATTTTGGAACGGAGTCCAAACGGACTAAAATCCCCAAAATGATTTTTTCCAGAACGGAAGAAGATCAGGAGGCTTGAGGGCCAAGCAAGTGGGCCCACAGGGAGCCCACAAGCCCTGTTGCCGCGACCATGGGGGAGGCCGCGGCAACCAAGCTTGTGGCCTCCATGGCGCCCCCCTGCCCTAGGTCTTTGGCCTATATATTCCCTAAAAATCCAGAAAAAATCCGGGCATCCACGAAAACACTTTTCCGCCGCCGCAAGCTTCCGTTTCCTCAAGATCTCATCTGGAGACCCTTCCCGGTGCCCTGGCGGAGGGGACTTTGGAGTTGGAGGGCTTCTTCATCAACATCATCGCCCCTCCAATGACTCGTGAGTAGTTCACTTCAGACCTACGGGTCCGTAGTTAGTAGCTAGATGGCTTCTTCTCTCTCTTGGATCTTCAATACAAAGTTCTCCATGATCTTCATGGAGATCTATCCGATGTAATCCTCTTTGGCGGTGTGTTTGTCGAGATCCAATGAATTGTGGATTTGTGGTCAGATTACCTATGATATATATTTGAGTCTTTGCTGATTTCTTATATGCATGATTTGATATCCTTGTAAGTCTCTCCGAGTCTTGGGTTTTGTTTGGCCAACTAGATCTATGATTCTTGCAATGGGAGAAGTGCTCGGTTTTGGGTTCTTACCGTGTGGTGACCTTTCCCAATGACAGTAAGGGCAGCAAGGCACACATCGTGTAGTTGCCATCAAGGGTAACAAGGTGGGCTTTGTCGTAGATATGAGATTGTCCATCTACATCATGTCATCTTGCTTAAGGCGTTACTCTGTTCTTTTGGACTTAATACACTAGATGCATGCTGGATAGCGGTCGACGCGTGGAGTAATAGTAGTAGATGCAGAAAGTATCGGTCTACTTGTTTTGGACGTGATGCCTATAGATATAATCATTGTCATAGATGACGTCACGACTTTGCGCGGTTCTATCAATTGCTCGACAGTAATTCGTTCACCCACCGTCTACTTGCTTTTATGAGAGAAGCCACTAGTAAACACTACGGCCCCCGGGTCTATTCACACCTATCGTTTACACCTCCGGTTTTACTTTGCTTTGTTACTTTGTTGCTTTCAGTTCTCACTTGGCAAACAATCTATAAGGGATTGAAAACCCCTTCATAGCGTTGGGAGCAAGCTTTTTGTGTTTGTGCAGGCACTTGCGATACTCCTTCACTGGATCGATACCTTGGTTCTCAAAACTGAGGGAAATACTTACCACCGCTGTGCTACATCACCCTTTCCGCTTCGAGGGAACACCAACACAAGGCTCCAAGGCCACGGGGAAATCCTTTGCATATTTGCCTAGGAAGTCCCTAAAGGCGTAGCCGTAGCAGAAGGATTCCTGGTGCCGTTGCTGAGGAGAATCAAGACAGCCAACACGTGTTTCTGGCGCTGTTGGAAGGTCTTTTGTTGCATTAGCAGAAGTATTTCTGGCGCCGTTGCCGGGGAATGAGAGATCAAGATCTATCCAAGTAGGTCTCACAACCTCATCTCCTGCATTTACTTTTTCGCCAGTTGCCTCTCGTTTTCCTCTCCCCCACTTCACATTTGCCGTTTTCATTTCGTTTCTCCTTTGCCGTTTTCTTTTGCCTTTTTGCCTTTCTCCCTTGCCGTTTTTCCTTTTGCCCGTTTCAATCTCCCTCTTCCTGCTCGTTTGTGTGTGAGATAGTCCATCAATGGCTAGACCTACCACTCCAAACGATACCCCTGAGAATGAAGTTCTCAATTTTAGGCAGAATGAGGAAGAAAATTTAAAGGACGCTTGGTACCGGATTTGCAATGCTCGGAGTAGATCTACTCGTAAGCAGTCCACTACCGTTCTTCTTCGCAGTTTTTATGTTGGAATCTCTCCTTGGAATAGGTATATTCTTGATACCGTCGTAGGCGGCAATTTTTTGGGGAGCCATACTGTTGACTCCTATGGAGCTATCATGACTTTGGTAGGCTCACCCCCGCTCATGGTTAATAGAACTACCTTAAGCTTGGAACACGTGATGCAAAGGCTTGATGCTATTGAAAACAAAATTGCCACAGTTGAACTTATTGAGGGTTTGGAAAGAAAGATTCACAATCAAATTACTCAGTATGGATCCAAAGTGGGAAATGTTTTGAAAAATTTAAGGGAGAAGGAACCTATAGTTAATGATTCCTCTAGAATTGGCAAACTAGAGGATGTCATAACCAACTCGGGTTCCGCTTTTGCCACTGTGCAAAATACTCCAAATCTCACTCTCAAAAAGACTGTCAAGTCTGTTTTTGTTCCTAAAGCTAGTGGTGAGTCATCCAATAAAGATGAAGATCTTAAGATGATAAATGATCACACTGCTTATGGTTTGAGCACCAAAGATGACTATACGTGATTCCATCACCTCTTGCCTAGCTAAGGGCGTTAAACAAAAGCGCTTGTTGGGAGGCAACCCAACGAATCTATCCTTTTTCTTTCTGTTTTGTGTTTTCCACACTTTCATAATTCTGTTATGATTGTGTTTTTTGTGTTTCTTTTTGCGTTTGTGCCAAGCAAAACCGTTATGATTAGTCTTGGGGATGGTCGTTTGGTCATGCTGGAAAAGACAAAAACTTTTTGCTCACGAAAAGAATTTTCATTTTTTTCTGTAAGAGCTTTTGAGTTGATTCTTTTTGCTTCTGATTGCTATGCAAATTCTTCAGACTGTCGTAATTTGTAGGAATTTTTGAAGTACCAGAAGTATACGAAGTATACTGATTGCTACAGACTGGTCTGCTGTTAACAGATTCTGTTTTTGTTGTGTTGGTTGCTTATTTTGATGAAACTATGGATAGTATCGGGGGGTATTAGCCATGGAAGATTGAAAATACAGTAACCCAACATCAACATAAGTATAATTCAAGTTTTCTAGAGTACCTAAGGAAGTGGTGGTTTGCTTTCTTATACTAATGTTATCACGAGTTTCTGTTTAAGTTTCGTGTTGTGAAGTTTTCAAGTTTTGGGTGAAGTTCTTATGGACAAAAAGATAAAGAGTGGCAAGAGCTCAAGCTTGGGGATGCCCAAGGCACCCCAAGAGATTCAAGGATGTCGTAAAAGCCTAAGCTTGGGGATGCCTCGGGAAGGCATCCCCTCTCTCGTCTTCAATCCATCGGTAACGTTACTTGGGGCTATATTTTTATTCACCACATGTGCTTCACTTATATCCTTTGGTAGACAATTCAGCTCACATGTGCTTCACTTATATCTTTTGAGCTAGTTGATTTTGCTCTATGTGCTTCATTTATATCTTTTAGAGCACGGCGGTGCGTGGCTTGGTAGTTGATCTATGTTTTGAAAGTAGTCTCAAAAGGGGTAGCTATCCAAAGGGATACGAAAACTTCCACCTTCATGTGCAGTGAATAGTTAGAGAAGTTTGATTCATCTCAACTAGTTTTGAGTTGTGGTTATGGTAATATTGAAGTTATATTAGTATGGCATTGTGGATCTAGAAATACTTGTGTTGAAGTTAGTGATTCCCGTAGCATGCACGTATGGTGAACCGCTATGTGATGAAGTCTGAGCATGATTAGTCTATTAATTGTCATCCTTTGTGTGGCGGTCGGGATCGCGCGATGGTTTATACCTACCAACCCTTCCCCTAGGAGTATGCGTTGAATGCTTTGTTTCGAGTACTAATAAAACTTTTGCAACAAGTATATGAGTTCTTCATGACTAATGATGAGTCCATGGTTTAGATGCACTTTCACCTTCCACCATCACTATCTTCTTTAGTGTCGTGCAACTTTCACCGGTGCACAAAACCCACCATTAGCCTTCCTCAAAACAGCCACCATACCTACCTACTATGGCTTTTTCAAAGTCATTCCGAGATATATTTCCATGCAACTACCACCATGACATGTGCCACCAAGTCTACATTGCCATTGCATGATCATAATTACCTAGCATGATGTTTCCATTTATGTGTATGCCATGCTAGATCATTGTCACGGTACACTACCGAAGGCATTTCATATAGAGTCATCGTTGCTCTAAGTTTTGAGTTGTAAGTGTGATGATCATCATTGTTGGAGCATTGTACCATGTGAGGAAATAAAAGAGGCCAAAGATGCCCACCAAAAAAAAGAGGCCAAAGAGCCCATCCAAAAAAAATGAGAGAAAAAGTGAGAAGGGACAATGCTACCACCTTTCCACACTTGTGCATATTAAGCACCATGATCTCCATGATTGAGAGTCTCTCGTTTTGTCACCACCATATAGCTAGTGGGAAATTTTCATTATATAACTTGGCTTGTATATTCCAATGATAGGCTTCCTCAAACTTGCCTTAGGTCTTCATGAGCAAGCAAGTTGGATGCACACCCACTAGTTTTCTTTAAGAGCTTTCACATACTCTTAGCTCTAGTGCATCATTTGTATGACAATCCCTACTCATTCACATTGATATCTATTGATGAGCATCTCCACAGCTCATTGATATGCCTAGTTAATGTGACCATCTTCTCCTTGTTTTTCTTGCACCCTCCACCACACTCCACACCACTTATAGTGCTAAAGCCATGGCTCACGCTCATGTATTGCGTGAGAGTTGAAAAAGTTTGAGAAAGTAAAGGTGTGAAAACAATTACTTGGCCAATACCGGGGTTGTGCATGATTTAAATTCGTTGTGCAATGATGATAGAGCATAGCCAGACTATATGATTTTGTAGGGATAACTTTCTTTTGGCCTTGTTATTTTTAAAGTTCATGATTAGCTTGCTAGTTTGCTCGAATTATTATTGTTTCCACGTCAATAGCAAACTATTGTTTTGAATCTAATGGATCTGAACATTCACGTCACATAAGAGGAGTTACAAAGGACATCTATGCTAGGTACATTAAAGCATCAAAAATTCATTCTTTATCACTTCCCTACTCGAGGGCGAGCAGGAGTTAAGCTTGGGGATGCTTGATACGTCTCAAACGTATCTATAATTTTTGATGGTTTCACGCTGTTATCTTGTCAACTTTGGATGTTTTGTTTACCTCTTATATCTTTTTTTGGGACTAACTTATTAACTCAGTGCCTAGCGCCAGTTCCTGTTTTTTTTCTGTGTTTTTGACTCTTTTCAGATCTGATTTTGGAACGGAGTCCAAACGGAATAAAATCCCCAAAATAATTTTTTCCAGAACGGAAGAAGATCAGCAGGCTTGAGGGCCAAGCAAGTGGGCCCACAGGGAGCCCACAAGCCCTGTTGTCGCGGCCAGGGGGGAGGCCGCGACAACCAAGTTTGTGGCCTCCCTGGCGCCCCCCTGCCCTAGGTCTTTGGCCTATATATTCCCTAAAAATCCAGAAAAAAATCCTATCATCCACGAAAACACTTTTCCGCCACCGCAAGCTTCCGTTTCCGTGAGATCTGATCTGGCGACCCTTCCCGGTGCCCTGGCGGAGGGGACTTTGGAGTTGGAGGGCTTCTTCATCAACATCATCGCCCCTCCAATGACTCGTGAGTAGTTCACTTCAGACCTACGGGTCCGTAGTTAGTAGCTAGATGGCTTCTTCTCTCTCTTGGATCTTCAATACAAAGTTCTCCATGATCTTCATGGAGATCTATCCGATGTAATCCTCTTTGGCGGTGTGTTTGTCGAGATCCAATGAATTGTGGATTTGTGATCAGATTATCTATGATATATATTTGAGTCTTTGCTGATTTCTTATATGCATGATTTGATATCCTTGTAAGTCTCTCCGAGTCTTGGGTTTTGTTTGGCCAACTAGATCTATGATTCTTGCAATGGGAGAAGTGCTTGGTTTTGGGTTCTTACCGTGTGGTGACCTTTCCCAGTGACAGTAGGGGCAGCAAGGCACACATCGTGTAGTTGCCATCAAGGGTAACAAGGTGGGCTTTGTCGTAGATATGAGATTGTCCATCTACATCATGTCATCTTGCTTAAGGCGTTACTCTGTTCTTTTGGACTTAATACACTAGATGCATGCTGGATAGCGGTCGACGCGTGGAGTAATAGTAGTAGATGCAGAAAGTATCGGTCTACTTGTTTTGGACGTGATGCCTATAGATATAATCATTGCCATAGATGACGTCACGACTTTGCACGGTTCTATCAATTGCTCGACAGTAATTCGTTCACCCACCGTCTACTTGCTTTTATGAGAGAAGCCACTAGTAAACACTACAGCCCCGGGTCTATTCACACCTATCGTTTACACCTTCGCTTTTACTTTGCTTTGTTACGTTGTTGCTTTCAGTTCTCACTTGGCAAACAATCTATAAGGGATTGACAACCCTTTCATAGCGTTGGGAGCAAGCTTTTTGTGTTTGTGCACGCACTTGCGATACTCCTTCACTGGATCGATACCTTGGTTCTCAAAACAGAGGGAAATACTTACCACCGCTATGCTACATCACCCTTTCCGCTTCGAGGGAGCACCAACGCAAGGCTCCAAGGCCACGGGGAAATCCTTTGCATATTTGCCTAGGAAGACCCTAAAGGCGTAGCCGTAGCAGAAGGATTCCTGGTGCCATTGCTGAGGAGAATCAAGACAGTCAGCACGTGTTTCTGGCACCGTTGGAAGGTCTTTTGTTGCGTCAGTAATGATCTTGAAAAATTGTTTAAGCCTCATGATGAATATGATATATCCAATATTATTGAAAGTGGGTGTGGAGAAGTCATGACTTTAGTTGATGATAATCCCACTATTTTTGAAGAGCGTCAACTTTGCATGCATGTGGATGATGAAAAGAATATCCTATGTGATAGTTACATTGTTGAATTGGAATATGATCCCACATGTAATTATTATGAGAGAGGAAAATATGGTGGTAGAAACTTTCATATCACTAAATCACCTCTAGTTATGTTGAGATTGCTATTGTCTTTTCCTTCTTCCTTGCATATGGTAACTATTGGTTGTCTTGACAATCTGTTTTCCTATAAAATGCCTATGCATAGGAAGTATGTTAAACTTAGATGTGATTTTCACATGCTTTATGATGCTCTCGTTATGCTTCAATTCTTGTCTTTTGTGTGAGCATCATTGAATTATCAATGCCTAGCTAAGGGCGTTAAACAATAGCGCTTGTTGGGAGGCAACCCAATGAATTTATTTCTTTTTCTTTCGGTTTTATTGCGTCCACACTATCATAATTCTGTTGTGATTGTGTTTTTTGTGTTTCTTTTTGTGTTTGAGCCAAGCAAAACCTTTATGACTAGTCTTGGTAATGTTTGTTTGATCTTGCTGGAAAAAGACATAAACTTTTCGCCCACGAGATGATTCTTTTTGCTGCTGGTTGATATGCTTTTTGCCCAAGCCGTCGTAATTTTTCAGATTTTTTGAGGTACCAAAAGTATACGAAGTATACAGATTGCTACAGACTGGTCTGTTTTTGATAGATTATGTTTTTGTTGAGTTGGTTGCTTGTTTTGATGAAACTATGGTTAGTATCGGGGGTACTAGCCATGGAAAAGTGAGAATACAGTAGCCCAACACCAATATAGATAGAATTCAAGTTTGCTACAATACCAAAATAAGGGGTAGTTTGTTTTCTTGTGCTAATGTTATCATGAGTTTCTGTTTAAGTTTTGTGTTGTGAAGTTTTCAAGTTTTGGGTGATGTTCTCATGGACGATGAGATAAGGAGTGGAAAGAACTCAAGCTTGGGGATGCCCAAGGCATCCCAAGCCAAATCCAAGGACACCAAAAAGCCTAAGCTTGGGGATGCCCCGGGAAGGCATCCCCTCTTTCGTCTTCAATCCATCGGTAACATTACTTGGAGCTATATTTTTATTCACCACATGATATGTGTTTTGCTTGGAGCGTCTTGTATCGTAGGAGTATTTTCTTTTTGTTGTGTCACAATCATCCTTGCTGCACACCTTTTTGAGAGAGAGAGACATGCACTCATCATGATTTTTTCAAGAATGCTCATAGTGCTTCACTTATATCTTTTGAGCTAGATACTTTTGCTCTATGTGCTTCACTTATATCTTTTAGAGCATGGCGGTGCATGACTTGGTAGTTGGATTATGCTATGAAAGTAGTCCCAAATGTGATAGGTACCCAAAGAGGATGCAAAAACCTCCATCTTCATGTGCATTGAGTAGAAAGAGAAGTCTTGGTTCCTCTCAATTTGTTTTGTGACATGGATTTAGTAATATTAAGAGCTATGTTAGTAGGGTGTTGTGAATCTAGAAATACTTGTGTTGAAGTTAGTGATTCCCGTAGCATGCACGTATGGTGAACAACTATGTTAGGAAGTCAGAGCATAATTGATCTATTGATTGTCATCCTTTGTGTTGAGGTCGGGATCGCGCGATGGTTAACACCTACCAACCCTTCCCCTAGGAGTATGCATTTAGCGCTTTGTTTCGATTACTAATAAAAACTTTCGCAACAAGTATGTGAGTTCTTCATGACTAACGTGAGTCCATGGTATAGATGCACTTTCACTTTCCACCATTGCTAGCCTCTCTAGTGCCGCGCAATTCTCGCCGGTGCACAAACCCACCATATGCCTTCCTGAAAACAGCCACCATACCTACCTACTATGGCATTTTCATAGCCATTCCGAGATATATTGCCATGCAACTCCCACCGTTCCATCTCATGACTTGTGCCATCACTCTCATATTGCCATTGCATGACCGTAAGATAGCTAGCGAGATGTTCCAATGTCATACGCCATGCTAGATCGTTGCACATCCGGGTACACTGCCGGAGGCATTTCCTATGGAGTCATCATTGTGAGTTTTGCGCTGTGAGTAAATAAAAGTTTGATGATCATCATTATTAGAGCATTGTCCCATGTGAGGAAATAAAAAAATTGGCCAGAGAGCCCAAAAAAAAGAAAAAAAAGAGGCCTAAGTGCCCAAATGAAAAAAAGAGAAAAATAGAGAAGGGACAATGCTACTATCCTTTTCCACACTTGTGCTTCATAATAGCACCATGTTCTTCATGATAGAGAGCTTCTTGCTTTGTCACTACCATATGCTAGTGGGAATCTTCATTATATAACTTGGCTTGTATATTCCAATGATGGGCTTCCTCAAAATTGCCCTTGGTCTTCGTGAGCAAGCAAGTTGAATGCACACCCACTACTTTTCCTTTTGAGCTTTCACAAACTTATAGCTCTAGTGCATCTCTTGTATGGCAATCCCTACTTATTCACATTGATATCTATTAATGGGCATGTCCATAGCCTTTTGATACGCCGAGTCAATGTGACCATCTCCTCCTTTTTGTCTCACAACCACCACACTCTATTCCACCTATAGTGCTATGTTCATGGCTCACGCTCATGTATTGCGTGATAGTTATAAAAAGTTTGAGAAAGTAAGAGTGCGAAAACAATTACTTGGCCAATACCGGGGTTGTGCATGATTTACATTAGTTGTGTGAGGATGATGGAGCATAGCCAGACTATATGATTTTGTAGGGATAACTTTCCTTGGCCTTGTTATTTTGAAAGTTCATGATTACCTTGCTAGTTTGCTTGAAGTATTATTGTTTTCATGTCAATAGCAAACTATTGTTTTGAATCTTATGGATCTTAACATTAATGTCACGTGAAAGAAGTTGCAAAGGACAACAATGCTAGGTAGCATTCCACATCAAAAATTCATTCTTTATCACTTCCCTACTCGAGGACGAGCAGGTGTTAAGCTTGGGGATGCTTGATACGTCTCCAACATATCTATAATTTGTGATGGTTTCAGGCTATTATCTTGTCAAACTTTGGATGTTTTGCATGCCTTTTATATATTTTTTGGGACTAACTTATTAACTCAGTGCCAAGTGCCAGTTCCTGTTTTTTCCATGTTTTTGACCCCTTTCAGAGGAGATTTTGAAACGGAGTCCAAACGGAAGAAAATCCCCGAAAAGATTTTTTTCGTAATGAAATAAGATCGGGAAGCTTGAGAGCCAAGGCAAGGGAGCCTCGGGTGCCCCACAAGCCCCCACCCCGCGGCCAGGGGGAGGCCACGGCCCACAGGCTTGTGGGCCCCCTGGGCACCCTCTCACCTTGGGGTTGCGCCTATATATTCCCTAAAAATCCCAAAAAAATCAGGAGATCATCGAAATCACTTTTCCGCCGCCGCAAGCTTCAGTCTCCACAATATCCCATCTGGGGCATGTTCTGGTGCCTTGCCGGAGGGCGGGATTCGGATACGGAAGTCTTCTTCATCAACACCATGACCTCTCCGATGATGCGTGAGTAGTTCACCATAGACATACGGGTCCATAGCTAGTAACTAGATGGCTTCTTCTGTCTATTGGATCTTCAATACAAATTTCTCCATGATCTTCATGGAGATCTATCTGATGTAATCTTCTTTTGCAGGGTGTTTGTCGAGATCCGATGAATTGTGGATTTATGATCAGATTATCTATGAATCTTATTTGAGTTTCTTCTGATCTCTCTTATGCATGATTTCATATCCTTGTAATTCTCTTCGAGTTGTGGATTTTGTCTGGCCAACTAGATTTATGATTCTTGCAATGGGAGAGGTGCTTGGTTTTGGGTTCATACCATGTGGTGACCTCACCCAGTGACAGAAGGGGTAGCGAGGCATGCATCATGTTGTTGCCATCAGGGTAAAAAGATGGGGTTTTCATCATTGGTTTGAGATTATCCCTCTACATCATATCATCTTGTTTAAGGCGTTACTCTGTTCGTCATGAACTCAATACACTAGATGCATGCTGGATAGCGGTCGATGTGTGGAGTAATAGTAGTAGATGCAGAAAGTATCGGTCTACTTGTCTCGGACGTGATGCCTATATGTATGATCATTGCCTTAGATATCGTCATGACTTTGTGCGGTTCTATCAATTGCTCCACAGTAATTTGTTCACCCAGCATGATATTTGCTATTTTGAGAGAAGCCTCTACTAAACACTATGGCCCTCGGGTCTACTCCACACCATATTTTTAGCCTTACACTTTTTACTTCGTTGCACTTTTCGCCTTTAGATCTCACTTTTGCAATCAATCTTGAAGGGATTGACAACCCCTTTATAGCGTTGGGTGCAAGGTTTTTTGTGTTTGTGCAGGTACTTTGAACTTGATGCGATTCTCCTACTGGATTGATACCTTGGTTCTCAAACTGAGGGAAATACTTACTGCTCCTGTGCTGCATCGCCCTTTCCTCTTCAAGGGAAAAACCAATGCAAGCTCAAGAGACGGCAGAAGGTTTCTGTCGACGTAGCAATCCCCTATATTCCTTTGGATTCTTGACCCCAAACTTCTACAGTTTTTAGTCCTTAGTAACCTCATTCTATTCCCTCAAAAACTTTAGGTTCTCAAGTTTGAAAATTTCAAATTATGTTTGACTGAAGTTTGACCCGAGAAACTCATTTTTAATTCAAACTTGTCTTAAACTCCTCCAAAAATTCTGCAATTTTTTGCAGTGTCTTTTCTTCCAATGAAAGTGCTCCCCTCAAAAATTCAGCTCCAAATTCTCCCTGCAGCTATGGTTTTCGTTCTCTCGAGCACCTCACCTGGACCCTGACTGAACCTCTCTAAATTAAATTCAGACCAAACTTTAGAGAGAGCGCAGCTCCCTCCCCCTTCACCAATATCGCCAGTATCAACGTGTTGGCCGTCGATCATGTGCATTGAGCCTATCCGCAGCGCCGCCCGCAGCTCGGACGCATCTCCCCATCGGTGGCTAGACGACAGAGCCGGTCAACGCTCAGGCAGCTGCTCTGCAGCAGCCGTAGCAGCCCCCTTTGCTCCTGTTGTCTCCGCGTGTCCTCCTTCGACAGTGCATGTTGTGAAGACCGTCGCCATGCACCGCGCAGCTCAGAGCATGGGTTCTGTAGCCGCAGTGCGCAGCAATGGCCGTGTCGTCGCTGCGTTGCCACATCCGATGACCAGCTCCCCTTCGGTCAAAAATGAGACCCCTGTGGTGGTTACGTTCGATCCAAGCCACCCAATCCCCTGCCCGAGCCTCCGCATCACCAGAATCGCTCGCCGGAGTTATCGTCGATCTCCTCGTATCACCGGAGTTGCTGCCGCCGGAGACGTGCTCCCGTCGACGTGAAGCTCCCCCCGAAGCCCAATCCTCCTCCATCAGACGGGCGAGTCAACGGTGAGTGCTGCAGCACCCTCAGCTGGCTCCCCTCTCCCTCCTATCGTCGTCGGCGATCACCGGAAGCTTCTGTCACCGGTGAAGCTTTCGAACCTGACACGGGGACCCCCTCTGTCAGTGTCTCCCTCTCCCTCCGAAGCGTCCCGTTGGAAATGTATTCGGCTAGAATCTATTTTCGTTTTGGGGAAACGCCTTTCCCCTCGGGTGCTTTGACAAATCTCAGGCTAGCCCCCGTTTCTAATAAAACTTATTGTAGATTAGTCCGTGAAACTGTTTTGGTTATAACTTTTGATCCATAACTTTTACTTGAGTGATTTTGCAAATTGTTCATTGTAATGCCTAGTTTATTTTAAGATTTTCTAAAAATATTTTGAGGCCAGTACCTAGGCAGTGCCACTTATGCCATTGTTTGATGTATACCGTAGATTTCGACACCGAGATCACCGACGTCAACTGCATCAAGCTTGATCCCGACTACGTGGAACGAGGCAAGCATGTTTGAACTCTTGATGTGTTGTTTGCTAACCTAGCTCATATTTAATACTCTCACCTTGCATATTTCATACATGCTATATATATTTCAACAATGATAAAAATAATTGATGATGGGAAGTGTTGGTTATGAAAGGTTGTGGAATAGCCTAGTCAGGCGGAACGTGATAGGTTATGGCCTTGTCATGACATGTGCACGATAGTGCTGGTAAAATTTTTGTAAACTCCGGTGTCGACCTAGATTGAGTCTTGTCCGTGTCATACTTCTATATCGTGCTACCACAGTTTCCTGGATAATGGATTCGGTATAGTCAGTTGTAGACCTGTTATCAGTCACACACCATTAGAGGGGCTGGTATGAAGGTATCCATGGCCCTGGACTAAATCCAGTCATCCGGTCAGTGGGCATGGGTGTTTTTGGTCCGGGACCGGAAGGGAGGCACTCCTCGAGAGCGCGCGGTATAAATATTTTTGATCGCATGCTAGTCGAGGTCGGAGCCTCCCCGTCTTATGGTTTTGCCTTGGCAGCGTAGTCCGGGTGAAGCCGGGCTCCGCGGAGGCTAAATGGGTGGGTGCTGATTCCAAGTGTCCACTTCTAAACAGCCGTACGCGGTATTAGTCATAATGGATATTGAGAACCGTGAGCTATGGGTAAAGAGTACACCCTCTGCAGAGTCAAAACTATTCGAGTAGTCGTGTCCCCGATCAAGGACGTTGTTTGACGAGTCAAGTGTTGGTCCTAGTGTCTGTCTTTGGAGTATAAACGGTGATAATAATAATGGATCTGGAAAATTATATGATGATGTGGGACATTACCATATTATTACTACCTCTATGATTATTACTCTAGACTAACCCCTATGATTATGTTGGTGGATATCCCTGGGACGGTTCTACCTCCTGGTTATTCAATATTTATTTTCTTGTTTCACATAAGCCCTTTATGTGGTGTCGCTTAGACGCCCGACTGTGGCATGTTTATTGATTCTTATAAGCCCTTTATGTGGTGTCGCTTAGACGCCCGACCGTGGAATATTTATTGTTTCATATAAGCCCTTTATGTGGTGTCGCTTAGACGCCCAACTGTGGCATGTTTATTGATTCTTATAAGCCCTTTATGTGGTGTCGCTTAGATGCCCGACTGTGGCATGTTTGTTATTTCATTTATTATGCCCTTCCTGTGGTATCTCCGAGACGCCCGACTGAGGCCGTTATTTATTTTGCCCTTACTGTGGTATCGCTAAGACACCCGTCTGTGGCTTGTCATTTATTACATTTATGTTATGCCCTGTGTGTGGTGTTGCTCGGACACCCGATGGTGGTTTTTAATTCCTGTCAAGGATATCTCAGGAGGACTACCGCCTAATTTATCCACTAACTTAATTTACCTTCAGCACCTATATTTTGGATATAACTTGATTCTAACCATGCTTATTAAAATCAACTGCATGCATCTCATCTTTTGTGCAAACTATTTGCGAGTACTTCTCGGAGTACTCACTGGCTTGTTGTTGTGGCCAGATATGGATGAAGGAGACCTCATGGATGAAGAGTTCGATAGCGAGTCCGATGTCTAGAGGAGTCACAGTTAGTCTTGCAATCCTGGAGTCCGCCGCTGTTTTATTCCATCGCTTCTGCCACCCTGAATAAATCGTTGAGCCTTAGTGTGAAGCTTAACGCGTAGTAGTACTTGTCATGTCACATTACTCTGATGTGACGTGCCCCTTTTTATTTCGCGAGTGGTAGAGTCACCCTAAGACCACTCTCACATTCCATTTTTCCTAAGACATGGATATGTTGTAATAATTTGTAGAGCATCCCTTGCTCTACCTGTATAATATTAAGTACTACTAGTTTTCTGTGTCAAGATGAGTCTGTGAGTGAGAAATGTTTTCTTCACTACAGACGCCCATGGCTGATTTCCAATTAATTCATTTATTTGGAAACCTGTCGTGACAGTTTCCTCGTTTCCGAACAGGGGATAAATGTCAACCCCGAGAAGATCGGTGCCATCGTCTAAATGAAAAGCCCTGAGCGTGTGCACGATGTCCAAAGGCTCACAGGCTGCCTGGCGGCATTGAGTAGATTTATTTCTCGCCTCGGTGAGAATGCATTGCCTTTATACCGACTCATCAATAGGTCTGGTGTGTTCGAGTGGACTCCCACTGCAGAAGTAGCATTGTCGAGCTAAAAGCCCTGCTTTCCGTCCAGTCGGTGCTTGCTGCTCCACGCAACAAACAACACCAGCTCCTATACATCGCAACTACAAATCAAGTCGTCTGTACAGTTCTAACCGTCGAGTGAGAAGAAGAGGGCAAGGCTTACAAAGTCCAATGTCCAGTCTACTATATTTCTGAAGTGCTGACTCCTTCGAACCAAAGGTACCCTCATTATCAGAAGCTCCTCTATGGCATATATTTATCAGCGAAGAAGCTGGCACACTACTTTCAAGATCATTCAGTCTCAGTAGTCAGTGATGCTCCACTGTTTGAGATCCTCAACAACCGAGACACGGCTGGTCGAGTGGCCAAATGGGCCATCGAAATCCTATACTTTGATATCAAATTTGATGCAAAGAAGGCAATCAAGTCTCAAGTGCTTGGTGGTTTCATGGCTGAGTGGGTAGAGCATCAACATCCGAATCAAATTCACTCGGCACAGTGGACCATGTTCTTTGATGGCTCTAAAATGTTGAATGGGTCTGGCACCGGCGTGGTTTTGGTATCTCCAAAGGGTGACAAGCTCATCTGTGTCCTCCAGATTCACTTTGATTCCTCCAATAATGAATCTGAATACAAGGCACTCCTCTACGGGTTACGTACGACCATCTCACTCGGCGTCCGACGCATGATGGTATACGGTGATTCGGATTTGGTGTTCAATCAAGTGATGAAGGAATGGATGTCAGAAACTCTGCCATGACTGAGTATTGCAACGTAGTGAGAAAGCTTGAGAATAAGTTTGAAGGTTTGGAACACCATCATATTCCTCGAGTGAAGAATCAAGCAGCTGACGAGCTAGCCAAGATTGGATCCACTCGGAAACCTGTACCTAGCAACGTGTTTCTGGAACACTTACATTCTCCTTCGGTGCAAGAAGATCCCTTCACTGAAGAGCCCCACAAGCGATAACAACTTCTAACCCGACTGAGGTTGATGTTCTAGCAGTTATTGATCTAGTCATGGATATTCTGGTAATTATGCCCGATTGAATGGTCCCATACATTGCATATATATTGAGGCAAGAACTTCGAGAAGACGAGGTTGAAGCTCGAAAGACTGTCTGCAGATCCAAGGCGTTTACTGTAATGGACGGAGAGCTTTACATACAAAGTGTGACTGACGTAGCTAAGCGGTGTATCTCTCCTGAAGAGGGCCGATTGATTATGGAGGAAATTCACTCGGGAACCTGTGGTCATCATGCATCCTCTCGGACAATTGTTGCCAAAGCATATCGAGCTGTTTTTTTGGCCACGCGCTAATGAAATGGCTAAGGAAATTGTGGATCACAGTGAAGGATGCCAGTTTTACTCAAATTTGTGACATAAACCCGCATCTGCCCTGAAGACTATTCCACTCGTCTGGCCATTTACTGTGTGGGGTTTGGATATGGTCGGTCCTCTCCGAACGGTGCAGAGTGGATTCACTCATTTGCTTGTAGCACTTGACAAGTTCACCAAGTGGATTGAAGCTAAACCCATAAAAAAGCTTGATTCACGCACTACTATCAAGTTCATAAAGGAAATAACGTTCTGATATGAGTTCCCCACAGTATCATCATAGACAATGGTTCTAACTTCGACTCGGAAGAATTCAGATACTTTTGCTCCGCCCAAGGCACTTGGGTTGATTACGCGTCCGTCGCGCAACCCCAAACTAATGATCAAGTTGTGCGAGCGAATGGCCTTATCCTTCAAGGGTTGAAGCCTCGACTCATGCGAGATCTAGAACATACAGCTGGAGTTCCGGTTACTAAACTACCATGAGTTCTATGGGGCTTCAGGACGACACCCAATCGGTCGACTGGACGCACTCCGTTCTTCTTGGTTTATGGAGCCGAAGCCGTTTTGCCGATTTATCTTCTTCACAATTCTCCCCGAGTAGAGCTTTATTCTGAGGCTAAAGTTGAACAGGTGCGACACGACGGTGTAGACCTTCTGGAAGAAGAGCGCGAACTGGCCTTGATTAGGTCAACAGTATACCAGCAGGATCTGCGCCGTTTCCATGCACGACATGTCAAGAGTCAGTCGTTTCACAAAGGTGATCTAGTGCTCCAAGTGGATAAGCAACGGCCCCACAAGCTTGGCCCTGCATGGGAAGGACCTTTCATCATTACCAAGGTGTTGAACAATGGAGCCTACCACCTCTTTAACATCAAGAAGAGAATTGACGAACCACGTGCGTGGAACGCAGACTTACTGCGGTGTTTTTACACTTGACGCTTGTGTGATTTGATGTAATAGGAGTATTCTAGACAATGTTCTTATCAAAGTTATGACTCCCGCAGTCTTTGCCGATTCTGATTGTGCAATCTCAAATTTGAAAAACACTCCAAGTGGCGAGTAATCCTCTCACTCGGGGGCTTAGGTGCGAACAGGATTTTGCCTAAGTTTCAAAAACACTCCGAGTGCAGAGCAATCCTCTCACTTCGGGGCTTAGCTGCGAACAGGATTTCGCCTAAGTTTCTAAAACACCTCGAGTGGAGAGCAATTCCCTCACTCGGGGGCTTAGTAGCGAACAAGATTTCACCTAAGTTTCTAAAACACTCTGAGTGGAGAGCAATTCCCTCACTCGGGGGCTTAGCTGCGAACAAGATTTTACCTAAGTTTCTAAAACACTAAGAGTGCAGAGCAATTCTCTCACTCGTGGGCTTAACAACGAACAAGATTTCGTCTAAGTTTCTAAAACACCCCGAGTGGAGAGCAATTCCCTCACTTGGGGCTTAGTAGCGAACAAGATTTCGCTTAAGTTTCTAATACACTACGAGTGGAAAGCGATCCTCTCATTCGGGGGCTTAGTTGCGAACATGTTTCGCCTAAGTAAAAAACCAGCCGAGTGAATAGCAACCTATTCACACGAATACTTAGTTGCGAACCAGATTTCGCCTAAGTTCAAAATACACTCCGAGTGGAGAGAAATCCTCTCACTCGGGGACTTAGCTGCGAACGAGTCTTCGTCAAAGTCAAAAACACTCCGTGTGGAGAACAATTCTATCAATCGAAGACTTGGCTGCGAGTAAGATTTTGCCTAAGTTAAAATCCGACCGAGCGAATAACAAACTATTCACTCAGATATTTAGCTGCGGATCAGCCTTCACCTAAGTAAAAACACTCCGAGTGGAGAAAAATCATATCACTCGGAGACTTAGGTGCGAGTAAGTTTTCTCCTAAGTTAAAATCCAAGTGAGCGAATAACAAACTATTCACTCGGATACTTAGCTGTGAATAAGTCTTCGCCTAAGTAAAAAAAATCCCGAATGACAAGCACTCCTCTTAATTGGAGACTTAGCCGCGAACAAGATTTCGCCTAAGCTCAAAATTCTTCGGAGTAATGAACATTAAGCTCATTTGGAAACCAAACAAGCTTAGTCAAGCAAAAGATTGAATAGCCAAATGCAGATAAAACTCAAGATCTCCAGCATGATTAAGGTTGTCTACGCAAACGAACGTACTCGGATTTATGGCTTGAATGAAGTTTTAAACGGTTACACCATCTCTCGGCATACCGAGGCAAGTGAGATTTAAACTACAATCAAAGTTTTTTCAAGGCGCGCCGGGACTCGCAGGCTTGACGAAGGTGTCTAGGTCAATCCCGTCGGCAATGTGGGTAGCAGCGTCGATGAAGGTCTCCATGAAGTTCTCGAACTAAATCTTTTTCGTGTTAGCCACCTGGAGCACCTTCAGTTTTTCCTCCTTAGCCTCCTTGCAATGAACTCGGACGAGTGAAAGAGCCACATCAGCTCCACAGTGCGCAGCAGATTTCTTCAATGCCTGCACTCGACTAGGGATGTGGTTAAGGTGGCTCATCATTGACTCAAGGTCAGAATGGAGGGTGTCTTCTAGCAAAAGTTCCTTGTCAATCCTCTCCAATGCAACACTCAATCGGGCGACATATTCTTGAACTTTTTGGAGACGAGTGTCGAGGCGAAACATGTTCATGGCCACTGCATCCCCAATGGGCGACTTGGTGGGGTCCAGATTTGGCTCGATCTCTTCGGTCTCCTTGTCAATGTCCTGGCATAAGTCTACACGAAGGGAAATGAAAAGTTGGCCACACTACCACTTGGTGGAAATGGAGGAAATTCACTCGACGGACAAAGAAAAGTTACCCGTAAGCATGTCGAACATCTTCTTTGCGAAGTTGCCTAGGTAGTTCTCCAAGCCATTCCTCCTCCTCATCATCTGTTCAAGCTTCTTGTTCCAGTCGGCCCGTTCCTGCTTCAGTTTGGTATTCTTCTCCTCCAATTTACTGGCTGCAGCGAATTTCTTCTCCACGACCTCAGACTTCTCCTTAGCCTCAGCGAGTGCTTTGTCCTTGTCTTCGAGAGACTGCTTCAAGAGGTTCAAATCATTTGTGGTCACTTCCATGTCCATATGGAGCTGGTTCTTCTCCTTTTCCAAGTCAGCATATTTGTTCCCAAGCTCACAGGTTTTCTGAAATCATCAAAAAAGTAATTCAGTCGACACTAATTATTTCTCCACTCCCGAGTGGAGAAGAGAAGTTCAATCGACTAGATGGTGGCCAGCCACCCCCTGCAAAGAGTCATATCATGGTTGATGGAAATGGTGTCCATGCAACCTGCACGATAAATCTTGCTGGTTTAGACCTTTTCATTCCTACGATAAAAGTTCAATGGTGGAGACTCTAAAGAAAAATATTCACTCGAAGTACTACAAGTATGAAAAAGGACCCTGAGTCCAAGTTCTTAAGACTACTGCCCATTGTACATGACCGATAGTAGTCTTGGGGACTACACCCAGTGGATGCACTCAGCGTGCCCCCACTGGATACAACACAACTCGACTAGGTCCGGCCTATCCGAGTCGAAATAAAGAAGCGAGGGCTACTATCTACAACTGTCTCAATCAGACCACCGCCGATGCAAGCACTTGACGACGGTCTTGGGGACTACACCTAGTGGGTACACTCAGCGTGCCCCCACTGGACTTGTTATCACTCGTGTAGGTCTGTCTTGTCGAGTGTTAACGACTATCAGAACCCAATCAAAGACCCGTGTCGATGTCACCGTCGTTCAACAACGATCTCGGGGACTACACCCAGTGGGTGCACTCGGCGTGCCCCCACAGGACCAGAAACGAAAGTATATGCCAAAACAAAACACCCGGTGGGTGTATAGTCAAGATGGACAAAATTCAATCAGAAATGCACTTACAATCACACTTACTTGGACGTTAGCACGAAGTGCCGAGCTGGCATCATACGCCAACTTGTTGGCCTCATAAGCATCCTTGGTTCGCAACATCATCTGCTCGGCCTGGATCATGGCCTCCTTACCTGCTCTAGTCTGGTCTTCTAATACACAGTGCAGAGAGAATACAGGCATTGGAGGAGTCGGCACTACAGCCGAGGTCACAGGAGTTACGGGAAGTTGTTCAGTCGGCGATGGGGTCACAAGGGTTCAACTCACCAGAGGAGCATTCGACAATGGAATCTGAAGCCCAGTTTTGGCTCGGGACGAGTCACCAAGTTCTGAAGGCAACTCAGCAATCGACCACTGATGTTCTTCATCGTCCTCCAAGTGGATGACGTCTGTAGCTGTCAATCGACAATGTTCATTTATCCAATCGACGAATTAAATTCAGAAAGCAGCTCAGAGTGAAGATTTGTTATACCTATTGGGGGGTGACCATGTCTGCAACATCCACGTCCATGTGATCCTCTTCATCTCCAGGAGGTGACATCACCGAGGTAGCAACTCTCACAAGAAAATTCCACTCGTACATCAAAGGCATGAAATTCCACAACAACAAAAGAAAGGAAATAAACACTCACGTTGAAGCGACTGGCACAACGAACCTCATTCGGGGCAAAGCCTTCCAAGGTTTAGGAGCGTTGGGTTTAGGCTATTTCGCAGCCTTCTCCGCTAACTCACTTGTTGCGACTCTGTCATGCTTCATATTTGTTCGCGCTCCTCTGAGCCGTCTTTGTTGTCTTCGTTGTCCTCGGCATAATCGTTGTTCGCGCTTCCACCTTCAGTCTCTCCACCAATGTCAAGTTGCTCTCCGTTCGGCACGGGTGAGTACATATTTGTCAACTCCTACAAGATATAAAAACTAAAAAGTCAGTCGACTGGAGACTCAATAACTCGACAAATATATGAAAGTACTCGACAAGGACATAACTCACCACATTCGGCGGCTTATTCTCAACAGAGAAGGGCAAGACCCGTTTGGCTCCCAGTGGATTGTCGCAGGCCCCAGTGATGCTTCTCAGCCACTCCGCCACGGTTTCTTCGGAGACATCCGCTGGATTTTACCGAGTGGAGTCCTCGGGACCTAAATAATGCCACATGGTGTGGTCTCTTTCTTGAAGAGGTTGGATGTGCCGACTGAAAAATGTCTCCAGTAGGTCCATCCCAGTCACCCCGCCATGAATTAGATCGACTAACGCATTCACCAGAATCCCTACGTGGACCTGCTCCCCCTCCAACAAAGTGAGCATTCTGGGAGCAGTAGGTCACTCCAAAGTGAAGGGGGGAAGACCAGTCGACATATTTGGGTCTCCAACATCTTTGCAATAAAAGCAAGTCGATTGCTAGCCTCGGACGGATTCAGGAAGAGTCATTTGCGGATACGCACTCTTACTCCTCTTCTGGATCCCCAAGCCACCACACAACTGGATGACGTTGGATCTACTATCCCTAGGATTGGCTTACTTTACCAACTCAGAACGTACGGTGAAGATGTGTTTCAACAGTCCCCAATGAGGAGAACAGCCAAAGAAACATTCGCACAATGTTATAAATGCGGCAAGGTGTGTAATAGCATTTGGAGGAAGGTGGTGGAGTTGAGCATCGAAAAAGTTTAAGAATCCACGGATGAATGTGTGAGGAGGTAGAGAAAAACCTGGCCCGAAATGGGTGAGGAGGAGGACTCTCTCACCTTCGCGCGGCTCCCTCGACTTCCCCCTCCAACAATCTCCATGAATCGGCAGCTATCAACCTTGACAAGGTTGAGGACGTCCAACTCCTAGATAGTCGATGGGAGGAAATCCCCCTGGATCCATTTCGGCTGCACTGCGGCACTGCAGCTCGAACACCCGATGGCTTCTTGGAATTGCCTCCCTTCTTGGGCCACTCAAGTTTCCCTGTCTTCCCTTTCATCATGTCAACGGCGATGGAGGAGACGGATCTAAGCGGCGCTCGGGAGGCAGAGATGATGGAGAAAAATGGGAGAATTGAGGAGGAGCACTGTTTCAACCCTAGCGCTGGCCCATCTTATAGCCACCCAAGTGAGTCGCTGACGTGTGGGTCTGCGAGATCCCTGTCTATCTCAATAATAGTATGCGATACATGGAGATAAGGGTTGTGCAATAATCGAGGTGTCGTGCTCCCACTTGCCCCAGACATTGTGTCATCATCGCGCGACGCGCGCTAAACAAATTTTTGAATCCCGTGAAATCCCGACCTGACGAAGCAACCTATCACATCAAAAGATCCCATTGATCACTCGGACCAGTTTTCACTTTCAAATTCACTCGAATGCATTTCAAGATAGAATCGATCAGGGTGAACAGCAAAGGCTTCAATCGACGCACACTTTTGCCAAGCCTTCATGTGCATTCGGTGTTCGCATGTCTTATCAAAATCTGCATTGACACCTTTCCCACTCGAACCCCAATCCATTCACGAACTAATAATGGGGATGTGTACCAAGGGTAGGTTCATAGGCCTGACCTACATGTCCTACCCAAGGGCACAACATTAAAATACTTCAAGATTTCAAGGAAGATTCCGACTGACTTGCCATGGTACATGGGTCACTCGGTAGAACATCCACTCGATGACTTTCTCCCTCCACTCGGCGGCAGACTTTCACTCGGAATAACTAGAAGCCAGTCGACCACAAAAGTTCAGAAGCCGCTCGAGGGAGGCCAACGAGCAGGCATTCAATTGGTCGTCATAAGTAACGTTTACTACTGTAACGCCCAAGATCCGGTCATATCCTTATTTTGGCGCGAGGGCCTCGATAGGGATTAAAACGCATCTCGTCGTTTCACAAGAATGGATATCATTACAAGTACATGTACTGAAAAGATGAGTATAAGTATTTGGCTTACACTCGCCACAAGCTACAACAGAGTCACATCAGTAGAATACATAGAATCATCATGAAGAAAAGCAGGGCCCGTCTACAGACGAAAACAAACGATAAAAGAATGACGTCCATCTTGCTATCCCAGGCTGCCAGCCTGGAACCCATCCTAGATCAACGAAGAAGCAGAAGAAACTCCAAATAGCACAATCAGCGTCCTCACCTCAAAGTAACTCTTTACATGTAGCTTCAACTAGTGTTGTAGTAATCTGTGAGCCATGGGGGACTCAACAATCTCATTTCTAAAGGTATCAAGACTAGCAAAGCTTAATGAGTGAGGTAAGGTTAAGTGGAGAGGCTGGAGCAAGCGACTAAGCATTTATTTGAGGTGGCTAAATTACGAGTACAAGAATAAGAGGGGGATTATCTACACATAATGGACGAGAACTACTGATGATAAAATAAATGATCCTAAACACCTACTTACGTCAGACATAACCCCACCATTTCCTTGATTGGAGAAGGAGCTCACGAAAGAGACAGTCACGGTTACGCACTCAGTTGGCATATTTTAATTAAGCATACTTCAATTTATCTAGAACCGGATGTTAAACAAAGTTTCCACGTTGCCACATAACCGCGAGCATGGATTTCCGAAAGATTTAACCCTGCAGGGGTGCTCCAACTAGTCCATCACAAACTACCACACGCTACGACGGGATGACCTCCATCAGGGATAACCCGTGATCTCCTCGGGTTCCTATTGGAAAACCTCAACCTCGAGATATCCCAAAGTATCCTTGGAATCCCACGCACGAGACACTCGAGAAAGGTAAAACAAGTCCAGCAAGGTCGCCCGACGTGTCGACGATCCCGATAGGAGCCCCGTATCTCGTTCCGAGGACACGACGGATAAGCGACGCGTACGGTGCCTTATAGAAATCACCCAAGTTGCCCTGGGTTGGCCCCGCATAGTGTTCTCGGTTGTACCAACAGTCATGAGGAGCACTGGCCCGAGGGTAGATTAATTATCCACGGGGTGATCAAACGCTATGCATATTTTAGTTTGTTATTAGCAAATAGTACCAATATTGGGCCTTGCCAGACGAGTTTTATCCCAAAACGAGAATCTAGGGGGTCCCCACAACAACCCCAAGCATGTTAGGAGCGCTCATTTATGGAACACAAAACCGGTAGCCGAAACTAAGGCGACAAAGGTGGAACAAAACACTAGGCTAGAAGGCCGAGCCTTCCACCTTTTAGCATGTATATAGGTGCATTAAATTAATTAGCAAATAATATGGTGATATAACAAGGAACCCATGTTATCACATGGAAGCACTGCATGTGCAACTAGCAACGCTAACACATGGGTAAGCAAGTGGTAACATAGCCAATCAACGGTTTGCTAGGTTGTGAACAGGTTGAAGGTTTTCCATGGCACTGTTGGGAGGCTGATATTTAATAGGTGGTAGGCAGTGAGACAAAGCGATAGAAACGAAACAACTAGCATGACAATGATAGTAATGGTATCTAGGGAAATGATCATCTTGCCGGAGATCCCGCTTGGAAGAAGAACGACTCCGTGAAGCATACGAACCGACGTAGTCGAACGGATCCTCACACTCCGAAGCGGACCGGAACTCTATCGAGATGAAGCAAACCGGAAACCAGAATCAACACACGATATTCACCACGACACATGCACGATATAATGCAAACCCTAATATGATGCATGTCCAGTTTCAAATATGCACGCATGGCATGGCAATTCACATCAATCAAACACTACACGTTAAGTGAAGCTCAATACGCAACGAGTTGCATATTGACGAAACTCCACGTTTAATTATTTAGTTCACTCTCATTTATTTCCATGGCAATATTAAATGTTGTTAAACATGGCAAGGGGTGAAGTACAAATTAAACTAGCTATCTAGGCATTTTAAATAAGGCCGAAAACGACAAATAGCATCTCCGACATGACCCCATACGTTAAATTCTAAATCTGTCCAAATTTTTCCTCATCACATTTTATGTTTGTTAAACAGCAAAACAAAGTGGTTCATGTGATTCTACTCTTCCTTTAAGTCCATTTACATATATGGCTCACTGATATGTCTCCAACGTATCTATAATTTTTGATGGTTCCATGCTATTATATTATCAACTAGGGATGTCTTATATGCATTTATATGCCTTTTTATATCATTTTTTGGGACTAACCTATTAAGTCAGTGTACAGTGCCAATTTCTGTTTTTTCCATGTTTTTGACCTTTTTCAGAAAAGAATATTAAAAGGAGTCCAAACGGAATAAAACCTGTGGGGTGATTTTTTCCATAATAAAAGATACGCAGAAGACTTGAGAACCAAGGCAGGAGGTCTCGTGGGAGGTCACGAGCCCCCTAGGCGCGCCCTAGGGGGCGCCTAGCAGGCTTGTGGGCCCCCCTTGCCTCCTTTGTCCTACCTCTTTCGCCTATAAATTCCCAAATACCCCCAAACCAACCAGGAGAGCCACGAAAATACTTTTCCTCTGCCGCAAGCTTCTGTCTCCGCGAGATCCCATCTAGGGACCGTTCTGGTGCCCTGCCGGAGGGGGATTCGGACACAGAGGGCTTCTTCATCAACATCATTGCCTCTCCGATGATGCATGAGTAGATCACCACACACCTTCGGGTCCATAGCTAGTAGCTAGATGGCTTCTTCTCTCTCTTGGATCTTCAATACAAAGTTCTCCATGATCTTCATGGAGATCTATCCGATGTAACTTTCTTTTGCGGTGTGTTTGTTGAGATCCGATGAATTGTGGATTTATGATCAGATTATCTATGAATATTATTTGAGTCTCCTCTCATTTCTTATATGCATGCTTTCGTATCCTTGTAATTCTCTTCGAGTTATGGCTTTCATTTGGCCAACTTGATCTATAATTCTTGCAGTGGGAGAAGTGCTTGGTTTTGGGTTCATACCGTGTGTGTCCTCACCTAGTGACAGAAGGGGTAGCGAGGCACACATCATGTTGTTGCCATAAAGGGTAAAAAGATGGGGTTTATATCATATTGCATGAATTTATCCCTCTACATCATGTCATCTTGCTTAAGGCGTTACTCTATTTGTTATGAACTCAATACACTAGATGCATGCTGGATAGCGGTCGATGTGTGGAGTAATAGTAGTAAATGCAGAAAGTATCGGTCTACTTGTCTCGGACGTGATGCCTATATGTATGATCATTGCCTTAGATATCGTCATGACTTTGCGCGACTCTATCAATTGCTCGACAGTAATTCGTTCACCCACCGTAATTCTTGCTATCATGAGAGAAGCCTCTAGTGAACACTATGGCCCCCGGGTCTATTTTACACATCATATATTCAGATCTACATACAAAAATACCAAAAATAGCTTGCTACACTTTTATCTATTTACCTTTTATCACTTTCAGATCTCACCTTGCAAGTAATCGTGAAGGGATTGACAACCCCTTTATCGCGTTGGGTCCAAGTTTGTTTGTTTTTGCGCAGGTGCCTTGGTGCCTCATCTTGATACTCCTAGTGGATTGATACGTTGGTTCTCAAACTAAGGGAAATACTTATCTCTACTTTGCCGCATCACCCTTTCCTCTTCAAGGGAAAAAAACCAACGCAAGCTCAAGAAGTAGCAGGAAGAATTTCTGGCGCCGTTGCCGGGGAGTATTCAAGTGAAGCATATATACCGAGTACCTATCGCAAACTCATCTCTTGCATTTACATTATTTGCCTTTTGCCTCTCGTTTTCCTCCCCCCCCCCACTTCTAAAAGAAAATTTACAAAAATATTTTCCTTTTTCGTTTGCCTTTATGTCTTACTTAGTTTGCTTGCTCATTTTCTTTGCATGATGGTGTTGGAACTCAAATAACAGAAAGAACAAACTTATGGATCCTCACCCACTTGCTAATCTCTTTAAGAGATCCAATTATGTTGAACCAATTGCTAGTGAGTTTTGTGCACTAGATTATCTTTATGAAGTTTTGCTTGAGATGCGTGAATCTGAAAATTGTGATGAAGATATTTATGAAGTGATTCACGAGGGCTCCTTGAATGAAAAGCATGATTGCAATGGTTTCACTATAAATTCTATTAATGTCAATCATGCTAAAAAAATGCAAAACCCTAAGCTTGGGGATGCTAGTTTTGCTATGTCCACTACTTGTTGCAATGATCATGATTGGGGTGATGATTTTTCTTATGATCTTGAAAATTTGTTTAAGCCTCATAATGACTATGATATTGATAATAATGTTTGCAATAATATTGAAAGTGGGTTTGGAGAAGTCATGACTTTAGTTGATGATAATCCCACTATTTTTGAAGAGCGTCAACTTTGCATGCATGTGGATCATGAAAAGAATATCCTATGTGATAGTTATATTGTTGAATTTGAATATTATCCCACATGTAATTATTACGAGAGGGGAAAATATGGTTGTAGAAATTTTCATATCACTAAATCACCTCTCGTTATGTTGAGATTTCTATTGTCTCTTTCTTCTTCCTTGCATATGGTAGCTATTGGTTGTCTTGATAATTTGTTTTCCTATAAAATTCCTATGCATAGGAAGTATGTTAGACTTAGATGTGATTTTCACATGGTTTATGATGCTCTCGTTGTGCTTCAATTCTTTTCTTTTGTGTGAGCATCATTGAATTATCAATGCCTAGCTAAAAGGCTTTAAAGAAAAGAGCTTGTTGGAAGCAACCCAATATTTTTATTTCCTGTCAACACCATCATGATTCTGTTATGATTGTGTTTTTTTATGTTTTAAGTAGTGTTTGTGCCAAGTAGAACCTTTATGATTAGTTTGGGTGATAGTTGTTTAATCATGCTTAAAAAGACATAAAATTTGTGCTCACGAAATTAATTTTATTTCCTATCAAGAAAGAGATTTTGAGTTGATTCCTTTTGCTTCTGATTTATATGCAAATTTCCCTAATTGTCATAATTTTTCAGAATTGTTGGGATAGCAGAGGTATACGAAATATAAAGATTACTACACACTATTCCGTTTTTGACAGATTCTGTTTTTGTTGTGTTGATTGCTTATTTTGATGAAACTATGGTTAGTATCGGGGGGTACGAGCCATGGAAAAGTGAGAATACAGTAATATAACATCAATCTGAATGGAAATTAAGTTTACTACAGTAACTAAAAAGCTGGTAGTTTGTTTTCTTATGCTAATGATATCACGAGTTTCTGTTTAAGTTTTGTGTTGTGAAGTTTTCAAGTTTTGGGTAATGTTCTTATGGACAATGGAATAAAGAGTGGAAAGAGCCTAAGCTTGGGGATTCCCATGTCATCCGAAGCCAAATTCAAGGACACCAAAAAGCCTAAGCTTGGGGATGCCCCGGGATGCTATCCCCTCTTTCGTCTTCAATCCATCGGTAACGTTACTTCGAGCTATATTTTTATTCACCACATGATATGTGTTTTGCTTGGAGCGTTGTGTATTATAGGAGTCTTTGCTTTTTGTTTGATCACAATCATCCTTGTCGCATGCTACTTCAACAAAAGACCTTCCAACGGCGCTAGAAATAGGAGTGTTGCTTGATACTCCTCAGCAACGGCACGAGGAATCCTTCTGCTACGGCTACGCCTTAAGGGACTTCCTAGGAAAATATGCAAAGGATTTCCCCCGTGGCCTTGGAGCCTTGCGTTGGTGTTCCCTCGAAGCGCAAAGGGTGATGTAGCACAGCGGTGGTAAGTATTTCCCTTAGTTTGAGAACCAAGGTATCAATCCAGTGGAGGAGTATCACAAGATTCTGCACAAACACAAAAGCTTGCTCCCAACACTATGAAGGGGTTGTCAATCCCTTATAGATTGTTTGCCAAGTGAGAACTGAAAGCAACAAAGTAACAAAGCAAAGTAAAAGCGGAGGTGTAAACGATGGATGTGAATAGAACCGGGGGTCGTAGTGTTTACTAGTGGCTTCTCTCATAAAAGCAAGTAGACGGTGGGTGAACAAATTACTGTCGACCAATTGATAGAACCGCGCAAAGTTGTGATGATATCTATGGCAACGATTATATCTATAGGCATCACGTCCAAAACAAGTAGACCGATACTTTCTGCATCTACTACTATTACTCCACACGTCGACCGCTATCCAGCATGCATCTAGTGTATTAAGTCCAAAAGAACAGAGTAATGCCTTAAGCAAGATGACATGATGTAGATGGACAATCTCATATCAACACTAGAGCACATCTTGTTACCCTTGATGGCAACTACTTAATGTGTGCCTTGTTGCCCCTACTGTCACTGTGAAAGGTCACCACATGGTAGAACCCAAAACCAAGCACTTCTCCCATTGCAAGAATCATAGATCTAGTTGGCCAAACAAAACCCAAGACTCGGAGAGACTTACAAGGATATCAAATCATGCATATAATAAATCAGCAAAGACTCAAATATATAACATAGATAATCTGATCAGAAATCCATAATATATAACATAGACACACCGCCAAAGAAGATTACATCGGATAGATCTCCATGAAGATCATGGAGAACTTTGTATTGAAGATCCAAGAGAGAGAAGAAGCCATCTAGATACTAACTACGGACCCGTAGGTTTGAAGTTAACTACTCACGAGTCATTGGAGGGGCAATGATGATGATGAATAAGCCCTCCAACTCCAAAGTCCCCTCCGGCAGGGCGCCGGGAAGGGTCTCCAGATGAGATCTCGCGGAAACGGAAGCTTGCGGCGGCGGAAAAGTATTTTCGAGGCTCCCCTGATTTTTTGTTGTATTTTAGGGAATATATAGGCCAAGGATCTAGGTCAGGGGGTGGCCAGGGAGGCCACAAGCCCTACCACCGCCGCCTCCCCCTGGTGGCGGAGTGGGAGCTTGTGGGCTCCCTGGAGCCCTCCTGACTTGGACCAGAGGCCCCCTCATCTTCTTCCGTTTGGAAAAAAATCATTTCAGGGTTTTTATTCCGTTTGGACTCCGTTCCAAAATCAGATCTGAAAAGAGCCAAAAACACAGAAAAAACAGGAACTGACACTTCGCACTGAATTAATAAGTTAGTCCCAAAAAAGATATAAAAGGTACATAAAACATCAAAAGATGACAAGATAACAGCATGAAACCATCAAAAATTATAGATACGTTTGAGACGTATCATGCATCCCCAAGCTTAGCTCCTGCTCGTCCTCGGGTAGGGAAGTGATAAAGAATGAATTTTTGATGCTTTCATGCTACATAGCATAGGTGTCCTTTGTAATTCCTCTTATGTGACGTGAATGTTCAGATCCATTAGATTCAAAACAATAGTTTTCTATTGACGTGGAAATTATAATCATTCAAGCAAACTAGCAAGGTAATCATAATCTTTCAAAATAACAAGGCCAAAAGAAAGTTATCCCTACAAAAGCATATAGTCTGGCTATGCTCTATCATCATTGCACAACGAATTTAAATCATGCACAACCCCGGTATTGGCCAAGTAATTGTTTCACACCTTTACTTTCTCAAACCTTTTCAACTCTCACGCAATACATGAGCGTGAGCCATGGTTATAGCACTATAGATGGTGTGGAGTGCGGTGGCGGTTGCAAGACAAAAAAAGAGAAGATAGTCACATTAACTAGGCATATCAATGAGCTGTGGAGATGCTCATCAATAGATATCAATGTGAATGAGTAGGGATTGCCATACAAATGATGCACTAGAGCTACGAGTAAGTGAAAGCTCTTAAAGAAAACTAGTGGGTGTGCATCCAACTTGCTTGCTCACGAAGACCTAAGGCAATTTTGAGGAAGCCTATCATTGGAATATACAAGCCAAGTTATATAATGAAAATTTCCCACTAGATATATGGTGGTGACAAAACTAGAGACTCTCAATCATGAAGATCATGGTGCTTAATATGCACAAGTGTGGAAAAAGTGGTAGCATTGTCCCTTCTCTCTTTTACTCTCATTTTTTGGTGGGCTCTTTGGCCTCTTTTTTTTTGGTGGGCTTCTTTGGCCTATTTTATTTCCTCACATGGGACAATTCTCCATTAATGATGATCATCACACTTTCAACTCAAAACTTAGAGCAACGATGACTCTATATGGAATGCCTTCGGTAGTGTACCGTGACAATGATCTAGCATGGCATAGACATTAATGGAAACAACATGCTAGCTATCTTACGATCATGTAATGGTAATGTAGACGTGGTGGCACATGTCATGGTGGTAGTTGCATGGCAATATATCTCGGAATGACTTTGAAAAAGCCACAGTAGGTAGGTATGGTGACTGTTTTGAGGGAGGCTAATGGTGGGTTTTGTGCACCAGCGAAAGTTGCACGGCACTAGGAAGATAGTGATGGTGGAGGTGAAAGTGCATATAAACCATGGACTCAACATTAGTCATGAAGAACTCATATACTTGTTGCAAAAAAAATTATTAGTAATCGAAACAAAGCATTCCACGCATACTCCTAGGGGAAGGGTTGGTAGGTATAAACCATCGTGCGATCCCGACCGCCACGCAAAGGATGACAATCAATATACTAATCATGCTCAGATTTCATCACATAGCGGTTCACAATACGTGCATGCTACGGGAATCACTAACTTCAACACAAGTATTTCTAGATCCACAACACCTTACTAGCATAACTTCAATATTACCATAACCACAACTCAAAACTAATTGAGATGAATCAAACTTCTCTAACTATTCAATGCACATGAAGGTGGAAGTTTTCGTATCCCTTTGGATAACTAGCCCTTTTGAGACTACTTTCAAAGCACAGATCAACTACCAAGCCACGCACCGCTGTGCTCTAAAAGATATAAGTGAAGCACACAGAGCAAAAGTATCTAGCTCAAAAGATATAAGTGAAGCACATGTGAGCTGAATTGTCTACCAAAAGATATAAGTGAAGCTCGACAAAATCACGGTGAATGCATGTCTCTCTCTCTAGGTGTGCAGCAAGGATGATTGTGACACAACAAAAATAAAAGACTTCTATGATACAAGATGCTCCAAGCAAAAACACGTAACATGTGGTGAATAAAAATATAGCCCCAAGTAACGTTACCAATGGATTGAAGACGAAAGAGGGGATGCCTTGCCGGGGCATCCCTAAGCTTAGGCTTTTACGGCATCCTTGAATATCTTGGGGTGCCTTGGGCATCCCCAAGCTTAAGCTCTTGCCACTCTTTATCTCTTTGTCCATAAGAACTTCACCCAAAACTTGAAAACTTCACAACACGAAACTTAAACAGAAACTCGTGATAACATTAGTATGAGAAAGCAAACCCCCACTTCCTTAGGTACTGTAACAAACTTAAATTCTACTTATGCTGATGTTGGGATACTGTATTTTCAATCTTCCATGGCTAATACCCCCCGATACTATCCATAGTTTCATAAAAATAAGCAACCAACACAACAAAAAACAGAATCTGTTAATAGCAGACCAGTCTGTAGCAATTTGTATATTTCGTATACCTCTGGTACTTCAAAAATTCTGAACAATTACGACAGTCTGAATAATTTGCGTAGCAATCAGCAGCAAATATAATCAACTCAAAAGCTCTTACAGAAAAAAAAAGAGAAAATTCTTTTCGTGAGCAGAAAGTTTCTGTCTTTTCCAGCATGACCAAACGATCAACCCCAAGACTAATCATAACGGTTTTGCTTGGCACAAACGCAAAAACAAACACAAAAAACACAGTCGTAACAGAATTATGAAAGTGTGGAAAACAAAAAACAGAAAGAAAAAGGATAGATTCGTTGGTTGCCTCCCAACAAACGCTTTTGTTTAACGCCCTTAGCTAGGCAAAAAGTGATGGAATCACGTATAGTCATCCTTGGTGCTCAAACCATAAGTAGCCCTCATCATAGATTCATAAGGCAATCTTATTTTCTTTCTAGGAAAGTGCTCCATGCCCTTCTTTAAAGGAAATTGAAATCTAATATTCCCTTCCTTCATATCGATGATAGCACCAATAGTCCTTAGGAAAGGTCTACCAAGAATAATGGGACATGAAGGATTGCAATCTATGTCAAGTACAATGAAATCCAGGGGTACAAAGTTCTTATTTGCGACAATAAGAACATCATCGATCCTTCCCATGGGTTTCTTGACAATAGAATCCGCAAGATGCAAATTAAGAGAACACTCTTCAATCTCATGAAAACCAAGAATATCACATAAAGACTTTGGAATCGCGGAAACACTAGAACCCAAATCACACAAAGCATTGCACTCATAGTTTTTGATCTTGATTTTGATAGTAGGTTCCCACTCATCATGAAGTTTTCTAGGTATAGAGACTTCTAGTTCGAGCTTCTCTTCAAGAGATTTCATCATAGCATCTACGATATGCGCGGTAAAGGCTTTGCTTTGGCTATAAGCATGTGGAGAGTTTGCAATGGATTGCATCAAAGAAATGCATTCAAACAAGGATCAATTATCATAATTGAATTCCTTGAAATCCAAAGTGGGAGTTTCATTACTACCCAAAATTTTGACTTCTTCTACTCCACTCTCCACATCTTTATCATCAAGATAGGTGGACTCCGAATCATTGGGGCGTTTTTCAACCAAAGTGGATTCATATCCAGCCCCTCCATAAATAGGTTTGACACGCGAAAACAAAGATTCAAGAGGAGACACACCAAACACTTTAAGATCTTCGTGATTTGCATCACTAGAACGCACCCTTTTAAACCATTCATGCCTAGCGCGAATGTGGGCGGTTCTTTCTTTGCTCTCATTCATGGAGACACGCATAGCTTTCAAAGTTTCATCCAAGTTGACCTTGGGAGGAGCGCAACTAACTTTCAAGGCATCAATATCACAAGACATTCTATCAACGCTCTTAGCCAAATCGTCTATTTTGAGTAGTTTTTCCTCTATGGACGCATTGAAAATCTTTTGAGAGTTGATGAACTCTTTGATATTACTCTCTAAATCAGAGGGTAATTTGTTGTGATTTCCATAACTGTTGCTGTAGGAATTGCCATAATTGTTAGAGGAGTTACTAGGAAAAGGCCTAGGAACATAGTTTCCTCTAAAAGCATTGTTGTTGCCAAAATTGTTCCTACCAACAAAATTCACGTCCAAACTAGCGTTGCTACTCTCAATCAAAGAAGATGGTGGCATGTCATTAGGATCTACGGTAGCGTTTCTACTAGCAACCAAATTCATCAACTCGTCCATCTTAGCACTAAGCGAGTTAATTTCGTCTATAGCGTGCACCTTTTTGCTAGCAGGCGACCTTTCAGTGTGCCACTGAGAGTAGTTGGTCATGATATTGTCTAGAAGTTTTGTAGCGTCTCCTAACGTGATTTCCATGAACGTTCCACCTAAGGCGGAGTCCAAGATATTGCGAGAAGCGAAATTCAAGCCAGCGTAAAAGATTTGTATAATCATCCACAAACTCAAGCCATGAGCAGGACAATTTCTAATCATAAGCTTCATCCTCTCCCAAGATTGTGCAACGTGTTCATGATCAAGTTGCTTGAAATTCATGATATCGTTACGTAAGGAGATGATCTTAGCCGGCGGAAAATACTTGGACATGTAAGCATCTTTGCACTTATCCCAAGAATCGATACTATTTTTAGGCAAAGAAGAAAACCAAGTTTTTGCGCGATCTCGCACCGAGAAAGGAAAAAATTTCAACTTAATCACGTCATTATCCATATCTCTTTTCTTTTGCATATCACAAAGCTCAATGAATGTATTGAGATGAGATGCGGTATCTTCACTAGGAAGGCCAGAGAATTGCTCTTTCATAACAAGATTCAGGAAAGCTGCGTTGATTTCATATGATTCCGCACTAGTGGCGGGAGCAATCGGAGTACTAATAAAATCATTACTATTAGTGCCCGAGAAGTCACAAAGTTTGGTGTTTTCAGCCATGATGACTTCAACAAACAAACAAGCACACAAGCAAGCGAGAAAACTGGCAAAGGAAAACGGCAAAGGCAAAAAGGAAACGGCGAAGGAGAAAGGCAAATGAAAATGGCAAATGTGAAGTGGGGGAGAGGAAAACGAGAGGCAACTGGCAACAAAAGTAAATGCAAGAGAAGAGTTTGTGAGACCTACTTGGATAGATCTTGATTTCTCCTCCCCGGCAACGGCGCCAGAAATACTTCTGCTACTGCAACAAAAGACCTTCCAACGGCACCAGAAATAGGAGTGTTGCTTGATACTCCTCAGCAACGGCACCAGGAATCCTTCTGCTACAGCTACGTCTTAAGGGACTTCCTAGGAAAATATGCAAAGGATTTCTCCCGTGGCCTTGGAGCCTTGCGTTGGTGTTCCCTCGAAGCAGAAAGGGTGATGTAGCACAGCGGTGGTAAGTATTTCCCTCAGTTTGAGAACCAAGGTATCAATCCAGTGGAGGAGTATCACAAGATCCTGCACAAACACAAAAGCTTGCTCCCAACACTATGAAGGGGTTGTCAATCCCTTATAGATTGTTCACCAAGTGAGAACTGAAAGCAACAAAGTAACAAAGCAAAGTAAAAGCGGAGGTGTAAACGATGGATGTGAATAGACCCGGGTGTCGTAGTGTTTACTAGTGGCTTCTCTCATAAAAGCAAGTAGACGGTGGGTGAACAAATTACTATCGAGCAATTGATAGAACCGCGCAAAGTCGTGACGATATCTATGGCAATGATTATATCTATAGGCATCACGTCCAAAACAAGTAGACCGATACTTTCTGCATCTACTACTATTACTCCACACGTCGACCGCTATCCAGCATGCATCTAGTGTATTAAGTCCAAAAGAACAGAGTAACGCCTTAAGCAAGATAACAAGATGTAGATGGACATCTCATATCTACGACAAAGCCCACCTTGTTACCCTTGATGGCAACTACACGATGTGTGCCTTGCTGCCCCTACTGTCACTGGGAAGGGTCACCACATGGTAGAACCCAAAACCAAGCACTTCTCCCATTGCAAGAATCATAGATCTAGTTGGCCAAACAAAACCCAAGACTCGGAGAGACTTACAATGATATCAAATCATGCATATAAGAAATCAGGAAAGACTCAAATATATATCATAGATAATCTGGTCACAAATCCACAATTCACCGGATCTCGACAAACAAACCGCCAAAGAAGATTACATCGGATAGATCTCCATGAAGATCATGGAGAACTTTGTATTGAAGATCCAAGAAAGAGAAGAACCATCTAGCTACTAACTACGGACCCGTAGGTCTGAAGTGAACTACTCACGAGTCATTGGAGGGGCGATGATGATGATGAAGAAGAAGCCCTCCAACTCCAAAGTCCCCTCCAGCAGGGCGCCGGGAAGGGTCTCCAGATGAGATCTCGCGGAAACGGAAGCTTGCGGCGGTGGAAAAGTATTTTCGAGGCTCCCCTGATTTTTTGTTGTATTTTAGGGAATATATAGGCCAAGGATCTAGGTCAGGGGGCAGCCAGGGAGGCCACAAGCCCTGCCACCGCCGCCTCCCCCTGGTGGCGGAGTGGGAGCTTGTGGGCTCCCTGGAGCCCACCTGGCTTGGCCCATAGGCCCCCTGATCTTCTTCCGTTCAGAAAAAAATCATTTTGGGGTTTTTATTCTGTTTGGACTCCGTTCCAAAATCAGATCTGAAAAGAGCCAAAAACACAGAAAAAACAGGAACTGGCACTTGGCACTGAATTAATAAGTTAGTCCCAAAAATATGTGAAAGGTACATAAAACATCCAAAGGTGACAAGATAACAGCATGAAACCATCAAAAATTATAGATACGTTTGAGACGTATCACTGCACACCTTTTTGATAGGGACGTGCACTCATCATGAGTTTGTTAGAATACTCAATGAGCTTCACTTATATCTTATGAGATAGGCAATTTAGCTCACATGAGCTTCACTTATATCTTTTGAGCTAGATAATTTTGCTCCCATGAGCTTCACTTATATCTTTTGAGCTAGATAATTTTTCTAGTGCTTCACTTAAATCTTTTTAGAGCACGGCGGTGTCATAATTTGTTGAAATAAAAACTCTCGATCTTCACTTATATCATTTTGAGAGTGCTCTCTCTAAGTAACTTGGTAATTGGCGTGTGCTATGAAATTAGTCCTAAATATGATAGGCATCCAAAGAGGATATAATAAAAACGTTCATATGCAAGTCCATTGATTAGTAAGAGAAGGTTGATTCCTCACAATTAGTTTTGAGATCTGGATATGTTAATATTAGAGTTCTGTTAGTAGGGTGTTGTGAATCTAGAAATACTTGTGTTGAAGTTTGTGATTCCCATAGCATGCACGTATGGTGAACCGCTATGTTAGGAAGTCGGAGCATAATTTATTTATTGATTGTCATCCTTTGTGTGGCGGTCGGGATCGCGCGATGGTTAACACCTACCAACCCTTCCCCTAGGAGTATGCGTTTAGCACTTTGTTTCGATTACTAATAAAACTTTCACAATAAGTATATGAGTTCTTCATGACTAATGTGAGTCCATGGTATAGATGAACTCTCACCTTCCACCATTGCTAGCCTCTCTAGTGCCGCGCAACTTTCGCTGGTGCACAAACCCACCATATACCTTCCTCAAAACAGCCACCATACCTACCTATTATGGCATTTTCATAGCCATTCCGAGATATACTGCCATGCAACTTCCACCGTTCCGTCTCATGACATGTGCCGTCATTTTCATTTTGCCATTGCATGATCGTAAGATAGCTAGCGAGATGTTTCAACGTCATACGCTAAGCTAGATCGTTGCACATCCCGGTACACTGCCGGAGGCATTTCATATAGAGTCATTATTGTTCTAAGTATTGAGTTGTAAGTAAATAGAAGTGTGATGATCATCATTATTAGAGCATTGTCCCATGTGAGGAAATAAAAAAAGAGGCCAAAGTTTCCCACCAAAAAAAAGAAAGAAAAAAATGAAATGAAAAAGAGGCCAAAGAGCCCAAACAAAAAAATGATGAGAGAAAAAGAGAGAAGGGACAATGCTACTATCTTTTTCCACACTTGTGCTTCAACATAGCACCATGTTCTTCATGATAGAGAGTCTCTTGTTTTGTCACTTTCATATACTAGTGGGAATTTTCATTATATAACTTGGCTTGTATATTCCAATGATGGGCTTCCTCAAAATTTCCCTAGGTCTTCGTGAGCAAGCAAGTTGGGTGGACACCCACTAGTTTTCTTTTTGAGCTTTCATACACTTATAGCTCTAGTGCATCCATTGCATGGCAATCCCTACTCATTCATATTGATATCTATTGATGGGCATCTCCATAGCCCGTTGATACGCTGAGTCGGTGTGACCATCTCCTCCTTTTTGCCTCACAACCTCCACCACACTATATTCCACCTATAGTGCTATATCCATGGCTCACGCTCATGTATTGCGTGAGAGTTGAAAAAGTTTGAGAAAGTAAGAGTGCGAAAACAATTACTTGGCCAATAACGGGGTTGTGCATGATTTAAATTCGTTGTGTGGGGATGATGGAGTGTAGCAAGACTATATGATTTTGTAGGGATAACTTTCTTAGGCCTTGTTATTTCAAAAGTTCGTGATTACTTTGCTAGTATGCATGAAGTATTATTGTTTTCATGTAAATATTAAATTATTGTTTTGAATCTTATGGATCTGAACATTCATGCCACAATAAAGAAGTTACAAAGAACAAATATGTTAGGTAGCATTCCACATCAAATATTCGGTCTTTATCACTTCCCTACTCGAGGACGAGCAGGAGTTAAGCTTGGGGATGCTTGATACGTCTCCAACATATCTATAATTTTTTATGGTTCCATGCTATTATATTATCAACTTGGGATGTCTTATATGCATTTATATGCCTTTTTATATCATTTTTTGGGACTAACCTATTAACTCAGTGCCCAGTGCCAGTTTTTGTTTTTTCCTTGTTTTTGACCTTTTTCAGAAAAGAATATTAAACGGAGTCCAAACGGAATAAAACCTGCGGGGTGAATTTTTCCATAACAGAAGATACGCAGAAGATTTGAGAACCAAGGGAGGAGGTCTCGTGGGAGGTCACGAGCCCCCTAGGCGCGCCCTAGGGGGGCGCCTAGCCGGCTCGTGGGCCCCCCTTGCCTCCTTTGCCCTACCTCTTTCTCCTATATATTTCCAAAAATCCCGAAACCAACCAGGAGAGCCACGAAAATACTTTTCCGCCACCGCAAGCTTATGTCTCCGCGAGATCCCATCTGGGGACCGTTCTGGTGCCCTGCCGGAGGGGGATTCGGACACGGATGGCTTCTTCATCAACACCACTGCCTCTCCGATGATGCGTGAGTAGTTCACCACAACCTAGATGGCTTCTTCTCTCTTGGATCTTCAATACAAAGTTCTCCACGATCTTCATGGAGATCTATCTGATGTAAATTTCTTTTGTGGTGTGTTTGTCGAGATCCGATGAATTGTGGATTTATGATCAAATTATCTATGAATATTATTTGAGTCTCCTCTGATTTCTTATATGCATTATTTCGTATCCTTGTAATTCTCTCCGAGTTATGGGTTTCGTTTGGCCAACTTGATCTATAATTCTTGCAATGGGAGAAGTGCTTGGTTTTGCGTTCATACCGTGTGTGTCCTCACCTAGTGATAGAAGGGGTAGCGAGGCACGCATCGTGTTGCTGCCATCAATGGTAAGAAAATCGGGTTTATATCATATTGCATGAATTTATCCCTCTACATCATGTCATCTTTCTTAAGGCGTTACTCTATTTGTTATGAACTCAATACACTAGATGCATGCTGGATAGCAGTCGATGTGTGGAATAATAGTAGTAGATGCAGAAAGTATCGGTCTACTTGTCTCAGACGTGATGGCTATATGTATGATTATTGCCTTAGATATCGTCATGACTTTGCACGACTCTATCAATTGCTCGACAGTAATTCGTTCACCCACCGTAATACTTGCAATCATGAGAGAAGCCTCTAGTGAACACTATGGCCCCGGGGTATATTGTACACATCATATATTCAGATCTACATAAAAAAATACCAAAAATACCTTGCTGCACTTTTATCTATTTACCTGTTATCACTTTCAGATCTCACCTTGCAAGTAATTGTGAAGGGATTGACAACCCCTTTATCGCGTTGGGTGCAAGTTTGTTTGTTTTTGCGCAGGTGCCTTGGTGCCTCATCTTGATACTCCTACTGGATTGATACCTTGGTTCTCAAACTGAGGGAAATACTTATCTCTACTTTGCTGCATCACCCTTTCCTCTTCAAGGGAAAAAACCAACGCAAGCTCAAGAAGTAGCACTCATCTCCAGCGGAGATACGGATCACTAGCTACGAATTAAACCATTTTTATCACGTCGACATGCAAACCGATGCAACCAGCACGGCTAACATCTTTAGACATACATGAGTGGTCGAAAATCTTAATCTATGCAAAATTCTACACATTCTACATATCTAACTCTTTGCGATCGGACGCTCAGATTTAAAACTACGGTCGTTTGAAAATCATGCTTATTCTGGAATTAAAGAAAATCGAAGGCGCTTAAAAAAACCTACACGGGCCGAATCTGATGCTACACGGGCCTAACAGGGTGCGCGCAAACTACTAAATGGCGCCACGGGCGAGACATAACACAGCGGGGGGGGTGCTCACCAGAGGGCCACATGGGACGGATCGGTTGCTGGGCCACGGGGGGCCGAGCCGGCGGGGCGGAGATCGACCTGGCCAGGGAGGCCGACGCGGCTGGGGCGCGGCCCACGACGCGAGGAAGCGGATGGGCTAGCTCGATGAGGCCTGGCTAGGCCGAGAAGTGGCCAGCCCACTCGAGCGCTTCGTTCAACGGGGAGCCCCGATCTGGATCTGGATCGAGATCGAGAGCGAGGCGACGCTCGAAGCACTGGCGGCAGGAGGCGCTGCTCCGACGAGGCCTGGCGGCGGAGGTCGGGGATGACCCCCTCGGACTGGATCTGTCTTGATACGGCCGACTGGGGTGGCGGCGGCAGACGGGATGTGGCGGCACGGCGAGGGATGCGGTAGGGGCGGCGCAGGACATAGGGAGGAGCTCGGGTGCCTACTCCGTGTGCGCGGCGGCGGCAAACTCCGATGACTGACGGTGCTGGAAGGCTGGAGCAAACGGCGGCGGCTCAAGGGCGGCTGCAACATGCGGGCGGCTTGCGCAGCAGCTAGCTTGAGGGCTCCTCCCCTCGGGAGCTCGTGCAGAGCCTGTTGCTGTCTCGGATCGGGCCCGGGCGGGCCAGATCTGGGTCCGCCGAGCCGGGGCGGCTAAGGTGGGAGGAGAGGCTGCGACGGCTAGGGTTTGGGGGCACATGATCCGAGGTGGGAGAGGGGTTGGTTGTCCAAATTAGGCAGGGGAGGCATGTTTAAATAGGAAAGGGGCTAGGGTTAGCAGTTTTGGGGCGTTTTCAGACCCTCCGATCTCGATCGGACGGCTCGGTTGCACCCTAGGATTGGATAGGATAGTGGGTTGTGTAGAATAGGCTAAGTGGGGAATAGAGGGAGGTTTCAGCCCGGCAACAAAGTTTTAAAACACTGAAAAACGTCCGACGATAAACCGAAGATGGTGCCACTACGGTCGACCGTTCGGGTATCAAACGGACTCCGATTTTGACGAAAATTGGTAGGCGGCCTTCCTATACTATTTTAAGACCGCACACCAAGTTTCAACCCAATCCGAGAATATTTTTTGGGCACCTTTTAAAATAACACTTCACCGGTGCCGCGGGCGTGTGTGTGTGTGGTCAGGCTCAAAACGGTCAACGACGAAAACGGAGAGAACCGGTAACTACTAACTGATGCAGGTTTTGAAAACTGGCGGCAACGGAGTGCCGATGAAATGCAGATGATGCACATGATGCGATGATGAGTGCGACAAACAATCTAATCCCACGGCGACAACAGAATAAAAGGGGAATCTTCTAGAGCGTAGGTCTCGAGCTATCACAACTACATACATTATCAGTAACGTACGCCTTTATCTTTATTAAATCAAACCCTTGGTTTCCTGGCCTTGATGAGGGGTAGCGCACTCTATATAAGTCACCCCTCCCCTCTGGCACAAGGGTTCACACCCCCTGTAACACACACATTCCACACGACAACAGCTCCAGAGCACTGAGACATAGGGCTGTTACCTCCATGAGAGGGGCCTGAACTCATACATGGTTTGTAGAAACTCGTCGTAGCTAGGACTCTGCCCTCTCCTTACGTACCCCTCACCTCTACTATCAGGACCGTTCCCACGACACAAGGCGCTGCTCCCTGCCTACCGTTTGCTGACCAATGTTGTGCTGGCGGACGGGAGGTGGAATTCGTTCGGGAACGATCGATGGCTTCCCTGTGGGCCGCTGCGGGTGGCCTTCTCCACCTTGTTCTCTCATGACACCTGCCCGGAGGTGCCGGTGTGGGAGGCCCGGTGGTGTCGCATGCGGACCTGCTAGTGCCCCATTCATGCTGTTGGTTGCGGGAGTGTCTCGTCGTCTAGCAGCTCATGGAGGGGTGCCTCATAGGTGAGTCAACGGACTCACACTCCATCACCCTCTGCGTGGCTCCGAAGGGGCGGTTCTTGGCTCGCACGACGTACGCCCTCTACCATTTATGGGGTGTGGAGGCAGCTACGAGTACCTTCCTAAGGTCAGTGCGAGCCCCCTCGCGCGTCAAGTAATTCTGCTGGCTCCTCACCATGTCGCGTGTCCACACACGGGATGTGCTTCTCTGCAAAAACATCCTAACTACGGAGGAAGTTGGGTGCTTGTGATGCGCGGCGGAGCTAGAAACAGCTGACTGATGACCCACAACTATAGGGGGTCAATAGTAGTCCTTTCGAGAAGTAAGAGTGTCGAACCCAATGAGGAGGAGAAGGCTGTGATAAAAGAATTTCAGCAAGGTAATAACTGCAAGCACTGAAAGTAGCGATAACAAGTGATGGTGTAGTGAGGTGAAACATAGCAAGCGAAAAGTAACAAGTAACAAGTAGTAGCAACGGTGCAGCAAGTGACCCAATCCCTTTTGTAGCAAGGGACAAGCCTGAACAAAGTCTTATAAGAGAAAAAACGCTCCCGAGGACACACCGGAATTTCTGTCATGCTAGTTTCATCATGTTCATATGATTCGCGTTCATTACTTTGATAGTTTAATATGTGGGTGGACCGGCGCTTGGGTACTGCCCTTACTTGGACAAGCATCCCACTTATGATTAACCCCTCTCGCAAGCATCCGCAACAACGAAAGAAGAATTAAGACAACGTCTAACCATAGCATTCAACTAGTGGATCCAAATCAGCCCCTTACGAAGCAACACATAGACTAGGTTTAAGCTTTTGTCACTCCAGCAACCCATCATCTACTTACTACTCCCCAGTGCCTTCCTCTAGGCCCAAATATGGTGAAGTGTTATGTATTCGACGTTCACATAACACCACTAGAGGAAGAACAACATACAACATATCAAAATACCGAACGAATACCAAATTCACATAACTATTATTAGCATGACTTATCTCATGTCCTTAGGAACAAAAGTAACTACTCACAAAGCATAATCATAATCATGATCAGAGGTGTAATGAATAGCATCAAGGATCTGAACATAAACTCTTCCACCAAGTAGTCCAACTAGCATCAACTACAAATAGTAATCAACACTACTAGCAACCTTACAAGTACCAATTGGAGTCGCGAGACGGAGATTGGTTACAAGAGATGAACTAGGGATTCGGGAGGAGATGGTGCTGATGAAGATGTTGATGAAGATGCCTCCCCTCCGACGAGAGGAGTGTTGGTGATGACGATGGCGACGATTTCCCCCTCCGGGAGGGAAGTTTCCCCGGCAGGATCGTCCTGCTGGAGCTCTAGATTGGATCTGCTGAAGTTCCGCCTCGCGGCAGCGGCGAAACCACGAAAAAGCTCCCGAATGATTTTTTCTGGAACGAAACCCTTCATATAGAAAAAGAGGGGGGCACTGGGCCGCCAGGGTGCCCACAAGCCCTGTTGCCGCGACCAGGGGGGTAGGCCGCGGCAACCAGGCTTGTGGGCCCCTGGTTGCTCCCCTGTGACACTTCTTTCGCCCAGTATTTTTTATAAAATCCAAAAAAAACCACGTTGATTTTCAGGACATTTGGAGTTGCGCAGAATAGAGCACTCAGACTTGCTCCTTTTCCAGTCCAGAATTCCAGCTGCCGGTATTCTCCCACTTCAAATAAACCTTGCAAAATAAGAGAGAAAAGGCATAAGTAAGGTTCCACAAAGTATAATAACAGTCCATAAAGCGATAAATATCAACATGAAAGCATGATGCAAAATGAACGTATCACTGACCACCTCATTTTTGGCTGCTCGTTCGCGGATTAGTTCTGTAAGTGTGTCAGCTTGCTGCCACAGGGCGCTGCTGTAAGGAGACTCCATCTTTTCGATGCCCCCCTATGGTCGGCGCCGCTTCTCCTGCTGCCGTCGTCCTTCTCCGTTGCTGGAGACTTTGGAAGAAGTGGAATGCCATCGTATTGTGAGACGGATTGCCATCCTTGGCGGCCACCCTTAAGGCCTTTCGGGATGATGCGGTGCTTTGGCACGCGAGGTTGAAGGCGGACGATCGCGCCCACATCAAAGTCTGGCTTGGTGTTCTTAGAACATTCGAAAAATATTCCACTCTTCCTCTCTTTCCTTGGTCCCTATGTAATTGTGGTCATTCAAAAGGGTTTTCCTTTTTTTGGTTTGACGTAATATATTCAGGTGGTTGAGTGGCTTTCCACCATAGCAGCCACCAAAATAATGATAGATCACCTTCTCACTCGAACTCGACGCGGCTCCATCTCTGATATGCAACTTTGCGGACCTTCAAGATGGCTCACCAAAGATGAAGCCATTTCTGTTGAACGAATCAGACCGGGGCAACACCCTAGACACATCATCGAACTATAGATCTGGCGCCCCACCACGACTAAGACCCCGAAGGAGGAAACCATAGCTTCCACCCATCAACCACGAACCCAACACATGTTCCATCTTACAGATGTCGCCGATGCATACCATACTCTATGTCCACTCCTAAACTACCTCCCAAGCTCCGTGCCAACGCTGGAGGAGACACCGTCACAACGGCGGAGCCCGAGGACACAACTCCGCCACAAGGATGTCATCTCCACCATGATATCCCCGCTTGAACAGACTGGTTCTCAAATCCATCATCGACCATAGAAACGATAGCCTCGCTGGGGAAGGATCCGGAGCTTCATTATTCAGCATCACCGTCACCACCGCCGAAACCATGACGTCAGACGATCCAAAAATCTAAGCTACTAAACACTAAAACCTAAAGAAAAAAATATCCGCACGCAAGGGATCCGATGACTTCCCTCACAACAACCTACCAAGATGCCGGACGCGAAGGAGAGCCGCGAGAAAACGGCATGAGAACGTTGGCTCTCTTAGCAGGCTTGGTTTTTTGGTTGCTAGCCAAACCCGCCATGTCCAACAAACCAGTTGATGTCGGGCCACTTCAATTCATGGATGCATCTATTATTCTTTGCACCACTCTCGCTATAGTATCCCTTCTCCCTCCTACCGCCGTCTCTCTCTCTCTCTCTACGGGACTAAAGGGATATGCCGACAGCCGAAGGTGAAAATGCAGTCATGCCCTTAGTCGTGTTTTGGTGTTGTTTACAACACACATATAGATAACTAATCACTAATCCCCTTTAAGATGTTGTTAATGATCATGTGTATATAAGGACAAGCTGAGGTGCTAACAAGGACAAGATCAAGCTAAGCATTCCTGAGCACTACATGCTTGATTCTTGTGGATGTTCACATGGTGGACAAATGAAGATGAATACATAAGCTAGGCTTTCCACATTGTGTATGAGAGAGATATTGAAGACTTCATCATCCCTTGCTTTCAACTTGAGCCAAGAAGGAACAACAACATCAAGCTCAAGTGAAAGGGCTAACTCAAAGGTATCAGTTCCTTTGACGTTAGTGGTGCAGAGTGATGATCAGCGAATAAAAGTATACACTCAAGTATGGATCATCAGTACCCTTTTATGATTCTTGAGTATTTAGGGATCCCGCACTATTAAGAGGGGATCATAGGTTTCGCGATGAACTTGCTCAAACTACATCTCTACTTTTCTGCTCATACCACATCTCCACTGCTCTGCTTGTATTTGGAAACAGAACCAATGCCTTGGACATCCGGCTTCCTCCGGACATCCAAGGGTCGGACGCCCGACAACTTCGGAAATCGGAACCTTATACCACAAAAATCCAGAGTCAAATAACTCAGACTTCCGGCTCCCTAAGGGCGTCCGAGGGCCGGACGCCCGACACTTCGGAAAACCGGAACCTTGCACCACAGAAATTCAGAGTCATATAACTCGGACTTCCGGCCTCCGCCTGTCATCCGAGGGCCGGACGTCCGACCAATTTCAGAATCCGGTGCCCTTGAACAGAGCTGAACTCTCGGACATCTGACCTCCCTCTGGATGTCCGGTCCCTGTTCGTCTATACAATGGTTCCTGATATATATATATATATATATATATATATATACATCTCTCGGACGACGGACCGTTGTCGGACGTTCGGTCCCTTGTGGGTGTCCGGACATCCGAGAACTGCCGGATGTCCGACCACTGTCAGACTTAAGTGACCCCAACGGTCACTTTCCCCTCTCCACTATAAATACCCCCCCCCTCCCACTTCGTGAGAGGGGGCCCAACACATCCATATCCTCATAAGAACACATTTCTACCTCACACACATTTGCTCACACCAAATCATAGATCCCAAGAGCATTTGTGAACCCCTTTGAGAGTTGTTCCAATCAAAAGATAGATCGTCTCCCTCTCCTCCTCTCAACCCAAGCTATTTGAGATTTGAGCAAGGTTTGAGCATTCCCCGTGATCTTGTTACTCTTGGAGGTTGGAGACTCCTAGGCGGTAGGAGTTCTTCGGAGAGGAATCAATCCGTGTGATTACCCCCGGAAAAGTTTGTGAGGGTTTGGAAGCCACCACAAAGGCTTACCACTAGTGGTTGAGAAACGCCTTTGTGGTGTTATCTCAAAGGGAGAATAGGGTGAGCCTTCGTGGTAACATCCACCTCTCTAACAGTGACTAGCTTCCCTCCAAGGAAGTTAACATCGGGATACATCTTTATCTCAGTGACCTTGGTTATCCTTAACCCTAACTCCTTACTTGTGGTTTACTTGTGTTACTTGAGCATACATATATTGCATATTGTTTGTGCTCATTATATTGTGTGGGCTATTTCTTTGTACAAGATTAATCGTTCAAGCATACCCTCTATATCCACACGTTCACACTTGCAGCTTTTGACATATCGTGTGCTATAGTGTGATCTAGTATCTTGTGTCGTTCACCTACTTGTCGTGTGATATAGCTCAAGTAAGTTTGTGTGACTTACTTGTGCTTGTTAGTAACCGTAGTGTACCCATCTTGGTAGATCGTGTTGTTGGTACACGTTGTGGTTCCTATTGCATTTAGGATTTGTGCTTGAAAAGTATCCTCTTAGTTTATTTCCACATTAGGTTTAAGCCAAATCCGAAGAAGTTTTTAAATAGCCAATTCACCCCCCCTCTAGGCGTCATTGTGGTCTTTTCAATTGGTATCAGAGCAAGGTCTCTCTTTAATTAGGTTTCACGACCTAGAGAGTATCGATGTCGACTATTGGATTAGTGCACAATGACACCTTTGACTTTGATGGCACAAATTATACCCTATGGAGAATTCGTATGCTTCATCACTTTCGGACCATGGGCCCAAATACTTTACGAATTGTTCTTGTAGGGATTCCGACAAAAAGGATGATGCATCTTCATCTACTAATGAAATGTATCTTGATTGTGAGGCTTTTCTTGTCATTCATCGAACCATAAGTCCTGAGGTGTTTAAGTCTATCTCGACTTGCAAGTCACCTCATGAAGTTTGGACTAAACTTGAAGATTTATATGGTGGGTCCAATGTTGATGAAGACGATATTACGATGAAGGAGTTGGTGCATGAGCTCTTCACTCTTTTCGATCATAAAGAGTCCACCACTACTTCCATATCCGATTGCTTGCACACCTCACCATCTTCAATCTCACAAGGTAATGACATGGTGAGTGAAGAAATATATGTTGATTAAAATGTCATAGCCTCTATGGACATGAGCATATCTAGCACCACACATAGTGTAAATTATTGTGCTGACAGGTCATGCATTTCACCTAAAGATCCCTCGACAAATGTCTGTGGTGATATGCCTGCTATCCCGTGTCCTCTTGATCAAAATATCTTGTTTCTCCCTAGTTGCTCTATGACTAATCATTTAGGAGAAATCAAGAAATATGAAGTACTTTTGACTAATGAAGAATCTGATTCACCAAAAGAATCATCATCAACTCCTCCAGTTCACATGTGCCTCATGGCAAGAGGTAATAATGAGGTATCATCTTCCCTGTGCAATAACGATGATATTTGCGATAACGATGATGATGATGACTTGACTGAAAATATCTATGTGATCAGTAAAATTCTTCATAAAGCTAAAAATAACACTCTTCAAATATTCCAAGATGTTCTTGCTTACATTGAAAATTGTAATGATTCACTGAATCATGAACAAGCTAAAAGTGAACAACTTGAACATGAAATTGAGAAGAGTCATCAAGCATGTAGAGACTTAAGATCTTCAAAAGAAGAGATTGAAGTTGCTCATGATAAACTTAAAAAGGATTTTGAGGACCTTCTCCTTGAATGCAATAGTGTCAAGGGAGAGCTCATCAAAACCTCTAAGATCTATGAGGAGCTTCAATCTACTCATAAGAAGTCTCTAACTACTACTTACTCCTCTCATATTGTTGATGATACTTGTACATCTAACTCTACCTCATTTGAAGTATCAACATTGAAGGAGAATGTTGAGCTACGTGCTCAACTTGATTTACTAACTAGCAATTATGGGAAGTTGGAAGAAAACCATGTAATGCTCACAAGCTCTCATGCCAATCTTCTAACATCCCATAATGTGCAAAAGTTAGCTCATGAGGCTATCGTCACCAAGGTAACATCAAGTGAGCCTCATGTGGACAATGGCACTACTTCTAGTCAAAGTACTATATTTCCATGTGCTAGTCCTCGTAATTCGTCTACTCATAATGTTGCTACCTCATGTGATGAATTACTTTCCTTGCCTTGTTGCTCTAACATTGAAGCTTACACTTCCTCTAGTACTTGTGTTGATACTAACCATGCAGAGGAAATCGAAGAGCTCAAGGCCCAAGTCACTTCTTTGAATAAATACTTGGAACAGTGTCATGAAGGGATGTCCACACCCAACAACGTCCTGTGTGAGCAAACATCTCCGAATGACAAAAATGATGTTGGAGTAAACTCAAACAAGAACAAGAGTGGCCTAGAACAAGTTAAGAAATCGGCCAAAATCATTTGCTTCAAGTGCAAAGTTAAAGGGCACCATGTTAGATCTTGCCCTCTGAAGACGAAGTCTCAAAGTCACAAGCAACAAGGGAAGCGGCCACAAACTCAATCACATACTCAGCTACAAGTTGAAGGAAGGCCTCTTCCCAATAAGACCCAAGCCAACACTCCCCGAGGTGAGATATCAACTGGGAAGAAAGCAAAGGGTAGATGTTGTTACTTATGTCGTGAGAAGGGTCACGTCGCTTCGTCTTGCACGAGAGGTAACTTATCCAACCCAATCACTATTGATGATAGCTATTCCCTTGGGAAGTATAAGGTTGGCAATGTGTTTGCCAAGTTTGTTGGTACTCAAAATGGTGTCAAGAAAAGAACCATTTGGGTTGCCAAGCCTATTGTGACTAACCTCTTAGGACCCAACGTAGTTGGGGACCAACAAGCTCAAACTTGATCAATAGGTGACTTTGGAGAACATTGGAGACTTGGATACACAATGAAGATTTGAGGACTCTTCATCATTCGTATTATCTCAAGCCAAGTCATTTGGATTATCGAGCCCATATCCCATATCCAATGTGCCTCTTTGCGGTAACTTGTACTTAAATTGTTTACATTGAAAGTTGCCTGCCCCACTCCTTGTCATGTCTAGGTTTGGTACCTAGCATGTACCTTGACATGTTCCGCCTACTAGTATGATTGTTATGTGTTATCTATCATATGTAGGTCGTTATGTATGTCATATAGTTGTGTGTAGTCCCGATCATTACTTGCATCCTAGTTGCACCGTTGTGTGGGTCTTTTGAGATGTTAATAGCTCATCACATTAAGGGGGAGTGTTCTGCTCTACGCACATCACTAACCCAAAATGTGTATATATGTATTGGACTCCATCTAGTATTCACGGTGCAAGATTATCCAATCAATTCGTTTGATGTCAAAGACATCCGAAGTTCAAATTGGCATCCACTTATCAGCTTAGTTGGATGATTGATTGCCTTGTATGATAAATACATGGATTATCACATTAAGGGAGTGTGATATGCTTTGTGCACATCACATCCCCTGGTAAGATAAAAACATCCGATGTATGCCACTCAGAATCTACCACATGGGGTTTATTCTATAACTGTGTGGCGTGTCATGCTCCACATGTCTTAATTCGCATAATAACCCTGTTGGTGTCTAAATCCCTTAGATGTGCGTGAGTATGACATCCTACTACACCAATACTCATGGCTTAGCTGCTAGATCGTACCTAAAAGAAGGGCATAGTCTGATGCATGCCTTTCGAATTATTTCTCTACACTATGATCTAACTAATTGGGATGTTAACGTATCACATCTAAACATTATGATTATGGTTGAACTCCCATATCACACTTGTTTGAGTATAAAACGATCTTTGTGCTCGTTTGGCATCTACCACCACTGATAATGCTAAATACCATTGTGTTCTCTCACACATGGTATCTCTGGCTTGGTAGTGTTTTTCATGGTCATTTTATTTCGGCTTTGTCTTCATTTGACCTACATAACTTGCCGAGAAATTCATGTGTCTCCCGGTAATCTCCCATGCATGTCTTTGAGCTTGTACTATTTATTTCATAATGTTGTGGGAGTTATAATCATATTACCTACACTTATACATCTACTGGGGTGAGACATGCATGTCAGGTTATGCAAAATGCATACCTTACATGGTTTGATGCCTTGACCGGTTCATGTCTTGAACTTGGGGTACTATCATATGTTGATTTGTCACCCTGATCCATTTTGGACGACATGAATGTTCTGTAATTGACAATTATGTGTTCATTTGTCCAAATTGTATATCCTTGGATTTTGATAGGCTTGTGTAGGCATATCTACTATGTGTTGATGCACATGTCGTGTATATCGTATCTTTGATCTTATATATGTATATGGTAAATCAGACGTATCCATTAGAAGGTTAAGGTGTGCTTGAAAGTAAAACTTATATCTATATGCACATAATTGAGTGATCTTACCCTATATATATTGTAGTTGGACTAACTACTTCGGACCCAATAAGTTTGGGGACCATATTGTGCTTAATTAGTGGTTTAGGTACTTTGGAGAAGCATTGCTATCTTGACTTATTCTCAGAAGAAGATGGTGCTGGTCACGAAGAAATTAGAGTCAAGACAGGACTCGGCTACTTTTACGCCATACCAATGCTTTTCCGGTAATAAGTATTTACTTCATGCATGTATAACATTTAGAGTCAACCCTGTGTAGGTTGCATCATTGCATGAACATAATACTTTTTCCACTTTGTAATTTCCTGCATGTCCTTGTCAATCACACTGATGAAATGCTTAGTGTTGGTGTTCTCATAGCACTTCATGGTCATATGAATAAGACAAATTTGTGCCATGACCCTTGTGTCATGTGCCTTGCTCTTCTAATAGGATAATTTGTGCACGATTCTATGCACTCATGCGTTTGACCGTATTTTGGACCCACACTTATCATAGTAATCGAATTAGAAGATTTACATCATACCATGTCCAAAATATGTTAGTTGAGAGGCCCTTGGTTCCTACACATGCGAGAATACTCCTTATCACCTCACCATCATGAGCGAGACAGAAAATGCTTAAGTGTCCCTGTCTCGAGGTAGCACTCGAACTTGGTGGTTAAACCCACCAAACACTCCATTGTTCGAGTGTTGGGAAGGTATAGTCACTATATGAAATACTGTTGGATGCTACCTCCACTCTATTCACTTGAACCATCTCACGTCATAATTTTTGTATTAACCCTATAATATGCATAAATCAACTACCTTCCACAAGTAGTATATATAATTTTGGTAGGCAACACTGTTGGGTGTCCCTTGTGATAAAACATGTCAAATCACCTCATCATCCAGATCCCATAAATTGCCTCTGCCTACTTCTCTCTCGGTCGTCCGACGAGTCTCGGACGTCCGACGGCTAAACACACTCCGGACGGCCGGCACATGTCGGTCGTCCGACGGCTGATGCTCTCCGGACGTCTGACGCCCGTCGGACGTCCGACACATCGGGAGCCTCTATAAATAGAGGGGCGCGGGCTGGGCCTTGCCCTACCCCCCACGCGCCCCCCTTTTCTCCCAGCCACCTCCACAGCCGCTGCCAGCTGCCTGAGGAGCTCGACCTTGCCGCCACAGGGGGCCTGCCCCACGATCTGGTTGATCTCCTCCGTGGGATCCGTCTTCCATTCCTCTCCTCTCTCGATCTGCATGTATCCTCTCGGTCTCTCTCGCGATTGGTTCCCCTTTTCTCACTAGTTCATGTGTTCGTTCATGTGTTGTGACCGTGACCGTTCCCCATTGGGTTTCCAGTCGTGTAGGCCTTGTTCCATCATGCCCAAGATTAAGCACACTGCCCGGAAGAACTCTGCTGGCTCATCCGCTCGTGCCCCTCCTGGCACGGGGTCGGATGACTCCGATGTACCATGCCGTCCCTTCAAACGGCTCGCTCGACGTCCTCCTCCACAGCCCCACTCCTCGTCTGATGGCTCTGACTTCGAGGACGAGCTTGCAGCTGAGGAACGTGTTGAATACGTCGCCGTTCGGAAGACTATGCCGAAGTCGGGTACTCGCATGCCTTCATATATGCCACCGCCTCCTCCTGAACAGCCCAAAGGTGATGCTCGTCGCATCTCCCTTGAACGTCCTCCTACTTTAGGTCGTGAAGTCAAGGACTTCACCAAGGTTCCTAAGTCTTCCTACTTTAAATTCCGCCGCGATGTTAACCAATTTTCTGTTGAACGTGACTCTATGGACTCATGTTTCCGCACACACGTCCAAGCGGACATCTTTTCTACTGTCATCGTTCCTAAGGGTCTCTCAGTACATCATTATATTGATCTTGAGCATATTCGCACTCACCCGGCGAAATACCCGGGTGCCATTGAGCTCATTGAGTCATCGAGGCTCGCTGCCCCCTTTGCTTTTCGGTGTGATTTTAACAGTGCCGCTATTCATCAATTTTATGCCACGTGTTTCTTTGGCTCAAACAACACTGTTAGCTGGCTGACTTCTGATGTTGAGTTCACAGCCTCTTATGATGAGTTTGTTGCCGCACTTGGTTTCCCCGACTCCGGCACCAAAATCCATAAGAATGATCCTAACCATGCACATAAGCCCGTTGAGGCATGTGGCCTTCTCCTCAAACCACTTCGTGAACTTGATGCAGACGAACGAATGAAGGATCTTAACCAAGTATCCATCTGGCGCTCTCCTTTCTTTATCATTTTTCAGTGTCTTATCCGCACCATCTATCCCAAGATGAGTGATAGGGGAACCTGCAGCGGCTACTGTATTGATATCATGTCACATTTACACGAGTCCCCCAAGCACAAGATTAATGTGCCTCACTTTCTCTGGCATGAGATTCGGCTCGCTAGTCTTCAATACAAGCGAGCCTTCCCTCATGCCCCCTTCATCCAGGCCTTTATTCACCATGTTGCTGAATTCACTGTTGCTCCCACTCACACGCATCACAAGTGGGCCATTCGCAATCACATGGCGTATGACTATGCTCCTAAGAAAACCTCATCCACCTCCACTCACTGCACTGCTGCCCGGTCAGCAATCCCTTCATCCAGCTCATCTCCTCTTGGTCGCTTTGCCAAATTCATTGGCAAGGCACATTTTGCCATGATGAAGGCTTTCTCTTTCCAGTGCGGTCAAACTCATGATGTGATTTCTCGCCTCATCTCCTCCAAGAATGCCCTCAAGGCTCGTCCGAGAGACTCGGGCGCTCTTGATGTGAGTGATGATGAGGATCTTCCTGCTGCTCCTCCTTCTGACTTTGGCTTCCCATCTGGCCCTAAGTGGGCTGACTTCCTTCACGAGGCTGGTGGCAGTGGCCTGCCTGATGATGATGATGTTGATGAGGGTGATATTTGAGTATGTGGTAGCATTGTCGGGTTCCTTCCTTTTTGGTCCATGTTGCCAAAGGGAGAGGACATTATCTTATCTTAGTTTCTATTTTGGTTTCTCTCATAATGTATGGTATGATGTGGTATGTCGAACTTAATTATGTGTCATCATGTAACGATACTTATGGATGATGTGCTATGCCATCACTTATGGATGATGTATTGTTAAACTATCATGTGGTGATGAGATATCATTATATTATCGTTGTGTCATATAATGATGAGTTTTATGCTATCCTATTGATTCATATGATATGCTATGATTCATATGATATGCTATGAATTATTGATTCATATGATATGCTATGTATTGTTGAACTATTATGGTGTAATGTTATATCATGCTATTATCTTCAAAGCACGCATTAAGGGGGAGCTCCGGCACTTACCTATTTTACTATGCATATAATCAGGGGGAGCTTCATAAGCATCGTAACAAATCTCTCCTAAGCCACACATGTTTATTACTCCCTCTGTCCCAAAATAACTGTCTCAAACTTAGTACAAGTTTGTACTATAGCTAATACAAAGTTGAGACACTTATTTTGGGACGGAGGGAGTACTATTTTTGAGAGCTATATGTATGTTGTCATCAACTACCAAAAAGGGGGAGATTGAAAGTGCAGTCATGCCCTTAATCATGTTTTGGTGTTGTTGACAATACACATATAGATAACTAATCACTAATCCCCTTTAAGCTGTTGTTAATGATCATGTGTTGATAAGGACAAGCTCAGGTGCTAACAAGGACAAGATCAAGATAAGCATTCCTGAGCACTACATGCTTGATTCTTGTGGATGTTCACATGGTGGACAAATGAAGATGAATACAAAAGCTAGGCTTTCCACATTGTGTATGAGAGAGCTATTTGAAGACTTCATCATGCCTTGCTTTCAACTTGAGCCAAGAAGGAACAACAACATCAAGCTCAAGTGAAAGGGCTAACTCAAAGGTATCAGTTCCTTTGACGTTAGTGGTGCGGAGTGATGATCAGCGAATAAAAGTATACACTCAAGTATGGATCATCATTACCCTTTTATGATTCTTGAGTCTTGAGGGATCCTGCACTATTTAGAGGGGATCGTAGGTTTTGCGATAAACTTGCTCAAACTACATCTCTACTTTTCTTCTCATACCACATCTCCACTGCTCTGCTTGTATCTGAAAATAGAACCAATGCCTCGGACATCCGGCTTCCTCCGGATGTCCGAGGGTCGGACGCCCGACGACTTCGGAAATCCGCAACCTTATACCAGAGAAATCCAGAGTCAAATAACTCGGACTTTCAGCTCCTTCTGGACGTCCGAGGGCCGGACGCCCGACCACTTCGGAAAACCGGAACCTTGCACCAGAGAAATTCAAAGTCATATAACTCGGACTTCCTGCCTCCGCCTGTCGTCCCAGGGCCGGACGTCCGACCACTTTAGGAATCCGGTGCCCTTGAACAGAGCTGAACTCCCGGACATCCGACCTCCCTCCGGACGTCTGGTCCCTGTTCGTCTATACAGTGGTTCCTGATATATATATACATCTCCTGGACGACCGACCGCTGTCGGACGTCCGACCCCTTGTGGGCCTCTGGACATCCGAGAACTGACGGACGTCCGACCACTGTCAGACTTAAGTGACCCCAACAGTCACTTTCCCCTCTCCACTATAAATACCCCCTCCCACTTCGTGAGAGGGCGCCCAACACAGCCATATCCTCATAAGAACACATTTCTACCTCACACACATTTGCTCACACCAAATCTTAGATCCCAAGAGCATTTGTGAGCCCCTTTGAGAGTTGTTCCAATCAAAAGATAGATTGTCTCCCTCTCCTCCTCTCAACCCAAGCTATTTGAGATTTGAGCAAGTTTTGAGCATTCCCCGTGATCTTGTTACTCTTGGAGGTTGGAGACTCCTAGGTGGTAGGAGTTCTTCAGAGAGGAACCAATCCGTGTGATTACCCCCGGAAAAGTTTGTGAGGGTTTGGAAGCCACCTCAAAGGCTTACCACTAGTGGTTGAGAAACGCCTTCGTGGTGTTATCTCAAAGGGAGAATAGGGTGAGCCTTCGTGGTAACATCCACCTCTCTAACGGTGACTAGCTTCCCTCCAAAGAAGTGAACATCGGGATACATCTTTGTCTCAGTGACCTTGGTTATCCTTAACCCTAACTCTTTACTTGTGGTTTACTTGTGTTACTTGAGCATACATACATTGCATATTGTTTGTGCTCATTATATTGTGTGGGCTATTTCTTTGTACAAGATTAATCGTTCAAGCATACCCTCTATATTCACACGTTCACACTTGCAGCTTTTGATATATCATGTGCTATAGTGTGATCTAGTATCTTGTGTCGTTCACCTACTTGTCGTGTGATATAGCTCAAGTAAGTTTGTGTAACTTACTTGTGCTTGTTAGTAACTGTATTGTGTCCATCTTGGTAGATCGTATTGTTGGTACACGTTGCGGTGCCTATTGCATTTAGGATTTGTGCTTGAAAAGTATCCTCTTAGTTTATTTCCGCATTAGGTTTAAGCCAAATCCGAAGAAGTTTTTAAATAGCCTATTCACCCCCCTCTAGGCGTCATCGTGGTCTTTTCAGAAGGACGTCGACGTATGGGTATGTTGACGGGCACCATCGGCATAGCACCATCGAGAATGCGAAACATCGGCGTACGTGCCCAGGTTCGTTGACATAGAAAAGCCATCGGCATAGGTACCAACGCCGATGCCCGTCGTACAACCATCGGCATAGATAGACCGTCGGCAACCTTTTCCACATAACGGCAAATAACGGCGCTGTCGGCGGGCGACACCTAACCAGAGCCAACCATGTGGCACCCCTATGCCGACGGCTATGCCGTCGGCATATCTCGAGAGTTGAGCCGACGAGGAGGCCGTCGGCATAAACATGTCATGTGGTGGTCCCTGGCGTGCGGCCGTCGACGTAGCTTTGCCACATAGCGGTTTCTCGTGCATCCTGGAGCATGGCTATGCCGACAGCATAGCCGTGGGCGTACCTCTACCACGTCGTGACTTCTCGTGCTTCCTGGCGCATGGCTACGCCGACGGCATAGCCGTCGACATATCTCCTATTTTTTTATTTCCTGCTCATGTTCAATTCAAATAAAGAACACATATATATCACATATCATATACACAACACATATATTGTTGGAAATATGCCCTAGATGTAATAATAAATTAGTTATTATTATATTTCTTAGTTCATGATAATCGTTTATTATCCATACTATAATTGTATTGATTGGAAACACAATGCATGTGTGGATACATAGACAAAACACTGTCCCTAGTAAGCCTCTAGTTGACTAGCTCATTGATCAAAGATGGTCAAGGTTTCCTCACCATAGGCAAGTGTTGTCACTTGATAACGGGATCACATCATTAGGAGAATCATGTGATGGACTAGACCCAAACTAATAGACGTAGCATGTTGATCGTGTCATTTTGCTGCTACTGTTTTCTACGTGTCAAGTATTGGTTCCTATGACCATGAGATCATATAACTCACTGGCACCGGAGGAATACTTTGTGTGTATCAAACGTCGCAACGTAACTGGGTGACTATAAAGATGCTCTACAGGTATCTCCGAAGGTGTCCGTTGAGTTAGTATGGATCGAGACTGGGATTTGTCACTCCGTGTGACGGAGAGGTATCTCGGGGCCAACTCGGTAATACAACATCACACACAAGCCTTGCAAGCAATGTGACTTAGTGTAAGTTGCGGGATCTTGTATTACAGAACGAGTAAAGAGACTTGCCGGTAAATGAGATTGAAATAGGTATGCGGATACTGACGATCGAATCTCGGGCAAGTAACATACCGAAGGACAAAGGGAATGACATACGGGATTATATGAATCCTTGGCATTGAGGTTCAAACGATAAGATCTTCGTAGAATATGTAGGATCCAATATGGGCATCCAGGTCCTGCTACTGGATATTGACCGAGGATTCTCTCGGGTCATGTCTACATAGTTCTCGAACCCGCAGGGTCTGCACACTTAAGGTTCGACGTTGTTTTATGCGTATTTGAGTTATATGGTTGGTTACAGAATGTTGTTTGGAGTCCCGGATGAGATCACGGACATCACGAGGGTTTCTGGAATGGTCCGGAAACGAAGATTGATATATAGGATGACCTCATTTGATAACCGGAAGGTTTTCGGAGTTACCGGGAATGACGAATGGGTTCCGGGTGTTCACCGGGGGGGGGGGCAACCCACCCCGGGGAAGCCCATAGGCCTTGGGGGTGGCGCACCAGCCCTTAGTGGGCTGGTGGGACAGCCCAAGAAGGCCCTATGCGCCATAGGAAGAAAATCAAAGAGAAAAAAAAGAGGAGGTGAGAAAAGGGGGAAGGACTCCTCCTTCCAAACCTAGTTGGACTCGGTTTGGAAGGGGAGGGTTGCCCCCCTTGGCTCGGCCGAACTCCTTGGGGGTCCTTGGACCCCAAGGCAAGGCTCCCCCTCTCCCCCCTATATATATGGAGGTTTTAGGGCTGATTTGAGACAACTTTGCCACGGCAGCCCGACCACATATCTCCACGGTTTTACCTCTAGATCGCGTTTCTACGGAGCTCGGGCAGAGCCCTGCTGAGATAAGATCACCACCAACCTCCGGAGCGCCGTCACACTGCCGGAGAACTCATCTACCTCTCTGTCTCTCTTGCTGGATCAAGAAGGCCGAGATCATCGTCGAGCTGTACGTGTGCTGAACGCGGAGGTGCCGTCCGTTCGGCACTAGATCGTGGGACTGATCGCGGGACGGTTCGCGGGGCGGATCGAGGGACGTGAGGACGTTCCACTACATCAACCGCGTTTCTTAACGCTTCTTCTGTGCGATCTACAAGGGTATGTAGATCGGAAATCCCCTCTCGTAGATGGACATCACCATGATAGGTCTTCGTGCGCGTAGGAAATTTTTTGTTTCCCATGCAACGTTCCCCAACAGTGGCATCATGAGCTAGGTTCATGCGTAGATGTCTTCTCGAGTAGAACACAAAAGTTTTTGTGGGCGGTGATGTGCGTTTTGCTTCCCTCCTTAGTCTTTTCTTGATTCCGCGGTATTGTTGGATTGAAGCGGCTTGGACCGACATTACTCGTACGCTTACGAGAGACTGGTTTCATCGCTACGAGTAACCCCGTTGCTCAAAGATGACTGGCAAGTGTCGGTTTCTCCAACTTTAGTTGAATCGGATTTGACCGAGGAGGTTCTTGTATAAGGTTAAATAGCAATTCATATATCTCCGTTGTGGTGTTTGCGTAAGTAAGATGCGATCCTAATAGATACCCATGGTCACCACGTAAAACATGCAACAACAAAATTAGAGGACGTCTAACTTGTTTTTGCAGGGTATGCTTGTGATGTGATATGGCCAACGATGTGATGTGATATATTGGATGTATGAGATGATCATGTTGTAATAGATAATATCGACTTGCACGTCGATGGTACGGCAACCGGCAGGAGCCATAGGGTTGTCTTTAAACTAACGTTTGTGCTTGCAGATGCGTTTACTATTTTTCTAGGATGTAGCTTTAGTAGTAATAGCATGAGTAGCACGACAACCCCAATGGCGACACGTTCATGGAGATCATGGTGTGGCACCGGTGACAAGAAGATCGTGCCGGTGCTTTGATGATGGAGATGAAGGAGCACGTGATGATGGCCATATCATGTCACTTATGAATTGCATGTGATGTTAATCCTTTTATGCACCTTTTTTTGCTTAGAACGACGGTAGCATTATGAGGTGATCTCTCACTAAAATTTCAAGACGAAATTGTGTTCTCCCCGACTGTGCACCGTTGCTACAGTTTGTCGTTTCGAGACACCACGTGATGATCGGGTGTGATAGACTCAACGTTCACATACAACGGGTGCAAAACAGTTGCGCACGCAGAACACTCGGGTTAAGCTTGACGAGCCTAGCATGTGCAGACATGGCCTCGGAACACATGAGACCGAAAGGTCGAACATGAATCGTATAGTTGATATGATTAGCATAGAGATGCTTACCACTGAAACTATTCTCGACTCACGTGATGATCGGACTTGAGATAGTGGATTTGGATCATGTACCACTCAAATGACTAGAGAGATGTACTTTTTGAGTGGGAGTTCTTAAGTAATATGATTAATTGAACTAAATTGTCATGAACATAGTCTAATGGTCTTTGCGAATTACGATGTAGCTTGCGCTATAGCTCTACTGTTTTTATATGTTCCGAGAGAAAATTTAGTTGAAAGTTGATAGTAGCAAACTTTGCAGACTGAGTCTATAAAACCGAGGATTGTCCTCGTTGTTGCGCAGAAGGCTTATGTCCTTAATGCACCACTCGGTGTGCTGCACCTCGAGCGTCCTCTGTGGATGCTGTGAACATCCGACATACACGTTTCTGATGACTACACGATAGTTCAGTGCAAAATACTTAATGGCTTAGAAGCAAGGCGCCGAAGACGTTTTGAAAAGTCGCGGAACATAAGTGATGTTCTAAAGAGATGAAATTGTGATTTCATGCTTGTGCCCTTGTTAAGAGGTACAAGACCTCCGACAAGATTCTTTGTCCACAAAGTAAAGGAGAAAAGCTCAATCGTTGAGCGTGTGCTCAGATTGTCTGAGTACGACAATCGCTTGAATCAAGTGGGAGTTAATCTTCCATATGAGATAGTGATGGTTCTCCAAAGTCACTGCCACTAAGCTGTGAAAGCTTCGTGATGAACTATAACATATCAAGGATAGATACAATGATCCTTGAGTGATTCGCGATGTTTGACACTGCGAAAGTAGAAATCAAGAAGGAGCATCAATAGTTGATGGTTAGTAAAACCACTAAGTTTCAAGAAAGGCAAGGGCTAGAAGGGATACTTCGTGAAACGGCAAAACAGTTGCTGCACTAATGAAGAGACCCAAGATTAAACCCAAACCCGAGACTAAGTGCTTCTGTAATGAGGGGAACAGTCACTGAGGCGGAGCAACTCTAGATACTTGGTAGATAAGAAGGCTGGCAAAAGTCGAAAGAAGTATATTTGATATAAATGATGTTGATGTGTACTTTACTAGTACTCCTAGTAGCACGAGGGTATTGGATACCGGTTCGGTTGCTAAGTGATTAGTAACACGAAATGAAAGCTACGGCATAAATGGAGACTAGCTAAAGGCAAGGTGACGATACGTGCTGGAAGTGTTTCCAAGGTTGATATGATCAAATGTCGCACGCTCCCTCTACCATCGGGATTGGTGTTAAACTGAAATAATTGTTATTTGGTGCTTGCGTTAAGCATGGACATGATTGGATCGTGTTTATTGCAATACGATTATTCATTTAAAGAGAATAATGGTTACTCTATTTGCTTGAATAAACACCTTCAATGGTTTGTTGAATCTCGATCGTAGTGTTACACATGTTCATGATATTGGTGCCAAAAGGATACGAGGTAATGATGATAGTACCACTTACTTGTGGCACTGCCGCTTGAGTCATGTTGGTATAAATTGCATGAAGAGGCTCCATGCTGATGGTTCTTTATACTCACTTGATTTTGAATCACTAGTGACATGCAAATCATACCACATGAGAGGGGCCTTGTTTTCATTGAGATGAAACAAGATAGTGACTTGTTGGAAGTGATACATTTTGATGTATGCAGTCCAATGGGTGCTGAGGCACGCAGTGGATATCATTATGTTCTTACTTCAATGGCGATTTGAGTAGATACAAGAGTATTTACTTAATGAGTCACAAGTCTGAAATATTGAAAAGTTCAATTCTGTTTCAGAGTGAAGTTCGTCGTAACAAGAGGATAAACTGTCTACGATATGATCATAGAAATGAATATCTGAGTTACGAGTTTTGGTACGCAGTTAAGACAATGTGGAAATTGTTTCGCAGTTCATGCCACCTGGAACATCATAGCGTGATGATGTGTCTGAACGTCATAGCCACGCACTATTTGGTGCATGCTATGATGTTTCTTATCGAATTACCACTATCGTTTATGGGTTATGCATTAGAGACAACCGCATTCACTTTAAATAGGGCACCGCGTATTTTCGTTGAGATGACACAGTATAGACTGAGGTTTAGAGAAATCTAAACTGTCATTTCTTGAAAGTTTGGGACTTTGACACTTATGTGAAAAAGTTTCAGTCTGATGAGCTCGAACCCAAAGCGGATAAATGCATCTTCATAGGATATCCAAAACAGTTGGGTACATCTCCTATCTCAGATCCGAAAGCAAAGTGTTTGTTTCTAGAAACGGATCCTTTCTCGAGGAAAGGTTTCTCTCGAAAGAATTGAGTGGGAGGGTGGTAGAACTTGATGAGGTTATTGAACCATCACTTCAACCAGTGTGTAGCAGGGCGCAGGAAGTTGTTCCTGTGGCGCCTACACCAATTGAAGTAAAAGCTGATGATGGTGATCATCGAGCATCGGATCAAGTTACTACAAACCTCGTAGGTGGACAAGGTCACGTACTACTGCAGAGTGGTACGGTAACCCTGTCTTGGAGGTCATGTTGTTCAGCAACACTGAACCTACGAGTTATGGAGAAAGCAATGGTGGGCCCAGATTCCGACAAATGGCTGAAAGCCACGAAATCCGAGAGAGGATCCATGTAAGAAGACAAAGTGTAGACTTTGGAAGAACTACTTGACGGTCATAGGACTATTGAGTAAAGATGGATCTTTAAAAGGAAGACAGACGATGATGGTGATAAGTCACTATTAAGAAAAGCTCGACTTGTCGCAAAGATGTTTTCGACAAGATCAAACAGTTGACTTTGATGAGACTTTCTCACTCGTACCGATGCTAAAAGTCTGTTAGAATTATGTTAGTAGTTGCTGCATTATTTTTGAAATATTGCACGTAAGATGTCAAAACATTGTTTCCTCGACGGTTTCCTTGAGCAAACATTGTATGTGATACAACTAGGAGGTTTTGTCAATCCTAAAGATACTAGCAATTGTGCAAGCTCGAGTGATCCTTCAATGGACTGGTGCAAGCATCTCGGAGTTGGAATATATATACTTTGATGAGATGATCAAAGATTTTGGGTTTGTACAAGGTTTATGAGAAACTTGTATTTCCAAAGAAGTGAGTGGGAGCACTATAGAATTTCTGATAAGTATATGTGGTTGACATATTGTGGATCAGAAGTAATGTAGAATTTCTGTAAAGCATACAAGGTTGTTTGAAAGGAGTTTTCAAAGGAGTACCTGGATTGCGCTACTTGAACGTTGAGCATCAAGATCTATGGAGATAGATCAAAACGCTTAATAGAAGTTTCAACAAGATGCATGCCTTGACAAGTTTTCGAAGTAATTCGAAATAGATCAGCAAAGAAGGAGTTCTTGACTGTGTTGTAAGGTGTGAATTTGAGTAAGACTCAAAACCCGACCCCGGCAGAATAAAGAGAACATACGAAGGTCGTCTTCTATGCCTTAGCCGTAGACTCTAAAGTATGCCATGCTGAGTACCGCACCTGATGTGTGCCTTGACTCAAAGTCTGTTAAGAGGTACACAGAGTGATCCAGGATTGAATCACTGATCAGCGGTCAAAGTTATCCTTAGTAACTAAATAGACTAAGGAATTTTTCTCGATTATGGAGGTGGTTAAAGAGTTCGTTGTAAAGGGTTACGTCGATGCAGGCTTTGACACTAATCCGAATAACTATGAGTAGTGAAACGGATTCGTATAGTAGAGTAGATATTTGGAGCATTTCCGAATAGCACATAGTAGCAGCATCTATAAGATGACATAAAGATTTGTAAAGAACACACGGATCTGAAAGTTTCAGAACCGTTGACTAAAATCTCTGTCACGAGCAAGACGTGATCAGACCCCATAACTATATGGGTGTTGGATTCGTTGAAATCACATGCTGATGTGAACTAGATTACTAACTCTAGTGCAAGTGGGAGACTGTTGGAAATATGCCCTAGAGGCAATAATAAATTAGTTATTATTATATTTCTTAGTTCATGATAATCGTTTATTATCCATACTATAATTGTATTGATTGGAAACACAATGCATGTGTGGATACATAGACAAAACACTGTCCCTAGTAAGCCTCTAGTTGACTAGCTCGTTGATCAAAGATGGTCAAGGTTTCCTGACCATAGGCAAGTGTTGTCACTTGATAACGGGATCACATCACTAGGAGAATCATGTGATGGACTAGACCCAAACTAATAGACGTAGCATGTTGATTGTGTCATTTTGTTGCTACTGTTTTCTACGTGTTAAGTATTTGTTCCTATGACCATGAGATCATATAACTCACTAACACCGGAGGAATACTTTTTGTGTATCAAACGTCGCAACGTAACTGGGTGACTATAAAGATGCTCTATAGGTATCTCCGAAGGTGTTCATTGAGTTAGTATGGATCGAGACTGGGATTTGTCACTCCGTGTGACGGAGAGGTATCTCGGGGCCCACTCGGTAATACAACATCACACACAAGCCTTGCAAGCAATGTGAGTTAGTGTCAGTTGCGGGATCTTGTATTACGGAACGAGTAAAGAGACTTGCCGGTAAACGAGATTGAAATAGGTATGCGGATACTGACGATCGAATCTCGGGCAAGTAACATACCGAAGGACAAAGGGAATGACATACGGGATTATATGAATCCTTGGCACTGAGGTTCAAACGATAAGATCTTCGTAGAATATGTAGGATCAAATATGGGCATCCAGGTCCCGCTATTGGATATTGACCGAGGAGTCTCTCGGGTCATGTCTGCATAGTTCTCGAACCCGCAGGGTCTGCACACTTAAGGTTTGACGTTGTTTTATGCGTATTTGAGTTATATGGTTGGTTACCGAATGTTGTTCGGAGTCCCGGATGAGATCACGGACGTCACGAGGGTTTCCGGAATGGTCCGGAAACGAAGATTGATATATAGGATGACCTCATTTGATTACCAGAAGGTTTTCGGAGTTACCGGGAATGTATCGGGAATGACGAATGGGTTCCGGGTGTTCACCGGGGGAGGGGGGGGGCAACCCACCCCGGGGAAGCCCATAGGCCTTGGGGGTGGCGCACCAGCCCTTAGTGGGCTGGTGGGATAGCCCAAGAAGGCCCTATGCGCCATAGGAAGAAAATCAAAGAGAAAAGAAAAAAAAGAGGAGGTGGGAAAAGGGGGAAGGACTCCTCCTTCCAAACCTAGTTGGACTCGGTTTGGAAGGGGAGGGTTGCCCCCCTTGGCTCGGCCGAACTCCTTGGGGGTCCTTGGACCCCAAGGCAAGGCTCCCCCTCTTCCCCCTATATATACGGAGGTTTTATGGCTGATTTGAGACAACTTTGCCACGGCAGCCCGACCACATATCTCCACGGTTTTACCTTTAGATCGCGTTTCTGCAGAGCTCGGGCAGAGCCCTGCTGAGATAAGATCACCACCAACCTCCGGAGCGCCGTAACGCTGCCGGAAAACTCATCTACCTCTCCGTCTCTCTTGCTGGATCAAGAAGGTCAAGATCATCGTCGAGCTGTACGTGTGCTGAACGCGGAGGTGCGGTCCGTTCGGCACTAGATCGTGGGACTGATCACGGGACGGTTCGCGGGGCGGATCGAGGGACATGAGGACGTTCCACTACATCAACCGCGTTTCTTAACGCTTCTGCTGTGCGATCTACAAGGGTACGTAGATCGAATATCCCCTCTCGTAGATGGACATCACCATGATAGGTCTTCGTGCGCGTAGGAAATTTTTTGTTTCCCATGCGACGTCCCCAACATATATATGACAGATCCACATCATTATCACCACAAGATAAGTATTACCATCACAACATAAGTCGAATCAACACAACATAAGTCGAAACAACACAACGTAAGTCGAACAACACAACACAAGTCGAACAACACAACATAAGTCCATAGTAGAGAAGCATCAAAGATAGAAGTCATCACCAGCACCACATAGAGCTTAAGCGCCAGTACGTCCATCACCAAGTTCATCACCGCCAAGACCACAAAAGCCGAGGTCGTCACTGCTACCGACACCGCTACCGTCAAGACCACCACCGCCACCTCCTCGGTGCATTGGAGTGATAGGGCTCCGTGACTCGGGAGTGATGCCATAGTTGGTACCACCACCAATGGATGATCCACCGGTTCCCTGCATGTTCGAAAATAGATGTTAAAGAGATATATGATTGTGTTGAATAAACGATAAGTAGTGCTTGAATAGTTTCGGGATGTACAAACCGGAGTTGCAGAGTGTTGTGCCAAAAATTCTTCAGACGTAGCCAACACTAGTTATGGTCCACCAGGTGGTGGTGGTGGTTCCATTATAGGAGGCATGTCAGACGACAGGGAGTCAAAAATGTTATGCATGTTAGTTGACCAAGCAAACATGAAGGTGAGAAGAAATGAAAGTGCAAATGAAAGGGGCTAAACTAACCTTCATCATGCGACTTCCGTGGTCCACGACTGCTGTAGTTCTCCCGTTACACGCCATGGTCTCCTGATGTGTGTACTCCATGTAGTCTTACAATATGACATGATGAAACTCATAAAACATCTCAATATGGAAAATAAAGGATGATACAGTGTGTTGCTGGGTTAGGAGGGACTGTGATGATGCACTGGTCGTGCTTGGGTTTGGGCTCAGGCTTGGTTTGGGAACTCAGAGATGTGTGTTGGAGATAGAAGGAGTGACCACAGCATCGAGAACCGTGTGTCGACCATGACCCTTCAGCCCTATGTCGACCACCGATGTGTCATCCATATCCTCTTTTATGGGGTCAGGTGTGTCAGAATTGAACCCCAGCTACACCTCCTTGTAGGCCTGAAGGCGCTGGCCGAACTTGCCTAGTACTTGTCCTTGCCATCCTTGGGCTTAGTCCACACATGGGCTAGCTCCCATGCCTCCATGTCTGAAAGCGGCCACTTCTATTTCTCCTCCTACACCACCAAACACCACCAAAGAGGGGTTAGTCATGCATAGAAGAAGAATGTTTCATGTACATAGATATACCTAAACTTTCTTATGCCTCAAGTGGTTCCGATTTCCCTGGCCATGTGTTCCGTCGGTCCCTCGATTAGCCCGGTTTTGGATGCTTTTAGCAGCCCACTTTTCATCATCACCGAGCCAAAGTTCAACCAATGCCGCCCATGATTCCTTTTTTCCATAACACCTACCAAGACACGCCTACATAATGAAAGCATAATGGCATGTCGACACGAAACAATGAAATTTACCACAAGCGTCGGAATGAAAAGTATGTTATACTTACCAATAGGAATTGCTCCCTAGTCAAGGTAACATGCTCCTTCCGTGCATATTCCTTGGGCATATTCATGTTAGGATAGTCGTAATAATATTGCGAGATGGCCACCCAACGCACCTCGTACTACATCTGGTGGGCCTGCTTCCTCGCAGCTCTCATAAACAACTTGTCGGCAATGGGTTTTTTCTCGTCAACAACTCGATAGTATTTCTATAGTTATTCATAAAACCAGAATGGAAGAAGCCATGATTTAAATTAATCACTCAAATATTTATTTTCTATCGCGTTGATGGCACTGAATCCACCTACATTTCTAATAGGTAAAGATGGTCCTAATCCCACCCGAGGATGTGTAGATTGAGTACGTTCGCCATGCTCTGCCACGTTTCGAGACAAAATTTCGGCAGCACCTCCCCGTTGTTCTCCAGATACACGTCTTGACAAAAAGACGAGAGAATTTGTATCCGGAGAACAACGGGGAGGCGGTGCCGAAATCGTGTCTCGGAACGGGGTAGAGAATGAAAAATGTACCCAATCTACACATCCTCGGGTTGTCCGTGGAAAATGCTGGACAATTCGAAACAGTTGCGGCGGTAAATATGCAATTGCATGCATATTCATCCATGCAACCATTTCGAACGGGGTACGCCTAAGTTACGCGACTTGACGTGAAAAGAAAATCTACTGACATGATTAAAAGAACATAGAAGGTCAAGGTGGATTCATAGCTCACCCTCGGATGTAGAGGAACTAGTCGAATAGCGAAGGGACGATCGGGGACCAACAACTCTGACGTCAACGATCACTCGAGGAGATGCAACACCACAAATCCTGTAAATTTCACCGAGTGAAAAAAAACTTAGGTCATCACATCACATACAACATTGTCACTTTAGATTTTTAACAAGATCATCATGATCAAATAACCACTCATCATATCCAAATAAACACAAAACATCTATCCATGACACTGAGCAGGGAAGGAACATAGAGCTATAAATTTTGATGATCGAACTATAAATTTCATGCCACAAGATGTGTGTGCTGGAATTGTGTATTGCGGCGAGAAGACAAACAAAATGTGTGTGCTGGAATTGTGCATTGCATGTAAGCCATTAACATTTAGAAAAGAATAAGACATCACATAGTGAGACTAAATAGTGAACAAAATAAATTATACTAACGCTATAAATGAAGGGCATACTTTTATACTTCTATTAGTTAGTGAGTGAGCACTCTGACAATACTAGCAAACATTTGTGTTAGCTGTGTAACTCTTACATGATCAAGTGTGGTTTATATCTGGCAATAGAGAAATGCCCTGCACACTATTTTACAAGGTCAACCGGAACTGAATTACTAGTATACCACTAAAATATCTATCTATGGGACATATTGTTTGATGAACCTACTTATCTAGTTACTACTCCCTGGCTATTTGAATCAGTTTGCAAAACGACTTATGTTTTGCGTGTTATGTGTCAATCGATCCCTCTCAAAAAATAAATTCCTTGTTATACAATGGCATCCCTAAGCAAGTAATTGTTGGGCACCTCAGTGTAAAATAACCTGTTGCATTGCAAGCACGCAAAATTGGAGACTGAAGTGCGCGTCTTCAGACCCTCCGAAAAAGAAAAAAGATGAAGTGTAGAGGAGGGTCACCTGAAGCCTGGTCTCGATGGTGTCGATTGGGTAGAGCGCCATATCCACCACGCCCCCGGCGGTGCCTCCGGCTATGACGCCCTCTGCAGGCAGGCAGGCAGGCAGGCAGGTAAAAATTTCGGCGAGCTTACAGATGCTGATGCCGGCTCCGAGCGTGCCGAGGGCGACGCCGAGGACGAGCAGCGCGAAGGTGTAGGGGATGCGGGTGCCGCGAAGGAGGTGGCGCGAGGCGATGCCCAGCACGAGGGCCACTCCGAAGAAGAGCACCGCGTCGTCGGGGCTGCAGGAGGTAGAGCGTGGCGTCGTGGAGACGACGCGGGAGGCGGAGCGCGCGGGCACGGGGGCAGTGGTGTTTGCAGGCCGGTGGAGGCGTGGGTCCGGTGACGGCGACGCGGGCGTGTAGAGGGTGGCGGCGGCGCGGGCATGGAGAGGATGGCGGCAGCGGTTGCGGGTGCAAGAGAGGGAGAGAGGGTGGATTGACAGGAGGGGGATGAGTGGTTAGTGGAGGAGGCTGAGTGGAGCTGGATGCTGCCGAGAGGATATCTAAGCCTTTGACTTTTTTATAAATGATACAACTCGCCTATTGATTATCATGTACTGTTGGTTGTTAACTATCTTTTGTTCAGAGTTATGTAACTTTTTACTCTAGGGAAAGTTATGCAACTTTCAATGACATGTTTTGGTCCGTGTGAACTACTCCCTCCGTTTCTAAATATAAGTCTTTTAAGAGATTTTATTAGGTAACTACATACGAAGCAAAATGAATGAATCTATACTCTAAAGTATGTCTATATACATTTGTATATAGTCTTCTAGTAAAATGCCTAGAAAGACTTATATTTAAGAACGGAGGGAGTACAAATTATCACTGCATTCTTAACTTCAGGTTCTGCAAATTAAAATTTCGAGTTCCTAACTAAACTTTCATGTTATTATATTCATTTCATTCGCCAAATCTCAGTGTGCTTTTAGATGAACCTAAAGCTCATAAATCCTTCCGAGACATGGACATCACGTGAATGAAACTATGAAAGTAGACACCTTTTTCTTTTAACAATGGCCTTGCGTTAATCAATAAAATGTTTATTACCTCGTAGATTAATAGGATGAATTGCACATACCAAAGTTGTTGGGTGTGTCTTGATAGTTTAGTATACATTTTTGCACAAGAGATACGAATTTCTAATCCTTCGTGTGACGGCGGCAGCGACTCCTGTGAGGGGGTCACACAGCGGAGCCACATGTTGGGTGCTTGCATGTGCCACCACACTCTTACAGACTTGTAAGAGGGCCCAACGCAAGACGTGGTGGCATTGCTACCCCTCAAGTACCTCGTCCCGTCTAACCGTGGCACTGTTGACCGGATGTATCTAGGCTTTTGACTTCCACCGGACGGGGTTGACCCATGGACATTTTCAACTAGCACTCATAGGCTAGCCCATAGGTACGCTTGGGGTCAAGGTCTGGGCCCAACCCACGACAAGATTCCCTCCTTGTCTCCCTGACGTGGCCGTTTCCACCCTCCGTGTGATGACGACAACTACGTCTGCGAGGGGGTTCACACTACGGAGCAGCGCATCGGGTGCTTGCACGTGCCACCAAACTTCCAAACATGTAAGAGGGCTGAGCGCAAGACGTGGCGGCATTTCTACCCCCTCCCAAGTACCCCATCCCGTCTAAACCTGGTTGTGTTGATCGGACGGATCTAGGCCTTTGACTTTCACGGGACGGGGTTTGACTCATGGACGTTTTCACCTGGCTGTGATAGGCCAACCCATAGGTACACTTCGGATCAAGGTCCGGGGCCAACCCACAGCAAGATGCCCTCTGTGTCTCCCCGACATGGCCGTTTCCACCCTCCGTGTGACGGCGACAGCTACGTTCGTGAGGGGGGTCACACTAAGGAACTGTGTGTCGGGTGCTTGCACGTGCCACTACACTTCCAGATGTGTAAGAGGGCCTAGCGCAAGAGCTGGCGGCATTCCTACCCCGTAAGTACCCCGTCCCGTCTAACCCTATCACCGTTGACCGGACGGATCTAGGCCTTTTACTTCTGCCACACAGGGTTGACCCATGGACGTTTTCACCTGGTTGTGATGGGCCTGCCCATAGGATCCAGGTTTGGGCCCAACCCACCGCAAGATTCCCTCCTTGTCTCCCCGACGAGGCCATTTCTACTCTCTGTGTGTGACGGCGGAAACTACCTCCATGAGGGGGGTCACACTACAGAGTCGTGTGTCGGGTGCTTGCACGTGCCACCACACTTCCAGACGCGTAAGAGGGCCCAATACAACATGTGGCATCATTGCTACCCCCCAAGTACCTCGTCCCGTCTAACCCTGACTTTGTTGACCAAACGGATCTTGGCCTTTAAATTTCGCGGGACGGGGTTTGACCCGTGGACATTTTCACTTGGCTACGATAGGCCAGCCCATAGGTGCACTTCGGATTAAGGTCCGGGCCCAACCTACAACAAGATTCCCTCCGTGTCTCCCCGACGTGGCCGTTTCCACCCTCCATTTGACGGTGGCAGCTACTTCCGTGAGGGGGGTCACACTACGGAGCCGCGTGCCGGGGTGCTTGCACGTGCCACCACACTTCCACACGTGTAAGAGGTCCCAGCGCAAGACCTCGCAGCATTGCTACGCCCCCCAAGTACCCCGTCCTGTCTAACCCTCGCATTGTTGACCGGATGGATCTAGGCATTTGACTTTCGCTAGACGGGGTTTGACCCATGGACATTTTCACCTGGCTATGATAGTCCAGCCCATAGGTACACTTAGGATCAAGGTCCGGGCCCAACCCACAGCAAGATTCCCTCCGTGCCTCCACGACGTGTCTGTTTCCACCCTCCGTGTGACGGCGGCAGCGACGTCCATGAGGGGGTCACACTACGGAGCCGTGTGTCGGGTGCTTGCACGTGCGAGCACACTTCGAGATGTGTAACAGGGCCAAGTGCAAGACCTGGCGGCATTGCTACCCCCCAAGTACCCCGTCCCGTCTAACCCTGGTACTGTTGATCGAACGGATCTAGGCCTTTCACAATAAGATGGTTTCTTCCCCTATGAACCCAGGGAAGAGGAAAGAGCCCCCCAGATTTGGGAAGTCCCTCAGAAAAATTGTCAGTACCAAAGGTGACAACACCTAGATCTATTGCATTGTACCAAGCTAGGGGCGTTAAAAAATAGCGCTTGTTGGGACGCAACCCAATTTTATTTTTATGCTTTTGTTTTTGCTTACATTTTTGAGTGATGCACACATTATTACCTCTGTAATAATTGTGTTTTCTTGTTTCAATTAGTGTTTGAGCCAAGTAAGACCTTTGGGATGGTCTACGCTGTTTTTAAGTTGATTTTGCTGAAAAACAGAAACTTTCGCTCTCAGTCCAGGAATTTTGTAAATTCACTGGATGTGCTTTTGATCTAAAACGTTTATAGAATATTGATATACAAATTTCCCTGATTGTCCTAATTTTTCAGAATTTTTGGAGTTACAAAAGTATTCAAAGTTTATAGATTGCTACAGGCAGTTCTGTTTTTGACAGGTTTTGCTTTCTTTGTGTTGTTTGCTTATTTTGATGAATCGATGAGTTGTATCGGGGGATATGAACCATGGAGAAGTTGGAATACAATAAATATTGCACCAATATAAATAAAGAATGAGTTCACAACAGTACATAAAGTGGTGATTTATTTTTCTTATACTAACGGATCTCATGAGTTTTCGATTGAGTTTTGTGTTGTGAAGTTTTCAAGTTTTGGGTAAATATTTGATGGACTATGGAATAAGGAGTGGCAAGAGCCTAAGCTTGCAGATGACCAAGGCACCCCATGCCATATTCAAGTATACCAAAGAGCCTAAGCTTGGGATGCCCCGGAAGGCATCCCCTCTTTCGTCTTCAATCCATCGGTAAATTTACTTGACGCTATATTTTTATTCACCACATGATGTGTGTTTTTCTTGGAGCGTCTTGTATGATACGAGTCTTTACTTTTTAGTTTGACACAATCATCCTTGCTGCACACATCTTTTGAGAGAGACACACTGAATCGTGAATTTATTAGAATACTCTATATGCTTCACTTATATCTTTTGAGCTAGGCAATGTTGCTCTAGTGCTTCACTTATATCTTTTAGAGCACGGTGGTGTTTTATTTATAGAAATTATTAAACTCTTGTACCCCACTTATATTATTTTGAGAGTCTTTTAAACAACATGGTAATTGGTTTAGGTTATGAATTTAGTCCTAATATAATGGGCATCCAAGAGGGATATAATTAAACTCTTGTACCCCACTTATATTATTTTGAGAGTCTTTTAAACAACATGGTAATTGGTTTAGGTTATGAATTTAGTCCTAATATAATGGGCATCCAAGAGGTATATAATAAAAACTTTCATATTAAGTGCATTGAATATGATGAGAAGTTTGATTCCTTGCATATAGTTTTGAGATATGAAGATGGTAATATGAGAGTCATGCTAGTAAGTAATTGTGAATTGGAAGAAATAGTTGTGTTAAATCTTGTGATTCCCGTAGCATGCACGTATGGTGAACCGTTATGTGATGAAGTCGGAGCATGATTTGTTTAATGATTGTCAACCTTTGTGTGGAGGTCGGGATTGCGCGATGGTTAACTCCTACCAACCCTCCCCCTAGGAGCATGCGTCTAATACTTTCCTTCAATAACTTATAGGATTTTGCAATAAGTATGTGAGTTCTTTATGACTAATGTTGAGTTCATGGATTATATGCACTCTTATCCTTCAACCTTTGCTGGCCTCTCTAGTACCGCGCAACTTTCGCCGGTACATTAAGCCCACCTTCCTCAAAATAGCCACCGTATACTTTCCTCAAAACAACCACCATATCTACCTATTTTGGCATTTTCATAGCTATTCCAAGATATATTGCCATGTAATACCACCGTCCCATTTTTTTATGACACGCACCATCACTTCCATATTGCTTATAGAGTCATATTTTGTTCTAGATATTGAGTTGTAATCTTTGAGTTTTAAGTAAATAAAAGTGTGATGATTTGCATTATTAGAGCATTGTCCCGTGTGAGAAAAGGATGATGGAAGCTATGATTCCCTCACAAGTTGGGATGAGTCACCGGACTGTACAAAAAAAATAAAAGAGGCCAGCGAAGCCCATATAAAAAAAAGAGGCCAGCGAAGCCCATATAAAAAAAGAGGCCAAAGATGCCCACCCAAAAAATGAGAGAAAGAGAGAAGTGACAATGCTACTATCTTTTTTCCACGCTTGTGCCTCAAAGTAGCACCATATTCTTCATATAGAGTCTCCTATTTTGTCACTTTCATATAGCTAGTGGAATTTCATCTTTTGCACAACCACTTAGTTTTCTTTTTGAGCTTTCATACACTTATATCTCTAGTGCATTTGTTGCATGGCAATCCCTACTCACTCACATTGATATCTATTGATGGGCATCTCCATAGCCCGTTGATACGCCTAGTTGATGTGAGACTATGTTCTCCTTTTTTTCTTGCAACCTCCACCATATTATATTTCAACTTTAGTGCTATATCCATGGCTCACACTCATGTATTGCGTGAGAGTTGAATAGGTTTGAGAACATAAAAAGTGTATAACAATTGTTTGACTTTCATCGAGGTTGTGCATGATTTAGATACTTTGTGTTGGGAAGATGGAGCATAAATAGACCATATGATTTTGTAGGGATAACTTTCTAAGGCCATGTTATTTCGAAAGGACGCAATTGCCTTGTTAGTATGCTTGAAGTATTATTGTTTTATGTCAATATTAGACTTTTGTTTTGAATCTTATGGATCTAAATATTCATGCCACAATAAAGAATATTACATGGATAAATATGTTAGGTAGCATTCCACATCAATTTTTTTGTTTTTATCATTTACCTACTCGAGGACGAGCAGGAATTAAGGTTGGGGATGCTTGATACATCTCCAACATATCCATAATATTTGATTGTTCCATGCTATTATATTATCTGTTTTGGATGTTTTATATGCATTAATATGCCATTTTATAATATTTTTGGGACTAACCTATTAACCTATAACCTAGTGCCATTTTTTGTTTTTTCCATGTTTTTTAGTATTGCACATAAGGAATATTAAACGGATTCCAAACAGAATAAAATCTCTGGAATGATTTTTCTTGGACCACAAGAAACCTGCCAGACTTGGAGAAGGAGGCGGGAGACCTGCTGGGAGACGACAAGCGTGCAGGGCACGCCCTAGGTGCACCCCCTGGCTTGTGTCCCCCTGCAGGCCTCCTAACCCTAATCTTCGTCCTATAAATTCCCAAATCTTACCCCAATACCAGAACGACACCAAAAAATACTTTTCTGCCGCCGGGAGCCTCTGTTCTCGTGAGATCCAATCTGGGAGCCTTTTCCGGTAATATGCCGGAGGGGAAATCGATCACGGAGGGCATCTACATCAACTCCATTGCCTCTTCGATGATGCGTGAGTAGTTCACCACAGACCTACGGGTCCATAGCTAGTAGCTAGATGGCTTCTTCTCTCTCTTTGTTCTTCAATACCATGTTCTTCATGATCTTCATGGAGATCTATCCGATGTAATACTCTTTTGCTGTGTGTTTGTCGAAATCCAATGAATTGTGGGTTTATGTTCAGATTATCTATGAATATTATTTGAATATTCTCTGAATTCTTATATGCATGATTTCATATCTTAGCAAGCCTCTTCAAGTTATTGGTTAGGTTTGGCCAACTAGATTGGTAATTCGTGCAATAGGAGAAGTGCTTAGTTTTGGGTTCAATCTTGTGGTGTCCTCACCGAGTGACAAAGTAGTGGCAGGAGGCACGTATTGCATTGTTGCCATCAAGGATAAAAAGATGCGGTTTTCATCATATTGCTTGAATTTATCCCTCTACATCATGTCATCTTACCTAATGCGTTACTCTGTTCATCATGAACTTAATACTCTAGATGCACACAGGAGTAGGTCGACGTGTAATGTAATAGTAGTAGATGAAGAATCATTTCGGTCTACTTGACACAAATGTGATTCCTATATGCATAATCGTTGTCGTGGATATCTTCATATTTATTCGCTTTTCTATCAATTGCTCGGTAGTAATTTGTTCACCCGCCGTATTATTTTTCTTCATGAGAGAAGCCTCTAGTGAAACCTATGGCCCTCGGGTCTATTTTCCATATTATACTTTCACATCCATAAGCAAAAATACCAAAAATATATTTCTTCCATTTATTTACTTTTGTTTTACGTTTAGTTCTAGCAATCTTTTATATCTATCTCTATCAGATCTCATCCTTGCAAATAACTGTGAAGGGATTGACAACCCCTTTTTAGCGTTGGGTGCAAGTGTTTGATTGTTTGTGTAGGTGCTAAGATTGGGGCCTTGCTTGTTCCTCCTACTGGATTGATACCTTGGTTCTCAACAAGCTGAGGGAAATACTTATCAACTTTGATGCATCACCCTTTCCTCTTCAAGAGAAAACCAATGCAACCTCAAGAAGTAGTCGGGTCACACTACGGAGTTGCGTGCCAGGTGCTTGCACGTGCCACCATACTTCGAGACGTGTAAGAGGGCCTAGCGCAATACATGGGAGCATTTCTACCCCCAAGTACCCTGTCTCGTATAACCCTGGCACCGTTGACCAGACGGATCTAGGCCTTTGACTTCTGCGAGACGGAGTTGACCCATGTACATTTTCACCTGGGTGTGATAGGCCAGCCCATAGGTACATTTTGGATCAAGGTCCGGGCCCAACCCACTGCAAGATTCCCTCCGTGTCTCCTCGACGTGGTCGTTTCCACCCTTGTTGTGACATTGGCAACGACTTCCGTGAGGGGGTCACACTATGGAGCCGCATGCCGGGTGCTTCCACGTGCCACCACACTTCTAGTCGTGTAAGAGGGGCCAACACAAGACTTGGCGGCATTGCTACCACCTCAAGTACCCTGTCCCGTCTAACCATGGCTTTGTTGATCGGATGGATCAAGGAATTTCACTTCCACCGAATGGGGTTTGACCATGGACATTTTCACCTGGGTGTGATAGGTCAGCCCATAGGTACACTTTCGATCAAGGTCCGGGCCCAACCCACTACAAGATTCCCTTTGTGCTTCCCCAGCATGGCCGTTTCAACCCTTTGTGTGACGGCGGGAGCGACGACCGTGAGGGGGGTCACACTACGGAGCCGTGTGCCGCGTGCTTGCATGTGCCACCACACTTCCAGACGTGTAAGAGCACCCAGCGCAAGACCTGGCAGCTACGTCCGCTAAGGGGGTCACACCACAGAGTTGCATGTTGGGTGCTTAGTGACGTTCATCCTCCTGTTGCATGAAGGGGTGTCTCATCATATAGTTTTCCATCCAGGATTGGTCTAACCACCCCATGATTTAGCACCTATACGCACAGCTAAATAGACGATGCATTGTAAAACTTTGTGCAGTACATAACTAAATAGACTTTTATATTAAATGGACATTGGCTATAGACTGAAGCTTTCTAGACTATTCGACATGCCATAAGTAAATCAAATTTTAATTTAGAGAAAAAATGATAATGCATAGCTATGCCGACGGCATGGCCGTCGACATAGTTGTGCCCCGGATCGGTGAACGCCTCGGATCAATGACGTGGCACGTGTCGCGGATCGATGACGTGGACGAAATCAGCTATGCCGATGGGGTCCGTTAGGGCCGTTGGCATATGTTTGATGGTGTCATAGGTCCGTGAACCACGGGGTGGCCGTGCCCGCATATATGCCAACGGGGATGTTATGCCGATGGAAACCGTAGGCATACTTTGGCCTATGCCGATGGCCCCCCATACGCCGACGACGGCCGTAGGGAAAGATGTCGGTATGCTAACGGGGTTTATACGCCGATGGTTTTATCTAGGTCTGAGGGATCAATAGAAGATGTGTCTAGAGGGGGGGGGGGGTGAATAGACTAACTGTCAAGATAAAATTTCTAGCGTAACCCAATTTCAAGGAAGGCACAAATTCAGAAGTTATAACAAGTCAAGTACACCCTACACATGCATTTCTAATAGTATAGTAGCGGAATGTAAAACATGCAAGTGTAATGTAGATGAGTAAGGTAGGGAGATCAAACGCATGAGGTTGACACAACGATTTTTCACACTGTTCCGATAGGTGGCACTATTGTACGTCCTTATTAGTGGATACTTCAACCCACGGAGGGTAACGGCTGCATGAGTCCATGGAGGGCTCCACCCACGGAGGGTCCACAAAGAAGCGGCCTTGTCTATTCCACCACGGCTTTCGTCCACGGAGGACTAACCTTACTCATGGTAGATCTTCACGAAGTAGGCGATCTCCTTGCCCTTACAAACATCTTGGTTCAACTCCACAACACAAAGTAGGAGGCTTCCAAGCGACACCTAACCAATCTAGGAGGCACCAACCTCCAAAAGGTAATAGATGTGGTAGATCAATGAAATCCTTGCTCTTGTGCTTCTAAAGATAGTCTCCTCAACACAAATCACGTTCTCATAGAATATGCATGGGTAGGAGAGGTTGATTTGGTGGAAAGCAGTTTAGGGAGGCTAGAGATCAAGTTTCAAATGATAGGATAGGAATATCTTGGTCTCAACACATGAGTAGGTGGTTATCTCTCAGAAAATGGATCTGGCAGTGAATGTGTGTTATGAGTGCTTCTCCCACAAATGAGAGGTGAGTGAAGGGGTATATATAGGCAGCAGCCAAAATCCAACCACTACACACAAAAGGGCAAACTCGATGGTACCGATTAGCACTAAAGGTGTGAACTTTTGAATCTCGGTGAGACCGATATACGAAACTCGGTGGCACCGAAAAGGTGACTAACGACCAGATGGACAAACTCGGTGGCACCGATACTCAAACTCGGAAATTCCGATTTTGTCTATCTTGACAACAGAATGTTGGTCACACTGAACTTGGTAGAAACGACTTGGTTTCGGTTGCACCGATTTGGTGGGAATGGCTAGGGTTTCTGTCTGAGGTCAAAATTGGTTGGTCCGATATGGAAATGTTGGTGACACTGAATTTGTGAGTATGGATCTTGACAGAGTGGATATGTGGGAAAAATGACTGAGTGTTTTGGTGGCTAACTTTGAGCATTTGAGGAGTCAATTCATTTTACTACATCACCCCCTTTTAATAGTATTGGCTTTTCTATGGACTCAAAAGTGATTTATCACAAATATAAAATGAAGAGTCTTCTAGCTTGAAGCTTGAGACAACATTATTCCTTTCTTGCATCTAGGGGGATCTCCACATAAACCTTAAACCAATGCTCTCTATAGACTAATCCTGAAATATCTAGGTAAAATTGTTAGTCCAAGAGACAATGTATGTTGTCATGAATTATCAAAATCACCAAGGGAGCATATGTGCTTTCAATCTCCCCCTTTTTGGTAATTGATGACAACATACAATCAAAGCTTCAAATAAGGATAATCATAAGGATAAGGCTGCTTTGAAAGAAACATGACTAGTACAAGCTCCCCCTAAATGTGTGCAATTCCTTTTAAAGGATGGTTGCTGTGATAGCCTGGCTTATTAGGGATGATAGACTACTCATATGAATAAGGAATTCCTTCTTTTCCGGGAGCCCATTCAAACAGAACTGCCAGGTTAAGCGTGCTTGGCTTGGAGTAGTTCTAGAATGGGTGACCGACGGGGAAGTTGATCCCGGGTGCACATGAGTGAGGACAAAGTGCATAGAAAAGACTAGTATTGATATGTGGGGCCAATCTAGATCCCGCCAGGAGTAACGACCGCTGGTGGGTGTGTCCGGGGCGTTACAAGTTTGGTATCAGAGCCGACCCTCACGGTTACACGGCTGTTTGTGGACAGGTGTGCGGTCATGTTGTTCACGACGTTTGTTACCCGTCGTGGCACACGGCATGGTACATGTACTGGACTGGATGCACAGACGTTTGTGCCAAGAGGGAACGGTCCCGTGGCGCGACGAGGACGTCGGTTCCTCTGAGTGGTGGTGTATGTGATAGCCTGGCTTATTAGGGATGATAGACTACTCATATCAATAAGGAATTCCTTCTTTTCCGGGAGCCCATTCGAACAGAAATCCCAGGTTAAGCGTGCTTGGCTTGGAGTAGTTCTAGGTTGGGTGACCGACCGGGAAGTTGATCCCGGGTGCGCATGAGTGAGGACAAAGTGCGCAGAAAAGACTAGTATTGATATGTGGGGCCAGTCTAGATCCCGCCAGGAGTAACGACCGCCGGTGGGTGTGTGCGGGGCGTTACAGTTGCTATATGCATCAAACATATGTAAATAAAGAGGTTCCATGTCCAAGACTCCCTCTTGCAAATAGTATGTGCAAGAAACAAGAGGTCATCATGAACAAGGATATGATGCATGTACTTACCTTGAGGATCTTGAGCGTCTTTACATAGGAGTACACTTGGGAAAACAAATGTTAGATAACACAAGAGTACCCTGTTGTAAAAAAGCAAAGAGACTCAAAATTACCAAGAAATTGAAGACATATTGAAGATAGGTTTTGATAAAAGGATATGTCTCCAAAGAACAAGAAATTTTTGTCCCTAAGGATTCCTCTCCCCCTCAGTCATAGCATGTAGATATTGGGAGTAGGCACGGTAAATAAGTTCAATCTAATGAAGTTATATTTATCTCCCCCCTTAATGTGTAAGGTTTGATACATCTCCCTTTAGAAAAGTATCCCACCTTGGTGTTGTTCCTCCCTCTTTTGTATAAGTTTCTTGGTGATATTTCTCCCCTATAAATAGGTTCATTGAATGGAAGCTTTGATACTTTGATATTTGCCCCCTTTGGCATAATTACCAAAAAGAGGGTCAGAGGGTAAGGGCTCATTGAGAGAAAAAATAGATCCTCGATACTTCTCACTTTTGCAAGGGTTCCTTGAATTTATCTTTTCTCCCCCTTTGGAATGAATAAGATTTACTAGAATTATCTCCTCCTATGTTAGGGATCCTAGATGATTCTTCCTCTTATATAACATGGGATCACTGAGGTGTTTTTCCGCCTAGAGAAGTTTTCTCCCCCTAAATCATACGTTCAGAAGAAATTTTTAGAGCCATAAAGTTTGTTAGAAAAATCGGAATCACCGGGGCTAATTGGTTCAGTAGAACCGAGAATGATATTCTGGCCTCTTGGGTGAAGTCGGTTGGACCGAGTATCCGAGTTTCGTGAAACCGAGTTGCAATGATAATCAACTCTTTAACAGAAGAATAGGCTGGTTGGAAGATAATCAACTCCTTGTCCTTATTAGCGATCATGAATTCACCGAGATACTTGCTCGCATAGTCATGGTGCTCTTTGCAAACTTCCAAGAAGCCCTTGTGCATATAGTATGGGTCCGCTATGCAGATATATTTGATGCTCTCCATATTGATGATGGAGTTGAGATACAACGCATACATGCAGATGAATTGGAAATCTAGCTTGGTCATGTGGAACATGTTGTAGATGTACTCAAATCGCAGGAGGAACTGATTCGTGGGCCAGGTATCAACGTACAACTTCCCACCAGGCACATGAGCCACGTAAAGTGGGTATCCTCGATGTTTTGCGACCAGAAGGTTTTTCTCTGCGTCCAGCACATCTTCATGGAGTCTCTTTATATCATTGTTCAGTATATGATCTAGCGCTTTGGCAGGTAGGATCGGCTGGCCGGCGATGTGGAAATGCTGCTTACCTTCGTCAGGTATTCTGTCTACCACCAGGGGTTTCAGAGGCGGCTGGCTACTTGAAGCACCTATGGCGCCTTTAGGGACTTTCTTGGTCGGTCTCTTCCTTTGCTTCTTGGCGGGTGGCGGTAGTGATCCCACCATACCTTCCCTAACCAGCACCCCAGTGTCCTCGGGCTAAACAGTGGACGGGCCTCGAGGGGTTGCTGGATAGAGGCGGCATCTGGAGGCATCTCCTGCGAAGATGGCTTGAAGAGAGACTTTTTGCATTTCGCCTTAGGACGTTCCGGCTCCGGCAAATCAGGCAGCATCAAGTCATCATCTCCATGGTCATAGCCTGAGTCTTCAGCGTCCTGAGCCATCAATCCATCATAGATGACATTGAAATACTGGTCGGGTCCTCATCATCATCCTCCATGTCATCATCAACATTTACTTCTTCGACAGCGGGTGCGACATGATCTAGCACTAATGGAGGCTCTCCCTCGCGTCATACGCTACCATCATCCACCACGACAGGTGCAGGTAATTTGGTAGGTGGGGTGGTGTTCATACCTTCTTGAGAAGTTGGCGTTGGCGTGATACTGGGCTCCTCGAGACGAAGAAGAGACTTCGGCCAAGTCAAGAACCAGTTCTTGCATGCGCCAATCGTCTTAGGGGTCTCGTCATCATCGACTGGTATCGGAGGAGGAAAATGCTCGAAGCCCGCTAAGACACTGGCCACGTTAACCTTGAAGACACCACCAGGCATGTGTCGGTTGTGGAACATGCGGTCCTTCGGCTTCACGATGGTTGCCTTTCCCACAACCACCTTCTGTCCCTTGATGTCGTAGAGTAGGGTGCACGGGGTGTCGTCGGCCTACGAAGGAGACATGTCTGCAACAACAAACATCTGAAAGGCAATTGATAAGGAAGACTATAGACATGTTGGTGAAAAGGGTATGACGCATAATTACCGTGAGGGCGTCCAGCTCAGCCAATGAGGAAGGCCCGCCGAGCATGCCATAGACGGAGGTCGGGCTGCTATGAATAGGAACGAGACCTTTTGCGGTTGCTTGGGCAGGTGTTGGTGTTGTGGTGTGATGACCCACAAGTATAGGGGATCAATCGTAGTCCTTTCGAGGAGGAGAAGGCTCTGATAAATGGTTTTCAACAAGGTAATAACTACAAACGCTAAAAGTAGCGGTAACAAGTGATGGAGTAGTGAGGTGAAACATAGCAAGCGTAAAGTAACAAGTAACAAGTAGTAGCAACGGTGCAGCAAGTGGCCCAATCCCTTTTGTAGCAAGGAAGAAGCCTGAACAAAGTCTTATAAGAGGAAAAGCGCTCCCAAGGACACACGGGAATTTCTGTCATGCTAGTTTCATCATGTTCATATGATTCGCGTTCGTTACTTTGATAGTTTGATATGTGGGTGGACGGGCGCTTGGGTACTGCCCTTACATGGACAAGCATCCCACTTATGATTAACCCCTCTCGCAAGCATCCGCAACTACGAAAGAAGAATTAAGACAACGTCTAACCATAGCATTAAACTGGTGGATCCAAATCAGCCCCTTACGAAGCAACGCATAGACTGGGGTTTAAGCTTCTGTCACTCCAGCAACCCATCATCTACTTACTACTCCCCAATGCTTTCCTCTAGGCCCAAATATGGTGAAGTGTTATGTAGTCGACGTTCACATAACACCACTAGAGGAAAAACAACATACAACAAATCAAAATACCGAACGAATACCAAACTCACATGACTATTATTAGCTTCGCTTATCCCATGTCCTCAGGAACAAAAGTAACTACTCACAAAGCATAATAATAATCATGATCAGAGGTGTAATGAATAGCATCAAGGATCTGAACATAAACTCTTCCACCAAGTAATCCAACTAGCATCAACTACAAATAGTAATCAACACTACTAGCAACCTTACAAGTACCAATCGGAGTCGTGAAACGGAGATTGGTTACAAGAGATGAACTATGGATTGGAGAGGAGATGGTGCTGATGAAGATGTTGATGAAGATGCCTACCCTCCAACGAGAGGAGTGTTGGTGATGACGAAGGCGACGATTTCCCCCTCCGGGAGGGAAGTTTCCCCGGCAGGATCGTCCTGCCGGAGCTCTAGATTGGATATGCTCAAGTTCCGCCTCGTGGCGGCGGCGAAACCACGAAAAAGCTCCCGAATGATTTTTTCTGGAACGAAACCCTTCATATAGCAAAAGAGGGGGGCCAGTAGGCCGCCAGGGTGCCCACAAGCCCTGTTGCCGCGGCCAGGGGGTAGTCCACGACAACCAGGCTTGTGGGCCCCTGGTTGCTCCCCTCTGACTCTTCTTTCGCCTAGTATTTTTTATAAAATCCAAAAAAAAATCCACGTTGATTTTCAAGACATTTGGAGTTGCGCAGAATAGAGCACTCAGACTTGCTCCCTTTCCAGTCCAGAATTCCAGCTGCCGGTATTCTCCCTCTTCAAATAAACCTTGCAAAATAAGAGAGAAAAGCAATAAGTAAGGTTCCACAAAGTATAATAACAGTCCATAAAGCGATAAATATCAACATGAAAGCATGATGCAAAATGGATGTATCAACTCCCCCAAGCTTAGACCTCGCTTGTCCTCAAGCGAAAACCAAGACCCAAAACATGTCCACATGTTTAGGGATGAAGGTGTCGATAAAACAAAATACGGACATGAGGGCATCATGATCACACATAGAACAACAATACATCATAGAGATTCTTATGGGAAAGTAACAATTCCTTCAAAAAGCAAAGTATGAAACAAAAACCTTACTGAGAAATAGCCAACAACAGTCCATAGTCATTGAAGCAATTGCAATTTATCATATTATCAGAAAGAGTCAAATGAGAGCTTGTAAGGCAAATCCACATACTCAATCATCTCTTTTGTTTTCCACAATTGTTACTACTCACGTGGTATTCATGGTATCGAAGTTTCAGTTGGACACAGAGAAAGATAGGGCTTATAGTTTGCCTCCCAGCCATTTACCTCAAGGGTAAAGTCAACAAAAATAAAGCATAAGTACTCAGCTCCAAGTTGATATATGAATATTGATCTTTCCCAAGCATATGACGTTCACCAAGAAAAAGGCTAAATAAGGAATTGGTGAAGATTACCATGACTCTTACAAGGGCAAAAAGTAAAGGTACAAGATAGGCCCTTCGCAGAGGGAAGCAGAGGTTGTCTTGCGCTTTTGAGGTTTGGATGGGTGTCCTCTTAGTGCGGAGAAACATCACTTTATATTGCCTCCTGTGATAAAGAACTTTATTATGCAGTCTGTCGCTTTTATGTCTTCCTCATCATAGGTTCGTACAAAGCTTATTTTCCACACACTAATAGATCATACATATTAGAGAGCAATTTTTATTGCTTGCACCGATGACAACTTACTTGAGGGATCTTATTCAATCCATAGGTAGGTATGGTGGACACTCATGACAAAACTGGGTTGAAGGTTTATGGATGCACAAGTAGTATCTCTACTTAGTGCGGGAGTTTTGGCTAATATGAGGTGGAAGCAATCGTCGCATGCTAAGGGATCTCTAATCATATAACATTGTTTGGAACCAAGCAAACATAATTCATTATGTTGTCTTCCTTGTCCAACATCTACTTCTAGGCATGTAATAGTTTGGTGAGTGCTCACAATTATAGAAAGTGTCTAAGATGATATATTTATATGTGAACCTCAATTCCCTTATTACTTCTTATTAATTGCAACAATGACTGAGGTCTATGTTGGTCTACTCTCAACAAGTTTCAATCATCATACTTGTTATAAGTGAAGCTATCACTTTCCATAAGATCATCTCATGATCTTTCATGCTATCGTTCTTTTCATACTATTGATCATGGCACAAAACAAAGCCCTTGACTAAGATACTCTTTATTATATAGCTCGCAAGCTCGAATACATTGGGGGAGACACAAGGCAAAAGACTCAAACTAAAACACTAAATACTTATTCCACTAAGAGAAGAAATAAAAACTGAAAAGGAAAGAACTAAAACAAAGGTAAAAGAAAAAGATGTAAAGGTGAAATGATACCAGGGCAACTCCTCCAAGCTTGGAAAAAACCAAGGGGATTGCCCATACCAATGCTTAGTTGTCTTCCTTTGGTGGTGATGGTGGTGGTGTTGTTGAAGTAGTCTTGAGCTTGTCCAATTTCTAGTTGAGGAAAAAGTTCTGCTCCCTCGGATCGTCATTTTCCTCCTCAAGATTCAACACTCTATGACAGAGTTCCTGCTTACTCTCCTGCAAGAAACGAGAAGGGATAAACAAGGTCTTAGGCTTCTTCCTTTGGTCAGGGAGGCTTGACTTCTTGAACTCCACGTGAGTGCGTCCAGGTTGGGGTAGAGGAGCCTCCTCTTCATCGGAACTCGTTTGTTCCTTCCCCTTGGGCTCATAGTCCTCTTCCTCGTCAGCAGTCCAGCCATAAGGCTCCAAATCCCCATTAATCCTGGAGTTAGCACGGTCATCGGCCACATAGATCTCTTCTTCTGAATCTTGAGAAGACATCTTGACCTAAATCTGCGACAGACAACAGGCTCGAAACAAAAACAGAGGAAAACTGCGCGATACGGAGATCAAAACACTCGGACGTACATATAATGATTTTTTCTGAACCAGAAGGAGTGCTCCGCAAGAAAACGGAGTCTGGGAGGCACACGAGCTGCCCAAAAGCCCTGTTGCCGCGGCCAGGGGCGAGGCCGCGGCAACCAAGCTTGTGGCCGCCTCGTGCGCTTTTCGGACTGCTTTTTATTTTTCTAATGTTCCATAAATTCCAAAACGGAGAAAATTTCCTATTGGAAAAGTTTCGGAGTCCAATTACTTACCGAAACAGATACCTCTTGGTTTTCAGGATCTGAAAGAGGTTGATAAACATCCCTTATGTACTCCTCTGGAGTTATGATATTGATGATATTGGTCTCAACATTTATGGGAGTACGAGAGATATAATGCTTGATTCTTTGCCCGTTTACCACTCTAGGAAAATTGCCTTCCGTGTTATTGATTTTGATGGCACCGGAACGATATACTTCCTCGACAACGTAGGGACCTTCCCATTTAGAGAGAAGCTTGCCTGCGAAGAATCTCAAACAAGAATTGTATAGTAGGACATAGTCACCTACATTGAACTCTCGTTTTTGTATTCTTTTATTATGCCATCTCTTAACCTTTTCCTTGAACAACTTGGCATTCTCATATGCCTGGGCCCTCCATTCATCTAATGAGCTGATATCAAACAACCGCTTCTCACCGACAAGTTTGAAATCAAAGTTGAGCTCTTTGATTGCCCAATAAGCTTTGTGTTCCAGCTCAAGAGGTAAATGACAGGCCTTACCGTAAACCAATTTATACGGTGACATGCCCATGGGATTCTTATAAGCAGTCCTATAAGCCCATACTGCATCGTCAAGTTTGCTAGACCAATTCTTTCGAGATCTATTGACGGTCTTTTGTAAGATCAATTTGATCTCCCTATTACTCAACTCCACTTGACCACTAGACTGAGGATGATAATGAGATGCAACTCTATGATTGACATCATACTTACCGAGCATCTTGCAGCAAACACCATGAATGAAGTGTGAACCGCCATCAGTCATCAAATATCTAGGGACTCCAAATCTTGGGAAAATGACTTCTTTAAGCATCTTAATAGAGGTGTGGTGATCAGCATTCTTAGTGACATAATCCACAGCAACTAAGATGTGAGTGTACCCATTGGAACTCGGGAAAGGTCCCATATAATCAAAGCCCCAGACATCAAATGGTTCAATGACCAGTGAATAGTTCATAGGCATTTCCTCACGCTTACTGATGTTCCCTATTCTTTAGCATTCGTCACAAGACAGGACAAACTTACGGGCATCCTTGAAGAGCGTGGGCCAATAGAAACCTGATTGCAATACCTTATGAGCAGTTCTGTCTCCAGCATGGTGTCCTCCGTAAGCCTCAGAATGACACTTCTGCAGGATCTGTCCCTGTTCATGTTCAGGCACACAACGTCTAATAACACCATATACTCCTTCCTTATAGAGGCGAGGATCATCCAAAAAGTAGTGTCTCAAATCAAAGAAGAATTTCTTCTTTTGCTGGTAGGTGAAACTTGGTGGTATGTATTTGGCTACGATATAGTTTGCGTAATCAGCATACCATGGTGCACTATGTGAAGTGCGGATGACATTCAATTGCTCATCAGGAAAGCTGTCATCAATAGGTCGTGGGTCATCAAGGACATTCTCTAGCCTAGACAAGTTATCTGCTATAGGGTTATCAGCACCCTTTCGGTCAACAACATGCAAATCAAATTCCTGTAGCTGAAGAACCCATCTGATTAGCCTAGGCTTAGCGTCCTTCTTCTCCATGAGGTACTTAATAGCAGCATGATCAGAGTGAATAGTGACTTTGGAGTCAACTATATAAGATCTGAACTTTTCACATGCAAATACGACTGCTGAAAACTCCTTCTCTGTAGTGGCATAGTTTCTTTGGGCACTGTCTAGAGTTTTACTAGCGTAGTGAATGACATTCAACTTCTTGTCAACTCTTTGTCCTAGAACAGCACCAACAACATAATCACTAGCGTCGCACATGATTTCAAAGGGCAAGTTCCAGTCTGGTGGTTGAACAATAGGTGCGGTTATCAAGGCCTTCTTAAGTATTTCGAAAGCTACCTCACAATCCTCATCAAAAACAAAAGGAACATCCTTCTGCAAGATGTTGGTAAGAGGCCTAAAAATCTTAGAGAAGTCTTTAATGAACCTTCTATAGAAACCAGCATGACCTAGGAAACTTCGTATACCTCTGATATCTGTGGGGCAAGGCATTTTCTCAATTGCATCAACCTTAGCCTTATCAACTTCAATGCGTCTCTCAGAGATTTTGTGTCCTAAGACGATGCCTTCATTAACCATGAAGTGGCACTTCTCCCAGTTCAAGACAAGGTTGGTATCCTTGCATCTCTGTAAGACTCGATCAAGGTTTCTGAGGCAATCGTCAAAGGAAGAACCGTAGACGAAGAAATCATCCATGATAACCTCAACAATCTTTTCACAAAAGTCAGAGAATATAGCCATCGTACATCTTTGAAAGGTGGCTGGTGCATTGCCCAAGCCAAAAGGCATGCCTCTATAAGCGAAGGTAGCGAAGGGGCATGTGAAGGTGGTTTTCTCTTGATCAGATTGTGCAACAGGTATTTGCGAGAAACCTGAATAACCGTCTAGAAAGCAGAAGTGTGTGTGTTTAGATAGCCTTTCTAGCACCTGGTCAATAAACGGCAAAGGATAACGGTCTTTCCTAGTTGCCTTGTTCAGTTTCCGGAAGTCTATCACCAACCTATAGCCAGTAATAATCCTGTGCGGGATTAGTTCATCCTTATCATTAGGAACGATGGTGATACCTCCCTTCTTAGGTACGCAATGTACGGGACTTACCCAATCACTATGAGCAACATGATAAATGATTCCTGCTTCCAGAAGCTTTACTATTTCTTTTCTCACGACCTCTTTCATCCTAGGATTTAATCTCCTTTGATGATCAGTAACTGGCTTAGAATCAAGATCGGTTTTAATCTTGTGCTGACATAGAGTGGGACTAATACCCTTAAGATCATCAAGAGTATATCCAATAGCCTCACGGTGCTTCCTCAAAGTTTTTAATAACTTCTTCTCTTCATGATTCGAGAGGTCAGCACTAATAATAACAGGATATATCTCCTTCTCATCAGCATAAGCATACTTAAGAGTATGTGGTAACCGTTTTAGCTCGAACACATGATCACCCTTTGGTGGGGAGGATCCCCAAGCAGTTCAACATGCAGATTATTCTTGAGAATAGGATATTGTTCTAAGACAATTTTATCTATCTCATCTCTTTCCTCCATATGCATATCATTTTCATGCTCAAGAAGATATTCCTCTAAAGGATACGTTGGAGGTACGGCAATAGAGGCAAGAGCAATGATTTCATCCCTACCAGACGACTCTTTTTCATGGGGTTGTCTTCCAAACTTGGAGAAGTTAAATTCATGAGACACACCCTCGAAACTAACGGTGACAGTCTGTTTAATGCAATCAATGTGAGCATTGACAGTGTTGAGAAAGGGTCTACCAAATATGATGGGACAAAAGCTATCTTGTGCAGTACCAAGGACGAGGAAATCAGTAGGATACTTCGTCTTACCACACAGGACTTCTACGTCTCTCACAATTCCCAAAGGGCAGATAGTGTCTCTATTAGCTAGCGTAATAGTGACATCAATGGGTTCTAACTCAGCAGGTGCAATCTCATCTTTGATTTCATCATATAGGGAATGGGGTATTGCACTAACCCTAGCTCCCATATCACATAAACCATGATAACAGTGATCTCCTATCTTGACAGAAACAACAGGCAGGCCAACTATAGGTCTGTATTTGTCTTTCGCATGAGGTTTAGCTATTCTAGCGGAGTCCTCACAGAATTTGATAACATGCCCGTCTATGTCTTCAGCTAAGAGATCTTTGATAATAGAAACACTAGGTTCAACTCTAATTTCCTCAGGGGGTGCAAGTGGTCTAATGTAACCCCTACGTATCACAGTTGGAGCTTTAGAATAATCCTTTATCCTAGCAGGGTAAGGTGGTTTCTCAGCGTAGGCACAAGGAACAACAGGATCACTAAAAGCAATGACTTTCTCCTCAACTAGATTGGTTTTGGCTATGTTGCTTTCTACAGGAGGATGATATTTAAACCACTTCTCTTTGGGAAGATTAACATGAGCAGCAAAGGATTCACATAGAGAAGCTACTATCTCAGAGTCAAGTCCATACTTAGCGCTAAATTCTCTAGAAGTGTTTGTCTCAACAAAAGATTTAACGCAATCAAACTGGAAATTTATACCTGACTCCTTACCTTCTTCTAGCTCCCAATCTTTAGAGTTACGTTTGATTATTTCCAATAAATTCCACTTGTGGTCAATATCCTTCTTCATAAAAGAACCGGTACAAGAAGTGTCAAGCATGGTACGATCTTCATCGGAAAGCCGAGCATAAAAGTTTTGAGTGATAATTTCTCTCGAGAGCTCATGATTGGGGCATGAATATAGCATTGATTTAAGCCTCCCCCAAGCTTGAGCTATGCTTTCCCTGTCACGAGGCCAAAAGTTATAAATATAATTCCGATCACGATGTACTAAATGCATAGGATAAAACTTTTGATGAGATTCCAATTTCAATGATTGTAGTCCCATGATCTAGTATCATCACATAGCCTATACCATGTCAACGCCTTATCCTTCAAAGATAAAGGAAAGACTTTCTTCTTTACCTCATCCTCGGGCAAACCTACAAGCTAAAATAAACCACAAACTTCATCTACATAGATTAGATGCAAGTCTAGATGTGAAGATCCATCTCCTCTAAAAGAATTAGCCAACAGTTTCTCAGGCATACCCGAAGGGATTTCATAAGAGATATTTTCAGTAGGTACCTCAGGTTGAGGAACAACTCCTCGTGCTTCCATTCGTGGTGAAGATACCCCGAACAAACTCCTCAAAGGAACAGTTTCCATAGTGACAAGTGACAATTAATTTCAGCACAGTATATAAATGTTTCCTTACCAAATTCCACTTACCAAAGGCGCTCCCTCCCTGGCAACGGTGCCAGAAAAGAGTCTTGATGACCCACAAGTATAGGGGATCAATCGTAGTCCTTTCGATAAGTAAGAGTGTCGAACCCAACGAGGAGGAGAAGGCTCTGATAAACGGTTTTCAGCAAGGTAATAACTGCAAACGCTGAAAGTAGCGGTAACAAGTGATGGAGTAGTGAGGTGAAACGTAGCAAGAGTAAAGTAACAAGTAACAAGTAGTAGCAACGCTGCAGCAAGTGGCCCAATCCCTTTTGTAGCAAGGGACAAGCCTGAACAAAGTCTTATAAGAGGAAAAGCGCTCCCGAGGACACACGGGAATTTCTGTCATGCTAGTTTCATCATGTTCATATGATTCGCGTTCGTTACTTTGATAGTTTGATATGTGGGTGGACCGGCGCTTGGGTACTGCCCTTACTTGGAAAAGCATCCCACTTATGATTAACCCTTCTCGCAAGCATCCGCAACTACGAAAGAAGAATTAAGACAATGTCTAACCATGGCATTAAACTAGTGGATCCAAATCAGCCCCTTACGAAGCAACACATAGATTGGGGTTTAAGCTTCTGTCACTCCAGCAACCCATCATCTACTTACTACTCCCCAATGCCTTCCTATAGGCCCAAATATGGTGAAGTGTTATGTAGTCGACGTTCACATAACACCACTAGAGGAAAAACAACATACATCATATCAAAATACCGAACGAATACCAAACTCACATGACTATTATTAGCATGACTTATCCCATGTCCTCAGGAACAAAAGTCACTACTCACAAAGCATAATCATAATCATGATCAGAGGTGTAACGAATAGCATCAAGGATCTGAACATAAACTCTTCCACCAAGTAATCCAACTAGCATCAACTACAAATAGTAATCAACACTACTAGCAACCTTACAAGTACCAATCGGAGTCGCGAGACGGAGATTGGTTACAAGAGATAAACTAGGGATTAGAGAGGAGATGGTGCTGATGAAGATGTTGATGAAGATGCCTCCCCTCCGACAAGAGGAGTGTTGGTGATGACCAAGGCGACGATTTCCCCCTCCGAGAGGGAAGTTTCCCCAGCAGGATCGTCCTCCGGAGCTCTAGATTGGATATGCTCAAGTTCTGCCTCGTGGCGGCGGAGAAACCACAAAAAAGCTCCCGAATGATTTTTTCTGGAACGAAACCCTTCATATAGCAAAAGAGGGGGGCCAGTGGGCCGCCAGGGTGCCCACAAGCCCTGTTGCCGCGGCCAGGGGGGTTGGTCGCGGCAACCAGGCTTGTGGGCCCCTAGTTGCTCCCCTCTGACACTTCTTTCACCCACTATTTTTTATAAAATCCAAAAAAAATCCACGTTGATTTTCAGGACATTTGGAGTTGCGCAGAATAGAGCACTCAGACTTGCTCCCTTTCTAGTGCAGAATTCCAGCTGTCGGCATTCTCCCTGTTCAAATAAACCTTGCAAAATAAGAGAGAAAAGGCATAAGTAAGGTTCAACAAAGTATAATAATAGTCCATAATGCTATAAATATCAACATGAAAGCATGATGCAAAATGGACGTATCATGGTGTTCGCCGAGTTGCTCCTGACAAAGTTGGGAATTGGAAAGTCCTCCGGCCGTGCATTTGGATTGCTCTTCGACCAATTGAAAATTGCCAGAATCAAGTTGGCCACCGCGTCAGTGACCAACCCACTGACTACGTCGAGCAACTCTTCTTCGGTCTCAGCTTTGGTCTTATTGACCGCAATCGCGACCTTCTCGTCGATGCTCTCCTAAGTGACGACCAACGGTCTCTTCCTTCTATCCTCTGGCTCCTCGGGGTAGCACGTCTTCCAAGAGGCGCCATCTCCGACGCCGTGCACACGTTCATAGGACGACGACTTGTCCACCGGGACCTTTTTCAGTATGTTCAGGGCCTGGCTGAATGGGGTGTCCCACTTGGGCCTCGTCGACGACGGTGACGACTCGTCGCTTTCGGCTGCCTTTTGGTGCTACTCTTTCTGCAAAAATAATGTGGATGGTTTACTAACGTGACAAAACTTGCAGTCAAATTGATTGGAAGCTAATATGATAATGTGGTAATATAACAATTACCAAAAGTCTCATGAACATCCTCATGTTCGGGTCCGTGTAAAAGATCTTTTTGAGTTTGTACAACTTGTACCGGGCCCAGATCGAGTCATGCTCCAGCTTGTCGGTGAACTTCGCCAAGGGGTCTCGGATCCCGAGACTTTGATGTTCGGCGTCCTCCTTGGCCCATCTGTGCCTCTTCCCCTCATAACCACGACTTCTGAGGCGGTGGGGAGGCGTGTTCCGGGCCTGGAGCGCCTTCATTTTCTCCGACTTTGCCTTGACTTCTTCTTTATCGCAATTCTCCAGGAATTTTGGAAAGTCCTCTTCCGTTATTGTCGGATTATCAGCATGAATCTTGGACCACGGTTCATTCTTCCCAACCGCTTTTTTCACCCAAACTTTCCGGGAGGACAAGTCGTTGGTGAACGTCACCATTACCTTCTCGTTTATATTTGTCATGGCAGGGTCGTCACATGACTCTTTATATTCCTTTTCATCTCGGCCGGGGAACATGAACCTATTGTGCACGTTCTTTAGGAGCATGTTGTCTGTGTTTACTCACAACATAAGCCATGGGTAGGCTAAAGATGGTGGGAACCGAAGTGGCACCGGAGGGCACTGGGAACGAGAATGGTACAAGCATGGAACGCACGATGTACCCAGGTTCAGGGCTCTCCGTAGAGATAACACCCCTAATCCTGCCGGAGTGTATGATGTATCAATGAGACTACAATGTGCTCCTTGAGCTGTTCTGTGGAGGAGGAAGAAGGAGCAGTTGACTCGCGTCTACCTCTCCAGTGTGGTGTGTGTGTATGAAGTTGACCGACCCTCTGCATGGAGTGGGGGGGGGGGGTTTATGGACGAACCCACCGACCGACAATAAGGATAAAAGTACAAGAGTGGGACCCGGCTGGCAGCCTCGCCGGCCGGCCAGGGGGCCCACAGGGGTCTTGTCTTGTCGCTTGGGGGGGGCGCCGACTGCGAGGTCCCGTCTGGTTGTGGGTCCCGCCGGCTAGCCAATAAGGCTCTCGCGTAAGGTTGACGCAGGACACGTGTGGTACGTCCGGCGTCGTCCAGCGAGATTCATCATGGGCCGCCAGTACAGCCATCTCCACTGTTCCCACACCGAGTGCAGTAATGGAGTGGGAGTTTGATGGTCCGACACTGTGCAGGATGATGGATCAGAGCCGGAGGAGGTCAGCGGCATGGTCGCCGATGTTGTACCTGCCGTGCACCCCGATCCAGTACCTTGGCTGACGCATAGCCACCTTTAACCGTAGGGTCTCGTCATGACTTATGGCCTGAAGTGACTTGAGCTCCCTAGCCGGCTAGTCGCTTAACTAGCCGTCCTGAGAACGACCGCCTCGCCTCTAGCGGGCCAGCTTGTCCTAGACGGCGAGAGGGAGATAACCATCTCGCCTCTAGCCGGCAGGGGCTTCCTGGCCGGCCAGAGAGTTGGTCGTCTGGCCCCCAGCCGACAGGTACTTCCTAGCCGGCCAGGGGGACTTGGGCTTTGCATAATGTTCCATGTTGTTCCTTCATGGTAGGAGGCAAAGGAGTAGGCTCGACTTCCAAGAGCTTGTAAAGCAAATCCACATACTCAATCATCCTTTCGTCTCCTACAATTGCTAAAACTAACGTGGTACTCATGAGATCAAAGTTTTAGTTGGACACAAAGAAAGATAGGGGCTTATAGTTTTGCCTCCCAACTACTTACCTCAAGGGTAATGTCAACAATAATAATTCTTGAATATTTACTTCCAAGTTGAAATACGAATATAGATCTTTCCCTAGCACATGACGTTAGCCAAGATAAAGGCGAAATAAGGAATTGGTGTCGATCACCATGACACTTCTAAGGATAAAAAGTAAAGGTACAAGATAGGCCCTTCGCAGAGGGAAGCAGAGGTTGTCATGCGCTTTTGAAGTTTGGATGTATGACCTCTTAGTGTGAAGGAACGTCACTTTGTATTGCCTCCTGTGATAAAGAACTTTATTATGCAGTCCGTCGCTTTTATGTATTCCTCATCACATGTTCGTACAAAGCTTATTTTCCACACACTAATAGATCATACATATTTAGGGAGCAATTTTTATTGCTTGCACCGATGAAAACTTACTTGAAGGATCTTCTTCAATCCATAGGTAGGTATGGTGGACTCTCATGGCAAAACTGGGTTGAAGGTTTATGGATGCACAAGTAGTATCTCTACTTAGTGCGGAAGTTTTGGCTGATATGAGGTGGAAGCAAGCGTCACATGCTAAGGGATCTCTAGTCATAGAACATTGTCCAGAACCAAGCAAACATAATTCATTATGTTGTCTTCCTCGTCGAACATCTACTTCTAAGCATGTAATAGTTTAGTGAGTGTTCACAATCATAGATGGTGCCCAAGATGATATATTTATATGTGAACCTATCCTTCTTTATTACTTCCTATTAATTGCAACCAAGACCAAGGTCTACGTTTGTCCACCCACAACAAGTTTCAATCAACATTCTTTTTATATGTGAAGCCATCACTTCCCATAAGATCATTACATGATGTTTCATGCTTTTGTTCTTTTATCATTCTTTTCTTTAGACCATGGCATGAAGCAAGGTCCTTAACTAAAACACTCTTTATTATATGACTCACGAGCTCGAATACATTGGGGGTGACACAAAGCAAAACTCAAGCCTAGAACACTAAGAACTTTATTCTAGTAGAGAAAGATAAAACCAAAAAGGATCGAACTAAGAAAAGGTAAAGGCAAAAGATGTTATGGTGATACGATACCGGGGCAAATCCCCCAAGCTTGGCACAAGCCAAGGGGATTGCCCATACCGGTGCTTAGTTGTCTTCCTTTGAAGGTGATGATGGTGGAGTTGTTGCAGAGTTCTTGAACTTGTTTAATTTCCTCTTGAGAACAAAGTTCTGCTCCTTTAGATTGTTAATTTCCTCTTCAAGCCTCAACACCCTTGGCACAATTCTTGCTTACTCTCCTGCAAAAGACGAGAAGGGGTAAACAAAATCTTAGGCTTCTTCCTTGAGTTAGGGAGGCTCGCACTACTAGGAAAAGGCCTGCTAGTGGCGCACCTGTTTTGGCTACTAATGGCGCACTACAGGTGCGCCACTAGCATCACGCCATTAGAATTTTTTACCAATGGCGCACCACAGGTGCGCCATTAGTATTTGGTATACTAATGGTGCACCTAATGGCACACTAGGCAGTGCGCCATTAGTATAGCCCAAGGTGCTCCATTAGTATGCCTCCCAGGGCATATATACTAATGGCGCACCAGGCAGTGCGCCATTAGTATAGCCCATGGTGCTCCATTAGTATTTGGTATTCTGGCATATATATGTTTTGTTTCAAAGCCACAAATTCAACATCACATAACATATATATCAAATATATAATACATAATATGTGCCCAATAGTTTTACTGATCCACAACACATAACATATATGCAAAGTTGCATAACAAATTTCATGATCCATATATCAAAATTCCATAGCATCCATACATCAAAAATTCCGTAGCATCCATATATACATATAGTTCCATAGCATCCATACATACATAGCTCCATAGAAAATATAATACACAACGATACTTTGCGGGCATTAGTAAGTAATATTTGGCACCGGTTCAGGATTGCTTTCTATTGAAGTTGTTTCCTCTGCTTGATCTTGTGATGTACCTTGTGAGATTGTTGATACAGCAGCTTGAAGCAAAGAGAGATAGAGTCGGTAAATCAACATATCGACAATTAGTAATCAGGATTGTACATTAGAAATAACCAATTCCTCAATCTTGTTAGCATGTGTTTTTATTAAATTCCCAAATAGCAACAATCACGTGTATTCATATTCAAGGATTAACTTGTAAGAAGATAACCACATAAATCAATACTACTCCCTCTGTCCCATAATATAAGCACATTCTTGACACTACACTAGTGCTAAAAACACTCTTATATTATGGGACAGAGGGAGTAGCATGTAAAGGTTGACATGAAAGCAGCAGCCATGATGCCAACTAAGCTGACACTGGGCACATAACAAACCATTGTGTTATGAGTATATGATATACTAATACTATGTCTCCGTGTATCACAAACTAACAGATATTCAATAAATAACTAGGAATGAATAGCATGTACCTGAGTAGGTGAAGTTGTTGTCGGACTCTTCGTACTCAAAACTGCAGTAGTGGGAACAGCAGCAACACCCTGCCAACCAAACAAGAAGTAATGTTGAAAAATATATAATTACCCATGTAACTAAAAGATGCAGAGCTGCACAACATAAAAACATGGTAGAGAAATGATCACCACGAGCATAGTAGACAAGCAGTATTTGTGGAGAAAAAACATAAGGAAGTTTGCCAGTTGTTTCTATTAGCAAAATCACAATAACCAAAGTAAGACAAAGCATTAACAGCTCACAGCCCACCTTGATAAGACTGGAAGGAGCAAGTGAAACCATGTCTTCGAGTGCTTCAACCTTCTCCATAGGCAATGTGCTATAGAGATCCTCGACATCACTAAATTCATCAAAATCTTCCTGAATTTGGATTATGAAATCAATAGTCAGAACAAGCAGCAGATCCACAATGCTTTTACGTCATCACAATTTATATCAAAAATTCAAAAATGGATATTATGACAGCTAAGCGGGAAGAAAATCCCACCTGATTACGGTGGCATGAGGGGTCGAGGCAGAGAGAATAGCAACGGCGGAAGATGGGGGTCTACCCACCGGCCATGTCACCGGAGATGGCCATGACGAGGAGCTGCTGAGGCGGGGACCAGCGAGTCAGGCCTTGTCGGTAGTGACGGCGGGCGGCGACGGCTGGGGCTGGGCCTGGGCCTGCGCGGGGGTGAGCGCCTTGATGGAGACGGCGTGGATCTCGGCCATGAGTGGCGCCAGCGCGGTGTTGACCATCCGGTGGCGCTCCAGCAGCCGCTTCCCCTCGAACTTGCCCGACACCACCTCGATCTCGTAGCTCGCGCCGCACCTTGGCACCAAATCAATCATGACCACAAATCAATCGATCGAACAAGCTTACTACAGGGTGAAAAAAGAAGCTGCGGGGGAGAAGTGCGCGAGGTGAGAACACCGCCGCGACTACCCACCCGGTCATCCACTAGTCCGCTAGATGGACGTGAAGACAGATGAGAAGTGTAGGGGAAGAAGGATTGATGAACTGGTGGGTTACTCACCGACGTCATCCCTGGGATCCAGATCTGGTGAAGAAATCAAGTGTCCCCCTCCCCCAGGGCCGTCTGGAAGAGCAGCATCACACCTGGGCGTCGGTGACTATGGGGAGGGCGTCGGTGGTGGCAGCGGCGACAGACGATGGAAAGGGAGATGGAGAGGAATCGGGGGATGGGGGACTGGGGGATGGGCCGCTGGCCAATCTCTTTCTCTCTTTCTTCTTGAGGAAGCAAACCTTGTTGTCTCGTAGCTAATCCGACGTGGACATCGCGAGCATTCGTCCTTCACGCGTAGCTTATTGTATTGGACTAGTAGTTGAGGCGCGCCCGTGGCGCGCCGCCTGAGCGGAAGCTCGGCGGTGCCAGGTAGGACGTACCCGTGGCACCCAAATCGACACAAACTAAAGACAATAAGAAATATAAAGTTACCAGAAAGCAATAGTTTACCCTATGCAAAGCACCAATTTTTTCTGATGCTCGGATCTTATTGAAATACATGTCATACAAAATCAAATAGAAATACTTCTAGCAGCTAATTAGATAGTACGGTCTCATCAGATTATAAAACAAAAAGACTTCACACAGAATAGAAGTAAAAGTGGGTTAACGTGACACTATCATGACATTACAATAGAGATAAGGAAGCCTCTTTATCTACTTGAGCCATCAATTAAGGTTTTACAAAGATAGTTTCGTAGTTGACATGCAATCATGCAAATACACAACATACACATGCCAATTGAAATACATCTCCTACACACATAAAAAGACAGTGCATGCCTAACATCTAATCTCATCAAATTGCCATACAAGGAATGAACTAACAGTGCTATTTAGCAAGCTATGATGACCAACACGCAATAACCATAGCTCGAAGGGTGGGTAGGGGAATAAAAAAGGAAAGGGAGACCAAGAACTCACGAGAGGAATCAGTCGTCGAAAGCAAGGCAAAGGAGCATGAGGCCGAGCAGATCACATGCATAATTAAATAGTTTGTAAGCAAATTAAATTCTCCGAAAAACTAAAATCAAACATACATTAATGAATATTCGATCTGAAGATGAACCCACACATCCATATCTAACTTCCAATGAATTGTAGGAAAAAGAATTTGAATCATATCTGTTTAGCTAGCTAGGAGCATACGTATCTAAAACAACCAAGTACCTCCAAACTAAGGCCAAATGAGGATGTGAGAAGCTGCTCCGCCCCTCCGTTCCAGCCATTGAGCACATGACCATGGGCATCTCCTCCGCTGACGCCACACTAAGACGTTCCGTAGCATCCGTGAGCAGAGGTGGTCGGTCAGGTGTATTGGTAGGTGTGGCCACATGTTTTTATCACATGATCTTGTACCAAAATCCAAAACACAGAACTTCAAAAGCAGAACCAATATAAGAGAAGAATAACGAATATATACCAAAAGTATCTTCTACCTATAGTCGATGAAGCTGACGCTTTCCTACGTGAATGCCACTTCCAACTGTTGGATTGTTCTCTAACGCGTGAGGAATGGGCCATTGTGAATAGCCATTGAGAGTAATTAATCTGAAATCATGATGAGAAGACTTCAGAGTGGAAATTGACCTCATTGCTTTTCCAAAGTAGCGATGTAACTAAATTAGGGCATTTTTCCTATGCGAATGGTGCCCCCGTTAGGCATCATTGGCATTTTATGTTTGGTTTCATGCAATTCATCCAAACTTTTCCTTTTTTTGCTTTTTTACTGGGCTGGCCTCACCGGCATCCACGCACAGAAGAAAAATTAAACAACCACTATGACTGTGCAAACCCATCATTTCACCTTCCCATTTTTAATGTTAAAGCATGAACTGCACCACTAAATCACTGTTGTCTAAATTTAGCCTTTATTGCACAAGAAAATTAAGAAGAACATTGAGAGATAGGAGAAGGTATAGCCACTAGCTAGTGCATGGTCCATCTCAACCATCGATGAAGAACAACCAAGCATACTTGAACAACCAAGAAACATGTAACCAACTGAAAATCTTGTTAATTCTGGATTGGAAGCATCAAAATGTTAGTGTCAAAATTAATTCAGTCCTAGAATATAAAGTTGTTAACAAAGACATATAGATACATCAAACGGTAGCATGAGAAGTACATGCTGTTGCTCTCATAAGACATCTCCTCCACCTCCGATGACGCCCCATCGTCCAGCTATCCCACGTTGACACAACTAGAGTAGTCACAGTAGAGGACAAAATATGAAGCTAGCCCATCAAATTAATCTGCATAGCGATAAATGATATGGACCCAAATTTAGATCACTTGGGTCCTAGAGATTTAAAAGGATCAAGTTATGCAAAGCAATGCTGGATGGTTCTGCTTCATTTTAATAAAATGGGGCAGGGGGCAACCCCTTTCTTTCAAAAAAAAGTTATGCAAAGCAGCACAAAGATTTCACATTTGATTGGAACTACGATCTCTAACAATGGTGAGAGAGAGAGAGGTGTTTTTATAACACAATCTTTACAATAAAATCAAGTCCATTGGAGCTTGGGTTGGAAGTTCCACATACCTGGTTCCTTCCACATATTAGTCTTCCAGATATTAGTGAAAGAAATGGAATCATCAGTCGATTTAATAGCTGGGCTAAGAATAGGATATATTTATTAATTGTTGTCTTGACACCACTGATTAGCCCCTTGATATATGTTCTGATTCGACTTTGTATCATAGATTATAGACTGAAGATTGCATATGTGCCAAATCCTGAGACTGTTTGCCGATGTTACGAAAAATAGACTCTCACTATGAGATCATAGTAGCAAGAAGAGGGAAAGGATAAAGAATAGAACGAATTCACCTGCCATCGACAAGATCAGGTCGATGCAATTCTGTCCAGACGTGATGTTGCGTCCGTTGTTATGATGCACGAGCGACAACAGCGTGTCCCGAACTGCCCGGAGCAGATCCCGCCATCCCGCTCCCTCAACACGTAACTGATGTCCTCGTCGAACAAGTAGAGATCTGTGCGGTACCTGCACAATAGAGCGACCGCTCGATAGCGCCGCCGCCACAATAACCACCATCTTGATTGGCCTCGACGGCAAAGCCGGCGATGGCCGAGGTAGACGAGGCGACAGGGGCAGGGGCAGGAGCACCTGCCTGTGGTGGTGGGGTGGCAAGATGGCAGCAGCAACCCTAGCCGCCACTTCATGGAGCAAAAAATGAGGGAGAGGGGACGCTGCCTGATCCACGCGCCTTTGCCCCGCGCGGTATCCTTCTTTCAACGGTCGTCGATGGGTAGGCGTCAGATTAGGAGAGCAGAGGAGTGGCGGCGCAACAGCAGTGGAGGAGACGATCGAGGTTGTGGAGGGCGGAGGGAAGCTTTGACCGGAAGGAGGTGTTTCTCCCGAGGGAGGATTGTGTTTGATTGCGCAGCCTAGAGAGGTGCGTCATTAGTAACCCTGGTTACTAATGGCGCATGAGCTGGTGGTGCGCCATTAGTAGTTTTGCAAAAAACATTTATAGTAGTGGCGCACCACCTACAAATGCGCCATTAGTAACCCTGGTTACTAATGGCGCACCAGCTAGTGGTGCGCCATTAGTAGTTTTGCAAAAAAAAATTATAGTAGTGGCACACCACCTACAAATGCGTCATTAGTAACCCTAGTTACTAATGGCGCACCAGCTGGTGGTGCTCCATTAGTAGTTTTGCAAAAAAAATATAGTAGTGGCGCACCGAGTGTGTGGTGCGCCATTAGTGTCCATCACACTAATGGCACACCTACACATGGTGCGCCACTGCTATATAGTAGTGGCACACTACTTGTCTGGAGCATCATTAGTGTCTATATCATCTATAGCCCTTTTCCTAGTAGTGTCGACTTCTTGAACTCCACATGTGTGTTTCCAGATTGAGGTAGAGGAGCTTCCTCTTCATCGGAACTTGTTCCTTCGTTCCCCTTAGGATCATAATATTCTTCCTCATAAGTGGTCCAACCATAATGATCCAAGTCCCCATAGATCTTGGGGTTAGCAAGGTAATCTGCCACATAGCTCTCCCCCTCTGAATCTTGAGAAGACATCCTTGCCCTAAATCTGCGGCAGAAACAGGCTCGAAACGAAAACAGAGAATATTTGTGTGATACAAGGGTCAGACCTTTCGGAAGAATATACAATGAATTTTTCCCAACCAGAGGGAGTACTCCGCAAGAAAACAGAGTCCGGGAGGCACACGAGGTGGTCACAAGCCCCCAGGCACGGCCAAGGGGATAGGTCGCGCCTGGCAGTCTTGTCGCCTCCTCGTGCGCTTTCTGGACTACTTTAAATTTTTCTATTTTTCTAAAAATTACAAAACGGAGAAAAAAATCCTACTGGAAAAGTTTTGGAGTCGGTTTACTTACTGAATCACATATCTCTTTGTTTTCGGAGTCTGAAACAGGCTGATAAATATCCCTTATGTACTCCTCCGGAGTTATGGTATTAATAACATTGCTTTCAACATTTATGGGAGTACCTTAGATATAATGCTTGATTCTTTGCCCATTTACCACTCTCGGAAAATTACATTCTGTGTTGTTGATCTTGATGGCACCGGAACGATATACTTTCTCAACAATGTAAGGACCTTCCCATTTAGAGAGAAGCTTTCCCGCAAAAAATCTTAAACGAGAATTGTATAGCAAGACATAATCACCTACATTGAACTCACGTTTTTGTATCCTTTTATCATGCCACCTCTTAACTTTTTCTTTAAAAAACTTGGCATTTTCATATGTCCGAGTTCTCCATTCATCAAGTGAGCTAATATAAAATAACCTCTTCTCACGAGCAAGTTTGAAATCAAAGTTGAGCTCTTTGATTGCCCAATAAGCCTTATGCTCTAGCTCAAGAGGCAAATGACATGCTTTACCATAAACCATTTTGTACGGAGACATGCCCATGGGATTCTTATAAGCAGTTCTATAAGCCCACAGTGCATCATCAAGCTTCTTAGACCAATTCTTTCTAGACCTATTGACAGTCTTTTGTAGAATTAGTTTAATCTCTCTATTACTTAGCTCTACTTGACCACTGGACTGAGGATGATAGGGAGATGCAACTCTATGGTTGACATCATACTTTGCAAGCGTTTTACGGAAAGCACCATGAATGAAATGTGAACCACCATCAGTCATCAAATATCTAGGGACTCCAAACCTAGGGAAAATTACTTCTTTAAGCATTCTAATAGAGGTGTTGTGATCAACACTACTAGTTGGGATAGCTTCTACCCACTTAGTAACGTAATAAACAACAACTAGGACATGAGTATACCCGTTGGACTTTGGAAAAGTTCCCATATAATCAAAACCCCAAACATCAAATGGTTCAATGACAATCGAATAATTCATAGGCATTTCCTGACGTTTACTGATATTACTAATTCTTTGACATTCATCACAAGACAAGACAAACTTACGGGCATCCTTGAAGAGAGTAGGCCAATAGAAACCTGATTTCAATACCTTGTTTGTAGTTCTATCTCCCGCATGGTGTCCTCCGTAAGCCTCCGAGTGACACTTCTGTAGGATTTGTCCCTGTTCATGCTAAGGTACATGATACGTCTCCAACGTATCAATAATTTTTGATGGTTTCATGCTATTATCTTGTCAAACTTTGGATGTTTTGTATTCCTTCTATATCTTTTTTGGGACTAACTTATTAACTCAGTGCCAAGTGCCAATTCCTGTTTTTTCCGTGTTTTTGACCCTTTTCAGAGGATGATTTTAAACGGAGTCCAAACGGAACGAAACTTCCAAAAAGATTTTTTCCGAAATAGAAGAAGATCGAGGAACTTGAGAACCAAGGCAGGGGGCCACCTGGGACCCCACAAGCCCCCTAGCCGCGGCCAGGGGGGCCCGCGCCTCCCAGGCTTGTGGGCTCCCTGGACCACCTCTGCCCTAGGTCTTTCACCTATATATTCCCAAAAATTCCAGAAAAAATCAGGAGATCATTGAAAGTACTTTTCCGCCGCCGCAAGCTTCTGTCTCCACAAGATCCCATCTCGGGCACGTTCTGGTGCCATGTCGGAGGGGGGATTCGGATACAGAGGGCTTCTTCATCAACACCATGACCTCTCCGATGATGCATGAGTAGTTCACCATAGACCTAAGGGTCCATAGCTAGTAGCTAGATGGCTTCTTCTCTCTCTCTCTTGGATCTTCAATACAAAGTTCTCCATGATCTTCATGGAGATCTATCCTATGTAATCTTCTTTTGCGGTGTGTTTGTCGAGATCCGATGAATTGTGGATTTATGATCAGATTATCTATGAATCTTATTTGAGTTTCTTCTGATCTCTTTTATGCATGATTTCATATCCTTGTAATTCTCTTCGAGTTGTGGGTTTTGTTTGGCCAATTTGATCTATGATTCTTGCAATGGGAGAAGTGCTTGGTTTTGGGTTCATACCGTGCGGTGACCTCACCCAGTGACAGAAGGGGTAGCGAGGCACGCATCGTGTTGTTGCCATCAAGGGTAAAAAGGTGGGGTTTTCATCATTGGTTTGAGATTATCCCGCTACATCATGTCATCTTGCTTAAGGCATTACTCTGTTCGTCATGAATTCAATACACTAGATGCATGCTGGATAGCGGTCGATGTGTGGAGTAATAGTAGTAGATGCAGAAAGTATCGGTCTACTTGTCTCGAACGTGATGCCTATATGTATGATCTTTGCTTTAGATATCGTCATGACTTTGCGCGGTTCTATCAATTGCTCGACAGTAATTCGTTCACCCACCGTAATATTTGCTATTTTCAGAGAAGCCTCTAGTGAACACTATGGCCCCCGGGTCTACTTCACACCATATTTTCAGCCTTACTCTTTTACTTCCTTGCACTTTCCGCCTTCAGATCTCACTTTGCAATCAATCTTCAAGGGATTAACAACCCCTTTATAGCGTTGGGTGCAAGCTGTTTGTGTTTGTGCAGGTACTCTAGACTTGACGAGATTCTCCTACTGGATTGATACCTTGGTTCTCAAACTGAGGGAAATACTTACTGCTCCTGTGCTGCATCACCCTTTCCTCTTCAAGGGAAAAACCAACACAAAACGATAGAAGGTTTCTATCGATGTAGCCGTACAAAACGTCTAATAACACCATCTGCTCCTTCTTTATAAAGGTGAGGATCATCCCAAAAGTAATTTCTCTAATCAAAGAAGAATTTCTTTTAGCTGGTATGTGAAACCAGGTGGTATATATTTGGCAATGACATAATTTACATAATCAGCGTACTGCGGTGTACTACGTGAAGCATTGATGACATTCAGTTGCTCACCAGGAAAGCTGTCATCAATAGGTTGTGGGTCATCAAGAACATTCTCCAACCAAGACAAGTTATCTGCTACGGGGTTCTCAGCACCCTTCCTATCAACAACATGCAAATCAAATTCTTGTAGCAAGAGAACCCATCTGATAAGTCTAGGTTTAGCATTTTTATTTTCCATGAGATACTTAATAGCAGCATGATCAGTGTGAATAGTGACTTTGGAATCAACTATGTAAGATCTAAACTTTTCACATGCAAACACGACTGCTAAAAATTCCTTTTCAGTAGTAACATAGTTCCTTTGGGCACTGTCTAGAGTTTTACTAGCATAATGAATAACATTCAACTTCTTATCAACTCTTTGTCCTAGAACAACACCAACAACATAATCACTAGCATCACACATAATTTCAAAAGGTAAGTTCCAATCAGGTGGTTGAACAATAGGTGCAGTTATCAAGGCCTTCTTAAGTATTTCGAAGGCTTCCTCACAATCATCGTGAAAAACAAAAGGAATATCCTTTTGCAAGAGATTGGTAAGAGGCCTAGAAATCTTAGAGAAGTCTTTAATGAACCTTCTATAGAAACCAACATGACCAAGGAAACTTCTTATACCTTCGATATGTGTGGGGCATGGCATTTTCTCGATCGCATCAACTTTAGCCTTATCGACTACAATATCACTTTCAGAAATTTTATGTCCTAAGACGATGCCTTCATTAATCATAAAGTGGCACTTCTCCCATTGAGGACAAGGTTGGTATCTTTACATCTCTGCAAAACTCGATCAAGGTTGCTGAGACAATCATCAAAAGAAGACCCGTAAACGGAGAAGTCATCCATGAAAACCTCAACAATCTTTTCACAAAAGTCAGAGAATATAGCCATCATACATCTTTGAAAGGTAACAGGTGCATTGCATAAGCCAAAAGGCATACGTCTGTAAGCAAAGGTACCGAAAGGGAAGGTAAAAGTGGTTTTTCTCCTGATCAGATTGTGCAACTTGTATTTGGGAGAAACCAGAATAACCATCTAGAAAGCATAAGTGTGTGTGTTTAGACAATCTTTCTACCATTTGGTCGATAAAAGGCAAAGGATAATGATATTTCCTAGTGGCATTATTCAATTTCCTAAAATCAATCACCATCCTATAGCCAGCAATAATCCTCTGTGGGATCAATTCATCTTTATCATTAGGGACAACGGTAATACCTCCCTTCTTAGGGACGCAATGCACCGGACTCACCCAATCACTATGAGCAACAGGATAGATAACAACTGCTTCCAGGAGCTTTAGTATTTCTTTTCTTACTACCTATTTCATCTTAGGATTTAATCTCTGTTGATGATCGGCAACTGGTTTGGAATCAGGGTCAGTTTTAATTTTGTGCTGGCATAGAGTGGGTCTAATGCCCTTAAGATCGTCAAGAGTATATCCAATAGCAGCACAGTGCTTCCTTAGAGTTTTCAATAATTTCTTTTCTTCATGCTCTAAAAGGTTAGCACTAATAATAACAGGATATATCTCTTTTTCATCAAGATAAGCATACTTAAGAGTATCAGGTAACTGTTTAAGCTCGAACACAGGATCACCCTTTGGTGGGGGTGGATCTCCAAGCAGTTCAACAGGGAAATTATTCTTAAGTATAGGATGTTGTACAAAGATAAATATATCTATCTCATTTCTTTCATCCATATGAATATCATTTTCATGCTCAAGCAAGTATTTCTCTAAAGGATCAGTAGGAGGCACAACAATAGAAGCTAGGGCAATGATTTCATCCTTACTAGACAATCCTTTTTCATGAGGTTGTCTACCAAACTTAGATAAATTGAACTCATGTGACACACCTTCAAAGCAACAATGACAATTTGCTTCTCACAGTCAATGTGAGCATTGACAGTATTGAGGAAAGGTCTGCCAAATATGATGGGACAAAAGCTATCTTGTGTGGTAGCAAGAACGAGAAAATCAGCAGGATACTTAGTTTTACCACACAAAACTTCAACATCCCTAACAATTCCCAAAGGGCAGATAGTATCTCTATTGGCAAGCTGAATAGTGACATCAATAGGTTCCATCTCGACAGGTGCAATCTCGTCTTTAATTTCATCATATAAAGATTGAGGTATTGCACTAACACTAGCACCCACGTCACATTGATCTCCTATTTTAACAGAAAAAACAGGCGTGCCAACAACATGCCTATGTTTGTCTCTAGCATGAGGTTTAGCAATTCTAGCAGCATCTTCACAGAAGTGAATATCATGGCCATCAACATTGTCGGACAGGAGATCTTTGATAATAGCAATGTTGGGTTCAACTCTAATTTGCTCAGGGGGTGTAAGTGTTCTAATGTAGCCCCTACGTATCACAGTTGAAGCTTTAGAATGATGCTTTATCCTAACAGGGAAAGGTGGTTTCTCAATGTAAGCACTAGGAACAATAGGACCATTATAAGCAATGACTTTCTCTTCAATTGGGTTGGGTTTAGCTACATTGACTTCTAAGGGAGGATGATATTTAAACCACTTCTCTTTGGGGAGATTAATATGAGCAGCAAAAGATTCACACAATGAAGCTACTATCTCAGAGTCAAGTCCATATTTAGCGCTAAAATCACAAAAAGTATTTGTTTCAACAAAGGACTTAACGCAATCAAACTTGAGATTCATACCTGACTCCTTACCTTCATCAAACTCCCAATCTTCAGAGTTGCATTTAATTCTTTCCAATAAATTCCATTTGAAGTCAATATCTCTCTTCATAAAAGAATCGGTACAAGAAGTGTCAAGCATGGTGCGATTATCATGAGAAAGCCGAGCATAAAAGTCCTGAATGATAATTTCTCTCGAGAGCTCATGGTTGGGGCATGAATATAACATTGATTTAAGCCTCCCCCAAGCTTGAGAAATACTTTCTCTATCACGAGGCCAAAATTTATAGATATAATTCCGATCATGATGTACCAACTGCATAGATTAAAACTTTTGATGAAATTCCAATTTCAATCGGTTGTAGTTCCATGATCCAGTATCATCACATAGCCTATACCATGTCAATGCTTTATCCCTCAAAGATAAGGGAAAGAATTTCTTCTTGACCTCATCCTCAGGCAAACCTGCAAGCTTAAATAAACAACAAACTTCATCTACATAGATTAGATGCAAGTCGGGATGTGATGTTCCATCTCCTGTAAAAGGATTAGCCAACAGTTTCTCTAGCATACCTGAAGGAATTTCATAACAAATATTTTCAGTAGGTGCAGCAGGTTGAGGAGCAACTCCTTGTGCTTCCGTTCGAGGTGAAGATACCCCAAACAAGCTCCTCAAAGGATTAGTTTCTATAGTGACAAGTGACAATAAATTTCAGCATACTATATAAATGTTTCCTTACTGTCATGGTTTTGTCACGGCAGATGTCCTCGTGAAAGGACTTGATGATAGAGCCATCGCACCTTGGTGGCGACTCAAAGGGGGTGAGCGAAAGCGAGACTCAAATTTACCCAGGTTCAGCCCCTCGTGAGGAGGTAAAAGCCTACGTCCTGCTTTGTGTAGATTAATGGTGGTTCCGATTACAAGGAGGGTGTAACTCGCCTGACCTAGCTCTCGATTCTCTCTAACTCGCCTGACCTTTCCCTGGGACTCGCCTTTATATACAGGTCGAGGCCCTAGGGTTTACAAAGTCCTGCTATCCTACACTTGGTAGTTTCCCTTATCTCTAAGTCGCCATGCTCCCCACGACGAGGAGCTTCCTTGACGTTCCATCATCCGCACGGTCTTCTTGAACCGCCCCACAACTCCTGGGCCACTGGACACATGGCCAAGGGTGAGTCGCCCCTCTGCTGACCGGGCCCATCAAGGGTGGGTTACCCACAGGTAACATCCCCAACATTAGGCCCCAGATTGTCATGAATTCATTCGTGTCAATAAACCCCCTTCAATCTTGGGGCGACTCTCGTTATCTCCAGCCTTCGGCGAACGCTGAGCCACCATTCGTGGCGCTCTAACCTGAGTCACCATACAACATTAAAGGGTGTCGCCTCGTCTCCTCAGTTCCAGTGCCCAAACACTGTAACTGTCTGCGAATCTTTCGCCCATAATTGTTTATCCCGAAAATCTAGGCGCCATCATTGCGTTTACTGACTTGTCGTCTCGATTCCCGCATTGACAGCCTCGTTTCCCGTTCCTGCTCCTTAAATAGAGAGAGAAATGGGGGGGGGGAGAGAAACCTCGTCACCTACCCCCATTCCACCTTCGTCTTCGTCTTCGTCTTCGTCTCCACGCACCGGCCTCCCGGCACCGTCTTCGAGCTCCAACGTCCCGGCGTCGTCCTCAGCTCCACACCCGGCGTCATCCTCCGCTTCCGGAGTCTTTATCCATGGACTGCGGCTCTCCAGGCGGCAAGGAACATGAAGCCCCAAACCTCCGTTCCCGGCGGTGATCCCCTATTTGTCAGGTACACTCCTTCCCCTTCTTAGGTGTAGACCAAGAACTCCATGGCCGTAGCTCTCTTGCCAGCCAGCTCCATAGCAGGATGAACTCCTCGATTAGTTTCAGATTGCGATAGGCATCAGCCATTTTAATCTCGGTCTCCCGCTAGTTCAAACCCATGTTCTGTTGACCAGCTCTGTAGTTGTACTATACGCGCAGTTCATCGCCATTACCTTGGACGATATGTTCTTATATTCACCTGCCCATATATAGATCCATAGCTTACCGCCTGTCCATAGAAACATGTTTTCACCCATTGAGAATATCTCTAAGGACAAGAACGTTTCCGAGAGTCGCCTTTTAACTTCAGCCTTCATGGCGATTCAGTTTAATTACTGTAGTCAGGACACCCTTTCTCTTAGTCTTGAGGGCGAGTTAGAACAAACCTCTAAGGGTATACTCGTAGATCGCCCAGATGACGGGCTACGATGCGCGTTAACTGTTGGGCGAGTTATCAAACCCTTTTGTGAACACCATAGACCCGTACCAGCAGGTTAGGATATTTTCTAATTTTTTGCTGAGTCGCCTCGCACTCCGTTTTTTTTGTAGTCATGACCATCACGAAGTGTGATTGGTTGCCAACCAAAGTCGACAATGCCACACTTGAGAAATACGTCGAGGCGGGTCTCCTTGATAGTAAGGAGACTATTGGTTGGAGAACCGCCCCTGGCGAGTTGATTCCCAACCCTGCTCTAGGAGAAGTGGTGATCTTCACCGACTACCTCAAACGTGGATTCAAGCCGCTTGGATCAAAGTTTTTCTGAGACGTGTTGCACTTCCTCAACCTTCATCCTCAAGATCTAGGACCCAATTCCATCACCAATCTATGCCAGTTCCAGGTCTTCTGTGAAGTGTACTTACAGAAAGAACCCTCGATCCCGTTGTTCTGGAACTTCTTCCACTTAAACCGCCATACCGAATTCTCCAATGGTCCCAACCATGAGCTTGGAGGAGTCAAAATTCAGAGACTCCGCGAGCGTGGATTCCCAGCAGTTCTTTTGCCCAGCCACCCCAAAGGATGGGCCGAGTCATGGTTCTACTACCAGAACACCGCTCCACCAGGCGAGAACCCTCTTCCGGGTTTCAGAGCAGACCGATTGCCTATGGATTTAAAATTTCCTCACAAGCTTACTGAATAAGAAGAGTCGGAGTTCATCCCGCTCTTTTCAGATCTGAAATTCCTGTACAACAATGGGCTCATCGGGATCGACCTGTTCCGCTGCTTGATAGAGTGGAATATCCTTCCCTTGAGCCGCCGCGACGGGTTGATGTATGATTATGATGGCACTTTAGAGCATCCACAGCGCGCCAGTCCCCGCCAACTTTCAGAGAGCGAAATCATCGGAGTCATCAAGAGATTAACCGGCGAGTCTCTGGAAGAATGTGCCAAGATCGGTCTTAAAGGCTTCTGCCGTGCCAACCCGGTGCCTCGAGTAAGAATCTAAGCCGCCACTTGTCTCGTTTATACTTAGCAACTTTCATGGTTAAAGACCTGTCTCTGTTTGTCAGAAAACCTATGTGTTTTGGTGGAGGGGTCCCAAAGCCGCCCCCCAAAGTCCACCAAGGTGCCAACCAAGAAGAAGAAGACGGTGAGTAGGAAGAAAACCGCCATCAAAGATTCATCTTTTGTTGGTGACTCTCATGCAGACGAGGCAAATTCTGAGGTAAGGCTTTTTCCTTGTCCCTTCTCTATATGTTCTGACTTAAGTTTATACCATATATCTTTTCATGTAGGGTGATGACGATGAGAGCAAGAATGATGCAGTCGAGGTAATTTCCATTTGTTCCGACTCACCTTCTTCTTCCCCTAGACCAGCCAGGCGGATCTGCAAAAAAGTGCCCATATCTCATCCTCATGCTTATATGGACCCTGATTTCCTTTTGAAGAAAGCAAGATTCACCCCCTCTCGCAAGACCCGCAGTCGCTCTGGTGAATTGGTCACTGGACTGCCCGAGAAGACGACCGGTCGGAAACGAACCAGTGAGGTACGCCTTTGTCTTGTTATATCTTTTGGCGTGTGAAATATAACCTGCCATTTTTGTGACTTTCTAGTCTTTGTCGTGCCAGACTTCTCCTCCTACATCTGGCGACTCAGCCATCTCTGCTCTCCCGCCGATGGTTCGCGTGCAAGGGTAAGTTCTACACTATTAACCCAAGCTTTTTAACAAGTAACTCCACAAAAACTTTCATTCATTGGTTCTTCTTTTTATTTGCTTGTATATTTAGTTTGTCTCATAAAAAAATAAAATACAAAAACAATTATCTTTGCATGCTTAGCTTGTCACTAGTTTGCATCTTTGCTCTCTAGTTTACTTGTCTAGCTATGTTATCTTTATTTTTGTCACACCAAAACAGAAAGTGAAATGCAAAAATAAAGATAAATGGATTCCCATCCACTAGTTTATATTTTCAAAAGAACCATTTATGTTTAAACAATTACTAGTGAGAGTTCACTAGATTATCTTTATGAGGTCTTGCTTAAAAATCATGAATCTAAAAATTGTGAAAAATACAAAGTGATTCATGATAGTTCTTTGATTGAAAAGCATGATTGCTATATTATTGAATTTGAATATGATCCTACATGTAATCATTTTGAGAGAGGCAAATATGGTTAAAAAAATTTCATGTTACACCCTTACCTCTCTTGATATTCAAATTGTTAATGCTTCATTCTTCCTACTTGCTTATGCTAGACACTTCTTGTCTTGACAAATTGTTTGCTTATAAATTGCCTATGCATAGGAAGTACATTAGACTTAAATGTTCTTGCCACATATTTTATGCTGCTGTATTTGTGATTCAATTGTTGTCTTTTATGTGAGCATCATTGAAATTTCAAGCCTATCTTAATGGCTAGAAAGAAAGAGCTTCTTGGGAGACAACCCAATAGTTATCATTTATTCTTCTTGGGAGACAACCCAATAGTTATCATTTATTTATTTTAGTGTCTGATAACATGATTATTGCCTGTGTAATGATTGTGTTTTTATGTTTTAGTTAGTGTTTGTGCCAAGTAAAGCCTTTGGGATGATTTGCATGATAAGTAGAATTGATACGGTGCAAAAACAGAAACTTTGACGTCTAGTGTGGAATTTATCTTATTTTACTCGAACGTCTCTTTAAGCTGAATTTTTTACACAGATTGCTATACAAATTCCTCAGGCCGTCTTAATGTTTCAGAACATTAGTAGTTGCATAAGTATAGGTTCATTACAGATTACTACAGACTATTTTGTTTGAGTGAGATTATGTTTTGCATGTATAGTTTTCTTGTTTTGATGATGCTATGGACTGTATCGGGTGTATAAGCAATGGAGGAGTTAAGATACAGTACTATATGCTAAATAAAATAAGAATCAATTTGTAAAAGCACCTCAAAGTATTTGATATGTTGCTTATACTAACGGATCTCACGAAGTTTTGTTGAGTTTTGTGTGATTGAAGTTTTTAAGTTTTGGGTATTCTCAAGATGGACAAAGGATTGAGGAGAAGCAAAAGCCTAAGATTGGGAAGCCCAAGGCACCCCATGGTAATATTCTAGGAAGACTCAAGCGGCTAAACTTGAGGATGGCCCGGAAGGCATCCCCTATTTTCGTCACAATACATCGGTATGTTACTTGGAGCTATATTTTTATTCATTTGATGATATGAGTTTTTCTCGGAACGTCGTTTGCTTTTGTTTGCTTTTACTTTCAGTTTACCACAATCATTGATTGTTGGACACACCAATTTTATAGAGAGACCACATCATCACAATTTGTTAGAATATTCGATGTCCTTCACTTGTATCTTTTGAGCTTAGCAGTTGCTCAAGTACTTCACTTATATCTTTTTGAGCATGGTGGCATGTAGATTTTATAGAAATATTATGCTCTCGTTCTTCACTTATATTAGTTTGAGAGCTGGACAAATAGTGACGATAATTTTCATGGGTCATAAGACTAGATAAAAAGTAATGAATATCGAATGAGTGATGACAAAAATCATCATGTAGCACATGTAGAGAAATTTTGGGTTAATGATATTGATATGGTGATATGAAAAAAGGTGTGAGTGCATTATTATTAATTCAAATAGGTGTCGTTATTAAGAGATGTTAAAATTCTTGTTCATCTAAAAAATTAAAAAGGCATGGTGATGATGTGTGAGCATTTCCATTCCTCATTGAAATCCTTGTGTTATTTTGAGTCGAAGTCGCGCGATGGTTAATTCCTACCAACCCTCTCTCTCGGGACATGCGAGTAGTACTTTGATTTGTGATAAAACTAATAGAACTTTGCAATAAGTATATGAGTTCTTCATGACTAATGTGACACCATGGAGAAATGCACTCTCACCTCCTCATATTTGCTAGCCTCTTCGGTATAATGCATCGGCCGTTCTCACCTTGACGATCGGTACAACTTTCGCCGATGCATCCAAACCCCGTAACATGACACTCTCCTTTCCACATAAACCTTTTTATATCCTCCTAAAAACAGCCACCATACCTACCTATCATGGCATTTCCATAGCCATTCTGAGATATGTTGCCATGCAAATGTCATCGTCACTTCACATGACTAGTTCGTTCATGATCATAATGATTTGCATTAACATATAAAGCTAACATAGTATTTGTGCCAAAGTGACCCATTCATCATATTTTTTATACATGTCATAATAGATCTTTGCACATCCTAGTACACCGCCAGAGGCATCCATTCAGAGTCATATCGTCCTATCAGTTTTCATGTTGAGTTGTAAGTAAATAGAAGTGTGATGATCATCATTATTAGAGCATTCTCCTAGTAAGGAAATAAAAATGAGGGATGCCAAATGAGCCGACCATAATAAAAAATGTAGGATCGATAGAGGGGGTGTCTAGAGGGGGTGAATAGACTACTTGCATAAATTAAAATCCTAGCCTTTTCCCAATTTTTGGTTGGCAGATTTTAGCAATTTTAACAAGTCTAGTTCGCCCTACACATGCTAGTCAACAAATATGGCAGCGGAAGGTAAATATATTGCACATGTAAGTAAGGAGTAGAGATAAGGAAGATCAAACGCAAGGAAGACACGACGATTTTTGCCATGGTTCGGATAGGTGGTGCTATCGTACGTCCACGTTAGTGGAGACTTCAACCCACGGAGGGTAATGGCTGCAAGAGTTCACGGAGGGCTGCACCCACAAGGAGTCCATGAAGAAGCGGCCTTATCTATTCCACCATGCCTTACATCCACACAGGACTAGCCTAACTCACGGTAGATCTTCACGAAGTAGGTGATCTCCTTGCCCGCACAAACTTCTTGGTTCAACTCCACAACATGAAGTTGGAAGCTCCCAAGCGACGCATAACCAATCTAGGAGGCACCACCCTCCAAAAGGTAGTAGATGTGATAGAATGATGAACTCCTTCCTCTTGTCCTTCAAAATATAGTCTCCTCAACACTCAATCACTCTCTCACGAATTTGGCATGGGTAGGAGAGATTGATTTTGTGGAATGAAACTTGGGGAGGCTAGAGATCAAGTTTCAAATGGTTGGATTGGAATATCTTGATCCCAACACATGAGTAGGTGGCTCTATCTCAAAAATATGGATCTGGCAAGTGTAAGTGTGTTCTGAGTGCTTCCTCTACAAATGAGACGAGGTGGAGGGGTATATATAGGCATCCCCCAAAATCCAACCGTTACAACATTATTTCCCAACTCAGTGATACCGAAATGAATCTCGATGGCACCAAGTTGCACTAAATGCGGCAACTTTTGAAATCTCGGTGAGACCAATATATATAAATCTCGGTGGTACCAATATGGGTGTCCTAGGAAGTTTCCAAATCTCAGTGGAGCAGTTCTCAAAACTCGGTGGTACCAATTCTTGAAAATGGCTAACCAGGGAGTTGGTCCAAAACTCGGTGAGACCAATTCTCAAACTAGGTGGTACTGATTGTTCAAAATGGCTAACCAGAAAGTTGGTCCAAATCTCGGTGCGACCAATTCTCAAACTCGATGGCACCATTTCTTGAAATTGGCTTACCATAAAGTTGGTCATTGATTTCGGTGGCACCAATATGAAACTTGATGGTACCAAGATATTAGAGTTTGGCAAAGTATGTGTCGCTCGGAAAATTGGTAGGGCCAAGTGGGAAAAATTGGTGGCACCAATTTTGCTGGTTTGGCTTGCGACAGATATATTTGTGGGAGAAGGAGTGAATACTTTTGGTGTCTATCTCTAAGCACTTGAGCAACCAATTCATCATAATACCTCACCCCCTTTTGATAGTATTGCCTTTACTATGGACTCAAAAGTGATTTCTCACAAATATAAAATGTAGAGTCTTCTTGTTTGAAGCTTGAGCCAATCCTATTCCTTTCCTTCATCAAGGGGCTTATCCACACAATCCTTTGTCCAATGCTCTGTGTGGACTATATGTGAAATATACTAGGTAAAAGTGTTAGTCCAAGAGACAATGCATGTTGTCATGAATTATCAAAACCACCAAGGAAGCATATGTGCTTTCAAAAAACGAATGAGAGAAAAGGAGAGAAGGGACTTTGATACTATCCTTTACCACACTTGTGCCTCAAAGTGCCACCTTGTTCTTCATATAGAGATTCTCATGTTATATAATTCAGATGCCAGTGGGAATCACTTTTCATAAACTTGGTTTGTATATTCCGATGATGGGCTTCCTCAAATGCCCGAGGTCCTCATGAGCAAGCAAGTTGGATGCATACCCCACTTAGCTTCATTGGAGCTTGCATACACTTATAACTCTTGTGCATCATTTGCATGGCAATCCCTACTCCTCCCATCGATGTCTATCAAAGGGAACCTCCATAGCTCGTTGGTATGCCTAGTTGATGTGAGGCTATCTTCTCCACTTTTACCCCTTTGAAATCTAACAACATATTCTATTCCACCTTTATGCTATGTCCAATGGTTCACGCTCATGTATTGTGCGAAGAATAAAATGTTGATGCATATTGAAAAAGTACGATCCAATTACCTGATTTGAACATCGTGGTGCTTGAAATATGTATTAATTTCATGAAGATGGAGCCATTCCTTGTAATATAATAAAGATGGATGGGGGGTAAAACAATATTTGAGGTTCGTATGCTTTGAAAGATTAATGATTTGTTGCTTATACTTGTAAGTATTGCTATGTTAATGTTTGATAATTCATCGTTTCTCAATGAGCATACATGCATAAGGTTACATCATGGATAGCATGTCACATCAACAATTCTATTTTTTATCATTTACCTACTCGAGGACGAGCAAGAGTTAAGCTTGGGTATGCTTGATACGTCTCCAACGTATCTATAATTTTTTATTGTTCCATGCTGATATATTATCATTATAGAATACTTTTGAGGTATTTATTTACCATTTTACATTATTTTTTAGCACTAACCTATTGACCCACTGTCTAGTGTCAGTTGTTGTTTTCTGCGTGTTTTTTTACTTTTCAAGTTTTTCATACCAAACGAAGTCCAATTGCCCTGAAACTTTTTGATGATTTTTTTGGACCAAAAAAGACCAATGAGCATCGGAAGAAGGGTAGAGGCCTCGTGAGGGGACCACAAGCCAACAGGGCGCGGCCTCGGGGCCTCGCCCTCATGTCTTGTGCCTCCCTCGTGGCCCTCCTGACTCCGTTTTTTGGCTTAGAAATTCTCATCTACCCTGAAAACACCAGAAGGCATCCCAAAATACTTTTTAGACCGCTACAAGTTTGTGTTTGACGGGAGGCCATCTGGAGCTCCGTTCCGACACCCTGCCAGAGGGGGGGTCGATCACGGAGGTTCTCTTCATCAATTTTACAGCCGTCACGATAATGTGTGGGTTTGTTGGGATCCGACGAATTGTGGGTTTATATTCAAATTATTCATGATAAATATTTAAGCCACCTCTGAATACTTATATGATTCTTATATGCATGATTATGATAGCTTCGGAATTCTCTCCGGTCTATTTAAATTCGAAATAGTTTGGCCAACTAGATCGATATTTCTTCGGTGATAGGGGTGCATTGTGGTAGGTTCAACATGGCGAATTTCTATATCCCAATGACAGAAGGGGACAAGATGCATCTTTGTGTTGATGATACTAAGGATAAAACGATGGGGTTTATTCATAATGCTTGAGTGTACTTTGTCTACATCATGTCATTGTATGGATTAATCTGTCTTACTTAATACTCTAGACACATGTTGTATAGCGCTCTGTGAGTGGAGTAATAGTAATAGGTGCAAGTAGGAGTCAACCTATTTGTTTACGAGCGTGATGCCTATATACACATCATCATTTATGTGAATACCGCATAACTATCCGCTTTTCTGTCAATAACCCAAAAGTAATTTGTTCACCCACGTATGTTGTTTTTTATGAGAGATGCCATTAGGGAAAGCTATGGCCTCCTGGTCTATTCACAACATATTGATAAAACCTTTATTACCTTGATGTTATTTACTTTTTTATTGCTATCTACAATTATCTACACACCTCACTTGCTTGCAAATAATAAGACAAGACAATTGACAACCCTCTTGCCCGCGTTGGGTGGAAGTTGTTTGTTCTTTTGTGTACAGTCGCTGAAGACGGTTGTGGTTGATATTCCTATTGGTTGAATAAACATTAGTTTCACAACTGAGGGAAATACTTACCCACTATGTGTTGCGATAACCCGTTCCTATTCACGAAAAACCCAACAGAGATCACGAGTATCACACATGCACCTTAATTGTCCCCCAACAACTAAGAATAAATTCCACGGGGAACACATCTCATCATGGTGCTTGATTATTCCTGTATGGAGAATCTCATCATACACCTCCTTCTCTATGAAGGAAGAAGTCAACACCGCATTCACTTATGTACAAAGTTGTGGGGTATCACCTCTTATGTCTTCCTCTAAGTACAAAAAATTAGATTAGAGGGGAATAATCTCTTCCACAGTTTTATGATGTATGATACCAAGTTCTCTTGACCGACAATGGCCCCTTCATCTTGTTAAAGATGAATAATCTTCATCTTCATATGCCTGTCATTCCTATTCAATTTAAAGAATTCGGTATTATTATCCCTTCGTAACTTCACACACTTTATGGTGCCTAGTGATCTCTTATTCTCTTAAAAGCATAGCCACCTTCTCCTCCACCTCTTATTTAGCAGCATAATATGTCAAACTGGGAGGAGTCACCTTTGGTTTTACACCATGCTCATCAATAATTCATAGAAGCATATCTCTTTCAACCTTATATAATCCAAAACCGCAAGAATTGACTAAGATGTTGGATTTTTAATGGCTATATTTCAATATTCCTAATACATGTAGTCTGTTTTTCCCATTCTGCCTCTACCATCTCAAAAACAAATCTTGCTCCGCCCACTAAAGTTCAAATTAAAAGGTCATTTTACTCCCTAGGTGAGCTACCTCACCTTAACTGGTTGAGGGGTATGATCTCACAGTCCCCTTGTAACGCTCGCACTGTTACACGAGGAAAAAAATTCTCCAAATCCACAGAAGACATAACGTGATATGGGTTCTCATAAGCTGAAGTTGGAGGATTGTTGGCCCATGTATATTTCAAAAATAGCATTAAACATGAATGGCCATCTACCATCAAAGTTGTCATTATTCTTTCATCTTACCTACAGGTGATACTAAAATCACCCCTACCAAAATAGGGAGTTCTCATACCCACAAATATGTACTAATTCAGATAGGAATTGTTCTCGGGTAGCACCGCTGCATACAATGCAACAAGAGCCCAATCAAATACATCCTATTTTTACCGCACGCGAAGTTTGACAATAGAATAATCCACATATAATTTCCTCACCTCTCGGTATGAATTTAAATGATCAAAATATGCCATTTTGTAGAGTCAGGGGGAATACAACAAGTTAGAATATTTTGTTATTTATAAATAATAAACTTTAACACCATCAATCTTACAGGTTATTATGGTCGTCGTTTTTTATGCACCGGGTAAATTTGAAAATCATGTTTGGATATATCACATCGGACTTCTCTTTGTCTTGCCAATATATGTTTTCCCTTTTGTTGAATTATTGTAGACGAACTTTAGATCCATATAAAAATAATGTATGCATGCCCGTGTCTCTCTGGGTTATAAATTCCCTCCCATCTCATCCTTCTGGCTTGGCTTTTATTGATGATGTAAGAGATAAGCTCTCCTAAGGCCTCTACACCAAAAGGTACATATAATGCATATGTATTTCAAGCTCAAACAAACCTCGAAGTAAAAAATGAAAATAACAAGCTATAAACACCTACAGAACCCGGGTATTAGAGCATCTCTAGCCGCACCCCCAACAAGCCCCCCAAGGGCATCTTTTTTAGCACCGACGTGAAAAAAGTCCAAGTCGCGCCCCTAGATCTTCATTTTTTATCGGTTTAGCCAAAAAATTACAACCGGAGAACCCAA